>NW_023601212.1:76456076-77656076 GCF_014898055.3 Talpa occidentalis | reverse complement strand
CAGAAGCGCGGGAGGGTGAGAGCATTCACCAGAGCCAGAGCGGGGAGCAGAGCAGGCAGAAGGACCGAAGGACACTGCTGAGGGGAGCAGCGGGCGGCAGGAGAGGTCTGCGCGCCCTGTGGGACCCTCCTCCGGTGGCCAGGGAGTAGCCAGGGATCGAACCGGCGCCGCAGAGGCTGCAGGCAGCTTCGCAACCCAGCGCTCAACCGCTGCGCCACCGGGGAGGCCCTATAGCTCAATTTTTAAAAAGTATAACTTATGAAGTAAAATTATTGTTAAATAACAAAATTCATCCAGTAACTTTGGAGATCTAATTGGCTCATGAAGTGATCCATGCACTGGGCAGCAGCCCTTCCTTCTCTTCTCCCCTCCTTCTCTCCCTCCTTCCTTCCCTTCTTCTGCTCCCCCTTCTGATTTAGTTTCACTAATCATACGAATAATTTTCTATAACATCACAGGGCAAATGGAGATTTTAGAAGTCTGATTGTGGGGAGGGGAGCCCCCCAGAGACCGACACACTGGTGGCATGGGCATGGAGCTTCCAGGATCACGGTGCCCAGGATCGCAGTGCGGCTTGTTGCTGGTGTTCATCTTGCAGGGGGCTCTTCCCTCGCATCATGACTGAGGTGGGGAAGATGATGAGAAATGGGAATTGTCCTGGTTCTTAGGAAAGTTCACTCTGCTTCTCCCGCTAATTGGCCTATTTGGTCACCAGGGAGTTCTCTGTTTTCTTCAGCTTGGTCTTCCTGAAGCTGGTGATTTCCCCTGGGTCTTACCTGCCATTTTCTTAAAACAACACATGGAGTTTCACTTTCAGCCTGGGCTCCTGGTGCTCCCATTCATGTTGCTGCAAAAGACAGGTCTGGATCAAAATAAACTGGGCCAAAGAGCCTTAGAAAAAACGCTATTGGGAGGTGTTTGATTTACACTCATATCCAGCCAGAGAGGCCATCAGGACAGAGTGAGTGTGATGAAATTTGGAGACACCTTTTCTGAGAACTTTGAACCTGACTTGCTGTGAGAGGTCAGCTCACAAGCTCACCTGTGGCAGGTGAGGCAAGCCACAGGGACCTTCCCTGCACTGTGTATCTTGGATTTTGAGCAGCCTGCCCTCTTGGGGTGGCCCTTGTGGCTCGTGAGAATCTGCATAAGTGGCATTTACAAGTGGAACCTGGAGGTCACCAGCCTCCTCCTACCCAAAGAGGGTCTCGGTTAGGCCGACAGCTGCAGGTTTTCCTTGAAGGGCATCATTTTCTGCTGACTCCCTGTGAACATGATCTGCCCACGTGTTGGCTTCCGGAAGCTGCTTCTTGATGTGTGCAATGTCTACAAATGTGGTCTCACTGCTCAGAGTCTTTTCCCCGCCTTTAAAGGGCTCACAGAGGTAGCATTTGAGGAGTTCGGTGAGTAGGGAAGGTCATCCCATAGCTCGGCAATCAGGACATCCCTGATCTGGGTTGTGGAGAAAGCTAACCTGGGAGGAAACTTTCCTTAATGACTTGGCATGACTTGGCTTTTCTTGGTTACTCTCCTTGAATGTGTTCCTGACCTCCAGATTGCTCTGTGCCCGTGATTTGAACCACATCGGGTGTCTGATTTCTATTCCCTGGCAGGACCCCTGTTTGGTCAGCCACCCATTCGCTGTCTACTTTCTCACCCCACAACCAGTCCAGACCCAGGCGGTGACAGATCTCATTCGCGGGTGGCTCAAAGTCACAGTCATGGGCAGGGCGGGCAGTTCCAGCCTAGCCTCTGCGTGGCGGGGCGTCATATTGTGACTTACAATAAGAAATATGTACTTGGTCCTCATCCACAGTTCCTGGCTCACACCTTCCCAAACCCTTGGAATTTTCTCAGTGTTGGCAATGATAAAGGTGTCTTTTGTGATGTGAGTGAGGTGACTTTTGGAAAGCACCTAGGGCTGGGGGCTGGCTGCCAGTGGACCCAAACCTTTGGTTAGAGAGCTGGGACTTTTGTTCCCACCTACCGCCAGGGGGAGCACAATCCCCAATAGCCAATGATTTAATCAATCATGCCTATGTAACGAAGCTTCCAGAAGAGCCCAAAGACAAGGATTAGGGAGCTTCCAGGCTGGTGAGTCCCTAGAGATGCAGTGAGAGCGGGCACTCAGAACATGGATGCTCCATGCCCTCTCCCCATCTCCTGGACTGGAGGCAGATGGCTGGCGGAGCAGCTAGTGCAGGGGTCAGCCCCCGGGATGTTGAACGTGGGTACAGGGTGCTTCTCCAGCAGGTGTATCCTGGGTCTGGGAGATGCTCTGGAAATCTGCTGTTTTTAGACCAAGACCAGTTAGCTTGCTGACTCCGGGGGTTGATAAAGTAGTGGGGGAGAGGGATGAGAGGTATTGGGGTGTGGGGGGACCAAGGTTCTCTCCTGCCAGCACACACTGGGGCGCTGGTACAAGCAGTGGGCATTTGGGCAGCATGATTCAAATTGAAAATGCACAGGCTACTTGACCCAGAAGCTCCATTTCCAGGGCTTTATGACACAGATGTTCTGAGATGCCTAAGGAGTGTCAGGATGTAGGAGGATATTTATTGTAGCTTTGTTTGTAATAGTAAAAGGAGAAAACAACACAAATCTCTCTCCAAAGGCGAGACATTAAATAAATCATGGCACACTATACCATGGACCGTGCGGCCATAAAATGTGAGGGAGCCTGTCTGCACCCACAGGGGCCTCTCCGAGACGATTATTGGCGGGAAGAGCAAGGTGCTGAGCAGTGTAGATGGCGTCATTGACGGTGTGACATATCTGTGCGCAGGCACGCGTGTACACACATTGCCATGTGAGAGGCGCACTGGAAACTGAATCTGGGGAAAGGATGGAGGTGGAGGAAGACAGGGGACAAAGATGACTTTTTAATTGTTTACCCTTTGGACCTTGGAATTGTGTCTGTGTGCATATATTACCTATTTGAATAAGTGAACATTTATAAAAAGCTTCAGGCAGACTCTTGGCTCCAGAGAGGAGCAACTGGCAGGGGCGAGGCAAGGGCGGAGTGTCTGGGAAGGGGATAGCCTGGGGCAGAAGCTGGGGTTAGAAAGGTCCCAAGTAAAGGGACCCTGGGGTGAGAGTCCATAGGCTGGGCCTTGCTCAGGATGGCTCTGATCCTAGGGTGAGTCCTTCACCCTCCCTGCAACCTGGGAGAGACTATGGGGGCAGGAGCTACAGGGAGGCGGGAAGAGTTCACCTTTATCTGCCTCCTCCTTAGTCTGTGACCTTAGGACTCCTCAAAGGCAAACTCCGGAGGTTTGCTACAAAGAGGCAAACTGTGTTTCTAGAAGGTGACAGACAGGTTGCCCCTCATTAAGCCCACTCCTCGGGGCTTTCTAGTTGTCTGAGAAGGAACTGTGATGATGCATTGTCTCAAGCCTTTGACCTTGACCTTCCCGACCTCCCATTCCCCTTTGGTCTGGGCCCCCCAGTTTGCCTCTGCCCTGGCACCTTCTGAGCACTCCAGTGAGAGGTTTCCCAGGGGTTCCTCCAAATTGGGGCTCCATTCCTTGGAATAAGAGTTGAGCTGGTGTGGTCAGCTTCCCTGTAAGGCCTCTTTAATCGAGAAAGTCAAGAACTGCTGTTGCCATCATGGCAATTCTCACTTCCTGCTTTGCATGCATATATATTTTTTTAAGATTTATTTATTCATGCATACAAGAGCTGGGGGACAGGCCAGAGATGCAGGGGGTGAGAGGATTCACTGGAGACAGAGCGGGGAACAGAACAGGCAGATTGACTGAAATACACTGCTGAGGGGAGCAGCGGGTGAGGCAGGAGAGGTCTGCTTCGCCACGTGGGTTTCTCTCTGTTCCGCCTGGGATCGAACTCGCGCTGCAGAGGTTGCAGATTGCTTCACAGTGTGGTGCTTAACCCCTTGTGCCACCAGGGAGGCCCTGCATGGGTATTTGTGAATGGCTTGTTGCTTTCTATTAAAAGACTTCATCATCATCATCATAATCCCCAAACAAAAGAGCAGCTTACATTTGTATTATGTTCTCCAAGTTTTGACAAAGGACCCCTTTTAGCTCCTCAAAGTTCCAAGAAGCAGTGCCTTCCTTCCTGCCCTGACTGGGGGAGAGACATGTTGGGGATCCCCACTACTTCTTTTCGGATACCCCAAACCTGTCCTGCCCCCACTCTCAGGGATCTTGGCTTGGTATTCCCTTTGTCTGTAATGTTCTACCCTCAGGACCAGATGGGCTGCCCCTCACCTTTGGGTCTCAATCAAAAGTCACCTTCCTGGTGTCATTTTAACTTGCAGTCCCCCCATGCTTCCTTCTTTTGTTTTCTCTAAGTCTTTCAGACCTTCTAACATATTATGTAGTTTATTTGCTGACTGCCTTGCTTATGATAGCAGGTATTTTCTTTTCCTTTTTCTTAAGATTTATTTATTTACGCATACAAGAACTGGGTATAGGCCAGAGGTGTGGGGGTGACAGGATTCACCAGAGACAGAGTGGGGAACAGACCAGGCAGACTGACTGAAATACACTGCTGAGGGGAGCAGCGGGAGAGACAGGAGAGGTCTGCTGCACCATGTGGGTAGCTCCCTGGCCAGCCAAGGATTGAACTTGTGCTGCAGAGGCTGCGGATAGCTTCACAGTGCTGTGCTCAACTCCTTGCGCCACCAGGGAGGCCCAGTAGCAGGTATTTTCATCTCTCTCCCTTTCAGTGTCTCTAGTGCCCAGAACAGGGGCACAGGGTCAGAGCTCAGTAAATATGTGTAAGTACCTGGAGAGCTTCTTCATAGTACACTGGATGGAGACAGGCCTTTCTGACTCTCTTATTTGACAAGATGGGTCTCTTGGGCCCAGAGGGGGGACACTCATGAGAATACAAGTTGCCTTGTGCAGAAGTGGGACTGATCATCAGGACTCCTGACTGTAGTCCATGTGGCTGCCTGGTCTTGTTCCTTTTTTCCAAGCAGGCACCCCCATGCTCACTGTCCCTCACTTTCTTGTATCTACTCCCTTTGGCATGCAATTTTGTTTTATAACTGATTTTTTTTTGTCATGCAATTTTGTAGTGTTAACTAGAATCAAAGTCTCAATGGTAGGGAGACAAAGAGCTTATTAGAGAATCAAAGTGAGGATTCAAACTTGGTACAGTTCCACAGATTTTACTCTCTGAGCTATTCCAATAATCACAAGTTTCAATTTAGTTTACATAGGAAGGAACAGTGAGTCATTGACATTAAAAATGTAATAATTCTTGACAGGGGGCTTTGGTTTTCAGTGATTGTGACCTAAAGATGTATTGATGGTATCTATGTACAAAGGAAGCAATAGAGGAAGGCAATGTTAGTTTTCAATATCTTTCTTTCTGGAGATGCAAAGTCTGGGTACTTGGTGTTTAAATCTTTATCTGTCTCCTTGGTCATTAGTGGGCTTGAAAAGACAGCAGCAGATTTTGCATAGCTGTTTCCAAAGCTTCAAATGTATTTAGATAACTTTCTTGTTTGCTGGAGCAGAGATTGGTTAGCCCTAGAATATTTCAGTGTGTTTACAGAGTTTCGCCCAGGAAGGTGATGTGTATTCCATCCCCGCCCCCCGCCCGAATGCAGTGGATTGACAGTGCCTCAAGTCCTCATGTATGTGCTCCTGCTCTCTTGTGTCCCTGGCACGGCGTGAGGACGTGCCTTGGCTAGCCTGCTTGAGCAGATCTGAGTCACCAACTTGCCCCAGTAAAGTCCATCCTCTATTAGCCAACAGTCAGTCAGCCAACCCCCAAGCTTGTGAATAAACCCAGCCATGGTTGGCAGAAACTCCTGTAACCCCAGGTGAAAACACTTATTGTTTGCTACTAAGAAGTATGACCCTATGGGTTATGCTAAGCACAATAAGTCAAAAGGAGAAAGACAAATACCAGATGGTGTCACTTAGATGTGAAATACAGAGAAGCCGAACAGATAAAGCCAAACTTAAAAAAGAATCCTTGACAGCTGACCATAGAGCTGAGACATCCAGATGGGGCGTGGAAGGGGCAAGGGTGAGGGAAAGTGGGGAGGGAGCTCTATGGACTGTGGGGGTAGACTGTGGGTGCTTTGGCGGGGGGAGCTCTATGGTACCAACCCATGAAGGGGAGGAGCCTACATGTGCAAAAATACAAACAATGACATAAACCAACGTTACCTCAACACAAAAAAATAAAAATAGCTTCACACACTAGAAGAATTAAGGCCCTTATTAGGTAGGATTGTCGCGGTGTAGAGATGGACAGTGACTTGCTGGAGACAGATGGCTTAACACATACCCAGAAGGGTGGGGAGCAGCGGGTTTGTGCTTTCAGTCTCTGATCCTGGAGAGATGCCCAGCAAGATGGGGAGAGTGAACATCAGGTCTCGAGAGAGCTTCACCAAAGGGAAGTAGCTTCTGGAGAAGGACTGGCTGCGGGCTGTGGTCTAAACCAGGAAAAGAGGCCGAGGGAAGGCTTGCCTCCAAAGGAGCAGTGGAGCCAGAATAATGGTGCCACGGCTTTTTGATTGATCAATGTTAGTCCGATTCCTGAACCTTCTCCTGGGCCCATCTGTACTCTTCCTGGTAAAATTCAGTTTTAGCAAGAATCCTGTTGAGTCAGTTTACTATCCTTAATATCTGGTCACTGATCATTCACAATGTCCGAGCATGTTCTTTACCCTCCATATTCCCCTGGTGATGCCTGAGCACCTGACCTGCCTCTAAGAATCCTGTTAGGTCAGTTTAGCTGAATCCCCTTCTCCCTCTGAGTTTTCCTCTTAGTGATTTTTCCATCCACAGACCCTCCATCCTGTTCCCTGGCTATAAGCCCCCACTTGCCCATACTAGATCCAGAACTGAGCCCATCCTATGTTGAGGTTCCTCTCCCCCATTGCTATAGTCCTGAATAAAATCAGTTTTTACCACTCCAACTCCTGTCCAGTTCTGGTTTTCTTTGACAACGCCCCCCTCAGATGTCCATGTCCTAACCCCTAGAAGCTGTGAATGCAGTACCACACACAGCGAGAGAGATTCTGCAGATGCAGTTAAGGGCTGTGAGATGGGGAGATTCTCTTACCCCAGTGGGCCCGGTGTAAACAGAGGGCCCTTAAAACATGGAAGAAAAGCAGAGGAATCAGAGAAGGAGAAGTGATGAAGGGAAGAGAAGCTGCAGTGATGGGAATGTTGACTTAAAATGGAAGAGGGCCATGAGCCAGAGCCAAGGAATGCAGAGAACTTCCAGAAGCTGGGGAAGGCAAGGGAATGGATTCTCCCCTAGAGATTTCAGAGGGAGCACGGCCCTGCCAACACTTTGGTTTGAGCCCAGTGAGGCCCATTTTGGATTTCTGACCTCCAGAACTATGAGATTAGCAAATTTGTATTGTTTTAAGCAACCAGATTTGTGGTAATGTGTTGTGGCAGCAATTGGAAATTAACATAGGGTCCCAGTGAAGTGGTTTTCAGTGTCAGCCTTAATGAAAGGCAAATATTTGGGTAGAACTGCAGGCACATTACTTCCTTTCTGCCTTCCTAGGCAGGCACATGTTTTCTTTAAGTACTGCCATGAGTGAGGTCTTCATGGGATCAGGTCCTTTCTGAGGCTTCAGAAACAGTGATGAAGGCGATAGTGATGGTGATGTTGACAATGGTGGTGATGATGGTGGTGCTGATGGTGCTGATGGTGGTGCTGATGGACTGTGAACCTTATAAAATGCTGGCCTCTTAAAACCCCTCTTTATTATGACATGTCTCTTTCTCTTGCTGTTTTTTCTCCTCTTTCAGGTGCTACAGCACCTTAGTGTTTGCTCTGGCCATTTCACAGCCCCTGGAGGGCTCCAGGGACTTTGCTAACTTTTGGAAATATGTCACCCCATTGCTGTAGATGTCTATCTCGGGAGAAGGTGACTGTTGCCACCATGGGAAGGATGGTAGATCATAAAGTGTAAGCTATTTTTTCCTGGACACAGTGAGAAAGAGGATTCTGTTTTATCGGAACGTAGAGTTTTTCAAACAAGAGGCAGTGTCCAGTTGTCCATTCCATGTCATGGCACAGCTAAGAGACAGAAGTCCAGGACTTGATTCCTAGTATTTCCTCTAAGATACACTTGGCCTGACAAGGGAAGCATATTTAGGGCCTTATCCTGAACTTTCTGCTTCTCATGTCCTCATTGCCCACTTTCATGGTTTCCTTGGCACCAGCTTCTGCTCAGTTCTGCTACTTCCAATAACTGATTTTGTTATTCCCTGGAGGTAGCATGACTTACCAGAAGAGCACGGCCTTTAGAGTGAATCCTGGCTACTTCACTAGCTATGTGGCTCTAGGAAAGTTACTTAACCTCTCTGATGCCATGAGCTTCCAATCCTCATCTGTAATATTAGGGAAAAGAGTACATATGGGTTTTTAATGTGCATTAAATGGGACAATGTTTAGAAAACTCAGTATTCACAAGCAAGCTCATTATGGTGATAGTGGAAGTGATGGTGGCAGTGATTCGGGCCCTTGGTCTCAGGCTGCCCCTCTGGTGGATGCTGATGTGGGTGGGTTGGCAGGCACTCATGGGAGCACTCTCACTGAGCAGACTTCCTCATTGAGTCTAGCTCCCCCAGGTATCTTGCCTCCATGTCCCCTTCTGCAAGTTTCTGTTCTGCAGGCCCTCAGCCATATCCCCAAACCAGGCAGCTTTTCCTGGTTTTTCTGGGAAGGCAGAGCCTGTCTGGGGTCCTCTGTGGAGGAAGAACCTTTGGAGGAGCATGTGTGCTTGCATGTGCACACACCTTTTGTTTGAAAAACTCTACATTCCAATAAAACAGAATCCTCTTTCTCACTGTGTCCACACACACACACCCCCAGATGCACAATCACACGCTTACAAAAATACACATGTGAAGACAAGAAGAGATGGAGAAGAGCTCACTTTTGACAAGCTTATCCAGAATTTTGCAATCAGAAATTGAGAAAGAAGGGATTTTAATTCTTGCACTAACATAAATTTAGTGTATCCTGAAAAATGCTATTTTGTGGTGAATTACATGGAGATGGGCTGGGGGAGGTGGAGAACATCACTGTCTTCCATGTTTAGATTCTTTAAAGATGTAATCTAGTCTGGGGATTAGGGGGGTAGGTGGGGTCTGAGCTGGGTGTCCCAATTACTTCTGGAGGTTTCCACTCAGCGGCGGCACTGGGAACAGACTGGTCAGGTCCCAAATCAGCTGGCTCGCAGATGGGACCAATCAGAGACTGTTGCTGGGGAAATGCTGCTTCATGCAAATTCTTCCAGACCCAGGAAGGGGGCATCAGTCAGCCTGCCCTCCCTTCACAAATCCCTTTCTCAGCCTCTCAATGGCCCAAATCCTGTTTTTCTCTCTGTGTCATTCATTAATAGATGTTACCCCACAGATGTCGGATCTGAAATTGCACTTGGCAGTCAAGGGAAGTGGGTGTAGTGGGCAAAGGATTAGGTCAGTAAGGCTAACATACCAGATTTTTATGACCCACGCATCCCTCTGGGGCAATTTCAACATCACCCCATGCCAAGTGGGGGGCTGGTTCACCCCATCATTTTCCAGGAGCATTGTTAGGAGACTTAAGCCTTGGGCTCAGTGCCAGCCGACTGTGGGCAAGATGAGGAGCAGCCCATTAGCCATGAGCAGCCCATCTGAGCTCGGCACCTGCTCTCACGATGGACCCCACTGGGCTTTGGCAGCCGTGTTTCCTGAACTGATGCATGGCTCCATTTTCACGGCCCAAGCTTGCAACATCTTTCCACAATAAAACCATAATGGAAGTTAATTGCCTGCATCGCTTTGCAATTGAACAGGTCCATAAAGTGTTTATTAGGTGCAATCACAGGGAATGAACGGGTGGCCAGTCGCTTGGCTTTGGGCTACAGCTAACATCTGGGGGAACCCTAGGCAGGGAGATGTCTTAAAAATGGTTGATGCCAAGCTATCAGATTGACTTTACAGAATTGTTCCAAAGATTTTAGGAGAAAGACTTGGTCATTTACTTGGGAATTTTCACTGGTGGCTATTGAGTCTGCTAAACCTCCTCAGTTTCTTTTCCTAACATTCAGAGGTTTTCCATCTCTGAGTGATATTTGGAAGTAAGTACCAACACTTGTTATGTGGTTGCATTGGTTAGGATAATTATTGCTAACTTTATGCAACAAAAGAGCCTCGAATCTCAGTGGCTTGGACAACAGAGCTGTATTGCTTACTCATGTTAGATTTTTAATGAGAGCTGAGACGATCCTCTGTTCCATAACGCCATTCAGGGACCCAGGCTGAAGGAGACATCATTGAGGACAGGCCATCTCCGAGGTCTCTGTGGAAGGAGAAGAGACTTGCTGCCTTGACCTGGAAATGACATGTCATTTTTGGGAACAGGCTGCGTAGCCATGAAGAAGGGATGGGAAGATGTCTCACCTGAAATTCTTGGCTCTGAGAAGTCTAGGGTGTGGCCTAGGTCTCTAAATTTAGGGATGGAGTGCTTACCAGTCTTTAAACTAGATAGTTATTAAAAACAGTTTTAGAAACAAGTCAAGTATATAACATAGCAGATGAGCACTGAGGTGCCCATTGTGCAGCTCAAGAAACAAAGCAAAGCTTTATCAACAGAGTTGGAGCCCTTTGCCAGCTCCTCCTGTTCCACATGGATCTTGCTCCTTGGTCCCCATAGTCTGTAGTCAAATCCAAATCTTAAAGCTTAGGGCCTGGGAAGAGAGACAGTGGGGGAAGGAGAGGGAGTGAACTGTGGTGTTTGGCAGGGTGGGAGAGAGAGGAAAGCTGATTTGGGGGAGTGGATTGGTTGGAGAAGGCCAGAGAGAGGTTAGTTTGGAAGGACGCATGCAGAGACTTGGGGGCAGACACTGGGAGGAAAAGATACTGGGTATGGCCCTGGGGACTGCAGAGTCCAGAGTGGTGGTGGACTCTGTCTGGCCTTCTGGGGTAGGAGCTCCCCTAGTTTCCTCCTCCAGACTAACCTGTTGCCATGAGCTGATGTCTGGGGATGCTGGGTGTGGTGGACACCCAGGCTGCTGTGAACCTTTTACTTCTGTAGCTCTGCTCCTGGCTGTCTCCATCTTGCCCCTGCCCCAGGAGCTGGGCAAAGCTACATGGAAACTTCAAAACCCTGTGGCAGGTTGTCTTCTCCAAATATGACACCAGTCCCACAGTCTTCCAGAAACTTTTCCTTCCCCATCAAGAGGTGAAGTCTATTAGAAAAGCTTATACAGCTTCCATACATTCACAGGGCAGCCACCGTGCTGTGAGGAAGTCCTGTGGTCTTGTGGAGAGCTGAGGATCCCCCCCACCCCCCGCCCTGAGTAAGTGAGCCCCAGGGGACTCCTATCCTAGTCTTTGAGGTGTTCCAGTGCACAGAGATGAGCTATCCTGCTCAAGCTCTGCTCAAATTGCAGGTTCACAAGCAAAAAAAAGTTGTTTCAAGTCCACTGACTCCCAACTTTATTCTTAACCAGGAAAAGAGTTTTCACCCCATTAAATCATTTCAAACCCCAGGGGACAGCAAAGGAGGTGTTTGTCCAGTCCAGTTTAACAGCCTCTTACTTTGCTCTCCAGTCAGTAGCCCTCCCTCTTGTAGAAGCAAGTGGGATGGCTTTAGCTCCAGGAGCTGTTTTGTCCCAAGCGTCCCTCCTGCCTAAGGTCGGGGATAGGAGGACAACTTGGTTGTTTCCACCCCATCCACTGAGTCCTCTGAGCAGTTCCCCAAGTTCACACATTCTCCCCCTTTGCTCTGTACACCAGCAAAATGCCACAGAAGTTCCCCATTCCCTGGAAAACATATTCCCGAATGAATCAGAAATACTATATGTAAAATATGCACATCACAGAAAATGGAGATGCAGTGACTGCTGCTCCCTGAGGCCACCTCTGGCTATGAGCAGGGTGCATTTTGAGTACTAAAGGCAGGAACATGGCTCTGGCATAAAAGCATTGGCAGCTGAAGAGGAAGACTTGGCTGCCACCAGGTTGGTGGGGGACTGGATGCCTTGCCTTGTGGTGGGACAGGCTTGAAGTATATTTGAAATTCTTTAGCTTTTTTTTTTTTTTTTTTAAAGATTTATTTATTTATTTATACAAGCACTGGGTACAGTCAGAAGCGCGGGAGGGTGAGAGAATTCACCAGAGCCAGAGCAGGGAGCAGAACAGTCAGACTGACGAAGCACACTGCTGAGGGGAGTGGCGGGTGGCAGGAGAGGTCTGTGCGCCATGTGGGACCCTCGCTGGTGGCCGGGGATCGAACCGGCGCTGCAGAGGCCGTGGGTAGCTTCACAGCCCAGTGCTCAACCTCTGCGCCACCGGGGAGGCCCTGAAATTCTTTAGCTTTTAAAGGTTATTGGCATAAGGGGTTAAGTCTCAGCACTATGAAGCTATCGGCAGACACTGCAGCATGAGTTCAATCCCCAGCAAGGGAGCTAACCCACATGGCCACAGCAGACCTCTCCCGTCTTGCCCGCTCCTCCCCTCAGCAGTGCATTTCAGTGGATCTGCCTGTTCTGCTCCCCACTCTGTCTCTGGTGAATCCTCTAATCCCCCACCCCACACCTCTGGCCTACCACCTAGCTCTTGCATGCATAAATAAATATAACAAATCTTAAAAAAAAAATAAAGGTTATTTTAGCATTCAAATGGATAACAACGGTCAGGAAGAGAAAACCCATTGCAAGCCTAGCTATGCAGGAGGAATTTTCCTGTGAAGAAAGGGGACCCTCTCCATAGACATTTCCAGGAGGCGTGGAAGGGAGGAAAGGGAAATGTCCATGGATTGGCCAAATGAGTCACTCCATAGCTTGCCAAGAGGTATTTGAAAAGAGTAAGAAAAATAAGCAGTTACCCATCATGGAGGGCCCTTCGAGAAACAGGAGGGAGTGGGCATCTCTGGCTTCCGCAGGGGACCAGTGACAAAGGAGGCCAGGCAGCCCCATGTGCTGCTTCTCCCTGGGATTCAGTCCCATGTAGTTTTGTTCTTTTCAGTAAACGTGGCTCATTAAATCCAAACCAACGGTGATAGCTTCTTGTTTCTTTGCAGGATATTTTTTGTACACATGGTCTTACAAATCGGAAAATGTCCTTTGTCACTGCTCCCTGGGTCTGCAGTTTTCATCTTTCAGATGGGGTCCCTGTAGGTTGTTAGAGGTCAGGCAGGGCCTTTTTCTTGCACACTTTTAAGGAGCGAGGAGGCAGGACCAGAGGTCTGGTTTGTGTTAGGATGAGGTGGAGGGGGTCATGGGGAGAAAGGCAATCCCACCCAAGGAGGGCAGGGATTATCCTTGAGCCCGGGCTGTTGTCCTGCCCCAGTCCACCTGCCTTCCATGTCTAATCACCTGGTCACTGAGCCATGCCCATCCCAGTCACAGGAGAGGTCCTGAAGCAGGCATTTATCTCACAAGACAGGAGGAATTGGAGACCATTCAACAGCATTCTCATCCCCATACATTTATTATTGCACAAACAAATCCTAACGACAGTAAGACAGCCGAAAGACGCGTGCCGTCTATATCGCTGTAACATCATTTTGTTTTCTGCTTAAAAAATCAGGAGTGTTCTTTCAGATCGCCCCATTATCTTCATAATTACCATCCCTAATGGTTGATGATTATCCCTGGGGTGGATGTATCACAATTTATGAAACATTCTTCCTATTGTTGCTTTTATGGGCTGTTCCAACATCTTCACTTTGATGATAAAATAACAACATTGTCCTTTCTATTCAGTTACAAAACTGTTGTGTACATATGTTTCATTCCATCCAGCAAGCTGCAGGTGAGTGTACCATTTCATTAGAAAGGATTACAGAGAGACATGGAGACAGAGACAGGTAAGAGGCCATAGTGACAAGACAGGAAGGTGGCACAACCACAATTTGAGTTCATTTCATTTTATTTTTTGCAAACAAACCTTTTACTCTGTCCACAATGCTATATTGCTTTTTCAGATTTTACTAATAAAACTTCAGCAATATTTTAAAGTAGCTTTTCCCTCTCCTTCTGAATTATTTCTTGAGGTCCAATTGCTAGCAGTGAGATGTTTGGGTCAAAGGGTATGAAGGTTTTTGAGGTTCTCATGTGCGTTGTCAAAATGTTTTGCAAAGGGGTTGTTTCAAGCAGTTCTTATTTACATCGTTTCAGTGATTACCTGAGATTCTTTTTAGCTGCAACCTCACCAACATCAGCTATTACAATGAAAAGGGTTCTGAGCTCATTTACAATGTTTAAATGGTTCTTTATTGTCGTTTTAATTTGCATTTCTTTGATTGCTGTGAACCGTGTTAAAGTAGGATTTCTCTTTTGTGTGAGTTGAATTTCCTCTTTGAGGAGTTTGCTTCTCCCCATCTGCTCCCCACCAAACCACACATTAGTTTTTTCTAAGACTTGGAAATTAACACTTTGTTGATCAAATTTGAAGTGATTATTTACACTAGTAATTCCCTTTTAATTTTAATTGTACTACTTTCAGTTCTTCTATGTGTTTCATATTGATCTTCTCATTTGTGACTTCTGCTATTATTCCAAAGCTTGGAAAGTAATAATGCCATCAAAGAAGTGATAATTACTCAATTTCATTTTTTGTAGTTGTTGTCTATGATATTTTTTATGTTTAGCTCTTTAATCTACTTGGGAAAATGACAAATATGCAGGGTATACACACACACACACACACACACACTCAACTCACACACTTACACAGGGAATGTGAGGGTGGCAGGATATCATGCAAACACCACAGTGATAAATGATTGGAGGGAAATGTCATGTTTCTGGTTGGGAATTAAAGATTGAAGTATCAGATTAGTGTATACATTTTATATCATGTAAATTAAAAGCCCAAAGTCTTTTTTAGTGGATTTTTTTAAATCAAAAGAATGTTAAAAATTCCCTGGAGGAATGTGGTGGATTATAATTTTGTTCCACTGAGGTCTTTCCCTTTCTGTAAGAGACCCATGCATCCTGTCCTGGTCATGGGACTTGCTGCTTTCTTGTGGGAATGGACATCCCATGTCCCTGGAAACAGGACCTGGTTATGTGACTTGCTTTGGACAATGGTTCATGGCCTCCTTTTTCCATCTTCCAAACTCTCATTCATCCAGGAAAGTTCTTGCTTTTAGGGACTCATGGTATTCTACTGGGTTCATCCAGATAATTCAGGATATCTCCCGTTTCAAGATCCACACTCTTGATCACATCTTTGCTGTATGAAGTAACAAATTCACTGCTTCTGGGCATTAGGATGTGGGAATCTTTAAGAAGAAGCATTATTCTGCCCCCCACATTCATCTTTATCACCTCCATCTGTGATGGGTAATTTTCTGTCAACTTGGCTGGGATAGAGCAGTCAGGTATATGGTGAAAGATCATTCTGTATGTTTCCATGAGGGTGTTGTTGGATAGTATTAACATTTAAATTGGTAAATGATCAATTAATGTTTGACAAGAGAGCCAAAAATACTCAGTGGGGGAAGGGATAGTCTCTTCAGCAAATGGTGCTAGGAAGAATTGGATAACCACATGCAGAAGGGTGAAATTGGACCTGTGTCTTATACCACTCACAAAAGTTAACTTGAAGTGGATTAAACACTGTTGGGTCATAACCACAAGAACTTCCCAGGTGTAATCTGAAGCCAGCTCCCTTCTGAGGAGAGCAGGGAGAAGAAAAGGCACACCTTTCTAGATTGGTATGAAATTTACTTTAAGGCTTGTCTTGGGTGACTACAAGATGACTGTTTTTCTGTACCCCTGAGCACACTTCAGAAGTTGCATAGAGGCCTTAACTGGGTCCAATTCTATAGTTCAGATAATCTCTATTAAAAAATTTTTTTAAAGTAAAAAATATTTTCCCTCTTCTCCCCATGTCTCCCTCCTCTCCAGCCCCCACCCCTCCCTCCTTTCCAGCCCCCTCTCTCCACTCCAGCCCAATCTCTATTTTTCTCAAAAGAAGAGTGACTTTTGATTGTGGAGAAAATGAAGGCTGCACATATTTCAGGGGGGCAAAGCTAAAACGCACATTCTAAGGAGAGGGGAGAGAAACCTCCAACCACCCTGTCCAACTCTAGGGTCACCAGGTGGTCACCTTCTCTTGGTCTCCTTCCTCAACAAAGACTTAAACATAAGATTTGAAACTATCAAACTCCTACAGAAAACGGGGTAGAATCTCCTTGGCATTGGTATTGGCAATGCTTTTTTTTTTTTTTTGCATATGATACCAAAAACACAAGCAACAAATGAAAAAAATTAATAAGTGAGATTATATCAAACCAAAAAGATTCAGCACAGTAAAAGAAAGTCCACAGAATTAAGGGTCAGAAACAACCAGACAAGTCCGGAAGGAAAAGAGCAAAATCAACATCAAGATAAAAGCTGCCATTGTCACCTCCCCACGGGTCTCACCCACATCTGTGTCACCCAGTCCACGACCAAAAGACAAGGGCAGTTTCTTCACGTGTCTCTAGGCTCCATGCACCTCCTCCAGGTCTCCTGGCCCCATCCTGCTTCCTTCCTTCCTCAGTCTCTTCTGCAGCTTCTCCTCTCCCTGCTCAGCTCCACCCTCCCTTGGGTGGGGCAGGGAACCTCCCCCTTTTCTAGGGACCACCCTGTTACAGAATGAGAAGACAGCCTATGAAATGGAAGAATATATTTGCCAATTAAATATGATAAAGGGTTAGTGCCCCCCCAATATAAAGAACTCATACAACTAAATACCAAATTCCTCCAAAATCAACCCCCTAACCCAAACAATCCAACTGAAAAATGGGCAGAGTACCTGAATAGATATTTTTCCAAAGAAAACATACAAATGGACAACAGGTACATGAAAAGGGGCTCAACATCATGAATCAGCAGAGAAATGCAAGTCAAAACCACCATGAGCTATGCCTCCACTTAAGAGATGGTATCACCAAGGAGATGGAGACAATTGTTGGTGAGGGTGGAGCAAAGGGACACCTTGTGCACTGTTGGTATGAATTAAATTAGTCCAGTCACTATGAGAAGAGCATAGAGTGGCCTCAAAAATTAAAAATAGAACTACCATATAACTTAGCAATCGCATTTCTAGGATCTCAAACAGATGTCTGCATTTCCATGCTTAAGGCCATATTTGTCATAATTGTCAAGATGTGGAAACAATCTAAGTGTCCATCAATAAATGAACAGATAAAGAAGATGTGAGATGTGTGTGTGTATGTGTGCATTTCAATACCCACAAATGCAATGGAATATTATTCAATCATGAGAAAGAAGTGAATCCAGTCACTTGCAACAATATGAATGAATTTTGAGGGTGTCGTGCAAAGTCAAAGAAATATAAATACTGTATGGTACCATTTATGCTTGGAATCTAAAATAGTCAAACTCACAGCCATGGTGGTTGTCATGGCTGAAAGGGTATGTAGGGGGTGGGGGTGTAAGATGATAGTTGTCAAGGGTACAGACTTTCAGTTAGAAGGTGACCTAAGTTCTAGGCGCTGCTGTATGATATGATGACTAAGGCAAACAATACTGCATCATATACTTGAAAGTTGCTAAAACAGTTAATCAGAAATGTTCTCACCATAAAAAGAAATTCATAATTATGTCACATGACGGAGGTGTTTGCTAACACTAGGGTGGGATAGTCCTTTGGCATAATATAAGTGTATCAGACCAACATACGCAATGCTATATGTCCATTATATCTCAGCACAACTGGGAAAGAAAAGATTTTTTTTCTCAATAAAAAACATCAAGAAAACATTAAAGTTGGTAAACTTTGAAGAAAGCAGATTGTCCTCTACAATGTGGGTGGGCCTCATCTAATCAGTTGAAGATGAGTCAGTGGAATGAAAAGATTGACCTGTCCCAACCAGAGGGAATTCTGTAGACAGTGACCTTTGGAACTGAACTGCAGTATCAGCTCTTCTCTGGGTCTCCGGCCTGCCAGCTCACACCACAGATTTTGGACTTGAGGTCTCCGTAACTGTGAGCCAATTCCATAAAACAAATCTCTGTCTATATCTACACACCCTACTGGCTCTGTTTTCCTGGAGGACCCTAGCTGTAAACATTTCTGTCACGACCACCGCCACCTCCAAACATCACCAAGCACTCTTAGGAGGTGCCAGGCACTGTTCTAAGCACGTTACTACACTAGCCCTTCTTCCCTCTCTCTCTCAACTACATTGAATGTTCATTTTTTTTTGGAATCTGGTACTCCCAGTTGCCAGTGTCATATCAGCCTCCAAACCAGGGCCAGCTTTGGGCCCGGCTGCCAGCCTCCCCTCCCCGCCCCAGCACACCACCCTGCCAAGTCTCCGAGGCTTGGTCCTGTTCCTGGTCCTCCCTCAAAGCTGGTGGCAGTCACTTATTAGCTTCGAGATCCTGAAGGCACCAGGAAGCAGGAAGCCCAGGGCTCTCCAGCAGGGCCTGCATGAACGTGAAGAGGAAGGGTACTGCCCTCTCTGCTGTTCTGTGTGACCCCAAGGTGACACAGCCTGCTGGAAGGAGGCTTGCTTTGCCAGTCTTGCCCCGAGGCCCAGACCATCAGCCTGTCTCTTGAGGAGGGTCCTGGTGCTGTATCGGCCGGTTAGGGCTGGGTTCTGCTGGGCTCTTTAATTAAGATGATTTTGGGGCCTCAGGGCTGGGATGTTGAGCAGGTCTGGTGAGGCTTGGAGCTGCTTTGGGCCTGAGAGGAGGTGGTGTCCCCAGGCTGGGGCGAATGAGCCCTCTGCTGGACGGGGCTAAGGTCGAGTGCTGAGCTCAGGTGTTGTGGGCTGGCCTGATCTTGTGCCCTGACTCTTGGCTGAAGTAATCCTTGGCTTGTCCTTAGCATGTAGCTGGGCTCAGGGAGTCTCCATACCCAACCTCTTTAACTACTGTAATGGGCTGGTTGGCAGGCTAGCTTATTGATGGTGTTGTGTCTTCTGCTCTTGGTGTTTGAAACAAATGGAACCAGTTGTAAATAAAAAACAGAGAGATTTAACATATTGTCTCTATTTCTAGATCCTCTTATGAAATAATTGCTCTGTCCTGGCCCCCTGGGTTTGGGACCCTGCTGGAGCTGGTCGTCGTTGGGCTGGGATCCAACCCTTCACCCAACCTGCCCCCTCATCTGGGTGAGCCCACCCAGATAGGTACTAAGTGTGCCATACCTGATGGATCCACTATATTTATTTCTTAATAGTGACAATTATAGGGGCCCATAGAGGGCCAATAAGTGATCCATAGACCCACAGCTGGTCCAGGGGTCTTCTGGGCTTAGGGTCACCCCCTTTTTTCTAAATATAATAAAGCAGTGGGTTAAAATCTTATGTAGCGAGTGATATTAACACACCTGCCCAGGGATGAGGCAATTGGCTATTTTCGAGTGATTTCACCCTCCTGGTGTGTAATTCTGGGAAGAAGGAAGGTGTGAACATTTATGATCAGTATCTCTACCTCCAGGGGCTTCTTCACTGACTGCTCATGTTCATGCTGTTTCCCCCTGTGAGCACTAGGTGGCAGTGGTTCCCCACTAATAACCTGGGAGCCCTGGCTCAGGAGGCTGAAGGCACAGAGAGCACAGGCTGCAGGAGCCAGGGCTTGGATGCCAGCCAACCCAGTGGGTTTATGTTCCTTTCAGCCTTGGAATCCTTTCTTCTGATGAAGTTCCTCAACCTCCCCCCTTAAAAAATTTGAGATAGAATTCACACGCCATAAAGTTCACCCCTTTAAAGTGTACATCTCGATGGTTCTGCGCATCTTCAGCAGGCTGTGTCAGCAGCTCCACTAACCAATCCCAGGGCATTTTATTTTGATGAGGTTGTATAGGGAAGGAGGCTGTCATGTAACTGGAGGTCAAGGAAGATTTTTTTCTTTTCCTCTGGGGAGAAAAACTATTCGTAGTCCGCATTGCAATGAGAGCTTTCCATTCGGGGCCCCCCACCTCCTTGGAGCCAAACAGTATTTACTCCCCACCCGACCCTGCGTCCATGGCATCTGATGATGGAGAGGGGAAGGGAAGGACTGGAGGTAAAGAGCTTTTCCCAGTGGCTCCTTGTGGCATTCCCTTCCCCTGGCCCCAAAGCAAGCAAGAGCCTGAAAGACTCACTGGAGGAGTTGGGTGGGGGCGGGGCTGCCTCCTCACAGCCCCTCCTGCTCAGCTTCAAAGTCAGGCTGTACTGTGATCACTCTGGTGAGCCATAAGCTGACGGGCTTGTTGGGAGAACTTGACAAGACTGTGGTCTGCTTCTGCTCTGGAAAATGCTGCTGAGGCAAGCCTGGCTAGAGACACTTCTCTCTCCTCCCCTCTTGGCCTCCCTGCCTCCCCCAGTCCTTCGTGGCCACTGGGAAGAGACCTCAGGGTTCTGGGAGGAGGCCTCAGGATTTCTCCCATCCAAGCACTAACCAGGTCGACCCTGCTTAGCTTCTGAGATCAGATGAGATAGGGTGAGTTCAGGGTGAAATGGGCCTAGATGACCCAGAGAGGCTGGGGCTGCTGGGAGGGGAGGCACATGTGTGGCCCACTGCCTTGGGAGAACAGGAGGCTGGAGGCTCAGAAGTGGGCTGGCTGTGGGGTGAACGTGAGTGGCAGGGTGGGCATGTCTGCTGAGGCCCAACCCTTGGGCGGTCATGGAGCTGCTGATCTTTCCTTGTGCTGTGGTCCCCATGCATGCTGAAAAGTGCAGTGGTGACCCTGCATCTCACCTCCTAGGGGCACTAGGAGGATTACGTGTGACCTAGCAGCTAAGCGTGTAGCCTCAGGAAGTGGCACTGTGAACACTGAGCCAGAGGTCTCCCCCCGCCCCACAGTGGCTGTCACATCCCTAGGCACAAAAGACAACCTAGACATAAAAGCTTCCTTCCCCTGGAAAAAGAGGATCTACTTCTGGCCCCATCAGTAAGTATCTACCTTGGGTCTAAAGAAGGCACCACAATGGCCCCCCCCAAAATATCTTTGTCCTAATCCCCAGAACCTGGGGCTGTGGTAGCATATATTGCAGAGGGACCTTATGGGTGTGATTATATTAAGGGCCTTGTGATGAGATATCTTGGCTCATCCAGGCAGGTCCAGTGTAGTCCTGGGGTCCTTATAAAGGAAACAAGGAGGCAGCAGGAGCAGAGAGAGGGCGGAGAAGTGAAGATAGGAG
Source organism: Talpa occidentalis (assembly GCF_014898055.3). Lineage (NCBI taxonomy): Eukaryota > Metazoa > Chordata > Mammalia > Eulipotyphla > Talpidae > Talpa > Talpa occidentalis. The sequence goes on along the minus strand of NW_023601212.1, from coordinate 77,634,983 downwards.
CACGGAGCCAGAGAGAAAAAGAAAAAGGGAGGGAGAGATTTGAAGATGCTGTGCTGCTGGCTTTGAGGATGGACAAGGGGCCAGGAGCCAAGGAAAGCATGTGGCTTCTAGAAGCTGGCAAAGTCAAGGAAGTGGACCCCTCTGGAGCCTCAAAAGGAATCAGCTCTGCTGACACCTTGATTTGAGGACTTCTGACCTCCAGAACTGTAAGAGGTTAGATCTGTGGAGTTTTAAGCCACAACAGATGGCTAATTGTTACAGCAGTGGTAGGAAGTTAATACCTCTTTCCTCCAGCCTTTGTCTAGCCAACCCCCTCTTTCTGGAGGTCTCAGGAAGCCCTTTCTGACTAGATAGGCCCTTGAGGCTCTCTGAATGTTTTCACAGAGCGACATCACATTGTAAAAATTTTGTCATGATGGGTTAGTGTTTTTCTTGCTGGTTGTGACGTCAGCCCCACAAGAAAGGTATCTGTCTTCCTAGTGAGGCCTCCTCTGCACTAAACATACTGCCTGGACTCTGCAGGAGCGCCAAGACTGTGAAATGCACCAGCTTCCATGTATCCCCCCCCTCTCCTGGCATTGTCAGCTGCCTGCAGGGGTTTAAATAGTGAGATTCACAGGGACAGGGACAGAGGCCAGAGAGATGGCCCCAGGGGCTGGAGGAGGGAGTGAAGAGCTAGCGTTTAATGGGGACAGGGTTCAGTTGAGAAAGTTCTGGAGCTGGAGGTGGGGGTGGCTGCACAGCACTGTGGATGGACATAATGCTGCAGAACGGACACTTCACCATGGGGGAGATGGTGGATTTTATGTTATGTGTATTTTGCCACAGCTGAAAAAAGATCCCCTGTATCCCCGTCACCCCCCCCCCCCCGCCAAAAAAAAAGCACCTCTGCAGAAAAACACCATTACCCTGGTGCATTAAAAACTCCCCTTCACTGAAAAAAGAAATTAATAGTTTGAGACTATGCTGAGAGGAAGTACATGATGTCCTAGATCTGTTGAAGACTGGGAGTCAGGTACCTTCCCCACCAGGAGTCCTGTGAAATGCTTGGAAGGTGTGATCCCTCTAGGGGTTTCTGGGGAAGGGACCTATGGGGAGTTGCCCCTAAACTGTAGCTTGAAGAGGAGCTAGTAAAAGGCTGGGTAAAAAGGTGTTCAGGGCCCAGGGCAGGTGGTCTGAGTGTTCCCTGCTCTGGAAAATTCTACTCCTAAGAGGTTTTTATCTTCATGAAGACATCAGGGCTCCAGGGGGCTGGGACTCCCTGTCTGCATGGCAGGGCTCCTGACACCCTGTGGGGAGACAGCTGGCCTTCAGGACAGTGCTGGTCCTGTCAGGCTGTGTGCTCTGGGTCAGGGCCCAGCAGGCGGCCTGGACACAGTCACAGCCTGAGCGAGTGGCAGGAACACTCGTCGTGGCCACCAGGTGTCTCTCCTGACTCAGGGAACATGTTGGTGGCCCCTGAGCTCCATGTCCCAGGCCTGTCTGCAGTGGTGCCAGCCCTGACTGCTTGGCCTTCTTGGCTCTAGTGGTAGCTGGGAAGGAGCGCTCTGCTCTTGCTTAGCCCGGCAGCCCCACATTGGGCCTGGCCCGGCCCCGCTCAGGGACATGGAGCAGGACAGCAGGAGTTGTCAGGCCTCAGCCCTTGCTTCAGGTCTGTGGCCAGGATCCGGGGGGAGGGGTAAATGGTGTTGTGCTGCAGATGGTGGAGCACGTGCTGCCACAGGTCAGGGCTCAGTTCCTGGAACGATGATCACTTGGACCCCGGAGCCACAGAGGGCCAGAATGACACACTGGCCTCCAATGGGATCATGAGTGTTGAAAGTCAAAGGGCAAAAGAATAAATGACTGACTTTCCCGGGCGTTGCTGTGCTGGCTGCGGAGGGCAGGGTCAGTGGATTTCAGTCAAGATGCTGGGGGGGCTAGGGGCCTTTCCCCCCCACAACCACTTGCCTTGTCCTGAAGGGCTCAGCCCTCAGTCTCCTGAGCCCAGGGGCTTGGAGACCCAGGCCTTCCTGTTTCCCCTGTGTCTCCTTTCTTCTCCTGCAGCAGGCCAGCTGGGATAGGCAGGGTGAGAGGTGGTGTCTGTTCTAGAGAGACTCACTATCTACCTATCTGCCTCGTTCTGCCAGATAGAACAGCCCCGCTGCACTGAGTGTCCATGCAGACCACAGTAACTGAGCATCTACTGCATGCAAGACACCAGTCTAGGGGCTGGGAATCCAGCAGTGAACAAGCCAGACACAAAATCAGCTCTTGGGTTTATAGTCAAGTGGGGAGACAGGCATGAATTGAACAGACCGATAAACCAGCATATTTCCGAGGGTGATGTTGAGAGAAGTGGGAGGAAGGTGGGAGCTACTTTCATTTGGGTGGACGGGAGGACAGGATGAAGATGTGCAGAGATAGAACAAGATGTGCAAAGGCCCTGAGGTGGGGTACCCTGGTGTATCTGAAACTGGAAGGCCAGTGTGGCTGGAACACAGAGAGTAGGGAGTAGAACCTGATGGTGTCAGGTGGCAGGGCCCAGCTTCCCCAGCCTGTGAGATGGGGGTGTGTGTGAATGTGTGTGTATGTGGGGCGCACAGGTATATGATGTGGTTACTGTTTATTGAGCACTTGTACTCAATTTTGTGTTCTGGCTTTGACACTTTCATGTCTTATTCTTTCCCTTAGGGGCAGGAGGAAAAATTGGCTCCAGGAGAGCAGAGCCTGAGGCAAGGGCTGTGCGCCCTGCTGGAGGAGGAAGCAGGGTCTCAGAGAGCACGTGAGGGCCAAGGCGCCAAGGGAGGGAGGAGACAGAGCTGGTTAAAGGAAGATGCTCAATGGCTACTGTTGGATGATGCTTGTTCTTGGGTGGCATGGAAGATGATTGTTCTTGGGTGGCAGGCAGGGTGGGTGGAGGGCTCCGTGGTCCCAGAGGCTGAAAATGCTTACTCAGGACAGCCCATGGGAGAGGGAGGGGGAAGGTACCCAGTGGCTCCAGTCCCAATGGCCAGAGATTTGCCCTGCCAGTCATGAATTACCCTGGCCCTGCTGGTTCCAGGGGCACACACCTGGGCTGGGCAGCATCTAGGCCTTCTTATCTTAGGACATACCGTGTGGCAAGAGCGTGGGGCAGGAACAGGAGGGAAGCCAGTCATGAAAAGGGGGGGGGGTTCATGTAGGCCACAGAGGACTGACAGAGGCTCACAGTTTTGCTGGCTCTGGAGGGGAGGGGGTAAAAAGGTCAGGGGATGCTGGAAGGGAGCTTATCCAGCCCTCCCATTTCACATATGGGAACCAAGGCCCAGGGGGCAGAGCAGAGTGCCCAGGCCAGGGCTCAACCCTCCTGCCTCCTCTTCGCTCCAATGTCAAGCTCCATGTTGGAACATACTGGGAAGGAGGTGAAGGATGGGAGGGATGAGGAGACAACCTGGGGTTCATCAGACTGAAAGAAGCTTCCAGAAGACACTGGAAGACAAGATCCTTGGTGTGGGGGAGGCTCCAGACTTGCCTGTCTGCTTAGAGATGAGTGCCTGCGAGGTGTGTCGATAGCAGACGATAGGCCTCTAAGAGTCAGTTTCATGGCTGTAAAAGGAGCCAGTTCATGTGGGAATAGCTTCGACCTCCTGTTCTAACGCACTCCCTACATCGCTCTGATCCAGCGTCATGGCCCACGCTGGAGGCCAGAAGCCCCTTTTTTCTGTTGACTTGTCTGCCACTGGCATCTGCACACCAGCCGGCGGGGATTTGAGCATATCTGGAACTCTCTGGCGCCAGCATTGTTTATTTTCTGATCTATTTCCAACTAAGGATTCCATGTACCAGTGAGAGTGGTTTCTGGTACTGTGCAGACATGACCTACATGTCTTCCAGCACTCAGGCCGATTTCCATATGGCCTGAGCTCTTCGCTGTGGGTTTGGACAGACCAATCATTGCCTTGTACATTCCTGAGTCTTTGTGGATGGATGATTCAGTTGCTGGGAGTCACAGGGGAGAGGGCGTGGGGATGGTGTGTGTGTACACATGTGTATGCCTGTCTCTGCGTGTGGTCATGCACAGGTATATGTGTGTGTGCACATGATGGAGGTGGGTGGGGCTCCTGAGAGGCCCTGAAGAGCCCAGGGCACCTGCAAACTCATTCTGAGTTCCCCTGAACTGTCTCCAGGCCGATTCTATTACTTACTTGTATCTCTCGGGGGCTTCAATTTAGATGGAAGGGAAGCTAGCTCTGTGGGAGAGATGGAGCTTGGCCTTGAAATCAGACTCTTGGAAGGCACTTGACATTTTCTTAGGGACTTTCAGAGTATCTATATGTCTGGAACAAGCAGAACGTGATCGCTGGTCAGAATGTGCAGCTGTCCTGGGTCGCAGTTCTTTCTCAGTAGTGCCTGTCCTGCCCAGTGCCCGCTTGGCTGGCTGGCACAGCGTGTGGAGGGCAGAGGGCCAGAGTGCAGAGGTTACTACCTTGAGGGCTTCTACCCTGGGGGCAGCAAGAGGCGTTCCATATCAGTGAGGCCAGGAGAGGCTGTAGTGTGGAAGACAGGACACAGCTAAATGAGTTTTCTGCAGACCTCATTTGCAATGTGCTTGTGCTAGTAAATGTTAATATTCTCACTCGGGGTGATTTATTTTGCAGCATCTGATTCTCGCAAATGTATTTCCATCTATGGCTAATGTGACATTTGCTAACTGCAAACTTTCATTAGTTCTCACTTCTGCTCCCCACTACCTGCTCTGAGAACTTGAGAAATGGTTTCGCAGTTATTTCAATAAATGGTGGAGGCAGGGGGCAGGCCCCCCAGAGCTTCTGTTTATTTCTGCATCTCCACAGGGATTTGCGTGTCCTGGTCGAGGGTCCCACTTGGAGGGGCCTGTCGGTGGAGACCGTCATGGACTGTCTGGTCTTTGTTAAATGCGATCACCTCGCTACTCTAAGCTTCTTGATCTATAACATTGATTTAATTAGGTCTTCTGTCATGTTTGTTGGGTGGGATTTGTGAAGATAGATGAGTTACTGCACAGGAAGGGCTTAGTCTCTATCCTCCCATAATAAAAGGCGCAGTCAATGCTGGCAACTGCTATTAGGTGTTACTTATCTACTCACTTATTCCCCATCTCATTCCAGAAATATCTGAGGCCAAAATAGCTAATATTTTATTAGAAAACTAAAACAACACATTAAAATAAAAAAATCAACAGAAGAATGAGTGAAGACAGTGGAGAGAGGGAGAGGGAGCAGGGGGTGACAGAGAAAGTGGGGGAGGGGCCTTGAGCACAGAGGCTTGAGGCTGGGAGGTGGATGGAGAATGTTGATGACGGGACAACCTCATGACCAGCTGTGATGATTCATTTTATGCAGCAAGTCAGCCGGGCGAAGGGATGCCTGGATAGCTGGTAATAAATTACTTTTGGGTGTGCCTGTGAGAATGTTTTGGGAAGAGATTAGCATCTGAAACTGTAACCTGAGTGAAAAAGGCCACCCTCAAATGGAGGAAATGGTGGAGGAAGAAGAATTTGCTCTTTGCTTGAGTCAGGAGACTCCTCTACTCCTGTCCTTGAGCAAGACTGTTCCTGGCTCTCAGCCCTTTAGGTTTGGACTGGAATGACACCCCTGAAAAATGACTGTTTGTGGGGTATCTCAGGTTCCATAATTGTATAAACCAGTTTCCCATGATAGGTCTCTTTCTAGACATCAGTATGTGACTGCTTCTCTGAAGAACCCCCACTAATACGCCAGGGCCCTGGCTGGCTCCCCCTGGGAGCTCACAGGCATGACTGACGATGCCTGGGCCACCTTTGCGAGGAGGCTAAAATGGAGAGCACAGCTCTTTTCGGGGGGCCAGACATGCTTGCAGTGCAAGGACATGGAAGGGGGTCCTGGCTCTTGTCTATCCCCTCTTCTTTAATGTTCAAATCTGGGGTAGACCCAAGCCCATGGGAAGTTTCCACATGCTGGGAGGGTGAGTTTTGGCTGGTTGAGGATTTGAAACCTGAGATCCGTCCACTGAGCACAGAATTGCTGACCCCCCTCTTAGGCCATCTCCATAATCATTCTGCAATAAGTAACATTGCTATTCCCAGTTCACAGAAGAGGAGACTGAGGTGCTCAAGGGTCAGTAACTTGGACACGATGTAATGGCAGCAGGTGAACATAGGCCTTCAAAGCCCATCCATGCCCTTGTCATTAATCCACGATGCATAAACCCAGCAGAAGTCACATACAACATGAATGGTTTATGTCTTAAAATATCACGGCCTGTGTGGGTGTGGGGGTGCTGCTTAAGCAACAGAAGTTTATTTTCTCACTGTTTTGGCGCCTGGAGGTCAAGATCAAGGTGTCAGCAGACTTGGCTCTCCTTGACTTGCAGCTTCCTCCTGCGTCCTCACTTGATTGTCCCTCTAAGTGTGTCTGAGCCCTGGTTACTCCTTTCAAGGACACCTGTCCTCTGGTTTGGCATCCACACTAATAACTTCATTTTAACCTAATTACCTCTTTGAAGACTCTGCTCCAAATAATGCTGTTCTGAGGTGCTCAAGGCTAGACTTCAATGTATGACCTTTGGGGAGACATGATACATAGCAAGTGGTGTCTTGCAGTGAGGAACAGGCAGGAAGATGTCAGAGAAGGGGTGCTCACTGTGAAAAGAATGGCCCAGGTGGACTTCCTGGGGGAAGAGGACAGCACGCATTTTAGGGTAGTGGCCTTGGGCCAGGAGGCAAGGAGAGAAGTCATCCCTTCTGAGGATTCCAACGTGCTCTTTTTGCAGTCCCTTGTCAACGACAGAGACGTAGGATTTTGCATAGCAACCCATGTTGATTTCTGGCTAAAATTCTCACATCCCTACAGGAGTGTAGGGAAAATGGAGGGACTTAGGTTCTTTGTCACCTTCCTGCCGCTAGCCTCTGCAGCTGCCACCTACGGCCTTGTTTTCCTCCTTGGTTTCATTACCCACATGTGATATGTGTTCTTGTAAAAAAGCGCTTGGGGGCATGAGCATGGGACACATGCACCAATAACTTTGGACACCCGAGCCGAGGCCCGTGAGCATAGGGCACTCATGGCTATAATTATGGATACCTGGGCGGAGAAGCCAGAGAGCATGGGGCACGTGTACCTTTAAGTATGAACCCCCAGGCCAGGAGAGCATTATGGGGAGAAGGAGAGAGAGAGGTGACGCCACAGAGAGAGTACAGAGATCACAGTGGGAGGCTCAGTTGCTGCCAGCCTTCCGGCTCCCCTGACCCCTGTCTTCCGGCCCCCCTGCCTCCCTGCCTACCTGTCTGCCGGTTGGTCTGCCTGTATCTGGTCCCCTGTTTCAGCATTAAAGGGCTGTCAAGTCTACTGAAGGCTCCAAGATCCTTTATCCATTTGCCCCAATCAGCCATGAACCTGTCCGGCCTGGGCTGGTTGCACAACAAGGAGGCAGCCTCCAGCCAAATGCTAAGCCTTTCTCCATGACCATTGCTGCCCCAGTCCTGCACTCTCAGCCTGGACTCTCTCTGTGGTGAGGACATAGTGGGGAAGCAGAGGTTTGTCTTGGGAGGTGAGGATATGATTGGAGGGTCTCTCCTGGCTAAACATCCTTCTTCTGAGCGATAATGTCCCTGAGATGTCCATCCTTCTTGAGGGAGTCGCGGGAGGCAGTGCAGGTGGGACCCTCACTGATGTCTGACATAGTCAAGTCAAAGTCTCCAACCTGTAGGCGTATGGTGCTGAGGTCAAATGGGAGGTGGTGGGAAGTTATCTGGTGAGTAGTGATGGATGAAGGTGTTCATGCTTGTAAGATTCTGCATCCACTTTAAATGTGTGTTTTTTCCCCACTACAGGCAAATCTCAGATACCAGCTGGGTGCCCAACAATTCAACTCAATTCTGACATTATTCACCCTAGAGATAGCATCAGATCCCACAGGTTAAGGACTTAGCCCACGAGACAGACCCCACTCCCAAATGCCAATTGTGAATTCAGGTTGTCCCCTGTGCTTCTGATCCATTATTGGGTACAGGTTGGAGCCTCCGATGACCCCTCCTTGGGCTTGATTCATTAACTCGAGCTGATCACAGAACTCTGAGGAACAGTTCACTTATTAGTGACGGGTGTGCTATAAAGGGATATAACTCATGGACAACCAACTGGAAGAGGTGCACAGCCCGAGGCCTGGGGAAAGGCTCACCCCTTTATCTGTTTGCCCAAATAACCCCTCTTCTGCTCACCCCTCTTGTGCTCACAAGCCTGGGTGCTTGTGCTTACAGAGGCCCTGTTGATTAAATGACTGGCCGTTGGTGATTGAGCTCAACCTCCAGCTCCTCTCACCTCCTCACAGGCTGGGTGGGTGAGAAGTTGGAACTTCTAATGGACTCTGGCAGAGCACTCTGGGTGGCTGGGTGTGGGTGTGGTGTGGTAACACCCACCTGGAGGGTGTGAGCCCACACCTCTGAATCACACTTGAGGCCTCATAAACCAAGTGACCCCAATTAAACAAAAAGTTCCAACCAGCTAATGACAAGGTTGGCTTGGCTACCAGAACCCATCCTCTGGAGCTGGCCCAAGGGTACTCCATTAACATAACAAAAGACACCTTTATTGCTCTTCTCATAGGAGATTCCCAGGGTTTTAGAAGCTCTGTGCCAGAAATGGGGAAGAAGGCCAGATAGCTATTTCTAATTATAAATCACAAATCACAGCTTCAACTCACAGGAATACAGGCCTGTGAAGGGACAGCCAGCCTTTCTGGATGCCCACCATTTGCCAGCAGCCTTGGTTTCCCAGCCCACATTCTTCTTTCCCTCAGCATCCATCTTGCTTCAATCCTACACACTTGGCTGCATCCTCACGCCAGCCCAGTTCCCCAGAGAGGCTCAGTGTTCACTGAGGGGCTTAGAAGGGCCTTCCCCTTTCCTGACCCTGGGGAGTCTCCACCCAGGAGTTGGGTCCCACACTCTTTCGCAAGTCCCATCTGCCACCAGATCAGGCTCCTACCAAGCTGTTCCCAGGGGTCAGGCATTTCTATTCTCCCCCAGGCCTGGACCCCTTTCCTGGCCTCCGGATGGAGGGAGACTGTTCCTCCTCTTCTCTGGGAGCATAGTTTGCATCTGTAACACTTCCCAGGAGACTGGTGTCAGGATCGCTGGTAGGGTATTTCTGGCTCAGTGGGTGCTGGCATTTCTAGAAGGTGCAGTGAGGTGGGAACAGGGAACGGGCTGCTCAGAGACTCATGGTGATCAGGGAGAGGTTGGGTTGAGAACCCAGGCTTCTGTCCTAGGCCCCGCAGCCTCTCCTGCCCTCGGGGCAAGTCTTCCTCCATCACACATTTGCCTTATGTTCTGGATAATGCGGAAAACCTTTTTCTTACCAGTTCCTTGAGAGCAGAACCCTGCACGAAGAAGTTACATCACAGACACTTGCTAAGTTATAGATTTTCCTTTCTCCAAAGTAATAAAAGGTTAGGAATCTCCAAATAGGGCTGCAGACAGTGATCAGGGTGGAGGCCTGGAGAAACAGTGTCTTGTCTGTGTCAGCAGCCCATTACATTGTCTGACTTCTAAGGTCATGGCTTTGCAGCTCTACCTGCATAGAGAAGTGGATTTCCCCCCACAGCAGGCATATAAATTTAATACTCTGATCTGGTCAAAGAGATTTCTGTGACTCCTGCTCCCTGGCTGGTGGTTTTAGCTTTGCACTGTCCAGTTGGGTGCCTTTGGGCAAGCCACTTCTCTCTGGACCTCAGTGGTCATCCCTGCAGCAGGAGCCACTTACTGTGGATGACTACAAGGCCTCTCCTGGCTCCACATCACTTGTGCATGAGCCGCAATTGACAATGGTGCAGTTGGTGATAGTACAGGGTGGTGGGTGATGGAGCAAGGGCACCAAATTCTTGCTTGTAGCTCCCAGTCAGATTAGAGTAGGACCCACCTTAAGGGCCTCCTTTTAACTCAATCACCACTTTACTTATTTCTAAAGAGTAACCCTCTGAGTCACCGGGGGCTGGGGCTTCAATCTATGGATGTGGGAGGGGGACGTGGTTCGTAATGACAGGACTCAACACAATGAGGTGAGCCGAAAGCAGTTTAGAGTTTTTTGTGTTGAGGGAGTCAACAAAGGGGTCGTAGGCCTCTCTGTGGTAAACAGGAAGCAAGAGGAAGAGGGGTGGCTCTAGATAATTCTCTGTGTGACACTGCTTCTTGGGGCTCTTCCCCGCTGTCTCCTTCTGTTGTACTTGACCTCCCGACTGGGAACACCAGAAACAACAGCTGACGCTGTCAGTGGGACAGCCGCGCTCTGCCGAGCTCACGGTGGTACCTGCCAAGGCCGATGACATGTCAGCCCAGACCGTGACATTGATCCTTTTCCGGCGAGACAGGGACAGGTGCATAGAGTGGTTTCTCTCTCACCAGACATGACAAGGCGGCAGCATTTCATACCCAACTGATTTTAGTTTAATCTCTAAGATCCAGAGAGGAAAAGCAAAATTCTCTAAGAAGCTTTTCTGGGGAACCAAACTCAGGTCGCATGTTAGCAACTATTTATTTTCCTTCTTTATTCCTTTTTTTTAAAAAAAATGGCAAAGGGTTTATTGTTCTCTGTGAAAATTATGTTTCCACTGAGATAAGAAATTGAAAGAGCAGACTGGCCCTTGGCGGGGTCACTGGGAGTAAGATCTTCATATCAGCTCAATAACTTCAGCCAAAATTACTCGTCTTCATTTTGTGCTGGGAAATGTTCTTGATTTTGGCAGCCCTAAGTACTTTATACAATATGAGAAGTAATATAGGAGGCCTAAGGGATGAAGCATTGTCCAAGCAACCTGGATGACTATGTGGACGGAGGGCCCCTGGAATAAGGGAACCCCCGCCTCCCACCTCAGGTGTTTTGCAGGAGGAAAGGCCTGGACAGGAAGGCATGTACTTGACCTTCTGCACCTTGGGCTTGAATGTAATTACCTTGGTTCTTTCATAAACCACAAGCTGTGGAGGAATTTTGAATGGTGATGATGGAGGTGATTGGATTGGGGAGGTGGGGTGGGCCTCCAGGGGGCCAGACAAGGGGGGCTCGTGGATCTGGCAGGAGGAAATGCCAGAAAGTGAGTAGGGCAGCAGAGACCCTAGAAAGGTGACACAGGACTGCTTGTTGGGGTATAGGCCAGGGGAGGGCAAGCAGACTCTGGGGGTAATGACCAGATGGGGGCTGGGTAGATCTGCCTCATATGGTTATGTGATTTGTGCCTGAAAAATGGCAACAGGGAGAAGGGGGTGGGTCCTGAGCCCAGACTTCACTGGCTGAGCAAGCTCTGCTTTAGCCTGATGCTTGTGGACAAGAAACCTCTTCGGGGTCCCTAACTGGTGGGGCCCAGCTGGTCCTCGATTAGGCCTCCCTTAGGACAAAAGCACAGACTCAAAAGTGGAGGGCACCCCGACAATGTGGGATTTTCCCCAAAGGCTAAGAGACTTTCTTTCATTTTCTGGAAAATGGCTCGCTGCCAAGAATCGCTCTTTCCCCCAATGTCCTAGGTAAGATTCATAGGATGTACCCACTGTCTATGGGCAGCAAGGCCAGACACAGACGCTGCACATCCCCAGCCTTTGTTTCACAGGCGACCGATGGGATGCTGCCCCACTGATCAACTGGAAATAGGTGCTGCTTCTCCAAGTTCCCCTTGAACTTGGCAGCAGACAGCCCCTCCTGTACATAGACTGACTTCAGGGTCAGCCGTTATCTGATCTACCCAGACACCCACCCCTCCATCCTACCTCCCTGAGCATGGCTCTTTCTTGACTTGCTTCCCCTTCCCTATAAAAGAACTCTATGTTTTTCCTAAGTCCAGATTTGTTTTAATTTTGACAGCCCTAGGGAGGCTGTAGGCTCCTGTCTGGGGGAGGGAGGGGAGAGGTATGGGTTGCCCTTCTCTGTCCCATGTGGTGTGTAGACAGTATTAGCTGTCAGGGAGGCCTTGGCCTTGCCTCTGACCTCAGTCATGGGTGCACTGTCCTGACCTGGTCCACCCCTGGAGAGGAGTAGGGACCTGACTCACACTGGGTGCAGTGACATCGGCACCCTCCTAGGCGGGGTGGGGGGAGGGCCAGAAGCAGGCTTCATGGGACTATGCTTCTCTGCAAATCTAGTCCCTACAGTGGTTATGAAGAGAAATTTCAATTTTGGGGTCTTGAATACCAGCGAGGCCTTATTTAATAATTTTAAGCCATGCTTTTTGATCTGCCTTTCCATCTTCTGTGGCAGATCTAGAGCCATTCCCTGTCAGGTGCAAGCTCTCTCTTCCTTGCCCTAGTGTCTGTGTCCCTGCCCCGCTTCCTTCACAGCTTTTCCTTATGTGGATCAATTCAGCTTCCTTTCATTTGGCCTCACCAAGTGTCTCCACTGGTTCCTCTGTGTGTGTGTGTGTGTGTGTGTATACACACATATATTTTCAGTAGAATGAGGGAGAGGCAGTGAGATGGGGAGGTGGAAGAAATCTTACCTGTTAATAAACCTTGTTCCTACCATGTTGTAATGCAAGGCGAGGCAGGAAAAGAGTCTTCCGGATGTCCAGGCACGTGGATTGGCTGGGCTTGGGGAAGCAGGCCAGGCTGTGCCAGGGGCGCACTCGGCCCATCCATCTGCTGGCTGCAGAGCTGGCAGGGCGCGTGCTGTGCGCGGGGTCAGCCTCCAGATGCTCTGTCGGATGACTTTGATCTGTGAACAAATCTGTTACAAGCCAGGTCAACCTCTAGCGAGGGAGGGTGACTTACAGCCAGGACAGTCTGGAACCTAGTGGGGAAGGGGAGGAGCACAGGTGCCTTCTAGCCACCAGCACCCCAGCCCCCATGAAGTGCAGCTCCGGGGCCCCTGTGTGCAGGGCTGGCAGAGTCTGCTGGTTGCCGCAGGTCGGCTTGGATGGGTTGTGCTTGTTAAACACTCATCATGTTGGCTTTCTGGCCACACAGTCAGCTTGTGGTCCTTTCCTAGTTCCTGGGCCATGGTGGCAGCTGGCTGTCATCCTGCTTGATTATCAGAGGGTTGTGGATGTAATCACACACACACATACACACACACACACACACGTGCCCATGCAGAGCACTTATTGATTCAAAACAGCACTTACTGGACACCTATTCTGCACAGAGTGCTGGTAGACAGCGTGAAGAGTGCCTGGTCCCTAGACGCCCTGGAGGGCTCTCAATGTGCAGGAATAGCTGATCTGTGTGTGGGGGCGGTACCCCCCTGTGCAAACAGACTGTGCTTTATGTCCTGCTCTCCTGTTTGTGGACTGGGTGCATGCTGTATGTAGGGTTTGTGGGGTATTTCCTGTGTTTGCTTATGGTGCGTGCAGTTTAATACAGCATGACTGTTTTGTGGACACGTGCAGCCATGGCTGTGGGGTCTGTACCTAGGAGTGGCAGTGCTGGGTCATCGAGTAGAAGTGTTTTCTAGCCCAACTGCTTTGCCAAGTGGTTGAACCAGTTTTGATCCCCATCCTGGCGTGAGATAGAGCACACTTTCATTGATGCTGAGTGTGTGCAGGGACTGGGGACTAGGCTGGGGGTCTGTGATCTGTGCAGGTTTCATCCTCTCACTTTACTAAGTGGGGACAGAGGCTGTCATAGTGTTGGGGTACCACCCACGGGCTTCCCAGCTGTAATCCCAGGCCTCCATTTGCAAAGAACAGGAGGAGACCCAAGAAAGAGGTCTCCAAACACCACATAATAAACCTCAGCTAAGATGCTGGCCAACTTCTGTGGGCTTTGTCTTGCAACCTATTTTCTTTATCTGCTTTTCGTTATTTCTCTCTGCTTCAGGTGTAGTATCTCTAGTTTATTTCCTGCTGGTGCCTCTTATTCTCATGCACACGGGGAGTTCAAGAGAGGATGGAGTTATTTCCTTGGAATCCCACATGCAGGTGTGGTTTTTCTGCCAGGGATTTTTATTTTTCGTTTCATCAAAATTCTGTTTATCTGCAGAGCGGAAAGCTTAGGAGCTTTCCTTGTTCATAGAATTCTGTGAATATCCATGGCATTGAGTAAGACATAGCCGTGCAGCAAGCCCCCAACACCTGAGTGTCAAGAAGTTTCTATCTGGGAGGCTGGCCCAAGGGCAGCAGAAAGTCAGACAGGGTTAAAATGCCAGCTCTGCTGCCCTCAGCTTGTGTGATTTGGGATAACTGACCTTGCTGAGGCTCAGTTTCTTCATCTCTAAAATGAGTAAGACAACACCCTTGACTGGGCTGCTGTGCGGGTTGCAGGGGTAGTGTGCTTGTGGCGTGTGGCTCACAGGGAGGGGTTTCTTTTTTCCTCTTCTCCATGTGACCTGAATCAGGGGTCCTGAGCCCTTTACTAAAAAAACTTAAAAAAATCCTTATTGAGATACAATGCATATTGTGCTAGACTGCACCTATTTTATTTTATTTTTATTTTTTAAATAATAAATTTTATTTTTTTATTCCCCATACAATTGCAACCCCCCCATTCTGACCCCAATCCCTCCCCTCCCGCCCCCCACACCCCAAAAAGTGTCTCTGGTTCATATTCATAGTTTTTTGTTGATTTTGATTTTCACTTTCTTATAGTTATTCATTTTCCTGGTCCCTTATTTAAGTTTTCTAGATTCCTGCTATGAGTGAGACCATCCGGTATTTTTCTTTTTCTTTCTGGCTTATTTCGCTGAGCATAATCCCTTCCAGCTCCATCCATGTTGCTGCAAATTGCATGTGTTTATCTTTTTTGAATGCTGAGTAATATTCCATGGTATATATGTACCACATCTTCTTGATCCAGTCATCTATTTTTGGGCATTTGGGTTGTTTCCAAAGCTTAGCTATTGTAAACAGTGCTGCTATAAACATAGGGGTGCAGGTGCTCTTTGGAATTGATGTTTCTGTGTCCTTTGGGTAAATACCTAGAAGTGGAATTGCTGGATCATATGGAAGCTCTACGTTTAGTAGGTCCAGAAATCTCCACACAGCTCTCCATAGTGGTTGGACCAGTTTGCACTCCCACCAACAGGACTGCACCTATTTTAAAGAGACAGTTGGGTGAGATTTGACAAGTGTGTACACTCAGGTAATTTCTATCTCAGCCAAGACACAGAACAAGTCTATCACCCCTAAAGTTGCCTCATGCCTCTGTGCTGTCCATATTAGTTAGCTGCAGTGACTGTAACAAGCACCACAAGCTGAGTGACTTAAACAACAGTACTGCATCAGTCAAGATAGTTTAGAGTAAGTACTGTATGCCTGTAACAAACAGCTCCAACATTCCAGTGACTTAACTCTCAAAGGTTTATTTTTGCAAATAGTCTTCAAATAAACTCTCCTTTATGTGGTAATTCAGTGATCCAGGCCCCTCAGATCTTGCTGCTCCATTCCAACATGGGGGTCTTGGAGTGGCTTTTCTATGCATTGTCCTGAAAACACCAGCCATCACTTCTTACCAAACTTGTTGGCCATTACAGCTCCTAGAACACGGTTCTGCTTAGCTTCAAGGGGTCTGAGCAGTATGGTGGTCCATGTGCCTGGAAGGAGAACCAGATGACCTGGGGATGCTAGCAATGTCTGCACAGATGCCTTTCCTTGAGGATACCTTGCTCCAGCTCACAGGTCTCCCTCTCACCCTTGATGTCTGCTACCACCTACGACGCATTCCTCTTCCTGCTCTGCACTCTATTTGCTCTGTGACCCCCTGTTCCACAAATAGAGTGAAGTCTGGGGCATTGGTCTCTTGATTTGAGATTTTGACTTTGAATAATGAAGAATCTGCTGGCACTCTGCCTGCCTCTTTGGAAGCAGGCAGGAAGTTGGTCCCAGGGCAGAGAGGGTGAGCAGTTGAGAAGTGATCAGGTCAGGGGACTAGTCCTAGTCCCCTGGACATCTGCTGCCCTGGCACACCAGGAGACAAGGCAGGCCCAGTCTGAGAAGTCCCTGTGAGTCAGCAGTTGTCGTCCCTCTGTCTGAGTGTGAATACTGTCTCTGGCAATCTTTTTTATTTCTAGGCTTTTGTGCTAGCCTGAGACCTTCCAAAGGGAGAGGGGCCCTGACTGCAGAGAGGCCTGTTTTACACGTCTCCCCTTTCCCCAGGCCCCACCTATGTCCCTCTTCATATGAAGCTCTGTGCACAGGCTTTTGGGGCACGTGACTGTGTATGAGTGAGGGCGTCATGTGCACAGGCCTTCTGCTGACTCCGGCAATCAAGAACCTGGGCCTTATTGATAGGGCCATCTCCAGGACCTGACAGGAGGAATTGAGTGTGCTGCCAGGGTGCAAAATGAGATTTCCCAGAAAGACATCCAGTGGGCTAGAGGGGCCTCTGGGGAGCAAGAGAGGAGACAGGCAGGTACATCGGATAGTGAGCAGGGCGCTGAAAGCCCCTGGGGGCCAGCTCTCCCTCCTGAAAGAAGGGGAAAGTATTGGAACTTTTTTGGGGGTGCTGAGTCTTAGCACCTTGCATCAGAGCCAGAACAAAGGTAAAAATCCTCAGATTGTCTCCACATGAAAACAACCAGGCCTGTTCTCAATTATCCAGGAATTTTCCTCAGGGGTCACCTTAACCTTGGACAACTGGACAACTCCTCTTCTCCCTGTTCTTTCTTCCCCTCCCCTCCTTTTCTGTCCTCTGCCCTCCCTGCCTCAGCTCTCTTTCTGTTTCTCCTGCCTGTGGAAGCCCTTCCAGCTCTCCCTGCACAGGTCTCCACTTCCCCTCCCCTTCGAAATGAGGTTTGCCTGTCGACATCTTCAGGCCAGCAAAGTGTGAGGGAAAGTGTGTGTGTTTCTCTGTGGCAGAAGTTTTCAGAACCAGTGTCTGTGTTGCCTGTTTCTCTCTCCCTACTGCAGTGACCAGCAGGGTCCTGGAATGAACATGACATGCAGCAAAGCCCGGCTGGCCCAGGCCGGCCCAGGCTGGACTCGTGGCAAGAAGCAGGACACTGCTGTTCCTGCCGCTGCGTTTCCAGGTGGATTGTTACCACAGCATCACCTGCCCACCTTGGCTCTTGTACCTGCTTAGCTGGGAACCTGGCAAGGACTTGTTCTTTCTGCAAAAGAGATTTCAGTGTCCACATTCATCTCTGAATACAGCCAACTGCTCTCAGTGGTCACAAAGTGTGGGGCTGGGGGCTCCTAAGGAAAGTGGTTAAGGAGATGAGGCATCAGCCGGAGTGGGAGGGAGCCGAGGGGGGCCCTCCTGGTTGCTGATCTTAATGAGAAAGCAGCTCAGGGAGTCAGTGCTGGCCGCCGGCTGCCCCTGCCGGAGATCCCGCCATCATGGTGTTCCAGGGAGAGGTTGATTTCCCAAAGCAGAAGAATTTTTCTCATTCTCTGGCAATAAATGATGCCTGCCCTTTCTGGCCGGCTCCTGTCTGGGGATTTATATAGCGCTCGCTGCCGTGTGGGCTCCTTCTCACTCTGTCTCTGCACCGATGGGGGCTTGGAAGATGCAGGTCTTTTCCTGTTGCTGATGAATATGCTTCTAGCCCAAAGTTTAATTTTTTCCTTCTTAGTTTTGTGACCATGACTGTGTGACCCTTCAGCTTGATTAACCTTCTCCCCCAAACCTTACCTTTTCTTTGTAGAGATGGTGTTTTGGCGCATCTGACTAGAATCTCTAAGGACAGGGGTGTGGGGAGAGGGACTGATGAGGCTCCTCATTCCCTAGTGCGGGTGCTGGATAACGGGTGGGGGTTCGGAAGCAGGGGCGGGAGTGGAGCATGAGCCCAGGCTGGTGAATAGTAGGTTGGTGGAGGGTCTAGAGAAAGGCCATGGAAATATGCCCTGAGTGGCAAGTGTGCATATGTGTGTGGGTGTGGACATGTGTGCATGTGTGTGTGTGTGTATGTGTGTGCATGCATGTACACCCTCAGTATTGCCTGGGGCCTCAGCTCCACCCTCCTAGGCAATGCACTTAATCAAAATTTGCATTTCATTTATTTTTAAAGTTTATTTATTTATGCATACAAGAACTGGGGTGTAGGCCAGATATGAGGGCATGAGAGCATTCACCAGAGGCAGAGAGGGGAGCAGAAAGGGCAGACTGACTGAAATACACTGCTGGAGGGAGCAGTGGGTGAGACAGGAGAGGTCTGCTGTGCCATGTGGGTTAGCTCCCTGGCCAGGGATTGAACTCATGCTGCAGTGGTTGGCAATAGCTTGATTGCACTGTGTCTTTAACCCCTGTGCCACCAGGGAGGCCTCTGGAGTTATTTTTAAAAGGCATTTTATTTTAATTAATTTTTAAATTTTTTACATCATGTTCATTTTTAAACAATATTTGCCTCCCCCCACCCCCTCAGGTGTAGTCCCCATAAAGAGTTGCCTTCACCAATGCACCTGTGCACCATCACCTCAGGCCCCTGTGCTCCTCCCTCCTTCCCTCTAATCCCTCTCCCTCCTCCTCCCCTGCAGGAGGATGTCTCTGATTTATAATTGTCTGTTTTTGCTTTGTTGTGCTTTGTACTGTTATTATTTTTTTTACACTGATGTCTCATTTGGTTCCCTTATATTCCTGCTCTAAGTGAAACCATGCGATATTTTTCTTTTTCCTTCTGGCTTATTTCACTGAGCATAATTCCTTCTAGCTCCATCCAAGTTGCTGTGCATGGCATGAGTTTATCTTTTTCGATTGCTGAATAATATTCCATTGTATATTTATGCCACATCTTCTTGATCCAGTCATCTATTTTTGGACATTTGGGTTGTTTCCAGGTTTTACCTATTGTAAATAGTGCTGCAATAAACATGGGGTACAGGTAGTCTTTTGAATCAGTGTTTTTGTGTCATTTGGGTAGATCCCTAGGAGTGGAATTGCTGGGTTGTACGGTAGCTCCATTTTTAGTAGACTGAGGAACCTCCAGACAGCTTTCCATAGTGGTTGGACCAGTTTGCACTCCCACCAGCAATGTAGGAGAGTTCCTTAAAAGGCATTTTAAACTGCCTTTTATGAGCTCTCTGGCCTGGAGCTTTGGCCCAGTAATGGGCACAGACTAGGCAATAATTACATAAGTCTGGAGTTGATCATGCCAAGGAATTAATTTTGTGGATCTAACACTCTCATTTTCTTCCATCTTTTCTTTCCATCTGTTACCCCCTTTTTCTTTCCATCTTCTTGTGGCTGTGGCTGACTCCTTTCCTCCCCTGGCGTGCAGGCTGCAAGTTGATAGATTAATGTGGAGAAGCAAACAGGCAAATCAAATGAACCCCATCCTTTGTCTTCAGTTCAAAGTTGGTGTGGTGAGGTCGGAAAGTGGCCACATGCCAGTGGAATCTGTTTCCTCAAGCTCCACTTCCCTTTTGCAAGGAAATAACTTTGCTCTTGCATCTGTAGGAGAAGTGCAGGCATGCTGACCCTTCTAGAATGGAGGTCAGTAATGTTCCTTTAACCATGAAGCCACAACAGTAATAGGTGGGCGAACTACATCCATTTTCAGATGCTGAGATGCCTGGCATAGCCGAGGAGGGCTGGAGAGAGGAAGGGGGAGCATGGGATGGGACAGAAAGTGTGCTGGGGGACAGTGAAGTCTTGGGCTCCACCAGAGCTGACATTTATGTGAGTTATAGAAGAAGGCAAGAGGTGGGTGAATCTACTAGGGGGAGAAAGACCTGAGATTCTGGCTAAGGTGTTGCCAGAATTCCTCACAGAGAAGGGAGATGATGAAGATGTATTTCTGGAAAGGAGTGCAAGCAAACAAGGAGAAGGGATGCAGCGCATCAAGATCATTTTCACTGCAAGACAAATGAGAAGAAGGAAGAAGGTCTAGATCCCAGTTTCAGGCAGGTGAGTTCAAATCTGGTCACTTGATGCTGTGTGGCCTCAGGCAAAGTTCTTAACTTCTCTGAGCTTCAATTTCCTCCTCTGTAAAACAAATACTCAGCAAGGTTATATAGAGGACAGAATGAAATAAAAGAATGGGGCACCTGGTACCTCATGGCCTTCCTTGCTGTTAACATTGATCTTGCCTGCTGAGACAGTGGCCCTTTGTGGGCTGTGGATGTGAGTGGTGTTTGCAGGAAACCCCCTTCAGGAGAGCCCCTTGACACAGCCATTGGTCAGCACATTGGGCTGCAGTCAGATCAAGCCCATGGAGCAAATCACAGTCCCTCAGACTCCTGAAGTGCATTTAATGGATTGCCAAACCAAAAGTTTCAGCTGATACCGTGAGTAAGTAATGGTTCTGTTCCTGGAAAATGATTTTATAAGGAAGCCACTGTATCTGCGGCTACATCTGAAAAGGTAAGATTTTCCCAATTATAAAAATAGTTACAGCTTGTTGTGAACCTTCCAAATGGCAGGCAATGGGAGAAGTACTTTCCTTTCTAATCCCTTCTAGCCACTTGTAAGGAAGGCACCCTGGGGCTTTATTTTACAGCAGAGTGAAGCTTGGGGATATGAGGCCCAAGTACACAAAGCAGTGAGCAGGAGGAGCCACCAAGTATCTTTGTCTCTTTTGTGCTTTGCATCCTTGCCTCTTTTGAATTCTCTTGCATTAAAAACTCATTATTTATAAAAATGGAAATGCCAGAGGCTCCAGCAATGCCACCTCTAGGAATCCATCTGAAAATATGAAGACAACGAATACAAAAGGATGTAAACACCCCTGTGTTCAGAGTAGTAGTACTCACAATCACCAAGACATGGAATCAGAGACACCCTGGTGGCGCAGCAGGTTGAGCGCCATGCTGTGAAGTTGTCCGCAGCCTCTGCAGTGTGGGTTCGATCACAGCCGGCTGGCGAGAATCCCACATGGTGCGGCAGACCTCTCCTGTTGCGCCCGCTGCTCCCCTCAGCAGTGTATTTCTGTCAGTCTGCCTGTTCTGTTCCCTGCTCTGCCTCTGGTGAATCCTCTCATCCTCCCGCACCTCTGGCCTGTACCCCAGCTCTTGTATGCATAAATAAATAAATCTTTAAAAAAATTACATGGAATCAACCTCCATCGACAGACAACTGATAAGGAAATTGTGATATATATATGCCATGGAATACCACTTAGCTATTAAGAGAAATGAAATTGTGCCCCTTGTGATAAATATGGGTGAATCTTGAGATGACTATGCTAAGTGAAATAAAAATGTGGAAGACAATTACCAGATGGTTTCAATCATTTGTAGAAAATAAAAAAGCTAAGAAAACAAACAAACAAACAAAAAACCCCACAGCCAAAAAAACTTTTAGATTCTGAAAAAATATGGGGGTTAGCAGAGGGGAGGGTCAGTCATTGTGTAGTGGCACAGGAATGAAGTCTGTGTGCACATCTGGGGTGAAGCTGGACCCCATAATGACACAGTTCTGTAAATGAACAGTAAATCTATAAAAATGATTTTAAAAAAGAAAAAGAAAAAAACCCTTCTCTATTGCTTAATATGGTTGCAACACCTGTTTCTTTCACTGGGACACCTTTAAAAAGATCATCAGACAATAACTATTGGTTAGCATTTTTGTTTGGAACGAAGGTAACCTTATCTTTATAGGAAAAATAATTCTTAAGATTTTAACTAGTGTCAAATATTGCAGAGTCTTGACACCTTTTTTCAGGTCTCTCAGGCCTCGAGGGTCAGAGAGCGTTGAAAAAAGAGGAGACGCCAATCCATGTTTCCTGTTGAGTAAGCCGTAAGCTAGAGATAAGGGGATTGGCAATACTTTTCTTGGAACCCCAAGGTTCCCATTTGATCCCGAGAAGTTCGAATCTACTTCAGCATAGAAATTTGTGACCATAATTCTTGACTTTCCCTTTTGAAATGAGTAGCTCTATATTTCTTAGATTGTCTTTGAGACCATGCAAAGCAGGTTGTAATCATAGCTTGCAGTTCTGGAATGTTCATAATTTTAAGAAATACCGTGATACTGTTTTTTAGCCTCCTCGCACCCCCTGGTAAGGGCCCAAAGCTCATCTGACTTGCATGTTTTTGTATCATGCCATGTATTGACAATTGATTTTTCTCCAATTTTAATTGTGGTGCAAATACGCAAACATTAAATTTACCATCGTAAGCATTTTAAGTGCACCGTTGAGTGGTATAAACACGTCACACGCCACCATCACCATGGTCCAGCTCCAGAACTCCCTAGCTCCCCCTTCACCTCACCTTCACCTTTAAAGTTTCAGTGTGGGGCCTCCCTGGCGGCGCAGCGGTTGAGTGCTGGGTTGCGAAGCTGCCTGCGGCCTCTGCGGCGCCGGTTCGATCCCCAGCTGCTCCCCGGCCACCAGAGGAAGGTCCCACATGGCGCGCAGACCTCTCCTGCCGCCCGCTGCTCCCCTCAGCAGTGTACTTCGGTCCTTCTGCCTGCTCTCCCCGCTCTGGCTCTGGTGAATTCTCCCACCCTCCTGCGCTTCTGACTATACCCAGTGCTTGTATAAATAAACAAATAAATAAATAAATAAAACATGCCTCTATAAAAAAAAAAATAAAATAAAAAAAAAAATAAAGTTTCAGTGTGGCCTCCTCCTACCTGTCCCTCCAGGCTCAGTTCAAGAGCTGTCTCTTTGGGGAAGTCTTAGAGGATCATTTCCCCCAAACGGTCATTTTTCTGCTCTGGATTCCCATAGCCCCATGGTGGAACCAATTTATCCTTATTCTCGAAACATGTCCCAGGAGCTACCCCCTCCCTCTCATACTCCCTGGGCAGGATGCTGTGTTCAGTGCAGACAAAGTGCTAATCCCTCTCTGCTCTGCACCTCCAGGACAGACTGCGGTTGCACTTTTCAGGCCCCTTCATCCCCCACCTCCTAGACTTTTGCTCCTCCTTTCCTCCTCCACTCCAGAATCCATGGGGACCAATACAGTCAGACTGAATTCACTTTCTTCTCCCAAACAGCAGTTCTCACAATTCCTATCCAGCCTTCCTCCTTCCCACTCCCAGCATACACTGGGGGTTGGCAGACAGTACCTCAGGGATCTTGTGCTTTTCTTAGTGTCACACAAGTTTAGGTGAGAGGGTGAACCCCCCCAGGCTGAGTCAGTGCAGACACCCCTGCACACTCCGCTGTACCCAGGCCCAAGCCAGGCAGGGCCAGCTGTGGCTCTAATGGTGGCTCCCAGTTCTGTTGTGTCATCCTCAGCCTGTCTCATGGCATAGGAGCTGGCTGAAATGGAATTTGGGGTGCAAGATGTTTATTATGATCACAGGATCAGGCCTCCCTGGTGGTGCAAGCGGTTAAGTCTCAGCACTGTGAAGCTATCTGCAGCCACTGCAGCACAAGTTCGATCCCTGGCCAGGGAGGTGACCCACATGGCACAGCAGACCTCTCCTGTCTCGCCCGCTGCTCCCTTCAGCAGTGTATTTCAGTGGATCTGCCTGTTCTGCTCCCCACTCTGTCTCTGGTGAATCCTCTTACCACCCCCTACAACCCGCACCTCTGGCCTACACCCCAGCTCTTATATGTATAAATAAATAAAAGAAAAAAGAGCACAGGATCACACCTGTGAAAGGAGAGGAGCAAGCAGGCTTGGGCAGAGAAAGTGGTTGAATGGTTGTGCAGGCCTGAGGAAGACTCGCACACCCAGAGGGGTGGGGCTCTGCAGAAAGCATTGTCCCTTCAGTGGCATCCTGTTGGACTAAAATGGCCATGCCTTTATATCTCCACCTCACTCTCACAGGGTCTGGGCTGCCTGGGGAAGGCATGGCCTTGAGCAAGGCAGCTCCTGACTGACCTTGAAGGGACAGAAACCTGGGAGCTGCTAGCTGAAACCCCATTGGGCAGCACAGGCTCCCTGGAAGCAGGATTGGATGGTGCCACCTCGTCCACAGTCCCTTCCCCACCGGCTGCCCCCGCTCTTGAGCCACCTCTTAATGGAAGGCGAGTTTGTTTAAATATTGGCATGTTAATGACTGTGAAGTGGTTTGCTCAGTAGGATAGGAAAGAGGCTTAGTCAATTTGTATTAATGCTTTTAACCTCTGCTGAGGATTTCCTCTTGGACTGCAGATCACAGGAGCGGAGTTTCATCGCCCTGGCACAGGGGAAACGATTTCTCTCCATTTAAAGGCTGTGATAATGCTTTACGAGGGTGCCCTTCACTTGCTAAGATATTAAAATGACGATAAATCAAAGTTCAACACAGTGGATGAGCCGCAGCTTCATCAACATTTAGAGAACCCCTTGTAGATTTCCTGCTGAATTGCCCTTGATCCTTCTTATGAGTTTGTACTTAAGCACACCGAGAGATTCAGTAAGTGATAGAGAGGGGCCAGGAGATGCAGGGGGAGAAGGAATGTTGTGACTACAGTTCACCTGGTCAGGTGGAGCCTACAGGTAGGTGGAGCAGATAGGGGGGCTGGCTGGAGGTGGGGCCTTTGGGGGGGCCTTTCCAGAGACTTGCACCCCTCACCAGTACTCCTTTCCACAGACTGAATGCTATGTACTTTCAAGAATAAAAATACGATGGGGAAATCAAGGCTGCCATTCTGGGAGCAGGAGCAGGAGAGGGAATAGAGGCCCTTTGCAAACAGTGATTTTCATTTATGACCTGGTTAGGAAAGCTGCCCCAGACGTGGCATAACCAGTCTCCAGCAGGTCTTTGAAGAACATGGTTTTGTTCAGCGCCGCTTGGTTATAATGTTGATGAGAAAAAAGAAATCCCTGCTGACTGTTGAACAAAACAGGACCGGGTTTCACATACATTTTTTCTTTTAAAGTTGCAGTTTCCCAGAACCCATTGATGGCTTCAAGTGAGGACGGACTGTGTGGGTTCGCTTGGGCTGCCAAGGTACAATACTGCAGTCTGGGAGGCTTCAACCAGAGGAATCTATTGTCTCACAGGTCTAGAGCTTGGAAACGTGAGATCAAGGTGTGGGCAGGCTTGGTTCTCCTGAGGCCACCCTCCTTGTTCGTGAGGAAATAAGCTGTCACCCCTGAACTCACAGGCTGCACGAGAGCTGTGGGGCTCTGGTTCTCTGCCCTTGGCTGCAGGCCCCACAGCCGAAGGAGCAGCCCCTTTGGGGACCTGCTGTGCCTGGAGAGGAGGTATTATCCACTCGGGCTACCGTGACAGGACTCCACAGAGAGGGGGTCGTAAACAGCAGAATTTATTTTCTCACAGTTCTGGAGGCTGGAAATCTAAGCCCCAGATGTGTGTGTGGGGGGGCTGGTTTCTCCCGAGGCTGCTCTCCTTGCCTCACAGATGGCTACAGGATGCCCAGTCTGTGCAACTTGGGGAGAGCGGTGGCGACCCAGGCAGGGCCAAACAGGACAACTTGTTGGGGCACAGGCCCCGGGGCAGGAGGGCCCTGGAGCCTCATACCTTTTTCCTAATTCGCCTTTTTCCCCTTTAATTTTAATTGGCCATGTTTTAATCGGCCCTTTTGCTTAGGCTGGTGGAGTAGGCGATGTGATCAGGGTGGGATTTGTGCAGCTCACAGGGCTCCTTGATGCCAGGACCTGTCCCGGGGCAGAGGAGGGTGTCCCAGCCTTCTGGGGGTCTGAGGGGCTGGCAGGGGGTGGAACCCATCACCAAAGCAAGGGGCCAAGCAGAGGCTACCTGTGTGAGGTGTCAGTGCAGGACCTTAAAGAAAGGAGAGAGCGTAAGTTCTCAGCAGGGGCTTGTATTGGCCTTGGCAATGAGAGGGGTGTCACAGAAGAGAGGGCTGTACCCGGATACCATGGGAACAAAGGTGTGGATGCAGTGAAAAAGGATATATATATTTTTTCTATCAACCTTTCACTTATAACCTGTTTCCAGAGGCCTTAAATTCTTCCCAGCTAGGGGCCTCCCTGGTGGCGCAAGGGGTTGAGCACTGCACTATGAGGTGGTCCGCGGCCTCTGCAGCATGAATTCAAACCCAGGCCAGACAGAGGGAAACCCATGTGGTGAGGTGGACCGCTCCTGTCTTGCCCACTGTTCCCCTCAGCAGTGTGTTTTGGTTAGTCTGCCTGTTCTGTTCCCTGCTTTGTCTCTGGTGGATCCTCTCACCCCCCTGCATCTCTGGCCTATACCCCAGCTCTTATATGCATAAATGAATAAATCTTAAAACAAAATCTTTAAAAGAAAATAAATGCTCCCCAGCTACCCAACGAAGGTGCTTGAACAGCCGAAGTAGGACCCTCAGTTCCCTGCAAAGCCCTCCTCCCAGGTGTTTCCAGAATCCTGAGGGGTGTCTTACACAACTCATGATTATGCCTCCTCCTGTCAGCCCTGGCCACAGCTCCATCCCTGCCGCTGTGCTGGGATCCATCCCCCTTAAAGCTCCAGGGTGCCACAGGTTTCTAGGGGCTTTGCAGCTTTACCATCAGGTGTTGGCCCTACTGCCCCTTCCAGACCCTTCTTTGCTCTGCCTTTGTCCTTATGTTCAGAGCCATGGAAGCCCATGGTGACATGCCATGTGGTGAGAGGGTAGAGAAGGCCCCCTAATATCTGTATAAGCCTCAATGAGAGGGTCCTCCCAAGCTGTGGCTTGTGCCCCAAGGTCATAGCAGAATTGTTTGGGTTTTCTTGAGAAACTCTTTGCCCCCAGAAGACATGGATGTGTGTTTGTAGGACCAACTGGGGTGGTTCTGAGAGCCACTACCTAGTGACAACTTCTGTGGGAGGCGTGAGCTCCTTGTTCCGGGATCACTTCTCTCCTGGGGTGAGTTCTTGCCCAGTCCTTCTCCGAACAAGCTGTTGGGCACCTGCCCATGTTTATGATGCCTCTAGAGACAAATGATTTTTTATACATCTGGGCATTTGATTTTTAAGGCACTGGGAGCTTAGCCAAGTTCAGAGAATGAAAAGACAGGAGGGGGCGTCCATTCTTGGTTTTGCCACTAACTTGCTGGGTGATCTTAAACAGAATACTTGGCCTCTCTGGTCTCTAGTTTCCTCATCTACAGAGCCAGTGCTCTGGGCTAGGCAGACGAGGGCTCTCCAAGCTTTCACATGCAGCATGTGCACCAATGGACTCAGTTATCACAGGGATAGAGAGAACATTCCTCAAAACACAGAGGCCTCTCCAAGGTGACTCTCCATCCATGTCTTCTACTGTGTCCTTTAATCACCCTTTTCTATCCATTATCATAATCTTCTAGAAAGCGTTGTCTATGCCTCCCTTGTCTGTCTCTTCTCCCACTCACAGCTCAACCCTCTACCATCTGGCTTCTTTACAGCTCATTCCACTGAAACCTGTCCATTGAAATCTCCATAGGACTTGCTGTTAAATCCCAAATAAAATTTTCTGTACTTAAATGGTCTCCCGAGGCCATTTGATACCACTGGCCACTCGGTTACTGCAACTCTGCCTTGTGCCCTGGATTAGAGTTAAGGCAAGATGTAAATGGAGCATCCTGTGAAGAAGTTGAATGGAGGGAAGTAAGTTTTTCTCCAGAGGGCAGGGCCCTGGGCGGGAGTGGGTATTGGGTGAGTGGTTAAAGTGACATTAGGGCAACTGTCAGGGGTGATGAAGACATGAAGAATTGTGGACTCCAATGGCCACAAACTTTGAAAGTCTCTTGGGCGCTTTTTGTTCTTACAGCCCAACTGGGGCACCAGGCAGTCTTTTGGTGGCTGGTGAACTCTGTCTAGATTCTGCAGATTAACTTGGTGAAAAGTGGTTATGGGGTGAGGATAGTTGGGTCCGACAGTTCTCAGCCAGTGGTGGAAATAGCAGGGGGTTGCAATGGGGTTGGATGGCCCAGGAGGTGTGAGGTGCTGTCGGCATCCCATTTAGAAATGAGAAATGGGAGAGGTGGAGTGGGCCTCTAGAGCCAGTTTTGCTGAATTCCATAAGCCACATTTTTCTCGATCCATCATGCAGCCCCCCAGGGACAGTAAGTTTAATGACAGCACTACTTGGTGCTTGTGAAAGCCACAGCAACTGTCTTTGATTCTGTGTCTCTAGCCCTCACTTCCTTGCGGGCCCCTCTGGAACAGGACCTGGGCTGCTGGAGTATGTGGAGACTGACAGCACCTCGCATGGGGGAGGTGCTAGGTAAATGTTTATGGAGGAATAGAAGGGAAAAAGGAATGGCTCATAGACGCTGCACTAACTGGAAGCTGGAACTGTTCAATGATGATCAGAGACAGGAAGGTGATAAACTTCCTGGGGTGTCCCCACTCCAAGCCTTTTCTTCTTGCACTCCCCACAATGTCCTTTGAAGCCTGGCCAGCACTCTGCTATTGCATGGGGCCATCCCATCCGGAAGGGTTATTGCTTGCAGAGCTGTGAGCAGACCTGAGCGGGAGCCGACTCAGTGCAGACGTCTTTGCTACTGGACACCCACAGCCATGGACGCCAGCTGATGTTTCTGTTTTCCGTGCCAGTGGGAGCTTTGGTGTGCTTTTCCTTGGTGCACATCTGCAACAAGTAGCAAAATAATGAAAGCTGGGAAGTGCTGGCCAGGAGGAATTCGTGTATTCTAAATCCACAGCTTCAATTGGTGCTCTCAGAAGTGAGAGGGAGCAGATTGGGGATTAAGTTTGAGAAAGCCAGTCTGAGTGCTTTCAAAGTAGCCTATGGCCAAAAGGGCTCAGAGCAGACCCTGGGTGAGCCCACAAAGTGGTTCATCATTAAATCAGAGAATTGCATAGCTGTAAGGAGCCTGCAGGCCATCTCAATAGAACCCAACCAAGAACTCAGCTCAATGGAATTTTTGGAAGGAGAAATAGAGGCCAGGGAGGTAGAGGTGAGGGAGGGAAGGGTGTTCTGGTGGGAAGGGCTGCTGAGCAGGGCTTAAGAACTCAAAGCTTGCCGAGGCTCCTCTGTGGAAGGGGAGCCGGGCAGGACCTGGCCGGCAGTGTGAACACTACCTGGCAACTGGTTGGAGACGCAGGCCTGCTGCCCAGACACCTGGGGGAGGGGGTTGGGGGGGTAGAGGTCTGGACTTTGCTCCCTCTGCCTCCCCAGGTGGTGCCTGATGTGTGCTAGAGTTTGGGGACCTACTTGGGAGTTTGCACAAGTCACAAGCATGGCAGGAAGCATTCTGAGACTCTGGACAGATACATTCGCTAGCTTGGATAAGGAAGGAAGGAAGATGTGATTGTTCCAGAACACCAAATGTGGAGAATGCCCTTCCTGCTTGGCCCAAGGCTCCCCATGCCTGGTGCTCTTTCAGCCCTGCCCAGATGCTGCAGACTGGCTCTCAGCTGGCCTGGTGCTTTCCTGCAGGGCCCTTTAGAAATACAGACACTCTGGCCCTGCGACCCGGGACCAGGTGTCAGTATTTTCCATGTTTGCAGACGTTGCTGATATAGGGTTTGGCTGGAGCAGCATGAACTGGATGCAGCGTGGGGTCACCCCACGTGACCACTCATTGTCCCTGGGCAGAATCTTAACACGTATCGTTCTATATTATCCTCAAGCGTCCTTTGTGGGGTGACGTTACTTGAGCTGGAAACTGAGGAAACCAGAGCTGAACAAAGGGTGAGTGGACTTGCCTAAATTTACACTGCTGGGAGAGAATCGATTGGGGGCTCCCAGACCTATGTTTTATTGCACTATTTCGGCTCCGGGCTTCCCTCCCACCCTTTCCCCTGTTGCCTGCCTGGCAAAAAGATGTTTGTCCTGTTCTGTCAAACTCAGGCCCTCTGCTCTCTAAAACAAGCAATTGATGGGAGGACAGCCTTCCTTGGAGGGTCATAACTACACAGCAAGAAGCGAAGCAGCCCCTCAGGATTATGCTCTGTTCACAGGAACCTTTTTTCTTATGGATTCTGCTATTAACACTTAAAGGGAGTTTTACTCTGGGGGAGCATTTGTCATGGAACAGCTCTTCCTTGGAATAGATCTTCCTCCTGAGCGCTGTCCCTGGCTGGGAGGGCGTGTACCCCTCCTCCGCATCTGTCTTCCGGCCCAGGCTCTGGCAGCGTGAGGAGTCCCACACCCTCTTTCCACAGTCACCGGCTTGCAGATGGAACAAAGGGCTGCTGTAGATGGTGCAGAAAAACGTCTCCACTGGGGATGGGCAAACGGGGTTCTCCCTCTCTGATCAGTCCCGGTCATGGGCTATGTAACCCCGTCTTTCTGTTTCTTAGGACTCAGTAAAAAAGGGATGGAGAGGAGAAGCAGGGAAGGGAGGAGAGAGGAGGACTCAGAGCTGTCCCCTCTTCCCCCAAGTGCCTGGTCTGTTCCTGTCCTGTCCGTCCGTCCGTGTCACTCTGCTCAGCTCTGCCACCCCCTCTCTGAAACCAATTTTGTATCCTGCAGTTCAGCTGGGTCCCGACACTGACGGCCTGCAGTTAGCAAGGCCCCACAGCTCAAGGCTCTCAGCCCTGAGACTGCCTCCACTCCGCACTGGCCACCCATCTCGGGAGTCCCCCAGTCACCTGTGCGTCTACCTGGCCCACTGCAAATCTGCAGGTTCCCACAACCCACCCTTCACCTCCCGCCCAAGGAAAGTGCTATAATTAGGATTGCAGTTTTATAATAAAGGCTATACTCAGGGACAGCCTGAGGAAAGAGAGACACAGGACAAGGTCTGGACAAGGTCTGTTCACCAAGCCGAAAGCTCCCTCAGCCTTCTCCTTTCATAATTTTTACCTGGACTTCATTTTGTAGGCAAGATTGATTAAATCATTGGCCACATGGTGACTGAGCTCCTCCTGCAGCCCTTCCTACCTCCCCACAGGACAGAGGTGGGACCTCAAGTTTAAACCCTCATTGAATAGTTTTTACTCTGGAGCCTAGTGCCCATCCTGAAGCTATTGAGGGGCTCATCTGCCACGGGCTGAGGGAATTGTAAATGATAGAAGATGCTCTGTTCTATTGTCATTTATTTGTCCATCCATCCATCCAACCATCCATCCATCCATCCATCCATCCATCCACCCATCCATCCATCCTCCCTCTGTCCATCCACATTTGATCAATCCCTCCTTCCCTCCCTCTAGCATTTATTGAGCTCTGTGTGTACTGCAGGCCCCTGCCCCTCAGAAATCAAGCCCCAGGAGCGGTTGTAAGACTTTATCAGCTCTAGTACAGGTCTTGGCTGCACAATTTCACACTTGGTACCCCTGGGTCCTGCAGAGAGGACTTCTTACTTTAGGTATTCCTGGGTCTCCATTTCTATCCATCATGCCCTGGCTCACACGCGGCAACTGTGGGAGAGGCTTGCTCTGGCATCCAGGGATTCCAGGCTCCAGGGCAGCCAGGCGCAGAGCAGAGGTAGCTGGAGCTCCCTAAGGTCAGTGCTGAGAACAGTGGCAAGAGGTATTCAGCGACTTTGGCTCAGGGGCCTTGGCTGGGATATTAAACCTTGGCAAAGTCCCTCTGCTGCACACCAGAGAGGATTCTATTAGCTCTGTGGAGCTGGCAGCCTGACTCCAAGATGACATGTTAAGCAATGGAGGGAATGCAGCCCAGCAGATGAAAACAGCAGCTGGGGCCTGGTGGGGGAGGGAGAGTGAAGAGAGTTGGTGAGGACTGCTTTCCTCACAGCCAAAGCAGAGTGGACTTTGATGAGTCCATGCACCTCAGCCAAATCCGTGTTCATCACTGAACGTGTCTGAGCAATAAACAGGCCAGAATGTGCACAGAAACCCAGGGTTTGGGGCTGGAGGAGATCTGTAGGAATCAATTGGCTTTGACAAAATTTACTGTGGGCCTATGTAGGAAGGAAGGAGGATTCTATCTGCCGCCAGTCATGAAGGCTTTATGAGGTAGACACTTTTCTTCTTCCTGTTTTGCAGGAGGGGAAATTAAGGCTAAGAGAGTTTAAGTGATTTGTCCAGGGTTGTATAACTTAAAGCAATTTTACTGAATTAAATACATTTCTATTTTAGCATATTTTATATGCTTGTATATACAGTTGTATAACAATAAGAAGCAAAAGTGGGATTTGGACTCGGAGGGTATGACTTTTGTGTCTGGAGTTATAACTGCTTCTCATACAGTGTGGAGACTATATTCAAAGCTATAAATAATTTCCTCTGTTTTCACACGTGTCAAATGGTATCACTGGTGCCGACCTGCAGTTATCATGAAGATTAAGGACTAATATTGAGGACAACAGGGGGCAGTACATCTGTGAGACATGCTGGGCTGTGCACTGGGCCCACCCAGATTTTCTAGGATAATTCCCCATCTCAAGATTAATTTAGACCCTTAATTTTGTCATATTTGCAAAGTTCCTTTTGCTATGCAAAGGGGCATGTTTTAGGATGTGGTCATCTTTGTAGGATAATTAATCTGCCTCCCATATATAAGAGCTAGAGCTGAGTGTTTAAAGAGGTTGGAGGATATTTCAAAGGGCAACTGTAGCAGAAACTATTAGGAGAGTTATTAACTAATAGCACGGGGATGGAAAATAAATTTTATCCTGTGGGCCTACTCTAATTATTGGGAGTGGTTTCCTGGTGATCTGGGTTGGTAGGTCTAACTTTAGTGGGAAAGTACTTCAAGACTGATTAGTGATGTCTGTGAAGGACTTGGGAATAAGAGAGGGCAGCATGCCTGCCAGGTATTTGCTGTCTTGAATACAGTTTAAATCCTTCAACATCCACATGAAGATAAATAGTCCTGGAAAGGGAGAGTGTTCCTTTGAGACCCCACAAATCTTGACCTAGAAGTCAGGCCTCCTGATATGCAATTCATATATGGTCAGTCTGAGTCACTGGGTATAATGTGGTCTTCAGGAAGTGGATTGACATATTGAGCCTGCTGGGATGAAGGTAGAGAGTATAGGATTAAATGTGAGAAGCTGGCTTTGAGCCTGAGCCAGGAAGGGGACTGTCACCAGGGTAGGGTGAACCTTTGGCTAGGAAGCAACAGCTTGGGGGCCACCTGCAGCTGTAGGACTAAGTATGTGGAGGGTTGTTGCAAATGGGGTCTGAATCAGGGACAGAAATTCAAGTACTAGAAGTGAGGGTCAGGTGTGGAGTTTGGGAAGAACGTCAGGATATAGAGAGGGATTAAGGCACTTTCATCCAGGGCTGGCAAATGGGTTTCATCTTGCTCAATTTCTGTGATCTGTTGGTAGTGACTGATTGCAGGATATGATTCTGAGGCCCCTTAGTTTCGAGGGAAAATTCCTGGGATTGATTAGTGTTGCCTGCCATGGCTAGAGAAATGGATAAAATGACACATAGTCCAGGTATTTACCAGTCCTTCTCTACTCACAGTATGAAGCCAGTCACATAGGGTCTTAAAGGCAGATTAGGAAAGAAATAGTCTCAAAGGGCAAAATGCAACCTAAACAGTTCAAAGAAATTAAAAAACAAAAAACAAAACTGATTCTATAGCAGCCAGGAGGGTAGAGGCTCTGTCTTTTGTAACAACTCAGGACTCGATGTTCACTCTCTGATGGGGAGGCATCAATTTTCCCACAGTGCTAAGTCCGCAGACCCATAATGTTTGTTGAATGAATGCATGAATGAATTTATTCCATATAAACTCAGACCTGTATTTCATTATCACAAATATATAATTTGAGCCTGAATTTCTGGGGAGGATAGAATAGTATATGTCAGGATAACAATCTTGTTAAGAACAATGAAAAAGTTAAAAAAAAATACAAAAATCATCCATTTAAAGGCAAGAGAGCTGTAGAAGCAACAAGGACCAGAAGGCCTGGAATTTTGGAGGTGGAAATGGCAGAGAGGTGAGCTAATGATTTATAGCTGCTTTTCTCTGGGGGCATTTGCCAGTTCTGGATTCCTGCAAGAAGTTGATAATCCAGGCTTTAATTCTGGGAGAAGAGAAAACAAGAGCCGCATCTCTGCCTCTCTTTACAAAGTCTAATTCCTCCCAAGTCAAGACGGAAAGGTGAGTGGGTCTGGGATGGCCCAGTGACTAGCACACAGTAGGTCTTCAGCCATGTTTGCTGAGACGTGGAAAACTGGAGTTTGGGTCCATGTCTCCTGAGCCTCCTACTTCTTTGAGATTTCACTTGGCTCCAAACTTGGGAGCTTTTTCTGAAAAAAGTTCTTGCGTGATCTGATTTTCCTTGCTGTATTTTTTTCTTAAAGTTAAAATGAATTAAAGATTCATGTTGTTTAGAGGAGTATTTTGAGAATTTCACAACATCCCCAGGAGATAATTGGTGTCTCCCCGGGGAACCACCAGGCAAAGGCTGGGAATGATGGTGTAAATCACTGAGCGCCAACAGCAGTTTTAATTAAGTTTTTCCAGAATCAGATGCTTATTTTACTGAAAAGTGCTGGATTTTGTTGACAAGTGACACATAATATTTAATCCTCCAGGGATTTTTCATCATCAGAACAAGTCCTTGTGGAGACCTGGTCTCCACATCAATTCATCAGCCTCTGTGGGGCTACAGGGAGGCAAGGCTTGACCTCAGCCTCTAGGAGAGGCAGGAGGCAGAGGTCTCTATATGCTCAGTCCTGGACCCCTCACCTCCACTCTGCGAGAAGGGTGCTATTACCCCCATTTTGCAGGGGTAGAGACTGAGGCTCCAGTACCCTCAGTAATTAGGGTGCTCTCGCACAGCTTGTCTATGGCAAAACCAACCCTGCTCCTCCTTGCTTCTGGAGGCACATTCCTCCATGATTCCATGGCTGCCTTGGGTCCCTCAAGGGGTTTGTGATCTGATTTGGGGATCCAAATGGGGATGGCAGAAACTAGCACTCATGGCCCCAGAAGATCACTTCCCCTGACTCCTCTCCCCCAATAGTACCTGAGTCCCACAGGGGAGGGCCAGGGAAGGCCCAGGTTAACTTATCAAGGAGGTGAGGGCGGGGCAGTGGGGCAGGAGAGGCCACTTCACTACCTTCTCTTTCTTGTAACAGGGTGACTGGAAAGGCACTGGGGAGAGAGTCCAGAGATGTGGGTTCTAGTCCCTCCTCAGTCCTGGCCTGGGCATGCCCTTGTCTGAAATGGGGGTTCCCCATCAGATATCCTCTTCCTGGGAGAGGCTGGGAGTCTGTGATTCTAGGGGTTCACTTTAGCCCATGAATACTACTCATCGTCCTGGGAACCCTGGGATACAGTGCCAGTCTCAAGCCCCTGCTTGTGTGATCCAGCCCTGGCACCTAAGTCTCTTCCCTCCCCCCGTTTGCAACTTGAACTGGAGACCCCAATGCTTTATCGCAGATCTTCCACACTGGCTGTGGGTCAGGATTACTTGGGGAGACACACAGGTCTGTCTGAGTCCAGGGCTGTGCTTTGAGGCCCACTGTGATCCATTTTTTTATTCCCACAAGCACAGAGACTGTTGAGTCTAAATAGCTGAGAGATGGAGTGTGGTGAGGCTTCTTAGATCAGCCTCTGCCCCAAACCTCTGCCTCCCTCACTGCCTGGAAAGTGCTCAGGGAGGGGGCAGAGGTCCCTGTTGGCTCCTTCACTATTTCTGTGAACAAATCTCCTAGAGTGCCTAGTTTTTTTGGGGGGTGGGGGGAGAGAACAGGAGGTGAGAACTGCTCTTCTTTTTCTGTTGTGGGTTTTGTGGGATTATAAACTCATCACCATCACTACCACCATTACCCACCCCAGCGCCATAGGGAACTTTAGACTAGAGTCTAGCCAATCACAAACTACCGCCCCTTCTCAACAGTGACGGTCGAGGGGGTAGCTTGTGATCAAGAGTCACACACAGTCCTCCCCTCTCAACCGAGAATAGAAAACAGCTCTGTTTATCTGTGTGTTTCTTTTGGTTTGGCACTCACCTTGGCTGATTGTAGAGGCATACTGATCAGAAAGACAGATGGGCAGATAGGTAGAGGGGTGGATGTATGGTTAGGTAGATGGATGATGGGTGGACAGACAGCTGGATGAATGGATAGACTTTGGCTTCATTATTAGAGCTCATGGGCCCTCTATTCCTAAAGCCACGGCAGCCTTTCACGCTCTAGCCACCTGCCCTTGCCTTTGTCTCTGTCACCTGCTACAGGAAGGGACTCCATTCCTCCTATCCTGTCTCATGCACTCACCCACCCTCCCCTGGGCCTTGGCCTCCTGACTCTAAAGAGTTTCTAGATGTTTTCTGTTGGCCTTTCCAGCAAAGATGGTCCATGGTTCTAAGCTGCTTCAGCTGCCACAAAGCCAGAGCACTGCAGTGCAAACCACCAAATGTTCCTAAGGAAGGTGATGATAAGGAAAGAACCTTCTGAGTAAATGCAGAGACTTTCATTTCCAAGGAAGGACTGGAGAGGGCTGAGTGTGCTGTTGGGGGTGAGGGAAGTAAATTACTTTTGCTCCCTCAGAGCCTGGGCTGGGTTTTCATGCCTCCCTGGAGCTCAGCTGAGCTGGAGAATCTTCAAGCAGGGCTGGCTTCCAGGCCGGTGACAGTCAGCTTCCAATCACTTCTGCTCCCCAGCTCAGCACTCAGGCCCAGGTGCCTGCTGGATTCAGAGCACAGCCTCTCTTTCCTCCAAGAAATCTCTGCTTAGCACAGCCAGAGCCTGTGCTGTTGTCATTAGGAGGTATAAAATCCTAATTTATATTGCTGGGAGGGTAATTTATACACTAATGTAAATTTCTTTTACTGCTGATTTTTGAGCAACTGATGTGCAATTATTTCCAGCTCCCCTTCCAATGCAATTCTAAAACGACGGCTGCTAATACCTTAATATTCTTTATGATTGCCAGAGATGATATTTTTCCGGGATCAAATGTATCCAGTGGGGTTTGACATAATTGGGTTAAAGATTTCTCTTTCTGAAGCTGTAAGACTTGTTAGGTTTAGCTTGGCTGGGGAGATGATGACAAAGGCCTTTTGTTTTGCTCTTCTCCCAGCATGCTCCTTTTTCCCTTTCATGTCACCGAGCCCTCCTGTGTGCCCACTGAGTGCTTAGCTCAGATGGGGGTGTGTGAACTGGAAAGGGAGCGCATGACCTGGAAGGAAAAAAGTGATCTTAAGGGTCCACTGGAGGATAAGTCTGGGGGTGATGGTTTGTGCTTTGGGACACACTGGGGTCTGAACAGTGGGCCTCTGTGTTGTGAACCCCTGTGTGTGACGCTCAGATGGTGGTGTCCGTGTGTTACTGTCAGCTGTGAACACGAGAGTCCATTTGAGGGGTCTGGCTTTGCGGAGAGAGGTTTCATCTCTAGGGCAAGGGATGACAATATTTTTAGAATGTGCCTTTTCCTTGGCCCTGCTGTGGGCAGCTGAGGCTGGCAAGGTGGAGACTAGGGACTGTAGCCTCCGATATCTGTCTCCAAGTCATG
This sequence comes from Talpa occidentalis, assembly GCF_014898055.3. Classification (NCBI taxonomy): domain Eukaryota; kingdom Metazoa; phylum Chordata; class Mammalia; order Eulipotyphla; family Talpidae; genus Talpa; species Talpa occidentalis. Next base: position 77,597,997 of record NW_023601212.1, on the reverse strand, counting down.
CTGTGGCCGCCACACCAGGCCACTCCCTCCAAATAGTTAGACCAATCCTCAGACCATACTTAGCATTGATCTTAACTATGACTAAGCAGCAGCTTTAAAAAAATTATTTTATTTATTTATGCATACAAGAGCTGAGGTATAGGCCAGAGGTGCAAGGGGCAGGGGTGAGAGGATTCACCAGAGACAGAGTGGGGAGCAGAACAGGTGGATCTACTGAAATACGCTGCTGAGGGGAGCAGCGGGCTAGACAGGAGAGGTCTGCTGCACCTTGTGGGTAGCTCCCTGGCCGGGGATCGAACTCATCTTGCTGCAGTGGCTGCTGATAGCTTCATAGTGCTGAGACTTAACCCTTTGTGCCATCATGGCAGCCCTAAGCAGCAGCTTTTGACTTTGACTTCATCTAGCATTTTCTGTACATGTCTGGCTACAGCCTGCCCGAAAATCCTCCTTGCTGCCTTTTAAAAAAGAAGACCAGCATGAGACCATAGCATCTCTTGAGACTCAAGGTGATAAAGCATGAAAAAGGTCAAGTTTCCTGCCTGATGCTTATTAAGAACCATGTACATAGCATCATGCTATTGTTTTCATGATCATTATTTAAAAAAAATCAGCTTGGAGAAGGAGATTCTATAAAAATAAGCCCAGACATGGGGCCTTCCTGGTGGTGCAAGGGTTAAAGTCTCAGCGCTATCAAGCTATCACCAGCCACTGTGGCCTGAGTTTGACCCCTGCACAGGGAGCTGACCCACATGGCACAGCAGACCTCTCCTGTCTCACCCGCTGCTCCCCTCAGCAGTGTATTTCAGTAGATTTTCCTGTTCTGCTCCCCACTCTGTCTCTGGTGGATCCTTAGCCCCCCGCACCTCTGGCCTATACCCCAGTACTTGTATGCATAAATAAATAAAAAATAAGTCTTAAAAAAAAGTAAACCCAGACATGACATCATCATCATCATCATCATCATCATCATCATAATACACTTGATGTTGGCCAAAATGCTGAGAAGTGATGTAATAACAGTAATGATGATGATGATATGAACATTCATGTAATATCTCCTCTAGGCCAGAGTTTGATCCAAGGATATTACTGGCTCATTTGAGTTTACACACCTCCATGAGCTGGTCACTGTGATTAAGCCCCTCTTACTCAGGAGGAAATTGGAGCCCATGGCTGCCTGCCTGACAGTTGACCTGTTGGCACAGGAGGAGGAAGCGGGGTGGCTATTGAGTGGCTCACATCCTGGCAGGGAATGTTCCTGCTGGAGCTGAGACTTCAACAGCCTGGGAGATGAGGCAGTTGGAAGAGTGATCCCCAGGCAAGCAGGAGTGTCCCTTCTGAGAGAGAGACAGCCTGAGGGCCACACAGCAATGGCTCAAGGGTATTCACCCAGCAGCTGGCAGAAACTCCATGCCAGCTCAGCCTCCCAGGACTACATTTAGCTTTTAAAAACATTGTATATTGTACAAAAATGAACAATAATGTGAGGAAACAAAAAAGTTTCATTAAAAAAATAAACATTGTGATAAAATATGCATAGTTCAAAATGTACTATCTTCACCATTTTTAAGTGTGCAGCTCAGCAGTGTTAAGTACAGTCAAACTGTGGCCCAATCCATCCTAGAACTCTCTTCATCTTACAAAACTGGAACCCACACCCACAAAGCATTAGCTCTACGTTCCCTGCTCCCCATACCCTGGCCTACCTCCATCTTCCCCTCTCTGTGAGTCTGGCTACTGCGGCCCTTCATGTCAGCGGGAATGATAGTCATTTTGTCACTGGTTTCTTCCACTTAGTATAATGTCCTCAAGAGTCAACATACCCTCCACCTGATCTTGTCCTAGAAAATGAATTTTGAGTTTTGGGAACACACTTTCTCTTTGTCACTGTTTGGTGTAGTGGTGGGCATGAGAATTATTCTGGCAATAAGACCAGAGACAAGTTGCTGGGGGCTTCTGGGAAAGGTGATTTTCTCTAATAAAAGGTTATTATGGGAGGAACAAGGCTCCTTTCCAGTCTCCTCTCTCTTTGAATGTGGTGATGTGGTGCTTTGGCAGCCCTTTTGTGACCAGGAGTTGAGAAGGTCATGGACAGAAAGTCAGCAACATCCTGGAGATGGCAGGGCAGGGACAGAAGGGAAAGTGGTGTCTTTGGTGACATGGTTGAGCCTCTGTATCAAACCTAGCACGGCCAGCTGCTGGGCTTCTTTCATTTGTGAGAACTGAAGTCTCACAGCCATTGATCAAGTTAGCTGACATTAACATTCCGAGCCCAGTGCAACAGAGTAAAAATCATTGGCATATTCCCTTTGCCCTCACACCACCTGTGCTTGGAGGGAAGTTTGTTGGTCTCTTCCAATGCTGCTTGGAAAAAAGATCTATAATTTTAATGCTCCTTTGTAGTCTTTCTTTCATCCCAGTTTCCCCCTCACCTATATTGCTATCATTCATTTTCTTGAAAAGCTCCCCTTATGTGCCTTTGTTGCTTGGGGACCTCATCTTAGGCCCATCCTTCCTTCTCATTTCCACTGATGCCCTCTGCTGCAGCTCTTCTGAAACACCTGCCTCCCCCAAAGCAGTCCGTTGTTTCTGAGCCCCATGGAGTGTCCTCTCAGCACCCCTCTGCCCAGCTGGTTCCCACTCCTCATCAGGACTGCAGCTCTGGGCATGCTCTCTCTCTTCCTACAGTCCTGCTCCCTTGGGTGCAGGTGTGACCTCCTGAGGGCAGGACCCTGGCACACAGGCTCTCAATGTGCACCTGTGGAATGGCACACTTGCTGCCCTTGTCAACTATTTGAATGCCGGAGCCCCTTCATAGGACTTTACATGGCTCACTCATCCTCTTGTGCTTCTAACCAGCTGGGGTGGCTTTTGGAACATTCCAACCAGAGATCTGGGGAAGCCTCATTACTGTCAGACCCTAATTAGTGTCTTGGTTCTTTTTATAACACAGTGACAAAAGATTCTGAACTAAGACATAGACATGAGGCCAAAGGGATTTTAACAAAGTCTCTTATTTTCTACTCAGTGTTACGAAATGAGATAAAACCTCCCCTGACTTATCAGCCCTTTATTGAATGAATACTCTTCCCTCCCTGAATAGCAGAGGGGGACAAAGACAAGGAGAGGTTTGTGTATGAGCAAGTTCCCTGGGCCCAGCCTGGCATCCTGGGGGACCTGTGATGATTGGCAGTGATGTCGCCCCTTCACAGCTGTTCCTTGCTCATTCGGGACCCTAGGAGGAAGGTTTTATTCTCTAATGAGAATATAACAATGTTGCAAGCATGGATAATTTTTCAAGCTAAAAAGCAAGATAAAGGAATTATGTAAAGTGCTTTATGCTTTCATCTCTTTCCCTCAGTGTAACAAGGATAAATGGTGTCCTGGAGCAAAGCATCCAAGACTTTGGGTACACCACTATTGGGGAGCACTGAGGTGTTCTTAAGTTCCTGCTTCTCAGAGGAAAATAGTGCCTTGTACCACAAAGCCCCCACTTCCTGAGATGTAGGATTTTCCAAGTGTCTCCTGGCACCAGGAGAAATGATTGTCTCCATTTTACAGATGAGGAAAGCAAGGCCAAGGAAGGCTAATTCGTTTGCCCAAGATCAATCAATCTTGAAAGAAATAGTCTTGCACGAGCCTTGTGCCTTGCCTCTCTCCACTGGCTAACAGGCTGGAGCAGCCACATTGAGCCGAGTGAGGGAAGCACATGTTGAGGATGGAGGCACTGCCCTCCTAGCTCTGGGGGATTTCTCGGGATTGTTAAGTGAGAAATAAATACGATTCCAACTTGGCGAGGCCTGTGTGCTTTGGGTCTCTTTGTGACGGCAGCTCAGACCTTCCCTTAACAAACTCCTGCCACTGATGACCCAGTCTTCTGGCATGAAGCTGCAAGCATCTCTAACTCTCTTACTTTAATTCTGTCTCCCTCTTACTCAGGACACTCCTCAGAATTAGGATACACTCCATTGTCAACAAGGCAGTCTTAGGCTTATGCCTGGTCTTCCTCATGGTTCTCCTGCTGTGCATACCCTCCTCATACAGCCACAGCATCCTGGTTGCCTGTCCTGGTGTCATGGAGATGAAGCATCCACTGGATGCCTAATAAAGATCTCTAACCTTGAGGAGGTCAAGGGCACTCAAGATAACACAGCAACAGGCTGAAGAAGACTCCAGATTAAGTGCTGGAGGTTTAAAATGGCCACGAAATAAGAAGCCATAGAAACTGCAAGGAAAGAACACATGCCAGATTTTCTTTTTTTCCAAAAGTTTTTTCATCACACGACCTGCACCTGGTATTGATCCAATAAAATTCAAACCCAAAACAACTCATGCAAAAACCTCATCACCAGCCTCAGAAAATGCCAGACATGTGTATGTAGTTAGGCTTTGTGATTCTCTGAAGGAAAACGAGCTTAAATATTTTAATTGGACTCACATGTCTCTTGTGGCCTTGAACCTGCGCTTTCAGGATGCTGCTGGATTTAATCCTCCCATCAGGGATGTAGCTCACTTTCCAGAATAAATGGTTCCTTTTAGCCAAGAAATATAACCATAGGTTCTTACAGGACCCCACCTCCCCAAACCCCTGCAATTCTACTTCAGCAAAAGTGCTTAAGGGTCAGGGAAGGTCAGAATCTGAGACTCACGAAGGGGCATGTAACTTAAAGTCACGTGGTGCCACTGCCACTTTCCCGGCGAGTGAAGGTCAGAGGCAGAGGGACGTTCCCGCAGAGGCAGCTGGTCAGGGAAGCGTGGGGTCAGCACATGTGCTTGGTCTCTGCAGCCTGTAGGAGACAGACTTCCACATTTATGAGCTGGTGTTTATTTTTCACTCTGCTCTTGCCTTAAAGATTTCTGAGCACAAAGGCGGACCGTGACGAAATGGCTGAGAGGCATATATTACTTCCATCTGGTGGGGTGGGTCTCTCAAAATGGGCTTCAGAGCCTATTCTTTGTTTTTATTTCAATTGTGATGAATATATGCCCCATTTCCAGCCTCTTGGAGCTCTATCCTGCCTCGGCCTCCCTCCCGGGTTCTGCTGTGGGGGGTGCTGGACCTCGCTGGGTTTACTTCATGTCCACTGAATAAGGAGTAGCAGCCATTTACTTTTGAGTTAGAGTTTTCATTCTCATACCCCATACCTGGGGAATTGCATTTCTTCAGGTGAGGCAAAGGGTTTGCTTCTTGGTGGTGAGTCAATTTAGGGTTCAGAGAACCAAAGTTGGGTGTGTGTCTGGAAACTCTCCAGGGTTCCTGGAATCTTATTGCCATCCCCTATGTCAGCCTATGAATAATGCTGAGGGAGTAGCTTCCTCAAACAACACTTGGAAGATCAGGGTAGAGGGTGCTGGACTAACAAGGGGTCCTCAGTTGCCCTGAGCTGTCAATCTATTTGCTTTCTGGCACAATTTGGGAGAGGGCAGTTCTCTCTTTCTTCCTCCAGGCCACCCTCTCTGCCCAGCCCCAGAGGCAAGCCTGTTGGACTGAGGAGTGAGGTGGCTTGGGGCAGTCAGTCCATCCATTAGAAAAACTGCTGTCATATGACCACAATGCACAGCAATACTTTATGCTATGGGATGAAGATGCTGTGAGTCTGTCAGTCTTTGTTGGACAAAACCTGTGGGCTCTCACTGAGCTCAAACCTTTTAGGAACCCCACACCCAATTGAAAGAAAAATTCTTTAGAACAGTTTCTGTTTCCCATATAGACAAGACAGTCTTGATTTCAGATTAAACTGGGCTCCTTTCCCCCAGTTGGTCACATCAGACTGGTTGGGTTGGCAGAGGGCCCAAGAGTCTCCCCACAGCTCTGCTGATCCTGTGTTTTTAGAGGCTTCAATTCAGGCTGCAGGCTGCTTCCCTGAGAGTGTTTCCAGGAGCGCTGGAGAGGGCCTGGGACACCTTGAGACTCAGCCAGCACAAACCCACTATACTGTTCTCAGCTTCATTTTTTCTTAATTAGCTCTAATTACTCTGTCATCATAAATGTACTGACATCGAAAGCCTTCAAGTTCCTTTAAGCAGCTGGCAGTAATCGGCCTCATTAATCTTGCCGATTCCCATCTTTGAAGAGCGCTGGTTTGCTTTAGAAACCATCCGCTGTTCTGTGCCTTTCCCCACCTCTCTGTGGCACGTCCAGCTCTGCAAGAAGAGCATGACCTTGCACCTGGGAGCTTGTCAGCGCCCCTGGCGCCTGCCACCTGGCCCAAGGTCTGGAGTGGACACCTGGCTCTTTGGGAGAGGCTGGGAGGCCTTGCTCTGAGGTCGGAGGGCATGAAGACAGGGGCAGGGGGTATCACCTACATCTTCCTGGCTCGTGTGACTCCCCTGGGCCTTGAGGGAGAGTCAAGGCCCCGGTAGCTACAAGTAATTAAATATTTAATCTTGGGTGTCCTTCTCCACTACCCACCAGGTTACCATCAGGAGGTCAAGCTGTCTCGCATCTCCTCCCACTGAGGCTGCAAGGGTTTGACCACCCTTTATATGGTCTTTGCTAATGGGGTCGGGGGGCATCCATGAAGTTCCAGGAACTAAGGTAACAGGTTCCAAGAGCAGAGAGACTTGGATAGTGTTTACTGAGGATAGACACAGGCAATATAGAAGAGGGTGAGAAATCAGTATGTAAATAAGGGGGCCAAGGTCACAGCTGGAGAGGTGGTGCTGAGTGTCTGGCCCACAGGACAAACGGAGGTTGCAAAAGGATGTGACCTGGGCTCTGGGAGCAGGACGGAGTGCAAGTGTGCATGTGCTTGTGAGTGTCTGCATGTGTGCATGCTTGTAGGTGCAGGAATGTGTGTGTGTAGTTGAGTGTGTATGTGTGTGCAGGTAGGTGATTATGGTTGTATGCATATGTATATGCATATATATGAGTGTGTAGGTGCGTTGGTGTGTCTGTGTATATGCACATGTGTATAGAACTGAGCATAGCTGGGAAGAGTGAGGGAACATTGGGGTTCCTTTTCTGTGGTGCCTGGTGAGGCACAAAGAGTCACAAATCCAAGGTGTTATAAGAGCTGGATCTTTCAAGTAAGCTCCGCAGGGGCAGGACTGATATTCCATACTGGTCGTCATCATGCTCAGCGCCTTGCTCTTGACCTCAGACCACTATCCCAGGCACGGCTGCTTGCTGCCACTGGCAGGGGCTAGACACCTTCTTGTTCCAGTTTTCATTGGATGGTATTAACTCCTGGTCTCACATCCTTTTTACTCTCTGGCAGAGAAGCTGAGAGACCTTCATGTAAACTGAATTCTTGATGTCTGGTCTTGACTGTTTCCGGTGGGCTCTAGACAAAATCCCCACTAAAAGACCTCTGTGGGCAGAACTAAGCCCCAACTCTTCTGTAAGGCACAAGTTCCTTGTGGTGTCCCCTTCACCCCCATGCTAGTTAATCACCAGATGGCACTGCCAATGGCTCCCACTAACTGGGACAAGTGCTGGACACCATTCTTTATAGATATTTTCTCCTTGTATCCCCTAAATCAACGGGAGAGGCACTACCCATTCCATTTTATAGATGGGCAAATACAGTCTCAAAGAGGTTAACCACTTTGTCTGAGGGTCAACATGGTTAACTAACAGAGACAAGGACGGAATCCAGGTTTGTGAGACTAACAGATGACTTTTCCATGATGTCACACCATAGAACAAATCAACATATACAAGTATATACCAGGAGGCGACCCACTAACAAACAGATCTGCCCGTCTCTAGACCAGGAGCTGAAGGGCTTACTAGGAGGCATGAGCCCTGTCTTCCTAGACAGCCCATCACGTGACCTATCACCACTTGAAGTTGGCTTCCAACAAACCCTGGACTAAGTCCTTCTCGGTTTCTAGTCTGTGCCCTTTTGGCAAGGGGATGAGTGCTTTTCCCACTTAATTTAAAAATAGTCATTTTAGGGACTGCCCTGGTGGCGTAGGGGTTAAAGTCTCAGTGCTACCACCCTGTTGTCAGTCAGTTAAAGCAGCTTGAGTTTGATCCCTGGCCAGGGAGCTGACCCACATGGTGCAGCAGACCTCTCCTGTCTCGCCCGCTGCTCCCCTCAGCAGTGTATTTCAGTAGATCTGCCTGTTCTGCTCCCCACTCTGTCTCTGGTGAATCCTCTCACCCCCTGCACCTCTGGCCTACACCCTAGTTCTACGCTAAAGTAAATAAAAAATCTTACAATAAAGGAATAATTCTTTAAAAAAATAGTCATTTTATTTAGAGATAATGATAGAATCACATTAAGATGTAAGAAATAATACAGAGATCTGGTATACCTTTTACCAGCTTTCCCCTAGTGGTAACATCTTGCAATATAGTCTCCATACCAGAAAGTTGACTCGTGTGTGTGTGTGTGTGTGTGTGTGTGTGTGTGTAGATTTACTTTGATGCAATTTTATCACCTGTGTAAGTTTGTATATCCAACACCACAGTCAAGATACAGAACAATTCCATACCACAAGGAGACTCCGAGGGGCTCTTTGTAATGGCACCACCTCCCATTTCATTGATATCTTGATCTTTTGTCCAGCCCGGCACTGACTGCTGCCTGCCTCTGGCTTAGACATCTGTTCCCTGTCTGGGCCCCGAAGTGGTCTATAGCAGTTGCTGCCTTGGGAACCCCATGGAAGACTGGACAAGAGAGGAGTCAGAGGACCTGCTTCCTTCCACTGCCACTCTTTCATCCGTGTGACCTTGGGACGTGGTTACATCCCCGTGGCTCAGTTTTCTTATTGGTAAAATGGGGATAATGAGGCCAGCCTCCTAGGGCTGTTGAGAGAACTAAATGGGATAATGCACAGGATGTTCCTAGTACGTCCCTGGCATGGGGCAGGGCCTTTTTCTGTGCCATGAGATGACTGTGACAGCCTCAAGGCAGGGGGCTCAGGAAATGGTTGCTCTGGGGGCCCATCACCTTTCTCCTGCTCCTGGGCTGATCCTGAAGAGAGAATTCCCCTGGGACTGGAAGGGGATGTTCTCCCAGGAGTCAGACAGGGTCTTTCTAGATAAACAGATGCCACTTTACCTCTTTGACCTTCCTGCTTTGTAACCAGATGCTCGTCTATCTACTCTGGAAAGAAGACAGGGCTGGGAGTGGGATGGGGTGGGTGAGGGTGTTGCCCCTGCCCCCCTGCAATGCCTCCTACCCCCCTTGCCTGTAGCAACTCAGGCCTGCAGCTGACAGAACTGATTACTGCCTGTGAGTGATAATATAATTCAGTTCCCCTCAAGGAGAGATGCTATCAGGGAGACTTTTTTTAAGAGGAAAAAATACATAATATACTGGTTGAAAAGGGCTATCTTTCTTCCTGGAAGAACAGTTATTAATCTCTTCCTAGTACATTTTCATATCATTTTGGACATTTATTTCCAGGCCGTGATATTATAAAACCAGGCGTTTGTGTCAGTTTTGATGCGGTGTAACACGCTGGAACATGAAAAGGCGTAATTACCGCTGTGGCCATTGGAATTGCTAACGAGATCCTGACATTTTCAAATCGGACCCATTTCTCAGTGATCCCGAAGTGAGCCCTGCAGCTGTGTGGGCTGCATGTCAATGAGCTGCTCCACTGGGGGAGAGTTGGGCGGGCGGGTGGGAGTGGGGACACTTCCATTCTTTGAGTTGCACCCCAGTGACAGGAGCTGTGGAGTGAAAATGAGTAGAGAAAGTGCCCCCCCCCCACAAAGCTGCCTTCTGCCACCCAAAAGTGAGGGGGCTTGTCTTGAGCTTTGGGGCCTTTATTTTCTGATTTAGGGCTGTCAATGCAACAAATCTTCATTGAAGACTTACTGTGTGTCTGGTCCTTTCACTCCTCAGCTGTCACTGGGGTGTAGCCTGGTAGACAAGAAGGAATTCATTCTCCCTGAAATTAGAGAACCCCCCCTGTGGGAAACCACCCTTTCTCTGCGGCTTCAGTGAAGTTGAATAGGTGGGGGAAGAATTCCAGAAAGTGCTTATGGAAATGAAGTTTCTGATGAAGGACAGAGGCTCTTTGGGGGTCCTTGCTGGGAGTGGGGTAAGGGAGGGGTGGGAGCTTGGATGGGCAGGTTGGAACTGGTCTTGGCTGCAGGGTGGTGGTGGTAGCTGGGAGGGGGGAGGCATGGAGGGAAGGAATTATTCAGCCTTCTCCTAAACTATGGCTTTGGGGAGGCACAGCAGCTCCTGCAGTTTGCTGCTCAGTCATGGCGGCCGGCCCAGCAACACAGTGTGGAATCAGCTTGCAAATGCTCTGAGAACAAACCAATTTCCTCCCCAGTTATGATTTTTTTTTGGAGGGGGGAGAGCAAAATTTGACCAATCTGACTGAGTCTGAGAGAGTGGCATTGACCATTGGTCTCATGGGTAGGGTTTGGGAAGACCCTGGCATAATCTCTCCTCAGGCACATGACAGTCAGTTTCTGTCTTTGGTAACAGAGGTGACCAGAGTGACAGATGGACAGGAAAGCAGGGGAGATTGGGGGTGAAAACAGCCAGACAGCCTTGTTGCTGGAGTGGCCATGTTTTCTGGGGTACTGAGAGCCATGGGATCCCCCTGGGTGGAACATCCTCTAGAAGGGCTCAGCACCCACAGAAGGAGACCTTCAGGGGACTCTTCAGATTCGAAGGTCAAGCCTTTCATGGGTCTGACCTGTGTCCAGGAAGGGCCTGGGACTTCTTCCAGGCCTCAGTGTCAAGTCTGGAGCCTGCAGCTCCCTCTTGACCCACATGGACCCATGGGGAAGTTAGTGGCCAGGAATCCAGCTGTCTCACAAGGGTCTGTCGCTGTGCTTCTCCTCTAACTCTGCAAGATACAACTGGATAGGCAGGTGCAGGGAAAATGGAATGACTCATGCCTTTTTCTGCCTTTCTGCCAGTAGCCTCTATGGCGGCCACCTGAGGTCTTGCTTTCCTCCCAGGTTTCATTGCCCACAATTGATATCGTGTTGTTGTGGAGGGTGCTTGGGAGTGTGAGCAAGGGCACAAGCATCTATAATTGCGGACACCTGGGCAGAGAAGCCAAAGAGCATGGGCATGCGCATATGTAAGTGTGGACACGTGGGCCTAGAAGCAAGGGATAAAAGGGGAGATTCACAAAGGCTAGTGCTCAGTTGCTGCTTCCCTGCCTGCTGGACAGCTTGTGAGTCTGGCCCTCTGATTCGGCATTAAAAGCCTGTCAAATACATTGAAGGCACCAAAGTGCTTTTTTTGTCTGCCCAAGTCAACAATGAGCCTGCCTGGCCTGTGATGGCTGCACAACAGCAGGACTTGCAAATCTCCCCAGAGTTTAGAAAACAGTTCTGGTTAAGTGGGTGGCAGCAGAGCAGGGCACATTGCTCTACAGACATCAGGATGCTCATTCAAGGCTTTGATGGAGGTATTCAGGGTAGTGGAGGCCTGAGTTTTTCCGAGGATCACTGGTGAGGATCATTGTCAAAGCCTCAGAGCCAACCTGCTGAGTCAGTTCCCTCACCTGTAAAACGGTGGCTTTAGACTGGAAGATGCTGATGGTCTGCTGGGCTTGAAAGTCCGATATGTCTCTGAGCCTTTGACTTGGAGCCAGCAGCCTCCTGGATGATGGCCCTGAGGAGACTCTGGGGTTCTTTTCCAGCTCTTGAGCCTGTTTGGCAGCCACAGATGGGCCTCCAGGGCAGAAGGAAAGCCAGGAGCCAAGAGGCTGCCTTGTGTGAGTGAGCGATTTGTGCAAGGATGATTTGTGAGGGCAGAGCCCAGGGCAGCAGGGCTGGGTTTCCTGGGGCTGCTGGTGAACTCCGACATCTGCTATTTTTCACTCCAGTGAGACCGATTTGCTCCAGATAGGGCCCTGCAGACTGTTTTCAGCTGTGCTGGGAAGTGTGGCGGCTGGCTGTGTTTCATCTCCAAGCCCTCTGCGAGACAGCGTAGCACGTGTTAACTGCTTGAGCAGAGAGGCCAGTGGATTCTCCATAGACCTCAACTCCAGATGATCCTTTCTGAGTAGACTTTTATTCCCTGAGGTGTTACCTCTACTTCAAAGGAATGTCTGCCCTCGATCTGAGGGGCTGCCTGACTTGGCCCACCCCTTACGGTAAGTAGACTGCATTCCTTTCTGAGTCCTTATTTCACAGAGTGGTATAGAATGATCCCTGGTCAGGAGTCAGTAACTTGAATCTGTTGGTTCCTGGATGAGTGATCGTGGATAAGTCTAGCGACACTCCACGGTCTCTATTTCCTCATTTGCAACTTAGGAAGCTCCTATATTTTTAAGGTCTGATGTTCACTGAGTGTATCAGTGTGGTTTTCTTGGAGATAAGTGCCTAGAGAGCAGAGGCCACCAGCTAAACTTCTTTAGTATAACAGCAATGACCAATAAATATCAAGTCCCAGGCTTGTGGGGCCCCAGGGAGACTCTGTTTTGCATGGGCCTAGTTATAGTGAGTGGTAATGAGGGGTCCTGGACCCTGGTCCTGAGGTGCTGGGGGAGCAGCCAAAGAGGCTCAGACAGCGTGGGCCCTGTGATATCTCAGCTGGGTGAGAGGTGAAGACTTGACTTCTCCATGGGGTCCTCTACCACCTTTGCCAGACAGTTTTTCTTTTTCCTGCCTCCTCCCCAGTAGTATTAGCACAAAGTAGGTTCTTATTAAATATTTAGATTTACTTAAGAGTGAACCCTCACCACTGAAAAAAATGTCTTTAAATATCTGCAAGGAAGAAGGCAAGGGACAGGAAAGACGAGAGCCAAAGAAAGGGGCAGTTTTTAGGTTAAAGCTCCTTCCTTTAAACCTTACCAGCGCTTCAGAAACCACCGGCTTATGTTATTTATTTTACCAATCTGCTTTTGATTACAGAATAGAGAAAGTGAAATAAATAAAATTGGCACTTAAAACCTTTCTCACCAGAACACTGATGGAAGTCTTCTGGCGCGTCTGTGGGCAGTACCATCTGTGGCTGTCACCTTAACCCAGGTGGAGCTGGGTGCCCTGGGACCCCACCTGCCTGGCTTCCTTTGGGCTGGACTGGGTCACAGGGCATTGCACGCCAGGTCTGCAGGTGGACGTGGACTAGCAGGCTTGTTTCTCATCCACACGGCAGGTCAGCACAGGCCCCTGTGTTGCTGGCGTTGGGCTCCTCTGACTGACTTGGGCTTCTCCTGCCAATCAGCCCCATCGGAGGCAATGAGACCTGCGTGAGTTCAGCCCATCCTCAGGGGTACCAGCTGTCTTTCCTCTTCCTTGCTTCCCTCTTCCATCTTTATTCCTGCCCACATGCCCCGTGGACTTGAGGCACCAGACACTGACAACCATTCACAGAGCCCGAGAGACCAGTTCCCAAAGGTGAATGGGGTCAAGTCTTATATTAAATTTCTCATTATACACATCTCCTGGTGGTTGATTCTCCAATCAAACCCCAAAAGGAAATAAAATAACTGGTAGGGGTGGGGAGAGGGAGCAAAGTATATGGAGCCAGAGGAGCGCGGGGCTATGGAAAATTGGAAAGTGCAGGCGGTGGGTGGGGGGGTGGTGCGGAGTGAGGAGCAGGAGCCCAGCCAGTTCCAGAGACAAAGGGAGAATTTGTGCAATAAGTTGAGGTTGGCTAGTTTCATAGGGGATGAAAAACAGATTACTTTTCACCTGGGAAGGTCATGGCTCATATGGCTGAGGTGGCTTTCTCCCAGCAACTCCATCTCCTCGCCCAATTCCCAGTCACTATCTACCTGACTGCATGTGAGATTCATCTGGCGACCTTTTAAACATGCAGAGGCCCAGGCCCACGCCAGGCCAATTTATCAGGACCTGCGGCATAGCCAGACTCTGCTTTTTGGGAAATGCTTTCCAGGTGATTCCAGGTGCCACCGGTTGAAAACAGCTGACCTAGTACAACAGACACACTCTTGGTGACCCCGATGTGTCACACCCTTGCATAGTCCCCTCCCTTCAGTGAAGGTGAACTCTTCTGTTGCTCTCACCGATAGATGGGCAAAGATAATGGGGTACCATTCTCTTGATTAGCTTATGCTCTAACGTGGATGAAGGTGGAGTCTTGTGAATAAACACCCCAGCCCCCTGTACTTCTGAAGGGTAATATTTCCCAGAGATCAGGCAGGACAGACTATGGACACAGTGCAAACGAACTGGAAAGTGGCACTTGCTGTGTTTCATCCCTGAGCCCTTAAGGAATAGCTGAGTGCATGTTAATTGCTTTGCTGTGTACAGTGGGGACCTTGATAATTCAGCCTTTATTGGTTATTTCTCCCTTCTGGTCTCCCTCTTCCCACTGCTGCCTTCTTGCTTCCTGGAATCCTGGAATAAACACTCTGAGCTTGTCTCTGCCTCTGCTTTTGGGGAGGGGGGTGGAATCCAGCCTCTTTTGGAGTCTCCACATGCAATGCAAACATGAGGAGAGGGCCTTGGAGCCATTTTGTGCAGAATGACCTTGGCATGAGTCACTCCATCCGGGCTGCTAGGACCTTGACTGTTGATACTGGTCTGCTTTGCACCATGCAGTGGTCGGGGAAACACAGCTCTTGGGATTCTTGGGCTCTAGGCAGTGAAAATGGTGTTGCTGTAGGATGTTGGAAGGAGAACCTGTTCCCTTTGGTGATGTGCACAGGATTTGGAGGTCCAAGTTGGGCCTTTTGTTTGGCCGGTGGAGTTTTATACAGCTCCAATATCTGCCAGTAAATAACTGCTCTTGAGGACCCAAGAATACAGTGAGGCCCAGTCCTCATCCAGCTTCCCGGCTGGTGAGGAATTGCACATATTTATGGTATAGAGTCCGCATGAGGATTTATGTTTCTACATTTTTCCATTACCCTTGATACAGTCGTGAAGTTGCATTCAACACCATTTAATGTTTTGGACCAAATTCCACTCTTGTTTTCCATTATATTTGCCAGCCCTTGAGTCATCTCTGTGTCTTTCTTGAACTCTAGTCTCAGCCAATCTCTCAAGCTAAGGCATTAAATTGTCTTTTCTACTTGCTTGTTTTTGTTCCTGATATCATGATAGACCTTTAAAAATGCTTCTGCCTTATGTCGACACTTGTATCTTCTGGGTTTCTTTGTTCACTTTTAATATTTTCTAACTCCGTTTCATAAACAACTGTTGTATAATTATTGTTATAAAATGGTGGAACAGACCAGCTGGACCACGACAGACTTAATTCCCTATAGTTGGGGTACACCTCTTTCTCCAAGATAGATGATGTGTTGTGACCTTCTTCCTGGCATGCTCTGGTCCTTTCTAGTGACTGCCCACTCACCCACACCACTGAAAACACCCTTCTCGGTGGCCTCTCTGGGGATAAACCCACCCCTCACCCCGGGTCCATCTTTGTCCTTCTTGGCCTGTTGGAGACCCCTAAGGTGTGAGGTGCTGAGACAAGGAGAATCTCAAGGTCGTGACTGGAAGACTGGTCAGCACGGGCTTGAATTGGTAACTTGAATCTGTCCAGACCATGATGTCCTTTCTGTGTCAGCAAAGCTAAGCCTGAGAAAGAGCAAAGATTAGAAAGGGAGTAGAATACCTGATAATGCAGAACCTTGGCGGTGATTACTAAGAGAATGATTCATTGTCTAGTAACTAACAAGGAGGGGAGGGGGGCAGTTTATTCAATAAAAATGAGTTGCACTGGGCACTCGGGACACTTGAGCTCGGCATGAGAGGCCTTGCGTCCCCTGGCTTCCACTTCTCTTAAACCTATTTTGTGTCTGCCTGTTCTTTATTCCTTGGTTCTTTTGGATTTCTCTCTCAGTCCTCTTCACTGGAGCTGGACTCTGGCATTGGCCCATCAGCTGGGGCTCTTTTCAAAACACTTTTCCTTCTTGGCTTTTGTGACATGTTCTCTCTGGTTCAACTGGAATTCCTTTCTCACTCCTTTCCAGCATCTTGGCATCAGCACCCTCACATGTGAGCCCCCTTTCTCAAGCTCTCACAGTGCAGGTTTGTCTTGGATGGTCCTGCCCATTCCCCTGGCTTGAGTGCCATCTACATGTTGATGCTCGACTCCATATATTTGGTCTGGACCTGCAGGCTTATAAAATACTGTCATACGTTGTACTTAGTTTAGGGCCTAAACTTTGATGAGTCAGATAAGCCAGGCTCTGCTCTAAGTGCTTTGCATGTGTCATTTAACTTGATCCACAAAATCCCTTTGCAGCAGGCACCCCTGTCATTGTTGAGGAAACTGAAGTCTATTACATGTCCTCTCCTGAGTGTTGCACAGTCACCAAGTTACTCTCAGTTCTGCCTCCTTGATATCTACAAGGTCCTCCTCCCCTCCAGCCCCTCACGCCTCTCTGGCTTGGTCTTAACATCTCTCTCCTTGTAGCCTCCTCCTAACATTCTACAGCCTCAAGGTCTTGCCTTCTGCAAATCTCCTCTCTGCAGAGTGATCATTCTAAAATACAGTGCTATTGTGTCCATTCAGCTTGGATTAAAGTTTGAGATGAAGGCACTTCCCCCAGCTTTGGTTTCTCATCCCGAACCCAGCCATGTGGACCTCCGCCAATCCATTTCCTACTTCCACTTAACTCTACCTTTGTCTACCAGCCACCTCTTCTGGGATCACCTCTAAAAAGAGGTAGGTGTTCCTGTGCTGAGAACACAAAATCCCTGTGTATTCAGGCCGTGGCTACCCTCGGGCATGGAGTCTGAGCATGCCTGGAGTGCAGCTCTTCTCCTGGGCTCTGCTCTCCACTCTTCTGCAGTGATTGGCACTTGGTGGGATTCAAAATCATCCCACACCTTCCCTCCTGCACCCCACTCGGGAACAAGTCTGATTTTAGAAAGGATGCTCCATGCATCTTGCAGAAAGGGCTGGAGGAGACAGGGCCACATTGAGCCAGCTGACGTTTGTCCAGCTCCTGGATGGGGCGTCTGCAATCTGGGCCAAGACATGTGGTCCATGCTCCTCGGTCCTTGCACAGGTCTGGGGGCCTGATAGTGTACGTGGCCAGGGACGTGGCTGGCCAGCCTTCGCGTTTCAGGAAAGACAGACCCAGGGAATAAGCTGCACAGACTCCAGATCTGACAGGAAAGTTCTGGGGAGCAGAAGGACTTCACAAAAGCATTCTTGGGGGTTATTAAAACAGCATGTTCCTTTGGAAGCAGAAGAGAGCAGCCACTGTTCCTCAGTGTTTGCTCAGAGGCTGAATGACCCTGGAGGTTTTGCTGCATTTGGTCGACAGCCCTGCGATGACATTGTTTGTGGCAACTGAGCCTGCTCAGGCCAGCTGTAAATCACAGGGAAGGGCCCTTGGGGTGGGGGGTGAGGGGAGGCGGTTCAAATTTCCACCAAGAGAGAGTCAGTAAATATCTTCCAGAAACTTCAGGCTCCAGGAAGTATGGCCACGTGTTTTCCTCTCCCGTCGACTGGGGAAAGGTAGGGAGCAAGGGCAGTCAACAAAACTATCCTTTTTCTTTTTTCTTTTGGGAAAAAATTTGTTTTAAGACCTCAAACCTTTAAACTTTTTCAAATCTTTAAACCCTTGGACCATTCTAGTGATTTGTCTTTAAGAAATAGAGAACACCCAAGATTTATACACAAACGTGCTTGACATAAGGTTTTTATAACAGCAACAACAAAAACAAAGTTGAAACGAAACACACACACACACTCGCATGTATGGAAATGGCTTCAATGTCGAATTACAGGGATTAACTTAATTTCGGTACACCCATGTTGGAATCCATTCAGCCATTTAAGAAGCATATTTTCCAGGAAATCTGAGAGACCTGGAAAAATGTTTATACTATGATATTAATCAGAAAAAGCAAATATGTAAGAATAGAATTGAAAGGAACTTCCCAAATATGAATAATCTCTTTGAGAAATAGGATTGTGGGTGAATTTTGTATTCTTTATGCTTTTATGTATGCTCAAATATTTCCAACACGAGATCTTGATGCATCCTTAAAAAGAATCATTTAAAAGGATATCTGAAAACCTGAAGAGGGTCTCTTCCTGCATGGGTTTAGGAGAACAGACTCTCTCCATTACTTGGCTGTGTGTTCTAATCCTTTTGAGCTGAGGAAAAAAGAGGATCATAGCAAGTGGGAATGAAGAGGCTCAAGCAAATACCCATGTAAGAAATTTGAGACATTTGGACTGTTTTTGAAGATTTGAAATGAAACCAGGGTTTGGGGGTGTCCCAAGGACTGGGAGAGAGCTATCTGAGAAGGACCTCAAGCTGCTCCTGCTACCATTGCTGGTATAGTTATAGTGGGTGGTCAGCTGAATGGCATCTTCCTAAGCAAGGAATCTGGAATGATCTTTTACTAATTTCTCATCCTTGGCAGATTTCTCTGCCCCCTATCTGAACTCCAGTTGGGTCTTGCAAACTTTCCTTGGACTCTCTCCACACTCTAATTTGGGACCACCTCATCACCTTCGGCCAAGCTATTGAAAAGATTCCCAGCTTGCCCTCTTTTAAATCCTATCTCTGCAGTCAGACTGTTCTTTCTGAAATGCAAATCTACTTCTGTGCCCTTGCTTACAATCTCGAAGTTGCTTTCCATTGTATTCAAGTTCGAATCCAAACTTAACTTCATTTGCAAAGTCCTGCTCCATGTGACCACAGACCAGCTTCAAGGCCTCATCTCTTCATTCTTTGCATCATACCCTTTGCTTCCTCCACCATTCTTGTTTCCTACTGATCCCTGAAAGTGCCAGTCCTTTCTACCCCACCCCCTCTCCTCCTTTTCTGCAACTGGGAAATCTTTTTCATCTCTCTGGGGTCAGTTCATTGTCATCTCTGAGCAGGCAGAGTGATTTCTCCCTTCTCTGGGTCTTCTTAGACTTGTGCGAGCCCCTCTTCCCAGTGAACATGTTGTTTCACCTGGGAGACTTTGTTAGAGTATGAGCTTCTTGAGACACTGGCTGGTCCTTCTATGTCTTCCATAGTCTCCACCATTGTGCCCAAAGTGTGGCGGGTACTTCAAAGTGTTGGATGGGTAAATGATGTATAGGAGAGTAAGATTGTGCTTCATCATCCAGAAGAATCATTGAACCAACATTTGGATTATATTTAGTTTCCAGTACTAATTCAGAGCAGCTATTAATGGCTCTCCTAAATGCTTTTTTTTTTTTTGAAGGAGTTTAAGGCCATTTCTCAGATAAGTGGTAAGTCATGATGTTTCAGTTCTTTGTTGTATAACAGATTTTCTCCAAATTTAGAAGCTTAGTACAATAATTATTTTGCTAAGGGGTATGAAATCTGAGCAGGACATGTTTGCTTCCCCAGCTATCAGTTGAGTGGATGTGCAGGATAGACCAGCTGAAGGAGCCACTTCTAAGATGGTGCACTCACATGGCTGGCAAGCTGGTGCTGGCTGCCAGCTGGTGTTATCTTGGCATTATTGTAAGGGGCCTCTATTTTTCTCCACATGGGCATCTCTGTGGGACTACTTTAGCTTTTTTGTAGGCTACTGGCTAATATTCAAGAGTGTTTCAAGAGACTTGGGTGAGAGCCACTTGTGCCATATTTTACTGGCCAAACAAGTCACTAAGTCCAACCCAGGTCCAGGAGGAGGGGAATTAGATTCCACTTCTCAATGTGAGGGGCAGCAAAAAATTTGCCCTGGACATAAAAAAAAGATAGATGTTGCACAAATAATGGCCTATTTTCCAATTTTATACTAATCAACAGAAGGGATAACATAGATCTTGGAATTTTAGAACTATTAAAGTCCAAGAGTCAAATCACTATATCTGGCAATTGGAATGAGCTTCCTGGTAAGGTCGTCAGTTCCCATTCAGAGGAAGAAGTCAAACGGTCTGGAAACTTCAGGAGAGAGGTTGTAGAGGGTAGTCAAACTTCCAGTGAGGAATAGGGTTGGATTGGATTGAGATGAAGTTTTGTCTATCAGCTCACTGTGACCAGTAGTTGGCATACCATTAGTTCCCTGCTCCAATCATCAGACTCTAGGGTTGAGTGGGGACTGGCTGCTCCTGCTTGTTGGGATGATGATGGTAGTGGTGGTGGGATATCATCACGTATAAAGTTTGCTATTTGCAGGCATGAGCCTGTGCTTTTTATATAATGAGCCTATAAATTAGAGATTATTATATGCCCATTTTACAGATAAACTGAGCAGAGAGAAATTACATAACTGACCCAAAGCTGGTCAGCCAGTAGATGGTGGAGCTGAATGGTCACCTGGTGGGTGTGCCGAGAAGCCTCCCTGCCCCGTGTAGGATGTTGACCCCATGGTCCCTGGTTTTCATTCTCTCCCTCACGATACTGCCCCTGTCTCTGTCAATGAGGTCCACACATATCTGAACTTCTGTATGCAGAGGTGCTAGCGGTAGCCTGAAGGTGGCACATGACGAGCAGGAATAATATACAAGAGAATTCAAACATCTGATCCGGAATTGACTATTTAAATCCTTTCTGGGGAGGGCAAGCAGGCTTAGAGGTGGTCCCAGCTGGTTCTGGGACACAATGCTGAACCCCAGACATGCCTCTTCTGCATAAAATGGTGCCTGGAGCTTGGCCTATAAGCACAGAGCCCACACACGCCTCTCCCAATTCGTGGGCCCATCTGGCCCTTTTTCTGAACATGCTTCTGTCCTACAGGTGATTCTCATTCCTTCCACAACTCCTCCTGCTCTTTCCAGGGTTTCCTCCCTGATAGCTACTTTTTGATTGCTGCAGTCAGAGTGAGACCCCCTCTCTGTGCTTGCCCCAAATGCGTGTTCACATGACATGTGATTATAGGATTCGTTGCTGCTCCCATAAAACTGGATGCTCATGTAGGCAGGGACTACTGCTAATGCTGTCCCCAGCCCCTAATTCCTGGCACATCATTAGAACTTCACTGATGTTTTAAAGTGAATGACCCTAACAAAGCAAACATGGTTAGGATTTTCCTGCTGCCAGGTACCCCTGCCTGGCCATCCGCCTCTCCTCAGAGACTGTGACTATGTTGTTCGAATCTCATTTTGACATACCCTCCTAAAGGATGCACTTACTGTCACTATCTAAAGAGTTCTAGTGTCTACAACTCTTTGGCTCTCAAACTCGAGAGTCAATTGGGATGATCTGGAAGGCTGGTGGAAACACAGATCCTGGTGTTTGAGTCCATAGCTATGAAGTAAGGTTCCAGAATATTCGATCTCCACAACTTCCCTGGTGAGGTTGCTGAGGCTGGTGTGTGCCCACTGCTGCTTGAGCCTTCATGTACCGGATCACCAGGCATTTGAGAGTAACCTTCCATTCTGTTGTTTCCAGAAGCCTCAAAATGGATGAGCTGTTGCTTGGATTCATCAACACACAGCTCAATTTCTGTTTTCGATAATAACCTGAGGAAACAGAAATGTGTCTTGTGGAAAATATCTCGTGCCTCAGCATTTGAATTGCCCTCTGATTTTTCCATTTATTAAAACAAGCATTAAATTATTTGGCGTATCATGGCAGTCTGGAGAGGAGAAGGACACTCTGATATTCAGAAAACCAACGGGTATGCAAACAGTGGGCTTCTTAATGTGCTTAGAATACATGAGGACTTTCTTGTGGGGAATGTATCCGCTATGTGGAAGGTACTCGAAATGTGAATAAATTTAAAGTTGCTGTTTAAGAATTCCTCTTCACGAGCTGCAACATAAATAAATTGGAGGTTTACATGTGGTGGACCTCAGGCTCTAGGCAACTGGAGAGGGAAGACGATGGGAAGAGAGAAATGATTTTCAAATATCCTTGACCAGCAGGCTCTCCGCTGAGGTGTTAATTGTAGATTACAGTTTGGGAATAGCTTCTCTCACCGGCAAAGATGGCAGGGCCAGAGGAAAGAGAGTGAGATGTATACAGATGAGTTTGCTTGAAAGGGATGGCAGTTCACACGGGATTTAGATCATTCTGGGTGGGGGATTCACCAGATCGTGCACTGAATCCAAGTCCCTGACCTGGGGAAACTCAGCCCCTACCAAGCCCGTTTCCCAGTTGTCTGGGGAGAGCTCCAGGGCACTGCCTTTCCCTGGCTTCCCTTGGAGGTCTGCCTTTCTAACACACTGCACACACACAGCTCTAAAGGCGCCGATCACATAGACTGAAGTGAGCCTCGTGATGTCTGGAGCTGTGTGACATGGTGGCCCTGCCTTACAGAAGGCCTGGAGAGTCGGGCACTGAGGTCTCTTCATCTATCAGCCTGAGGTGATCCCTTGCATGCTGTTTATCTATGTCTGTTGTTCCTCCTGTGTGTGGCCCAACATGACAGCCCCACACACCTTCCCTATGTGGCCATCTTTGTTCCACCACCTGCCACTGACTGTCAAACATCTGTCTCTTATCACAAATTCTTGAGAGGGAGAATTGGGCTCCTGGCATGCCAGGGTCTGCAGCCTTGCATATGATGTCTGTCACACTGTGGTCTGGTCTTCGTGGCCACCGGAATGGGGGTAGAGCATGAGATCTTTTGGAATAAAGGTGTGTTTAGGGTGTTGAGGGCTGTAGATCAGGAAAGATTCATGGAGAAGGAGGCACCAGGAAGGTATCCAATATCCTGGTGATATAAGGCCAATCCAATGTGCTCCTCAAACTCACTCTTTTCCATTTTTGTCCTGGACACCCCTCTCCTGGGGGACCATGGGACATTTGCACAGCTGTCCCTTGTCTGGCTCTCCTGCCACGGTCTAGACCTGCCTACACCACCCAGGCCTTTTCCCCACTGGAAGGCAGCTTTGGCTCTGGCAGGTGGCCTGTTCTCTCATCTCTTACAGCCTCCTTTCTGAAAGCACTCTGCACAGAATCTTCCAGGTCAGTATGCATGCAGGGCCCAGCAGGAGAAAATGTGCCAATCAAGCAGTTACACAAGAGTCAAATTGGCATCTGTAGATGTTAATGCTCCAACATTGGGCTTTTTATCTTTCTTCCCAAACCCACTCCTTCTGCTGTGGTCGGCATCTCACTTAGTGGTGACTCAAGGATTCCTGCTGCTCCGTCTAAGACCGTGGCGCCCCCCCTGCCTACTCCCATTTTTCATACCATGTCTAATCTGTCAGTGTTAATGTCATAGGCATCTGACAGCACATGTCACACAGCTCCAGACATCACCTGGCACATCATGGTCCACACACTCGGGGCCTTTGGAGCTGTGTGCTTTATGCATTTAGCATTATAGATCTATGAGTCAGCGCCCGGCTCTACCATCACGGTATCTCCTGGGTGGCCAATGCCACCTCCCTGGTCCATCCACCCTCTTCTTTTGCAAGCATTATTGCAGTAGCCCCCGAAGTCCCTTGCCTTTTATACCTCTGTCTCCCTTTCTCCAATCCACAGTAAGCAGCCAGTACATGTTAAGAGGTTCACCTGTAAATCAGACCACATCCTCAGATGCTGCAAGGACTCCTCTGGCATCAGAATAAAGATGAGTCTCTGTGATGGCCTAAAATTCCTCCTTTAGACCCAATATCTCTCTGCTTCTCTGCTACTTTTCACTCATTCTTATCACGCCATATTGGCACCTCAGTGTTGCCCAAATATGGCAGGCATGTGCTCATCGCAAGTCCTTATCTTGCTGTTCCCTCTGCTGGAAGTCTCTTCCCCCAGAAGCAAATGGTTTATTTCCACCAGCCTTGGTGTTTCCTTAAGTATCAACTTCAGGCCTTCCCTCTGAGCCCTATTTACAATGGCTTCACCCTGTCTCTCATTTTCACCCTTTGTTGCTGTAGTTGTCCTCCTTGGCACCTTCTTATATACTATATATTTTACTTACACATTTTACTTGTTGTCTGTCTCCTCCTACTGGAAAGCAAGCTACGTGAAGGTGGGAATTTTTGCGTATTTTCTATTCTTAGCACTTAGACCATTGCCCGACACTATCAAATGTGCACCGAATGAACAAATGAATCTAGAAAAAGGAGTCAGTGTGTCTAGAAATACATACCTTTTGTATTTTAACACAATAATAAAATTCATTTTTTGAGAAAATACCAGGCACAAATATGTACTGCATATACAGGTAAGCAAGCATCTGTCCATTTCTTATTTTTCCAGGCTGACAGCTTGCATGCAGATTGTTGGGTTCCAACATAGACCCCTGGCCACACTATTTTTGCCCCTCCAAGTATTTCTATTCTGCTGGTGAAGCCAGGTCTTAGGAGAGACCTCAAGCCACCCTCAATCCCCAGGGTAAGTTCCCTGTTGACCAAAAGGGTGGCCACAGTTTCACTCCCCTGCCCAAGCCCAAGCATTCTTGCTTTCTCTTTTTTTCTTTCTGGATCCAGCTGTCCTGCTGACTTGCTCTTGATTCCCATAATTCCCCTTCCAGGACTCCTGCTGCAGGGGTGCAGTGAGGTCACACATGGAGCAGGAGTGTTTTTTCAGAAGGAGCCCCAGGAACCATTGAAAGCTACCCTCCAACTGCAGAGGGAAGCTGGTGGCAAGTGAAGTCAGACTTTCACCAGAGGATGGCACTGTGGTCTTTTCTAAGAGGAGCTGAGGAGGCTGAAAAATCAGTTTCCAAATGGCATTAACAGCTGCCTCACAAACCCTGCAGGGAACGGCAGAAAAAGTTAACCCCAAATGGTGGGGAAATAGAAGCTGTAGCAGACATGGAGGTGTTAATGGAGGCCAGGCTGGAGGAAGGCAGGGGCTGGGAGAGGGACCAGGAAGGGAGGATCACTAAGCTTCTGGGGGCCGGTGTCTGGAGGCTGAGGACTTTGCTTACCAGGGCCTTCCAGGGCTTTTGGAGAAGGTCTGCAGCCCCAGTGGTGGGGGTTGGTTTTCCACTCTTGGAAAAGTGGCAGAAGGCCTTGAGGGTGCAGCAGTGGTGGGGCTTTCTCCCCATACCCATTTTGCCTAAGTTGTTTAAAGTATGTATTTTAGTCTCCTTGAGGCCCCAGGCCAAATCTAGTTCATTTTTTCAGTTTTGCGTAATGCCTGGCATGTAATGGACCCTCCTTCAGGGACTCTCAGATAAATGATTGAGTGATTGAATGAATGAATCTTGGGTTTGGGGATAATATAGTATAAGACTCTGCAAGAGTGGTAACATAGCTAAAGAGGTGTTAGCCTATGCTCCCAGATCATGTACAGTATTGTAAACCAGTATTACTGCAAAAGAAAAAAATGGTAAAATTGAAAAACAAAGTAAAAAAAAAAATTTGAGTGTCTTCCCATCTCCCCAGGATTTCTGACATTATTACTCTGCTTCACCAAAGTATCAGCCCTTGATGGTTTGCCAATGGTTTTGGTTCAAGTTATGCTTGAGTCTGTCCACCTGTCTTTCTAGCTCTCCATCCTCTTCCCTCCTCCTTCCTGCAGCATCTGGTTCAAGCATCTTTAGCACCCCCATCATATTCCCCTCTGAATGAGAACCTCCTGGGCACATGCCCAGTGTCCAATATGGGGTGTGTGATGATGCCCCATGGTGTCTAGGACAATAGGGTGCAGAATGTTTATGGAATACAGGAACTTTTCCCAAGTGATTTTACAGCCATTGTGACATGCACTCTTTGCTCCAGCTCCTTAAGGGAGATATTGGGGTAGACCATATTACCCTGTGATGACTATATCAGTACATACCCCACCCCTTGCTCTTCTTGTGATGTGACATTGACAGCCCTCCAAAGACAGAAGGATTTCTGTTCCCTCCCATTGAAGCTGGATAGATTTTGTGATCGGCCAGTTAATAGCAACTGGCCAAAGTGATGTGGTGTGACTTCTTGGGCCAGGTCATCTGAGTCAGGGAAACACCCCGCTGCTCTCAGTCTTGGGTCACGTGTCTTAGGGACTGTGAGCTGACATGTAGGAAATCCAGTTACCCCAGAGCCTCCATGCAGAAGAGATCACAAGGAGAGACTGTGCAGAGACAGAGCTGCTGGGGGAGCTTCAGCTGTTCAGCTCCAGCTGCTTGAATCTTCCAGCTGAGGCCTCAGACACTGAGGGGTTGCCAGCTCTGGCCTGGTTTCTGACCCAGAGCCTGTGAATATAACAAAGGGGTGTTTCACAGCCTTGAGTGTTGGGATGATTTGTTATATAGTCATAATAATGAAATACTCTATTATCCCCCTCTCTTTAGTACCCCATCACACTTGTTGGTGAGAAAACAGCCCTGAGAAGCAGTTAAGGCTTGAGTGTGATTAAGAGGTTAAACAGAGTCTTGACTCCCTGCCCATCATGCAGTGCCTATCCCCACGTCAGCCTTGGTTGCCAGGCTGGAGCTGAAGGAAAGACCTGGATGTGGCTCAAGGTCATTCAAAGCTGGGGAAGATTTTGGTTTTGCTGATGCCTCAGCCAATAGGAATTCAGGCTTTCAGATCTGTCTGGGATCTAGTGAGTGAGAGTGGGGACTACAGTCTGCGTTCTCTGACCCAGGACCACTTACAATTACTGCTCTGAGACTAGTGTCTCAGGGGCACCCATTACTGCTGAGACCTGTTGAAAGCTGCCTACCCAGCCCTGCCCTCCTGCCAGCAGCTGGTGAGGAGTCACCATGCTGTTATCAGCACAATGGGCCATATTTGCAGGGACAGGGGAGCAGGGAAACCCCAACAGACCACAATGTTGCCATAAAGAAAGATTGCTTTCCATTCTTCCTGGCCATTGACACTCCTTTCAAGACTACTTAATAGTCATGTGGCAGAGCAATCTGAGATGATCTTGTCAGCCTCTGGATTTGGGGATGACTGGTCTTTCTGGATGGGAGGGCCACAGCCTCTCAATTAGTCTGGCCTATAAGCTGGTGCCCTCTCCCCTTCACTGAGATGAACATTGAATCTCAGTCTGGCTCAGGTGGTCATTGATAGGAGACTTTCCACAGCAACACAGGAAGCCTGATTTTGAGTGTGCATTTCAGCTTTGGCAGGACTCAGATACAACAGGCCAAAAGCCCCTGAACATTTAATGGTTGCATGTCCTGAAGGGCCTCTGCCCCTCATTGTGTAGGTTCCTGGAGAAGTCGCTCCTTCCCAAGATCAGAAGCCTAACAGGATAGGGGTTAGCAAAAGAAGGATGCTCTGATATAGAGTGTAATCCTGTTGGAAGTCTGGCAACTGTGTGTAGGTAGCCATGACCTTTTTCATGTCATAATTGTAATATGGTTGTCATTTATAGAGGCTGTGATGGCCATGAATCACACTGACTGTAATGCTGAGCTCTTTGGAGGCCAGCGTGCTGTTGGGATATGTGGTCATGGAAATGTTGGCTTCATGGAGCCTGGGCTGCTGTCATGTTCTCTCGCTGGTGGACTGTCTGCTTTCAACTTTCTGTTGGCATGTTAGAGTAGGAGCCTGAGTTCTATGCCAATTCTGGGTAGATTTTTTTTGAACATCAGTTCTCTGTTTAACCTCTTAATCACACTCTGCATCTTTTGGATGACCATGCCTACTTCACCCCATAGGTCTAAGCTCTCCACACCCCATAGCATTGGCTGCATGGACTGTGGGTTTCTGGTGGAACAGGGGTACATGTCTTAACCTCTAAGCCTCCAGGCTTCTCCTTGAAGTGGCCTGAGTGGCTTTCCCTGTCATTTGGCAGTCTTTCCCAGACCCTACATCCCCCGTGAGATACCTCCAGTCATGCACTACCAGGGAGAAGATCCTCAGAGGAACTTGACATTCAGCTTTCAAGGTATATGATTGCCTGAACATATCTTTGGATTGTTCAGCAGTAGGAAGCAGCTACTCTAATCTAGAAGATCCCCAATTTGGCAACCCATTTTTTAATTTTCCCAACCACGGGTTATCAGTGGGACCTAACTGCCTCCCAATGGGGATAAGCCAGACCCTTCAATCCTAGTCCCCAGGCTGCTCCACCACTGGGACAAGGCTTTGTGACAGAGCTCCTGATGCTGATGCCTGCCCTAACACCCCACCACATCCTTATATCCCCTTTCTGTCCTCTGTCCTGTCTTCAGTGCTCTCCTGCCAAATGGCCGGGATTTAGGGCAGGGATTATTAGCACCCACAGGGAATGCTTGAGCTTGTCCAGGGAAGGACTGGCTAGCAAGCCCAGCTAACACAATTTGGCAGTCTCTTTAGGGAGAGAGGAAGGGATTATGGGAGAGATGTCTGGTGAATCAGGATGTGCTGCTAAGGGGAAAGGATTACCTCTGAGTGTTAAGGACACATATATCACGTGCGTGTAAGCATCTTACTAAAAGGAAACACCAACAGATGTACACACAGCTCTAACACTGCCTCTCTCCACCTGGGTGGATGGAAGCAAACACTTGGTTTTCTTCTCTCAGACTTGGTAGAGGCTTCCTCTGAAGGTATGAGGCTGTGTCTTTTGTCCTGTTGCTTAGTTCTCATAATGGCCTTGTCCCAAAGGTGTGAACCATTATGAAGTAGAGCAGGATAGGAACTCAGGTCTGCCTGACTCCCAAGCCGAAGGCACCATTTTGTAGACACCATGAAGGAAGAAACTATTGAAGGCCCTGGGACAAGTCATGACAGGCCGAGGAGGCCACCTAGAGGCAGGACACTGGCCCGGTGACACGGGTCCCCAAGAGCTGCCACAGTGACAGGGTGCTGTGGGCTGGAGGGTTTTGCATTCATGCAGTGGGCCACTGAGAGTCCAGAAGGTTGCTGAAATGGAGTGCCAGGTTGGCAACAGCATCTGAGGAAGATCACTTTTACAGTTGGGGCAAGACAGTGTTTCCCAGAATGGAAGGCTAAGGAGATGCAGTAAGAGGAAGGTATCTCCACACACGGCCATGAGTCTCAGAGGCACGGATCTGAATGCCAACAGGAAGGTGGCTGCAGGCTCAGCCTCTTCCCTGTGGGCTCCAGGGGTGGCCCTAGGGGAACTATGTCTCCTTCTCCATCTGATAGGGGGCCGTGGTAACTGGGTCACGTGGTGAGGTGCGGTGCTTTTATTCCTCCTGGAGCACAGAGAAAAGTCCTCTTGAGTCGGGCTACCTCTCTGCATAAGTATTTATGAGCTGTGAGAGCTGAGATCATAAGGATTCCATATTTTGCTTTTTTTAAAAAAACCAATAACTTAAGAAAATGTTTTCTCCATAAGAGAAACTTCAAAGATCCTCGAGCATCACACACTAAAAAATATTGAAAGGCGCACAGCTCACATCTTGAATATCAGCACAAAAGAATGTGCTATAGCCGGGCAGGCCCCTTCACAGTTTAAGGATCCTTTGTTTTTCTCCATCGCCTGCCCCCAAATGCAGGACTAAAGCTGTTAGGCATTTAGCAGCGGCCATCTGCAAGGCAGGCTCGCCAGCCAGCTTCTTCATCCAGAGGAGAAAGCTGAAAGAGGCTGGAACAATTGAAAACATCTCTAGCTTAAAAAAAAAATTAAAACCTCTCTGCTGCTGTTGAGGGGCAAGGTGGCCTCATGTGCCTCCCCATGGAGCATCTGGGAGTTATTTAGGGCAGCCACGCAGAGAGGCAGAGAGCTGGGGCCTGCATTTACGAGTCAGGTTGAGTGTGGCCAAGTTATTTAACCTCACAGAGCCTCAGTCTGATTGCCCATTAATTGGGATGATGATATTTGCCCAGAGTGTTTCACAGGCTGTTGGGAAGTGTTAGTGAAGTTGTGTTTAAATTGTGCAAGTGTGTGTGCACCCACATTTCTGCTTTAGAGAGAGGATTTCTGCTTTCTCCACACCTTCCCAGAGGAGGGAAGGGTTTTGTGTGATAGGCCAGAGCCTGGTAGCCAGGGCCTGGGGTCTATCAGTAAGTCCAAGAGGACTGCAAAGCACTCTCTGCTGCAGCCCCCACACCCCGCCCTCCATCCTCCCCTTACCCCCCA
This sequence comes from Talpa occidentalis, assembly GCF_014898055.3. Lineage (NCBI taxonomy): Eukaryota > Metazoa > Chordata > Mammalia > Eulipotyphla > Talpidae > Talpa > Talpa occidentalis. The sequence continues at coordinate 77,568,342 of NW_023601212.1, read as the reverse complement.
CCCCGCCCCCCATCTGGTGGAGCCTGTGGTCCCCAGCAGACCTTATCATGCAACTGGCTGGGGGCAGCTTGGGGTGCAGGGCCATGGGCCCTAGCATATCCATGGGCAAGTCTTGTGTTGATGTTTCCAAGGTGGGAGGTGGGAGGTTCCCCTATGCCCTGCTTGGAGGCAACATGGCTTTACACAGTGTCCAGTGGCTATTTTGGCACCAAATTGATTTCATATGGAGGAAGGGGTGTCAGGCCTGGAAAACCCTTCAGGGACAGAAATGGGGGGCTATGATTGGACCAATATTGAAGAGCAACGCCTGGTAAAATGAACCGTTGATACCTGGCTTTCCAGGGAGAACCTAATGTCAGTCATGTACACTTTAAAGAGAATTCAGCTTCGTGTATCCTCTGTCCCCAGTGATTTGCATTTGGAGCTCAATGCTCGTGATGGAGGGAAAGCTTCAATCATCTCTTAGATTAGATTTCATTGAGCTGGGCCAGGGAAAGAGTCCCCCATGTCTCTGATATGTTGCCCCCTAGGTCCCCTGCTCTGCTTTCTAAGTGGAAAGCTGGCTCAGTCCTCTGTCCCTCGGAACACAGGGGCCTGATCCTGACACTCCTCTTGGGACACGCTTAGAGACCTTATAAAGACCTGAGTCTGTTCTTAATTTTAAGGAAGGGGCAATAGCTGACAATTTCAGTTTCTCTCTAAGTGAGTCTTTAGAGACTCATTTATGTGACCCACTAACCTCTGAACATGAATATCATGGTAGCACACAAGCCCCTAAATGGTTGAAAAATGGGAAAAAAAAAAGAAAAAGGTATAATTAGTTTATCCATAATCATTCCTTCAAGGAAATTGGCACGTTGACCTTGTTGAAACAACCAGTTTAACAGAAATAACCCACATTTGCTGAGGATTTGCTCTGTGCTGGGCTCTGGGCTAAGTGCTTTGCATTTAAATACGACATACATTTTTTGAAGTGGGTACTATTATCATACTCATTTTTTAGATGAAGAAACTAAGGGTTAGCAAGAGAAGTAACTTGCCCAAGTCCACCCAGCTTGTAAGAGGCAAGAGATGTGACACAGATTCAGGTCTGTCTGGTGCCACAGCCTGTGCTCTTATCCACCATCAATAGGTTTCTCCTCCAGATGTGCTGATGTGCCAGCTTTTTATTTTATACAGTTTGCTGATGAATAAGAGAAAAGCAACTATAGTGGCTAAACCAAGCAAGAGTTTATTTCCCCTACATAACCAGAAACTCTCAGGAGAAAAATGATATTTTAGAGAAATTCGGCATTTTTTCTATATTGTATATGTGAGTATATATATGTAAGAGTCAGAACCAGCACTTAAATCTTTAGGATGACTTTTATGGCCTTGTTGCCTCTCCGAAGATAAAAACATCAAACAACGCAAGCAGAGCCCATCAGAAATAAAAAGCAGACCAAAATCCTTTGTGCTATTGGGATGAGTCACCTAAAAATTTCTGGAGGATATCAGAGTGCTATATCGGAGGGAGCATTTCTCTTCCTGTTCTTGTCTTCTGTGCACCCAGCACAGGCAGAGGTGTCTGCTGAGGAGGGCTGGCAGTGGCCTCCAGGGAAAGCATCTCATCTGGAGTTGACTCTGTAGGGGATGCACAACTCTGTCCTCAGTTTCCCTAGAAGGCAGCGTCTCCGTCCGCCTCATGCTGAGATCTGCCGTCAGCCCGAGCTGAGGAGTCTCGGCCACTGTCTTTGGATGTTGATATGTTTTCGGAGACACACACACGTGCAGGCAGGCACACACACACGCATACACACACACACAGAGTCCTTTCTCTTATTGTTGTTGCCCTATTGGTCTTCAAGTCCTTCTTGGTTGCATTACATGTTGAGCTGGAACTCTTGATAAAGGAGTTCTGTACAGTGATGACAAGAATTGATTTCCAATTTCCTGCAGAATGACTCTATCATTGCTAGTGACTCAGGCAATTTAGCTCACATTCCAGGCCTGCCTGGGGGTTATAGATCACACTGACAGCTTCCCAGTCATGTAGGAGGTGGATTTTTGACAAGATGAGGAAGGAGACATTTTCAGAGAGTTTCATGCTGGGGGTGGCCAGAGGGGAGACTGCCCCAGGGCTTTGGGCCTTGCAGGTGTCCTGTGACAGTAGCCATGTCTGGGCTGTGATGGGGAAGATGGCTAGAGGTCAAACTTCTAGAAGGTTGCCCAAGGCAATCTTTTTCCCTCTCCTTACATGGTTAGCCTTGCTCAGCATGAGGGCTTTTAAAGACCCAGCCAAAAGATGAAGGGGATCAATTTCCAAGCATTTCCTCCTCACCAAATACACTTGGAAGACATCTGTCTTTTAAGATTTAACACATAGACTGAGTTTTTTCTTTCTCAATGGGTTCCAATACGACAGGTGCAATTCTTTGTATTTACCCATAAGTTCATTTTCATCTGCCAAGCCTGCACTGCTTATACATTGGGTGTTAGATGGAATTGCATTCCCTGGAAGACACATTGAAAGCTCCCAGAGTCACCCAAGCCAAGCAGGAAACAGACACATCAGGGCCAGGAGGCCCCGCTGTAGGCTGTCACTCTGCGCTAAAGTCTGAGTCATTTCCTGCTCATACAGCTCTGTGAGGTGGCTCCATTATTGCCTCTGGTTCACAGATGTGGAAACTGAGACCCAGAGGATCGGTTACCCAAGGAGAGTGGCAGGGCAGTGATTTGGAATCAGGCTCTTTGGAAATAAAATCTATGCTCTTAAATAGTGAGCTCTCCGCCATGAGGGTGTGAGAATGTAGGTGATTTTCCATCTAGGGAACTGAATGGAACCCCCAGAAGCTGATGATCCATTGCCCTGCTTTATTTGGACCTTATCAAAGTCTTCGACAGCCCAAGTCATCTGGAGGCCTGGGAATGAGCACACATATGCGAATATGCAAGGATGAGTGTGCAGGGACATGCACACATGCACAGACACACAACCAAAGATGGAGCTCAAGCAGCCTCAGAAGCAAGTTAACAGAACAGATGCCCGTATCTCCCTAGCTGTTCAGCTGAAAACTAAGAAATCATTGTCAAATTACTTTTCCAAAGCCAGGGTAAGCTCAATTTAGGTAACAGAAATTTGATTGACCAAATGTGTTCTGAGAACTGCTTATGAGCTGGACACGGTGCTGGGCCCCTGCCTGGACATCATGCTATGTAATATGTGAATGCTCATCATTCTGTGAGAACCGCTGTCTCCATTCCACAGCCAGAGAGACTGACGTTCAGGCAGATCTCACTAAGTCACAGAGCTGGCAAGGATCAGGGACGTTATTCAAACACACACAACTGTCTTCATCCACTTCTTTCCAGAACAATACAGATTCTAATTCCCATGCCTACTCTGTCGATAATTATTTCGTTTTGACAAATTGGCTCTCTAGCATTAATCTGTCAGATTTCACATGTCAAGAGCCGCTCCAGCTGCCTGATTCCCATTCTGAGAACCTGGCCTGTGGCCACATGGGATGCCATCTGAGGCTCTGGCCTTGGCCCTCATTTCTCCTCCTCATCAAGAGTTCCACAGGGGCCCAGCACGCCATCCACGGCTTCTCTGTGGGGTCTGTTTGCTCTGATCTCCTCCTTTCTCTCCCCTCCTTCTAGAAGCCGCTTCTAATGCTGCCAGTCATGTTGGCTCTCATTAATTGCTTCTGGGGATGGAATGAGACAATATAATCACTCCCTGCACACCTGTCAGGTAGATGCTGCATTAGGCAGTATGTTTGAGGTTGTTTTTAGTTCTGATCAAAGTGATTGAAACAGATGTACCTCGTGGGTCTTATTAAACGGCAGGGAAATTACTCATCAGACATCTGACTTGTCCCATGCATTCTCTGCACGCAGATGATGCGCCTTTCCCCCTTAAATAAACAAGTGTTTAGTTTTCTGATCAATAGTGAAGACCGGGCTGCTGGAGGAGAATCCATTTAATCCCAGACATCACAGCAATGGCCAATTGCGATGCACTCCTGATACAGGATTTAGAAATGCTCCCTTTGATAGAGAGAAACATTATCTGCTCTCATTCTCCCACTTATTTATTCATTCCGTAAATATTGACTGTGTGCCGACCATGTCATCTGGCAGGTCTGGTGCTAGGAAGTTTCTGGTGATGCATCTGACGTGGCCCGTGCTTCCAGGAAGCCCCCAATCTGGGGTAGGGGGAGAAATGTGCGCCGACAATGACAGCAGAAGTACATGGATGACAGATTTCTCACTCAAGTCTTGTTTGAGTACTTGTGGGAGAGGCAGCTTCTAAAATGACTGCAGTCACCTCTATCTCTGACTCCCATAAACCTCACTTCAGTTACCAGTGTCCACTGATAAATAATTATTCTGTAATCCTCTGCCCTTGGGTGTGGCTGGACCGGATGACTCACTCTGCAAAATCGAATTTGGTGAAAAGATGAGATTACGTGACAGTGATAGGTTGGATTATATGCTCCCTCCCTCCAAATATATGTTGAAGTCCTGGTTCTGAGGCATGTGGTCTTATCTGGCTATAGGGTGTTGGCACATGTAGCCAAGTTAAGATGAGGCCACTATAGTGGGCTCTAATCCAAGATGACTGGTGTGCTTACAGAAAGGGGAGGCCAGCACCCAGAGACACACACACGTGGAGAATGCAAAGGGGGAGGTAGAGATGGGGCGACGCCTCTGTGAGTCATGGAGCACCAATTCTGCACAGCTCTCAGCAGCAAGCAGCCCCACCGGCACGTTGGCCTCGGCTTCCCAGCCTCCAGAATTGTGAGACAACACGCTTGTGTCAGTAATGTTTGCTAAATGGCTCTGAACAGGGTTGTTCTTTAGGGTCATGAAAAGACTGGAAAGGAGAAAGAATAGGTCTTGGTGAGCTGCTGCAAAGGATAAGGCAGCTCTCTCAACACCATTGCAGCCCAGCCCTCAATTCCTTCTTAAGAATTCAGGAACCTGAAATCAGAATGTGGTTTTCACAAAGGCCTTTCACTATCTCTATAAGAAGAGGAAAATCTCTCTCTTCCCTTTATGCCAACACAGCTGGGTGCCCTGTGTCACCCTGCTGAGTAACAGATCTCATTGTGGGGGTTGAGCTTCATTTTGCTCTTTTGAATTTTTGCCCCCACAACCTGCCCTTGTACCCTTCTCTGTCCTCCCCTTTAAGCTAAGAAACCTCACTTCCCTTACCAGTGTCCACTGATACATAATTATTCTGCTTCATCAGTTCATCTGCCTGGACTTTTTTTTTTTTATAGTTGAGGTAATATTAGTTTACGACACTGTATACGATTTACACGTTTTGGATTCCACCCTTCAGCTGTAATTCTTTATTTTACTCATCTTTGTGAAATGGCCCAATATTGTCATTCGCTTTCTGACTGGCTTTGTTACACACAATTCCTTCACGTTCCAAAGGGAAATCTCTGTCTTGCTTTCAAGCTGTTGTTTCAGGTCTCTTTCCTGACGTGGCGGCCAAAGTAATTTTAAGCGGAGGCAAACACTTGCCCACACCTGCCCCCTTGCAAGTCCCTGCTAAACGGTGTCATCACCCCCATGGTGTTACTGTGGTTATGGCAAATTTGTCGCGGCTCACTTGGAACCAGCAATGCCTTGGTGTTGGGCTTCCAGCCGACGGTGCCTGAGCCAGCCTCAGATACACAGACTCGAATGAGAACCACCAAAGCTTTCCTTCATTTCCACCCTTGTGTGTCCCCCTCCGTGTCCTAACCCCACTGTGATCCTTTTTGCCAGTAGTACCATTGGTTCCATTTTGCAGATGAGAACATGAGTGTACTCGGCCAGCACCTGGCTGGTAGTGATTGGCACCTTGAACTCTTGAAAGCCATGCCCTTGCACCATGGTGACGGCAGAGTTGGAGGAGGGAGAGCTCTGAGTCTGTGGCTTGGCAGATCTGTGTGTGGATCTGGGCACTGCAGCTCATCAGTTGCGTGACACTGAGTGGTGACTTCATTGCTTTGAGCCTCAGTTTCTCACCCGTAAAATAGGACCCCAACAGGAGCACAGGGAACTGGATGATGAGAGAGGGGCCTGGTCCAGGAGCTGACACTGCTGGGACCCAACCAAACAAAGGTGGCCCATGGCCAGGATTTACAGGGAGCGCAGACAAGTTGCCTGCATGGACATATTACCTGTGGACGGGGTGACCGTCACATGGTCGCAGACTGTCATTGCCAGCCAACAAGTAAAGCTGATGATTCTCTGAGGTCCCTTCTCTACCTAGTGTGGCCAGAAATCCATAGAGACAGCTGCCAGAATATGTTCTCTCCTAAGGCTGATTGTTCATCTCTTCTCCTTGGAAACTCAGCCTTGGTGTCCTGCCTTCTGGGGGGTGGTGTCATTTTGGGGAACACTTGGCTTAATGATAGGCTTGCTACGAAGGGTATCTCTGAATATAGACTGCGTTGCTACACCTCTGGCTCAAAGGAGCGCTCAGTCCCTAAGCCAGCGGATGGCACTGAGGAGGGAGAGAAATCTTTGCAGTAGAAGGCGCTTGGGCTAATGGCATAATTACTCCACAGAACCATTTACGAAGTAATTATGGACTATTGTTAGGATACTCTAGTCTTTTTTTTTTTTCTTTAAAGTAATGAGGCTTTGCTTGGAGTAAGTGATTATGGGGGGAAAAGACAATAATATGTGTGTGCATTTAAAGAGGAGAGAAATCATCCGCATGCTCCCTCCTCCCGCACCAATCTTCCCTCTTTCCCATCTTCCTCATGCAAAAGCAGAAACTCACCCGGAACCCCGAGTGTGCACTGCTGCATTTTCTGCTTTGCTTGGAACGTTTCTAGTATTAAAATGTAATTTTGAAAAATACTGGCTATAGTATAATTTGCTGAGAGTTGCGTTTCTCCTAAGGATGGAAGGACCTTGAGGCCATGTTGTTAAGGTAATGAAGCTCAGGGGTATTCTAAGTGGGAAGGTTCTGAGCGTCTCTCATCAGCTCTCCTGCCAGAGCTGGGCTCCCCTCCTGCCCCCACCTGTCTCCTAGGATGTGTGTGGGGTCCCGTCCCCTGGTGTGGACCCTGCGGCAGCTTCCACCCAGCTCGCTGTCTCTGCTTAAGAGGGGCTGTACAAGCTAATTGAGATACATATTACAACATTAACATTTTAAATATCGTATTAGCTCTCCATTAGGATAAATGAGGTACGCAGAATATCAGAACAGAACGTTAGTCTCTGCCGCCACTTAGCACATTGATTATGGCCAGATGAGACCCTCAAAGCCCACTCCGGAGACGGATGGGCTGGGGAGGCTGAGGCCGACTGCACTCTTTCTAAGTGAAAGCTCACTTTGGAGGAGTGCTGAAGGAGTGTGGGCAGTGTGGAAGAGTTGAGTGTTGGGTGGAAGGGACTGTATCCAACCAGATCCTCCCCAATGTCCAGCCCTTGGATCCCAGAGGAAACGAAAGGAATCTTCTAGGCAGCCTAGCACAGAGCTGATAACAAATTGTGACTAATCATAACGACTGTTTGCTGAGCGCCTGGAAAGGACAAGCCCCCGGCCTCTATTCTCATTTCCCCCTCACTTCAGCAACACAGGAGTCGGGGCTGGAGAGGAAGTGATTGGTCCCCGGTCTCCCAGCCTCTCAAAACAGAATTCCCCTTTGGGGAGGAATTTCAAGCCTTCTCCCCTAGTGTCTTGCCCTGATGTCTTGCTGAGCCCAGGGGTCCGGGAGGTGAGGGGCCACCTGCAAACTCCCAGTCAGATGTTTTAGTCCCTTCAGGCTGTTAGAACAAAATGCCACAATGTGGGTGGCTTAGGGACAGAGATTCATTTCTCATAGTTCTAGAGGCTGGAAGCCTGAAAGCAGAGAGCCAGTGTGGCTGGGTGAGGGTCACAGCCTTCTTTTGGAAGGGACAAGGGAACTCTGCGGGTCTTTTCCCCAAGGGCGCTGATCCCATTCATGAGGTCTCCCCACTTGTGCCCTGATCATGCACAAGAGATCTTACCTGCTAACACCTTCACATTGGGCATTAGGATTTAACGTGTGCATTCTGGGAGGACACAAATATTCAGTCTCTAGCATGGGGGTTTTGGGCACCTCTGTGGGCTCTGCCTGGGGCTGGTTTTGTGACCAGAAGCCCCTCAGCCACAGACCTGTGTTCTCGAGAGTGCAAGACGGTCATCGCCTGGGAGCACAGAGGTGTGTGTAGAGGCAGGGAGAAAACTCAGGGTGAGATCCTTTCTCACCCTGAACCACGTGATTCTAGGAAAGGAAGCAGCTATACCAACATCTGATTTCTGGACAGTGGGGTGAAAGTGATATGCACATGAATTAAACATTTTTCTCTGGTCTTATGGGAGCTGGGGTTTGAATATACTAAGCTGTGAGACCTTGAGCAAGTTCACCCTAAAATGCAATTGCTCATCTATAAAGTAGGAATACCGACGCTCCTTTTAAGTTATTTGAGAACTGACAAGATAATCCAGGAGATATGCTTAGCCTATATCTAAGTAGTCTATGTAGCTTATGCCCAGAAATAGCAGCTATTCTAACTACAGTGATAGTTATTATTAAGAACTGGATTTCTTCAAAAACATCCACCTGAATCTAACTCTTGGCCCTTCTATTTAAGGGTTGTATGATCTTGGGATAATCTTTATTTCCTAAGACTCTGTCTCCTAATCTACAAAATGGGGATAATAGGTATACTTACTTCAGAGAGTCAGAAAGGCTAGTATGTAAATCCATTCAACATGCTCAGCATAGCGGCAGGCACATCACGTGTTTATTATATTTCTCAGCATTTAGCTGCAGGTTTATCTATAGGTAGAGAGGTGTCTGCCCTTTGGTGCTAAAACAGAAAGGGGTTTTGGTTAAGTCTGCTGGACAGTTAGAAGGTAGCAGGCAGAAGGGCACCCACATGCCCCAGATGGACTGGGTTCCAAAGCTGGTTGTTCACTTCCCAGTGCTGCCTCCTCTGCAAGCATTAGGGCATCTCTTCTGAAGAGGGCAGCAGCCTGTATTGGGACAGGGCTGTGGTGTGAGGGCTACAACGTTGTGCCCATGGCCTCCAGGGAAGAGGTGTCGCTTGGTTTATCTTTGCTCAGCTCAGACCCTGGAACTTGGTGACTCCTCAGTGAATACCTGAGATGGTCATAACATAAGAGACAAAGGTGACCATCTAAAATGGCCTAAGACTGGCTAAGTAAGTTGTAGGATGTATGTATACTTGACTGAATTTGTGACTTTCACATCTGAAGATGGTTTCCAACCATTTATGGAAAGAAAATGCATATTATGTCATCAGGCCTTGAATAACTGTGACTGTCCCCAAGATGCACAGATTTTTTTCTTGTTATTATTCCCTAAATGATACAACCATTTACATAGCATTTACATTGTTTTAGGTACTATAAATAATCTGGAGATGATTTAAAGTATAGGGGAGGTTATGCAACTACATATCATTATATAAGGGATTTGAGCATTCAGGATTTTGGTTTCCACAGGGGTCTGGAAACAATTTCCCCTGGGGACACTGAGGGGCGACTGTAATTTGAAAGAGGCCAAAGGATAGGACTGGAATAGTCAGGCAGAGCTTCTTGGACATGATCTGAACTGAGCTTGGAAGAGTTGGAAAGTTTCTGAGGTGGACTGACTTCCTGGGAATCTGAGCAGGTTGACCTGGTGGCTCTGCAAGATGAATTGGGAGGGTGAACTGGGGAGCAAAGACTGGAAACCATTGCATTTACTGGAGCAGCAGGGGACTGAGACCACAATCCAGGCTGAACACAGCCACCCCAGCTTCTTGTCTGATTTGCACGGCCTGGGGGACTAGGCAGTCCCCTCCTGAGGCCAAGCGTGCAGTCACTTAACCCGACCTACAGATTAAGTCACCTATTGTGTCAAGTAATGAGTCATTTTCAGTGGCTTTTGTGCAGGCAAATAGAATATTTATCCAGGTCCCAGGGAACCCAGGGACACTTTGGAAGCAGGGGATGGCTTTGAAGTGGAGTCAAATGAAATCCTTAAGCCTCCGTGTCTACAGATGGTCTACAAATCATAGCCTGTCAATAGCGAGGGCAGAATATTTTCAGTGCAAAGAAATTTTCAGTGAGAAGCCTTGCATAGTAAGCCTGCCTGGAGCACTCAGCGCATTCTCTGCCTCATTAGCTGGGGCATTGTGCATGGGGCAAAGGCAAAACAGAGAGAGAAATTGACCAGCAGGCAGGAGACCTGGGCCTCAGGACCTGCTCTGTCACCATCCCACTGTGTGACAGCAGGGACACAGGAATCCACAGAAAATGACTTTCCTGTGGCAGCATATTTAACCCTCAACCGCCCCAGGAAACAATTTATTGATGAGAAAATCAAGGCTCCAAGAATCCATTTGCCGATGGTCACACTGCGGCGGGTCAGGGCAGGTCGGCTCAAGACCCCCTTCAACGAAGTCCTTGTAGTCCAGCTGCTGGGGAAGCTGTCAGTCAAGAGAGGGTAAGAGACTGTGCTGTTGGCAGATTGGGAGAGAGCTGTTTTGGGATAAACCTTCCTTCTCTCTATTTTACCCTTGACTACTGTGGGGGAGTGTAGTGTAGCTGGGAGAGACAACCCATGTGCTTGGACTTTGCTCAATTTCATTTCCCTTTCCCAGTGTCTATTATCAATCATACATGTGCAGGTTTTCTGGGGAGGGGAGAGGGATCTGAGGAGGTGGGGGTTGCCTATCCAGGCAGCATGGGACGGAGGAAAAACAACTCAAAATCCAAGTAGTGAGAGAGAGAGGGGGCTAGAAGGGCTACATCTCTGGAGAGGGAGTGCCTTCCCCCCAGCCAGTCTCACATTTATTTCATATCAGATTCAGGGAAGGTAGGAAAGTATGTGGAGGAATGTGTGTGGTGGGGATGTGGATTGGGCATGTATAATAGTCTGGCACAAGCTAGAGGAGAGTGTATAGGGTCTATTGCCTGGGGGCTCCATTTTTGCTGCGATCAAACATCCTATCTCTAGTCCCTGTTTAGGCGGTCTAGCTCATTATGCTGATCTGGACATAATGTCTGCCTGCTGTTTTCAGCAGATACACTCATACCAAGGCTTTTGTCCTGGTGAGAGGCTCCTTGCCTGACTCTACATTTTAGTTTGACCAGCAGAAACTTTGGGTGCCAAGAATACATCCCGAGAACAAGGGGCCCTGGGGAATCCACAGGTAAGCTTTGGGTTAGTCCTGATCCTAGTTTGAGTTTCAGCCTCCTCATCTGTCAAGAGCAAGAGTTGGAATCTTACTATCTGCTCCTTCCCAGCTCTGACATCCCAGTTTCCTCTCTTCATTTTATTTTCCTGATATTTCTCCTTCTTTCAAATTTAACAGTGTAAATTGTAAACTCAACATCTCCATGTCTCTGCTAGTGTCACATTCACTTGGGCCAGAGAGATGGCAGGAATAGCTTCTCTGGCTCTGTGAGTTGACAAGTGTGTTTGCACATCGCCTGGTGTTCTGTCTACATTTTCTCACTTTTGGATGCCAGGAGTCCTGCTGACGACACAGCATTCCAAGGACAGCAACCATTTGTCCTCTTAATTCTTTTTTTTTTTCCAACCTCCAAACTGAAATATTTATGAATCTTTATAATTTTTAGGAAGTTCAGTGTAAAAAGGTGGAGTTTCTCTGTTCAGGAAATTTCTGATTTTAATACATTTCTGCAGGTGGATTAACACATAGTTTAAGAGCTGTGTGCTAGGTTTGCATGTTGGGATATGGGCAGGTGACAGACCAACAAAGAGCCACTTGGGAAGGTACTATTAACACTATCAAAAAAATGGAGAAAAAGAAATCTTGCTGTGTCTCTCCCCTCCCCAAGTCTTACCCCTAAGCATGAATGGGCAGGGTCACTAGAATATTCCTTTCAGTTTCCAGACTTCAGGAAAAAGCGTCCCATGGATCTTGGTGATCTATAAAGAGACAATGTTCACAATCTGGAGTATGAACTTGCCTGCCTTTGAGCTGTGTGGCACTTGGAGAAAGAGCCTGAGGTTTGGAGATTAGCAAAAGCCACTCAGCAGTCACAAAGACAGGTTGACTAGAAATCATGGAGTATTTAAAAGAAGTTTTATTAATGTACATTGCATATAAGCTGCCTCTATTTTATCTGTGATTCTATTCCTGAATTTATGAACAAATCTGGTAACATGAATTTTTTCATTGGGTTCTGGGAGTTCATCTTCTTTAAAAAATGCCCATTATATATTTTTATGTGCACACCTGTATCTTTGATATATAGGAATCAAAATGAATAGATAATTGCATAAACTGATAGTGTTTAGAAATACATACTCTGCAATATAACATAATCTGGAAAGAAAAGGTATAGTAGAAATTTGTTCATGATATATTTTTAAGCACTTGGGGTCTCTCAGCTGGGTGTTAATTAAACTGGATTTGTCCTTTATCCATTGGAGAATTTAATCCATTTTTTCTTATGACTAATATGTTTGGTTTTATTTTTATCATATTATGATAAAATTATTGTTTCACACATTTACTTGTTGACACTCCACTATTTTGCCTTATGGACCATGTTTCATTTGCTTTTATTTTTCCCTTGTGAGACTGGGAGTATGTGGCCAATATTTCATTTTAATAAGTGGTTTTATGTTTTTCAAAAACATCTTTGCTTGTATAACTTTATATAATTATTAAATGCAAGAAAAAAAAACAAGAACTTTTGATTTCTTTTGTTGAAGTGAACAACCCATGATGCATTTTAGCTCTTAGTGTTGAATTTTAGGCCATGCCAACATCACCTGGGTCCATTGTAGGAACATGTATTTCTGAATATTGACATTTTTACAATATACAACCTGGTTTTCAGAATCCCCGTAGAATTGCACCTTCATTTGATTACCATATTTATGCCCATTATTAGATAATACCTGGTTGATGGCAGCAATGCCTCATTTGATCACTTTTCAGCTCCTGTGCCCTTACTTTTGATTCATCTGCTAGGTACAGGGATTAAAAGTTTAGTTAAGGTTTTCAGGAGGAGAGCATCCATAAAATACTTTTGTGGTGACATGACTTTCTACTTTGGCACATGAACTGGGTAATGCAAAGAATTCTTGGTTCATGGATTTCTCCTTCACACTCTCTATACATTGCTCTCCCTCCTCCTCTTCCTCTTCTCCCTCCCCCTCATCCTCTTCTTCTTTCTCCCGCCTCCTCCTCCTCCTCATGTTTACACTCTAAGATGTACAAAAGCATATGTCTAAAAAGCAACAGCAATGTCCTGAATTAATTTAGCATGACACGGAGCCAATGTGAGCTGGTGCTGTTGGGAGTTGGTGCTGATAGACTTGCTCAAGACAGGTTGCCACAAGCCTTCAATTTGTAAAAACATGAAAGCTACGAATAAAATAAAGTGCAAATAGATGAGGTATGTCTGTGTACACACACACACACACACACACACACACACACACTCACACACTCACACCCTCGATCAAAGAGGGGCTTTGTTCAGGTCAGTGTTCGCTAGCCAATAGGGTATATACATTCTTTCATCCCCTTCACAGGCTTTCTGCCTTTAACCAGATTTCCCTTTCTGGATCTCAGGCTGGAAGCAAATTGGCATGCATAGCCCACAGCTACATTTCTAGTGAATGGCAGGCATTTATCTAGTGCAGCTCTTCATAACTATCAGAAATTTTTCTTGCTCCCATTTTCTGGTCCCTTAAGTGAGAGAAAGTGACTGTGTTTCTAGATCGTTGAAATAGTCCACAGTTCCTGTGCTATAAGTAACATAAAAATCTACAGTCCACAGAATCTGTTGGTCCCAGTTCACAGCCATGAAATAAATTTTCATAGACACATCTCATCTTTCGTCATAGTGTATTTGGGGAGTTTTCTCTGCAAGATAGCATTTCCCAAAGGGTATTTCATGGAAGGAGACTGTGATTCTAAGGGAGATTGATAGACACGATAGCTCATTTGTTTAGTAATAATAGTGGTTAAATATGTTTGAAAATACTGGGTTGATCTGAGGTAAAGAGGTCACTGCAGTAGCTAGTCTGAACATTTCTGGTTGAGAAATCAAACTTGAAAAAGGGACACTTATCACAAGGACACTGGGGTCTTGTGCACCCAGGACCACAGTCCAATGGATGTCCTAAGCACTTAGACCTGGACTCAGCAGCTCCCAGATTCTGTCTCCCATCTTTGCTTCTTACTCAGTATATATTTCTTCTGCTGTCTCCTCTCACATCCTAGTCTCTGAGCCCTCTCTAGCCATCATGGTGGAAAGGAATAGTGATTGTAGTTTTCAGGACTTTATATCTTATAGCTTCAGGCCCTAGAAAAAACTCTGATCTTTCGGTTTCCTTTCCGAATTTGCAGGGAATAATAATGGCCTACCTTGAATGAATTATCTATCCTGGAACCAATGAAATAGGCTAGCAGGTAGAGTCTGGGAAGGGGACTGTGATTGGCTAAGCTTATGTCAGGTACTCTCGGACCAATCAGCTGCAGCCAAGAATGCAGCATTCTCACTGAGTGAAAGGGCTTCTCTCTGAGTATCTAAGGGGAGAATGGAGGAGGGCACTTTCCAGAACAGCCTATGGGACTTATAGGTATCAACATTAATATTCAGAACCCTATATATATATATATGAGGTGGGGAGGCTAAAGAATACAAGGCATGTCAGATCAGCAAAATGCAGATAATACCTAGCATCTTCCACTGTTTTCTTCTGTGGGGGGATTGTGGGTGGGTCCGTGGGAACAGGAAGGAATGACATGCATGTGGCTGTGACCATGAACACACACTCTCCTCCTGTCTTCTGTTCTGTTTCTGAATAAACCCTGTTTGTGACTTCACTAGCCGATTGCCTTTTTCAGGTTGACAGAGGAGACAAAGCAGTGTGGTCCTTAAACAGAGTAAAAGTGATAGGAATTCCAAAAGGGGTAATAGTTTACGCAGTTTTTCTCCAGATATATTTGTCAACAGGCATTTGTTTTGGAGGAACATCTTGGGAACTAATGTATGAGAAACAATTTTTTAGAGGTGATGTTCTAAGGACACAGAAAGAGGTGGAGAAGGCAGGGGTGTGTGTGTGGGGAAACAGGAGTTCTGGCTAGCTAAGGAAGCAGATCTTACACCAGATCTTACAGGCAGATCTCACACTGGGTTTCTGGCTGGTGGCTTGGGGTGTGGGTCTCCGAAATAGGGTTTTCCAGTGGTATTGGTGGTCTCAGGGATAGAAGCTTCTGTCACTTCCCACCTGCTTGCTGTATTGTTGCTATAGAGGTTTGACGTGGAAGGACCAATTGTGTTTCTAAAATTCCAATTTCCTTAGCAGGTTTCTCCCATTTGGACACAGTTCCAGGACTTTCCTCCCTGATCTACTCATCTGGTTGCAGCTCTTGACTGTAAATTATGTCTTTCTCATTGGCCCAGTAAATAGCAGAAACAACTGGATTTCATAATCACTGGATTTACCATATAGGTATAGGACTGCCTTTTGGTAATGATGTGATTTATTGCAATATAATATATCTGCTTCAGTGACCTTTTTAATAAGGCAAAGTAGATAGTGCAACTCTAGTTTAATGTGCTTTGTGAGACAAAGTCAGGGATTTCAGCTGAACTGTAGTTGGCTGGTTTCTCTGCTTAGCTCACTGAAAACCAGGTTTTCTTCTACTTTCAGCAAAACCCTTAATGGCAAAGTGGATCATCTGAAAGTGCTAAGGACAGCTTGCTGTGGGTAGAAAACCAGGAAACCATAGACTAGGAGATTTCAAGTTTCTTTTCAGTTATTTTTTTTTTTTCACATATTGAAAGCTCCCCAAGAGACTCAAAGAGCTGAGCTATTCTGGCTAAAAATGTCCCCCCACTCTGCTTGCACTTCTGCCACCAATGTGACCTGGGCAGGTCTCCCAAGAAGCCCCTTGGGTTTGGTTAAGCATGGTTTGAAATCCACTACTGATTAGGAGAGGTCTTGGAGCAGGGCCTGGTCCAGAATGTGTTTAGAAGATGCTCAGTGAACAAGAACTTCCCTCTTCCATGCCCTGACACTGAACCCCTTCCTCAGCATGGCCCCAGCATTATGGCTTCTCTCTGGAACTCTTATCACTCCCTTCCTCTGCCTAATAATTCAGATGTATGACTTATCTCCTTTCATCTGCTTACTAGCCTGGAATATACTCGAAGGAAATGTTCATTAGTTCTTCAAATATTGAGTCAGCATCTACTGTTCTAAGATTATTTCATGTATGTGTTTTTATTTGAATCAGGATCCAATCAAAACACACCTATTATGCTTGGTATTTTAATCTATAGTTTTTCCCAACTTCTTTTTGTTTTTCTTGCTATTTTTGTTGAAGAAGATGGATTGTCCATACTCTATATAATTTCTCACATTGTGGTTTTTGCAGCTTGCATGACCTCATGTAATATTAAACAGAATTAAAAAATTTATTTTAATGAAGTACGATTGTTTCACATCCTTGTTAATTTAATCAGAATTTAGTGTAGACTTTCCACAGAGATACACATTCCCCAGTACACCCTCCAGGCTCCCTGGTCTGCGGGGTGCCTTCATCGGTGTGCCCTCCTGCTACTCACACCCTTTTGTGCTTGGGACCCTTTACTGCAGCAAGGGCGCTCTGCCTATTGTCCTCCCACATGACCATCTCCTTCTTTTTTTTTTTTTATTCTATTTTATTTTATTTATTTTTTTTAAAATAATAAATTTTATTTTTATATTCCCCATACAATTGCAACCCCCCCATTCTGACCCCAATCCCTCCCCTCCCGCCCCCCGCCCCCCAAAAAGTGTCTCTGGTTCATAGTTTTTTGTTGATTTTGATTTTCACTTTCTTATAGTTATTCATTTTCCTGGTCCCTTATATAAGTTTTCTAGATTCCTGCTATGAGTGAGACCATCCGGTATTTTTCTTTTTCTTTTTGGCTTATTTCGCTGAGTATGATCCCTTCCAGTGCCATCCATGTTGCTGCAAATTGCATGTGTTTATCTTTTTTGAATGCTGAGTAATATTCCATGGTGTATATGTACCACATCTTCTTGATCCAGTCATCTATTTTTGGGCATTTGCATTGTTTCCAAAGCTTAGCTGTTGTAAACAGTGCTGCTATAAACATAGGGGTGCAGGTGTTCTTTGGAATTGATGTTTCTGTGTCCTTTGGGTAAATACCTAGGAGTGGAATTGCTGGATCATATGGAAGCTCTATGTTTAGTAGGTCCAGAAATCTCCACACAGCTCTCCATAGTGGTTGGATCAGTTTGCACTCCCACCAACAGTGCAGGAGAGTTCCTTTTTCTCCACAACCTCGCCAACATTTGCTGTTGCTAGTTTTTTTAATATGTGCCATTCTCACTGGTGTAAGATGGTATCTCATGGTGGTTTTGATTTGCATTTCCCTGATGACAAGTGATGTTGAACATTTTTTCATATGCCTGTTGGCCATTTGCATTTCCTCTTCAGAGAAGTTTCTTTTTAGCTCTTCTGCCCATTTTTTTTTTAAATAATAAATTTTATTTTTATATTCCCCCATACAATTGCAAACGCCCCATTCTGACCCCAATCCTTCCCCTCCCGCCCCCACCCCCAAAAAGTGTCTCTGGTTCATAGTTTTTTTGTTGATTTTGATTTTCGCTTTCTTATATTCATTTTCCTGGTCCCTTATTTAAGTTTTCTAGATTCCTGCTATGAGTGAGACCATCCGGTATTTTTCTTTTTCTTTTTGGCTTATTTCGCTGAGCATGATCCCTTCCAGCGCCATCCATGTTGCTGCAAATTGCATGTGTTTATCTTTTTGAATGCTGAGTAATATTCCATGGTATATATGTACCACATCTTCTTGATCCAGTCATCTATTTTTGGACATTTGGGTTGTTTCCAAAGCTTAGCTATTGTAAACATTGCTGCTATAAACATAGGGGTGCAGGTGCTCTTTGGAATTGATGTTTCTGTGTCCTTTGGGTAAATACCTAGGAGTGGAATTGCTGGATCATATGGAAGCTCTATGTTTAGTAGGTCCAGAAATCTCCACACAGCTCTCCATAGTGGTTGGACCAGTTTGCACTCCCACCAGCAGTGCAGAAGAGTTCCTTTTTCTCCACATCCTCGCCAACATTTGTTGTTGCTAGTTTTTTTAATATGTGCCATTCTCACTGGTGTGAGATGGTATCTCATGGTAGTTTTGATTTGCATTTCCCTGATTACAAGTGATGTTGAACATTTTTTCATATGTCTGTTGGCCATTTGCATTTCCTCTTCAGAGAAGTTTCTTTTTAGCTCTTCTGCCCACTTTTTGACTGGATTATTTTCTTTGTTGTTGCTGAGTCTCATCAGCTCTTTGCAGATTTTTGTGATCAGTCCTTTATCATTAGTGTTGGGTGCAAAAATGTTCTCCCAGTTGGTGGGGTTTCTCTTTGTTTTTGTTATTGTCTCTTTTGCTGTGCAGAAGCTCTTTAATTTGATGTAGTCCCAGCTGTTTATCTTTGTCTTCACTATCACTGCTTTGGGTGATGTGTCTATAAAGATGTCTTTGATGTGCAAATCCCGTAGTGTTTCGCCTATATTTCCTTCTATGTATTTTATGGTTTCAGGTCTTATGTCTAGTTCTTTAATCCATTTTGAGTTGATTTTTGTGTATGGTGTGAGGTAGTGGTCAAGCTTCATTCTTTTGCATGTAGCAACCCAGTTTTCCCAGCACCATTTATTGAACAAACTTTCTTTGCTCCAATGCATAGTCTTTGCTCCTTTGTCAAAGATTAGTTGACCATAAATCTGTGGGTTTATTTCTGGATTTTCTATTCGATTCCATTGGTCTGTATGTCTGTTCTTGTTCCAATACCATGCAGTTTTGATGATTATGGCTTTGTAGTAGAGTTTGAAGTCTGGGAGTGTGATGCCTCCATTCCCTTCTTTTTTTTTCAGTAGAGCTTTGGCTATTCGGGGTTTTTGGTGATTCCATATGAATTTCATCAATAATTGTTCTATTTCTTTGAAGAATGCCATTGAGATTTTGATTGGAATAGCATTGAATCTGTATATTGCTTTTGGTAGGATGGCCGTTTTAATAATGTTTATTCTTCCAATCCATGAGCAGGGGATGTCTTTCCATTTCTTTGTGTCTTCTTCTATTTCTTTTAACAGTGTTTTATAGTTTTCTTTGTATAGGTCCTTTACCTCTTTTGTTAGATTTATTCCCAAATATTTGATTTTTTTTGTTTCGATAATAAAAGGGGTGGTTTTTTTGATTTCTTCTTCTTCAGATTTATTGTTTGTGTATAGGAAGGCTACTGACTTTTGCGTGTTGATTTTGTATCCTGCCACTTTACTGAATTGATTGATGAGTTGAATTAGTTTTTCTGTGGAGATTTTGGGGTTCTCTATGTATATTATCATATCATCTGCAAATAGTGATAGTTTGACTTCTTCTTTTCCTGTTTGGATTCCTTGGATGTCTTTCTCTTGTCTTATTGCTCTGGCTAGGACTTCCAGTATTATATTGAAAAGCAGTGGTGAGAGTGGACATCCTTGTCTTGTTCCAGATCTTAATGGAATTGCTTTCAGCTTTTCACCATTGAGAATGATACTGGCTGTTGGCTTGTCATAGATGGCCTTTATGATGTTGAGGTATGTTCCTTGTATCCCAAGAATTTCAAGGGCTTTTATCATGAATGGGTGTTGCACTTTGTCGAAAGCTTTCTCAGCATCTATTGATATTATCATATGGTTTTTATATTTCTTTTATTGATGTGTTGGATAACGTTGATTGATTTTCGGATGTTAAACCATCCTTGTGCCCCTGGAATGAATCCAACTTGGTCGTGGTGAATTATCTTATGGATACATTGTTGGATTCTGATAGCTAAAATTTTATTGAGGATTTTTGCATCAGTGTTCATTAGGGAGATTGGCCTATAGTTTTCCTTTTTTGTGTTGTCCTTATTCGGTTTTGGTATTAGTGTAATATTGGCTTCATAGAACGTGTTTGGTATTGTCCCTTCCTTCTCAATTTTTTGGAAGAGTTTGTGAAGGATAGGCACTAATTCATCTCTGAATGTTTGGTAGAATTCATTTGTAAATCCATCAGGTCCTGGGCTTTTGTTTTTGGGGAGGTTTTTGATTACCATTTCAATTTCGCTGCTTGTAATTGGTCTGTTTAGGTGTTCTATTTCTTCTTTATCTAGCTTTGGGTGATTGTAGAGTTGTAGGAATTTGTCCATCTCCTCTAGATTGTTGAACTTGTTTCCATATAACTGTTCATAGTAGTTACTGATTATTCTTTTGATTTCTGCTGTGTCCGTTGTGATTTCTCCTCTTTCATTTATGATCCTGTGTATTTGTGCTTTCTCCCTTTTTTCCTTTGTGAGCCTGGCTAGGGGTTTGTCTATTTTATTTATTTTTTCAAAGAACCAGCTCTTGGTTTCATTGATCTTTTGGATTGTTTTTTTAGTTTCAATTTCATTTATTTCTGCTTTGGTTTTTATATTTCTTTTCTTCTACTGGTTTTGGGGTTTTTTTGTTGTTCTTTTTCTAGATCTTTGAGCTTCGAGATTAGGTTGTTTCTTTGAGTTCTTTCTTGTTTTTTGATGTGAGCTTCTATTGCTATATATTTTCCTCTTATTACTGCTTTTGCTGCATCCCATACATTTAGGATATTGGTGTCCTCCTTGTCATTCAATTCAAAGAATTTTTTAATTTCTTCTTTGATCTCCTCATTAGTCCAGTGGTCTTCCAGTAGTGTGGCTTTTAATCTCCATGAGGTAGGATAGTTCCTTGCCTTCTTTTTATGATTTATTTCTAGTTTGATGCCTTCGTGGTCAGAAAAGATGGTTGGTATGATTTCAATCTTGGTGTATCTGTTGATGTTTGTCTTGTGCCCCAGTATGTGATCGATCCTGGAGAATGATCCATGTGCACTTGGGAAAAATGTGTACTCCGTTTTTTTTGGGTTTAGTGTTCTATAGATGTCTGTTAAGCCCAAATGCTCTAGGTCCTTATTTAGAGCTTTAGTTTCTTTACTTATTTTTTGTCTTGTTGATCTATCCATTGTTGATAGTGGTGTGTTGAAGTCTCCCACTACGTATGTGTTTTCTCTGATGTCTGTTTTCAGAGAGGACAACAGTTGTCTGATATATTTTGGTGCTCTTTCGTTTGGTGAGTATATGTTAATGAGTGTTATTTCTTCTTGAAGTATTGTCCCCTTAATCATAATGTAGTGACCATTGGGGTCTCTTTTTATGTTTTTGAGTTTGAAGTCTGTTTTATCTGATATAAGTATAGCTGTTCCTGCTTTCTTTTTTGGCCCATTTGCTTGTAGGATTGTTTTCCATCCTTTGACTTTGAGCCTATTTTTATCTTTTGTAGCTAAATGTGTTTCCTGGAGACAGCAAAAGGTTGGGTTTTGTTTCTTAATCCAGGCTGCAACTCTGTGTCTTTTTATTGAAGAGTTTAGTCCATTTACATTTAGAGTTAATATTGATATGTTAGCATCTGTATTTGCCATTATGTTTGTCTTTCCTTTGATTTTATTTATTCTTTTAATAACTTTTTTTTTTTTTTGGTCTTCTTTCGTTGTTATTCGTCCCTCTGAGGTTCTGGCTTTAGGATTCCTTGTAGTATTTTTTGGAGTGGGGGTTTATTCGTAATGAAATTCCGGAGTTTCTCTTTGTCTGGGAAGGTCCATATTCTTTCTTCATGGAGGAAAGAGAGCTTTGCGGGATAGAGTATTCTTGGTTGGCATCTGTTTTCTTGGAGTCTGTTGACTATGTCCCTCCACTCTCTCCTTGCCCGTAGTGTTTCTTCAGAGAAGTCTGATGTCAGCCTGATTGGTTTTCCTTTGAATGTTATCTGTTTCTTCCCTCTTGTCAGCTTCATTATTTTTTCCTTGTCCTGGATTCTTGGGAGCTTTACTATTATGTGTCTTGCTGTGTTTTTCCTTTCGTCGTGGAAGTTTGGTGTTCTTCTTGCTTCTTGTATATCAATTTTCAGCTCCTTCTTCGCATTTGGGAAGTTCTCTTCAATTATCTCTTTGAATATATTCTCTGTTCCTACATCTCTCTCCTCTCCTTCTGGTATTCCTATAACTCTTATATTTCCTTTCCTCATGGAGTCAAATAGTTCCCGAAGTCTTTCTTCGTTCTTTTTCCTTCGTACTTCTCTTTCTTTTTCTGTTTTGGTTCTTTTTATTTCTGTGTCTTCAAGAGAACTTATTCGTTCTTCCATTTCATCTGTTCTGCTTTCATTGCTTTTCCCAGAATTCTTTAGTTCTTCCATTAATTCTTTGATCTCCTGCATTTCTTTTACTTCCCTCTTTAGGGACTCAATTTCATTCTTCTGATCGTTGATTATTTTTCCCTTATCATTGTTTTCCTTTATGACTTCTGTCAGTTTTTTAATCACGACAATTTTAAATTCTCTTTCTGGAAGGCTCAGAAGTTGTTCCAAGTTACTGTCGTTGCAATCTGGGGGCTGGTTTTCTTTTTGTGGTGTGCTTTTTCCCTGGGGAGTTGCTAGGTTGCGTGTGGTTCTTCTCCTCCCTACTGTCTGTTTTCTAATTTGCCGTATGCGTTGGGACACTGTGTAGTTGGGACTGGCCGGCATCTTTGGTGAGCTTCTCTGCTCCCCTCTGGTTCCTCCAGGAGCCATCTGTCAGTTTCAAGCAGTCTTTACTGGAGAAAGGTCCCTGTTCTAAAATGCCAATGTGGGGACACACTCCCCTGTGAGCCTGGTCTGCCCCGGCGGTGGGTTCCCGCTCCCCCTCTGGGCTTGGACTGCAGGCCAGAGGGGGTCTGGCGTGGGCGAACTTCCCCCGCTCACCTCTGCCTCCTGAGGAAGCCTTCTGCAGGTAGTCTTTACTGAAGAAATGTCCCTGTTCTAAAATGGTGATGTGGGACACACTCCCTGCGCGTCTGGTCTCAGGCACACTCTTCTGCGCACCTGGTCTGCCCCGGCTGTGGGTGCTCGCTCCCCCTGTGGGCTCAGACTACTGGTCGGAAGGGGCCCGGCGTGGGCTAACTCCCCAGCTGGCCACTGGCTCCTCCAGGAGCCTCTGCTGGTTTCAAGTTGCTAGGTGGCGCCAGAGATCTCTCCTAGAGCCCTTGGGGAGCTGATTTTTCCACCCCGTGGGACAGGGAACAGAGCGGGAATGGTAGGGTAAACCTCAATGGCTTTGGGGTGCTGTGTCTGCCTTGTGCCCCACCGTCGTGGAGAACCCATGCCCCGAATTTCGTGCCCCGGTCTCAGTTCCAAAGCCCTCAGGTCCAGGACGTGGGCTGTAGCCCAGTTCAGTGTCCACAGAATGAAGTCTTTTGCACCCCGCTCCCGTGCCTGGGTGCCTGGTTCCTGTTTACTCAGTGAGGGACTTTCACCTCAGTGAGGGTCTTTGTGCACGTCTCCCCGCAAGCCTAGGTCGCAGGCGCGGGGACCTGGGCAGCCACGATCCCGATCCGCGTTTGCTTTTCAACCACACTGCTTTTCCGAGCGATCCCAATCCGCGTTTGCTTTTCCAGTGCACCGCTTTTCCGCGCAAGCTTACCGGGCGGCCCGGGGCTGTGTGCTGGTGCTGGCCTCCTCCTGGGGGGCGGGGTCTCTCTTTAATGGCGCCTGGAGCTCACCTCTGCGGCGAATCCTGCAGGGTTCTCCGCAGCTCCCGTTCACGGGGTGTGGTGGCTGAAATAGTTCCTTTCCACTCACAGTCCCGCTTGCTGCGTAGTTTGTTCTTGTTGGTCATTTTAGTTTGTTTTTTTTCCTCCTCTCTGCGGGTCGGAGCGTGCCGCCTCTGTGGGCGGGGGAGGGGAGCAGAGTTCTGCACTTTCCTCCCTTCTGGTCCTCTTTTATGGCCACTTTCTTCTTCGGGTAGTTTGCTGGAGTCGTCCGTTTATCTTCCGTGTCCCAGTTCTCACTGGGACCTGCCGCTTTTCCTCCCTATTAGCTTTTTTTAAATGGGAGATCTTACTCGCAGCGTCTCCTCGCCGCCATGTTGCTCCGCCCCTCCCATGACCATCTCCTTCTAAAGCCACAGCCTGTTACGCACCACCAAGGACTTAGAGTCAGCCTCAAATCTGTAGCTTCCATCTGAGGGAGGGGGTGACTTTTCTTTCATGCATCTCATCAATATTCATCACTTTTTTAAACACCAGACTCAGATTCACCTGGGACGTCAGGATGAGGCAGTTGGAAGAAATAGAAGCTTTGGAGCGAGACTCTTGGATTGACTGCCCCCCAGATTTCCTGGTCTTATCTAAGTTATTTAACCTCTCAGAACCTCAGTTTTCACCTGTATAATAGGACCTTTGCAAGGATTGATTAAGACAAAAAGCAGGACAAAATCTCATTGCCTATGCCCCAAACTTCAGTTACCCTTGACTTCTCTCTCAAATGCCATATTAGAAAAAAGACCTGAAGGGGCACTTTACGTTGCATGATTGGTTAAGTCTCCTCTCTAAGTCTTTTTTAAATATAGGAAATTCTTAAATAATAGGAATACAACCATCTCTTTCAAAACCTGGGGAGCATGTTCCAAGACTTCCGGTGGGTGCCTGACCGCAGGTAATACTGAACTCTGTGTGTGTTTTTCCATATGTACATAGTTATGATAAAGTTTTATCTATACATTAAGCCCAGGAAAATATTAACAATAGTAACAGTACAAGAGCAATTATAACATGCTGTAATAGAAATTATATGAATGTGATTTCTCTCAAAATATCACATTGGACATAATATAGTTGGACCACCGTTGACCAGAGAGGTCACTAAAACCATGGAAACAAAGCTGTGGCTGAGGAAGGACTGAGGCAGCTACCATCTACAGCTCACATGTTCCCTCACGCAATGAATAAGGACTTTATAGCTAATAATTCATTCAAACCTTACAAACAGTCTGAGTCTTATTATCATCACTCTCAGTTTGCTAGACAAGGAAACTGAGACCCAGAACAATGAAGTAACGGTTCACATTTACACAGCTAGTGAGTGGTGGGGCCTGGATTTGAACCCAGGCTGTCAGCTTCCAGGGGCTTCTTAACTCTTTCTATACAACTCAACGCCCTGGGAGCTATTTAAAAATACTGAATGCAGACCCCACCTCAGATCAATAGAATCAGAATCTCTGGGAGTTTGGCCCAGTATGGATACTTGTTTAAAACTCCTAGAGGATTATAGTGCATAGCCCGGGGAGAGTACAACCAGCTGTAGTTAGGTGTCATGTGTGTTGACATGATGTAACTCCAATCCTGTGTCCATGCTTATTATTATATATGTCCACCGTGAAGTCTCTAGTCCTGGTGTCCTTGGGTGTTACCTACCACACTGTGGAGTTGCATTGGGTGTGGAACAGACCCTCAGATCTAACACCAAGGCCCCTGTGACTCAGGGAAAGTCACAAGCTCATCAGGTGACTGGAAAGAGGGACAAGGTGGAGGACGACCAGCCAGCCGCTTTGTTTGGTGGCAGCAGAGACTTTTCAAAGGCCTCGACAAGGCCTGTCATATCCTGAGTGAAACCCACATGCATGTCAGTCATCTATGTATTTCTCAGGACAGTCAAGGTGAAAAACATAGAGGCTTTGAACCACCAGGGGCAGACTTCATCAGCTGTCAGCTGCTGAACACAGTCACCATCAGATTCATAGTGACCCTTAGATTTTGTCAGTCACTGTGGTTCCTCACCCATCTGGGAGATTGACAGTGCTGTCTTGTCAGTTTGTCAAATCCAATGACAGTATTTGCAGGATTGGCAAGAGAAGCTGTCACAGAAACCTTGTGGCCATGATAGGTCGGCGGCAGCTCACCGCAGCCACTCGGTGTGAATCAGGAGGACATGACAATTAGGTGCTCTCCAGCGTTAACACCAGAAGGTTGACAAATTAAAGCTTGTCAGCTTCCTTAAAGCCACTCAATGACCGAAAGTTTTTGAATGCTGACACGTGAAAGCAGAAGTCCACAGAGTCAGTGATGGCCCCTATTTCTCAGTTCCTGCTTTCTTTCAGCTTACTGAGGTTACTTTGGTAAAGCAGGATCATCCGAAGGCAGGTCTCTGAAGGCTGGAATGGATTCTTCTGGCTGTTGGTTATACCAGGTAGAAAAAAAGAAAAGGTAGTGAATTAGGACACCAGCATTGAAATCTTCCTTAGTCTTCACTGGTTTATTTCATCATATGAAAAATGAAGTTGAATGAATGGGAATTTATCAGAATCCATTACACAGAGTGCAGTGAAATTTTGTTTGTGAAACATTTATTTTAGCACTATAGCTGTATAAATCACTGGGCGCCCTGGGTCTCTAAAGTGTATTTGTATTGTGGACAATAGTCAAGAAAAATCGAAACCAGGACTCCAGTGCTGAAGGAGGGAATACCACAAATTTGTCCAGATGGACAGAGAAATTACCATGATTCTGAGTTCATACCACATATCAGGCTCTGTCTGAAGCACTTGAAAAGTAGTAAGTCATTTGATCTTCACAACCCTATATAGGTACTGTTTTTCCTGAGCCCATGTTACAATGAGGAAATAGAAGCTTGGTGAGTTAAGAACTGTGGTAGGGGAAATAATGGTTCCCAAAGATGTGTATACCCTGATGGCTCCAAAGTGAATGTTACGGCAACAGGGACTTTGCAAATGTGATTAAGTTAAAGATCTTGCAGTGGGGAGGTTATTTTGGATAATATAGGCAGGGCTAATGTAATCACCAGGACCCTCAAAAGAAGAGAGGGGCAGAAGGTCAGACTGAGAGAGATCTGAAGTTGTTACATTGGTGACTTTGACAACTGAGGCAGGGTGCTTTGAGACACCCTTCTAGCAATCTCTTTGGCCCCTACCTCCATCCATTTTGAACTTTTGTCCTCCTCATTTCCTCCAAGTTTATCACCTTTGAGACCTGTTTTCAAGCATGTGTGTATATGTGGGGAGGGTTTTATAGACCATAGCCCTTCACAAACAACCCTTCTGATGGCCTCCTAATAGCTTCAGGGTAAACACTCCCCAAGATACACTGCTACCTCTGATCAGGAGCACAGATGAGATGAGGTAGACCAGAGGGACAGCCTAAAGTCATGGACAAGCAAGGCCTGGTCTCATTTAGGTGAGACAGATAAACAGCCCTAACATACACAGTGTGTGCAGCCTCAGGACAACTCCTATCAAAAGAGAACATTTGTTTCCTTTATTAACTCATGTAAAGTGTAATTATAAGCACTACATAACTAGAGAAGAAAGTGCTGCCCCTCCATGCAATTCTGGGCAGTTGACAGTGATGAAATGGTCAACCTGAAGCAATTATTTCAATATTCAGTACTTTGCATGCATGACTGGATCAGCACGTAATCAGAATCGCAGGAACATGAGCCTATATAATTCAATTCCTTGATTTTTACAGATGAGGAAATGGAGGTCCAGAGAGGTCCTGTTATTTTCCTAAGGTCTCTGGGAGTCTAGCCCAACCCTCTGGTTCCTCATCCTGCACCATGACAGAGAACAGGGATGGAAGAGCTGAAACCTCTCCTAGTTCACTGTTTGATCTGATGCAATCATCTCATAATTCAAGTTTTCTAACTAGATATCCAAACACAAGCTACAATTCTATTCTTAAGGATTTATAAAACACCACAAGGATGAAATCATATAACCATGGAATCATAATATGATTAATTTTTACAAACACTTATTGATGGAACCAATAACACTTTTGCAAAATCTTTGCTATCTATAATATGTCACAATATATAATTTATATACAGTTTATATTCCATAGAAATCTTTGTCTTCATATTTTAATGAATTGTTCCTTCCCATTTCTCTGTATTTCTATTCTGCACTTCTGATTCAAGTGTATTAGATAGAATGCTAGTCAAGATTCAGCAGCTATAACCATAATAAAGAAGAACAGAGAAAAGAAATCTGATCATTTCTCAATGTTTTTTAGCTCGTGCACACACAAAAATTTCACTGGAGGAGTTGTACATAGTTTAAAAAATAGACATTGGACTTGTTAATTCCATCATCAACTGCTGCTCTGGGGCCCAAACTTTGAGAACCTCTGCTTAAGGTCACACTAGCTTTCAGGCCACCAGATAGTCTCATGAACTCATCTCTACTCCTGTAAGCTTATCTGCCAGACGAGGCTAGTCCTGGCCACTGCAAATTAATGGCACCTCCAATAGGGAGGAATCTCTGACCTGCAACCTCTGACTATTAATAAATTGCACGTGAGAGGGAATGAGCTGAGACATTGGTGCCCTCTGTCACTGAGTCACTGTCACAACGGGATGGTGACATGATGGGTGGAAAGATGCCAATAGACACAATTAGCAGATGTACTGCTTTAATGGCAAAGGCTATGAAGCCTTATGGAGAGTGTTACCTAAAGCAAGTGATGACATGGCAAACTCCCAGATGGTGGCTCTCAAGCTCTCCCCTCCCAGTCCCCACGAAGACGTGCAGCTGCTGCTGATTCCATCTGTGTGGCATGAAGATTTTATGAGGCACAAGAAGCTTGCTTTTGCCAGCATGGCTGAGAGGTTTCCATACCACTTGGCACACTTTCACATACACTCATTTTGGTGATGCTGGCCAAGTGCCTGCTTGCTCAGGGGTTCCAGAAATGGATGCAAAGCCAGTCCAGCATCTCACGTTCCTGTGAGATGTATGAATTGAAGGTCAAGTTCTCTGATGGAACAGGTCTCAGCTGTTCCACCCTGCCCCCTCCCACTGCTGGGGCCACTCCTGGCTAGGTGTCCATGTTGACAGCTTTGCTGGGACAATCTGCCTTTAGAGAATCAGACCTTTCAATGGAGAGGAGCTAATAAAGGGGCGGGGAAGGGTCCTGATGAGCACCTGCAGTCTGCGTTCTCTTTGCAGGTAAGGAGTTGAGCAGGAATTTTCTTTATGGGCAGAGGGAGAAACACAAGGGGAGCGAGAGAGATAGATGGATTCCCCTCATCTGCTATCCTTCTAAAAGCCCCAGCTATCAAGCCGCCCTGGCTCTTCCTGGCCGGGCCGTGGCCTCCCTCCCCGCAGTGGGGGCCCTCTTGTCCTGGGATTGAAGTGCCTCTGCCCCTGGGCTTTCTTCTTTAGGAGGCTAGTCCTGGCTGCCATGAATTAGGCTCTTCAGGGACTGGTTAGTACACACAGCTCCTCTGAACTCATCCTTTGCTTCTTCTACCCAAGCTGGAAGTTGTGGTATCTCCCTCAGCCACCAGGACAAATGCAAGCCCACTTGTGTGAGAACGGTGTCCCGGCTGGTGTGTCAGCTTGTCGTATCAGCCTCCCCTCTCCTGGCTCTGCTGGCCCCTCAGTAAGGCACTCTCTCTCCTCGTCCTCTCCAACCAGCGAGTCTCTCTTAGAGGTGTCTAATTGGCAGGTGTTTCCCCATGAGAACTTCCAGGGGTCTCTTCCATGAGAAGTGTCAGTTTTCTCTGCATTCATTCTTTTGTTGTTCAATTCATCAGGTGAGAATGCATGTGTCCCCAGCCCTAGGGTTGGGCAAGTCCCTAGAGAGCCATGGTGCCTGCAGCAAGTGCCACATGTACCTGGTAGGCCGTCTCCTCAGTTACAACGCCACGTGACTGTTCTGCACTCTGGCTCCTACACACCGGCCAGTGGGCTGATGCCAGGGGCACTTATTGAAAACACAGCTTTGGGGACTCTGCCCGTGAAGAGTCCTATTCAGTACAACTGGGTTGAAGTGTGGAAATCTACAGTAGTTTTGAAATCATTCCTGATTTCAGGCTAGATTAGATGATACTAAAGTACAAGTTAAATAATGATTACACCAAAAAGTTTTGAAAGAGTTTTGGGGAGAGTAGGGAGATAGCAAAACATTTTAAAGTCATGGTAATTAAAATAGCAAGATGCTTATGTGTGGATAATCAGATCAATGGAACAGAATAGTTCCAAACTTTCCGAACACATGGAAACATTTAATAAATGATGAAGAATTTCAAATTAGTGGAGAAATAAATAGATGGATCCATAAATTGGATTAGGACAACTAGGTAGCCTTCTGGAGAGAAAAATAGCTGGAACCACACTTCTTGTCTATACCAGGATACATTCCAATTGGATCAAACAACTAAAAGTAAAATATGAAAGTATTAGAAGAAATCATGAGAGATAATGTAAGTCACTAATGCTACACTGTGCTCCAAAGATTATTACTATTACAATTTTACCATAGATCTTATCACTATTATGATTATTCATATTAATATATGAAAGGCCAGGTAGTTCAGATACATATAGAGTTGCATTCTTTCTGTGACTCCAGATTTCATAAACTCTTGCTAATTTCCCCCCACTAAAAAAAAAAAAAATGAGAAGTTACATCATCTAGGGTGTGTTTCTCTGGATGTGGGGAATATGGAGCCCACTCACCTGGAACCCAATCTCAGGGGAAAAAAGCAGGTATTGCCTCAAAAGGCCTTTCTTCACCCAACCTTCTTGGTCATCTGTACCTCATGCTGCCTGAGTCCTTGGATGGAAAAAAATATTGTTGATGCCAAGGGGCGGGATGCCAACATTGTTTTCATGTCTGAGCCCCAAAGACTGAGCCTCTTGCCTGCATTTTGGGAAGATGCCCACAGGCTTGTAAGTGAAGGACAATGAAGGGAGGCCTAACTGGGGTCATATTTGACCTTGGGTTATGCAGAGATTCTTTGATTAAACATCACAAGTTCAATTTTTAGGAGGAAAAAAATGGCAAAATGGAACTTCATCAAAATGAAAAACTTCTGATCTTTCAAAAACTCCAGAAATGTGTTTGAGAATGAATTAGCGATAGAATGAAAAAATAAACCAGAGGCTGGAGAGGAAATATATATACCAGACTTATGTTCAGAATAGGCAATTCACCATAGAGGATGTATGAATGGCAAATAAGTGCCTGAAAAGATGCTCAACATCATTCTGCATGAAGGAAATACAAATTAAAGCCACAGCGATGTACCCCGCTCACCTGTGAGAATGGCTAGAACAATAAACAGGGGCCAGACAACAGGGATTGATGAATAACTGAGGAACTAGAATTGCCATTCCACACTGGTGGGAGTGTAAAGGATGTAGCCTCTTGGGAAAATAGTGTGGTAGTTCTCCCAAAGTTAGACATACACCAACTGTATTATCCAGCTAGTCTGATTCTAGATACTAGAGAGATGCAAATGAAAATTTAATGCAAATGAAAATTTAAGGTGGTTTTACTTGTAATAGACAAAAACGAGAAACAACCCAAGTGTTTATCAATAGGTGAAATATAGACTGTGATATATCCATGCAATAGAATACTACCAACATGAAAAGGAATGAACTATTGATCGACGACATGGATGAATCTTATAATTATGTCAGTGAAAGAAGCCAGGCCAGTCCCTCCCTCCCCTCATAAAAACACTTACTGTACAATTGCATTTCTATAAAACTGAAAGATGTAAACAACCAATAGGGACAGAAGGCAGGTCAGTGATTGCCTGCAGTGGGATTGGGGGTAGGAATTACAAAGGGTACAAAGAAAATCTTGGGGGAGATGATATGATTATTTTGTTGAATGTGGTGATGGTTCACAAGTGTTTTCATATATCAAATTTATCAAATTGTGCAATTTAAATATATGCATCTTACTGTGTGTTAAATATACCTCAGTGACATTGTTAAAAATTAGTGACTGAGGCAAAAACTCAGACAATCATTGGGAGGGGAAAACTCCTGAAGACAGAAGAGATATAGCAGACACATGGAAATTTGCTTTCACAGTTCTGGGGGCTAAGTCTGAGATAAAGGTGTCTGCAGGATTGATTTTTTCTGAGGCCTCTCTCCTTGGCTTGCTACCTGCTGTCTTATTTCTGTGTCCTCACCTGGTCTTCCCTTTTTGTGTGTCTGGGTCCTAATCTCCTTTTCTTATGCCTCACTTCCCAGAGCCTATGTGGCAACGTGGCAAAGCGTACTTTTGTAGGACTGCTGTGAGGAATATGTAAGGTGAGGTACAGAAAGTGAAAATGCTTGGCACGTGTAATACTGGGTGGACGGTAGCTTTTCCTGCTGTCAAAGAGAGAGGCAGCATTTGGGCATTTGGTGAAGGCACCCCCTGTTTTCTGAGAGCCATGCTAAACCCTAAAACGAAGTATTTCAATGCAGCTTCCAAATGTCCTTGCGGCTGGATGGTTATTTTTCTTCCCTAACTAGTAGCAGGTGTTTGGCTGTGTCCATTAAAAGCCATTCTGTGCTCTCCTGACAAACGAGTTTTTTATTTAGTGGTGGAGGATCGATAATGTGGTATCTCATGCGAACTATTAAAATGGAAAATGTCTGCTGGGCTGACAATTGTATTATCGATATGTACTGAGCAATAAATTATGTGAAACAAAATGGAGCAACTGGCCTGATAAAAGGCTTGTCGGGGGCACGGCTGGCTTTGTTACAGCCTAGCGTGTCTTCCCGGGGCTGTGTTTGGAAGAGCGCTCGATGGGGCCAGGCAGCTTTCCATGCGAGTGGCTGTTGGCGGGCCAGGCTTTTCGAAGCTAGTTCAGGCATACCTGGAACAGACCCTTCCCCGCCCCTTCCCAATTAGGCCCTGCCAAGTGGTTTCTCTTCTGATGCCAGTGCCTGTCCTGACCCTGGAGCTTGATGAGGCTGGCCTGTCCCCTTGTCACATGTTCCTGGCAGCTGGAATGCCCAGTACTCTTCACATTAGGTGTCCAGGACTCTTCTTCAATCCCACCTTTGCTCCTCACCTCCCACTTGGTAGGGTGCTTACCTGGCTCCTAACCTACTGACCTAGTCTCCAACTTCTGGTCCTGACACTGAGTGTGCTTTTTCCAGGATTCTTGTTTCATCTCTCTGCCTGCCTGTCAGTTGCTGATCTCTGAGTAGTAATCCTGTTCTCCATCCATGGTTAGCCATCCCTACCTATCCCCTTCTCCTGCCCTTGCCTTCTCTGCACACCCCATGGGAGTTATCTCAACCACACTGATAGTGCTCTGTTCGGGGTTTCTGTTTTGACCACCATCACGGCCTTGGAGGCCATTATACCACCACATTCCAGCCAGTATTCTCTCAAAGAACTTAGATCTCAAATGCTTGCCCCCAGTTCTTTGCACTTGAATCTTCCTTCTAGGCTTAAAGTTAGTCTGCCTTAAATACCTTTCCAGGTCTCCCCTGTTTTGCAGGACCCTTGTTTTATGGTATAGCCCCAGTTGGACATTTCCTATTCATCCCAACCAACAAGTGAGTGTTGGATGAATTGCTTGTCCCAGACATATTAGGCCCCAGAGAGGTGCTCCTGGGGCAGGGGATAATGTACCGTTCTATATAGGATTTTTCATTAAATTATTACTGAGTAGAGAGGCTTAGATATGGGCTACTCTGGTAACCCGACCTATCTTCCACAGGGTACAACAACTAAAAGAATTTGAAAGACATTCATGCCCATAAGAGTAATTCCAGTAAGGCATGACCAGCATTCCCTGGCATTCATAGACGCAGCAACCTTCCTTATTTTTTCCCTTCTTCTGCCCCTCCTTACCTCCACCCTTCTCTCCAATAACCAGGGACTCTGCTGCAGAATTGGGTTTAATGTCTCCTATTCATTCCCTAAGCGTTGAAAGGGATAATTGGGAGGTAATTGCATTACTGCACAGTTTGTAGTTAACCTTCTATTTTGGCTCTTAACGTGCGTATCTTTGCTCCAGGAGTACATTAAGGGTAATTACAGGCAATTCCCTGCCAGATCCAGGAAAGGGGTTTGCAATGAGCATGGGAGCCCACCAGGAAGGAAGAGTTAATGTAGTTGAGCTTGAAGCATATCCAAGAAAGTAAATGAATTAAGGTCAACTTGACATGAACTTTGGCTGAGCAGAGCTGGGAAAATTAGAGTCAAATAAAAGTCCTTTCTTGAGAATTGCTGCTTCATAACAAAACCCAGAAAAACTGTCCTTTGCTCTCTTATTCAACCCCAAATTTGAGTGCCTTCTCTCTGCTGGCCTTTGAGCGGACAGCAGTCAGTTTTGAAAAGGTTCTCTGGTGCATGTCATGGACTGATATCTGTCAAGGCACCTCATGAAAGGGAATCTCCAAGATAGGTGTTGGGGTTCAGATGTGACAGGCTTTAACCTTCAGCAGTATTGAAAGAAACAAATGCTGTCATCTCCATGGTGCATGCTTCAGAGAAAGCAATTATCTACAGCTATTTTGCACAAGTCTTTAGAAAATGAACATTCATATGAGACACTTCCCATCTCAAATGCAGAATGACCAAGAGGAAATTTTGAGGATGGAAGCTAACCTCAAATAACTGAATGTGGTGGTCTTTCCTTCCCCAACCCCAACTCAACATGAAACAGCACAGGACCTCAGTTTGAATTGCTCAACTGCCCTGTGCCTCAGTTTCCTCACTTGTATAATAAGTGAGCTGTACGGTCACTCTGTCAATAGTGCTTTTTGGTCTGATGAGCCTGTATTCATCTTCCCCCTTCTTAATATTAAGTCAAAATGTCTTGAAAGCACGCTAGCCAGATATGAATGTTGAAACAGTGTCTTGCTCACCTGTCTACCTGTGACTGTTCAAAAAATGTATCTGGCAACTTTTAATTTTCTGGCTGGCCAAAGGCAGATGAAGAATGGATATTTCTCTATGGATCAACAAGATTCACTCCTGAATAATAGCCTTTGCAGACAATCAGTGATCTAGTGAGTAAACAGGTTTCCTGATTTCTGTGACCTGCTCTAGCAAGTGAATAGAAACTGAGAAGGGTGTTGTGGCCACCTCTGCTTTATACAAGTCTGTCAGAAGCACAAGTAGCAGCCTGAGTCCCTGAGATCTGGAAAGGGGTCCTGGAAATCCCTGATTTACACAGGGAACAACCTGGACTTGAGACAGACAATTGAAGTGGAGGGCAGTCTTGGGAGACCTGTGGAATCTGACACTGTATCTGTGTCAAAAATGTTTGAATTGCATTGAATTCCTGGAATCCCTGCTGCTGTCCGAGAACTGCTTGTTAGTGTAGGGAAACTTACACACAGAGAAACTGGCCTCAAGACACCAATTCAGGGTGACAGCCACCTTCGTACCTGGCAGAGGCTTTATATGAGCACATTTGCTGATTTCCAGAAAGGGACCATCAACCTCCCCACACCAAGGCATCTCTGCTCTCTCTGAGGTGGGACAGCTTCTTCCAAGGAAACACTTCTGTGAAATGGCTCCCCAGTTGATGCTTCACAGTTGACTAATTGCCAGGATAATCGGTTCTAACCATTTACCTTCTGAAAGCATCACTCTTGACTTGATCATTTAATTCTCAAAATGCCTTCGAATGACAGGAAAGTATGCTATTTTACTTGCAAAGCTGATTGCAAATTATTTTCTGATTGCAGATTTATTTTGTTTGTGACAAAATGTTTCCCACTAATTGCTAAAATCATCTTGTAGGAACTTACAGTCGAACACCTAATTTATTAACCCACTGTAGTTTCTCCCTAATCCCTGTTTTCATCCTTTTATTTATTTTAAATACCTATTTACATGATCATTAATCCTCATCAATGTTGTCTAGAATCCTGGAGCAACTACCAGAGCTGTTTCAGCAAAAGAAACCATATAATCAATGAAACTCTACAATCTATCCTGCTTGCAAGCTTTCCTTCCAAGAGATGAGGAAAGAAGAGAAAAGCCCACTTGGCTGGATCTATGAGAGGTGGTGGAAAGCAGGAGCAGCCAGAGGGAAGAGATGCACGATGAACAAGGAATGGGGAATGGGCACTCAGATTTCATGCCGTCTCCACACGTGCCCTTCTCCCCAGATCTCTGCGTGGTCATGAACCTAGAGCTCCCTGAAGCTCTCCCTCTTGGTTTTTTATGGAATCACTGGCCATTGGCAAATGAATGCAATCTGCAGCCCTTGGCCTTCCCTTCGCTGTAGTTGAGTGTGGGGCTGGCGGGGCTGACCTTTCAACCCTCTAATCACAAGGTTGGTTCTCCAGGGAAACAGCCCTCATCCTTAGGTGCTTTTTCTCTTTAACATAACAAAAGACACCTTTATCATCCTTGAAACGTAGAAAATACTAAGGCTTTGGGAACTATCAACCAGGGATTGTGGATGAAGACCAAATATATATGTTTTACCAATTACATATACATAGATTTTCTTATAAATCATTATAGTGCACACCCTCATGTGGACAGGACTCTTGTCACACCTTGGGGGTCACTCTACATGGACTGGGGACAAGCTCCTCAAATATTTCCAAGGTTCATACATAGTCTTTGTGAACACTTAGATTTCTTTGGAGCCCAAAATTAGGGGTGAAATTGATTTCTGCAGATGATGAGTTCTTCAAGACATTAGAGGTCCCCCTGGAGACACCATTGATAGGCAAGTTATCAATATTTTGCCTGATTTTTACTGCTGACCATTAAGACTCAATTCAGAGTGGGCTTAATGAGCATATTTTGAGCAGTGATTTTCCTTCCTAACTCTGGCATGGAAATGGAAAATGTGAATCAGGAAGGACATACAGGCATTCATTGTAGTTACCAGAACTGCAATCTTTCTAGGAAAGGACTGTCCAGGTTTGCAGAATTTCTGTGTGTATGCAGGAAGAGCCTAAACTCAGTTCTCAGTGTACTGCCCTCTCAGTCAAATGGTTGCTATTCACGCATTATCCAGCATTTTCCCATCTAATCTTTCTCTTAAATATTTATAAAACTTGTCTAGGCTGCAGCAATCCAAGAAATAAAATAGAATTATCTTAATAAAGAAAAGGTTGGACTGTGCCATTCTGATTTAGAAAGCCCATTTCATGGTATATGTTGGAACAAGAAATAATTAATTTGAAAAGTCCTTGATCTCTGACTACAGTTGCTTTAATGATATTATAGTATTAAATATAATAGTGTTTCACCTTCATTATCCTTGTGTTCATTCTGAGCCCTCATCTTCATGGTAAAGACCATGTCCAGGGCTGCAGATGATTAAAATATAAAAGATTGAAACTGAAAGGGGTAATTTTGTGAAACTGAGACTATTTACTCTGGATCTTAGACACTTCTAAACTCAGATATCTCCTTCTCTCTGCCTTTTCATTTTGAGAGTTTGGTTAATTCATTTTCATCGTTCACTTCTTTATTTCTTTCATGTTCTACCCAAAGTCAAATAAAATTTTTAAGGGCTGAATCTTTGTGCTCCCCTTACCCCACCCCTCTTTAGTGTGTTGCAATCCTGAACCCCAATGTGATGGTATTAGAAGATGGGCACTTCAGAAGGTGATTAGGTCATGAGGGTAAAGTGCTCATTAATGGAACTCGTGCCTTTATGAAAGGGACCCCAGAAAATTCTCACTCCCTTTCTGCCCTGTGAGGGTATAACATGTCAGCTGTCTGCAACCTGGGAAAGAGAGCTCACCAGAACCTGGCACATTAGTGCCCTTATCTCCAACTTGGAAGTTGGAACCTCCAGAACAGATATATTTCTATTGTTGATACCCACTCCCACCCCATTCCCCTACCACCCCCAGTCCATGTTACTTGTTACGCAGCCTGAACAGAGTAAGGCATTGAGTTTAATATTCATTAATTTTTTTCAAGTTGCTGGTGGGCAGCATTTCTTTATCCCACCTACTTTTGTTGACATAGGGGAGAATGGGACAAAGCAGGGTGAGCTGGAGAAGCCCCATCTCTGGACTACTCCCAGGTCTGAGGTCAAGGGTGGTTCTTGACTCCCTGACCACCTTTGTGCATCCTAGGTCCCTGTGAGTGACCTCTGTCTCCTTCTCAATGGGGCCACTTCTCCAGGTACTTGTGTGGTACCCCCAAATGACTTTCATGATGGGGATACCCCACCTCTTGTAGGGTGCCACTGCAGACCACTGGTCAACTTTTGGGCATTTTCTGTTCAACCCTAACCCCAGTTCTTGGATAATTTGGTCTCTTTATTGTCCCCTGGGATTTCCATGTGTGATATCCCTATAGGACACTATAGGACATGCTGCATGTCGACAAAGCCTTTGTTTGTAGCTCTGTGTCTCCTAAGCTTTTTTTTTTGATTCTCATATTTTTTTCCCCTCATATGTTTTGTGTTTTTTTTTTTTTGTTGTAAACTCATATTTCTTAGCACACATGCCTGTGATAATTTTTTGAGGGTACATTAAGAACATGCAGGTTTGCTTCAGGTTGCTTGGGCTACTTGCCAGTGGCTTGGAGGCACTACTAACTCAGGACCACTTTAAATTTTTAAGTTGGGCTTTAAAAAAAATCAAATACAGTCAGGCACTGCTTAATGGTGAGGATATATTCTGGGAAATGCATTGTTACGTGATTTTGTCATTTAAATATCAGAGTGTAATTATACAAACTACACACCTACAC
Organism: Talpa occidentalis; assembly: GCF_014898055.3. Classification (NCBI taxonomy): domain Eukaryota; kingdom Metazoa; phylum Chordata; class Mammalia; order Eulipotyphla; family Talpidae; genus Talpa; species Talpa occidentalis. The sequence goes on along the minus strand of NW_023601212.1, from coordinate 77,529,985 downwards.
TACACAGAGGGGCCCCCATTCACATGTGTGGTGCCTTGCTGAGCATGATTATGTGGCTCATGACTGTACAATAAACTCAGTCCCCAATCCCTGTGAATATGTGCTTGTGGCTGGGAATTCTCAAGGGACACTATGTAGTAGTCCCCACCTGCCACCCCATCGCTCTCCTTGTAAGGAAGGCTCAGCCACAGCTGACCTCTGAATCATGTCTTGCAAGGGGAGATTTCTTTCTAGTTCTTGGCTCCTTGAAAGTGTATCCCTCAGATTGTGGTATTGCACAAAATGTCTGATCTTATTCCCAAACTTTGAGGGATCCTGAGCCTGTCTTCTTTCCCTATGTGGGGGTGAATGAAGTGGGGGTACAGGATCTTGGGGGATTGAAAGCTACCCTAGGGCAGCCTCTGCATTTTACCATGTTCCTGGATTCCTGGTCCCATTTAATTTTTTTGGCTTGGAGGCATTTTCTTACTTTCCAGACAATAGCTTTTGTATTTAAGAAGCTTTTTGTATTTTTTTAAATAAGGAATTTTAGGAATTTTGAAGGGGTTGAAAATTTCAGCTGGAAAGCTGAAAAAAGTTCTTTTCTCCCCCTTATATAGTTATTCCATTTTGTTATGATATTTATCCTATCTTTTTCCTTTTGTTGGACTGCCACCTTTTCTGTATGACCCATGAGCCCATCGTCATGACTTGCCAATTCTGAAGTTCAAGGAATAGAGAACAAAGAAGATGGAATTTAGCTGAACTAATGCATATGTTTTTGTTATGATTGAGAGATGCCTTAGGAGGGGTCATGATGTATTGAGTAGCAAACTCTAAAATGGTTCAAGTAGTAAATGTCTCCTGATATAGTCGGATGTGGCTTACTCTATTCCAGGGCATCTCTCTGCCTCTTTGGGGACTTAGGTATTTTTCTATTTCATAGCTAAGCTATCCGGAATGCTCAGTGTCCAAGCTGACAGACGTGAAACATGACTAGGTCAGGAGGGTGGAGCTCAAGATGGGATTAGTTCCCTTTTCAAAGAGACTCTCTCCACCACGTGAGGGCACAGTGAGAACCTGCCATCTCTGAACCAGGGAAGGGTGCTCACCTGACCATGCTGGTGCCTTGATCTTGGACTTTCAGCCTTCAGAACTGTGAGAAGTAAATGTCCCTTGTTTAAGCCCCCCAGGGTGTAACACAGTATTATGCAATCTGAGCGAATGCCTGAGGAAAGAGGAGAGAATTTTATTGAGCATACACCCTTTGCTGGGTACAAAACCAAACCCTTTCCCACATTATATTCTGTTTTTTAATCCCCACTTTGTCAAATAGTCTTTTGTTTTCTTTTTAGAGAGAAAGAACCCCAACTCAGTGGGTAGCAAATCTCCCATGGCTACTTATTGTTCAGGGGTAGATCTGGGCACACACTGACGTCCCTCTCACTCTGCAGTTTGTGCTGAAATGAGGGTCAGCAGCTTCTGAAAATGGGCCCAAAAGTAAATATTTAAGGCTCAACAGGCCATATAATCTTGAATAACTATTCAACTGAAACTGAGGAAACCCCGGGGGAGAGAGCCTGGTGCCTGTGCCTATGCTTACAGTTTCACACATGGAAGAAGCAGCTGGTCACCAATCAGAAGCAAAGCCCCAGAACCTAGAAGTCCAAAATGATAAAAGGCAGAGCAGCCACCCGCTCCATCTTTGTGGTTGTCATGGCGGTTGTGCTCAGCCCCCAGTTTCCAGCAGGCCCTCAGGGCATCTGTGGGTGAGACTGGAGGGCTGGGCCCAGAGCCTGGAGCAGGCAGCCTCAACTACTGTAGCCCCATCAGGCAGGCTTAGAGGCTGGTCCTCCAAAACTCTGCTGCATTGTAGCCTGAAGCTGCCATAGATGCTGTGTAAACAGACAGGTGTGGGTGTATTCCAATCACACGCTGCTGACAACAGCAGGCAGTGAGCCAGTCTTAGGCTGCAGTTGTGATGACCTCTGCACTCTAATATGCAACTTTTATGGGGTTTGGCCCACTCCATACCGAGGATTCTAGACAAGTGAGTACGAAGGCATGGGTGTGTGGGAGTGTATGATGTATTCCAGAGATGGAAAATAATTTGATGAGATGGGAGCAGATGGTGTTAATTTGAGGTATGGGATTTGAAGAGACAGGAAATGCTGAAAATGTAACTGGGGCCCAGGTCATATTTATCTCCTTGTTGAGCAAAGCTCTGCCATGTGGCTGGCTCTCTGCTGGGCTCTAGGGGCCCCCAAAGGAGGGCAAAGACCAGTCCATGTCTGCAAATGGGAGAGATGTGGAGGAGAGTGACAGAGGGGAAGGGGCACAGGGAGTGGAAGCATTGAGCTGCCAAGTCCATATGGAGCCCCACACCGGATCACTAAGTTCAAGTCCCACGTGGAGGGTGTGCTCATTGTTCTCCCAGAGCAGACAGGACTGAACAGAGAGGACTCTCTGTTGTGCAAAGAATCAGAATGAATGAAATAGAGGTCCCAGTATCATAAGAATTTCCTAATGTGGACATGGGGTTTAGAGATCAATGCTGATATGATTATTTGAAGGAGTTAACTCATTCCACTTAGAAAAACAACAACTAACAACAGCCATGTGGTGACAAAGAATTTGTCTTCCTTGGGTGGCAGCCACAGGATTCCTCGCCAATTAGTAGCATCTGGTCCTCATAGAAGATTCATCCCTGGTTGAGCTGGCAGGTACCTCTGGATGTGACACTCTGTGAAGTTCCTGATGGACCATCTGTGATATCTTTCCTTCCCAGATACCTCAGTACTCCCTCCCATCCCCCAACCGGTCTGCCTTCCATTTGAAATATTTTTAAACTCTTACAACTGAAAGTGGGACTTGCTCTAGCTGTTTTTAGAGACTAGGATGAGATTCCAAGTTGTTTTTTTCCAAATTTAATGAAAGGGAATGATTGCAGTAATAATAAAAAAGTAATGATAGTAGTAGCTATCATTTATTTGAGCACTTACTACATCTGTGCTTATCATTTGCCAAAAATATTTTTTACATATACTATCTCATTTAATTCTTGAGATAACTTTATGAGATTGTAAGTGACATGATTCCAAGTGACAAATGAAGAACCTGAATCTCAGAAAGATTACTTTCTTGTACCTCTATCACACTACCTCTCAGTCAATTCTCCAACCCAATGTCATCTGGGACTATAGCTCAGACTTTAGCATCTATCCTTTTGGGGCACCTAAATCCATGTCACAGAGTACTGTTCATGGAAATGGGCAGGGTTCTTGGTGCTGCCTGTCACTACCAGGGAGCCAATGAGCCGAAACAGGAATTGAATCTGCAAGCATTTTTATTTTTCAGATTGCTGGCCATGGATCTGAGAGAATGCGGGTGTAGCACCCTGAAGGAACCATTCTGCCGTCTCATCTTGAGTTGGCCTTTTTATGATGAGTTAAACAGTCCTAAGCTAACAGCCCATCAGAACAGCCCATTGCAGCTGATCTTCCTGGTATGTATTACGTTCATTCCCCAGAACTTGTTATCAACCTTCAGAACTTATCAGTCTCCTAGTTATCTTTTTTTTTTTTTAAAGGATTTGAGGATTTATTTATTTATTTATACAAGCACTGGGGGCGGTCAGAAGCTGGTAGGGTGAGAGAATTCACCAGAGCCAGAGAGGGGAGCAGAACAGGCAGACTGAAGCACAATGCTGAGGGGAGCAGCAGGCGGCAGGAGAGGTCTGCGCGCCATGTGGGACCCTCCTCCGGTGGCCGGGGAGCAGCCGGGGGTTGAACTGGCGCTGCAGAGGCTGCAGGCAGCTTCGCAACCCAGCGCTCAACTGCTGTGCCACCGGGGAGGCCCTCCTAGTAATCTTGACCCTGGTACATCTGATGGTGTCAATGTCTGGCACTCATTTAGGCTTCATCAGGGCAGGAATCTCAGTTCAAAGTAAGCATTTTAGTTTAAAGAAAACAGGTCATTAATCACATAGTGTGTCCATGCAGCCTGTGTGAGGTGTGCGTGTGCAGATTCCTGTCCTAGGCGTGGTGCCCTTCTCTCCTTCCTTAGACCCTCTCAGGAGCAGGTGTTTAATGGTGACGTTTCAGAGAAGAACATATTTTTTTGTTCTGCTTCTAGGGGAAGCAGAATTAGGAAAGCTGTGTCTAGGCGTACGTCTGGCAACTTGAGATGTGATACTGAACAAGTCACCTAACCTCTCAGTCTCAAGTTGGACCAGTTCATTTTTAGTCTTGGAAAAAATCCTAAGTGTTTGTGATTCCATAGCCTTGGACAAAATAAAATAAAAAGACCTTTCGTCCTGTGGCAAAGCATAGTATTGTTAAGAGTTGGAAGGATGCTTTAAAATTGGGAAACAGAATTTCGATGGAAATGCTATTTTCTCATTTCTCAGTCTCCCTCTGTCAGCTCATGCTCCAGTGTTGCTTCCCTGGAAATTTCTAGCTCTCCTGGCAAGTTGTAGGTGCTCAATAAATGCACAATGTTTTCTCTCATCCTGATGGGTCCATTCCTGATAAATGTTTTCATAATAATATATAACAATAATATTTACATTTATAAACTGTTTCAGTTTCTAAGATGCTTTTGCAGATATTATAGGGCATGATGAGGCTGTTCTTTGCTCATGGACTTTTGAGTCTATTGCTTTCAGAGACTCACAGACACCCCTCTTCCCGTCTTTAGGCAAGAAGACCTGTCTTCTGGAACTCTTCTATACTTGCTCTTCTCGGAAATCCTGGCCCTGCACGCCTCTTCCATCCATACGTAATTAGCCAAACTGTTTTCCAAATGGACTCTGCTGAGAGGGAGGCAGAGAATAAAGCTCAGCTTGCTCTTCATTCATTGGGGAAAGAAAGGCCTGGGTCTTAATGAAAAATAAAGAATTCTGCAGACGAATCCTTCCGTTTCCTGTCAAAGGCCCAGATTGAGAAATTTAGAGTTACCCAGCTTGTGGTCTTTTATTTTAAGTAACAGTGGGCTAAAACAGGCACTGGTAGCAACCAAATACTCTAGTTATCTTCCTAAATTGATGATACATCTGGCTACTTCACCCCCTTTCAATTTCAAATGCAATTTGTCCAAAGCCTTCAATTTAAACCACACAGATCTTCTCTAAACTAAATAATAGGCTACACAACTCTCTGACTTCCCATGGAAAAACAAAGACTCTGTGTGTGTGTGTGTGTGCACACACACGCCTATCTAGTGGTAATGGATTGGAGCTGATGGGAAGAGATGTATTTCAACTGATGATTGAATTTAAATCTCTTTCATTTCTGTTGGGGATTTGGGATCCAATGAAGTTATCAGCAGTCCTGCTGGGACGGCCTGCCAAGGATTCAGGCGTGACAGTGACCAGAGTGCTGTCCAGGGGGTCTGGGAGCTGAGCAATCTGAGAGAAACATCCATCCCAGACCTGGGCCTGCCCCCTGACCCATCCTACATCTCCTGAGTCTTTGCCAAGGTCTCTGAACGGAATCAACATCTCCACACTATTCACAAGCACCATCCAACAGGTTATCTTCAGCACACAAATCTATCACTTTCCAGCTCAGAAAACTGGTGCGGTCCACTACCCCTGAATTCAGTGAAGACTCTGAGGTTAATATTTAATCCCCTCCACAATGCGCCCACTGCCCTGGTACCCACACCCTTCAGAAACTCATGTATCCAGAATGTGCCCCCACTCTCCTGCTGCTCAGTGTGCTCTTTGCCCTTCTACCTCTGACCTTTGTCTGCCATGTTCCCACCCGGAGCTGTCTTCCATCCCTTCCTCCCACTCACTCTGCTGGGCAGAAGTACTCTTCTGTGTTTGGAATGGCAAAGCATAATGTTGCTAAGAGTTGGAAGGATCCTTTGAAGTTGGGAAACTCAATTTCTATGGAAATGCTATCTTTCATTTCTCAGGCTCCCTATGCAAGCTCCTGCTCAGATGTTGCTTCCCTGGAGACTTCTAATCCCTTAGCAAGTGGTAGGTGCTCAGTAAATGTGCAATAAGTTAATGCATGAATACACATGTGGGTGGAAGGGTAAAAGGTCCCTTTATTTTATTTTGTTGATGTCTATAGATTCACATACCCTTAGTTTTTTTTTTTTTTTTTTTTTGGCATTAGAGATGAAGTGGTCTAACTTGAGACTGAGAGGATAGGTGTTGTTCAGAATCACAGGGCTAAGTAGTGTCAGAAGTGAGATAACACTCAGCTTACAAAATTTTGAGTTTCTTTTCTGGTATGGGGCTTTGTCATTGCACTGTGTCCATTACACAGACCATTTCAGGTGGCCAAGACTGGCTGGTCATTGTGGGTTCCTTTTTCTCACTCCATGACTTGGCCTTCATAAATGTGTTACCTCATCCCACGGACACTGACTGAGGGGTGACTATGTGTGGGAGTTCAAGGTCAGGCTGTGTGCAGGAGGAGAAGTAAGAGGGGGCTCAGAGCAGAAAGAGCTCCAGGTGCGGACCAGAGGCTTATGGGGGCCACCTGAATCTGGAAGGTGAAAAGCATTTTTCAAGGGGAGAAGGGGGGCAAAGAGAGTGATCCTTGCAAAGAGAAGGTCATGCACTAAGGCTCAGTGGTGTGAAAGGTCATGGTGTGTTTTGGGTGACAGGGAAGAGAGCCAGGTGCTTAGAGGATGGGAACCTCAAAAGGGGCAGGTCAAGGAGCCCAAGGGGTGAGTGGGGGCATCTTACCGAGGTCAACCTGCAAATAGTGCTGGGTCCTAGGAACTTGGGGTGGGGTATGGGTGTGTGTAGTAATTCACTGAGGCTGCATAATAAAGTTCCACAGACCATGGTCTTAAATAATAGAAACAGATTTTCTTATAGGCCTGTAGTTCTAGAAGTCCAAGATCAAGGCCTCGGCAGGACTGGTTTCTTCTGGGGTCTCTTTCCTTGGCTCTGCCTCTGCCAGCATCTGTGTCCTAATCTCTTCTTATAAGGACACTGGTCCTGTGCCCCCCAATGCCTCAATTTATCTTGATCACCTCTGTAAAGACCTTATCTCCAAACACCATCACATTCAGAAGTACTGGGGGTCAAGATGTCACGTATGAATATTTTTTGGGGGCACACAGCTCAGCCCACACCAGGAGACAAAGGGAGGCTTTCTCGGGATTTATTTGGAGCACTCACTCTCATTTTCTCGGCCTGTGGTGTGTTCTCAATGGCATTAATCCTTCCTCAGAAGGGCCTCTAAATATAGAAGCCATCTGCTGCTGTGCAATATGCTGTCACTGATCCCTGCTCAGCAGTTGCTTCCTCGCAGGCAACCAGGAGAGGCTGCTGTGATCCAGGGGCAGCACGCCTGCCCTGCTGAAGCAGGCAGGGTGGTCAGGAAACCCTGCCACTCCAGGGCCTCCAAGATGGTGAAGTTGCCCAAACCCCAAGATTATGTAATAGTCAGGCTCTTAGGTAGTGTTTGCTGACTTAGAAAACAGGGGCTCCCCGCTTCCGCCAAGTTCTGAGCACAAGAACAAAATGGGGGTGGAAATTTTTGCTCATTAAGAGAAACGTTCCTCTTCCAGAGCAAAGTGGCACCTGCCAGCCCGGGCGGATGGCACCTCCGCTTTGATTAGGGGGAACACTCATCACGTGGACTTGGCGGCCTCAGAGGACACCTCTGCAGCCTCTCTCCCCCTTCCTGGCTGCCTGGCTCCCGCTCTCTTGCTGTGAAGGACAATTTGGCCCTCTCATTAATTACTTTTAAAGTTATAGATTTCAATTAGGGAGTTAATTACTTTTTGCCATATTGCCCCCATTAAAGACATTTTCATTATTAAGTCAATTTGTTAGAATTGAGGAGCCTTGCCAAGACAGAAGAATTACCGTCCAAGGAGCTGCTTGCGCCCACTCTTGTCCCTTCCCGCCCGGAGGTGATGGAGAGGAAAGCCGTGCCTTGCGGTTGTCCTGCTCGTTTGGCACGTGTTTGTGAGCCTCCTCCCCTGTGGGTAGATGCAAAGGTGAGCCGGCAGTGATCGTGTCTTTCAGGGGTCCGGACCCAGAACAAGACAGTTCAAATCACAGTGGTGGGAGCTATAGGATGGGCATGTGGAGATACAGGAGGAAAGGGCAGCCTGATTTGGGGAAGCCATTGCAGAGGATAGGAGCTCTCACAGGGGTCGTGCAGCATGGAAACGTGTGCGCCAGCCAGACGAGAGGGAAAGGGATTGTTTCCTAGGAGGGTCCTTACCAAGCACACTGCAAACCGAGGGGGCTGACACTGTGACCTCACAGTCCAGAGGTTGGAAGTGGGAGATGAAGCTGACTCCAAGGTGGGAGCCCCCCCAGCCTCTGCTCCCGGCTTCACTCCTGCCTTCTGGCCTTTCGGGAGAGAGGCTCTAATCGTCACCTGCTCTTCTCTCTGTTTCCACCGCACCTTTCCTCAATCCATGTCAGTCTCTGTGGCCAAACTTCCCCTTCTTATACAGATTAGGACCCACCCTAATCACCCCATTTTAAATTGCTTATCTCTGTAAAAGGCCCTGTTTCCACTATAGTCGCGTTCTGAGGTACTGGGGGCTAGGACTTCAACCAAGGAATTTTTAGGATACACAGTTCAACTCATAATGACCTCCGAGGAAACAGGGTGCACAGAGATAGGGGATTCTGAAAGGATCAGTCTCTTCAGGACAGAGAGACGTGAAGGGGCCTGGAACACAGTGACTCTGGGTGAGCCATGTTTGGGATTTCATGCAGGGGAATGTGCAAGGCTATTAAGTGAGCTTTTAAAATTTTAAAATTATGGTCACTTTTTAGTATTTGTGTATTCACATAGGTGCATAATTTGCACAATCCATAAATGCAAGCATTCAGTTTAGACACAACTCGTGTAAATCTGACTGCACAACACACATTTCAGGTAGGTTGAATCTGGAATGCAGAACCCAAGGACAGGTAGCTACGGAGGGCTGACTGTGGTTCTGTGCAGATATTCCTGTATCTATAGAAGTTCATATACCCATAGAAGCAAACCTATGTAGTTTGCTGTACAAATAACGGTGTCTTTTTATAAAGGCTTTTCTGTATCACTCATAGGACCTGGTGAAAACACCTCTAAATCACACATTTTAAAAAAAGATTTATTTATTTATGCATACAAGAACTGGGGTATAGGCCAGAGATGCAGGGGGTGAGAGGATTCACCAGAGACAGAGTGGGGAGCAGAACAGGCAGATCTACTGAAATACACTGCTGAGGGGAGCAGCAGGTGAACAGGAGAGATCTGCTGCGCCATGTGGGTAGCTCCCTGGCCAGCTGGGGATCAAACTAGGGCTGCAGAGGCTGCAGATATCTTTACAGTGCTGTGCTTAGGCCCTTGTGCCACCAGGGAGGCCCCTAAATCACGCATTTTTAACAGGGTAATATTGACCACGAGGGGACAAAAATTGGTTCTTAAGAGATGAAAAAAATCTTAGGTATTATAATGGCTGATGCTCCTCCTGTGCTCAGTTCTTCTGACAATATAAACAGGTACAGTGTATCTATGGAATCAGAATTGGGTCGGGGAGGGGGAGGCAGGATTGTAAACCAAAGTTTGGGAAGGCCCATTCTAACTCCAGCCTGACAACGCTTCTGCTCTCTTTAATGGTTACTTCCATTCCCTAGTGCAGAGGGAACATCTTTTACTCCCCTATTCTTTCATTTATGAATATTCATTGTTTCTAGATTTTTCCATATGAAGAAGGCTGCAGTTAACAGTTGCTTTTATTTCTATGGCAAAGCATCTCAGAGTGAGAATTGTGGTCCCCAGAGATCTGATTTCTAATTTGGTGATAAATGTAACCAGATTGCTTTCCCCAAAGGCGGAAGCATCTCCCATCTGAGGAGATTCCTTCCCTGCTTGCGATAGATGCTATCACTGTTTCTAGTGTTTTCTACTCTGACGGCTGTAAGTGATATCTTATTGCAACTTTAATTTGCATTTCTCTAATTAGTAAGAATGTGAGCAACTTTCAAATGTGTATCAGTCACGTGGGCTTGCTGTCATGTGAACTGTCTGTCAGTGTAGGACTGACTTCATTTGTATAGGATGGTGTTTATTTTTTAAATTCCCAGAAATTCTTTCTATAGCATAGCTGTTAATCTTCTGCTAGCATTTATACTACAAATATTTTTCCAGATCTGTTCTTTGTTTATGGTTCTTTTTGCACACTAAAATTGAAAGCTTTATACAGTTAAGTATGTATGTTTTTATTTTATAGTTTTGGGTTTTCTAGTCTCAGTTAAGTGATTTGCTTTGCCTCTCCGATTTTATATGTGGTCACTTAGGTTTCATTGCAAAGTTATAGGCTTTACTTTTTCTATTTATGTTTTTTAGAAAACATCTGGAAGTACTTTTTTTTGTTTGCTTTGTTTTTGTATAAGAGATAATATGGGGTGTCTGTTTTAACTTTTCTCCAAATTGCTTATGAGTTTGCCAGCACATTATAAATAACCCATTCATTTCCTTTGGATTAAACTGCTATCCTTGTAAATGAACATCTCATATACACAGTCATCTAATTCTGGGTTCTCTACTGTGTTCCACTGATTTATCTATTCCTTGATTGAAACCAAACTGACTGGTGATTCTTTAAGACATTTATACAATTACAAAAACTGAAGCAAACACACGCGCTCACACACACACACACACACACACACCCAAAAACTTGGCAGGATTCTGTGCAGAGTTGCATTAATGTGATATATTTTGAGAACTTTGCACGTACCATATTTTTCCATTTGAACTGTTCAGAATTTGTTTTATGTATTTTAATAACATTTATTGTTTTCCTCAAGTGTGTCCTGTCCTTTGCTTCATAAGCATGTTCATAAGCATTTTATAGTTTTTGACACGATTGTAAAAAGGAATATTGTGAAAACTGATTTCTCTTCATTTGTCTTGACAAAAGCCACAGCTCTGCACTGGCAAGGGGCAATGGAGTGAATGCAAAGGGAATGGAGAACGGGCTACTGGGGTGGGGGTGCTGGCGTGAACAAAGACATTTCCCAAGGGAAGGAGGAAGCAGAAGTGCAAGCTCTGGGTTGTTGGTTGTCCTGGGGAGAAGCTGAAGCCAAGATGAGCTGGGAACTGCTGCTCTCGGACCTGGGGTCACCACTCAGACGTGGAAGAACTGGCAGCAAGACTGCAACGCCAGCCACTTGCAGTGACACACCTGGGCATCAGGTTTTGGCAAAATGAGGGGTGGAAGCAGCTCAACATATTCACAAATCTTTATTGACCTGTGAGTCACCCTTCTGCTTCAGAAAAATGCTGTTTTAACAGAATATTTTCGTAATGTGTTGACGCCTAACTTGTCGCATTTGGGCTAATTATATATTAAAGTCCTAGTCCCTCTCTATCTCCTGTCTGTCATTTAATAGAAAGAACAGAGGTAATTATTAAAAATAAACAAGTCACCATTTACTTAGGTATACCATATCTTGGGGGGGGGTGTAGTCCTTTGCATGCTTGATTTTTAGTCCCTGAGTCAGCCGTGCAAAGTCCATCACTGTATCCACGCCCAACCATCGCCCAGAGGAGGCAACTAAGGGCCAGTAAGTTTCTGTGATTTGCTCCAGGGAACACTAGAGTTGGAATTCAAATCCCTGTCTGATTTATATCAGCCCCTCCACCCACCCTCCTCTCTCTGGAAAGTTTGTTGGGGGTCTGCTTTGATCTGCAGAGTCATGGGTCAAGTTTAAAGTTGAGTGTGGCTGCATCTGATGCATTTGGATGTTCATGGTGATCTTGGAACATCCCCAAGCCCCTGTGAATCCTCAGGATTATTTTGGAAAGGATGGGGTTGTGATAAAGAAAGGCCCTGGGAAGCTGGGGGAGTGTTTATCACTATTGGGGGGGTCTCCTCAGGAATTTTACTGTGATTCCATGGGCTCTTATCTGGGGTATGTGCTTGCATTAGGGGCTAATGTCAGTTTAAGATTTCCTCCAAGTCATCTGGCTAAACAAAATGGAGGCTGAGGCAGCAATATCATAGAGTAGCTTAGCCAACTCTTGACAGATGGGGATTTGCGCTGAGGACTGACAACACAGCTTTTGTTTGAACCAGCCCACATGGACTAATGGGGGTTTTTCATCAATTACCTGAAAGTGTCCAGTACTGTAGGAGATTAAAAGTGGCCATGTATATTTTGAAACTTCCCATCGAGACACGGGGTCCGTGGTACCTCCCCTCCTTACCTGGGAAGGCTCAATAATTGCTTGAACAATAGAAAATGATGACGTGGTGCTATGCCAGTTTCCAGGCTCAGACCTCCAGAGATTGGCAGCTTTCATTTCTTGTTCTTGGAATCTTTAGTCATCCCAAGCCACCACACTGTGAGGAAATCCAGCTGCCCCACGGAGAGGACATGTGGAAAGAAAATAAGGTCTTCTGATGAAAGCACCAGTTGAGCTGCCAGCCCGGAGCCAGCACCAATGTGCCAGCCAAGTGAGGGCACCATCTTGGATTTGCATCCCTTAGCTCATTGGAGTCACCCCATTGTACACCACATGGGGCAGAGATGAGACCCTGCTTCCAGCCCTGCCGAAACTGAAGAGCTGTGAGCAAAGTCAGTGACGGCTGCATAAACCACAAAATATTGGGACAATATGTTACAAAGCCACAGGTGACTAGAACAAGCAGCCACTGTGACACCAACAGTGTGCTAGACATCAGAAGATCATGGAAGAAATGAACAAAGCCTATGATACAAGCCCATTTGCAAACAATGCAGATCTGGACCTTGTCTAGTCAACCACCAACAGATCGCTCCTTCACTCTTACGCTGAGCCTGTTTTTTGAGCTTTGTTGGCAGATTGTAGCTATTAGGGAAGGGCTTTAGGCCCTTATCCATTGCCGGCAGAGCCCAGAAGCTCACTGCAGCATGGACAGGAAACAGCTGAGGGTCCAGAGAGGGGGAGTGGCCACTGGCACTTAGCTGTGGAGGGAAGAAGCCTGGTCTGTCCCTCCTTCCCTGGGACCAGGTGGAAACTGTGCTCTCCTTATAATTAGAGGCATAAAGAACACCCTTGTGCCTCAGCCTGTCTGCAAAGTGCTCCAAGAGCACAGCGGAGCTGTTTGACAGTGACAAAACAGATGGTGAGACCAAGATAGGAGTAACTCACCGGAGGGGTCATATTACCTCCAAGAAGGAGGCCATAAACAATGTGGAGCCACTTCCCACCTTCCAAATTAGCTGGAAAAAGGAAAGAGAGTGGATCTCTACAGTTAGCAGGCTCTGGGGGAGGCAGCTTCAGTGACCTGCCGCTGGCAGCGTCTTTTCCTGCCTGTCTTGGGGAGCGCTGGCTGATGAGATGCACTGAACATTATTAACGCCACTTTGCTGAAAGGCTGCACACTCAGACTAATGCCTGATGGCATCTGCTGCTTTCCTGGGGCTCCAACATGGAGGGAAACTCCTGAAATAGCAACTCAGTGTTGGTCGTCAAGGCAACAGGATCCTTCTGGATGCTCCCTGAGGTGCTGCACTTGGCACTGGGGGGAGGGGAGGTGGGAGAACAGACATTGCAAATCCAGTTCCTACCCTCCATGAGCCTCCATTCTTCATGGGAAGACAAGGTATCGGTTTGTGACTCTCTCAGGTCAGAATTTCCCTACCTAGGTTGCCAGGTGCTCACAAAAAATACAGCATTAAGAAAAAGAGAGTCATGTGGACAAATAGCTTTGCTAAACACTGGGAAAAGCTAAATATCACTGAACTTCTCCCACTCTGTGCTCAGCAGCTAGGTATTATGCTGTTCCAAAGAGAGAGACTATGGGCTACCTTTCCCCAAATTATTTTACCGTGGAAACTCTTGTTCTTAGAGTATTGGGGTGGGGGGTGCGGTGGGCGGGGCGGGATTTGTAAACCACAGAACAACTTTGGGGATCTTGATGCAAAGTGGTATGGAATTCAGTTCTCAGAATGTGTGGTGGGACTGGGGAGTACAGTGGAGTTCAGAGTGGGGAGAGTTAGTCCTACTGGCAAATGGGGAGGCTCTGCAGAGAGGAGAGGAGCAGGCTAAGACTTGCGGATTCTGAGTGGGTGGTGAGATCAGAGAGTGCATGCCCTGAGGGGTGTGTATGGTCCTCCTAGAACCCAGAGAAACCTTGTGGTTTAAAGCAGTGCGTAGTGCTCAAAAGGCTGTATATTTTTAATTTAGTATAGTTTTAGTATATATTTAATTTAGTTTTATCAAGAATTGGAGGAGGCAGTGCCTCCCTAGTTGTGCAGAGGGTTGAGCGCAGCGTTGTAAAGCTGTCCGCAGCCTCTGCAGCACGGGTTCGATTCCCAGCCAGCCAGGGAGAATCCCACATGGCGCAGCAGACCTCTCCTGTCACGCCTGCTGCTCTCCTCAGCAGTGTATTTTGGTTGTCTGCCTGTTCTGCTCCCCGCTCTGTCTCTGGTGAATCCTCTCACCCTCCTGTGCCTCTGGCCTGTACCCCAGCTCTTGTATAAAAATACATAAATCTTAAAACAAAAACAAAAACAAAACAACAAAACAAAAAAAGAATTGGAAGAGGCAAAACCTTTCTCAAGCTATTTCTATTTCCTGCTCCCCTTTGCCTTTGCCAGCATGCTACCTCCTCCCAGAAGTCCTCTTTGATGCTCTGGACTCAGTAATTTATTCTCTGCTCTAGTCCACCTTTTTCTTTAAATACCCAGACTCTACAATTTCAATCCCTGATTTCTTTTTCTGTCTTTTTTTTTTTAAATTTCTTTTACTGTGGCAAAATAACTTACCATCCAATTTGCAATCTCAACTGTTTGCAGTGTGCAATTCAGTGATAGTTACATTCACAATGTCGTGTTACATTCACAATGTCATGCAACCACCAACTCTAGTCAGTTGCAAAATTTTTCATTACCCCAGACTCTCTCTTCTGCTAAGACAGTAAATGTCTACTCCTTCCCTCCCTCAGTCCCTGGTAACTTTGAATCTACTTTTATCTCCATGAATTTGCCCCTTCTAGGTACTTGTTATAAGTGGTATCCTACTATATTGTCCTTTTGTGTCTGGCTTCTTTCATTTAGAATACCAACCACAAGATTCATCCATGTAGTAGCACATGTTGGAATTCCATTCCTTCTCATGGTCAAATAACATTCTATTGTATGGACAGATCACATTTTGCTCATCCACGTATCTATCAAGGGCACTTTTGGCTCTTGTGAATCATGCTGCTTTGAACATGAGTGTTCAAGTATCTGTCTGGTTGGCTCTTGTGCATTGTGCTTGCTCCTTCCAGTGGGGTGACTGTGTCATATCCATACTCATCTGTGTACATGCTGGATTCCCTTTCTTGGATGTGAGTCTTGCTTTCAACCAGTGTTTGTTGAGCATCTACTATGTGTTTGCCACTTGACTGGCACTGTGGGTAGTGCCAGTTCTTCAACTTCAGATGGGGGGAATTATTGGACTCTGACAAAGTTTCTTTCATAATCTCCTTAGAGGCCATGGCAGCTTGGACCCAGTTGCCTGTAGCCACTCACAAGGTGAGAGTGCCCTTCTGGTCTCTCAGCCCAGGCATCAATTAATGGGACACTCTCATAAACAGCTGTGGGGTGCTGCTCTACATACTTTTGTCTCAGGATCGGTGATGATGTAATGGCTGTGGTCACCTATTTTATTAGCAGACAATGTTCGACAACCGTGAGTCTCCAATGGGCTCCGGCTTCTCTTCTGTAACATGGGAGTCCCCCAGTTCCCATGCTTGCACACTGCCTATTAGGGCCAGATATTATTACTGTGACAGTTATCATTGGAATAGCACTTACCTAAAATGACAATGTACTCCATGCTAAGCCCTAAGCGGAAGCGTGGAAGAGACAAGTCTGTCGTGGACAGAGGGGTCCACATGGGAGTCCCCAGACCTAATTGCTAGGAGTCTGATTTGAGCATGTGTGGGCTGCTCCCCCAGGAGCAGGAACACTTGCAGCAACTTGCACAGGGTGCTGTGGGGGCGCAGGGTTAGGTCACTATCACTGTCAGTGCTCTTGTTCCGTCCCGCCCACTCAGGAGCGTCAGGTAGAGGATGGCGTGCAGTTGCTGTGTTGAGCACAGATAGATTATGCAATGTGAGGGAGGCATTTCTGAGGTGTGATGGACTCTTATTAAGTGGGGTAACTGGGTGAATAAATCACAAGACGGCTGATGTCACAGATAAGCGCTCATAGGCTGTGAAATCTATGAATCCCCCAATGAGCCAATACCCAGAGTACCCCTGTAGGTGCATCCCAGGAAGTGGTTCATAGTCCCTCCCCATATCATGCTTCAAGACAGCAGCTCAGATAACCGCCTCCTGGGGTCATGTCCTTGTTTGCTTCTTTCCCTTCACAGGTACAGAGAATTTGCAGAGACCTGTGTCTTCGCCTGACTGCAGAGCCTGGACAAGCTATTCCCCACTGCCCTGCTCCCTTCGCCGTGCTCCTGTGTCCTGAACTGTGTACCTGCGCTTTACTCTGGTTATGGAGAAAGTGCTGTCAGGGTTGCTCATTAGGGGAATGTGGGGTGTACCTGTCGGCTAGGCTCAACATGAAGCTAGCTCTGATCTGTCCTCCACCTGCTGCTCCAACCTTGTCTCTCACTGAAATGCCTTTTGCCCCCAACACCCTGGCCCTGCTGAATTGTTATCAGTAGCTCCCCAAACTGCCATACTGTTCAATGTATTCATATCCTTACTTACCCTGTCTTCTCTGCTCCAGATGGCTTCGTGAATCCCCCAGTGACACACTTAGGGAGCCCTGTCAGAGTCTTCCCCATCAGCTGAGATTGGTCACTGCCTCCCCGGGGCTCCCTCCAGGCCCCGTCTCTACCAGAGTTGAGGTCCATAATACCTTTTTTTTTTTTTTTTTTAAGATTGATTTATTTATTTATACAAGCACTGGGTACAGTCAGAGGCGCGGGAGGGTGAGAGAATTCACCAGAGCCAGAGCGGGGAGCAGAACAGGCAGAAGGACCGAAGTACACTGCTGAGGGCAGCAGCGGGCGGCAGGAGAGGTCTGCGCGCCATGAGGGACCCTCCTCCGGTGGCCGGGGAGCAGCCGGGGATCGAACTGGCGCCGCAGAGGCCGTGGGCAGCTTCGCAACCCAGCGCTCAACCACTGCGCCACGGGGGAGGCCCGAGGTCCATAATACCTTGCTGCAGTGATGTGTTTACAGATGTGTTTCCCTGACCCTGTGCCCCTCCCAGGCTGAGCTCCACAGGGTCCTTGCCGTGCGTCGGTTCCTAGCACTGTGCTGGGGGCCTGGGCACTTAACCAAATGCTTGTGCACTGATAAACAAGTAAAAGAAATGAGTTAAGGTTGTGTGCGGGGCAGTGTGCCCTCCTCTCCCCCATCATGGCCACTTGTGCTTGGCGAGGTGGTGGGGAGGCTGCTACTCTGAGAGAGGCGATAGGCTTGGGGACGAGAACTCCCCTGGAGTTACTGCTTTCTTGCCATCTTGCCTCCGCTGACTTTGCTCCAGGATTGACACGCTCCGGGCTCCTGTGCCAGGTGGGCCAGTTTCCCAGGGAGCTGGCTCCACCTGCAGCACTGGGGCGTCTTTCTAACATGTTTGTCTGCCTGCTGGGTCCTTCTCTGCTGAAGCTCTGCCCATGTCCTCAGCACAGTTCTGCTTGGCATTTGGAATCGACTTGGAATCGACATGGTAAACAACAGTTGGCCTGAATCAGCGAAGCCAATTGGATGACGACTGAGCGTGGCTCTGGGCTTGGTTTGGATTCTGCATCCCCTGGGCCAATCAGGAGGCAAGTAGGTAAGTCAAAGGCTGTTTTGCCTCCAACTTGGCCCTGAGGTTAGCAGAGCTCTCGTGGGCAAAGTGGTTAGTCCCTGTGAGAGACAACTATTCTGGTTTAGCGTCAGATTAACTCAGGTCCTCTGAGTGGAGGTTCAATGACTCCAGGGCGGGAGGGGCTGTCACAGACCTGAGTCCCTGAGCTCCTAGGAATCTAGGAGCCAACTTCCTATTTCACAGTTGAAGAAGCTAAATTTGAGATGAGAAGTGGTAGGACTGAGGCCAGAATCGGATATTCTTGCTCAAATTCCAGATCACTTTTTATCAGGCAATGCTTTTGTGTGTTTTTTCTTTTTGCCCCCCCACCCCCCATATATGATAGACATCAGCGACATGGGGAAAACCTCCTGTTCCAACAGGCGTCGTTGTTTTTCTTGGGTATACGGAATGGCCCGGGCTTCAGAAGCTTCTGCATAAAGATGGAGACACATTAACATCAGTGCCCAAACTATGCAAACTTCTCTCTATGGCCTGTGGTTTACCAGGCCCATGGCCTCCGGCCTGCTCCCGTTCCCCTCTCACAGTGCCCCTGGGCCTACCGACGTGTCCATGTGTTTTCTGCCACCTCTCCCTTTCTTGTCTGTGCACACAGTATGTCTCTTGGGTATATTAGCCAAGGGTGGGTCACTGATTTACTATGTGCTTTTAGGTATGTCACTCAGGGTATATGCCAGTATGTCCTGGATGTGTTAGAGTAGTTTAACTGCTAAAGCAACCCCTGAACTTCAGTGGTTTAACTCAGTCTGCTTATTTCTCAGCTGTCTGTTCATAGGATGAGGCAAGAGTGAGGACGGTGTGGGAGGTTTTTATGGGCCAGCCTGGAGGTGGCAGTATGGACAATACAATTTCTAGAATGCTCCATGGGTCCGAATTTGGTCCCCTGCTCACATGGCATGGGAAGCCCAAGGAAGAAGAGATTCCTGATCCCCTGCCATCTCTGCCATCTTGGAGAGTTCCATCCCCTGCTGACTTATCATGTTCTGTGTCTGTAACACAGCTTTGATCTGTGAGATCTGGGAGGTTTCTTGCTCTGAGAGTTCATGTCTTTTAGACACATGCCTCTTGTTTCATTATCGCCAAACTAAATGAGAGGAGTTTTCAAAGCAGATTGGGTTTGCTTCTTGGCGTGGCTCCCCAATGTCTCTCACTGCCTGGTAGAGGCAGCCCTTCACCGATGAGTCTGTTCAAAATGCTAATCAAAGTATTAGCGCACCGTCATCATGCCTGCAAACAATGTCCAGAACGATCTCTCTTCTTCTAAGTCCTCAGAGAGACCAAATTTGAACTCATTTCATCAAGGCCAAATGTCAATCATAGGAAGAAATCTATATGAAATTTTAATTGCAAGATGTTTGGTGCAAATTTAATGAGTGAAGTAAGAGATCAGAGAATTCCCGCATTCTCGCTTCATGCATAATGTTGACTTAAATTGGCTCTCTGGAGGTGGAGGCAATTGCATTTTTAGAATTTACACACCGAGAGAGCAAATGGAGTGGACCCTGAAGGTTAAGGTCATAAATCAGAATCATTTAACTGGCTTTGAGTGATTGTTGTAGACCGTAATGGCAAGGAGAGCCCCTGCAGTCGCTGGTGATTGCTCTGCCTCCGATTATTGAAATGCTGCTCAATATTCATAAATCAGTGGTCATTAATCCCCCAAATAGTACCTGTCGGCTTTCTAAATAAATTTCCAACCTGCTAATGGAGATTGAAAGAGGCTGATGGGCACCAGCTCAGAACTGAAACAAACGAGGGCGTTACTCTAACAGACTTGGAAACATGTCTTTTTGGAACGTGAAGTCACTTTGGGGTAAAGATGTCCCAGCAGGAACTGCTCTTTGCAAAAGAGGGATAGTCTCCCAACACTTTTAATTTCTGTAGACGGTGGCCTTGGTGTTTATGTCTCAATCTCTGAAATTTTGCTCAGGACCAAATCAAATGATTTAAGAGCTTCAATTCAATTGCTTGCTCATCCCTGTTTACCCACAGTAATTGGAAAATAAGTGCAGCGAAAGGCCATGGCATTTATTGGATAACATGGGAGGAGGCGAGGGGAGGAAATTGTAATTGGAGCGTCAGTCATGGGGGTAACAAATTTGGGAAGAAATCGAGAAATGAAAATGAGCATGAACTCAGAGGGACATGGAACTGAGAAGCGATTTCATTACCACAGACACTTCAAGTCTATGTTCATTTTCTCTTTGCCTTGTTTCTGGGTTGGATTCATAAATCATATATAATGGTGACCAGACTTCTGGGTAAGGGCATCATGTTGACTCAAATAATAGGCACCACTCTGTAGCGATTGCATTTTAAATCTGGCAGAAAATGAGATTTGTGTGGGGGTGTGGGAGAAATGCTGTCTCATGCCTGGTTTCACCTTGAAAAAATGGAGCCAAAGAAGGGAGGCTGAAAGGAAACGCTGTTTCCAAGTGTGACAGATAAAATAATAGCACAGACTCTCTTAAGCCCAAATTTATTAACCGTAGAGAATAGAAACACTTTAATTGCAAAACTTCCCCGCCCCCCACCACAATGTGGTTGGGGGAACTGAGGCCAGAAAAGATGTGGGACTGACCCCTGATTCACAGATGCATGACTAAAAGCCAGGCCAGTTGCCATGAAAAATGGCCACAGCTAAAAACTGTATTCTGTAAGAAGCATGGAGGGAAACAGGCCAAGGACAAAAGCAATTTGGCCATATGTGTTGAAGAGTCTTAGAAATGTCCCTATCTCTACCTCTTTTGGGGCTGATTCTATTCACCGTTAGAGTCTCACTTCTAGTTGCCTATTCTGAGGAAAGAAGTTAACATATTAAGGGGCCTGTGGAAGCCCTGTTTTAGCACATGTAAAGTCAAGTGCAAGCCCACCAGAGAGGGGATACTTCAGTAAGCTTCAGTGCATCTGCTCATGAGCAGGAAAGGAGCTATGTAAAATAGTGTTCATCATGGCGGAAACGCTTCTGGAAGAAGCAGATTCCTCATCTGCACAGCCAGGGTGTGCTGCCTCCCTGGGAGATGCATGGCTGAGTGACTGGAAGCAAATGGCGAAGCAGTAGCCATGATTTCCCCTGGAGATTATGTTTTTAACATTCTAACATTGGTGGGACATTTTTTTGTTGGGAAAAGATATTTCCAACCTTATTTACACTATTCATTCACAAGAAGAGATAAGATCTGAAGTGAAGAATTTTGTTTATCTACAAAAATATTCTCTCATGCCCTCAAATTTTAAATTGTGAGTTTAACTAACTTGAAAAATGACATAATGGAACAAGTATTTTCCACTGGAGCTGGTTGAGGCCATCCTCAATATCACTGCTGAAGCCATATATCCCAGATTCTCCTAGGGATGCTGCATTTACCACAGATGGGTCCAGAATTGTTAGAGGCCACAGAGAGCTTTTCCTCAGTGTATTCCTCTTTCCCAACACTGATCCTGGCTGTCTCTTCTCCCCTTGTTCATGCCATTGTGGCTATGGGAAAGGCCTACCTTGACCTCAACCTCCTGATGAACTCCTTTTCCTTAGTCAGAGCCCTGCTCAAATATCCCTTTGTTTGTGATGCTTTTGCTTACTCCTTTGGGCAGTGAGTGCTTCTGCCTTTGCATTTCCAAAACTTTCTTATTTACCATACAATACTCAATCATGTTGCATTGTATTGGTCTGTCTACATTCATCTCCTTCACTAGATTCTGGGCTCAAGGACTTAGGAGCCATAGATGACTCTTTCAGGTGACCAGGCGTTTAGCCCTTTGTAGGTACACAAAAAAATTCAATGTATCTTTATCAACATTTTTCTGACTAGTCCAAACATCCCTCTTTCAGAGTACATTTTGCAAATACTCAGTGATAGACACAGTATGTTTATTACGGAAATTTGGGAAGACAGAATGATGAGGGAGAAATGAATGTAATCCCACTACCCAGAAATCACCACAGTGCAGTGTTCAGCACACAAATGAACACACACACACACACACACATTCTTGAAAATGAAAGTCAAACAGTGTTTGCATTCTGCTTTCATCACTTCATGGACGTGGACAGAAACAGCGTAGACAGGATATTCATGTTCGCTAGTGCAACCAGTCTTTGATTATTAGACGCTTAGTTATTTTGGGCAATTTCTAATTGTTTCCTTTCCTCCCCTCTCTTCTTTATTCCCTTCACCAAAAACCAGTCACAGGGACTCATGTGGTGGTGACCTCAGCACGCCCTCTATGCCCACCTCTCAGTATTTGTTTAGATGCAATACCTGGAAGAGATTTTTAATGTTTTCTGAGCGCTATGACCAAATTCCCTCTGGTGAACACACAGCTACTGGTTTTTACTCTCATAAAGACCCATATGCCCCTTTTATCTGAAGAGCCTGCCAGGAATCTTATTTTAGAAAGAAATCAACAAGAGGCCAAAGCATATCTGTTAGACTTAAGGCAGCAATGATCCAGCTGGACAGAAATTCCACAAAAAATCAACTTCTGGCTCTCCTTCCCATTTGGTGGGAACCTATTCTGAATGCCCTTCCCTATTAAGACCTGCTTTAGGGCAGGTCTGAGGGAGGAAAGGAAGACCACTTATAATTCCAGTGCACAGAAAGTCACAATCAAAGTCTCTCAGTGACTAAAATACAAAAAAGACATTTCCCCCCCTTATAAATGTGTGCTTTTTGATTGCAAAAGTAAGGCATATTCACTGTAGAACTTCATGGCAAATAGAGAAAAGTGTAAAAATATAATAAAAACCACTTGTAATCATGCTTTATAATTGGGGATTTATAATTGGGGCCTTGGGGCTATAACTTTCATATAACAATCATGGTTTATAATTGGGGGTATAACTTTCATGCCCAACAAGATACTTAGAATTGGTGATGTCATTTGTACACCTTATGTGTGTCCCCACTGTATGAACCCTGAGTTAGTGGGTTATTAACTAAGGATCACTGGCTCTATCCTAAATTGCTGTATGACTTCTTGGCAACTTTTTGCCCTCTCTGTTCCTAAATATCCTAATCTGTGAAATGCATGGGTTGATCTCTTGAAAGTCTCTCTCAGCCCTAAAGATGCTGGGAATGTAATGACGTGCTAATAAGAATCAGATTCATGGTTAGTCTGACATGTCATCAAAATTGGTAACTGCCTATGCGGTCAATGAAGTTACTTACGTATGTGACACACCCACCTTTTGAAAATTGATATCCTATTTATTTGTTTAGGTGAAATACCTAACCACCACCATGGCTAGGCCATGACCTAGCCACACAGAAACCACTTATACCCTCTGATAACCCTCATGGTTAAGCCGCTGTGCCTTTGCCTCCGCTGTTTCCTCTTCCTGGGATACACTTCCCACTTTTGTCACAGCAGGTCGCTGCTCAGATATCACCTTTTTCAAGCAGCCTTCTCTGCTTTCCCTGAGGCAGAGTTAGCGGCTTACTTGCTTGGGTTCCTACAATACGTAAAAATGGCTACCATAATTCTTACTGAATGGCATTGCAACTCCTGTGAGGTTATCTTACTCCAAACTTTGGGGACAACTTTTGTGATCTCAGGGCCAAGGTCATAAGAGATCCGAGGGAAGAACTGAATGTTTTGTTCCAGCTGGGTCCCAATTCCTCATGAGGTTGCTTGTGAAAAAGATAGAGTAACTTGACATGTTTTTCCTTAGAAGAAGCCAGTGACAGTGGGGAGACATTCGCTGCCTTTAACTCACGGGTTGTGGGGCAAGGCTGAGATTAGAACAGTCTTCAATGACTGAAGCCACCTGAAAGGGAAGCCAAATTCTTTTCTGGAAAATAAAGTCCAGGCATGCAGCACAGCCAGAAGATTGCCATGCAGTTCACGTTAGCTGGAGCCCCTGGGTTTTAGAAGGATGATGAGTCTGTGTATTCATGGTCTAAATGCTGCTACTATCTCACTAATTTGCAAAACATGCAGCAACAGCTTCAGGTTCATAGAAAGGATTGATCTGGCATTGACTTTCCAGTTTTCACTGTGTTTCATAAAAACCATATTGACTTAATGCTGTTGTCCACAGCGATGATATTTTCTGAGAAAAGTAGTGCATTATCCAAAAGATTTTATCCTCTGAAAGACATATTCTGCAACTCAGGGAGAGTACTACCTTTTGGGGAAAGAAGCAGGAAGATTGGAGAGGACAAGGCCTTCCTTCACTGCAAAAGGCCCTTGGCTTCATTCGTGTCAGTGCCTGGCCCTGTGTTGCCACTGTCCTGGCCAGGGGACCCCCCTGAAAACCACAGGAACTTATAGGTTCCCAAGAACATCACAGCACGGGACCGGAGGTCACACCCATTAGTAGCCTGAGCTAATGAGCCCAGTTGATGTCATCTGAGGTTAGGAGTCTTCAAGCTTCATTCCCTGAATTTCCTTTTTTTTTCTTTTTGGATATTTTGTCCACTTGGCTAATAAGTGGCATCATCAGTCCCTTCCATGCAGGGGGCTCAGCAGTTTCTCTCCCAGTTGTCTGAGTGCAGTCATTTGTTTCATAGATGTTTACCTAGCACTTACATAGACAATGCAATGTTAAATATTGAAAATTCAGCAATGAATAGGAATTTTTGACCTCAAGGGGAGGGGAGGAAAGATAGGCACTGAATCATTTATTATGCAATTAATTGTTTGACTTCTAGGGGGCACAGGGAACCAACTGCAGGGGCTGAGTGTGATGGTTTAAGAGTTGGGGTCAGAACCCCAGATACAGGCTTAAGCTCCAATTCGGATCAGCTCTGTAACCCCTTGGAATGTTCTGTGGCTTCTTTAAGACTCAGTGTCTTCATCTACAAAGAAACAATAGCTATCGATGGGACCATTGTGAACACAGCAGAGCAGGCCTTCCAAAGCACTTTCCATGGTATGCTCAGTTAATAGGTACTCACTAAGTGTTAGCAATTATTAGAAGTCTGGGGGAGTCAGTCCAGATCTCGAATGGCATTGCTAAGAAGAAGTGCTTAGCTGCTGCTGCGGGGCCTGTGAGTGGGCAGCCCACAGGGGGCCCTGGGACTTTGAGGCCATCTTTGGTCTTGGAGCGTGATGCTTTGGAGTTAGCTCTTACCTTTTGTGTGTATGGGGATGTGTATCTCACATCCCCCTTCCTCTTTTTTTTTTTTAAGATTTATTTATGCACACAAGAACTGGGGTACAGGCCAGGGGCACGGGGGGTGAGAGGATTCACCAGAGACAGTGGGGAGCAGAATAGGCAGATCTGCTGAAATACACTGCTGAGGGGAGCAGCGGGTGAGTCAGGAGAGGTCTGTTGCACCATGTAGGTCTCCTCCCTGGCTGGGGATCGAACTGGTGCTAAAGTGGTTGTGGGTAGCTTCATAGTGCTGCATCTTAACCCCTGCACCACCAGGGAGGCCCCCCCCTCCTCTTAAGCCATTTAGGAATCCCTGGGATAACCCCTCTGGGGAGTGGGGTACTTTCCAGATGAGGAGACTCCCACCGGACTCTGACTGGCACCAACATGAGTATGACCTTGAACCGTCACTTAACCTGTCAGGGGAAAACTCCCAACTTGCAAAATGGGTTGATTGGGACTGGAGGCCTCCCAGGGTCCTCCTTGCTCTGTGATCCTGTTACTCCACAAAATGGAGAACACAGCCCCAAATCCACTTTGGGATGAGCGATGAGCTTCATTTCATGGGGGAGGGAGAGATGTGTATCAGTTTCTCTTACTTAAAGAGTAATAGAATGCTGTAATACAAAACTGTTAGTCTCCTTGGAAACAAAAGGAAGATGAAATGTTTTTTTCACTTTTCACCACTTTGAGTTAATACATAAATGTATGTAACTGTTTTTAAGTTTGACACTTTCCCCTAGCATGTGTGGATTACATACAGCAAAGATCCATGCCTGAAACTCTTCTATCTGCTACATGAAAAATGCTCTGCTATATCCACTAACAGGAGAACCACGTGACTGCTTTTATGTGCTCCTTTCATGGAAAAGATTTAGTGGGATTTGGACTTTCTTAGCATGGCCCGGGTATGGGTGGAGGGCTATATTGTTTCGGGTTCTGATTTACATTTTTGGGCGAGACAGAGGCGTGCTCTCTGAGGGCTATAGAGACTCTCAGCACATTCTACTCCAGGACACCCGAAGAGTAGGGAAGAAGGCCCAGCATCTTGGGGAATCTTTCTGGTTTCCTACACATAGTTTTCCCCTCAGCCTCTTCCTTGCCTCTGGTGTCTGGGCCCAGCTGATAGTGTCTGGCACTTGAGCTGGGTGTTCTACTTGCTTAATCCACTCAGCTTTTCTCTGTACCAGTCAAGCTTTTATTTCCTTGGCTCCACCTTCTGCCAGTCCTGCCCTCTCTGACCTTCACTCCAGCCCCTCAAGCCTCCAATATAGCCATTTACCCAGGAGAGCTGGGAGCACTCACCCGTCTACCTCCCATTTTTCTCTCATGCCTGAGATGCTCTCTTTCCAATGCCTACAAGACAGCATAACTTGTAGGACACTGAGCTCCAGAGGAACACAGGCCACTGGTCAAGAGAATGGCCCGTGGTCAGCCCTGGGCCTGAAGTTGAAGTGCTTGGTGGAGCATTCCCGGACTGAGCAGGTGGTGGGGGGCATCTCCAGCTGGGTAACATTCATGGCCTCAGGTATCTGAAACAGAACTCTCGTCTCTGGTCTGGCATTCAAGGAACATTCTTCAGGACAATAAGGAAAAGTGCTGTCAAGAGTTAGGTCATCTTTCTTCAGTGAGTTAGACATAGAATTACTTCATGACTTAGCAATTCTGCTTCCACATATACACTCAAAGTAATTGAAAATAGAGGTTCAAGGGAAAATGTGTCCATGAATGTTCATAGTAACATTATTCATCATAGCCAACAGGTGAAGACAACCCAAATGGATAAACACAAGTGGTATATCCATGCTGTGGAATATTATTTAGCTATTAAAGGAAAGAAGTTCTGGTATATGCTAGACATGGGTGAACCTTGAGACATTACGCTAAGTGCAAGAAGTCAGACACAATAGGACACATGTGATATGATTCCATTTATCTGAAATGTCCCAAATAGGCAAATCCATAGAGACATAAAGCAGATTAAGGACTGGTGGAAGGTGCAATTAAGGGTGACTTCTAGTGGGTTTGGAGCTTCTTTTTGAGGTGATGAAAGTGTTGAAACTGGATAAAAATGATGACTATACAACACTGTGATTGTATTACTTCACACTGAATTATATCCTTTAAAGTAGTCAATGGTTAACTTTATGTCATGGGAATCTTATCTCAAAAATAAAAAAGTTGGATGAGACCCAAGATGGCCCATCTCTAACCCAGTGTAGATAGGCATGGGGGTGGGTGGAGGACTATTAAATGGAGGACTAATAACATGCAATATGATTGCATGCAAACCAACCTGTTACTGAAATGAGAACATAGAACAGGGATTATAGTAGGAATTGGTTAGGCAACACAGATAAAGGAAATTAATAGTAGCTTAAATAAAGGAGGGTTTTATGTTTCTTTCTCAAAAGTCTGGGGTAGGTGGCCCAGGGAAGTTATGGTGACTCAAAATGACATTAGGAACCCATTATATCATTTTTCTTCTCCATTATCCTCAGTGTATAGAATTAATGTATTGCCTCATAATCACAAAATGGCTGCTATAGTCCCAGCCACCACATCCATGTTCCAGGCAGGAAGAAGTTGTTTCAAAGAGTCAAAGAGGCATTCCAGCTCAGTAAACTTTTAAAGTAAGATTTCCTAGAGCCTTTAACAATGACAGAATTGGGTCAGATGATTGCTTATAGGTCCATTAAAAAATGCTGGTGAGCATGTGGAGAAAAAGGAATCCTACTATGCTGTTGGTAGGACTGTAAATTGGTCCAACCCATATGGAAAACAGTGTGGAGGTTTCTCTGAAGACTTCAAATGGATCTGCCATATGATCCAGCAATTCTACTCCTTGGTATCAACCTGAAGAATATAAAACTACTAATTCAAAAGAAAACCTGCACTCCCATGTTCCTTGCAGCACTATTTACAATAGTCAGGGCATGAAAAAAGCCTTAATACCTAAAAACAGATGAATGGATTATGAAGATGTGGTATACATACCCAATGGAATGCTACTCAGCAATTAAAAAAGATAAACTCATGTCATTTGCAGCAACATGGATGGAGTCTAAAGAGACAATGCAAAGTGAGATATGTCAGAAGGAGAAAGAAATATCAGATGGTGTCACGGACAAGTGGAATATAGAAAAACCAAACTAAGAACTGAGAACGAGAATCTTTAAAGCTAATCCTTGAAAACTGACTAAAGAACTGAAGCATCCAAAGGTGGGGTTTGGTGGTGGGTACTCTATGGTGGTGATACTTGGTAGGGTGGATCTGAATGTTACTACAATTAAAAAATAATAATAAAAAAGAAGTCATTGGAAGACAGGAATAGTGATTAGAATACATAAAGTGAAAAAACATATATAATACTGCTTTTAGTGGCACTAGCTTGTAAAATATGATTGCATTTTAAATATGTACATACACATATACAGACATAAAGGTAATCTTTGAGTACCGAGGGGAACTTCTCAGTGAGTTCAGTGTTTTTTATGCATAGCTATCATTCCTGTAAGTATTTAGAAACACATATTTAATGAAAAATGTTCTGCACTTAACTATTTACTAGCTATATTATCTTAGGCAAGTTACTTAACCTCTGTGAGTGTCAGTTTCACATCTGCAAAATTTGCATAATAATATCAACTCTTAAATTGTGGTGCAGAGGAAATGGGATAATATGTATGAAAGCTCCTGATCCATATTAATCACTCAATAAATGCAATGCCTTTTATTGTGTCTAGTACACATTCTCTTATCAAAACGTGCACATAGGAGACATTCTAATATTAAACTGTTCTATTTTACAGTGAATTTAAATTAATATCTTTTTTTTTCCAGATGGATCTTATTCTAAGTCTGTGAGATTTTCGTTATAAAATGAAAGGTTTGTTTCTATAACTTTCTATTTAAAGAATAATTGCCGTCATTTTCCAATTTGTAGAAAAACTGAAGTCAGTGCCTAGGAATTTTCTCAATTTTAATTTTTCCACTCCAAAACCACATCAGAAACTTGTTCTTAAACATTTGTCTCTTACTACCAAAATGATCATAGCAGAACTTCACATGAACTACAGTCTGAATTAGCAAAGTCACGTTGGGTTATTTGAATAACCAGAGTTTCTGCCAAGTCAAGGCTGGTTCTGCGGCCGGAAGAGGGATAGGGAACACCTCCTCGGAAGGAGTGTCCCCACAGGTGGAGGTCCCAGTTCCCATAAAGTTATAACAGAATGCAGCAGTGCCAGCTTGAGGGAGTGGTCAGTAGCTGGGGTGACAGTCAAGCTGCTTAGCCCAGCTGGCCTGACCAAGGTCACAGTGAAAGGTAGGTAGCATTCTGGGACTGCCAACTGTGAGGCTTCCTGCCAAGATGGGCCACGCACACGCCCCGCCGTGCACGCGCCCCGCCATGCACGCGCCCTGCCATGCAAGCGCCCTCCTATCTTGAGTCCTGTCATGCACGCGCTCATTGAAGAAGTGTCTGCCTTTCTGTTAAGGTGAGCGCTGATCCTTTGTAGAAATTAGACTTAATGGACATTCCCATTGATTATGCTTTTTAAAAAACATCAAACTCCATTCTAGAAAACAAGACATTTCTTCTCCATATCATTTAAAAATGCCCCTTTGCCAGCATTCTCTGGGGGGCGTTAATAACCGCATCCTGGTTTTGCTCAGACCTCCATCGGTCTCCCAGGCCTGGCTCAGCCACGAACCTCATTAGAATCCAGGTCTGTGTTCCTGGCAAACAGCTGCCTCTTGCACTTGAAAACTGATGGGGAGAGAAATGGTCCCTGCCGTTTCTATCGGCCTTAAACAGAAACATCTGCTCCTTAGAGCCTTTTGCTGGCTTGGTTCGCAGGGAATGCGTTGGGGGCAGGCGACAGTGCCGCCTCCCCTGCCTGGTGACATCAGCCAGAGAGAACTGCTGAAGGCGACGCGGGCCCTGGGAATAGACTGCCTGCCAGGAAAACGAAGGCTGAGCTGCACATTTTATAAAGCTTTAAAAGCACAAATCCTGGCTTAAAAGGAGAAATATTGCCAGGTGGTGAAAAGTGCTTCTGAAGGGAAAAAAAAGAGAGAAAGCTGATTGAATCCAGGAGTCTGAGTCTTTTGTTCTTTCTTCCCGATCAGCCCAGCAAAATGAAGATTTCTTTGTGGCGCATCTGCTGCCCCAAACAGTTTTCTTTTATGCTGCGTTATCGGACATCTAACCACATATCCCTGTTTTAGGTACAGATTAAAGAAGATGCTGTGTCGGAGGCTCAGCCCGGAGCCTGAGTACAGATCTGGCCTCTGGGCACCGCATCCTCTTCCTCCTCAGTGCCCTGAAGAACTGAAGCCTGCATTGCCCCTTTCCACTTTCAGGTGAGGATACTGCCGGGCCTGCAAAAGTAAGGGATTTGTTTAAAGTCATACTTTTGAGCTCCTCCAGAGTTTTGTTGATGATCCCCTGCAGCATGTGTTTAAGTCACACTAATCAGGGGCTGTGATCACGGTCTCAAGTCTGCTGTGTGGGGCTCGTGCCTCCCAGCCTGCCTGTGACCTCCGGATCAGCCCCACCATTCTCACAGCCATGGTATGGAAGAGAAACTCCTGGTCACTCTGAGAGAAAACAATCCCAGCCCCAGGTAACCAACAATCTCAACCTGATTTGTCAATCAAGGCCATGCTGTCATGCTGAGCCTGACGCAGACAAGAAACTCAGCCCTGGGGTGGCTGTCATCTCTTGCTCCTTTCCTGTTTCTCCTCCTCACCCTTCCTGATATTTCAACCATGAGCTTCTGATGCCAGCACGGGCATCTGATGAGGGCGAGGAGGTAACAGAAAGCTTGCCATGATGTCTTTTTCTCTGCCTCGAGGAGAATTCAGGGGCTCTTTGGGGGCACCCCTGTGGAGTTTTGCTTCCTTAGAGACTGTCACCCCATTTCTGAGACCCTGCCATTCTCCTCCCTTGATGTAAGTGGGGCGTTTTCCTTGACCTGCTGCTTACTCTTTATCTGGTCCCTGTCCTGCCAGGGTGGCCCTGACTTCTCTCTGCTGAAGTTTATTGCCCACTGAGTGGCGCCTTGGGTGTAAAAGCATACCTGGCCCTCGGAAGACACACAGGTGCTCACACAGGGGGAGAGAGAGGAACTTCCCCCCAGGGTGGTCTATCAGGGACCAGCTGACACATTCTCCCCTTAGTCCTAAAAATCCTTTCCTAAAGTGTCTGACACTAGGCACAGGGGAAGAGACAGCACCCCTTCCACTGGGGTGACCCTGAGCACAGCTTTCTCCAAAGAAACTGTCTCCCCAAATCTCTCATTCCCAACTCTTAGCCCCCAGCATGGGTTGGAGGGGTGATGCAGCCAGAATGTAGAGTGTAAATTCCTCCTGGGTCTTGGGTCCCTTTGGGATGTGATGGCTTGTCTTTGGTGCCTTTGTCCCAGCAGCAGACTTTGTTCTCAGCCTGTGCTGGCTCACCTGCGTCCCTGTGGGTGCTCGAGCTCTGGGAAGGGAGATTCAGGCTTGGTTAACCTCCACCTTCAACAACCAGCCCAGAGCCTGGTGCCTGTGAGTGCTTGTCCATTCTTGACAAGCCAGTGAATCCAATAACCAGCACTTAATATCAGCAAATAAAAAAAGCAATGAATAAATAATGAAGTGCTGGCCCTCCATTGGTGCAGGAGGGTGTGGTTTCAGAGCATTCCCACGTGATTCCTGAGCTTGCACCATTACATATAAGCATATGGGGATGCCTGGTTGGGCTTGGGAAGCCCAAGATGACCCTGAAAAGTCTCGGTGCGAAAGTAAGAAAGTACTTTTAAAGAATGACAAAAGACACAGGGGCCGGCTTGGAGAAGCTCTTAGTGACAAAAACTGAGACAAGTTGAGCAACAACAACAACAAAAATGATAGTAATGGGTTCTAACACATAGAATAAAATCAATTTCTAGGAGTCCACAATGGCTTGCATTAGTGAACAAATAACTAAAGAGAAGGGAGAAGTATTTTCTTACAGTGGAATCTCGTTATTGAATGTAGAACTAGGCAAACAGCCCAGCAATAATTGTTTCAGGCAAAATCACCAACAAATGGTAAACTACAAGCAAAAGTATGATGAGAAACAGGACAGTCACGTAATCTCAAAGTATCTCCCTCCTAGACACCCCCAGACAAAGGGGGAGGCAGTGGCATATGGCGGTGAACCCCACAAGACCCACTTTATGCAGTGTCCCAAGTTAAGATCACTGGTGAAAGACACATGGTGACATCTGTCCCGACAGCTTTGCCTCTGTGAATTTCTTCCTGAAAGATGAAGACTTGAGATAAAAGGGGGCCTTGGAGAAATACAAATTTGGGAACAGTCTACAAAATAACTGGCCAATACCCTTCGCAAATGTTGAGGTTGGGAAACAAAGACTGAGAACTCTCTGAGAATGGAGGAAATACCTTAGCTGAATGCCACAGAGGCCATGGATAGGATCCATTCCCAGACAAAGAACACAAGTGTCAGCTAGAAAGTTTAAATAAATTCTGTATTTTGATGGATAGTATTGTGCCAGTATTGATTCCTTAAATTATATCACCGTAAGGTTGACCCTCGACCAGCACAGGTTTGAACTGTTGAGGGGTCCACTTGTCTGTGGATTTTATTTTCTATTCCAGGGTACCACGTTTACAGTTTCAACCAATGTCAGCCGGTTGAATCCTGGACACAGAATCTGCTTATATGGTGGGTCAGCTCTAAGTTATAGGAGGACTTTCACTCGAGGACAGTCAGAGTGGCCCCTGAACCCCTGGGCTGTTCAAGGATCAATTATACCATGGTTGTGTAAGATGCTAACATTCGGGGTAAGTGGATAAAGTGGGAATTATTGGTACAAACTTTTCGTGAAGTCTGAATTTATCTCACAGTTGAAAGTTAAAAAATAAATTCAAGGGCTTCCCCGGTGGCGCAGTGGTTGAGCGCTGGGCTGTGAAGCTGCCCGCAGCCTCTGCAGTGCTGGTTCGATCCCTGGCCTCCGGAGAGGGCTCCACATGGCGCGCAGACCTCTAGACCTCTCCTGCCGTGCTTGCTGCTCCCCTCAGCAGTGTACTTTGGTCCTTCTGCCTGTTCTGTTCCCAGCTCTGGCTCTGGTGGATTCTCTCACCCTCCTGTGCTTCTGACTGTACCCAGTGCTTGTATAAATAAATAAATAAATCTTTAAAAAAAATTTCAAATTTAAAAGTGAAATTCTGCACAGTGACAGTCACTGCTCTTTGCCAACAGTGGACTCTGGCTACCTTCCAGGCTCATCACCCATAGCCCACCACCCCCACCCTTCCTAACCAGCGTGAAGTTTCTCAAAGTCCAAGTGCAAATAAAGACATAGGTCTTAGTTTACAAAGTGATCACTTGAGAGCCAAGATGCTTATTTCCAGGAAGTTAGTATCTATCCTTTGAAGCCAGTTCCAACCTTGACTTTTCAAGCTTCACAGACCAAAATGGAGTTGACTCAACTCCACATCCAGGCTGGAGCTTGATGTTGCTTTTCACGGACACATGGTGTCGCTGTTGTCACTCTATCCGGCAAAATCTCCCAGGCTAGTTGTATCCAAATCTCTGCAGAGACCCCTGGGAATTTATTTCTAAGGATGAGGCACTTCCTGTACCCAGCCTGGCTAAAGGTGCTCCACGCATACTTCCCTGAGGCTGTTCTTAGGGCGCAACCTGTAGGTTCACATTCACAGCCTCAATCCAGAGCCAAGGTTCTTTGGAAACAGACTTGGGCTTAGGGATTTACAGCTGGTGAAGGGGATCTGGGACTTATCAGGAGGTGAAGCCATCGAAGGGAGAATGTTGAGCATGCTGGGCATCCTGGATGACACTGCAACGATTATCAATAGGGGAGAGAAAGAAAGACCCAGAAAAGGATACTGAGAATAGAAGGGAAATTCAAGAAGCCACAGGAGTCAAGATGTTTCCAGGTGGAGAGAGTGGTTCCCAGGGTCAAATGTAATAGGAATATGCAACCAATTAAAGGCTGGATGCTGCCATTAGGTTTGCTTTTAGTGGTCCTGGTGGAGAGGTGGCATCGGAGGGAGGAGGTGGAGAGGGGAGGCGGTCACTGCGGTGCCACATGCACCCCTCTGCTTTCCCCTTCTCTCCTGCACGCTTCTGTCCTGTAGGCCGGCTTCTTTATGAGCCCCACCTCCATCTCCCACCTCTGTGTCCTCTCCTCTGGCTCATCTCCAAATTCACCTCTTTTCCCCATCCTACCTTCTACCCCGAATCAGCTCTCCTTCACCTGTGTTCCGGAGACCATTGATTAGACCTCTTAGGACTGTGTGAGCCACGCGACCTGCATGGTGAGCTGTGTCTCTATAGAATGTCTACGCCATGCATTTATTATCGGAGGCTCCCGGGATGGTCCCTCCCTTTTCTCTCTCACTCTGACCCTCCAGGTCCAGTGTCCCCCTCCCTGCTCCTATGGTGAAGCAGAAACAGAGGCTCTGGGGGAAATGCCCCCTGAGTGAGGGAGGAAGAGGCCCCCAGGAGAGTTTGCAGGGCTGTTTCTGCCATCTGGACTAGGTCAGCCTGCGGGGGAGGGAAAAAGGAGACAGGAGAGTAGGGAAAAGGGGCTGAACAATGAGTGGAAGCAGAGCTTTCTTGGATGGGATAGAAAAGGGGCACTTACCTCTTTCTGAAATGGAAAGGAACAAACCTTTGGGAACTTCCTCCTGGGTTCTGCGAGGGGCCACCATCCACAGGAGCCTCTCTGACTCAGTGGATCAGGGCCTGTCAGAGGCCAGGGCTGGGGATTTCCTTTTGCTCCCAGGGCTTGCTTGGTGAATTGCACTGAAATACAGAACTAAGAATCAGCCGCTGGCTGCACTGGCTTATTCCCCCCGCCAATGCATTCTGCTCTCTTTTTATCATTTCTGCTAACAGAGACATCAGAAGCTCAAAGAAAGGTATCTTGGAACTTGGAAAGCCCCTGTAAAGCCCTGGGCCTCCTTGGGGAGGGGCATCAGCCCACCTGGGGAAGCTGAGCATGGGACTGCAGGCGCGGCCCCCTCTGGAGATGCTGGGGTTTTTCTCTGAGTGCTCAGGCAGGAGAGCATTTCCCAGTGCCATTGATTTTGATGTCTTTCTACACTAATTAGACATGTTATTACTAATCTTTGGTAATCACCACAAGGGGCTTGCGGAAAGTCTCTGAGATTTCAATCTAGATTAAAAATAAGAAACATTATCACCGCTGGGAAAATGCAAAGAAAGCACATGTTATTTTAATGTTTAAATCAATATAGTGGTCCTGCTTCTGTTTTGTGCTACTATTGATGAAATTTATAAAAATCCCCTTTAAATTTCCTTCTGTCCATCTCATTCCTGCAGGGGTGCTTGATGGATTTCTCCGAGGGCATCTGAGGGGCTGCAGAGAAAGACAGTCACAGACGCAGCTGCCTGGGGCCTGGCTGCGCAGACACTGGGCGGCAGAGGGGAGCCCAGGGACCTAGTTTCCGCTCCTTTATTTTGATTTCCATTGATTCCTCTTGTTAAAGCACCGTTTGAACCCACAAGAAAGAAAGAAAGAGAAAATCCTTTCTTCCTTAATTAATCTCTCTTCCAATTGTTAGATTGCAAACTTTGATTGCAAAGCAACCCGCCTGCCCCGGGCAGATTAAGTCACGTGGGGGCAAGAGGCAGGGAGGAAGAGGAACATCTTAACCAGTGATCCTGTCATTGGGGAGCACAGAAAAGAAATTATCTTCCAAGGAAGCGAATGCAATCTAGCACATTCTCTCAAACAATTGAAACTAATGTGTTGACACAGAAAGAGAAATGAGCCTACTTTAATGTTCTGTAGAGACAGACTGTAATTTGTAATACCTCTGATCAGAACTGGAGGTGGCATATGGACGCGAAGTGAAATAAAGCACAGTTAACTTTTTGCCAGGCATAGTGGGGGTGGGAGCACCAAACCCATCTCCATATGACATTGCCACACAGTGTTTCTGGCAGCAGCGACAGGGACAGCTTGTGCACCCAGAAGGGTGCCATCATGTACCACAACTCGGGAGGCAGCCTGCGTTTCCCATGCCTGCTGTGCAGCCAGGAGCTGTCCTCGGTTGGAGGGGCATGTGCATTTCTCAGCAACGCCCTCCTGCCCAAGAGCCCCTGTTCCACACTCAGCTGCACTGCAGAGTCTGGTGCAGCAGGAGAGCCCATGGGGCTTTTGGGGTAAATCTAGCTTCATTCCTAAGGGAAGATCCTCTTATTTCTGAGCCCCCTGGAGCTGGGGGTCCCTCTGTTATTCTGCCCCAAACATTATATCTGTTTCTCCTACCAGGCCTCGAGCTCCTGGAGGGCAGGAGTTATATGGTAAAAATAATGATGAGAGAATCAGGATGATGATGATCATTGTTACTTCATATTGAGCACCTACTGTGTGCCAGCTCTGACTTAGTGACTTACTTACCTGTTCAGCAAGTCATCTAATATCACAATACAATATGTATCTTAGTTCAGCCCAGGTGGTTTAAATGAAGTTCCATAGACTGGGTAACTGAACAATAGCAAACATTTCTTTCTCACAGTTCTGGAGGCTGGAAGTTCAAGATCAACGTGGGGGCAGATTCGGTTCTTGGTGAGGACTCTCCTCCTGGCTTGCCACCGTGTCCTCACATGTAGAGGGAGAGAGAGTGATTTGTGGTCTCTTGTTAGAAGGGCACTTATCTCATAGTGGGGGCCCCACCCTCCATCGCAGAAAGTACTAGTGTTATTTATTAATAAAGAAATGGAAGTTTAGAGGGATTCAGGGATTCTCCCAAGGCTACCTGTCCACTGGATGGAAGAATTGAACCCGACTTTTAACTTTCCACCTCCAAAGCGACCCTCTTTGTCCCTGGTCACGTACCTTCTCTAGCTGGGCCAGGTCTGCTGCATGCTGGTGATGTAGCATCTCATTTGCTTGTGTGGTTTGTAACTGCTTGTGCATATCCCCTTCTCTGCTAAGTTCCAACTTCAGCAAAGTTCCCTGGTAGACAGACTCTAATGACCCTCCCAAACCTTTTTAATGAATTCCAGTCTCACTCAGAGACTTCAGATCAATCACCTCTGTCCACAGGGAAAGGAAGGTAGCATTTATTAGATTTACCATGAGGCAGACACTTTCATGCATTTTATTTATTTTCCCATCATCCTTACAACCTTATTTTTACAGAGGAGAAAATAAGTCTTAGAGAGGTTAAGTGAACAGCTTTCTGCGAATAAGCAGCCAAGTGGTGACTGCAAACTAAGGCGACCTCATTATCATTTGACCACACTGCTTTCATTAGCCAACAGGCATTTTGTGAGTTTACCAGGGATTCCAGTCTCAGTGAGCTTCAGAGACCCTCTCCCACAACGCTGCAAGTTCTTGAACTTTAGTCTTGCACATCAGCTGACAGCCTGGTAGCAGCCAAAGCAACATACATGAGCTCATGCAACTAAGTTGAGGTCCAATAGGATGTGAGTGGAAGTTCCTCCAGCCTAAAGTAGTTCTGAACTGCCTTAATTTCTGTGTCCCACACTAAAGGCAAATGTGGAAATGCTGCGGAAAATAAGGTCCTGGGTCCCTGCTGGCTTCAGGCTGCAGATCCTGCCTGCCCATCCTGGACTGCTGGGCAGGGGAGAAAGGCACTTGTGTCTGGGGAAGGCATAGCATTAGGGTCTCCTGTACAGCTGCTGACTTGGTCTGCTTGCTACAGCTCTCCTCTGCCTTTCGCTCCTTCAAGCTTGAACCTGATAATCACCTTTGACAGGACCCCGCTCCCTACCTTTGACCCCTACGGATGATGGTGAGGCACTGCAACACGAGATATACACTAGGAAGATGGAAAGATTCAGAAAATGGAACCATTTCCATCTCAGAGCATCGAAAGAAACCAAGATGTATTGAGTGGGCACTTGTTAATTTCAGATGCTTTAACAAACTTTATGATGAATTGTGTTATTTCTCTAAGTTAAGCTCTTCAGTGACATTTGAACAGAGGTTACACTTGGCTTTCTTAAAGGCTTTTTGCAAAGGCAAGACCTAGCTAAATGTGTCACCTTGGGGCAATAAAACACAGACTCCTTAGCTCAAGGTGAGACCCTCCCCAGCTGGGTCTGCGTCCCTCCCTTCCCTTTTGGCTGCCACCTCCCCTTGTTTTTGCCATATTGTCTTCCGGTACAGACCTTTGCCTTTGCAGCCCCCTCTGTCTGGAAGGCCAGGGGCATCTTTCAACCAGAACACCCAAACTCATCTTTTGAGACAATTCAACATGGTTCCCCCAGGCACTCTCCTCCCTCTAGCATGGCTAACTTTGCCGGTTTTTGTTACGTCTTCATAGATTCTACCACACATGACAGAAACACGACTCGGCGCCTCTTAATTATCAGCAAGAAATCGTATTCTTTCCAGACAAGAGCCTCATCGTAGTCCATGCTTTGGGTGCATCCCAGCACAGGCCTGATATCTGGAATGGTCTCAGAGAATGTTGCATGAAATTGTGATCCTGCTAACAGTCATGTGAGGTCCACACGATTATCTCCATTTATTTCAGGAAGATCTGATTCGGAGACATTCTGCCCTTTCTAAAGCAAAGGTATTTAGTAAGCACCAGACTTGGGTTTGAAGATAGATGTGTCAGAGGCCCAAATCCATGCTCCTTACCTCACCTTACAACAGCCTTTTGATATCCCTACCAAGTATAGAGTGATTTCCATTCAGAAAGAGGGATTTTCTGGATTAAATGTGTCTAGACATTTCTCACCTTAATGCGGATTTATTCAGAGAAAAGCAGAATCTCTCTGATCTGTGGCAAAACTGAAATAAGAAAAAGGGACTATCACTCTCTGCACAAATCCCCGGGCACATGGTCCTCACAGGCTCTGATCGTGGCCCTGAATTTACCCTCCCTGCCATCCCCCCCCACCTTTCCCCACCTCTTCCTCCCCTTCCCTCTTTACCCTCACCTCCTTTGCTTCTGCCCTTTGCTTTGCTTTGCTTCTGCTCTCCCTACTAAGGGACAAAGCGCAGAATTGGGCTTCTCCTTTGTGGCTCTGATCTGGAGTCAGTGAATTTTTTTGGGGTCATTGGCCCCAGAGTGTCTCTAACTGTGGCTTCCATCTGGGGGGCTTAGCAGGTGAGATTTGAGCTGTACCCAATGCACCAGCAAGGGAGGTCTGCGGCTAAGTTGGCTGTCATCAACCTTATATTCGGTGCCTGGAGATTGGGAATGGCCTTGTCTTCCAGCTCTGACCTTCCTTCCCTGCGCCCAGGTGTTGGTTTTCATTTACCTGTGAAGCCAGCATGATATTCTGGTGGGCTTCCTGAACTGGTTTCTCCTTCCTCTGTCTGCCCTACCGCTCCACTTTCTCCCCTGACCCCACTAGTTTTGGGCAGCCAAGCTAAGTTTTGAACTCAGCTCTGCCAGATTCCAGAACAGAGCCTTTTACAGTGGGGACTCCCTGCACTGGGGCCTGGTCCACGCAGCCAGGGCCTGCGATTCCCCGCATCCTGCCCTGCCTGCATCCCGCCTTCCCCGCGAGGAGTGCATCCAGGCCGGAGCAGCAGAGGCTTTAAAAGAACGTGCTGCTGTGAAATTTATTCTGATGCCAAAAGGGGGTCTTGAGAGGGATTTAAAGAGCACTTGCTACAGTTCTTATGCTCCACTGATAAGCTTGACTGTGAACTGTAACATATGCAGCCCGTAATGAAGAAGAGAGAGATTTATTAGCGTGTGTCATATTCGGTTAAGTACTTTATATGTAAGACGAGTATTTCACTTGTACATATTACATTTCAATGGGTTTTCAACCATTTTCAATCCATTATTTTTAACTCCTTGCATTATATTGATGGTAAATTAATTACAACAATTACAAGTCAAAACCCCATACTGTCCAATTATAATTTAATTCATTTTAGCTGCTCTCTTTGAGTTTGGATAAAAAACTAAGGCACTTTAGAACATGCTGTAATTTTGTCTAAAATCCTGTCACAGTGTTCCATGTTTCTGTGGCTGGGGAGTCAGCAAGAGGGTTGGCTGGCTCCCCAGGTGACACCCCCGGGAAGCCAGCCACTGGGAGCGCTAATCTGGCAACTTTGGACAAGTTACTTACTCTCTTTGGCCTCTGTTTCCTCATCTGTAAAATGGAATTAGTCTCTGCTTCATGGGGCTATCCTGAAGGTTAGAGTTAGTGTTGCTCCCACACCTGGGAGCCCCGAGTAAGTGGTGGGTGGAACCCCCATCACTCAGCTGCAGAGGAAGAAGGCAGGAGGGCCCATCTCTTGAGTCAATTCCAGTCCATGAGTGGTGCTTTTTGGGAGCACTGTGTGAAGACAGATCCAGAGACTCCGACTCCGACGGTGCTCAGCATGCAGCAGGCAGGGATCAATTAGAGACGCGTGCCGGGCAAGGCTGTTGGGAGACAAGACGTGTCAGACTCCAGCCTGTTGGGGCTGGCACTGGGCTTTTTTTAATTCTCCTTTGTCCTCAGTAGCCAGCACAGCATGTGGCCCTGCTGGTCAGGCTCTGATATCTGAGCCCTGGCACCTAGTCCTGCCCACGGCCAGCCCCGCCCTGGGCGCCTCACGTGGAGCCATCAGAATCTGCCTTTTGTGCTTCAGCCAGTTTGGTCTGAGTTTTCTGTTACGGGAACAAAGGGCTCTTTTACAATTTTTAAAAATTGACGTTTTCATGCATGATTCTAGTTCAACTTATTTTGACTGGAAAAGTTACATGCTTATGGCATAAACATTCTTACAAATATTATTCAGCCTTAAGAACGAAGGAAATTTTGCCATCTGTGACAATATGGATGCACTTTGAGAACATTTTGCTAAGTGGAAAAAGTCAGTTATGGGACAGATACGCCAAGTTTCCACTGATAGGAAGCACCTGGAGTAGTCACACTCGTGAGACAGAAAACAGAATGGTGGGGGCTGAGCCTCATGGTGGGGGCTGAGGTCAGGGGAGCAGGCAAGTTAGCACTTCGTGGCTATGGAGTTTTAACTTGGGAAGAGGAGAAGCATTCTGGAGATGGAGGGTGGTGATGTTGTCAGACAATGTGAATGTGCCCCTGAACACTGCACCTGAATGTGGTGGCGCTGGCAAGTTTTATGTTTTGTTCATTTTATCGTCAAAGATCACTAAGCACCCAGGGGATGGGGTGTAAGCCACAAGTCTGGCTCTATTCTCTTGCAGGCCAATCTAATTCTGACTCCCTGGCCAGGTGGTCATTTCTGAGACCCTTGCTGTCCCAGCCTTTCATGTAATGTTCATGCCTCCCTGCCTCCTTGTGCCACTTACTCTGCCTGGCATCTGTGCTCTCCTGGCTCACCTGCTTCATCCCATGCACTTTTCTGCCTAAATCTGCTGCGGCTCGGTAGCTGTGCCTACATCACACATCCCCACAGGGTCCCTGTCTGCCAGCCTGCTTCTAGACTGGCATTTCTGCAAGGCCTGGTGTGTGTCTTGAACCCAGCATAGTGCACAGGTCAGTGAGTCTTTGGAGACTGCCTGGCCACAAGCAGAGAGCTTTGGTGGCGCCCAGTGATCTACCCAGTGCAGGGGCCAGTTGCTTCCTGAACAGCTCATCTCCAGGATGGGATTTGTTGAGACTCCTGGTTGCACACATGGGTGGACTGGGTCATTTGCCTGTAGTTTGACACTAATGAGAGCCGCCAGACTGCCTGAGCAGTTCTGCTCCAGGCCAGCCTCTTAATCTCCCATTACACCTGGCTCAGCACAGAGAGGACACAGGATGCCCTGGCCTGGGGCCTAGAGGACTGTCAACAGCAAGACAGACCTTGGAATGGAATTAAATCACATGCTTATTTTTTTATTTTTTCCTCCCCTGATGTTACCAGCAGATGGAGAATGCTTTCATTGTTTTCCTTTCCCTCTCTTTTGGCAGGAGGCTGCTTTTCCACTAGGCCCCCAACTAAGATGGAACAAGAAAAAAACAACAGAAAAGCAAAGAAAGGATGGGAAATGGAGAAAATGAGAAAGAGAGAGTACTTGCAAGCAGGGCACAATGGGCTTTTGAGATTCTGGATCAGGCTTAGGAAGGATGCTTATGTATGGGAAGAACACTGGCATTGAAGGCTGATGGATCCCAGGATAGCTTGACTTACCCTGGCATGAGGAGGGAAGTGTCTATTGTCCGGCCATGAGACATTTCCCCCAATTCCATGCATCCCTGGAGGCATCCGTCAGCCCCAGCAGTTAAGCCGTTCAACCTCTGTAATGCAATTTTCCTCTATACTTTGCTTAATTGCTGGAATGTCGAGGAACAAAGCAAGTATCTGTGCAGCTTGAATGTTGCTCTTGCCATGAGGAGGTAACATCTTTCAGTGTCTGCATCTGGATTGTGATTCCCAGGCAGGGGAGTCAATTCGCTCTGGAATTAATAGATGTGGTGTCAGTTGGCAGAGAACTTGAGCTCTCCTTTGAAAGCAGGTGGGTACGGGACAGCTCTCAATGCCTGGCTCCATTTAACATGGCAAGTGGGCAGTGGTTTTGCTTGCAGCTTGATTGTGTTTCAGCCCAAGAGTGATAAAGACCTTCCCAATATCAATCAGCTCAGCGTTAATCTTGTAGAAAGACAAGGATATAAAACGTGGCACCTGCTGCATGGCCTAGAGAGCTGTGTCTGTGGGTCAGTTCCCAGGCACCCCGTGAGGTCAGCAGAACTGGCCCCCCATGGAGAAAGGAGACCTGCTGTGTACAAGGAGCCCCGCTGCTCCATCTGCTCCTGCTCACGCTGGCGACCATGTCTTGACGGTAGCACTGAAGTGTTGGTCTGCGGTGGCCTTGCATATTTTAAGTTCTCTTTGCTTGCAAATAGTAACAACCTACTTGAGGTGGCGTTTGTTCCAGGGACAGGGAGGCACTTTCACAATTCAGTCAGCCCTTAAGAGAATAAACAGAATCAGACTGCAATCAAGATTAGCTCTCTCTATGTCTTGTTTTTTATTGAATTGCTGTTGTCTTTTCCTTGCTCTCTTTGCTTAGGGATTCTTTTGTTTCCCTCTCCCTGTGACAAGTGGGAGGTGGTCTCCCCACTGCCCCAGAGTCCAGAAAGCCCTGGCCTGCGCTCAGGGCCACAGAGTATATATTGTTATAT
This sequence comes from Talpa occidentalis, assembly GCF_014898055.3. NCBI lineage: Eukaryota > Metazoa > Chordata > Mammalia > Eulipotyphla > Talpidae > Talpa > Talpa occidentalis. The sequence goes on along the minus strand of NW_023601212.1, from coordinate 77,486,990 downwards.
ACTCTATTGTTATATTGTTGTTATATACAATATACTATATTGTTATATATTGTTAACCTAAAGCTGCGGAACAAAGTACCAAAAATTGAGTCCCTTAAAATAGCAAATACATTGTTTCACGTTTGTGGGGCTGGAAGCCTGAAGTCAAGGTGCTGGCCAGTCCTGCTTTCAGAAGGCTCTAGGGGAGAGCCCTTCCTTGCCTTTCCCAAGTTCTGGTGTCTGCAGTAATCACTGGCCTTCTGTGACTGGTAACTGCATTGCACAGTCACATGGCCATCTTCTCTTTCCTGGGTGCCATCCATCTGCATGTGTCAGTCTTTGCCCCCCAGTTTGTCCATATCCAGAGAGCAATGGACCAACTTCACTCCAACTCTGTCCCCCCGAAACCTTGCACAACTTCCTCTTGAGGCCATGTCTAGCTCAGAACCCTATAGAGAAGGGGGTAATGTGAAACATAATCAGTAAGATTTACCATATAGTGATCTGGCAGGCCCTTTGGACATTACTTCCTGACCTGTGAAATAGAGATGCTAATGCAGAGGCGTTTGGTGGATGAAGCGAGATAACACCTGTCAAGCACACATCATCACCACCACTACCACCACTATAACAGATGCTTCTATGTTTGAGTGGAATTCCTCTGCCTACCTTCTCTCTGGATTGCTCCCAGGCCATATTATTAAAGGATAAACTTCCATAAGACAACTCATTTGTATTTTTTAAAAATACATTCAATCTGGAGTCCTGACCAGAAGAACCATCAGAGTGTCTTTCCTTCCCCCGGCACGCAGCTCCCAGGGCTCAGATGTTCTCCTCTTTCTATCAAGCTGAGGAGGAATGATGATTTCCATGCAGAAATGGGAAATTTGGGGTGCAGGGAGGGAAGGAGGAAAAAGCACGGTGAGCTATGGGGTATGAAGGGCCCTCTCTGCTGGTCAAGGTGTGGCCAATGGGGACACCTTGTGAATCTTGGAGTGCGGTCCCATTTATGCAGAGAAGGAAATGAGTTAACCATGCGGGAACTCCCACACTGCTCCCTCATTGCAAATGGACTCTGTACCAACTGGATTTTGTCACTTGAACCTACAGCGGAGAACAACAACTGAATCTGATGAATCCTTTTACCAAGTTTGCATGTTTGTTTGCTTGGCTGAGGGCTACTAGCAAAGTTTTAGTTCTTGACCTGGGTGGTCTTTATAAGATGTTCTCATAATTCATTAAGCTATGAGTCATGATTGTAAGTTCTCTTTATAATCCATCTCCTCCCCTGCATGCCCGCAACTCTGCGCTCCAGCCCAGATTGTGAACAGATGATGGATATTTGATCTCTGGTGTGGAGGACAAGGAGGTGGACAGAGCCACCAAAGAGCCAGAGCCAGATGAGAGTAGGCCTGGGTTCTGCTGCTGATCTGTCGGCTCACCTAGGGTCTTGGGGAACCTTGGTTCCTGGCCTTTGGGGGACATTATTCGTGACCATTGTCTTATTTATTTCTTTATAGTTAGTGCAGTTCCTAACCCAGAATAGTTGTTTGATAAATGGTGAATGCCAGCAACCTTCTACTGGTCCTTTGGCTGAGGTTATGGAGGATAATATCTGACAGGTGAAGGCTGGAGGGTTGTTGTAAGCTCCAGGCCTGGCAGATGAAATATATTCAGGATAAGATGATAGAAGCTGCTGGTATATTTTTGTTGTCATATCTTAATAGCATCTACTAGTAGGTAGAGGTTTTCCTAGCTCCAAAGGCAATGTGGAATGCTTCTCCTCGGAAAGGCATTTAAGAGACAGTGCTGCACTCCACACCGGTAATAGCTTTCAGCCTGAAGTATTTCAAGGGTTTGGGGTCATCTCAGAGAAGACCTCAAAGATGTGGCACACAAAGGAAATCTTTCATAAAGTCTCGAGGATCCTCAGGGCTTTCAATGGGATTCAAGAGGCTGAGAGATGGATGTTATGTGTTTGTGCGTGAGAAAATAAGAGAGTGAGAGAGAGAGAAAAAGAGAGAGAGAGAGAGAGAAACAGCATGCCATCCTGCTTGCTCTGAAATTTGGGGTATTATTACTGAGGCAAATAAAAACACAAAAGCCAAAACCAAAAAGAATCTAGAACTCTCTCTATTTTTCCAGACAATCTTAGATCCAAATGAGTTTTTATAAATGCATATTGGTCTATAACAAAGATATCTTTAAATATATAGGTGTTGAATACATGGTAAATACAGATCAAGTGGCTAAGTGTCACATGTCAAAGGTTAATGAAAAATAGAAGGACAGAGCATTAATGGATAATTTCTGCAGGAGCAAGGAATCTTGATTATAGATGACTCTCTCTCTGACTCATGAATTCATTCCTTCATCCATTCATTCACTTGGCACTCAGGTGTTGAGAAGTGTTGGTCTGTTCAGATTTATTCGACCCTAGTGCCTCGGGAATATACAAACATCAAGCACCACCCTTAAGGAGAATAGAAACCCATGGAGAAGACTCGTAAATCCACGCCATACTCCCTTGAGGTTAGGCCTCTATTTTGATTGCCAATGGACCTGGAGTCAGAAAACAATTATTCATAAAATATCTTCTGTGGGTGACCCTGACCCGGGGTCATACATAGAAATAAGGTTGACAACATAATCTTTGTCTTCTAGAAGATAAGCAGTCAGAGAAGGGAGTTAACCACATCTGCAGAGCCCCATATAAAAGAACCACAAGAGAAATGGCACCAGAAGAGGTCAAGTAATGTGATATAGGACATTCATGAAAATTTTTTGTTACTACCATCTCTGGCACCTAAGTAAAAAGTCATTCTAAAGCTGGCTTAGAATGGATGGGAGGAAGACTTAGGTGGATGGGAGGAAGACTTAGGGTAAAGGGATTGCTTCCTTCTAAAGGAAATATATGACTTTGATTTCCATATGAAAGTGACATCCATGTAAGTAAAGAGTGACTCTGAAGGACCGAAAGGGAAGAGGGTAGAGAAAAGAAAAGTGAACATCTTTTGCAATACCTTCCTTAGCCTCACATTGCACTCAATCAACTTTCAGTATTTAATTCTGCTATTCCTTTCCACCAAAAATCCTGAAGGATTTCCACCAAAAAGCCCATGCTATGGGCTCCCCATGACCTACTCTTCAAAGGTAAATAAAACTAGCATGTAGGGCCTCCCCTGGTGGCCCAGTAGTTGAGTGCTGGGCTGCGAAGCTGCCCGCAGCCTCTGCAGCGCCGGTTCGATCCCTGGCCATCTGTGAGGGTCCCACATGGCACGCAGACCTCTCCTGCCGTGCCTGCTGCTCCCCTCAGCAGTGTATTTTGTCAGTCTGCCTGTTCTGTTCCCCGCTCTGGTTCTGAGAATTCTCTCACCCTCCCGCGCTTCTGACTGTACCCAGTGCTTGTACAAATAAATAAATAAATCTTAAAAAAAAGTTTAAAAACAAAAAAAAAATCTAGCATGTAAGGCACAATGACATCAGTCTCAAGCTCATTTTTGAACCATAAATTTAGATGGTTAATGCTGTTGCCCTTTCCTTCCCCACCTCCAGAGGTGCCTTTGTGGGTTTATTATACTTACATTCTCTTCTGGAACCACAGGAAAGTTCTCTAGGCTTTGCCTATAGGTTGGTAAAAGCAAAAAAACGGATTTCACAGACAACATTTATAACAGTGTGATTATGTAAATATTATTCAGTACGGAATTGAGCAGCATGATTAGACCCAAGGGAAACACATGTAGCCCCATCATTAGAGTTGACAGTTGCTGTGATAAGAAGCTGGATCAACACGGAGTAGGAAACGAGGTTGGCAGGGTCTAATCTGATCCCAAGGTCTTAGAGGTTGTGCAGTGTTCAGCCAGTGCAACCACCACCAGAGGGTAATTATAGTTAAGAGTGATACCAAAATATTAATTTTTCTTCCAAATTATATTTGTTATTCTTTCAAATGACAACTAAATTGCTTTGGCACAAATACTGACTGTTTGACCCTAACCAAACAGGATTGTTAGGTATTCCTCTTGGACTCGGGATGCTGAAAAAAATTTACTGAGTCACTAATAGTCACCGAAAGTCTGGGAACCTATGACATAATCTCTGTTCTAGAACATTTTGTCTGGCTGCTGGGGGCTGCCAGGAGGATGAGAGGGGAATCAGAGAGACTAGTCAGGAGGCTTGGCAGGACACAGCCACTGCATGAACTAGGGAGGAGAAAGAGGACATGCAGAGAAATGGACAGACTCCAGACACTTTGGACAGAGAGCGCTGACAGGGTTCAGGGCTGCAGGAGGTGATTTTGGAGAGCTGGCTGGGGGTAGATGTCATCCGTTGAGATGGGATTACCTGGGTGATGAGGAGGTTTGGAGGGTCTATCACCCAGGATGCTCTTGGTTGCAAGGAGCAGAAATGTATGTATGTATGTGTTTATGTATTTATTTTCCTACATCATTGTTGATTTTTGTTCAATAATTGGTTTATTCCTCAGGTGTCGTCTAAAGTTCTCCCATCCCCATAATACCCGGGACCCATCGCCATATTCCCTGTGCTCTTCCCGCCCCTGTTTCGATCCCTCTCCCTGCCCTCCTTGCTGTATGCCCTGGATCTAAGGTTAACTTGCCAGTTTTGTTTCTCTTGATCTTTTGTTCAGTTTCTGGACTCAATTTTGTTTAAACCATAATTCATTTCCTTCCTGAACTCTGGGATCCAGAGTTAGTTCAGAAGGCCAGGGATCAATCTAGGACCTAGATTTGCTTGGCTTCTGCTCTGTCCTGCTCAGGTCAGTCTCCCCCTCGGCCTTAAGGTGAGGGTCATCAAATGTCCCGTCTGCTTGCTGTGCTAGAGAAATGGGGCGGTGGCCCTTCCTTTTCTCTGATGGGCCCCTATCTGTACTGTACATCATACTTTATACTTTTATTCTATCAAAACGGATCTAAAATGAAGGTCTCACTTGCAAGCATGACACCACACAGGAGAAGAAGGTGGTCATTTCTTCTTGAGTGTCTCTGACTAGAGAGGAATCGTCCCTCCTGTAGCACTGGCTGCTTTACCTAGAGCGCCCCATCTGCCCCCCATATCAGAGAAGACTTGGGTGTGAGTATCCCTATCTTACGGAAGTGGGTTAGAGGTGCAGGGTGTGTGCATGTGAGAGACTTGCTTACGTCCAGCCACACATGGCAAGGCGGGTCTCTGGCCTAGGAGCTTCCGGGGCATTGCCCAGGCCACCACGTGGGCATGTAGCTGAAGAAAGCACTGAGAGCCTAATTTCGTCACAAAGGAAGAGAAAATACCACTTCCCTCTCCTCCCCCTCCTCCCTTGCTGGAACCTTATTCTAGATTAACACCCCCCTCCCCCCCACCAGCTTAGAAGAAAAGAAGGGAGCCTTTAGTGGTATGTATGGGTATTGCAGAGTATGCTGGTTCTTTGTATACTGCCCTGTCTGTGGCTGGGTAAACTGCCCCTACACTCAGTAGCTTAAAGCAACAAACCTTTATTAGCCCACCGCTAATAAATGGTCAGGAGCTCAGGAGCAGCTTAGCGGGGTGGTTTTGGTTCAGGACCTCCCATGAGTCAGGCTGAGTCAAGGTCTCAACATGGGCTACAACGACCTGAAGGCTTCACGGGGGCAGAGGCTTTGCTTCTGCATGTGCTCACATGCCTATTAGCAGGAGACCTTGACTTCTTTTTCTCAGCATCAGGAATCTTTCATGCTGCAATTTTCTTGCTGGGTGGATGCCCCCAGGATCCTCAGGGGTGTCACCATGGCTGTAGGCAGAAATGAGTGGCCCATCTTGCTCTTCAGAGTTCTGAGCCTGGGAACTGGCAGGTCAGGATCTTAAGGAATTTTTTGACCACCTGAATAGGGCTTGAAGAACCACCCAGAACACTTCCCTGTGCCCTGGACTCTCCTGGGAGCTTTAAAAAATATGGCAGCTGGTGTCCTGCTCCTAATGATTCTGAATTGATTGGTCTGTGGAGTGTGTTGGGTATTGGGACTTTGGAAAGCTCCCCAAAGCCTGAACATCACTCAATTAAGAGAACCACTCAGAGCCTCTTGCTTCTGGGCAAGAGGCTGTGAAAGACAGCTTTTCCCATCTCCCAGGTACACAGACCAGCAGGCTGCCACCTCCCGAGGCTTGTCTGTCTGAGGCCCAGGCTCCTGGAACAGCGCCCTTCCAGCTCTTGAAGTGCATTTTGGAAAGTCAGCCAGGTGAGCACAAAACAGAAATCAGACTCTGCTCTTCCTTGTACTCAAGTTTTATTTTTTTCTCCTTAGCTTGAAAGAAATCCGTTTTACATCACTTTTAGACTATACTGACTCAAATACAATCTCGACTAAAGCAAAATTACTTAATTAGACAATAATATCAGAGAAATTGACCATTATATCTGGTTATTGACTTTTCAGATGGCCTGTATTACCATTTATATTCTTTCCAGTTGGGTTTTTAAGCATGAAAATAATTTATTGAGAGATTGTTCTTAGAAGCTATTTTAAATAGCCTAATGGCTTTTTAATTTTCAAATCGTTTATATTCATCAGCTGAAGCCAAGAAAGGATTCAGATTGACTCTCACCGCGAGGCTGTTCCTCAGTTATTAAATGGTTATACTTGGAGAGGAAGCCCTGAGATGCAGGATTTTAACTCCCATTTGTGATGTCAGAAGGGTATATCATGAAGGAAATGAACTTTGTGATGGAGGCCATAAAAATAATAGTACAAAAACTACTGTTTATCGATTGACTGCTCTGTGCCAGGCGTTTATGTAGACTGTCCTGAATCCACTTAATAATCCTAGGTCATAGGTGTGATTATCATCCATGAGCAGAGGGGGACCTGAGGGACTGAGTATTGAATGTCATCACCATCATGGTGGATGATGTTGACAGGTTGGTCATACCCTCGACACATCCTTCTAATAGTGTTCCTTTTCACTCTGAGAATCACCCCAACTCAGGCAACAGATTAAATTGTCACTCTGCTTATGGTCCACTTGCCTGGTGCCTGGCCCTGTGCCTGGCATTTCACATACATTATGGCATGCAAACCTCACAATAGTCAGCGGGCACTTTTATTGTCTTTAAAGATGAGGAAACTGGAACAGGGAGAGTTCAAGGTCAGCCATTTGTTAAAGTCACAGAGCTGATCAATGGTGGAGCCAGACTTGAGTCCAGCAGCCTCAGTCACATCCCATCCTCTTTCTGTTACACAAGGCTGAAAGTCAATCAGCATCATGATTTGAAAAATCCAGACCAAGGAGAAAGTTCCATGAGACTGGTTATTGGCTGAAAATAGCAACAACACTATTATAACCACAGGAACATTGAATTGTTTTGTTGTGGTGGAACTTGGTTATCATGAATAAACTGCAGGAAATCACATTTTCTGTTGTTAGGGTCCTTAGAGGAAATACAAACTCTTTCTATTGAATTAGCAAGAGTGTTTTGAAAGTCATGGGGCAGCTGGATAAGATGTGCATCAATTTCTTACTTCCTCCAAGTTTAATTAGACAAACTTGATGACTGTCAACAGCCACAATTATTCCCAGGAACTCAGGCCCCCTTAATACAAACATGGCATCAAAAACAAGAGGGGGCAGATTGAGATCTGGATCCTGGGCATAGCCATCCATAACTTGGGAGCTGGTTGAAATTGAGTGTGTTTGGATGAAGGTGACCAGCTGGTGAGAGGAATTAAAAGCCATGTCCTTTCAGGGATGCTTAAAGAATTTTTTGCTGTTAGGTTAGGAGAAAAGAAGGCTCAGGGCAGAGAGCTGAGAGTTGCACTGAGGATTTGGAGGTGGTGTCAGACTTGCTTTGTGTGGCCTCAGGGCTATAACTGATGGAGAGACAGCAGCTGCAGGGAACGGTGCCATCTCCATCTTTTTTTTTTTTTTTTTAAGATTTGTTTATGCATACCAGAGCTGGGGTACAGGCCAGAGATATGGCGGGTGAGAGGATCCACCAGAGACAGAGTGGGGAGCAAAACAGGAGAATCTACTGAGATACACTGCTGAGGGGAGCAGTGGGCGAGACAGGAGAGGTCTGCCTCGCCATGTGGGTTTCTCCCTGGCCAGCCGGGGATCGAACATGTGCTGCAGAGGTTGTGGATTGCTTCATAGTGTGGTGCTTAACCCCTTGCGCCACCAGAGAGGTCTCATCTCCATCTTTGCAGATATATATGGCAGGTCTGCATGGCTTCTGGAGGAGGGATCTGGCTCAGATTGGATGGTGTTTCATTTAACTTTCTGTCCTTGTAAACCATTTGTGGCACTTCTCACCCCAGGCAGTGTGAATATGCCCAGAAGACTGGGACATGAGCAGGGTCTCCATCCCCTTGAAGGGAAGAGGCCCAGCCACCATCTGTCTCCACGACTGTACACAGCCCTTGCTAAAGTCGTGCAAACATCTAGAGGGTCTGCATGGTTACACGCTCTTTTGACTGTGAGCTAATGTCCCTTTATGCTGGTTAGACCCTCTCATTAGCTGTCTTGCTGTCTCTTTTCTACATATAATTTGCCTGGGTCAAGGGCGGTGCTGCTTCAACACAGATTACCTGTCATTGACAGAGTGTGTTCACCCTTGTGTTTTGCTCAAGGAAGGGCCATGGATATGTTACTGGACTTTCTGTTTCTGTAAAACAACCCTTAATTGAATATTAGGCATCTCATTCTTAAGATGTCTTTTGACAACCCATTACCAGGGAGTTTTTTCTAACCTTTCTTAATAGATCACTCCCTGTATGCTCTCTTTTCTCAGATTTTTTTATTTAAAGGCACTTTGGCCAGCTCTCATTGCCTGCTGATCTCCAAGATCTAAGATGGTGACTTTAAAGTGTTTTGGCCATGACCCATAGTAAGAAACTCATGGTATACTGTGACTCAACACCATCATATGACACTTGCCCTTGCTCCCTTTGATGCGCGAGACCTGACATGTTCAAATCTAAGCTATATTATGCTGAGCTAGCCTGTCTTGTCCGATCCCATCCCATTTCATTTCAACATTTTAGTCATGATTCTCCAAATTGATATCACCTTTTTCAAAGTACTGCACCTACCTTTTTAACTCAAGTGATTTTCCAAGTACCTTTCTGTCACTGTCTTGCTATATGAGTCCTAGAACGCACATCTTCAAAGTAAGGTCTTGCTTTTCAATCCCCCATACTAATTAGCCCGAGGGCACACATAGGAGGGTAAAGCAGCATTTGTTGATCAGGGGAATGTCATGGGTCCTGTGCACATTACTGAGATCTGAAAGTGACTGTCTCAAGACTGGAAACACAAAGACAGGTGCCGTGTGCAGCCCTGGTAGAGGCTGAGTTGTCCTTTGTGAGTGGTGGTGTATGCTCAAATATAGTTCAACCAGAGACATGTGTTGTCTGGGTCTGCACTGGAACAGCGCCAGGCTTTCCTGCAGAAGCAAGAAACACAGATACACTCCTGTCCTTGAGGAGCTCAGTAACTGACAAATAATGAATTTATAGCATGACTCATTAGTGTCGTGCCAGATGCAAAAGTGGGGCACAATGGGAACCCAGCGGGAGGCAGTAGAGAGGATGCCATTTGGATTTGGTATTGTAGGTGGAGTAGGCTTTGGTCAAAGGGAGGAATTTGAGGCAGAAGGAACAGTATGTGCAAAGGCTGTGAGACCTAAGAGTGGTGTGTTTTGGGAGAACGATCAGATCTATGTGCAGTAAAGGATGTGGTGAACTGAGTTTTTAAAATTTGCTTTTTTTTTTTTTTTTTTTAGAGGCATGTCTTATTTATTTATTTATTATTTGTTTGTTTGTTTGGTTTATACATGCACTGGGTACAGTCAGAGGTGTGGGAGGGTGAGAGAATTCACCAGTGCCAGAGCAGGGAGCAGAGCAGGCAGAAGGACTGAAGTACACTGCTGAGGGGAGCAGCGGGCGGCAGGAGAGGTCTGCGCGCCATGTGGGACCCTCCTCCGGTGGCCGGGAGCAGCGGGGATGGAACCGGCGCCGCAGAGGTCGCGGGTAGCTTCGCAACCCAGCGCTCAACCGCTGCGCCACCGGGGAGGCCCTAAAATTTGCTTTTGAATTTTGAAGTTGTCTTGAACTTACAGGTGAGTTGAAGTATAATTAAAACTATTTTCTGATTCCATGAGTTGGCAACAGTGGACAGTTCTGCCAGTCACCTAGGAGTTCATAAATCTTTTCTTATTTGTGTTTCCATTTTCCTTGGCTGAATGCCTAGCAGATGTATTGCAGCATCAAATGGGACCTCCATTCTTAATTTTTAAAGTTCTCTTGATACCATTTTCCATAGAGACAGCACCATATTAGGGGGCAGGAGGAGGAAGAGGGTAGGGCAGTATCACGGGAGGTTTGGTAAAGGGTGAGTGGAGCGTGTGCACATACAGAGGGGGAAAATGTAAGCCAAAGTTGCATGGATGCACGAATGATTGACACACAGGCACTGGCCCCAGAGTGCCCTGGAGGCAGCACCTGCAGGCACCACAATTTAGTGCATGTGCATTGCCGGGGCGTATCTCTCAGCCTGACAGTGTCTGGAGGTAACCAGAAGTGCAGGCACAGGATGTGCCATGACGCAGGCAGGGGGAAATTTCTCTTTGGCCTGTGAGTGGGAGCAGGGCTGTGAGCTCCCAGAAGCTGTCCCTCACCTGTGGACAAAACTGACGTCTTTCCAGCCAAATGCCTGGGTGGGTGGGTCCCTGCTAGGAGGACCGGCAGGGGGAGAAGGAGGTACATGAAAGCAGCATCTATTAGTGTCTAGTGGTGGCTATGGCCACTCACCACAAACTGGGGGCCTCAAACAGCAGGTGTATATCCACAGCCAGAGGCTTGAAGTCTGAAATCAAGGCGACTCAGGACCACCCCCTTCTCCAGCATTTCCAGGGCGGGGGCTTTCCTTGTGTCATCCCTGTTCAGGTTCTTGTCCTGTGGGCTGGGCACTTCAGTCTCTGCATCTGTGCTCAAGGGGCTACCTGTTGTGTGTCTTTGCCCCTTACTTTTAAAGCGTGTATCTGATTGTGTCTAGGGCTCAGCAGTTAATTCAGGGTAAGCCTTTCCTCTTTAGGGCCTTCACCTAATTACTTCACTTGTCGTGTAGCTCTAACTCTTTGTCATAAGAGATGATAGTAGCAGGTTCTGGGGATTAGGGCATGCCAATATGTTTTTGAGGATCCACTGTGCAGCCTACTATACAGGGAAGTCTCTGAACTTGTTGATAGAAAACAAACATGAAGTTAGAAGAGGCTTGCGATGGGAGACCACATAGAAACATTTAAACGCTGCATGTGGTCTTTCGCGTGTGCACATTGGGTAGTGCCTCTAACCTCAAATATGTTGTGATTTCCAGGGAAACATTCACTGCCTGAAATCTGGGGAAGATGAATTAGAGGGGAGCAAACAGAGCCGGGCCCTATTGGAGGGCTTGGCAGCCGGAACCATCTTGAATGGTCTGTGCAGTCAAGTGCATTCCCGAATAATGACATGAATTGGAATATTCAGGAATTTGACTGGTATTTATTGAGTATCTTTGTAATGCTCCAAATGGTTACATGTATAAGCTGTTCTATTTTTTAGTGACTGGTTAAAATGGGCATGGTGTTTCGTTTTCCTTCATAGTTGGAGCAGCTTGGACTCTTCATTATCCAGTAAAGATCACAGCTTGTCAAAAACTAGGCTCAAGAGAATCCCATTTGTTTAGGGTAAACCTTACCTCCCAAGTAGTCCCATTTCTTTGATCAGAGCATTTGGTCTTAAGCTCAGCTAGTCAGATGGCTTAGATTTAAAAGCATTATTTATTTTGAGAAAATGCTTTGTGTCTTTGTTTTTGCTTTATTCCTCCAGACTTTTAAAGTGAAAAGACTAGCATCTGTAATTGGCATTCAGTTTTTAAAAAATATTTAATGCATTTTATTTGCTTCAGATATTTGAAAGGGCCTTCCCTTCAATATATGCATTCACTGAAAGATCCTCAAATCACACTGGAGAATTGAGTAGGGCGGTTATTATTATCCTACTTTATGGGTGAAAAGACTGATTCCTCGCCCTGCGCGAGGGGCTACCATGCTAGTGGCAGAGCTGGGGGTGGAATTCAGGTCTCCTGGATCATAGGCCACTGCCAGGGGTGCCCAGGGCTTCTGCTAATCTTATGTAAGATGTCATGTCAATCTTATGTAAGATTCCCAGGGCTTGAAAATGCCTCCAAGAACTCGCTGTTGGCTAATTGCTGGGATAGACAAAGAGCAGAATCTTCCTGAGCATTGACTTCCTGAGCAACAGATTTTTTTGTTTGTTTCCAACATTGATCTTTCCACTCTGGACCTATGTTAATTGACCACATCCACCCTGGACACCAGGGAGAGGGGGCAGAGGTGGCGGGTGGCAGGATATGGGAAGTTGGGGTGAGCAGTCCATTCTCTTGCAGGGCATGCTCACCCACACATGTCGTCTGCAGTGAATGCCCAGCTCTGTGCTGGCTTGTAAGTGAAATCCATATCTTTCCTGTGCTGCTCTGTGCCCTCCTTGCTTTCTTACCTTGTGACTATTGATTGCATTTAAACAGGCTTTTTGCCCCAGGCCTGGTCAAGGCACCAATTAGAGGCTGGCCCTAATGTGGCTGGTATGAGACTATATATGATTATGTATATGAGATTGGTTTCAATATGCAGCCCTTTTTGGAAAGGATAGAGGCTTTATCCTGAATAATTTATTAGAATCCCCCTTCTAACACAAAAACAAGAGCTGAGCGAGCTCACCGAGATGAAACAGCAATTCATCAGGACATTGTAAGTTGTCAGCCAGGGTCCCCTCCTGTCTCCTCTGCCCAGCTTTAGCTTAATGAAATAAATCGCTTTTTAGTGGGGAGAGGGAAGGTTTTCTCAGGCAATGTTCTAACTTCCCAACAGAAAAGCTTGAGCTCCCTGATTTATTTTGATAAAACAAAAGCTGAGCAGATCTCTGGATGGGTGTAGGAGGGCTTCACTGACTGGGCATCTTTGTGCTTATTTTAAATTTGTGAAGCTTAAAAAGCAATTAAAAAGCATTAAAAATGCATTTGAAAATAGCCAAATGTTTCATTTATTTATTTTTGAAGTACCACTGTTTTACATCCTTGCTAGTGTATTCACAGTATAGGACTCCCCCCGCCTCTGGTGTGGTCAGAGTCGCTCTCCCACCTGCAAAGCACTCTTAGTCCTCTACCACAGTCCAAGGTGCTCCCCCTCTGGAGGTCTCAGATCTATGGTCAGCTTTCAAGGGTTGGTTTCACTGTTAAGCCACATGTGTTCAAAAACCTTTCTTCTTGCTGCTTTTAAATTTAGAATAAAGATTCAGAAAACATAGAGAACAATTTAACGTAACAATGAACCTATGACCCATCATGAACAAATACAGGTTTTTATCATAATTGTTTTAGATGTTTAATAAAGCAAAACAAAAGGTAAACATGAAGCCCCATCAGTGTCTCTCCCTTGTATCATTTCTCCCTTTCCCTAGAAGCCAACATTATTATTCCTTGGAGGGGATACTCTCCTATCATGTTTATCCATAAACTGTGTACGGATTGATCCATACGTTTTAAAATGTATATAAACATTATCAAAATGCTGTGTATACCTTTCTGCAACTCATTTTTTATTCATGACTTGGTGTTTAGTAGCTATTCCTATTCTTTTATCGTTTGGGTTTTGGTAGCTATCCACATTGACATATGTCAACTTAGTTAATTCATTTGAACAGTTTTAGTAGTAATAGGCAGTGTGTGGATATGCCAAAATTTATCCAGACATTTCGTTTTTGATGAGCATTCAGAATCTTTCTAATTTATCACTATTATTAACAAGGTTGCTAACAAAATCCTTGCGTGCTTATGAGGAAATTTCTCTAGTATAATCCTAGAAGTAACTTGCTGTGTTTAAATTTTATTAGACATTGCCAAATTGCTCTCTCAAGGGGTTGTATTATATTGCAGCTCCAGCAAGGTTCAAAGTTGCCACATAACATTTCACAACATTCTCATTAATGTTTGATATTGTGCAATGGTATCTCATTAATTTGCATTTCCCTGGCCACGAGTGAGGATGAGCATAGGTACTGCTTCATGTTTATTGGCTGCTCAGGGTCATTCATCCATTGTGAATTGCATTTTCTCTTTGTATTTGCTTTGTTTGTCTTTTTCTTAATGATTTGAAAAAAATCTCTGGGTATTATTTTCTATTGGTTACATGGACTGCAGATACTTTCTCCCCATCTGTCTGTCCAAACTATCTTCTATCACTCAAGAAACATAACCTTTTGATCTATTTAACCTCTGAATTTTCTTATTTTTTTAAAATTTTATTTTTATATTCCCCATACAATTGCAACCCCCTTATTTTGACACCAATCCCTCCTTTCCCGGCTCCCCATCCCCCATAGTGTGTCTCTGGTTCATAGTTGTTTGTTGATTTTGATTTTTTCTTTCTTATAGTTATTCTTTTTCCTGGTCCCTTATTTAGGTTTTCTAGATTCCTGCTATGAGTGAGACCATCTGGTCATGATCCCTTCCTGCGCCATCCATGTTGCTGCAAATTGCATGTGTTTATCTTTTTTGAATGCTGAGTAATATTCCACGGTGTATATGTACATCTTCTTGATCCAGTCATCTATTTTTGGGCATTTGGGTTGTTTCCAAAGCTTAGCTATTGTGAATTTTCTTATTTTTAAAAAAGCTTGTGGAAATATTTCTTTACTGTAGATCATAAAATTATTTTCCAAAATTCTTTTCTATTGATATTAAAGCTTACTCCTCATATTTATGCAGTTACGTAGAAGTTGTTTATATGTACATATATATTTGTTTATTTTTGGCATGGTATGAACTGCTATGCTCTGACAGCCTCTTCCTGAGAATTCTTGCTGTGGGTAAGAAATAATCCTCTGTTTAACTCACTATTGGTTGGTCTTTTTGTTTTGTAGCCTAACACATTTAACTGTTACATTTATTTTCACTACTCCTAAAACTCCCTTTCTATATTATCTTGGAGATTATACTCATTTTTTTTCCTTTCTATTTTTCTTTTTCTTTGTTTCATTTTGAGAGATTGCTCCAGCACTATCTTCCATTGCACTAATTCTCTCTCTTATTAGCTTTGATCACTTGTTTAGCCTATGGTATATTTCCTCTAATCAGTTTTGTTTATTTCTATAATTTTTACTTGTTTCTTGTTCAAAGTTGTCTTTTTTGTTTGATTATGTCCTTTGCATCCCTGACAAACTCTATTCCTTCAAGTAAATTTATTTTAATGTATGTATTGATCTACTATTTGTGATTTCTGACACAATAGAATGTGAGATTTCTTTAAGAGTTATGGCTGGACTACGTCTTCAGCATGAACTATTTTTCATACCAATGGTACATGACTTTGGAAAGGCTTTCCTACAAGAACTTTTTAGTTGCTTCTATTGGGACCACAGAGGAAATTTCAGGACCAACTTTTACATGTAACATCTTGGCTCAAGGTTTTTTTGTACATGCAGGAAGTTTAAAAATTCTGATCTCATATTCTCAGGTGGTGTAATTTGGGGGATTTTATTTCTCAACTCCCATGGGTTTGGCCCATGGAGTGAAGTTTTCTGAATTCTACTTCCAAGGACAGGAAGGACATTTATTGGTTCCTGGTTCCTGTTAAGAAACTCAGATCCAATTCCTGTGGCAAATGTGGATGGAGTCTTGGCTTCAATTCCAAACTCCTTTGGAGGCTTTAAAACTTCTGGTTTAGTTACTCCTGTGGCCATAGTTTCAACTCATACTCACTGAATTTGGTTTTGTATTTTAAATTCTATAGTATCTCTATGTGTTTTGAGAGGAAGGGGGACTTCATGCATGAACACAGTCTACCATCTTGACCCAGAAGCTCTTCCATTTCTTCATTGGCAACTTCCAAGTTATAAATTGTGTTGTCATGGCATGGCAGACCTCTCCTGTCATGCCTGCTGCTCCCCTCAGCAGTGCTTTCGGTTTGTCTGCCTGTTCTGCTCCCCACTTTGTCTCTGGTGAATCCTCTCACCCTCCTGCGCCTCTGGCCTGTACCCCAGCTATTGTATAAATAAAAAATTAAAAAAAATGTGTTGTATCCCAAATATTCATTTGTACGTTAACAATTTTGAAGTCAGAATATATTCTCCCATAAAAAGAAAGTGGTATGGTGATTAGACAAATGATAGAGCAAGTTTTGGTGCTTAGGACAGATGGGCTACAAGGTTTGGATTTCATTAGAAGTCTAGGTAGTTATCTCAGGGTGCATTCTCCATCATTCAAAGTTTAGCTTTCAGTCTTGCTAAAATGTGATTTTTTTTTTGCCCTCATTTTTAGAGATTGCTCTAGCTTTATCTTCCATTTCACTAATTCAGTGAAGAGCAATTTATTTGCATGTCAATTGTGGATCCATCTCTCATTCAGATAGCAGAGTCTGATATGTAAAGTCAGAATGCCAATTTAAAATTTACTGTGAGAACAAGAACTGTGGGGGGATTGGACATTTAAGACCTCCTGCAGCACATACTTTCCCTGGAGGCAAGCTCTATGGGAAGTCACATAATAATCAGGAGGTCTCCTATTGAGCATGGAACCTAAGCAAAGTGGTTTTTAATTATGTGATCTTGAAAGTTTAATGGCCTCAGAGCCTGACAACTTGCTGGATCCTTTTCTGTAATAGAAGGATTATAGGGGGACCATCACATTCAAGCCCATTAACATGGTGGCCCATCCTCTGGATGGAGCTTGGTTGGTCATTGCCAGCTCTTGTTTCTCTGATTCTTTTCATTTTTTTTGAAAGATATTTTATGCATATAAGAACTAGGGTATAGGCCAGAGGTATGGGGGTTGAGATGATTCACCAGACACCGTAGGGAACAGAACAGGCAGAATGACTGAAATACACTGCTGAGGAGAGCAGCAGGCAAGTCAGGACAGGTCTGCTGTGCCATGGGGGTTGCTCCCTGGCCAGCCGGGGATTGAACTTGTGCTGCAGAGGCTGTGGACAGCTTCATAGTGCTGTGCTTAACCCCTTGCACCACCAGGGAGGCCCACTCTCTCTAATTCTTTTCTATGCATCCATAGATGAGCCTATTCTTTCTTTTAGATTTGTTAATATCTTCAATTCAGTCTTTCTAGGACCTGGGAGTCACAATGTTTCAATGTGATTTTGCAAAGCTCAGTGCTCATTCACTCTGGATGATTTCACAGCTTAAATCTCAGTTTGTAATCATATTTCTAGCTTCTTGGTAGAAGGGAAGAAGACCCTCACAACTAACTCCCTTCCTCCTGCAGCAATTCCTACCACCATTATTTCCCCCCAACTTTGTAACTGAAAAATTTCAAATTTACAGAAAAGTTGGAAGAATAGCTCCTCTTAAGTGCTATTTGCTCCTCAGCTAAATCAACAATTGATAGGATTTTGTTGCATTTTTAAAATACGGATGTAACCTAAACATTTCTTTTTGCTTGTTTGACTGAGCCATGAGATAGTTAGTTGCAGACATTAGGCAGCTTAGTCAATCAATCATCATACATTTCCTCTGAGTAATATTTTCTTACATAACCACAGTACCATTGTCATACCCAAGAAAAGAAATATGAATTCATATTCCATACTTGAATTTCCCCAAATTTTCCAACAAGGTCATTCCTATGAGCACTAATACTAGTCACATTTTGGAAAGAAAAGTATTCAGAGTTTGAAGTGTCCGGGTTAACAGCCAGTCCTCAGAGCAAGCTAAGGTAGATATGGTCTTCCTTTTCCATTCCTCTTCCTGTTGTTGACTCTTAGAAGGGAAGATTAGACATGAAGAAATGATAACAAAATCAAGAAGGGAGTGTTGATTTAAAGGTAAATGATGGGGTTATAATTTATTGTCTTATTGATTTTAACCATCTTTACATACTCATTCATATGTTCTCTGTATACATTCACAGTTAAACTTTTATATTCAGGTATCATTTAATAGATGGGGTCAAAAGCCCCATCTATTAAGCAATGACAAAGCACACTGAGTGGCGACCCCAGGCTCTACCTACTTTAGTTACTGTATTACTGCACATAAGGGCTCTAGTTCCCAATGTTACTCAAGTTCACTTCATGATGGTGTCTGAAGGTGTCTATCTGAAAAGAATTTAACGTCCTAAAAGTTAACTTGCTTTATCAGTGTCCAAGGAAATATTCCACATGTCTTGAATCAAGGCTGGGATATTTTGGGGTGCCCCTGGTCAGTAGTTGTCTTCAGGATGCCAGGTCTGTTTTAAGCAGCTGGAGGGTGGTACTCCCTGTAAGAAATTCACTCTGTTCTGTGTATCTTTAGGCCTGGTTAATACACTCTCCGGTGAGTAAGAAGGAGCTCTCCACCAGTCTTGCGTTTGCAGGATGGGGGGCTCCTGGCCACCACTGAGATGGGGCTGGACTCTGGCTAGGGGGAGGACTGAGACCACCTGCACACACACCTGCACACACACCTGCACACACAGGGCTCAACTCTCTGGACTGAGAGCCAAGACTACCTCTGTGTCAATATGACTTTATTAAGTCATTCTGGGAAATTCTTGCCCAGAGAGATAAGACTATAAGCCATTAAATAACTTCACTGGATCAGAAAATTTCTCCAAACCGATTTACTCAGACAATAGTTGGCTCATCTGGGCAAAACAGCTCAATGATTAAACAACTGTACAGGTACCCAGACTTGCTTCAAGACTCTCACAAATGATTACAACATGAACAATGCTCAGTGCCAGTCAGAACCTCACATTAAAAGACTTCCTTTGAGGGCCTCCTCAGGTGGCGCAGCGGTTGAGCGCTGGGCTGTGAAGCTGCCCGCAGCCTCTGCAGCGCCAGTTCGATCCCCGGCCGCCGGGCGAGGGTCCCACATGGCGCGACAGACCTCTCCTGCCGCGTCTGCTGCTCCCCTCAGCAGTGTATTTCTTTGCCAGTCTGTCTGTTCTGTTCCCTGCTCTGGCTCTGGTGAATTCTCTCACACACACACCCGCCCCCCCCCCTGTGCTTCTGACTGTACCCAGTGCTTGTATAAATAAATCTTTAAAAAAAAAAGTTAAAAAAAAAGACTTCCTTTAAGTCACTCCAACCCAACCCCTAAGTCTTACAATTACTTACCTCTGACCTCTTTCTTCTATGATGCTTCTGAGACGGTCTCTCTGGCTGCATAGGTCAATAAACTGCATTTGCTTCATTAGCTCATCTTGCTGGTGGTCTTTCAGAGAAATCTGCATCAGCTCATAGGCATGGGGAAATGCCTTCTGGAAACCAGACGTGATTTGTGCAGTAGAGCAGCTATATTATGTCCACAAAGCAATAAGGGCTCATTAAAGGTTGGCTGAGCAGAAAGATAAACAGAAAGGAGGGTGCCTGATGATGGTTGGAGCTGGAAAGTTACCTCTGGACTTGGTGTGGGATGGGGGAAAAATGTTATTTTGTTCATCCAGTGTCAGTTTGATTTCTGTTATATCATTTCTGAAAAATTGGTTAATTAAAAATACAATTTTCCTGGAAGAAGCTTTTGTAAGACTCTCAGCAACCCTTTCCCCACCCCTCCTACCAATTCTGAGAAAGTAAAAAGGTGGGGGGGGGGCACCTGAGGAACTACAAAAGCCAGAGGGGCATTCTGGGTTGATCAATACAATCAGAAGGGCTTTCAGAGTTGAGAATGCAGCCAGTTATCTGCCCGTGTGTTACTTATTCTGGTCACAAAAGTAGTATGAGGCCAGGAGCTCTAATGCAAACTAGGTGGGGGGTCCAGGAAATAGAGGGATGAAGAGCTCAAGGCGGGCACGAAAGGCCGCCATATGGGGGACACCTGATTTATATATTGGTCAAGGTGTGTGAATGGCAGCGGCAGCGTGGTGAATGGGGGCCTGGCAGCCTGAAAAGTCAGGGGGCACAGGACTTCTTCCTCTGATCTGTGCTGTCGAAGGTCCCCTTTTGCAGCTGGAGAGTTCCTCGACTGCAGAAGCTGCGTGCAGTGGACCCAGTGCTGCTACAGAGAGATACCCACGATGAAGCCCACCTCCTCGCTCAGTGCAGCCTGGATGCCAGACCCAGTGCTTCCTGAGCACCAGAGCTTCTGGGCTTTGCCTCCCGCTCCCTCCTCTCTCCCTGCCTTGGCTGTGCCAGGTCCCTCCCTCCGCATTTGGCTTCCTGAAATATAGTTCTCATTTAGCCGCCATGCCTCTGTGATTTACTGTGCGCGAGCATCACCGCGGAGCAAGTAAGACATCCTTCATCTTCATACCTGACACAAGAGGAGCCGTAAAAGTAAGTCTCCCAAGTCAGACTCAAGGGCCTCTTGATTAAGAGTTAAATTGCAGATATGATTTACACAATTTGAGCTTGGGGAAACAAGGGATGTTGAAGATAATGTGATTGACAAACTCTATTCCTGCCTCTCTCCCCTCACCTGAACCTGTGGAACTCTTGTAGAGGGATGGAAACTCTTCGCTTGGTTTGGGGAGAACAGGGAATATGAGAGATGGGCTCACCTGGGTCCATGTCAGGGAGATGTGTGTTGAAAACCTCTTCGGATGTCAGTGTTAATCAGGTAAAGCCAGCAGGCTAAGGGGGAGATCAGGTGTGTGAAGGAGGTGGGACAACATCCTAGAGGGAATAGGATTCAGAAACAACAGTCTTGGTTTTGACTTCGCTCCTGGTAAGCTGTGGGGGTTCTTATGCAAGGACAAGGGAATGGGGTTTAGCCTCTTTACCTATAAAGTAGGGAAGGACTAAATTATGCAAAGATCCTTTTGATTGACTTATGGGAAACTGAAAGAGGAGGAAAATCCAGTAAGTTTAGAAAATATTTTGGTAAATTTTACCATGAAGGGAAGCTGGGAATGGGAGAGGAGTTGGAGGGAGATGCGGATAGGATATCTTTACAATGGAAGATACCAGAACATGTTACGAAAAGGAGATATTTGTAGTAATAAAACCCCCTAGTGGGTGAAAGGGGAGACATTGTAGAGCTCAAGTGACCTATGATAGGATCAGACAGTTCATGCCCTGTCCTGGAGGCAGAGTGTATGGGCACAGATGCTTGGAGACACAGGACTTGTAATGGGAGAAGGAAGTAGTTAGGTCTTCTCTGAGATTTTCAAGTTTTTCTCAAATAAGCACATGATGATACTGTCAGCCCAGACGGTAGAGAGATGTTTTGGAGGTTTGACAAGAAGTTGTGATAACATCTCAGGAAGTGCAATTACTGGGGTATGGGTTGTTGGTCAGTGATTTTCCCCAATTTATTCCTATTTACCAATCATCACTGATCCAATCTTGAGCTCTGCCTTTGAGTTCTGAATATTTATGATTTTCATCCTTTTCATCTCTACACATTCTAGTAGCTCCTTTTCAAATGGGATTCTTCCTTTTTCATACTGATCTGTTCTTCATTAGACTTTCTTTTTGAACTATGAACCCTTCAGTCATTTCAAATCTACTTCCTTCACTTTCTTTTTCTTCTTCCATTCTATGCAGTTCTTGGGAGCTGAATCTCTGAAGAGAATCCACTCATTCTCCCTGAACGTGGTTCATATCAACCATGGATGGCATTTCTTTGTGTCCTGGCTGGTAAACTTTCCCCTTGGCACAGTCACACATTTCTTTCTGTTGATGCCATTCAAGGTGCCCACTTATGGGTGAAGGCTTTTTTCTTTCCCTTACTGAGGTAACCATGGTTTACAACCCTGTATATGATTTGGGGGGATAAGTTCACACCTCTTCAGATGTGTGTCACCCCAGCACACCCACCACCAAAGCAACAGTCCTTTTCCCTGGACAGTTGTGTCCTTGTGTGCCCTCCTTCCTCCTCCAGCAGACTGACATCTGCAGTCATACTTCTAGGGTTTTTGTTTGTTTTCTCTGAGTTCTACGTATGAGTGAAATCATTCTGTATTTGTCTTTCTCCCTCTGACTTACTTTACTTAGCATAATCCCCTCCAGTTCCATCCATATTGCAAATGGCAAGACTTCATCTTTTTCTTTTTTTTTTTTTTTTAAACAGCTGAGTAGTATTCCATTGTGCCTGAATGCCACATCTTCTTAATCCACTGCTGTGTCAATGGGCACTCAGCTTGTTTTCATCACTTGGTTATTGTAAATAGTGCTGCAATGAACCTAGGAATGCATATCTCCCCTGTGAAAGATTTCATGTTAAGTGTTTAGCTGGTAATTTTTCTGTTTCTCAAATGATGTAATTTAACTTTATACCTTCACATGGAACTTACCTGAAATTTTATAGGTTCTTTCTTTCCAAAAGCATTGCTAGACAGTAAACTTCCTTTAGCTTCCTTGGGAAGGTAGATGGAATTTGTCTGTTTCCCATGTAAGGATAAGGTGGTTTTTGAGTCTCTGGATTTTATACATCTAGTTCAGTTTCAATACTGCTCTTTCTTCTGTCCCGAACACATGTCCCCTGTCCTCATTTAGGAATATGAACTCAAACCACTGGGACCTACAATTGGGAGAAGAAGCCAAGTAGTTCCCTATGGAGTCAGCTTTGTTTTCTATTTTTTCCTAGTGTTTCTTGCTGTATTTTGCAGTTGATTATTTCACTTCCTTAGTTTTGAACTCTCCTCCATATTATACTTTTTCAAAAATATTATACTTTTTGTGGTTATTTTATCTGATCGTCTGCCCAGCTGTGCAGATCCGTCCATGGCTCTTGTAACAACCTGTACCTGGGACTGAAAGTGACACTTCTGCTCTGTGTCAGTGCTGGGGGTAGAATTTCCCTTTGCCAAAAACATATGCAGGAAAGTCTCTATGAGCTGGAGAGCAGGGAATAGTTAAATAGTGACCTATTTGAATAAGCAACCCTCTTACAGCCCCCTGAATGGATGTAAACTTGAGAAGACTGCAGAGAAAGGGCAAAGCGATTAGAGGTGAGTGCTTGCAGAGATGAGGCCAGCTTCGGGGCTAGACAGTAGAGCATAGTGTTGTGAGAACCATGTCCACTGAGAGACCACAGCACAGGGAAGAGCATGGTGTCCAGACACACAGAGTAAAATGTTGTGGGCTGGAGGAAGAGCAACACCTTCAGATGGAAGGTACTCACAAGGCACCAGGTGAAAAGAATGAAAATAGCAACAGCTCCAAAGAGTATGGTCAAATTCTTCAACTCCAGGGGCAAAGAAATAATCCCCATGTGGTCCAGAAGGAGCAAACCAAGGATGAAAGGGCAGAGGTCGGGCTTCACTTTTGCAGCATGAACAGGAAGCAACACGGGCAAGTGATGAGAGCTTTGATTGCAAAGGAGTTGGGATACACGGGTGTGCTCACCTGTGAGTCACAGGGAGGCCTCCTCAGGAAGGCAGTGATTCTGGAACATGACCTTGTGCTGAGAAACCCTTCAGAGATGTGAGCAGCTGCCCAAGGGAGTGTCATGATATCGAGCCCACACATTGCCAAGGTGGGCTAACAGGAGGACAGCCAGCTCTGAAATCATCTAAACCTTAGAATCCAGTCTAAATAACTGTTGTAAATATATTTTGAAAGCAGAATGCAAATGTCATCATTTTTTGGGAAAGCAACGATGTTAACAATAGCTAGGTCAAACGTTTCAAATTATGCCCATGGAAGCCATGAGGTATATGGGTGCGGCACTAATTTCCCAGTTCATAAGGAGTGTGGTTCTCAACCCTCATGGGATACAAAGCCTGTGATGGTGGTGGGCAGTTCTCAGTGGCTCCTGCGGTTGGGGACATGCTTCCATTGGGATCCCCTTAGTCAGTGGCTGGGGTTCAGTGGCTGGGGTCTCTCTTAGTGCCTCCATCTCCACATTGTGAGGGCCCCTCCCACCGCTGGCGGGAGTGGGGTGGGACTTTCTGCAAGAGCACAGGACCATTTCTCGCAGGGTATCTTCTGTGGGTGGTGAGTTTGTGGCACGAGGTGTGTGTGCAGTGAGGCCACCCTTGTAGGGGGGACTGGAGCCCTCTGTTCTGCATTCTGGACCTCTGCTACCTTCCACTCCCCTTACAATCTCCCCAACATCTTCCCCTGACTCTTGCTACCTCCTCCCCTGCCCCACCCCCACTTCCAGTTTCATCTAGGCTCTAGCAGGGTAGAATCCCATCTCATATCCATCTCCTTTCTTTGGCTCTTGGAGTCTTTGTTCTCACCTCATGGTGGACTGCAGAGACTGCCTGGGGTAAAGGTGAGAGAAGGGGTGGGGGGATTTCCATAGAACACAGCCAGATTCAGTTGGCTAGGACCCCGTCACACTGGGTTTTATGCACAGGGGCTTCATATAACCCCTGGCCAACGCCATGCCCAACGAAGACACACAACTTAATGGCTTCTCCAAGGCAGACAGTGTGTAACCTCCACCTGGCCAAGAGGCAAAACTTGGAGGGGCCCAGAGTCCCCCTGGTGACCCCTTACCATAGAACTGCCACCCCGAACTTTATTACACACACTCACATGCTTTTCCTCATCACTTCTCTACCTAAACATGCACTCCCCAACACTCTAGTTTGATCTGGTCCTTTTTCTTGGACTTTATGTAGCCAAAGGCAGAGCTGGTGTTTATCTGTGGGTCCAGCTTCTCTTCTTGATGGCCGGGGGTACAGTGCCTCCAGGCTGGTGTCTGGAGCTGGAGTCCATCGGCCAGAGGAGCCCACAGGCTCCATGGCTGGAGGCCGGGCACCCTCGTCTGTCCAGCTCTCCTGTGGCTGTTGCTGGGTGCCCTGTCCAGGGCTCGACTTGCGAAGCCTGCTCCCACCTTGCGGTGCACATGCGCCTGCTCGCGCCAGGCGGCTCCTAAATCAACAGCACAGCTGCCACGTTGCTTTATTACTTTTACTTCCGCTACTGAGTTATTGATTTTGGGATGTGAATTTTAGCCCTGGCACTTGTATCCTGACTTATGAATGCTTGAGTGACATTGTTACAGGACATAAAAAGGCATTTTAAATGACAACACTAGTAAATGTTGAAATACTAGTCTGAGAGCCAGCAGAATTGCCAGGGGATTGCTCTTGCACACTGGCTGGCCTGGGGCGCCTGGCCCCACAACGGCGGGTGCTGCTGTCTCCCCCTCCAAGTGACTGTGCATCCAGGCACACGCTGCCAGGCCCACCCACCTTGAACTTAGGCAATTCTTGGCGAACTTCTTTTTTTCAGTTTGGTGGTCTCATATTACTTAAAGTATTATTCAAAAAGTGAGATTTTATTAATGTTATAAAACACTATTCAAAGCTGAATAATTCAAAAGCACACAGAATGTCATTTTACCCAACCTGTGCGTGGCTGCTTCTTCAGCCACACAAATGGTCAACAGAAGCTTTGAAATTATTGTTTGGTAAAGACTCAATGGAATTTGAGTCAATGGGTCATTCAGGTTCTCAATCTTTTTTGGAGAACTTGAGGGAAAAGGAAATGGAGGTAATATTAGTCTCTTAAAAATATATTTAAATCTATAAATAAAATAGAAATATGTTTTTATATATTATAAATAAAAATAACCATGATATTGGGAGGAATATACTGAAATGTCAGGTTTGCTTTTTTGGGGGAAGAGGTGAGGTTAGGGAACAGTCTTCTTCATTTTTGTTTCCCCAAATATTTGTTTTAAATATGTTCACTTTTCTAATAGAGAAACAACTTCAAAAAGAGGCTGTAAAAAGCATAAAGAAAAAGCATTTATTCCCTGTATAGAAATATAAAGGAAGAGTATATAATTCACTAGAGATATGAGGCTACCTGTTTAAACATTTTGATAACTGAGGCCAGATGGAAATCTTAAGTAATGTCCCTGTCTCATCAACTGACCCCCCAAAAGCATATCCGTTCTCTAGGAAGCACTAACTTTTATCCCAGCCATAAACTACAAAGTGTAAGAGGAATTTTTCAGGCCGATAGATCATTTTCTCAGGAACACTGAATAGCTAATAGAGTGTCTTTGACAGTAATATTTCTTCATCTCCCAGACATTGACTCTCAGACCCAAAGGCCATGACATAAAATTCCCGTGCAGGGAAAATGCTTTGATGGGTGTCAGGGAAAGCAGAAGGCTTTGATTTCTTTGTTTCCTGCCTTGAATGAAGGATGGGACTTGGGAACCTATGAGACTGATTGTCAGGTCCTTAAGTATGGGACACTGTATGCTTTCACCAAAATATTTACTCTCTATCAGGTCCAACCCCATAGGCTTGCATTCCCTGGTAACCTCATGGGCATGCCTATGAGAAGACCCCCACCCTCACCCCACTGACAGCAGGCAAGGCCTTGTTGTACATTAAGTGCAATGGAATATGAGCAGAAACGGTGTGTCTATCCCCAAGCAGAGGCTTGAAGAACACTGCAGGGTTCAATCACTGTTCTTTTACTTCTGCAATGAAAGGCCAGTGTATCTAGAGAGGGGATTGTGTCTTCACCTAGGGCCTGGGATGAATAAAATGGGGAGAAAGGACAGGCAGTTCCACGAAGGACAAGCAGCATGAGTGAGAATGAAACCTGAGCTGTTGAAAGCCACTGAGCCACCGAGGGACTGCTTGTTATGGCAGCAACCCAGCAAAAGCTGACTAACAGTTCAGACTACTTCACTCACATGTTAGGGCTTCAACATATGGACTGGGACACAATTCGGTCTCTAGCATGACAATAAAGACACTTGGCCACTGTGCTTATGGAATCACTCTGGATAATCTTCTAAGATGTCAGTCCCCCTTGAATCATGGGAAGGAAATCAACATTTATCGAGTGCCTACTCCACACCAAACTCTCCTCTGGGTGCCAACAGGACCATATTGCTGTGGATTAGACAATTGCTCAGAAATATTCCTTTTTCTCCTCTTTTCAGAAAAGCATACTCTTCCCCACTTTAAAGCTAGACTTTGCACCTTGCTCTGGCCAATGGCATGTGGGGAAGAGGGCTGCAGAGAAGGATTTAGAACAAATTTCTGTGGTTACATATGTCCAGATATACTTTGCCATTGCCACGACAATTGTTTGTCTTGGGTAGATGCTGGTCCCTCTGCCTGGCTCTAGAATGATGTCATGGGAAGCAGACCCGCCCCAGCCAATTGTTAACCACTGAGATTTTTGTTCTGCAGTTTTGCTGTGGCAATAGATAAGGCATTCATGTGCAATCACCCCCAAGGAAGGAGAGTTCGTCTCTTAGTCTAGAATCATCCTCTCTCACCCTTCTTTGCCTGGTTAACTCCCATTTAGTCTTTAGGTCTCAGTTTAAATTCTGATCCTACTGAGTAGCTCTCCCCACCCCACTCCTGAGCCTGAATTAAGTGTCCCTCCACATTCTGGTCTCTAGCTCTGCTATTACTGCCCATCGATCATGCTGCAGTGTAATTGCAGCTCACTTGTTGGGATCCTCCTGTAGACTACAGATTCGGGGAAAGCCACAATCACACTGCTATGGACTGAATTGTGCCCCCCTCAGAATTCATGCACTGAGTTTCTGACCCCCAGAATGTAACATATTTGGGTAGGGTCTTTAAAGAGATAACTAAATGAAAATGAGGTCATTTGGGCAGGCCCTCATCCACTGTGACTCATGTCCTTACTGGAAGAGGAAATTTGGATGCAGACATGTAGGAAGGGGAGACCCCACGAAAACACAGGGGGAGGATGTCTACCAGTCAAGGATAGAGGCCTGAGACAGCACCTTCCTTCACAGCCTTTGGGAGGAATCAGTCCCAAGACACCTTCATTTTGGACTTCTAGTCTCTGGAACAGTAAATTTCCGTTGTTCAATCCCCCAGTCCACAGTAATTTGTTATGGCAGCCCTAGGAAACTAACACACATAGCTTATTCACATCCCAGGGCTGAGCACAGGGCTCAGAAGAGAGCTAACATCTGATGAATATTTTTTTGAGTAAATGAAAGGATGAGTCACCAACCTGGAAGGGCCAGGGTTCATTGGCCCAGTTTTTACAACTGAATTTTACCAAGTGCTGATAAAATGTTATGGACATTCAGGAAAATTAGGCACCATTCACGGAGTCCTTCTGGACCTGAGGATGCAGAGTAAGATGCCACCTACCACTCCCATCTTCTGTTGGTTTATAATTAGATGTAGAGGTGGGTGTAGAATATATTTACAATTAAAGATACAATTCAAACTCTTGAGAAACCTATAAACAAAATGTGATCTGAACACAAAGGAGCAAGGAGTTGAGTCCAGTTTGAAATGACTAAGGAAAAGATTCAGGCCTTGAAAAGTTGGTTGTGTTTCAGCAAAGGTGTACCTGGATCCCTTCCATTTTGTAGCAAAAGCTCCCCTAGCATAAAAATTAGGATTAGCAGAATTAAACTTTAACCACCCTTTGTTCTCCTTTCTCCTGCTCCCTTGTGATTAACCTTTAACTTGCAGCTAATGCATTTTTCTCCAGCTGCATTCCCTGAAACTTGAAAAATTGTATTACACTCCTAACTTAAGTTCTGTGTGCTCCTTTGGGGATTATAGTAACATCAAAAACAAATATCTGTAGTTTGTTGCTGGATGATGAGCCAGAGGAGACACTCCCTGCTGAAAAAGTAAACACCTTGACTCAAAATGCTTAGACTGACCAACACCTCCTTGGACATGGTAATTCAAAGCCCCCTACTTCCTTTATATCCTACACCTCTCACTTTCCTCCTGTCCCTTATATAATCACAGCATTCCTGCCATTCAGGAACTGGCTATTTTTTTAAAATTTTATATGTATTTTACATCATTTTTCATTTTTATACAATGTATGCATTTTCATCTTGATTCTAGTCCCTGTAAAATTCCCACCACCCTTGTTTTGATTCTGTTTCCTTCTCCCCGCCCAGTAGTGTGTCTCTATACACAATGGAATATTACTCAGCAATCAAAAAGATAAACTCATGCCATTTGCAGCAACATGGATGGAGCTGGAAGGGATCATGCTCAGTGAAATAAGCCAGAAAGAAAAGAAAAATACCAGATGGTCTCACTCATAGCAGGAATTTAGAAAACCTAAATAAGGGATAAGGAAAAAGACTATAATAAAATAAAAATCAAAATCAACAGGCAACTATAAACCAGGAACTGGTTATTTTTAGGATGCCAATCCTGCCCACTCCTTTGGTGGCCACCTTGAAAAGACATTCTTGTGGCTCAGAGTTTGGCTTTCTGAGTGGGGAGCCAAGGACTCTGGCTGGTTGCTTACAAAGGGAACTAGTGGGGAAAGAGAAACCCAAGGCACAGTATATGTAGCGGTAGAGAGGGAGAAAGAACACGTCCCAAGAACAGAACACAACCAGTTTGGTTGGCTCATAGAGTTATATTGGGGCCTGTAAATGGGCAATATTTAGGAGGGCCTTGAAATCCAGCCTGAATTTAACTTTAACTGCTTTTTGTTTTCCTTTCTCCCACCTCCTCGTTGTGAAAATTTTTGAATCTCTATGTATCTGCATTTCCTGCTCATAAATACTGGACATATGGCTATCAGCTCCTCCTCCCTTCTCCTCCCTCCCCTTGAAGAAGAATCCTTTGGTTTATTCATTGCAAACACGATCTTCTTCCCGTCTATATTCTTTTGCTATAATTTTCAATAGGAAATTTATGCGTGGTCAATTAGCCCTCCAAGAACATGCTCAACTTTGATGGATGGGCCAAGCCTTTGTTAAGACACCACTCAGTACGTGTGTTGATGTTTTCGTGTCAGTGCAGAGACTGGTAATTAATCCAGGAAACTAATCACCTCCTTCAAACTAAGGCAGCCAGAAGTTCTCTTATGCATGTTCAGATTTGGTAAATCACTTGACAATCACAGGGCTTTCTAGGGCATGGTGATCAAACATATTTTTCTCCTCATCCACTGTGGGGGTCATCTTTCTCATGTGCCAGTGATTCCAGGCAGGTCTGCATGGCTTGTTACCATACTGAAAGCACAGGCCTCGGAGGGGCAGCACCAGCCCTCTCTGTGGCTGCTCTTGACCTTGTTGCAAGCTGTCAGTCCCTCAGCAGGAGCAGCAGATTGGAAATGTAAGGTGAGCAGAGGTGGGAGGGAGGTGGGGGATGGAGAACTTGCGAGTTGCTCTGGTCTTGCAGGGGAAGGGAAAGGCACTACTTGCTTTAAATTTTTATCTGAATATTTGTTTATATCCCAAGTATGCCAGTATGATGTGAAGTACCGAAGACTTGGCAATGTTGATGCGGTCTCTCAATAATTGACTTTTCAGATTCCTTAGGCTTTTTCCACTCCAATACATATGAGGTCTGATTTCATTAATAATCTAAGCAGGTAAGTATGAAGAGCATGGCCTGTGAGGAACCATGATGTTTGTGAAAGGCCCCACCAGGACCCTTGATTATACTTCCAGTCTCAAAGACACTGTGCTGGAATATGATACCAGCAGCAAAACCTGCATCCTTGCCCAGAGCCATAAAATGTGTGGCAGCTACCCACAAATACTTGCTTTGAGCCACTCCTCAACAGAGCTGACTCTTAGAGGAGGATACAGCAGAAAATGCCTGGTACCCTGACATTCAGGGTAGCCATCCAGACTTCTGGCTAGGAGCTTCAAATCTCAGTTCAGTCCATAAAGCTGCTTTAGTAGAGTTTGACGCGAGCTTTTCTAGCATCACAAGTCCATCTTAAAGGAAAAGAGATTGGGATTTGTAGGTACCTAGAGTTCTCGCAGGCTTTATCATCCTATGAGAAGAGAGGTTCAGCTAAGAATCTCTGACTCTTAGTTATCAACACAAAGAACAGTGGGGTCCTGACCATGTCCCCTCCCCTCCTGCATCTCTTTGGGCCTTCCTTTCCCCTTTGAGGAGGTTTTAAATATTCATCCCCCACCTCTCACTAGAGTCCCTCAGCCTGGGGTAGGGAAGGTGCAAACAGGTTACCCTTGCCCTGAATCTCCCCGCCCCGGGAGTGCCTGGGCCGCCATCTTGACAGATGCAGGATGGCTCTAGTTCCTGCTGTGTTTGGCTCCCGGAGGGCTTCGTCTTTGCCTGATGAATAGCCCAAGATCATGTCCCAGGGTTGAGCACCTGGAACCATTTCAATTATGCAGGGATTTTGGCAGAGATCTTGTCTCCAGCCCCAATCCTTTTTCATCTTTATGCTCTCATGAATTTAAAGGGAAATGAGAACCAGATGGTTTTGATACTTTACACTTAGCTCATCAGAAGGCTGTCTAGGGGAAGGTGTTGGAGAGCCAGCATACCTTTTTTAAGACCCTTTATTTGGGAAGGGAAAATTGCCATGTTTTCCAGAGATTCAGGATTCATGCCATATCATTTATTCACCTTGGCGACATCTTCCCTGCACCTCCAGATTGGGATCCTTGGTTTAGCTGGACCATCAGTATCTGAAGTATCACTCTAAAGCCTCACATTTGTGACACTCGCCTCCACTGTTTGCAACCATATCAGTGATCTCATTGGGGTCTCAGAATCCAGGTGAAGGTGGCATCTGTGGGGATAAGTGATCAGCTCTGCTTGTAACTGGCATAGCTGAGACCAGATCCCAGTCTCCCAATTCAAACTAGTGGTTCTCAAACTTGAACCTGAATCAGAATCACCTGGCCTGGAAGCCTGTTTAAACTATAGATTGCTGGACCCCTACCCCAAAGTTTGGAGTGGGTCCCAATAATTTGCATTTTTAAGAAATTCACAGAAAACATTGATGCTGATGGTCCTGGGGTGGCATTTGGAAGCCCTTTGTCTCAAATGTAACTCTAGGGGAACCTCATTGGATCCTCCATGACTCTGTGGAGCTATTTTCCTAGTGTATCCAAGCCAAACGCAAGGAACAGGCATCTTCTTTCACAAAGAAGAATGTCACATATTTGCAAAGACTGGTCAGCAACATGAGGCCATTTTTGCTGGGATTTGCCTCCTAACTGGAAGCCAAACCTCCCCAACTCCAGTTCTCACTGTTCCATTCCCTCTGCTTCCCTCACTAGGGCTTTCTTAGCCTCAGTTTGTTTTGTCTCCTAACATCTTATGACATTTTCCTGCTATTACATCTGACACCTCAGAGGTAATGGGACTGCATATCACTCATAATTCTTAGTTTCCTCTCAATGACTATTGAGCTCTTTAATGTTATCTCCATATGCGGAATCCCCACTGGGGCAATATTGCCTTTTTGGCATCGTCAGTTAATTTGTTCATTTCCATGTACGTTATTGAAAGCATTCCGAGTCTTAATTAGTCCTCTTTAGCTTCTTTTCCCTGCAGCCCCGTGTCACAGAACCAAAGGCATCGAAGCACGATGAGGAACAGGCCTAATTAACAGGCCCATGATTGAAACTCCGTAAAGATGGAATCTGCAGAAGACAGATGATTCTTATATAAAACAGGGGGGCTTGTGCAGTGACAGGGGAGGTGGGCAGAGTTGGGGAGAACAGGATTTTTCCCAATTCCAAATCACCCTGGAGGGGCTCCACTTGTGGAACTGTGATCCTATCCCCATAGAGTACATAGGACAACACCTTCCTCCTTTTGGTCACATGAAGATAAGACTTCAGCAAAACTCATGACCAGAGTCACCTTTCTCACAACAGCCCCGTTGTCATCTCAGGCACCTGAGACTGAGCGGGTCCTAATAAAGCAGGGAAGTGACCATGAAGATACTTCCACACCATGCACCTCTCTTAAACCCCATCCAAGGAACTCTGTGTGCTTCCATCTCATTTGAACCTATCAGAGCAGTTTCCCTCACATCCTTAAGGTCTGTTCCCTGGTCTAGGATGATGTCACAATTTGTCAAAGCCCCTTGGATGCCATAGAGTACAGAGCGGGCCACCCCATTTGGAAGAACTCCCTGCATAGGCATGCTAACTCTGTATCTGCTCTGAATCTTTGCCAAATTGGTAGGTGAGAAAGAAGCTCTATTAGTTATTATTATAACTGGTCATCTTCTACCATTTGTATTTTTCTTTCTAGAGCAAGCCTGTTCTCTTTATTATATTGTCTGTCTTTCCCATACTTATATTTTAAATATAGAGGAAAAGTCAGTTCAGGGGTGTCTGATATAATCCTTGACTCAAATCTAAGAGACCAACTGCCTTGTCATCTCATTTACTCAGAAAGAGGCTTTTCAGAATTCCAAAGTCCTTTCCATCCCAGCTCCCAGATTCTCCCAACCCCCCATTCAACCCCTGCAAAGATTAGCAGTGTCCTTTAGAAAGCCTAATTCATGGTAGTATGTTAACCCAGAACTGGTGGACTCAATCCAAGTGCCTTAGGGAAGAACCCCTGGAAGGTGCTCTTTCTAGAATAACTTCCAGACCTGATTAAAGAAAATCTATTATTGAAAAAGCCATCATCTGAGCTGTAGTCTGAATGTTTGTATTCCTCTCCCTACCTCAATTGTATATGTTGGAATCCCAAACACCAGAAATATTAAGAAGTGGGGCCTCCAAGGTGCTTAAGTCGTGAAGATGGAGCCCTCTTGAATGGTGTAGGGTCCATGAAAAAACAGTTTTCTCAGAGTT
The DNA here is from genome assembly GCF_014898055.3 of Talpa occidentalis. Taxonomy (NCBI): domain Eukaryota; kingdom Metazoa; phylum Chordata; class Mammalia; order Eulipotyphla; family Talpidae; genus Talpa; species Talpa occidentalis. The sequence continues at coordinate 77,453,559 of NW_023601212.1, read as the reverse complement.
TCTCAGACTGTTTTTTGCCATGACCTTCCAGCATAGGTGGCCTAGTAGATAACATGTAGCCTTGAGATGTAGTCCGATGTGCAGAAAGCAATAAATGATATGTAACCTTGATGTAGAGTTTACATGCATGAAAACATAGTTCTGTAACCTAGTTAGCCCTGTGCTGGCCTTGTCTACACATATAAAAGCTAATAGGACTCCCAGAGAGGGTGGGTGGGTGGGGTACTTCTCCTGTGGCCAGAGCCCAGGGCTGGCCTCTGCTGATTGCTGTTGCCGCTGGGGCTGGGGGTGTCGGAGGCTGCACAAGGGAACCTGAGGGGGCTGTCTGGGGGCCGCAGACGCTGTGCATATTCCTGCTGCCTGTATATTGTCTCCTGTTAATGCAATAAAGATTTGTTCCCCTGCTAGGGCTTCCTGACCTGTTTTCTCATCCGCCGACACCATGACCCTGGGCAAGCTTTGAGCTGGTGCCCTACAAATGGGATTAATGCTCTCATAAAAGAAACTCCCTAGCCCTTCTGCTTTGTGAGTATGGGGAGGGGGATAATGGTGCAGCCTGCACGAGAGTCCTCACCCACGTAGGCTGTGAGGCTGATCTCAGACTTCTGGGCTCCAGAACTGTGAGAAATAGATGTCTGTTGTTTATTAGCCATCCATCCCGAATTAACACAGGGCAGACGTGGTGGGGAGAGAAAGGGAGACACTTCAGGGCTTCCGGGGAGCTGGCCTGCGCCTCCCAGGCAGGCATCAGGGCCTGTGGCGGGCTCCTTCTCACTTCCTCACTTCCTGTAGCTCTTCCCTAGTGGCACAGCCCCTTTCTTCTCAGAATGGAACTAGATGGCACTTTCCCTGCTGTGAAGATTAATTGGTATTGTTCTGAAAATAAAAAGGTGTCAGAGGACTTTTTCTGAAGTGAGGAGAGAACCTTCCTTCAGCCTTGGGGGCCCGAGAGGCCCTGTCAGAGGCCCGTGGGAGGCTGTCACTGAGGGCTCGAGCCCCGTCTCCCTGAGGCTCTGCGCCCCGTCTCCCTGAGGCTTTCCAAATATCAAATACCTGCCCAGCGTCATTAGGGGAGAGATGCGGGCTGTCTGGGATTATGGCCCAGCTGTGGTAACTTGAGCACATCCTTTGTAGTCTTATCACCCACTCCCATCCCAGGTGACAGCTCAAGGTGTGAGGCTGGTCCCCCCAAATAGCATTTCCTTGTACCCTTTAGTCCTTCTCCTTTCTTTTCTCCCACAGATTCTGGACACACTGGAGCCCACACTTTGTGCAGGTAGAATATCGAGTAGGATGGACAGAGGTTCATTTTCTAGGACTTGCTTAGGGAAATGGAAGAGTGTGGGGGAAACCAGCCTGCCTGGGACAAAGGCAGTGGGTGGCAAGCTGAGAGGGAGCTCTGCTGGCCACTGTCTGGGACCTGGGGGCTTGTGAGAGTGGTGAGAAGACTGGCGCTTGGAGACCCCAGAGGAGAGATGTCTATGCTCACACCAGTGACGTCTTCACAAAACAGAGCCTGTTGTAGGATGCTCACCAGAGTCCAGGCTCTTGATAGGAGATCTGCCCCAGCCCTCAGCCATCCCAAGGGGAGGGAGATTCCCCCCAGGAAGGAGTGGAGAAGACACTGCTGGGAGGAGTCGAGTTCAAGATGAGCGTGGGGCCAAGCTGGCTTTCCTCAGAGGAACTCGCAAGAAACGCTAGAATCAGAATCTGTAGAAACGGTCGAGATGAGTAAGAAGCGAGCATGACCATCCAGTGCTTTGAGGCCGTCAACCAGGTGCTCACACATGGAGCAGCTAAAAAAGGGATGCCAGGGCTCTTTGCAGGGTCTCCACGACAATGCATAAGAATTCTCTTATTCTCAATAGTCCCTACCTCCACCTCTATAGCAGTTTCTTTTTGACCTGTGCATTTTACAATAATTGCCATAATAATAACATTTCTGAGCGCCAGAATTGTAACAGTCGCTGATGGCTAGTGGGCTGCTGCTTTGTTGGCGTGTGTTGTAAAGTACCCACAAAGCATGGTACCGCTGGCGCCCTCAGCTCCATCAATGACAGCTCCCCCAACATATTTGTATATACATTAATTTCCTCCTCAGGAAAATGTGGGTTTTTGGTTTCACTTCATTTGAGTCCCAGGTGCTTTGATGGTGTGGGAGGCGGTGTACCACATGTGAGATGCTGAGAGCCACGCAGGAGGCCGAGGACTGCAGGGCTGGGCCCGGGCCCTTGCGCGGCGGGGGCTGGGCTCCTGGCAGGCGCACAGTGTGAGGCGCTTAAATTCTAGGACAGAGCTCCTGACTTCCAGTCCAGAGTATAGTCTTAGGGCAAGTCCCAGAGTAGAATGGCGGCTCTCTCCAAGGGACTGTCTACACAGGGCCTGGGTGGATGTGGAAGGGCCCGAAAGACCTAAGCTCCCAGCCCCTAGGTCTTGTGCATCAGAGACCCCAAAACCCCTCTCGTTTTGGGTTTTAGACTCTATCTTGGGCAGTTCAGGCTGCTATAATAAATACACTATGTCCTGGATGGTTAAACAACCAACATTTATTTCTCTGATTCTGGAGTCTGGGAGGAAAGATCATGGTGCCGGCAGATCCAGTACCTGGTGAGGGTCCACTTCCTGGCTCTTCTAGCTTCTTGCTGCATCTCACCTGGCAGAATCCCATCCATAGTGCTCTACCCTTGAGACTTAATCATTTCCCAAAGGGCCCACTGTCTGTATCATCGGCTGGGAGGTTAGATTTCAACGTACAAACTGAGCCTTTCCAGCTGCTCATCTCCAGCTGCTCACCTTTGCACATCAGGATGAACCCCCCCCAGGCCCGAGTCCCTGTGCATCCCAGGATTTCCTTTCTCCCACATCCTGGGAGTCTATTTTGAGTTTGGGTTTTTTTTTTTTAAGATTTATTTATCTATGCTTAAAAGCACTGGGGTACAGGCCAGAGGTGCGGGAGGGTGAGAGGATTCACCAGAGACAGAGTGGGAAGCAGAACAGACAGATGGACCAAAAACACTGCTGAGCAGCGGGCGAGACAGGAGAGGTCTGCCACGCCATGTGGGTCTCTCCCTAGCTAGTCAGGAGTTGAACCTGTGCTGCCGAGGCTGCGGACAGCTTCACAATGCTGCTCTCAACACGCTGCACCACCAGGGAGGCCCGAGTTTGGGTTTTGAATGATGTCAGTTTTCAACCTGAGAGTAGGATGTGATATTAGCACAGTGATGGGGAGCTGATGGGAGCCCAAGTATAACTGCTGAAAGGCTATTTTTACAGAAATATTTCTTTGGTATTAAAAAAATTGGACCATTTGGGAAGTTCTTGGGAGTCTTTTCTCTTGCTTTCTGGTCCACTTGGAGAGATCTTCCATGGCCTTGGCCAAAGATGGGTCCTGAGTCTAAGTGGACCGGGGCTGGTTTTCACCAGCCGAGAGAGGCGCCACATCTCTCCCTATCTCCATGTGCTGTGATGTCATGTTGAGAGTATTGACACCCCAGAAATCTGCAAATACTTCATATCACCCCCCCCCCCACCCAGAGTCAGTTGCTAAACACTCACCAGCACATCACAGCTCCTAATTAACCTCCACTTACCCATCTTGCTGTGCTAACTAACCAGTGTTCTTTTCTCCTACCCACTGACCAGTGCCCTCAGCCTTCCGAGGCTCACAGCTGTTCCAATCAGGGAAATTGCATGCTTATCAAGAGCCAATTACACTTGTCCCAAACCTGCTCATGCAAACTATATTTGTTATAGCAATTATGGAATTAGGTAAATATTGCAGTACTGATGGAGTATGAGTACGAAAGTAATAGAGTTGTCATTTCCATGGAAATTAAGTTAAATACTTGGGAAAGACTTAATAAAGGCAAATTGCTTAAAAACTGCTGTCAAATTGAGCGCAGGCAAAGCAACTATAAAATTTTAGGAAAGATTAAATAAATCTGGGAGGATTTTGGGTTTCAATTGCTCTGAAGTGTCTTTAAGTTCTTATTCCACTTCAAGTAAATAAAACGGCGATTTGGAAATCAGATGGAGCTCCAAGCAGTGAGCATGTACCCAAAGAACGGGGGCACATTTGCACAATTTAAAGGTACACTCTGGGGCTGCATGTGTGGTTGGGTCATCTCTTATGATTCCACATTGAATCAACTTGTTGGAGATGCCAGGTCATCTGACCCCCTCTTGTTGGATGAGAGGTTTCTATTGTGACCTGTGTTGTCCAGTCATCTCAGGCATACTGTGACTTCATTTGAGGCAGATTTAGCCATATGATCTCAGCTCTGCTGCCACAAGGGTTTCTACTTGTCCCACACGTGGACCAAGCTGACACCACTTTGCTAGTTTTCTAGTCCTCTGCTTTTCTACTCTCTGCCATTCATAGTTCTCCCTGACTTTTTCTCCCCTCCCTAAATGCCTCTGCTCACACAAGCTTCCTTCTGCATGGCCCATCTCCCATCCCATGACAGGTTAACTGCTACTCAGTCTTTCAAACAAATTTCAATTGTCACTTTCTTCATGAATTTTATCCTATCTCCTGGCCAGAGTAGTTACATCATCCTTCCATTCTCAGATGATTTGATCAGTGTCTCCATTTTTCATATGGAAAAACAGTTATTTATACCATAAATCTGGGGATCTGGAAGGTACATTAGAGATGCCTGGCATCTACCTCCTAAATTTTGTAGGTGAGAAAACGGGGCCAGAGTTCTGGCATGGCTAGTTCAAGATGGCCCAGGCAGTGAGTACAACAGAGAGCAAAACTGAGGGTGTGTGTGACACTTTGCATCTTTCCTGGCCCTCAGTCACTGCATTTTGCATGTAGTACGTGTTCTACTTATTTTTTTCTTTAAGATTAGATTTACTTGATTCCATCCTAGAGGCCCACTTTTTAAAATATGTTCACATTGGAAGGAACTATGTATTCACTGGAGATAATTGGGAAAATACAACATGATCTGAAGAAGAAAATAAGAGCTTCCGTACATCTTGCCCTTCAGATAAGGATTTTTAGCATTTAGGATCATTCCCTTCAGATTGTGTTAGAAAAAAAAAAAAAAGAAATCAAACAAACCAGCATTATGCATAGAAAAAAATACTTGAAGAAGGAAGTGTTTTTTGATTGAGTAAAAGAAGTTGAGTATTCCAGATGGTATCTGATTCCTATCCACTACCCATCCACTCAGGAAATGAGAATCTGCTGGGGCAGACCCTATACTCGACACTAGCGGTTCGGAGATGAATTACATATTGCAGGTGCCTGCCCTTGAATGTTTCAGAATCCAGTAGAGGAACCAGGCATAAAAACAGATAATCACAATGCAGGCTGACAATGGAGAGATGAGCAATCTAAGACAGTATGTAATTACACGCAACATTACATGACATGGATTTTATGGTCTGTAATAGTGGACTGCGCTGGTTTATAATTTCTGTTATCCAACCAAAGGCCACATAACAATGACCAGGGAAACTTTCTTTAAAGGTGATTGTTCGTAAAGAGGAAGTAATTGGAATTTCACAAAGCAGTAATTACAAAAGCAGGAAAGGTTACTATGGTATGTTTTATAACTGTAATCAAAAAAATTGCAGGAGGACTTAAAAAATGTTCCATTAATTAATGCCATTAAAGGTTACTGTCTGAGATGTAAGATAGATGAACTCAAAATCACACCTAATGAGAAGTTGGAGGGATTTGAAGTTGCTGTCAGCAAGCCGGCATTCTCAGAAATCAAACGCCTCTTGTCTCTGTCTGGTGTTTATATTGTAGGACTCAATCATGATCCTTGGCTTTGTCATGATTGTAAAAATCACATGCTATGCCCTCTGGTTATTAAGAATGATCTTTTGCGTTATTGAGCTACTTTAAAATATTCACAAGACTTTGGCAATTGTTCCACTAGCCTGGTTTTTATTTTAACCTGTCAGGTCAGTTTTCTTGAACCTGATGCCTTTCGCCATGTGGAGTAGCTGGAGCGCTGTCAGAGGAGGTTGTCAACATGACGGAAGTGAACAGGGACAAGAGTGACGAGAGAAACCAGTGTAGGTGGGAGCGTGGTCTCCCAGGACAGCACAATTTCAAATGCCGCCCGGCTTCTGGGGATAAGAGAATAATTGGTCTCACTGCGTATCCCTGAGGCGCTAGGAGTGCATTTCCATTTCTGCAGCAGTAACCTGGAGAATCTCCTGCTCGGAATATGAAGGTCTCTTCTTTTGGAAAACAGCAACAGCTAGTTCTTGAGGGGGAAACACAATTCTGCCCAGCAAGATGGCGGCAGGTAAATTGGGTGACCTGGGCCTTGCTGTGGGTGAGTCACTTCCCTAAGCCCTTTCTTCAGCCCCCAGTAGAGACCAACAGGTCTTTCACTGCTTCATAGAGGCTGTGATGTGTTGTCTCAGGACCTTCATAATTTGGTCACATAATTGCCAGGAGAGAAGGGTCAGTGCCTTATCGTCATTTGCTTTGCAGGCATCTTTCCCATCACCATGTAGTGCTTGGTCTTCTGGAAAATGGGCATAATGCCATTTGCTTGAGAGATCTTTAAAGATGAGATTTTCTGATGGATTTTTTTTTTTTTGTAATGTCACAGTATCTTGCGAGGCTCACCCTTTGATTTACCTCCTGTGAGAGTAAGTGAACTACAAGGGACACCTGGTTCTTATTTATGGCTCCTCCCAAGCCTTTGACCTTGCCTCCATGCAAACCAAGACTTCCAGGGTGAGGAGGCGGTGGGCTCAGGGGCTCCAGTGGAGGCTGTGGCTGGTGTCTACCCCAGGACTGCAGGGATCCCTCCCTGGCTGCAGACTTGCTTCTCTTCTCTCAGTGCTCTGACACGAGGGATGTCTGGTCTCCAGTCCTGGGTGCTTCCGGGCTGTGGGCCACAGGGGAACTTCGAAACATGCTCAGAAGGCCCTTTGAAGGGACACCAGGGGTTCACGGTGCCTGCAGAGACAAGGTGAGCAAGCGTTATTTCCAACCATTTAGCCGTCCCTTTGCTGCTACATGCTTGGCTTGCTTCGCTTTTAGCCCGTTGGGATACATCAATCAAATGTTGTTTCTGTGGTCAGAGCTTGGTGCTCTGGGTTTTAGTGGCCTGCTGCTGCTATTGCTTTGGTTCTGAATTTGTTCTCTCTATTTTAGGCTGTGGGAACAGCCCCCTGACTTCTTTCTGCTTCAGTCTTATTCCCCCTCCCCCTTCCCCGGCCATGCTTGTCATTGCTGTCTGCAGAGCTGCTGCGCTCCCCCCAGGGGCCCTGCTCACATTATATGCTATGGAGCTTTGGGGGCACCACTGACTGAAGAGATGATGTGAAGGGAGCTCTCCGGAGTCTCACAGTGCATCTGGGACTGACTGACAGACTAAATTTTCTAAAATATCAATCTTTCCTATTAATCTTCCTTTATAAGGCCTTACAAGGGCTCCCCAATGTCTGCAAGACTCAACCCAAATCCTTAGCTTGTCCAGAAGACTTCCAGAGCTGACTCTTGCAGCCTCTCCATCATCTCCATCTCTTTAGCTCCCTCAAGCTTGTCATTTAGCCACCCCAAATTCTTTGCAACTTTCAGATGCTGATAGCTGTGAATGTCCTCTCCTGCCTTGCATGTGTCAAGACCCTCTATACCTTCTCCCTGAGTCTGGTGCCAGTAACATCATCTAAGTGTATCTCCAAAGCAGTACTGCAAGCCCATGCTCACCATCTGATTTTTATTGCACTGTGATGTCCTGGTGGGAGGAGACTATGTCTCATCACTGTATCCTCTGGGTCTGGAAAATATGTAATCTGGAATCAACATAATAATTATCTGAGAAAGAAATGAATGACATATGAAACAACCAGAGACTACCAGGGCCTCAGAGTCCACCTGGAAAGATATCGCACACCTGAGAGGAACTCCATACCTGGGGAAACATCATACACCTGAGGAGATGTGACATACCTGGAGAAACCTCATACCTGGGGGACATCATACACCTGGGGAGTCATTGTCATCACACATTTGCGCACTATGCTGTGAGCTGTGGGCCCCAGGTTACTCAAAGAGGGAATTCTATAGGCAGGAGTATTCAGGGATTCTTTCCTGTGATTCTAGAACTTAGAGGATCCTCAGGGACCACTTCTCTCCCTTGTCCCATCCATAGATGAAGAATCTGAGGTTCTGGGAGAAAAAGAGAATGGCTTGAGGTCACTTGGAGAGTTGACTGCAAAGTAAGAAATAACATCTAGCCCCCTTGATTCCCAGTCCACGATTATAAAGAAAACTCATCAAGCAGGCATTTTGATGTTTTCCTGTAAATAATTCAGGAGGAGGGGAATAAAACACAACAGAATTTTGTTACTAAATATTGATGCTGTAGCTGCTACTTAGAGGAGATTGCATGTGATGTTTTCAATTAGATTCTCTTTATCTGCCTTTAGAAGCTACTTTTTTTTTTTTAAGACAAGATTGTAGTGCGTTATTAACACTGACAGCTCCAGTATTCACATTGTGCTTCTGAAGGCATCAGGGGGAGATACTGATCTATCAACATAATCCTCACAACGAGCATTATGCTGATTTCAGATGAGACGGGCAGGAATTGCTGTCTTGGCGTTGCAGTAGAAACATCCGCATATGCTTCAAAGTGGGTGTTCAATCCATCTGCTCTCCGGGTGTCTGCGCCACTAGAACAGTGGAGAGCATGTGCAGGGAGAGCAGAGCTTGCAAGGTGGTGAGAGGAGTGATTTCAGCTGCAGGGGCCAGCAAAGGCTGTTCTCTGAGAAGGGGTTCTGGGGATTAGCATATCATGGACTCAGTGTTGCCAGGAAGAGTGACATCTAATACACCCAGTGCTTCCTATGGGATCGCATCATGTGTAGGACGGAGCAGTCATTCTCTGATTCCTCACAGCAATCCTGCCAGCTAAGTGCTATTACTTCCTGTAAAGGAGAGCGTTAACCCCTATGATCCGCATTGCTGGTGTATGTGCCCTTCATCATCCCTGGTCTGTGAATGTGAGGGGTGGCATTTCTGTGATTAGATGTGTTATATACAATGTAGACTGAAAGAAAGGGAAATTAGCAAGGTGGGATTGACCTAATCACCTGAATACATTAAATTAAAAAAAATCTGGTTCTAGAGTCAGAAATGGGTGAATTCAGAGATACGTAGTATGAGAAGGAGTCGATGGGAGGAAATTTCTGCTGGCTTGGCAGACAGAGGGCCACAGGCAAGGAGAGCTGAGACATTTTCTAGTAGTTGAGAGTGACTCTGGCTGGGAACTGAGAGGAAGACAGGAATTGTGCGTTGTTCTCGAGTGACAACTGGCTGAATTTGCCAACAGTGTGAATGGCCCTTGAGCTCCAGATAAGAACGCAGCCTCTGATCCTTTGTTTTCAGCTTTGGGAGACCCTGAGCAGAGAGAGAAGCCATGTGTACCAGCAAGTGTGAAAGCAGCAGGCCTAGACATAGCAAAGGCAGGGGATGTCCCTTGGCCTGGGCTTCACAAACTTGACTGTATGTTAGAATGACCTGGAGAGATTTTAAAAATCCTAAGATGCAGATCACACCCCAGACCAAGCCTCTCCAAATCTCTGAGAGTGGCGCCATTGCAACAATCCTTCTTAAATGCCAGGGGTAAAGCCAACATGCAGCCAGGGTTAAGAAAGACTGATGTCCATGGTCAACTTGGGGCAGAAAACTGTGGAGAGACACGGAAGGTCTAGCAGCTGAGATGGGGGAGTTCTTTTGGACTTTTGCTGTTGCTATTCTGGTCCTGGCCACCCAGTTAGTCTTATGACATTAGTTTCCAAATTTTTAATCATTGTGCTGACTTTTACGCTCCAGGGGAGGAAGCTGTGCTTAAAATTCTGAGTGCGGTTGGAGCAGTGCTGGCCTTGGTGCAGCCATCACGACCACATTCTAGCTGGTTTAGGGGCACAGAGCAGGGGGCTTCTCACACCTGAGTACATCATAGTCATCCAGAAAACCTTGTTAAAACACAGAATCCTGGCTTTACCCCTATCGTATCTGATTCTTATGTCTGGATGGAGCCAAAGGGTTTAGATTTCTAGCAAGTTTCTAAGTGTGGCTGATCTGGGGAATCACACTTAGAGAACCACTATGTGGAGCTCTGGGATTGAAACTAGACCATCACACAAGCATGAGATCTTGGGGTGATCCTTGCGTGTGTCCATTTTATCTTTCACTGAATGAGTGTGGTCGCAAAGTCTACAGCATAGTATGTGGTGTGGATGCAGTGGGACCATCCTGCAGGAATTCAATGCAGATAAACTTTCAGTGATGTTGACTATTACTTTAGTCATGGTTCTTCTCTTGGCATGATTTTCAGAGACTCATTCATGATAGTCTGAGAAAAGGAAAAGAAAGAAAAATAAGCAAATGTATTGGTTTATAAATGTGCTGGCCAGGGGCTGGAGTTGCTTGGGTTCCAGAGGCTTCATCTCTGTATTTCTGCCCCTTCCAGGTGAGCTTTTTATCCTCCCTTGGAGATGAGGATGCCTACGGTAGGTGCAGGCTGCTGTCGTCTTTGTAGCTACCATCCAAGACTTTTCCAAGCACGTCACTTCTATGGGCCTATGTCCACTCTGCATTTGTGCTGTGATTTGGGGTCTCAGATGTGGGAGTTAACATTTATTCCATCTCAGTTTCATGACACGATTCATTTATATCTCTAATCTCTTTAAAATTTTCTAGTTCCCGTATATCAATATTGTTCTAGACCTTCCTCCTCATGGCATCCACAGACATAGAGACAAGTTTTACTGACCAAAGTTCACTGATGCAGACACCAAACACTTCAAAACGTTATGGCAGGTCACAGAAACCTTCTTGCCCAACTCATTGATTGTGGACTGAAGAGAGCCGTTGTCCAGTGCCTTCTTCCAGTCAAAACACTTTGCTGTAGCACTTCTGCTGGTGTGGTGATGTAGCTAGAAGGGAAATGCAGAACATCTGTATTTGCCTTTCTTTTTTTTAAAGATTTATTTATTTTTATACAAGAACCAGGGTACAGGCCAGATGCGCGGGAGGGTGAGAGGATTCACCAGAGACAGAGCGGGGAGCAGAACAGGCAGACGACCAAAATACACTGCTGAGGGGAGCAGTGGATGAGACAGGAGGTCTGCCACGCGATGTGGGATTCTCACTGGATGGTTGGGATCGAATCCGTGCTGCAGAGGCTGCAGACAGCTTCACAGTGCGATTCTCAACTGCCTGTGCCACCAGGGAAGCCCCTGTATTTGTCTTTTAGGAGCCAAACAGATTGTTGTTCCCCACCCTGAGTGCCCACAAATCACTATTTTAACCCAGCTATTTCCTAAGATTCATGGTAAGCACAATTCTCTGGAGTTTGGAGAGCCTGCCTTCTAGTTTTTGGAAACGAGGATTGCACATGCCCCTCTGCAGGGACCTGGGACTGGGCTGCTTGTCATTGTTCTAAACAGAAGGAGGTGACAGGTGCAGAGCAGGTGCCATGGGCTTCACATGGGGGCAGGCTTTCCCCATGTGCTATCTTTCTGGATCTTCCATCATTGTCCTTTTTCTTAGAAAAGGACACATTTTCTGAGAAAATTTGAATATTAGATAACTCAAGTCACATTCCCAAAGATTAAGTAACATGCCCATTTTCACAAATGAGCAAATGTTCAAAGTGTCCAATGTAATAGAGTTTTAATAAATTGAGAGCTGATGAAGTCACTTGCATTTCTCAAGGTGTCCTTGGTTGCCTTTAAGAGAGCATTACAGGAGTGCTTGGCTAGAAGGCATCTTGGGGGCTTTAGGAAGTGGGTAAAAACTAAAGGTAAAGGAAAAGACAATGTATCTGAAGTGTTTTGTAACACATGAAGGAAGGTGATTGGCTGCAAACCAGAATCAGGGAAGAGCCAAAGGAAAGATTATTCTAAAAGTGCATGTGAGATAATGCATACACAAGCTTCTTTTGCCACACCTGACACACAGTAGGTCTTCCTTAATGTGATTTTCCTTGAAAGTGGGGAGAATCGATCAATATCTGAAAGCTGAAGAGAATTGTTGAAAGGAAGGGAATTAAGATGTTGAAAAAAGAAAAAAACTGAGGAAGTATAGCTCAAAACTGATAGGATGGAGGTGGTTTTGAGTACAGGTAGAGAAGGTAATTGTTAAGAACAAAGAGAATTTTCTGAACTGGGGGCAAGAAAAGGGAGGCAAGGAAAGTAACACCTTTGAGGACCCATCTCATACCAAGTACTTCACAGACATTATTTTTACAGGCTGCATCCATTTACAGGCAGAAAAACTGAAGTGCAGAAGGGTTAGGGAACTAGCAGAGAACACAGAACAATGCTAGGATCAATTCCTGACCTGGCAGGCTGGTGAAAGCTGGGTCATTGCACTGCCCAACAAACACTACAGGAGGAATGTGCCACAGGACTTGCCTCGGAGGGTGTGGAGCCCAGGGAGGGCCTGGCATCCCCTTCATCATTCAAACTGGAACTTTTGAGAATGTTGGTATAAACTGAGATTTTTGAGGTAGACTGCAAGGAATGGTGAGCCAACGGTAGGCCTCTCTATAGTGGTCATCCTTCCTTTTCAAGATGTATCTCGAGAGGAGTTTTTAGGAAAGAAGGAACGTGGAAGAACAATGGTTGGGTAGTAAGTTGAGAAACTGAAGAGAGCCAAGTGTGATGATGAATTTTATGTGGCATCTCGACTGGGTTGGGGTGGCTGATAAAACATTTCTAGATGACTCTGTGATGGTGTTTGGGGAAGAGATTAGGATTTGAACTGATACACTGGGTGTCACCCTCACCAATGTGGATGGGCATCATCCAATGTGTGGAGGCCCCAGTGGAGCAAAAAAGCAGAGGAAGAACAAATTTGCTCCCTTCTTGAGCAGCAACATCTATCTTCTCTTGCCCCTGGACACTTGCATTCCTGGGTCTCTCGCCTTCACACTTGGGCTGGCTTATACAACCAGCTCTCCTGGTTCTTTGGCCATTGGGTTTGGATGAGGATAATGATACTGACTTTCCTGGGCCCCCAGGTTGCAAGTGTGGTGCTACTCAGCCTCTACAATCATGTGAACCAATCCTTATAATGCATATTTTCAACATAGCTCTCTATATCCTATTGGTTCTGTTTCTCTAGAGAATCCTGCCTAACGCATTAAATTAAGAATCAAGTCCATCCCAGTGCATTGCCCTGTGGCATGCAAAGCAAGGAGAGGTGGGTACTGGTGGATTCAAGATGCAGCTGCAGTGAACTTGCATGGAGAAGGGGTTTTGATGTTATTGGTGACGGTATCTAGTAAATGGAATAAAATCAAAGTCCTAGGACAGGGAAGGGCCAGGGTAGAAGAGATGACTGAGGAGACCCTGCCTCAAAGATGATATGATCTGCAATTTCTTACATTAAGTTCCTTCTCTCCACCCCACCACCGTTGTTGTTTATATACATATTGTTACTGGATGACACTCTGTAATGCTTTGTAAACAATAAAACTTCAATTAACCAATTGCTTAAGGGAATGGGAATGTTGTGGTTAATTGAATTATCTGATTAACTGAGAGTTAATTAAGCAGAAACCCTTTGTAGTTCTATGTCATGCTGTGAATATTCTAATATATCTCAGGTCTCTTTGCTACCAAGGTTAGGAAGGGGAAGAAGTCAAAGTGGAAGGGAAATGAAACTAGTTTTTATGAGGGTCTAATGTATGTTTGATCCTTTATATGAGTACTATTGTCATGAATAAATACTATTAATGCTTGTCATTCCACTATTGAAAGAAGTCAATATTACTATCCCATTTTATAGATGAGAACCTTGAAAAGTAACTTAAACCATTCCTGAATTTTGCTCTGCTGGTTGAGAACATGGACAAGTCTCAGTCATCTCTGGATACCGATGCTAGGACGCAGGTTGAGAGGAGACGGAGTATTTCAGCTCACTTATAAACCCTGGCCCTGACCCTACCTAGTTATGTGACCTTGAGGAAGCTGAGGAGTAGCACACCAACACAACCGCCTACAGGCACTCTGGGTAAATCATACTGGGTTCACGTTCTTGCTCTGCCCATTTCTGGCATGTCCCGTCTTCAGTCAATAACTTTCCCTTTTCATGTCTCAGCTTCTTCTTCTGAAGTATATACCACCTTGCTGGATGGGTGGGAGCGAGGGGTGGGTCCTGTGTGAGCTGTGGCTGTGCTTACTGTCATCAACATGGTCCATGGTCATGGCTATGGGAGGGGAGCAGAGATAGACTATGACAAAAATGTAGCCAAGGGACCTCCATCGTGGGAGGATGAACCTTGATGTTTCCTTGAAATTAAATCTCTGGTGTTAATCTTCTTGTTCTTTCTTTCTCCTCAAAGTATGATATGAAAAACCTGCTCCAGAAGGCCCGTATTTCCCAGTATTAGTTTAATCTGGTTTTACTGCACTGTGCCTCCAACAGAAGATAAAAAACCACAGTGGGGTCCATAGGCATCTGTAGGGTAAAGAAAATGTCAGGCTTTTCTGCCCTCCCGCCATCAGGATAGATGATGGATCCTTGAGGTCCTGAATGCATGCCTGATGGCGGGCACCTGGAGGAGGGTGTGGGCATGGGTAGATGGGATTCACCTGGGCTGAGACTGCTTTTGAGGGCGGTGTCACGGGGACGCCAGTAGCAGCAGAAGCTGAGAAGCCGAAGCAGAAGCCGAAAGAGAAGCCGAGAGAGAGTGAGAGATCATTGGAGAGCCCAGATGGAGTGAAGACTTGCTGGGGGCTGGGAGGCCTGCCAGCATCCTGGCCCCCCAGCACCCCTGCCTGCTGCGTGCCGGGTAAATCCCAAAAAAAGACCTGCAAAAACCACTGAGGACTCTGAGTCCTCCTTTACCCGGTCTGCCTAGGATCAGAAAACCTGCACTGTGTCCTGTTCCTGACCCTACAGCATCGTTGCCCAATGACTTTGTTGGGCTAGGTGGCCAGCCTCTGCTGCCATTGTATTTTTAGGGAATGAAAAGAACAGTTCTTTTTGCTCAGAATGCTAGATTTATATTGCTTTCACTTAGCAAGTGAATAATTGATAAGTTGGGGCATATTAACATTGAACAAAAGAGCTCAGTGGTACAAGGGTCCTGGGAAGGCTGCCTAAATCAATATACACTCATGAATGTTGAGTGAAAGAGGTTGAGCTGAGAAAGAACACAGATTTAGACCCCCATTAATATTTGAAACACACTCTGCACCTGGGAAGCTTGCTCTAGCCCAAATGTTAACTGAAGGGGCTTTAGAGAAATGGCTCCTAAACAAATTTGAAAGCGAGAGATTTCCCCCTCCAAAGATTTCATGAGAAAAATCAATCATCTTTGTTGTTTCTGCTGTCAGAAGGCATCTATTAAAAATCTAATTAGAGCATTTTTGCCAATTAAACATACCAACGCAACACTTGTCTGACTCAATATTGGTAACTGGGAGGAAAGCAAAAGCATTGCCCTCTGTGATGAACCCTGATATGGTAAAATGTTCCAGCTACTCCTGCAAGCTCCATCCTCCCCATGCAGAAGTCAGTCTTAAAATTTGATTAATCTAAACATTTTGTAAGGTGTCAAAAGAGGTTTCTTGCCTGATGCCTCATGGTCATCCGGAGTGCCAGCCCGACCGAGGCCAAAATAACATCATCAGTCACAATTTGCTCTTGAAGTGCCTCCTGCTAGGCCCCCAATTTGAGCTATCAGAGCTGGAAATTTTAAACCAAGTGGGAAAACGCTTCCAATTTTAATGATTCATTGAACCCAGCGTCCTGCTGGAATGGTATCTCTTGTGTCCCAATATCACTACATGGCTCTAGCAATCAGGATGTTCAGATATCAGCATCTGCTGATATTCCAGTGGCATCATCAAGGAAGCCATTCTCTGTGGGGAAAGGGTCAACTTTTAGAAGTCATGAAGTGGAAACTCGCGACTGGAAGGGGCCCGAGTGATCATGTCTGTGAGCCCTCCCCATGGAAGACAGCAATCCCTCCAGCCAGACTCAGCCTCCTGCTTGCAGCCACCTGGTGCAGGTAGAGTTCATTCCATCTCAGACACCACTGCGTCTTGTAAGGAGACTCCTTGGAAAACAGCATGTGACCTGCTCCCCTGTAACGTGGGCCAGTGAAGATCTCGCCTAAGCTTCGCAGATGCAGCCCTCTGAGCTGGATTGCCAATACTGCGCTTCTCCCAGGAAGCAGTTAATTTGGAGAATAATTCAGAGCATGTGTTCATTACTGGGTCTTAGAGGCTAACAGAAAAATTTGGCCCTTACACAGTACAGATGGTATTTGTTCTTTTCTCTGGAATTCTCATGCTGAATATCTTAATTAATGAATTAATGAAATTTTTCAGTTGAGTGGTCCTAAGGAGCACTTATTTTCGAAAACTCCCCTTCTGCCTGTCCACATGGTTTCTCTGTTTTTCCTCCAATACCCTAATTAACAAGTGAGGGGAGGTCAAAGCTACAGCTCTTACACTTGCTGGAATGGATAGAGATTCTTGAAGGGAAGCCACATTCAAAAATTAAAAAAAAAAACAGCCCTCAAATCTTTAAGGCTTTTAAAGAGGGGCCAGAAATGTTACTTCTATAGTATGATTTGTCCCATTCTGGAAATGATCACCCTGGCTCAAGCTGCTCCAGTCCCCCAGTACTATAACCATCCGTTACTTGTACCTGGGGGAAGAGGCAAGGTGCTGCAGCAGCCCATTGCAAGCACATCAGAGGTTTATTGAAATTAACTGCTTCCTGGGTGAAGCACAGTATTGGGGACCCAGCTCTGAAAGCTCCATCTGGGAGTCTGAGGTGTGATCTCCTTGGAGTCTATCAACTTCAGATGGTGACAATGTGGCTAACTTGCTAAAGTCTTTTGAAACCTAGTTTCCTCTACTGTACAACTGGGGTTAAAAAATCCTAGTCCAAAGGATTATTATTCTAATGATGAAATGACAATATAACCAAGTGCCAGTGCCATGTATTGGTTAGCTGTTACTGTGTAACAAAGCACCTCAAAACTCAGGAACTAAAAAATCAAGCATTTATTATTGCCCAAAGTCTATGTGTCAGCTGAGACTATTGCTAGTTTGGGCAGGCATGGTTGACCTTGGCCAGGCTAGTGCGTGGGTTTGCGTGGGGCTGATGGATGGCTGTGGCGGAGGGCCTCATTTACATGTCTGGCAGTCAGCTGAAGGCAGCTGGAGTTATTGGATGTCTCTCAGCTACCAGCAGGCTAGCTTGGGACCCCAAAAGGGACCCCAAAATGGCAGGGACCCAAAAGAGGAACAGAGGCATGCCCAGCTTTTTCAACTGACACCACATCATTTCTACCACTGTCTATTGGACAACGCAAGTCATTCAAGGGACGGCGGAATAAATGCCGCCATTTCACAGGAGGAACTGCAAAGTCACATTGCACCAAGAGCAGCTCTTACAATCAATCTGTCCCACACAGTACCTGGCAGAAGTGCTCCAAAAGTGGCAGCTATTACAGCAGATTTCACAGACTGCAAATGGCAAGGATTGATCTTGTCTGTAGCCTCTTAGTGGAAGCATTTAAAAACAGCGCATTAGGAACCCCACATCTTAATCATTTTATGGTGAGCATTAGCACTATCTCATCGTTACGCTTTTACCAGCAGCCAGGAATGGGGGCTCTGAATGAAGCCACTGTGAGAGAGGCTGGACAAGTTTCTCAGTCACTGACTGCAGAATGGAGAACACTGCTCAGACCTGCTCAGGACAGGCGATGCAGTGCACCTGGGGATTCAGGACCTTCTGCTCATGACCTGGGAGCAGCACACTCTGATGTCACTGTCACAGTCACCCCAGCAAGGGCGTACCTAGTGGGGCATGGCTCTTTTCCAGGCTGGTGTTCGATCCCTTCCTTGATCCCTTCCTTGGCCCTGTGGGTCCCCTGTTATTACCCCCATTTTACCAGTGCTGAACTAAAAGCTCGAAAAGTCAGGGCGATTAATAAACGGCAGAGTAAGCAGTGTCGCTTGAAGCCTGGACTTGTTCTTTCACACCTCGCTGCCCCTAAGGTTCGTGGCAGTAGTAACGTGATAAAAAAGGAGGAAAAGTCATTTTTGTGAGTGCCTCCCGTGAGTCTGGCACAGGTCTAAGCACTTCACGTCATACTCACTTTTCACCCTGACTGCCTTCCTGCTGTTAACTTTGTCTTATAGATCTTAGTACAAGTTTGCACAGCCAAGGTTGTACAGCCAAGGTTGTGCAGCCAAGGTTACACAGCCAGGAAGTGGCAGAGCTGAGATGAAAGAATCTGAGTCTTTAGCATCACTATATTGCTAGGCTGTCTTTGAGCCACAAGAAAAAGAGAAGACTCTCTAATAACCCCTCATCCCTCAGAATATGAACTAATCCTCGAAGGAAGAGCCTACGGATCAGACTAAGTATCCCTGGACGTGCTTGGTGCTCCAGAGTGTGGGAACTGACTGATAAATACCCGCTAATGTCAACAGGGGCTCAGAGGCCATTGGACTGATTCCAGTTGCCCCAGGACAGGCCAGACTGGAGAAAACAAGTTACCCTGTGTCTTTGATCCAGGAGGACTCAGGGTGGAAGCATCAAGGACAAATTGAACCGGCCTGCAAATTGTTCTTGGCTCTGCAACAGCCTCCAATATTCTTGGCATTCTGACTTGTCAGCTCTCCCAGGCAGGGGCTGGGGAGGGTGGCAGGCACACCAGGGGCTCAGCAGGCACTGTCGGAGGAAGAATGGATTAATTCTGGGGATTCAGTCACGAGGAGAGAGTCACAGTGACAGTTACAAAGTGAGACTGGCTGCTTTAAGCCCTACCAGCTTAATCACAGACCCCAGGCTCTTGGCGCAAGTCCCTTCTCTCCTCCACACCCCCTCCCCCCCAAGACTGCCACTTCCTTCCCTCTCTGCTCACTTGGCCCTGTCACGGTCTCACCCCTGCCCCAAGCTGTGGCTGAGCCAGGGCCTCGGCTGGGATGTGTTTCTGGTGCAGTCCTGGGAACCCTGGAGGTACCCAAGTGCAGGGCTCTGTCCCCCGGGGAAGCAAGGACCAGGGACCCCATCCTTTTCACTTGCTCTTAGAGGCCTTCCTCACACCTTCCCCAAAGCCCTGTGCCCCACTTCAGGGCCTGTCTGTGTCTAGGACTCCACGTTCAATCCTCTCTCTCTCCTGCCAGCCCCCAGGCAGCCCTGAGCACAGGGGCCCGGGCCTGGGCTGCTCTGCGTGTCCAGTTATCAACCTGGTGTGCAAAGCCCAGTGAGAGGAGGGGAAAAGCAGCCCCTTCCCAGCGGCTCCCGGGCCCCAGCCAGCATTCAGTTGTCCTCTTTGGATCCCACACTCCCCCGCCTCTTGTAAGAGTTGTCTAAAATGACAGTGCAAAAGCTTTTGAATGAAAGCGTCCTGGGCCCCATTGTGAGATGTTAGTGTGAAGTAGTCAAGAGAGGAGAAAGGAGCTGGGAGTGAGTCAGGCTGGGGCAGGCACTCTGCAGGAAGGAAGATGGAAGTGTCCTGGCTGGGCAAAGGGCCAGAGGGAGGGCATGGGCCCACTGCATCGAGGAACCTGTGTGTGTCACATGGGGCTGTACATGCGCGTGGTGAGTGTACGCACGTGTGCATGTATGCACGCCACATGTGGACATCCACATGGAGGTGTGTGACTGTGTGCGCATGTGCTAGGGTGAGTGATTGCATGTGTGTGTGTGCGTGTGGCTCCATCAGTGCTGAGAAGCCAGGTTGCTAGGCAGCCAGTTGCCAGGTCTTTGAGTGCCAGTTTGAGCTTCCTTGAGTGGAGCTCCCAATAAACCTTGGAAAAAGCAAAGGGAGAGCAAAGTGAGCAGCCGCCTGCCACCCACCATGTTTAGGCCCTATGCGTGCTGTGCACTCCTGTACCCCAGCGGGCTGCCTCACAGTGCAGGCCTGGGACATGTAAACCACCGTCGGCTCCTCTGCCCCATCCCGACTCCAGCACAGCCCCACAGAGACCTCTGCTCTGAATTGCCTCATGGGCCTATGGCCTTGTCCTGGTCCTGACAGAAGCAGAGCGACTCCTGCCTGGCCCCATTCTGCCCTCCACCTTGCGCTCTGCTGCTGGTTGGCTGCTCTAGGGTTCCATGGCTAACAAGCTTCGCAGGTTGAAGGAAGAGTCCGCACTCCTGAGTGTGGCATCTGCTGCCTCCTTCTCTGGTCTTCCAAACCCCGTCACCCCCAACTGCCCCTGCACTGCCAACCCTGCCCAGCCACCCACTTTCCTAAGTGCCGGTATCCACATCTTTGCAACTTTACTTCTTTCTTTTTCTGCTTGAAATGCTCTTCATTGCCTTGAAAAACTTATTTTCAGCTCAACATAGGGTTCATCTTGGCAACTTCTTACACTCTGGTAGGCAGAATTAATTTTTCTGTTCAGGGTGACCCTGGTCCTGGCTTCTTGGGCCAGCATTGACTTTCTCCGAGGCAATGGGCAGGTCCGTGTGGGTCTGCCCTCTTCTGGCAGTGTTGGCTCCCTGGAGCTGGGCTTCCTTTGATGCTCGAGGTGCCCAAGGTGCCCGGTGCAGGGCAGCGCACAGCAGGTGCCTGGTAGGCATTGGCAGGAAAGTGGGACCCTACCAGGCAGAGCCTCTTCTGGAGCACCGCCCTCCCAGGACTCACAGACACACTGCGGCGGCTCTCATTCATGGCCCAGCTTCCTCTCCTGGGTCTTATTATATTCTGATGTTGGACTTGGCTTCTTCCATTTTTTTTCACAGTCCTAAAGGGCTGTTTGGGACTTGCAGTCAGCTTTCTGACTTCTTGCTCCTCTGGGGGGTGTCTTCTTCCCTGTCTGGTGCTTTTCTCTGAAGCCTATGGAATTTCAAGACCAGATCACACTTCTAGCTGCTATTGTCGAACCTGGTGGGGCCTCTGCTGGTGCCAGGATATAGGAAGTACATACTGTGGTGGTGTAAAGGAACAGGAGCTATTGGAACAGTGACTACGGGCTCATAGGCAGGGGCTGGCTTTCACTGCTGGACAAATGCCCACCCCCTTACCTCTAAAATGATGTAAACATGGCCCTACCTCTTTGGTCACACAGGACTGAACAAGATAACTCAGGAAATGTTCAGCATCTGAACTAGGGTGGCCCCTCAGGGTTAGCTGTTGTTCTAATGAGGACTGTCTCATTAGGACTGTCTTCATTCTACCATTGATTCATAGCATTTCAGAGCTGGGTCTAGTTCACATCCCTACATGGTCATTGAAGAAACTGACTTGCATGTGAGGAAGAGGGTTGCAGAATCACAAAGCCAGTGTGGGAGAGCTGGAACAGAACCAGGGCATGTCAGGGGCCGTGGTACTTGCTTTTTATAGAGCTGGCCTTTGAAATGTGGAGTGCTCAGAGATTAAAGCAGATACTGGTTGCATGGCCACTGGCAGGTAGGTGTCTGCTGTGTATCCCCCTGACTTTGCCAGTCCCAAGACTCATAGCCACTACTAGCTGTCTACCAAGACACTCTCGATGTACAGGGTCTTAGAGGTGAGCCTGAACCCCAGGGATGCTCTCTGTTCTGTTTTACATCTTTGTTTTTCCTGTATGAGCATCAATGACTTATTAATTGGGTTTGGGAATTGTTGGGGACTTTTGGAATGTCAGGAAATGGAAGCTCAGAAACATTGTCATGCAGCTATTGGTTCAAGGAATCCTGCCCTGAGACAAGGCTCTCCCTGTCTACTTCTCAGCCGTGCTGTCCAACTAATTTTGTGCCTTTCACCCCTTAGGCTAAACTGACCCTTGTGTAGCTCTGGTTACTGGGAAGAGGTCAGCCCTGGCTCCATTATGGCCAAGGACTTGGCCTTCAATGGCTGATTTGAGTTCTTTCTCAAGGATTGGGGCAGGCACAACTAGGAATAGTGCCAGGCAACTGGGCCATGGCTTAGTAGGCCATAACTTTAGCAGGAAAGCAGAATTTTAAGTAAAGATGAAATGCAGAAGCTGGTTTCTTGGTGTGGGCCAACTCAAGATGGGTGCGCTCAAATGGCCTTCATCACCCAGACAGACACATTCACAGACTAACTCTACACTTGGTGCCATGATGTCTTCAGTGGTCCACTCAGATGGACTTTGGGGTTGGTGGGTTTGTGGGTTATGGCTATGGAGACTCCAAAGGGTGTGAAGGAGAAGGCATGATCTGACAAGCACCCACAGATGGCTTACCTCCCACACCTGGGCAAGTAGATTCTCTTGACTCTAGATTCTGTTTTGCCTTTAGCACTTTGAACATCTATTTTTCCTCTGTGTGGGCTGCCTTTTCCTTTTTCTGACTAATTTCTCCTCTTTTTCCAGGTATCTGTCAGATTCAATGAGTTCTCCTGGAAGCTATATGTTCCTGAATTCCTGAGACTGTTGAGGTGGGTGCTGTTCTATAGAAACTCTATTGGAATGAGAGCCAGTGACCTTGGTTCTGACTTCATTGTTGCGTCGAGCAACACCACACTGATAAAGACACAGGAGTTGTGGAGTAGGTTGCACGAGGCAGGATGCTGCTGAGAGCAAGATCCTGGCCATTTTTATTGATAGAATAATCATAGAGCATCAGCTATGAGAGTTAGGAGGATAAGGAGAAAAGAATGGGTGAAACTCAGGAATGTCATCTAGGGCTTGGGGGGACATGAGTCTGCTGACCATGTTATCAGCTTGATGACCAAGTGTTGTCATCGAAACTAGACCCCAGACCCCAGGCCACAGTCTTAATCTTATCAACAAGGCATTCCACTGATTAACTTCTGGGGTCCCTTGTCATACATTGGTCCTTGGGCCCCCGGGCATTCCTGGTCATACCTCATGATGTATGAGTCGGGAGTAAGTTTATGCATCTGTCCTCAGCCCTGCGGGCGTTCCCAGTCATACTTCTTGATGCACATCTTTCCCAGAGTAATCAAGCTTTCCGCTCTTAATTGATATGAAAGGCACCTTGCAAGATTTTGCTCATGTTACTGGGACAGGACAGTTCTGACCTTTGTATAGGAATGCAGAACTGCAGGTAAACATAATGGTGGCTGAGCAGGCCACTTAAGTCTAGCAGCTGTGTAAGTCTAGCAGACCCACACTTCATGATAAGGATAGGCTAGAAACCACCAGGCTGTGTCAGTCCCTTGAACTTGAAGCAGACCTACTATGGGGTGGGTGCAGGAAGAGGAACTGCCTCCTTCCTGCCTGGGACATCAGAATTGTCAGGAGGTGGGTGAGGGAGAGTGGTGGGTACAGCAAGGACCAGTGTGTTATGGACCAATTTTTCAGCTCCAGCATCCCAACCAGCTCACAGTCTTGACTGGACATATTCAGATACCCTTAAGTAATGCCTTTAAAGGGCTTTGTGCACTTTAAAGTGATGGTTTTATTTAATTTCAACAAAGTTGTAGTTGCAATTAGATCTGTCCAGATAATTAACTCCAATTTACTAGTTTGTAACTAGCAATTAATTACTAAAGCCTCCCAAGTGAGCCTTGGAAAAAGAGAGTTGTTCCTCTGATAATGGAGCCTTTATTCTGAAGGTTGAGAAACAAGATCACCTTGGGGAAATTTCCTTCCTATGGCTCATCATGGCTTTTGTTTTTATACGAGGTTGCCAGTGGTGGTGGGTAGGTCCTTTGATTTTTCCAACTATCTGTTCTTTCCTGAGAAAGGGGAGCAGTGCCCTTTTCCTGAACCAAAGGTCAAATGAAACAGGATTTGTGGGTTGAGATGTATCTCTTTCTCTTCCTGCAAAGCTCCATAGCTGCTTTTGGGTGTACTTTACCACAGAGCATGTCCTGGTGCTGGGGCTGATGCCATAATCACCATTTTCTTATACGCCCTTCGAGAGAAATCTGGGAGGGTCTGGGTCAAATTATGAGATAGTTGTTCTCCAGTGTCACTACTCCTGTGTAATATGACTTTGTTTTGGGGGTGTTTAGTTTCTCAAATCAGTCATAAAATGTTAGTTTTCCCTAAATCTACCCTAAAATATATGGACCATTTTTCCATTTCAGAAGGCTGTATCTACTTGCAATTTTGTCTTACACTTGAAGAATTCTTATTTCACTATGATCTAGAGCAGTAAATCTCAAACTTGGAAGCACAGCAAAATCAGCTATCCTACCATGAACATTTAAAGAAATACTGATTACCACTTTAGCAAAGTGGGGAGATTAGTCTTTTCATTAACTTGATCAAATGGGAAAAAGTGAATCTTGATCCCTGTCTCACACCATATTCCCAATCAATTACAGCTGGAATATAGAATGGAATAAGAAAGGAGAAACACCTAGCTTATGGCAGGTCATGTAGTACAATTTTTATGAAATTGGGGAAGGCAAAATTATATAGGAACTCAAAAAACACCCGAATGAAAGAATATATAAATCAGACTTCACTAAAATTAAGAGATTCTGTTTATCAAGAGGCATTAATTAAGGAAATAAAAAGGTAAACCACAGAGTAGGAGAAGATATATGCTATATATATATATATATCTCAAAGGATTCCTATAGCAAATATTTAAAGAATTATCAACCTATACAAAAACATAGACCTCTCCTCCCTTCAACTTGAAGGTTGGGAAAAGAGGTGTTTCACAAAAGAATATCTCCAAATGCCAATAAGCATATGAAAAAGTGTTCCACATTATACCATTATACGTCATCAGGGAAATGCAAATTAAACCCAAAATATGGTGCCGCTAAATATCAACATTTATAAAATTGATAAGGATGTGGAGCAACTAGACTGCTGTATATTGTGGAAAGTAATTGGTTCAATTCCTTTGGAAAACTGACATTTTCTACTAAAGATGAATCTACATAAATACTGTGACCCAACAATTTCAGTCTTGGCTATATATTCGAAAATGCACCTATATGGGCACCAAGAGACAACATTATTCACTGCAGCATTATTCTGGAAGAAGTCCAGTTCATTATCAGGAGAATGGGTGAATTGTAAAATAGAGAATTGCAATTATTGCTGTACATTATAACTTGGATTAATTTTATAGACCAATACTGAGCAAAACAAGGCAACCAAAAAAAATATACTCTATGATTCCATTTATATGAAGTTTGGCAGCAAGTAATGTTATGGCGATGGAAGTCAGATTAGTGTTTTTCTGCTGGGTGGGAATCAAGGATTGAAAAAATATAGGAGGGAAGATTTTGGAATGCTAGTGATGTTCTATATCTTGTTTTGGAAAATAGTTTCATGGGTATGTGCACTTTGTAGAAGTGCAATATATTGAAGGTTTGTGTCTTTTATTGTATCATGCTAGGCTTTAAAACTTTACTGAAAAAAAAAAACAAAACACCACCAATACTGGCCATTGGACCTTGACGTAGACTGGGTTAGAATGTAGAACTGTACTGGGACTTGAGTGCTGGTACCTATTTGCTACCCAGGTGATCCTTACATGCAACCAGGATGGAGAATCTTTACTCTCAACCAAGACTCAATGTCTTTGCTCATTACTTTGTTGCATGTGGTTTGAGAGCTTAGTTCAATCGTTGGTTCCCTGAAGGTGCAACACTGAATTGCCTTGGTAGATGCCAGCAGGAGGAGAGATTGCCTGCAGGAAATCCAGTGGTGTCTGTTTAACAAGACCAGTTCTGTAGCTGGTGCCTATATACCTGGTCCACCATTTGCATAATGATTGAACAGTTTGTAGTTATCCTAACTGTGTCAACCAAGGTCATCCAGCTGAGAGGTGGAAGACCTAGGATTTGAACCCAGGCTCCTTTTTCAAACCAAAAAATGATAGGCCCAAAGCTTTATGTGGAGGAAGAAATTAAAATAAAAACACTAGATAATTTAAAGGAGGTGAGCAATGGGTGAGAAGAGGATCAACTTGCCTTTCTAATATATACCTGATGCAAGACACCCCCTTTTTGTTTCCAATAGAGAGATTTCAAATTCATATTATAATCATTACTGCTTTTTTTCCTCTCCTCACCTCAAGGAGGATCTGAGATCAAGCCTGTCTCGTAACAGTAATTCACTGGAGAATGCGTTTTGTCTTGCTCTGACTCTCTCTACTACTGTTCTTGATCTACAGCCCTGTAGGAGAACTCCAGACTGGGGATATTCCTCAGAAAGGTGTTATGAGTTGAGATTAGTTAGGCAAGTGGCAGAGTGAATGCATAAGCAGTGATTTTGCATAATGAGGCGTGTGAAATCCCTCTGGAGGTTGTTAAAACAGCAGACAGACTGCGGTAAACAAGGAGGAAGGTAGGCTTTGAAAACAGATGGCTTTGAAAACCTGGCAAAGCCCTGTTTCAGACTTTTAAAAATTGGTTTCGTTAGTGCAAGCTATTTTTTCAAATTCAACATGCATATTTTAAAGTTCTGTTCTAATGATAAAGTTCCGTGGGTAATTGAACATCAGTTTACATCCTGCTGTAAACACGCTAACAACCAGATGTGATGGACAGCTTGAACGGCTCTTGTACATTTGGATTCAAGTGCATTATTTGGGGATCAGTTTGGGATGGTTCTGCTGATGTTCTGAGTAGGTAGATGACCATGGCCTGCCCCTCCTTGCTAAGCAGACACTCCTGGGTGCTCCCTGCAAATAAGAGAGCATCTCTGGAGGTGACTTTCTCCCACAGCTGTCCTCTTTTCCTACAGGAAATGCTTACCTTTCTGACCCCTCCTAACCTTAATCCCCCCATTATACTTTCATCCATTTTTTAATGTGTTGTGATTTCTTGAGTCACCCTGCCTTGACGTAGGCTGAACCCTTTGTCTGGAGGATGATTTTATGATTGTCCCCAAATTACTAACAGTCACCCATCAGAATCCCATTTCTAGATGTTTCAACATCTCCTACATGAATGACAATGACAGAACTCTTCCAGTCTCTAATACAATTACCTTACCTCTGAATTCAAGGCTGCCTTGTATATTTTTATATATTTATTTTATATATTTATAAATACTTGTGTACTTTATATATTTACTTATTGACAATGCAGACATATTTGAGGGCCACATATAGTAAAAACTCCTTCGATCAAACTCCATTCAACCAATTCATTAAGTTAAAAATGCTTTCTTCTTAACAGTAATAGTCACAATGATACTAGCAAAAAATTTCAGAGTGCTTGCTATGCTCTGGCCATATTCTAAGCACTTTACTTCCATTAAGTCATTTAATCCTCTTATAACCAAATCTTATAGACAGGAAAACTGAGGACAGAGGAGTTTAGCACTTGTTCACATCATACAGAGCTAGGTGGCAGCGGTAGAATTTGAACTTGGGCACAATCTTTGGTTTTAACCGCTCTGCTTTACTGCTGGGAAATGTGCTAACTTGTATTATAATGATCTTTTCCAACTACTAACCTGCGGTCTCTGATGCTACGCACTGCCACTCTTAAATGAGTTGAATGTTCATCAAAAGTCAGTTATATTTATGTCAGTTGCACTGTTATTGTGAGTATACAATTAATTATCACATAAACTGATGCACCATGAGTGTAAAAAGTAAGTTTGTGTATGGAAATGAAATTGGATATTTGAGGAAGTCTCAATATGGACATGTTGCTAAAAATACTACTGTCAAATTAAGATGACTGTAATAACTGTGAAAGATTGGGGGGCTGGGGAATGTAGATATCTTCTCAGATTGCTTCTGAAGTGTTTTAAAGAAACAAAGTGATAATCCTAGGAGATATACTGTGGCCACATGATATGCTGGTGGCCACACTGGGTTTTATTGTGGCTTTTCAAAATTATTAATAGTGTCCCTCTCATGTGCTCAACTGTCCCAGTCTTCTTTATAAAAAACATGGTCACCCTAATTATGGGTATCTTTTAAGACAAGACAGAGAGCCACAATACTACCCACAGATTTTTCTTCAAAGAAAAGTCGTTGACTGGTTATTAAAACCCCTACCTCTTGGGAGCTAAGACAAGTCTCTGAAAGAGAAGCACAAAACCCTCTAGATCTATTGAGAGTCTGGGCTTCATGAGAAGGTCCTCTGAAAGGTTGTGTTTGCAATCAGAAGGGAACAGTTTAGGAAATTCCCTGCTGCTGTGAGACAGGGAGTGAGAATATTAAGCTTTTCACACATGGAAGAAAATCAGATTCCTTACTTGAAACAGCTTCAGGACCTAAGGACTCTTCCCTGGGCCCCAACATGCTGCCATGACGCTGCCTCCCCAGTAGATCTTGAGCCCAGCAACGCCCCAGAGCAAACACTAATATGGCTTCATGTGTGCCTGGCTTTGGTTCAGGTGTGATGAATAATACATTGATATTCATTTAGGGTTGAAACAGGGCAAGCATTATTATTTCAACTTGGGGTTTGTATCATTATTAAATCATTCCACAAATTAATCTACTCATCTGGGTCAAATCTGGGGTTTGCGTTTGTCACGTTTGTTCATTTGGCTGCTCTTTTTAGTGTGTTTAGTCCTGGAAAGGCTGTGCTTGCTCAGGCCTCCTCTTTATATTGAGAAATAAAATTCTTAAGGATGCAAATTTGTTGTCTATATATTTTCAGGCATGGTGCCAGGTAATTTAAGCCCATTATCTCACTTTATCATCCATGGAATCCAGGAGATCTTTTTTTTTTTTTTTTTAAAGATTTATTTATTTATGCATACAAGAGCTGGGGTACAGGCCAGAGCTGTGGGCGGGGGGAATGAGAGGATTCACCAGAGACAGAGTGGGGAGCAGAACAGCAGACTGAAGACTGCTGAGGGGAGCAGCATGGAGACAGGAGAGGTCTGCTGCGCCATGTGGGTATCTCCCTGGCTGGCCGGGAATGGAACCTGTACTGCAGAGTCTGTGGACAGCTTCACAGCGCTGCACTCAACCCTCTGTGCCACTGAAGAGGCCCAGATATATATATTTTTTTTTTGGTGGGGGTCTCTAATTTACTGATGGTACTGAAGTTCAGAGATGTGAAGTGATTCACTGTGGTCACAGAATTAGGAGGTAGAAGAGCCAGCCATGAGGAGATCCAGGCCTTTCTACTTACGTATCTTTACACCTTGCTGCTTCTGTTACATCAAGCTAGATGGCCCTAAAAAATGCCATTGATCAACAATAAAACAACATTTATGTAATTATGCTGGGTCCTCCTGAAATCCCAACCCTGGTACATGTCTTCACTGGCTGGCGTGTGAGCTGGCTCCCTATGGAGAGCATCCTCTTTCCCCAGTCACACTGTAAGTTTCCTGGATTAGGGGCCATCCTGACTGCCTCCAGGGCTCCCCAAGACACGCATACAAAGGGCAGTGAGCATCAGAACTACACTCCTCTCCAAATGGGCCACAGGAAGCTTTGAGGAAATGTTTTCGCCTGGTGTGTGGTTAGACACTATGGTCAGTGTCAGACAGGTGCGATGGGGCTGGAAGGGGACAGAGTCTTGACATCCCAGAGCAAGGAAGCCTCACTCCAATCCTGCCCTCTGGGCTCTGTTGCAGGCTCTAATCCTGATGTGTGTGGGGCCCTGGGTTTGAGGTCCCGGACCCTGTTCCCTGTGTCTTAGCTGTCAAAATCTGAATCCAGAACTAGAATCACACTTGTCTGTGAGAAACCGGAGTCATACTTGCTGGTGATAGGTAGTTGGAATGTGCTTAGTCACTGCTCCTCTCCTCATGGGACAGTTCTTGACACATCTTGAGATACTGGCATCTTTCCTAGTCCAGAGTTCATTCCCAGCACTCCTTTCTCATGTTTCCATTTTCCAGCCAGGTTATATTAGATGCTTGCACTAAATGAATTTTTTTCACGGAACCCCAGAATTCCAACCCTAAGGACAGCAGAGGAACCCCTGCGACTCTGTCTGGAGATGACCTCCAACAGAACCAGAGGTGCCAATGCAAAACCCCAGGCTGCCCTTCCCGTCCCACATGGCGGAGAAGTGTCAACCTCTCACACCGTGATTTATCCTTGGGAGGACGCGCAGATCAGCTGGCTGCCAATAAATAGAATTAGACAGAGAGCGCCTGTGTAATTGTTTCCTAATTGTATTACTTGGCGCCTGTGGGCAAAACAGCAAAATCCCCCCCTTGTACCAAAGACCTATTGAACGGAGAACTCAATGCATGTGGAGATACAACCATGGACATGGGGGTGCCCCTCAGGGGCTCTTGAAGAAAGGGCTAAGAAGATCTGTGTGGTACTTTCTAGCTCTGGTGTCCCAGAATGTTATTGTTATACTTTTCATATATATATATTTGCCTAAATATATACTCATACATATATATATGTGTGTGTATGTATATATATATATATACACACACATATGTGTATGTATGTGTGTGTATATATATATAAATACACACACACACACATATATATATTTGCATGTCTGTTTTCCTGAACAGGCTTCCATTTTGATTGGGTCAATGTTTGTTCTGTTTGGTGGGTGATATTCTCAGTATCCCCGCAAGGGCTGGTCTTTGTGGCAGATTGCACTTCAGATATTGCCCTTGCACAAATCACTCAGGTGGCATCATGTCAGAACTATGAGTTGACTGTCAGAGTCCATTCAAGTTTTATCTGAGGTACTTACATTATTGGGTGAACAGCAATGATAAGGTTTGGGTCACAGCAAGTGTTCATGCTCTCTCACTAGTTTTGTGCCTATGCGAGTAAAGGTTCTCTATGGTCCCCCAGATCATGTCCCGGTTGAAGTTCTCCTGACTCTTTGAAGTCATCCTTAAACGAGCAGCCTCCTCCTGTCTCCTGTCTTCTCATCGCTGGTTTCTCAGAATGTTCCTTACTGATCGTGAGCTCAGTGAGGACTCTGTGCCCCACAAAGCCAGGCTCATGATGGGTGACCCACAATTATCTGGGGCTTGACTATTTTCAAAGAGACTGAGAAAAAAATGTAAGGGAAACATTTGTTTATTTTCAGAATTACACTGCTAGTCTAGACGACAAGATCTCTCCATGGCCTGTCTGTTCTAGTTTTTAATGTTTTAATTTCCTTCCTGCACAAGAAGCAGCATTTGAGAGGAAGTCTGCTGCTCTTACTCTTCAGACTCTTGGTACTGGGCTTCTCAGGATCCATTTTGATCCCCGTCCACAGTGCCCACCTTCCGATATTCTCCTGACTTCTGATTGTGAAGTTCACGTCCTCAGTTTTGGCCTTGCTCTTTCTCTGAAACTTGATGCTTAGCACTGACTTTCTACCTTGGCTTTGAAAGTTCCTTAAACCAAGGCTCCTCTCTGCTTCCAGAATGTACGCTTCAGTCTGCTTAACGTAAACACGTCTCCCATCTCAGTCCAGTTCCTGTGTCTCCTCCCTTTTCTTCCTTCCCAGACCTGCCACAGGGCTCGCCTTCCCACTGGGCTAACTCACCCTTCGGTGCATGAATTGGTCATTATGAACACAGCTTGGAAATGTTCCTTGTATTTTCTTTGAGTCTGGGTCAAAGTAGATCTGATGTAAAAGAGAGGTCTGTGGCAATTTCCACCGGAGCCTTGGACTCAAAGCCCAGGTGCCAAGGTCGGCTATGTGTTGGTATGTTCGAGACTGCAGCTAGGGCTTCTCAGATGAACCACTGCTTTCTTAGAAGGGCTGTCATTACATTGCATTTTTTTCCTACTATCTTTGATTCATGCTGTAATCTGGGAGAAGTCACACAGGGTTGTGCTCTATCAAAGGTCGGGCAAAGGGACATCACTAGAGACAGAGCCATAGATAAAAATCTATCTCTATATAAAAATCTATTTTATCTATGGCAGAGCCGTAGATAAAAATTGGGAATCATCATTTGGAGACCCTTGGTGTTGGCTTAGCATGGTGATGGTGGGCAAGGATTTTTTTTCTTTTATAGAAAGTAGGAATGTGCTTAAAAACAAAACAAAACTTTATTGAAGCCTAATAATAAACACAAAATGAACATAAATATATAGCTCCTTGTATTTTCACAAACTGAACACAACCATCCCATTAGCACCCAGGTCAAGAACAACAGTACTTGCCTCTCTACCCTCTTTACCTGCCCTGCCAGCTACTACCTTTATTCTCAGAAAAACCACTATTTTGATTTCTGACAACTTAGATAGCTTTATCCTTTGTTAGCGTCTTATCTTAATAAACTATAGGGAATAGAACCACAAACATGTATCTTGTGCCTCTTTTCTCTCACCATTATTTGTGAGACCCATCCAAGAAGTTGTGAGCAATTGTAAGTGATTCCTTTTTTTAACCATTCGGACAGCGAGATTTGTATAATGATGAGCAAAAGAATAATTTAATTTTTATCATTTATTGACCCCCAGTGGCTAATGTTCTTAAGGCATATATGCACTTGCATATCCGAAAGCTACCATTTTCTTGATTGTACAAAGGCTTCTGTTTGTAGAGTCATTAGGATAGACATTTGGATGTTCTCAATTCTTCTATATTGGTTAGAGTATAGGGGGGACCAGCCACAATGTCCATCGTGGAGGTGCCCAACAGAGACCCAATTTATCCTGGGTCTGGTCTTCTGGAAAGCACTCATTTTATAGTCAGGAGGAGGAGAAGGAGAGCCGGGGCTCTCTGGCAAGGTCTCCCTCATCAACCACCTGTTCTGTGCTTTGGGCCTTCAATTGCACAGTCTGATTCTTCCCTTTCAGTTGCTCCCTAAAAAAGTTATGGGGCAGATGGCAGGATGTGGCTTTGGGAGAGTAAGTGGCCTATTCAGCTTACACATTGGTACTGGGGTTTAACTCTTCTCACTTTCTCTCCTTGTCTCTCAGCGATTCCTCTGAGCATCCCACATAACAGTAAACCCAGGAACTCTGAGTAGGAAGCTTGAATATTCCACAGAGCAATGATCTGATAAACCGATGGATGTGGCAAGGGTCTGGGTAAAAGTAGCTGCTCTTGTCTGCACAGCCTCATAGTTGCCACCTTTGAGCTAGCCAGCAGGTGATGAGCTGGTGAGGCCCGCCCTCCTCTCATCTCTCTGGCAGGGGAGCAGGTGGCCAAGGTGATCTGGACTTGAAGGTGAGGAATGGAACAAAGCAGCAGCAGGGCATGTGGGCATGTGAGTCCTGCAACTATGGGGGATTCTTCTTTCCCTCTGGGGTTCATGGGCTCATTCCCTGTAAATGAATTTTATGTCCAATACCCATCAAGGGGAGCAGAGCCCAAGGAGAGGGAGGGAAAGATGTGCTGTTCAAGTTGGTTAAATAGCCGACAGCTGCTCTGACTTAATTGGCTTTTATTCTATTTGATCTAGGATAAAGAGGATTTTTGAGAGTCCGTTTTCTCCTTCTTAAGTGTTCTTGCTAAAAAAAATTAAAAAAAAAAAAAATAACAAGCACATCCTCACGTCTGCTCAGTTCGCAGGTCCTTGCTAGCCAGGCCGGGTCCACTTGGGGGCAGTAGCACACCACCAACCCGCTCGGGAGCACCCCCCGGGAGCTGAATTGCGAATCTGGAGCGGTCACCGGGAATTTTAACTGTAGTTAGATATTTTCCATTTCATATACATTGGTGAGAGATATCACTTAAGACAATGCTGGAAATAAATTAGGCAGGGAACCACATAAAGAGGTTTGCATTTGCCTTTCTGCCGTCGTCTGTGGGTCTTTTACATTGAATGTCTTCAGGCTGGATCATACACACCCCCCAATTGGTGTCTGATTGTGCCGTAAGGCTGGTCCCCTCAATTTGAGAGTGTCCCTGGGAACTCCAGGTCAACGCGGAAAATCTCTCTGTGTCAATTAATGGCTTTTGAGTGTCTAGAATGTAGCAGGCTCTGTCCTATGGATGGTTACATGTGTCACTCAGTTTAACACTGGGGAAAATTCACATCATTTTTCTACGCACCCCATGAAGAAGAATCAGGCTCAGAGGGATTAAGCACGTGGCCCCAGGCCATACAGCTCAAGGGCATAGTGGAACTTCAATGTATGTTCTATAAAGGTAGGGGGGATGCTTGTCGGTTCACCAATGTCTCCCTAACACTCAGGGCAGTGGCTGACACTTGAATATTTGTGGAATGAGTCAGTGGTAGAACTGCTGTTTCCCTCCAAGTGCAACTCTGTCCCGGGCTGAGCTCTGCAAAGGGGCTCCACCGCCCCTCAAGTTCTCAGGGAAAGCTCCACTCCAATCCTCTCCTTGGATTGGAGAGGAAAGTCCCTCCCTTTAGGAATCTGCAGACCTGCACTCCAGAGTAGAAGGCTGGGGAAAGATCAACACCTCTTAAAAAGCGATTTATTGTCAAACAAATTCACTGTGAGGCAAAAGAACGCAAACAGCACAGCATGGATTTGGAGCTTCAGCTTTCACCCTATGTAAACTGTGTGGACCCTGGAGATAAGGAGCTGTTTGTTACCTGCAGGGGAGGGTGGTGTTTTGATTCCAATCTTCCTAAGCAGTGGGAACATTCTGGGATGGGCAGGCAAGGATAAACCCCAGGGGACATGCCTATGTGGGGCAGAGGTCCAGATCAGGGAGTCATGGAGGATCAAATGTTCTACTTGGAACTGGGGTCTCTCCCCTCAACCCCCAGTTCACACAGCCCATTCCATCCGGCCTGCCTCTTTGCCCTGTGCTGGGATACGACATCTTGGTGAAGGAGGGCAGAGTTGCTGGGTAGCTCAGAGAGATGCAGGGGCAGAGTCTGAGCGGCTGGGACGCTTGCTTAGCTCCATTTTGCAGAATGAGATGGGGGCTTCAGAGTCCCGGATAATCCAAGGCCATCTCAGAAAGAGAGGGCTGCAGACCAGTTAGCAACTGGGAGATTGTTGCACAATTAATACAGTTTGTCAGTCCAACCCGTGTGTTATTGCCCCCATCTACCGAGAGTTTTCCCACAGTACAGGCACTGTGACCTTTGGCAGGAGATAGGACCATGTGCTTGATCTGGGCATGGTAGGGGCTGTGCAGGCTGTGCCACTCCACAGGCAGGCATGGGAAGGATAGGACCCCATGAGGAGACCCCGTGAAAGTGGATTTATGAGGGGCCCCCAGAATAAAGGAGAAAGGAAAGAATCCTGCATTCCTTGTGCAGGAAGGAAGAGGGCTTAGGGCCCCAGCGCAAGCTGGGGGATGGGCTGTGTTTGGCTTTTGCTTTTCTGACGGGCATGAGCCATGGTGGCCCAAGGTGGGCTCGTCGTGTCTGGGCTTCTGTCAAGAGATGAGGCTGGAGCTCTACAGAGATGCAGGCTTCTATGTCTCTTGGTCAGTGAAACTTGGTTTCTGAGCAGTTACTTCTGTTGGAAAGAAAAGGACACTTATTCAAGTTTCTTCAAAAGTGGGATGTGGAGGAGGTGTTGGTGTGAGCCGTGGGGTTGTTCTTGGTCCTGGAGCAGAGCAGGGGAGGATGATGCTCCCTCTGCCTTTCTGCTCCTGTCTGTTGCTTCAGGCTGTGGCAACTCGCAGTCTTTGATGCCCCAGCATTTGCTACATGTGAGGCTGGGTTCCCTGGGTCCTGATTCGGCTTCATGCCATCTTTCACTTTTGCAGCGCTCATTGGTTCGGCCTCTCAGTGCGGTTCCCAAGAGTGGGAGTCTGATTGCCAGTTTATTGTTGGCTCTCAGACCCTAACTTGGGTCACTTGGATTGGCAACGCTGAGTTGCTCAGGTGCCTCTTCAGATCTCATCAGCAGTATGGGGAGGAGAAAGGGTTATTATAAGTTTCTTTCTCAGTTCATCTTTGCGCGTTAGGCTTCCTCCTCCAGGCGGTTTCAACTCATGGTCTCAGCTTGGCAAACTTGCGCTGCCTCTGGGGAGCAGCGTGGCAGCCCAGACCTCCTGCTGAAGGCAGTGAAAACAATCTTCAGCCTAAGCTTAGAATGTACTTCTGAAATGACCGTAGGTAACCTGGCACTGGCTGATCCTGAAAGTGATATCATGTGAAGATTTTATCTGGAACTATGTTAAAAAGAGAAACAGCAAGTTTCATCCTTTTGTCCAGTTCTCCTCTGGAGCAGAAAGTATAGAAATGTGCCACCTATGCAAAGCTAGTCTTTCCCAGCAATGAGCTATTGTTGGTTATAGATGGACACAAGAGGGTTACTCAATGGAAGCAATGCTGTTAATAAAGGGGGACATCATGGCTGCCTGAGTGCCCCTCCCCCCATGGTCAGTCTTGGACTCCAGTGTGCTGTCCACTCATACTCACATCCATGAACTGCCCATCTTAACCAAGGTATCTCCCTATGCCTTGTTGCCCAGCCTGCAAGCCTCACACTCAGGTTCACGTTATTTCACAGTCTCATTGCCCATAGCACCATGGTGATTCCAAGTTTTGTTAATTCCTCTGTGATGGCTAATTTTATGTGTCTACTTGATTGGGCCTTGGGGTATCCAGATACTTGGTCAAATATTATTTGATGTGTGTCTGTGAGGGCATTTCTGGATGATATTAACATGTGAATTGAATGAAACAGATGGCCCTCCCCAGTGTGGGCGGGCTCCGCCAATCTGTTGAGGGCCTAAATAGAATGAAAGGGCTGTTTCTCCCACGACTAAGAGGGAACTCCTCCTGCTTGATTACTTGAGTTGAGACATTGGTCTTTTCCTGCTTTTGGACTTGAACTAACCGTCAATCAGCTCCTCTTGGATTTTGAGTCTGCAGGCTTTTGGACTGGAAAGCACACCATCAGCAATCTTGGTTCTCAGACATTTGACTCAACTGGAACCACACCACTGATTCTCTTGGGCCAACTACAGAACTTGGGATTTCTCAACTTCCACAATCACGTGAGCCAGTTC
The DNA here is from genome assembly GCF_014898055.3 of Talpa occidentalis. Taxonomy (NCBI): domain Eukaryota; kingdom Metazoa; phylum Chordata; class Mammalia; order Eulipotyphla; family Talpidae; genus Talpa; species Talpa occidentalis. The sequence goes on along the minus strand of NW_023601212.1, from coordinate 77,416,894 downwards.
CTTCAATTCCCTATAATAAGTTTTTTTGTGTATACTTTCAGTACGAATGCATCTGCTTGGAAATGTTTTTTTGAGTCTGTGCTTTCCATCCTTGTCACACACCCATGGACCTCATTTGAGCCAAGTTGTTTTTGACTCTGGGGTGAAAAGCTCAGCACTCCCTCCGCTGTCCTCTCTGCTAGTCCTTGGTTCCTGAAGTGACTGAAGAGGTTTTGGCTTCATAAAAGACAGTTTGAAGTTACTGGTCTACAATGTCAAGGGTAACTCTTTAGCTTGCCTTCAAGTCAAGCAGGATGTGACCCCTAGCATATCAGCCATGCACGCAACATATCAGGTGGACAAATTTATAAACACATCGTATTCTATCCCTTTGAACCTGTTATTTTCTCTACCTTTTAAGCCCCTCCTGTACCCACACCATGTTGCAACTGGCATGCTCTTTCCCCTCCTTCAAGATGAACTCAAATGTCACCTCATTTGTAAAAGTCCATTCTGACTAAGGGAAGAGGCTGTCACTCCCTCCTCTGGCTCCCATACCACTTATGCCATTGTATTCTCCTTATTAATGTGCTTTTCCTCCCTCTACTACAAGATCCTGGAAAGCCTGTTTCTTTGAGTGCCTAGAAGAGTTCCCAAGCACTTAGTGAGTACATGTTACAATGTGTGGAAAGAATGAACAATGAGTATACTGCATGTGCCTGACTATAACTCGATTTTCAAAATATTGGTCAGAGAGACAACCACAGATCCTTTAATCCTGAAGGTTTATCCAGATTATTTGACCTAATTCTTTAATACCACATCATCAGATAATTCCATGCTAGCAGACCATTGTAACGTTAGCAAATACAGTGCTGAGTTTCACCTCACTGAGTTACGGAACGTGTGGAGTCTTTAATGAATGTACATAGAGAGAGATATCGGGAGATTAGCATTCTTGTAATAAGCAGGAGAGAAACATTCATCAAAACTGTGCTCGTGCTATCAGCAGAACATCTCTAAGCAAATACTTAAGGTAAATGGCAGTGAGAGATGGTGGGTTTCACAGGTTGGTCATGGGGAGACTTGTCAATTTCACAGTTTATAAAAGATTAATGGTAAAGGAAATAAGATACAGCTACAGTTATCTAATTGCAGAAAATGCTTTGTTTAAAATACAACCCAGAAGGAAAGAGTAAGAAAAGTAAAATCTTTTTTTTTTTTTTTTTTTCCTTTTTGGAAGTGGGGCTTAACATTTGCATTTGACTTCAGAAACAATGGGAATTCCTAAAGAGGGAAACTTTTCCCCCAAACCTGGAATGTGGGCCAGCAAATGAACAACTCCTCATTTTCAAGGGAACTCAGATAGGGAGATCCTGGTTTTGAGAACTCTTGGAATCTGGAAGATACAACTTGACCCCACCTCGGAGGTTTGTTTCCAGTTCTCAGCCTTGAGACATGGCTCTCAGAAAGTGTCTGGAGTTCACCAAAATTGCCAGCGCCATTTTCTAGTGGATATTGACAGGTTCATTTAGTGGGGTATGTTCACATACTTCTCCAACCACTTTAAATGTAGTTAGTACTCTCTATATACCCAGGAAGCTCGACCAGTCGTGGCCAATAGTCTCCACCTCCGGAATTCCCTCTGAACATTCTTTCACGGACCAGATAGACCTGGCTGGACTCATCAGCAGTCAGTGTGTCAGGAGGGGAAACCACATCAGTTATCGGAATAGGGAGATTTAACGTAAAGGATTGTCCATTAGAAGCAGATGGTTGACAACAGAGGGAGGTGAGAGAGGATTCCACAAGGGTCCAGAAGTAGCAAGAACAGAAGATCAGTTACCGTTTTGGGACGGTGAAGGCTGAGCAGCCCCCAGCCAAGACTGTGGTTCACCCTTCAGAAGGCATGGATATGACAGGATCAGGCACTTCGCAGGTGGCACTGGAGCCTGCAGGCAGGGGCTGCCTGGGAGTCGCAGCCAACCATCTCCCAAGGGAGTGGGTAGGGAGGTGTGCTGGGGAGTGCTGGGTAGGCACAGAGGGAACTCATTTAGTGGGTCTGTGGGCTTGCATGCCCCATAGTAACAGGAGAGCTGAACCCCGAGGAAAATGACCTCTGGTCACAGTCACTTTTCAGAGCTACTCAGTGAGTACATTCTGGCAAAGGAGAAATGCTTACAGGCTGCAGCTCCACTGTCACAAAGTAGGGCAGAAGGCAGTGGGGTTGAGAGACCACACATTGGCAACTTGGACTTGAAACAGGCTGTAACTCTTTTGGCCCAGAAGGTATGGAAATATTGCTCAAAGTGTAGACCCACAACACCAGAATCACCTGCTACTTAGCAGTGCCACCCCATGGTAGCTGCTATGCTGGCTAGAAAAATGGACCCCTCTCTCCGCCCCCAAGGTGGGGCCTGTTGTCCACACCTAAAAAGTATGCCACACACCTCTTGTGCCTTGGTTGACACCTGTTTGTCCTCCCAATCAGTTTTAGTTCTATCTGCAGTCAGAAGTCCTTGTTCTGAGAGTATCTTACCCCAGGTGCTCACAAATGGCCTTCTCATTTCTACCCCACATTTCTCTGACATTCTTGACATTGACGTTGATAGCTTACCCATCAAGCATCGGTGTCACCCTGAAGGGGGACAACACTCACCAATGGGTTTAGGAGTCAAGAGATACATACTTCCGAGCTGATCTGGGGAGGAAAATTCTGAGAGGCTTCCTGTGCACTCCTTAGTGTGTTCCAGTGGGACAGGACCCTGGTGCACCAGCAGTGACCTCAGTCATGCCTCATCCATGGGCTGATCCTCCTGCCCTCACCATCCCCTCACAAGGAAGTTACCCACACCTTAGTTTCTTTTTTGGGGAAGCCAAGCTAAGACAGGCAGTGATCGGATGCCTTCCTCTGTTCTCACATCTAAACTGCTTTTCATGTTCAACTTTGCCTTGTACTTTGGTAGTTGTCGAGCACTTCACTCTAGCTCATTGCTCCCCATTCTCAATTGATCTTGTCTCTTCTCCATGGGTGAGGAGCAAACCTTGCATTTTTTACAACCTCTAACTGACACCAGTTAGAAATCACCAAACCCAGAGGGACAGCACTCCCTAAAGAATTCTAACTCAATGATATTTATTTCAGTCAAAGTATATATGTTATACATTATACATGGCCTGAAAGTCTCTTCCATTGCATTAAAATACCCCATTTGGACTTGAAATACCATGTCCTGACATGCCAATATACAACAAAACTCATTTCCCATTAGGCCTATGGAAGATGGAACTGTGGAGTCACACTGTGCCAGAACTGAGCTTGTCAATCTGAGTCCTGTGGATCCATATGGCGAATGTGGGAGTTTGTTCTTTGATTTAAAAAAAAAAATCCTCTTTTGTAATTAATTGCAATAATAAATGAACTTTTACCCCATTATTGTCTATCATGTGTCTCTTGCCAATTAGCATGGTTGCACCTCATGGTTTAATTTAGCATCAGTTGTAAAACTTGAAGAAATATTGCACCATCTTTGAATATTAATGCAATTTTGTTTCCCTGGGGCATTAAACTGTCTGATCTACTGGACTCGCTCCACTTGGGAGTTTTTGGATTTTTAACTCAAATAAAGCTTAGCTCACATCTATAATCTTCCCTTTGTAGGCTGAAAAAGAATCCCTGTTCATCTAGTAGCACACTTCCTGTCAAGAAGAAGAGAGGCTGGCAAATCTTTAAGAGATAAAAATTCTACACCAGTACAACAGCTCCTTGGTTTTATTCCAGATCATGTTTCCTGAGGTTGAAACCTGTGAACAGAAAGTGAACTAATATGGTTTAGAAACTCATCAGAACAGGAAGGATTTTTTGAGATTCAGCCCTTAATACAACATACTTGGTGCTTGACCTGGCAGGGCCTCACCCAATCTTGCATCTTGAGGGAGTTATGCCCCAGAGTTGCCAGGCCAGACACCTTTAGGTGAATCTCCAAGAAATTCTAGTGTGTTCAGTGCTGGGTGATGGGTCCTTCTCCTCTCTGCATCCTGGGGACTTCCTGAGCATATCCATGGTCCAGGCGTGGAGCCCAGGGCCTCCCTGCATGGGGGGGAAGCACTATGTGTTTTCTAGAACACGGCTGATGGCTATGTGGTTTGCTTAGCAAGAAAATGCCGCCCCCAACATGAGACCCACCATTTTTCAGAGCAGGACGGCCTGTCTCTCAATAACCCCTTCCATGGGTTGAAGGTTGATGGGAACCTGGCTCTGTCTCAGCAACTGTGCCGCTTGCCTATCGGGACCTCCTAAAATAGGTCTCCTGGAGACAGCTCAGCTTTGCTTCAGTTTATTCTTTCGATTCCCCTTTCTCCAGCAGAGCTTGCAAGCTTGAGCCAAACTTGGCTGGTAATTTTTCCATATTCCCTCCAACTGTGTCCTTAGCCAGCATCTGTAGTGATTGCGGGACCCGGATGTTGGAGTCCCTGTTTCTTGTGACCGTTCCCTGTAAGCATCCTGAGTTTAAGGTTAGTCTACTTACCAGAAAACAAGCAAGCAAGCAAACAAAAAACCCCAAGTTGCTTCCAAGATCCCTGCAGACAGTACCACGTGCCCCCGCCCTAGCTTTTAACTGGTTACTGAAATTCTACTCCCAGCTGACCTGCCTGCAGATTCCTCAGCTTCTCCCACAATCCCTTTTCCCACATGGATTGATTCGCTCATTTGTTTGTTCATCAAACATTTATGGGCCACTGGGCTTTATGGAGCCTGAGATGAGTCAGACAAATGCTATGCCCTGGAGAGATTCACAGTCCAGGGAATAAGAAAGACACATAAATTGAACATTATAATGAGCATGGTGGGACTGTGAAACAGTAGGAGTCCTGGAGCAGAGAAGGGGCTCTGAATGTGGGTTCAGGTAGGGCCCCTAGAGGAAGTGAGATCACAAGGGAGGAGAGTATAGGAGTAACTTGCCAGGATAGGGCAGTGGGGGGACAGAGTCCCTTGAGCTGGTCAGATGCATGAGATGTATTATGTAGGGGAGATGATGAAAGCCATAATACAGGCTTGGACTCCATGGAATGAGCTTGTGTTCTAAAAAGGTAGGTGATGGGAGCTAGCAGAAACCTTAGCAGGGGTACGACTGGGTGATCTCTGGTGTGAAGGCTGTTTGCAAGGGATGAGGCTGGATGTGGGGAGAGAGTTATCCTGATGGGGCAGCAGAAATTAAAGCACAAGCTGTGAACAGAGGAGGGTAAGGCGGCACTGGGGTAGGGGTGTTGACTGAGAGGACAGATGGAATGGTCAGAATCACAGGGTTGTGGCTGTCAGGCAATTGTCATTGGTGGGGTGAGGGGCAATGGCAGACTTTACACCATCTTTGCATCTGCATTAAGGTTTATATCTTGGAGTCTCTGAGACCACCGCAGTCACCGCTGCAACTGGTTCTTGCTCAGGGCCCCTGGCTGCTTCTTGGCATGCGCCCCTTCCTCAGCCAGCCTTCTCCTTGGCCCCTCCCAGGACTTCTCGCCACCTCTCTCAACATGGAGTGTCCTTTCTCCTATACTCCAGAGCTCACTTCCTGTGTAAATATTGATTTTTGGCATGATTACTATTGCTATTTCTATTAACAATGAATTTGTTCACCAAAAAAATAATTAGCATAAGAAGACTGAACGCCATTAGGGTCCTCATTAATTTCACCAAGTTTATTTAAATGACAGCAAGATGACAAGCCAATAATGATGACTAATACATAACACATCTGATCATCTTAAAGTTCAAGGAGGAGGTGGCACAAAGGCTGTGGGGGGGACAGTTTGGGGTGATCAGAGGTGGCACCACCTCTCCGAAATGGAGGCGAACAGAGGTAATGACTCTGGGCTCTGATGTGCTTGGCAGGTGGCCTTGCTGAGTTCAAGGGTTGACCACAGATGATCTGGAGTTTGAAGAGCGATCCCAGGTGGTCTGAGACTGTGCTCCTTCACGAGATGTCTGCCTCACCTCTCTGAGACATTAGGGGGCAGAGTGGGCTCGGGGGAGGAGTAAGAGCTTTTGAATCAGATCCACCTGGTTTTCACTCCTCTACTTCCCTCCATGGAACTTTGGGCAGTCGCATAATGAGTAGCAGGCCTAGCTTCACCTTCGGGGATACTGTGAATTTTAATGAGGTGCTCTGGAAGGGCTTGGTTGCCTGGAATGTAGAAGGCACTCAGGAAGTGTCCCCTCCCTCCCCCACCCCTCATTCCATGGGGCCTCTAAAGATGGGCCAAGTATCCCTTGCTTGCTTGGCCCAGTGGGGCACGGCCATTTCTCCCCTCTAGTCTTTTCTTTATGTTTCTCTGCATGTCAAAGCTGCAGTTAAGAAGCCCTGGGAATCTGTAATCACCTATTAGAGGTGATTTTATTCCTTCCACCTCCTCCCAGCTCCTTCCCTGCTCAGCAACAGCAGAAAGCTTAGGGAGCTCCTGTAATCAGGATGTTTAGGTGGAGTCCACCGCTTTTAAACAGAACAATTTGTTCTGCAGCCCTGAGTGACAGCAGAGGGGAGAGAGTGGGAAGTGCCTTTCTGGAGGAGGAACCCCTGTCTCAGTGCCATGCCACACGAGGAGGGAGCCCGTGGGGCCGGCTGAGAGCTGCCCTGAGCAAGCTGCACCAGGAAATGTGCAAGTGGCTTCCCAGACCAGCTTAGGTGCTTTGTGTCCTGTTTGTTTGGAGGGGGAAATTGTTCTTTCAGACATTTTGAGGGATTCCTGGGAAAATCAAGTGCTACATTTTGTCCAAACTGAGACACCCTTAGGAGGTTTATTTGGAATAAGTTAGAGGTAGATTCAGCCCTCACTTAGGGCTTTCCTCTCTACAGGTCAGGAACTTGGAGTAACTTTGCAAATTGAGAAAACCCCCACCTTAAAGATGGATAAACTGACACTGAAGGATGTTGCTGGGTTGCCTGCCTGGGGCTAGCAAGTGGCAAGGGGGGTTAGACCTGGAAGGTACATTGGGGGGGTTGGGGCTGTTCTGGTGGGGCCCTCCTTGCTCTATTTTCACATCTGTCTCCCCCTGGAAGGCAGGCTTTCTGACAATTAGGAGCTTGTCCTGCTCATTTTTAGGCCATTAATACCTGCAGGCCTGCTCTGGCCCACAGCAGGGCCCAACAAATGTTTGCTGATGGAGTAAAGGAATGATGATCCCAGCAGTCGCAGATGCTGGCAGGAGGGAGGGGGACCAGGACTTAGCAGGAGATGCATGCATTGGGCCGCAGTGCTCCAGGCCTGAAAGCATGGGGAGGTTTGTGCTGGGGCTGCCCTTCAGCCTTAGCTTAGTTCTCTAACTTAAAGTTAAGAGAACTCCCAAAGAGAATCCTGGGAGAGAGGCTTGCCTGAGTAGGAAATATCTGGCGAGTGACTTCTTGTTTAAGGTTAGAACTCCAGTCCCTGGAAATGGAAGCCTGGAAGCCAGGCCTGGCAGCAACCTGGAGGCAAGCATAGGGAAGAGAAAGAAGCTGATATGCCTTGCATGCCGACTGGGGCCTAACTCTTTCAATCTCCAAAGCAATCCCCTCTGGTTACATTCCAGAGTTCAGCGTGGTGAAATATGTGGCCCAAAGCCATACAGCTGTCAAGGGGCCCAGAGGAAATGCAAATCTCCATCTCTTTGTTGCCAGAGCTGAGATCTTTTCCTTGACCCGGCTCTGTCTCCTTCAAGGGTGGCTAACAAATTAGGAACTCAAAGACAGGGAGTGAAACTGGACCTCAGCTCAAGCTCCAGAGATGTGTGCAGCTGTCTGCTGAACATCCCCTTTGCATGTCTAGTATATCTCAAACTCAACACATATAATGGAAATCTTGAGCCTGCCGCATCTCTGCCTGTCTACGCTACATGGGTCCCCAGCTCTGTGCATTGTTCACCCAGTTCTCCTCATCTCAGTAGATGTCACTCCACCCCGCAAAGCTCCAAACCCCCCTTTTCTCACCCCCAACTGCACTAAGTAGGAGATCCTGCGGGCTGCAGCTCCAGGATATATTTCTTTTGCAGCTGCTAGTGCCATCATACTCATCTGAATCCCATCACCTCTCAGATATTTTACCATAGCAGCCTCCTAACTGGAGGCCTAATTTGTCTCTATCCTGGTCCTTCTCCCACACTTTATTCCCATAGATGAGGCTCATACACTATAAACAGGATCACATCACTGCTTTGCATAAAGCCGCTTGGTGGCTTCTCTGCACCTGCAATGTTATTTCAAACTCTTTGCCCTGGCTTCTGCCACCTCTCCAGCCACCTCCTCCACTCTTGACTTTGTGCACTTTGCTCTAGCCCCTTGGGCTCCTTGAGGGATAGATGACAGGAGGCAGGAGACCAAGTTCTAGCTGTGCCATTTCCCCTGAATCTCATCCTTGTAGGGTCCAGTGGAGAGCCTGGTGGCAGACGTTTCTTTTCTTCTATATTCTGTTCCCTTCTCAAAGGGCACCTCTGGCTTTCAGCACAGGGCAGAGAGGAGAAAAATACTTCCTGACAAAGTTCGCTTGATCCAGAGTCAGCTCCGTCATCTGCTCCCACATCCCGTGGATGTTTCCTCCAGCGCCCCTCTAGGTGCCCTCATTCCAGATTTAATTACCCAACACCTCAAAAGCAGATCAGGTTGACCAAAGCCATCTCTTCTCCCATGGAAGATGCTGTAAGAAAATCTTTCCCAGACCCTTGGATTTTCACCAAAGGGAGATCCACATTCTGGATGCCTTTCTCAAAAAATACCATAGATCACATGTCTATGGTATGGTGGCAGCTGAATTTAATAAAGATCCCAGAAGGATGCATGGTTCCCCCAAAAGGACTCGAGGAATTCCTTGTTCCAATTCACTGACCTTGCCGAGTTTGTCTGTTCTTTGCACCATTTGCAGCCAAGTGGGAGGTGAAGTTGTTTTGCATGAGGTCAGAGCAACGTACAGCAGATACGGGATTCCAGTCTCTGATCATTGGCTCTGTCTGACTCTGTTCTTGCTTGTCCTTCAGAACCTGCAAAGAGCCCAGTTAATGAGCAGCAAACCTGTCCTCCCCAGCGCGAGCTGAAATTTCCTTCTGCCTACGGCAATTTCACCTGCTGGGCTCCCTTCACTGGGGCCCTGGTAGAAACCCGAGCAAGTCGGAAAAGTTTAATTGGGCCCCAAATGTGATTAACCAAGATGGGCTCCCATATGCTCTGCTGGTGTTTAGCATGCCACAAATTCTAGCATTACCCAGTGGGTCCTAAAAGCCATTCTGCTTTTAATGTTCTTTGCCTAGTTTACTCAAGTTGGAATTTAAATCAAAGGGTAACATCTATATTGGGGATAACTTTATAGTTTATCTTAATATAACGGCTAATAAATGTCATGTTCTAAAGTAGCTTTTTAAAAACAATGGCTTTAACAATGTTATGTACTTTTAGGGGAATCTGGTAAACAGTTGACTGAATCTGGTACACTATAATTTTAAGCTCTATGAAAACAGCAACAAGAATGCGAGAGGTCAGCCCAGAGGAACTGAACCTGAGCCAGAGCAGATATTGGGATGCTTGCAGAAATAAAGATGGAGCAGCCCCAACCTTCCCACTGGGTTCCGAACAGGGATCTGTGACAACAGGGCTTCCTCACTGGCTTCCCTCAGATTGGAAAGAGGTATGGGGTAGGCTCAGGGGATAATCTTGGAGTACAAATTTTTAGTGCTAGCCTCTGGAACAAAGCCCACACTGACTCCACCTTGGTCACATCATGTCAAGGGCACTGAGCAGGTGGTTTGGGGGGAACAGCATGTGAAGGACTCAGTAGCCTTAGTTTCGCCCCAGCAGTACTTCTGATATGACCTGTAGCTTCAGGAGGATCACTTAACCTCATTGGGCTTCTTGTTCTTCATCTGTGAAAAGAGGAAGTCAGTATCTGTATATACTACATCACATTTGCCACCAGTTACCATCGTTCAACAGACAACTGACCCTTTGTGCTGATTTACCCACCACCCTACCCCTTCCTTTTCGATCACCGGTTTTGTTCTTGTCGGGGCTTTATTTTTTGCTTTGCTTTGTTCATTCATTTGTTCTGTTTTGTTATCTGCCACATGAATGAAATCCTGTGGTGTTTGTCTTTCAGAACCTGCCAAAGACAGGTTCTGTCTTTCAGAACCTGTCTTTCAGAACCTGACTTGTTTCACTTAGCATAATACCCTCTAGTTCCATCCATGTTGTTGCAAATGGCAGGATTTCATTCTTTTTTGAAAGCTAGCAGTATTCCATTGTGCATGTATTTTACTTCTTTTTCCACTCACTGGTCTGTGGGCACATGGGTTGTTTCCTATTCTTGATTGTTGTGAATAATGTCGTGATGAACATGGAAATGAATGTATGTTTTGGAATTAGTGTTTTCTTATTCTTTGAATAAATACCCGAAAGTGGGATATCTAGATCACACGGCTCTTCTATTCTTAACTTTTTGAAGAAGGTCCATACTGTTTTCCACAGCAGTGGCACTAATTTGCATTTCCACCAACAGTATGCAAGGGTTTTCCTTGCTCTACATTCTCAACAACACTATCATTTCTTGCTTTTTTGATTATATGCATTCTCATGAATGTGAGGTGGTATTTCATTGCTGCTTTGATTTGTGTTTCCCCAATAACAAGAGACAATGAACATCTTTTCATGTATTTATTGGCCATCTGTATGTCTTATTTGGAGAAGTATCTATTCCAAATCATATGAGCATTTTTTAAAACAGATTTTAAAAATTTTAATTGAGTTTTATAAGTTCTTAATACATTTTGGACATTAATGCCTTGTGTGATAATTGAATTGCAAATATCTTCTCCCATTCAGTAGACTGTCTTTTCTTTTTAATGATGGTTTATTTTGTTGTGTTCCAGTGATTTTTATTGCTTTGAATCAATGGATTGCTTTGTTGAGCATCTTCTATGTACTTGGCTCCATATTAGATTCTACAATCAATTCTATTTCACAAATACTGACTGACAAGCATAAGGGTAGGTGCTGTTGATACAAAGAGATAAAACATTAACTCTTCCCTCTAAAAATACATTGCCCTATTTTGGAACATCAAAAAAGAAATAGAGATCAAGGACTTCTGCTTCCATGTGGAAAACTAGAGTCCTGGTGGAATGCAGAAATCATCTGCTTGAAGGAAGAAGAGAGCTGTCTAGAAAAAGAGAACTAGGGAAAGACTTTAAAAGAAAGAGCTTGGGCTGGTGGCTGAACTGTTTTCTGCTCTGGGAGGCTGTACTTCTGGGCATGGTCACTTCACTGGTTTCCACATTTGGACTCTTGTGAATAATCCTACTATGAACTTGGGCATCTGAACAGCTCTTCAACAAGTTTTTTTTGGGGGGACACAATTCAACCAACATCAGGGTCCTACTTCTCAACACATCCTGCTCTGTCACTGTTCCCTCTTCCTTCTAACTGGTTATATGAATGAACACCAAACAAGCTCTCATCTTAACTTTGTCCATCTCTGCCCAATGTCTTGGTGAGTGTACTAACCATCTCTGGCTTACCTTAGATCCTGGGTCCAGCTAGACTGGGCATGGCTGTCTAGATATTCTTCCCGGTTGCTATTAGCCTGGTAGTGGGGCTAGCTTCTCATCTAGGCTCTGATGGAGTCAGTAAGGCAAGGTTTTCAAATACCATGTTACTACACATGCTTGGGTTACTTCCTAAGACCTGTGCAAGTGTTCAGTCTAATCTTAATTGATGCATAAAAATGTTATTTTCTATAACTGAGAGTACATACTACTTCTGTTCTCCCTGCAGTGAAATGTTGAATTAAACATGCAGCCTGGGGTGGGATACAATCTACTGGGTATGAGAAATAAGAGGTATTTCACAATCTAGGTAGTACAGAAATATCAGACATCATGAAAACATCAAAGAGATGATTGGTTTTTTCCAGTCAAACAGTTATGAGGATAGACAAATGAAATTCATAACAACTTCGGAAAAAATTTTTCACCCCCAAAGGTGCTTACTTTTATTTATTTTTTAAAAAAATTTTTTAAAGATTTATTTATTTATGCATACAAGAACTGGGGTACAGGCCAGAGGTGTGGGTTGAGAGGTTTCACCAGAAACAGTGTAGGGAGCAGAACAGACAGATCTACTGAAATACACTGCTGAGGAGAGCAGCAGGTAAGGCAGAAGAGGTCTGCTGCGTCATGTGGGTCTCCTCCCTGGCTGGGGATTGAACTCATGCTTCAGTGGCTGCGGATAGCTTCATAGGCTGTGTCCTAACCCCTTGCGCCACCAAGGAGGCCCCAAATGTGCTTACTTTTAAAAATCAACATATTCCACCTCATCTTTTCAATGATGTTCCCCAAAACTATAGTATTCAAGAAACAATCTGTTTGAGATAAAAATCTAGTGTTACTAGAATTTGGTCATTATGCTATGGGTTTGTTTTTAAAGACTGAGAGTAGCTGTTTAAGGAGGCAGGTGGGAACTGTGGGGGATGAAATTGGAGCCAAGAAAAAGGATGTTGGGGCTTCTCCAAAGCCAGTATCTATTTTCAGGAGGGAACAAAACATTCACCAATATGCATGTGTCATCCGGCTGATTCAACACAGTATCACGGGGTAATCAGACTCATTCTGGAATTTTTGCTAAATGCCATCTCAGAAGAGGTGAGTTTCTGAGGGACTCACAAGTGCATCCTTTCTGTCTGTGCATTTTAGACAAACTTACTGGCTTCTTTTTATAAACAAGAGAAACCATACAAGTTGGTTAGACATCCTTTTATGCATATATGAGTGAGTCCAAAGATGTCAAAATTCCATCATATCTACATGGAAGAATAGGTCCAGGAATAGGACATAAATCCAGAATTTGAGACTGGGTGAACAAAAGAACAGAGAAATAGGACATGCTGACAGAGAAATTGTTAGTATGGACAAGCTGAAGATGGGTCTGGGCTTTGTAAAAGGATAGGATAGAATGCTTTGTTCACTGGGTGCTGCCTGCATGGTGGAGGGGACAGAGACAAGAGACCTTTGTGATTTATCTTCTCTACCCTGAGGGGCTACTCCTCACAGTGGCCCCAGCTGATGTGTTCCCTGTGGAGAGAACATGGCAGTCATCATTATGTGTGCATGATGCAATTCATTTTATGGGAGGAAGGGCTAAAGGATGTTTTCTGCAGATGAAGAGATATGAATGAGGAAGGCTGGAGTAAATTTCCCTGACATTCCCCCACAACATGGTCAGAGAAGTTGCTCCTGTGACAGGGCATTCTGGCTCTTCCTTCATAGCAGTAAGCTTCTTCCCCAAGTCCAAGAATAAGGATTTTAATTTCCTGATCATCCTGACCTGCCCTCACCCATGTTTCCCTTCCTGCCTCATTTTGTTGTATCAGGAGCCCTTGGACGCAGACCTTACTTATAATTAGTCCAGTTCATTTTCAATTTGAATCCTATCAGGAGGGGTTTTCATTTCTATCTTTGGCCTGTAGCTTTCAACAACTGTAAGTGTTAAACTGATACCTGGTGAGGACCCGACTTCTTCATGCAGTCCCATGAGAAGCTCCACTGTTCCACCCCACCCAGTCCATCCAGTCTTGCTTTATTTGTGAACACAGCCCACCACAGAGAGGCGATATGGGAGGAATCTGTAGACTTCCTTGCATGACTAAGACACTGGTCATGCTTTGGGTTTGTTTTTATTTTTTATTTTTTTTTTTAAATATTAAATTTTATTTTTATATTCCCCCATACAATTGCAAACGCCCCATTCTGACCCCAATCCTTCCCCTCCCGCCCCCACCCCCAAAAAGTGTCTCTGGTTCATAGTTTTTTGTGATTTTGATTTTCACTTTCTTATATTCATTTTCCTGGTCCCTTATTTAAGTTTTCTAGATTCCTGCTATGAGTGAGACCATCCGGTATTTTTCTTTTTCTTTTGGCTTATTTCGCTGAGCATGATCCCTTCCAGTGCCATCCATGTTGCTGCAAATTGCATGTGTTTATCTTTTTTGAATGCTGAGTAATATTCCATGGTATATATGTACCACATCTTCTTGATCCAGTCATCTATTTTTGGGCATTTGGGTTGTTTCCAAAGCTTAGCTATTGTAAACAGTGCTGCTATAAACATAGGAGTGCAGGTGCTCTTTGGAATGGATGTTTCTGTGTCCTTTGGGTAAATACCTAGGAGTGGAATTGCTGGATCATATGGAAGCTCTATGTTTAGTAGGTCCAGAAATCTCCACACAGCTCTCCATAGTGGTTGGACCAGTTTGCACTCCCACCAACAGTGCAGGAGAGTTCCTTTTTCTCCACATCCTCGCCAACATTTGTTGTTGCTAGTTTTTTTAATATGTGCCATTCTCACTGGTGTGAGATGGTATCTCATGGTAGTTTTGATTTGCATTTCCCTGATTACAAGTGATGTTGAACATTTTTTCATATGTCTGTTGGCCATTTGCATTTCCTCTTCAGAGAAGTTTCTTTTTAGCTCTTCTGCCCATTTTTGACTGGATTATTTTCTTTGTTGTTGCTGAGTCTCATCAGCTCTTTGCAGATTTTTGTGATCAGTCCTTTATCATTAGTGTTGGGTGCAAAAATGTTCTCCCAGTTGGTGGGGTTTCTCTTTGTTTTTGTTATTGTCTCTTTTGCTGTGCAGAAGCTCTTTAATTTGATGTAGTCCCAGCTGTTTATCTTTCTCTTCACTATCACTGCTTTGGGTGATGTGTCTGTAAAGATGTCTTTGATGTGCAAATCCCGTAGTGTTTCGCCTATATTTCCTTCTATGTATTTTATGGTTTCAGGTCTTATGTCTAGTTCTTTAATCCATTTTGAGTTGATTTTTGTGTATGGTGTGAGGTAGTGGTCAAGCTTCATTCTTTTGCATGTAGCGACCCAGTTTTCCCAGCACCATTTATTGAACAAACTTTCTTTGCTCCAATGCATAGTCTTTGCTCCTTTGTCAAAGATTAGTTGACCATAAATCTGTGGGTTTATTTCTGGATTTTCTATTCGATTCCATTGGTCTGTATGTCTGTTCTTGTTCCAATACCATGCAGTTTTGATGATTATGGCTTTGTAGAATAGTTTGAAGTCTGGGAGTGTGATGCCTCCATTTCCTTCTTTTTTTTCAGTAGAGCTTTGGCTATTCGGGTTTTTGGTGATTCCATATGAATTTCATCAATAATTGTTCTATTTCTTTGAAGAATGCCATTGAGATTTTGATTGGAATAGCATTGAATCTGTATATTGCTTTTGGTAGGATGGCCATTTTAATAATGTTTATTCTTCCAATCCATGAGCAGGGGATGTCTTTCCATTTCTTTGTGTCTTCTTCTATTTCTTTTAACAGTGTTTTATAGTTTTCTTTGTATAGGTCCTTTACCTCTTTTGTTAGATTTATTCCCAAATATTTGATTTTTTTTGTTTCGATAATAAAAGGGGTGGTTTTTTGATTTCTTCTTCTTCAGATTTATTGTTTGTGTATAGGAAGGCTACTGACTTTTGCGTGTTGATTTTGTATCCTGCCACTTTACTGAATTGATTGATGAGTTGAATTAGTTTTTCTGTGGAGATTTTGGGGTTCTCTATGTATATTATCATATCATCTGCAAATAGTGATAGTTTGACTTCTTCTTTTCCTATTTGGATTCCTTGGATGTCTTTCTCTTGTCTTATTGCTCTGGCTAGTACTTCCAGTATTATATTGAAAAGCAGAGGTGAGAGTGGACATCCTTGTCTTGTTCCAGATCTTAATGGAATTGCTTTCAGCTTTTCACCATTGAGAATGATACTGGCTGTTGGCTTGTCATAGATGGCCTTTATGATGTTGAGGTATGTTCCTTGTATCCCAAGAATTTCAAGGGCTTTTATCATGAATGGGTGTTGCACTTTGTCGAAAGCTTTCTCAGCATCTATTGATATTATCATATGGTTTTTATATTTCTTTTTGTTGATGTGTTGGATAACGTTGATTGATTTTCGGATGTTAAACCATCCTTGTGCCCTGGAATGAATCCAACTTGGTCGTGGTGAATTATCTTATGGATACATTGTTGGATTCTAATAGCTAAAATTTTATTGAGGATTTTTGCATCAGTGTTCATTAGGGAGATTGGCCTATAGTTTTCCTTTTTGTGTTGTCCTTATTCGGTTTTGGTATTAGTGTAATATTGGCTTCATAGAACGTGTTTGGTATTGTCCCTTCCTTCTCAATTTTTTGGAAGAGTTTGTGAAGGATAGGCACTAATTCGTCTCTGAATGTTTGGTAGAATTCATTTGTAAATCCATCAGGTCCTGGGCTTTTGTTTTTGGGGAGGTTTTTAATTACCATTTCAATTTCGCTGCTTGTAATTGGTCTGTTTAGGTGTTCTATTTCTTCTTTATCTAGCGTTGGGTGATTGTAGAGTTGTAGGAATTTGTCCATCTCCTCTAGATTGTTGAACTTGTTTCCATATAACTGTTCATAGTAGTTACTGATTATTCTTTTGATTTCTGCTGTGTCCGTTGTGATTTCTCCTCTTTCATTTATGATTCTGTGTTTTGTGCTTTCTCCCTTTTTTCCTTTGTGAGCCTGGCTAGGGGTTTGTCTATTTTATTTATTTTTTCAAAGAACCAGCTCTTGGTTTCATTGATCTTTTGGATTGTTTTTTAGTTTCAATTTCATTTATTTCTGCTTTGGTTTTTATTATTTCTTTTCTTCTACTGGTTCTGGGTTTTTTTGTTGTTCTTTTTCTAGATCTTTGAGCTTCGAGATTAGGTTGTTTCTTTGAGTTCTTTCTTGTTTTTTGATGTGAGCTTCTATTGCTATATATTTTCCTCTTATTACTGCTTTTGCTGCATCCCATACATTTAGGATATTGGTGTCCTCCTTGTCATTCAATTCAAAGAATTTTTAATTTCTTCTTTGATCTCCTCGTTAGTCCAGTGGTCTTCCAGTAGTGTGGCTTTTAATCTCCATGAGGTAGGATAGTTCCTTGCCTTCTTTTTATGATTTATTTCTAGTTTGATGCCTTCGTGGTCAGAAAAGATGGTTGGTATGATTTCAATCTTGGTGTATCTGTTGATGTTTGTCTTGTGCCCCAGTATGTGATCGATCCTGGAGAATGATCCGTGTGCGCTTGAGAAAAATGTGTACTCCGTTTTTTTTGGGTTTAGTGTTCTATAGATGTCTGTTAAGCCCAAATGCTCTAGGTCCTTATTTAGAGCTTTAGTTTCTTTACTTATTTTTTGTCTTGTTGATCTATCCATTGTTGATAGTGGTGTGTTGAAGTCTCCCACTACATATGTGTTTTCTCTGATGTCTGTTTTCAGAGAGGACAACAGTTGTCTGATATATTTTGGTGCTCTTTCGTTTGGTGAGTATATGTTAATGAGTGTTATTTCTTCTTGAAGTATTGTCCCCTTAATCATAATGTAGTGACCACTGGGGTCTCTTTTTATTTTTTTGAGTTTGAAGTCTGTTTTATCTGATATAAGTATAGCTGTTCCTGCTTTCTTTTTTGGCCCATTTGCTTGTAGGATTGTTTTCCATCCTTTGACTTTGAGCCTATTTTTATCTTTTGTAGCTAAATGTGTTTCCTGGAGACAGCAAAAGGTTGGGTTTTGTTTCTTAATCCAGGCTGCAACTCTGTGTCTTTTATTGAAGAGTTTAGTCCATTTACATTTAGAGTTAATATTGATATGTTAGCATCTGTATTTGCCATTATGTTTGTCTTTCCTTTGATTTTATTTATTTATTCTTTTAATTACTTTTTTTTTTTTTTTTTGGTCTTCTTTCGTTGTTATTCGTCCCTCTGAGGTTCTGGCTTTAGGATTCCTTGTAGTATTTTTTGGAGTGGGGGTTTAGTCGCAATGAAATTCCGGAGTTTCTCTTTGTCTGGGAAGGTCCATATTCTTTCTTCATGGAGGAAAGAGAGCTTTGCGGGATAGAGTATTCTTGGTTGGCATCTGTTTTCTTGGAGTCTGTTGACTATGTCCCTCCACTCTCTCCTTGCCCGTAGTGTTTCTTCAGAGAAGTCTGATGTCAGCCTGATTGGTTTTCCTTTGAATGTTATCTGTTTCTTCCCTCTTGTCAGCTTCATTATTTTTTCCTTGTCCTGGATTCTTGGGAGCTTTACTATTATGTGTCTTGCTGTGTTTTTCCTTTCGTTGTGGAAGTTTGGTGTTCTTCTTGCTTCTTGTATATCAATTTTCAGCTCCTTCTTCTCATTTGGGAAGTTCTCTTCAATTATATCCATGAATATTTTCTCTGTTCCTACATCTCTCTCCTCTCCTTCTGGAATTCCTATAACTCTTATATTTCCTTTCCTCATGGAGTCAGATAGTTCCCGAAGTCTTTCTTCATTCTTTTTCCTTCGTACTTCTCTTTCCTTTTCTGTTTTGGTTCTTTTTATTTCTGTGTCTTCAAGATTACTTATTCGTTCTTCCATTTCATCTATTCTGCTTTCATTGCTTTTCCCAGAGTTCTTTAGTTCCTCCATTAATTCTTTGATCTCCTGCATTTCTCTTACTTCCCTCTTTAGGGACTCAATTTCCTTCTTCTGATCTATCACTTTTTTAATCATGGCAATTTTAAATTCTCTTTCTGGAAGGCTCAGAAGTTCTTCCAAGTTGCTGTCGTTGCAATCTGGGGAGTGGTTTTCTTTTTGTGGTGTGCTTCTTTCCTGAGGAGTTTTTAGGTTGCGTGTGGTTCTTCTACTCCCTACTGTCTGTTTTCTAATTTGTCGTATGCGTTGGGACACTGTGTTGCTTGGACTGACTGACATCTTGGGTGAATTTCTCCGCTCCCCTCTGGCTCTTCCAGGAGCCATCTCTGTCTTCTGGGGAGCTTTCTGCTGGTTTTAGGCAGTTTTTACTGAAGAAATGTCCCTGTTCTCAAATGGCGAAGCGGGATGCAGTCCCTGCGCCTCCGGTTTCAGGCACACTCTTCTGCGCACCCGGTCTGCCCCGGACGTGGGTGCCTGCTCCCTCTGTGGGCTCAGACTGCTGGTCGGAAGGGGCCTGGCGTGGAATAACTTCCCGGCTGGCCACTGGGTCCTCCAGAAACCTTCTGCCCTTTTCAAGCAGTCTTAAGAAATGTCCTGTTTTATAGGGTGTTAGTGACTTTTTTTTTTCCTGGTCGCTAGGTGGCGCCAGAGATCTCTCCTATTGTCCTTGGGGGGCTGTTTTTCGCCTCCCCCCACCCCGTGGGACAGAGAACAGAGCGGGAATGGTAGGGTACACCTCAACAGCTTTGGGGTGCTGTGTCTGCCTTGTGCCCCACCGTCGTGGAGAAACCACGCCCCGAATTTTCGTGCCCCGGGTCTCAGTTCAAAGCCCTCAGTTCCAGGATGCGGGCTGTAGCCCAGTTCAGTGGCGCGGGAATGGCGCCTTTTGCACAGCTCCCGTGCCTGGGCGCCTGGTTCCTGCTCACTCAGGGAGGGACCTTCACCTCAGTGAGGACCTCCGTGCGTCTCCCCGCAAGCCTAGGTCGTCTCCCCGCAAGCCTAGGTCGTCTCCCCGCAAGCCTAGGTCGCAGGCGCGGGGACCTGGGCAGCCGCGATCCAGGTCCGCACTTGCTTTTCAAGCGCACAGAGTGCGCTGCTATCCGCGCCAGCTTACCGGCAGCCCGGGCTGTGTGCGCGTCTCCAGGGGTCTTTGTTCTTCTCTAATGGCGCCAGGAGCCGTTCGCTCACCGCTGCGGCGGATCCTGCAGGGTTCGCCTCAGCTCCCGTTCACGGGGTGTGGTGGCTGCAATAGTTCCTTTCCACTCACGGTCCCGCTTGCTGCGTCGTTTGTTCTTGTGGGCCGTTTTGGTTTGTTGTTTCCTCCTCTCTGCGGGTTGGAGAGTGCTGCCTCTGTGGGCGGGGGAGGGGAGCAGGGTTCTGAGCTTCCCTCCCTTCTAGTCCTCTTTTATGGCCACTTTCTTCTTCGGGCAGTTCCCTGGCGTCACCCGTTTATCTTCCGTGTCCCAGTTCTCACTGGGACCTGCCGCTTTTCCTCCCTATTCACTTTTTTTAATGGGAGATCTTACTCGCAGCGTCTCCTCGCCGCCATGTTGCTCCGCCCCCTCCGGGTTTGTTTTTAAATGTGAGAACACATTTCCTTATTGTTTAAGGCAGTTTGAGTCACACTTAACTGTTATATGCTGCCAAAGACATCATAACTGGTTCACAGGAAGGAAAAGTGGGTAATACAAGTACACATGCATGGATCTACCAGCTCTTACACACTCCCTACTCCTACGACAGTGAACTGCCCCAACTAGACTTGTTTGGGAAGGTGGTGAGAAGGTCAGGGAAAGAGAAAGAGGAAAGGAAGTTCAGAGAGATCAGACTTTGGGTTCTTTTGTGGGGGAACACTCAGAGAGGCATGGGCATTATTCCAGGATACCCGGCATCCAAGTCATACTTCCCACTGGGATGAGGAGGAGAGGGTCTAAGGAGCAGGTAAACATAAAAATGCATTTTGCCACAATCAGACCTGAATTCTCAGTCTGATTACTTGACTTTCCAGGTCAGGGTTATATCTCTCCTTTCTCTCATATCCTACGAACCATGCTCTCGAGCTGATGTTCTCCAATGTGATAGTCATTCCTGATTCCTGTTGACCACAGAATGAAGTCAGAAGCTTTGCCGTGGAATATGTGTATGTCTGTAAGCACCTGTGCACAGTTCTACACAGTCTTTTCCTTTCCACCCTCTTGTGATGATCCCCTTGAGCCCAAAGACAATGATTTTCCCCCTAGTCTTTGGCTGTCAACCCACACTGGAGATGCTCATTATAGATATTTGAGGAAAGGGTTTTTGACTATCTCTACTGGCCTTTTTTTTTTTTTGGATCCAGAGCTCCTCCTTTTGTTCTCCCTCCCCACCCCAGGGGTGAGGGTGGGGGAGTCTGCTGCACTCACCCTTCATGCTTGCCACACCTGCTCCATCCCTCAAGCTCCTTCCCTCCAAATCTGGTGGGAAACAGACTCCTCAGGTCTCCATATTCCTGTTGTCCCTGAAGACAAGCTTCAGTGTTTAAAGACTGATTATCATGGTAAAATGCACAAACACAGCAAAAAGAACTCCACAAGGATATTTTACAATACTGACAAAATTCTTTCAAGAGGATTCCTCTGGTTATAGCTCCTAACTCCTGAGTCCACAGGAATTTTACTTTGGAACTGGCTGGGCTTTTACTTGTACCTTCTGGGAAATGTCAGTTAGACCTAAGCCTCCAAGGGGGTCACTTTTCCTTACTAAAAAAGATAATCAAGGTAGGATAACAAAGGCTTTGTTGTTTTTTAAAGGGAATAATTTGCATCTCTAATGCCTGCTCCATTGGCAAGCTCACAGTTCACTAGACCTGCTCTGAGCAAGATTTTTTTTTATCATGTGGTAGTGTTCTGACTGAAGACTATTTTTTTTTTTTGCAGAACTTTCATTTGTGTGTATGTGTGTGTCACAACAAAGCAGATAAACAGCAACAGCAGCAGCAGCAGCAATAAAGACCTGTATGGAAGGTAGTTGTATTAGTTTCCTGTGGCTGCTGTTGTTAAAAAAAAAAAAAATTCTGATATTTGTTAAAATAATAAGGAAGACTAGTCATAATCGGAGAGAGAGATTGTCCTGCATCTCTGGATGCAGGACAAGTGAGGGTCTTTAGACAAGGAACAACAGGTAACAAGCTCAGTGAATGGAAAATTACTAAGAGGAGACTTGCACATGTGGGGACTTTTGCTAACTGATCTAATGGTTTAAAGCAAGTTGCCTTGCTGAAGGTAGATTAAAGGCTTAGATATTAAAGGTGGGGGATGAGGAACTTGATTAGATAGATAGGGTAATCTGATATCAAGGGTAGGAACTTCTGGCTAAACTAACTGTTAAAATTGGACTTAGCAAGGATGAACATAGAGGCAAAAAGGTCAAGGCCTAGCAGAGGATTCAGAGGAGCCTAAGTTTGGTCAAGAAGAGTCTTTGTCATTTCTTCCTATTATTCAAGGAAAAAAGTATTCTTTCACCCTCTGAAGAATACAAATGCATTTTTCATCTGGTTGTCTTTTGTTCATTAAAGACAAATTGAACCTTCTATTGGAACTTGGTACTAAAGGGCATTTATTGAATGATGAGAAACATCAGGCATTTTATGAGGGGGATTTTTTTTTTCAAGTAAGATTGTGGAAACTGGGGCCTCCCAGGTGGCGCAGCGGGTTGAGCGCAGCGCTGTGAAGCTGTCCGCAGCCTTTGCGGTGTGGGTTCGATTTCCCGCCGGCCGGGGGAGATTCCCACATGGTATGGCAGACCTCTCCTCTCTTGCCTGCTGCTCCACTCAGTAGTGTGTTTCAGTCATTTGCCTGTTCTGTTCCCTGCTCTGTCTCTGGTGAATCCTCTCACTCTCCCGCACCTCTGGCCTGTACCCCAGCTCTTGTGTGAAAATAAATAAATCTTTAAAAAAAATTTGTGGAAAATTCATGCTGATTTTCTAGAGCTAAGCACTGAAGATGCAGAGTTGTGTAACATTTCTGTGTGATCCACATAGCAATCAGTATAGAGGTTGTTGGGTCATTTCAAAAACTATAGACTTATCCAGATTTAGTTTCTTCAGGGCTTTATTCGGTATAGATCTTGGGGACGGGGGGAAGTTAGCTATAAGATACCCTAGAGTCTCAATAAGGATCTGGACTATCAGAATTTAGTTTTCGTGATGCCATGTCAGGAGAGTGGGAAAAAAACTTGGAAATGTTATCGCTCTAGCCCAGATATTAAAAGAAATTAGAAGAACCGAGAATTTGGTAAAGACTGACAAATGTGTAAGATGACAGGATTCAGTTCAATTTAAAAGTAGATCAGAAACTTTCAAAGATAATGAACAGGACCAGAATCTGATAACTCAGGAGAGTAAGTTCTATATAGTTTTTCATTAAAACATAAAACTTCTCTCTACAGAAACCCCCTCCCCCCTTTTTGATCAGAGATAGCCAAAGTGAGACTAATTTTGTTTATAAAATAAATCTCCTTTCTTGATATTTGGCTTGATCACTTACATAAATGCAACAAGAATGGTCATAGAGCACATAGACCTTTAGTTTCCATTGTTAGGACTTTCCATAAGAAATCTCAAATTAGACTTTTAAAAGCCTCTTGAAGATAGAAAGTCAGGCCAATAACTCATCACCAGACTTCACCTGCAGTACTGATAGATTTCAGTGAATTCCTCTCTTCTCAAGGTTTCCAAATATCTTAAGTTTCTTGGGCCAGCCAGGGAGTGACCTTCCTTAATGACCTGCAAGACTAGGACTCTGTAAGCCAGGGACCAGGCTGCTTTTTCCAAAAGGACCTCAGGACCTCATAAGCGTTGGCTCAATGAAGTCAACCTTAGCTCCTTAAAACTGTTTTGTCTTATGTGATTTTATAAACGTCATTTCTCAAATATGCATTCCAATCAAAGCCTTGGTTACGAAACCAATTCTAGTCAACACTTTGGTTATAAAACCAATAATTTCCAGTCATGTTCTGTTATAAGGAGGACAGATTTTTATTGAGTTTATACAAATAATGATATTGCCACGAAAATAAGAATACTCAATAAGAATTTTTGAATTCTGGGGGGATTAAGAAGGGAGAAAACTAACTACAGGAAGTAACACAGTTATAAAAAAAAAACTTCAGCTTTTTAAAAAATGAGAAAACTGTTGCATAATCAAGGAAATGATAGTCAACAAAAGCACAGGACATTATTCTAACTAGACACAGAATCTTTTCCTAGACAGATTACTCAAAGATAAAGAAAAAGCTATTTGTTATATTACATTATTTTTTATTGACATAATTTTGGTTTGTAATACTGCATGTGATTTCAGGGTATGGGTTCACACCTCTTCATACGTATGATCTATGTTGTCACACCACCAATGCACCAATAATCCTCCACCATAGTCCACAGGGCCTCTACCCCCTTAGTTCCCCCACTTCACTTCCCTCTCCGGTACTCTCAATTCTACAGCCAGATTGCTAGAGTTTGTTTTGGATTAGTTTTATCTGCTTCTGTGTTTTGTTAAAAGATTAAGAAAAAACTCAAGCTCTCTTTATTAAAAGTAGACCAATAGTTCGAGAAAACTTTGCTATACAGAGTTAGACGCAAGCTCTAGTTTTGTATCACCCACACTAAAACTCATTAAAAAACCCCCTATAAATAAATCTATCCAATCTTAGTTGTTTCTGAGCTCCTGGGATAAAACTTCTTTGTCAGAATTTCCTACAAACCTTCTTTGACCTGATTGTTAGTTACCAAAATGATTTTGGAATTTTTTTTTAACACTTTGCTCTTTTCTTTCTTTTTTTTTTAAAAAAGATTTATTTATTTATGCATATGAGAACTGGGATACAGGCCAGAGGTGCGTGAGTGAGAGGATTCACCAGAGATAGAGCGGGGAGTGGAATAAGCAGATGGACCGAAAACACTGCTGAGGGGAGCAGCAGGCGAGACAGGAGAGGTCTGCTGTGCCATGTGGGTATCTCCCTGGCCAGGGATTGAACCCACGCTGCAGAGGCTGCGGACAGCTTCACAGCACTGCGCTCAACCCCCTGCACCATCAGGAAATTTTTTAAGGAAGCTCTTATAAAACATAATTCTGCATAAAGAAATTGAAGCCCATTGAAGGAAGATACTTAACAACATGTGGATTCATCGTTCTGAAAAATGGAGCAATGCACACAAGAAGATCTGAAGATGGTGAAATGGGTTACATGATGTGGTATAAATCATGCTCCTACTCATGACTACTTCTCCCATAATAATATCCTTAATCAATCTGTCCTCATTTATGTCTTATACTTACATTTTCTGTCTTTTTTTTTTTTTAAAGATTTATTTATTTATTTATTTATACAAGCACTGGGTACAGTCAGAAGCGCCGGAGGGTGAGAGAATTCACCAGAGCCAGAGGGGAGAGCATAGCAGTCAGACTGACGAAATACACTGCTGAGTGGAGCAGCGGGCAGCAGGAGAGGTCTGCGCGCCATGTGGGACCCTCGCCCGGTGGCTGGGGATCGAACCAGCACTGCAGAGACTGCAGGCAGCTTCGCAACCCAGCACTCAACCGCTGTGCCACTGGGGAGGCCCAAATTTTCTGTCTTGTAATGAGATTTCTCTGTTTCTCAGCTCATTATTTCATTTGGCCCAAAGTAATTTCTCATGTCTTTTGAAGAATTTTCCTTCCTGGACATGATCAATATCTTAGACTAGGATTCTAAAGTCTTCCCTGTAGCCAAAGTTGTCACCACAACTCAGATATAATGAATGAATCAAACCTCTTCAATCTAGCCAGTGGGCCCACACCAAAGCAATGGAGTCACAAGCTGAACCCCTAAAATTTCAGATAAAGGAGGGAATTTAAAAATTGCCTGGGCCTCCCTGGTGGCACAGGCGGTAGAGGCTGTCAGCAGCCTCTGCAGCACAGGTTCGATCCCCGGTCGGCTGGGGAGAAAGCCACATGGCGTGGCAGACCTCTCCTGTCTGGCCCACTGCTCCTCAGCAGTGTACTTCTTCAGTCTGCTTGTTCTGTTCCCCACTCTGTCTCTGGTGAATCCTCTCATCCTCCCGCATATCTGTCCTGTACCCTGGTTCTTGTATAAATAAATATTTTTTTTCAAGTTATAACATGCTATTTTATTTTTTTAATATAATTTTTAAAAAAAATTTATATTCCCCATACAATTGCGACCCCCTTATTTTGACCCCAATCCCTACCCTCCCCACCCCCCACCCCCTCATAGAGTGTCTCTGGTTCATAGTTGTTTGTTGATTTTGATATTTTTTTTCTTATAGTTATTCTTTTTCCTGGTCCCTTATTTAAGTTTTCTAGATTCCTGCTATGAGTGAGACCATCCAGTATTTTTCTTTTTCTTTCTGGCTTATTTCGCTGAGCATGATCCCTTCCAGCGCCATCCATGTTGCTGCAAATTGCATGTGTTCATCTTTTTTGAATGCTGAGTAATATTCCATGGTGTATATGTACCACATCTTCTTGATCCAGTCATCTATTTTTGGGCATTTGCATTGTTTCCAAAGCTTAGCTGTTGTAAACAGTGCTGCTATAAACATAGGGGTGCAGGTGTTCTTTGGAATTGATGTTTCTGTGTCCTTTGGATAAATACCTAGCAGTGGAATTGCTGGATCATATGGAAGCTCTATGTTTAGTAGGTCCAGAAATCTCCACACAGCTCTCCACAGTGGTTGGACCAGTTTGCACTTCCACCAACAGTGCAGGAGAGTTCCTTTTTCTCCACAACCTCTCCAACACTTGTTGTTGCTAGTTTTTTTAATATGTGCCATTCTCACTGGTGTAAGGTGGTATCTCATGGTAGTTTTGATTTACAATTCCCTGATTACAAGTGATGTTGAACATTTTTTCATATCCCTGTTGGCCATTTGCATTTCCTCTTCAGAGAAGTTTCTTTTTAGCTCTTCTGCCCATTTTTTGACTGGATTATTTTCTTTGTTTTGTTGAGTCTCATCAGCTCTTTGTAGATTTTTGTGATCAGTCCTTTATCATTAGTATTGTGTGCAAAAATGTTCTCCTAGTCAGTGGGGTTAAATAAATAAATCTTTAAAAAAATTGCCTTACTGATAATGAGAAAATCAGTAACAAAAATAATTGATGTACATTTCAGGGATGAAGCAAAAATTGAAAGAACTGTCTGGGCTACATAATTTTGTTATGGCCACTGAGTAGATTATTCAGCCAGGCAATTTTACTGTCTGTTAGCAAGGAAAACTCAAAGGTGAGGAACAAACAAATGATAGAGTAATTATATAAATCTTCAGGTTAGTTAATATGCAGTTAGGTTTACCACATCATAAATGAGCTCTTGATTCATTGCCAACTGATCTTCTGAAAATGACTGGTTGATTATAATTCTACTAATATGAACTTCTCTTTAGTTAACTATAATCAAAAACAGGAAAACCTTTGAATTATGTGTTGCTTTTTTAGCTGCTTATTAAAAAAGTCCATGTAGTCCTTTCATGCTCAGGACTAGGATTTCATTTGATTAAATTAAAGAGAGGTTTTTTTCACCCCATAAAATAGGACAAAGCATTCTATATTTTGTGGGTTGAAATATGTGTTGTGAATATTGGCATCTACCAAATGAAGGATTGCATCTCTTTGAACCAAACCATGGGATAAAACTCTAAAAAAAACAAACAAACCAATGAATTTGAAGATAATAAGAGACAGCAGCCACTCCTTTTATTTTCTATTAATTGTAGTGCCAAATAACATCTAGATATTAGCTACATGGTAATGTTAGTCTTAAGCCTGAAGATGCATCATTAATGATCTGAACGGTCAAGGGCACCAGCACTGTTCCTTTAGAGATGATAGCTGAGAAGTGTCCATCACCTGCAGCCAGGGATATGGTGACTAAATGACCACTGTGAGTTAGGAAGTTTCTTTGAGCCATGTTTTTGACATCCTCAATAACTAGGGCTATCAGCACATCCACAATTTTCTTACTGATGTTGCCATATACAAATGTGTAGGTTGTATCCCTGCATCAGAGGACCTGGCCAAAGGAGTCAGAAGAAGCTGAAATCTAAGCTACATTGAGCCATTACTGGAAAAAGAGGGCTTCTTCACTAATTTGCACAAATGTACTTTACATGCATTGCTAAGCTCATGCACACTGGGAACATTCTATCCAATGCATACAAACGCAGCAAATGGTAGCCTACTGGCCTCGTCTTTATCCCATCATGAATCCCTTTTATTTCCTTATTTTATAAAATTCAGGTAAAATTTAAATACAGTGAAACATTAAAACATTAAGAACACAATGTAAAATTTCAAGATACAGAACATTCATTCCATTGCCTTAGAAATTTTCTTGTGCTTCCTTCCAGTCAATCCCCAAATCCTAGAGACATCTGCTACTCTGATTCTTATCACCATAGTAATATGTGTATGTGTGTATATATATATGTGTGTATATGTAAATATATATTTAAAGCATATTCATTGGAACATTTTTTCATGAACTAAAATTTTGAACAACTCAAATGTTCATTGGTGGGAAGATATTAAAATAATTGCAACATATTAATACATTATTTAGTAATAAGGAAAGTTGAATGACTGATATATGTGTACATATATGTGTACACACCTCTGTGATCAGCTGCTTTATTAAAAAGTCTCTTCGAAACCCAGACTGACTTAACTTCTGTCCCCACCAGGATCCTAGTATCCTTCTGGACTTGGGGCAAACCTCTTCAGTCCAGCCAGTTGTACCACACTGCTCCATTTTTTAATTTATTCAGTCAACATGGAGTGCCTAAATATGTTGTCTTGAGAATACAACAAAAACCAACCAACCAACCCTAAAAACGGTGACAACAACAGTACAAGAGATCCAGTGCTTTGAAGCAAATAGTCCTTTGAGAAAGGGGGAGGGGGGTGTAGTTTTCTCAGTGTTATTTTCTAGATCTGTGGCGCACAGGCCACATTGCATATATTTACGTTACTGACCCAAGCTTAGAGAGCATGCATGCCTCCTGTGGTTGCTTTTTGTTTTGTTTTAATTTTCCTTTGAAGAAACTTTCTTGATGCTTCACTGCCTCCTCCTTCATCTTAAGCAACCAACAATTGAATCCAATTTGAAAGAGTTTGACTTCCCAGTTTCAGCATGTGCACGAGGAATGGAGGCTCTTGACCTTTTGAGTTGCTGTCGTGTTCCCGTAGAGGCCACGTGTTCGTGTACACATCTCTGGGTTTATCCTGTGCCCTTTCTTTGCCCACTGACCTTTGTGTAAGTTATTAGCATTATTGAGATAGAAAGAAGGGAGGAAGGAGAATGTCAGAGAGGGGGAGGCAGTTAGGAATTACAGATGATCCTTGAACGACACGGGTCCACTTTTACACAGATTTTTTTTCAATTTATTTTTCCATAAATAAATTTGACCTTCTGTATCTTCAGGGTTTGTGTTCTCGGATTCAACCAACCCTGGATGTCAACTGGTTGAATCCGCTGATGCAGGATCCATGTACCGGGAGGGTTGACTGTAAGGGGCTGGAGGGGCCTCAGTTTTTGATATCTGTGGGGGTCCTGAAACCAACCCCCCAAACACACCAAGATGCCACTGCAGTTAGATTGGGTTGGGGGGAGTGAAAAGTTAAACATTTTCAACAGTGTGGGGGCTGACATCTCTAGCCCCTGCATTGCTCAGGTGTCAGCAGTACTTTCAAGTGAGGGACCTGGGGCTTGATGAGGGGCTGGTGAGACTATTCTGGCCAAGTGGGACTGAAATATGGTCTGTGCCAGCCACGAACTTGTGCCTTTGATGGTCAGATTCTGAATGTGCCTTTGAAAATAACCCTGGTGTCAGCACGTGCATCAGGGCTTCCTGGAGCCAGACCCTGAGTGTTCTAAATCCGGCTTCTCCCTGTTCTAGAGGGTTCGCACGTTTCCTCTGCTCAGCTACCCAGTGGCTGGGGACCTTTTGTGATTCAATTCATTAGTTTGTCGTGGCTCAGAGCTGTAACATAAGTCTCCGAAGGGACCCGCCTCATCTCTTCTTTATTAAAATGAAATCTTCCCTTGGCATTTCCCTCAGGCACGTCTCCAGGTATGGATGAGAGGGACAAAGAGGCAGGGGAGAGGACTCTGGGTTTAAATGCCAGCAATCCAATTAAAGGAATGTTTAACCTTTGTAAATAAAGCCCCTGCTTGGCCTGCCTCTCAGATGGGGGGAGGAAAATTAACTGATTTAGTATGGAGCCCCCTACTGAGAGGAGAGGACTGGTGCTTATAAGATCCTTCCTGGCAGAGGGAGCTCAGCCTGCTGTTAAAAATCATTCTCCCTCAAAGGCCAACTGGTAGCAGATGCAGGGACACGTGTGCCCTGAGCCACCTCCCGAGGTGCCCTCCCTGGTGAGGGGGCTGTTTACCACAGCGTTTGGTTCCAAAGGAGCATGGGTTGGCCTGCCCGGCTGCTTGGCTTCTATTAAGAACACAAGAAATAAAATGAAAAGTAAAATAGCAGACAGTGGGGAGAAAGGCAGAAAGCAGAATCGAATGATTCACAAGCCCTTGGCTGGGGAAGACCCTGTGGTTTAGAAGCTGTAAAAGAAACAACAAGGGAGGACATCAAAAAGGTTCTACATATATGTACCTAAAAATATCAGAAGGCAAATAAACCGGAAAACACTTGCTGCAAATACGGCATCAAAAGGCTGTAATGGATTCATTCATCTAACATTTATTGGGCAGGCTGCTGGAGGCACAGAGATCAAAGGCTCACGCCAAAGGTGCCACCCTGCAGTGGGCCTTCTAATGCAGTAGCTGCCTGCCTATTCGTCTGTGGTTGCGGTAAGTCGGGGGCTTCTAGGGACATATTTGTGCAGACTGATAAGAAAAGCACTGGGATAGCATTAGGAAGGTGACAATGTACAAGAAGCAGCAATTTACAAAAGAGGAGGTGTTCTTGGTTAGAAAACAGTGTGTAAAGGCTCCATCATGTTAAGAATGGTAGAAGTGTAAATTAAAATGAGGTAATTTTAGACTATTAAATTATCAAGCTTATATTTTTTAAAGGCTAATACCCAAGACTGGTACAGATGTAGAGGAATAAGTAATGTCATGCTTGGAAAAAAATAAAGGTCTTTGGACAATATTTTGGCAATATTTATCAACAACCTTTAAAATATTCTCACTATTTGACAGTGAGATGAATGTCTAGAAATTTCTGTAAAGGAAGTAATCAAAGATTCAGTTAAAGATTTATATATAAATATATTCCTGGCATACATATTCTCTTAAAAAGAGCAACTTGAATGTGTAATAATAGGCAAGTGTACAATTAAATTACATCACATCTGTATCATAATTATTTTAAGTAAAGTTCATGATGTTGTGAGTTTGAAGAATATTTAATGATGATATTATGCTTATGATATAATTGCAAAGTTAAAACAGGCATGACACAAAGTACATGTGAATGGTGGGATCCCAATTTGTTGAGGAAAAATAAATATTTTATTTTTATATTTTTAAGAATTTATTTGCTTCATCCTAAAAATTCCTCTAATTGCAACAATATGTTGATGCAATCATCATTTTCAAGATTGTATGTATGGGTCAATAAAACCTAGGTATCTGAATTTTAGAAATTCTAATTTGTTATTCAAACAGAGAAATATGTATTTTTTGGAGAGGAAATAGAGCTTGGGCCTATGTGTCTACAAAAGACAGTTAGGAAAGTGGAGGTGGGCAGAATGCTAGTAATTGTGCTCAGAGGGTGCTCGGTCAGCAGTGGGAACATTCGTGGGCCTCCCTCTTCTCTATTGTGAGGAGTCAGCATATTGTCTACATCTCTTGTTTTCCAAAAAACAGGAGATACACTTAACCACTATAGGATTCTCCTTTAAAATGACCCCCATTGCTCCCATGCAGTGCCTTTCTTATGAGGAACACAGTGTGGAAAGAGATTTGAATCCAACACTGGTTTTGAGGGTTGAGAAGGGCAAGTTCAAGGTCACCAGCTATGTCCTTGGGGGTATGAGATGGACCATGGGCTGATACTGCTGGCCAACTGGTACCCAGCACCCTTGGGTACCCAAAAAGTGGTGGTGTGAGGGAGGAGAGAGCAGCAGGTCGGGGTCTCAGTCACCCATATTCTGGCCGAGGTCTTGGCTGAGGTCAGCCCTGGGAGGAAAGGGCTTTCTTCCTGATGAGGCTGTGGAGATTGGTGGCAGGTATAGGGAACGTGACTCTCCCAGCACTGGCCACCATTATCCTGGGCACTGTGCAGATTGCTACCAGCCTTGGCTTGTGGGTGTCTGCAAGGATGGTGTACAATGGACCCTTGAACAACATGGGAGTTAGGAGTGCTGTGCCCTAGCAGTCAAAAACCCAGATATAACTTTTGACTCCCCAAAAACCTAATTAGTAAACTGCTGTTGACCAGAAGCCTCACCAATAACATAAACAGTCTATCAGCGCACATTCTGTATGTTATATGTATTAGATACTGAGTTCTTACAATAAAGCAAGCTAGAAGAAAGAAAATGTTATTGAAACAATCATAGAAGAGAAAATACACTTACAGCATAATCTTTATCGATTCCATAATTTTCTGCCCTCCCTTTCCAAGATGAATCAGTGTCAGTTCTGATATCAACATTATCTCATATGATACAACACACCATGGATGCCATCTGATTACTAACACTAGGCATCAAAAATGAAAAGATAATGTGAAAAATTCATATTTATTTACAGGTGTAACAGTTCATGCATTGATAATGAGCAAGTAGCAATATGATTTTCATATTTATTGAAAAAAATCCATGTAAAAGTGGCCAGTACAGTTCACACCCATGTTGTCCAAAGGTCAACCCTAAATGAGGTAGAGATTCCTCTTGAGTGCAGAAGTCAGATTGACCCTTTTTGGACTGTGGAAGCACTTGGGATTTTTGGAAAATTCAGAGATGAGAAACCTTGAGAGAGAGATAGAAAAAAGAGACTCATGCTTATAAGATAGGAAGATGCTCAGTTACACACGGGAAAAATAAGAACAATATCAACTGTGTGTATTCTGGGTTGTCAGATGACCATATCCATTATTCTACAATGAGCACATAATGTTTCATAAAGATAAAAGCAGACCTTAAACAACCTCCCTCCCACCCCAGTGATGAATAACTCTGTGAGGGGTCTAAGCCCACTGGCCATGTAGGTTTCAAGAGTTGTAGGCTCTTCAGACACTGGTGTAAATGCTCTATCCTTTCAGGACCCTTCCTTAAATGATCTGATAGAGGTACGGCATGTCAGCCCTCTTCTGGTTTCTTCCTGCAGCATCCCCCTAGCCTCTGGGGACACTTCAGCAGCCTCTGGAGTATTTGATGACTTCCTACCTGTAGGAATATTGTCAGAGTGTTTCTGACATGCTTAACCTACCCCAAAGCTCCTGGATGGCTGTGTGCAGAGGAGTGTTAATCCCAAACCAACAGACACCCTTCTCTACCCCAGGCACTGAATAAATCAGTGGAGACCTCAAACTCCATAATTCTAACAGAGCCATCTCTGATGGCTGCAGCAATTTGCTCTCTCGTGGGTTAGCGACCGGCCATAATTGATGAGGAAAGTGACAGCTCTTTGTCTTTCTTCACTACATTTGTCATTTGGCAGCTGGCTTATTCTTTATCTATCGCCTGTGACTCTCTCTCTCTCTCTTTGCCTGTCTCTCTCTCCCTAGGCACTTGTGGAGCAGATGTATCTCCTCCTCTCCCTACAGACAAGATCCGTAAAGCCATAACATGTTTTTAACGCAATTCAGCTTTTTGAAAAATGCA
Source organism: Talpa occidentalis (assembly GCF_014898055.3). Taxonomy (NCBI): domain Eukaryota; kingdom Metazoa; phylum Chordata; class Mammalia; order Eulipotyphla; family Talpidae; genus Talpa; species Talpa occidentalis. The sequence continues at coordinate 77,383,607 of NW_023601212.1, read as the reverse complement.
TAATTGGAGAGTTCCAAAATAATTAGTTTATTATAGTGGGCCTGTAGAAATGAACTTGCATCTCATTTATGAACCATTAGATCCCATGTTCTACAAGCCTGATTGCTATTAATGCCACCAGCATATAATTTAGCATACTTTATTTTTTTATTTTTTTAGATGAAATTTATTTATTTGTCTTTTTTTTTTTAAGATTTATTTATTTATTTATACAAGCACTGGGTACAGTCAGAAGTGTGGGAGGGCGAGAGAATTCACCAGAGTCAGAGTGGGGAGCAGAGCAGGCAGACTGATGAAGTGCACTGCTGAGGGGAGCAGCGGGTGGCAGGAGAGGTCTGCACACCACGTGGGACCCTCGCCCAGGGGCCGGGGATCGAACTGGCGCTGCAGAGGCTGTGGGCAGCTTCGCAACCCAGCGTTCAACCGCTGCGCCACCAGAGAGGCCCTAATTTAGCATACTTTATTAAAACATGTCACAATTGAGCCTCTCTTCCCAGCCCCCACAGCTGGGGCAGGGCTGGATTATTGTGCTGAGAACTATTACAGCCTTATTGATTGATCCATTGCTTGTTTGATTGATCAACTGATTATCACATAAAAAATATTACATTAACCATTTTTAAAGTATACTTCTCATTGGTATCAAATACAATCATGTCGTTATCAAATTCACTGCCATCCATCTCCTGATATTTTTTTACTTTGCAAAACCAAAACTCCATGCCCATGAAGCACTGACTCCCCATGGCCTGCAGCTTTTGTTAAAATGGTCCTCTCCCCTGATGAGTTGCTTAGTGAGACACCCTGGTGTTAGAACACAGGACAATCATTCTATTTCTCTCAGGAGCAGTTAAACAAAGGAAAGAGCTAAAATGTTGACATGATGAGGAAGAAAGAAGTGAGAAATCTCAGAATGTGAAGTGAGTGTACATGTGTGGCCATTGTTCCAGGTGGGAAGAACAATTATCCCTTTATGGGCACACACTTGGAAGTTTTTCAAATAATACAATATAATGAAAACAAAAATGATTATTGGATATCTCCTACATATCTTCCACATATGCCTGTGCAGGACGCAGAGAGATGAAAGGAGGCACATTTTTTCCCTTAAGGATCTGATGGTCTGGTGAGAGAGGAGGGCAGCAATTGATGAAAATCTATACAGGAGATTAATGATAATGACTGTAACAAATACCTCAGAAGGGCATCAAAATGCCCTGCAGATGAGAGTCATGGAAGGCTGTTCAGCAGAGGGCTGGGCATGGGGGGGTGGCGAGAGATGAGGATAGCTCTTCATCCTACATTAACCTATATAGCTGGCCTGGGTGGGGGGTAAGGGAACTAGCTGCCCCCAGCTGGAATGCTAGAAAGGGGCAGTGGAGCAAATCTGGTGCATAGCATACCAGCTCCCACCATGGTGCAGAAGTGCTGTGCACCACCAAGGCAGGATGTCCCTCTCTCTGGGCACGGATGGCACCAAGGGGTGCCCTTAGGAGGCAGCTAGGGGTATTTAGGTAGAAGCCCTGGAGCCTGGCACACAGATGAGATGGCACCACTGCCTCATTTCTCTGTGGCCTCATGACTGAAGGTGAGGATTAACCTTGCTCCCATTCCCCTTACGTGAGGGCAGTTTGGGCTTTGTGACTTGAGGCTGTGTACTTCCTCCAGAGATGAGGTAAGAGTCTTCCATATTTGAAAAGCAAGTTTCATAGATGAAAGCAACTAGATTTTCACAAAAATGGAGTCCAGATAGTGGGGGAATCTGAATTTGCAGAAAGAGTAATTTTTGAAATGAGTGGAGGATGTAGGAGTGGTGCTCCCATGTGGCACCCTAAGATGGGCAGGACCCCTGACAAGGGTGGCACAGGGATGCTTGGGGACTAATCCCAAACGCCAACTCATGAGAGCTCAAAATAGGGCCTAGGAGGCTGGCATGTAGGAGAGCTCCCTGTGAATTGGGATCCTTCTGGCCTCGCACTACCATGTGGACTTGCACCAGAAAATGCCTTGGCGACAACCACAAAGAAGCAGGGCACTTTTGGAATGTATGGATGGCTCAATCTCCTTCCCCTCGCTGAACTGCCAGCACTCTGTATAATCCATAAAAGAGGAAGGGCCCCTCAGGTGCTGTATCTATATCTAAGCAATCCTTCCAAGAGTGTCTGAAGTCCAACTCAATTTGAGGGAGGATAAAACAGCATAAGAGCTTTCACCCCTCAGCATTGTGGAGCAGATTCTGTTATGCAGACAGAGAGCATCTTGGAAGGAAAAATGGCTTAGTGGGAGATAGCATTTTACATATTTATCAGGGAAAAGCTCTGTAGCCCAGTACACTATAGGGGAAAATCTATTACATTTAATTTTTGAGAATTAAACATTTTAAATATCGCCAAGTGGTTTTAAATGATTACAACTACTTTATGAAAAATAGATTCATTAAACATCATGGTATGTTAAAAGAATGTCAAGAAGGAGAATAGGAAAAGGAGATGAAGAGAGAGTAGGGGAGGAGGAAGAATATAAATTGAAGAGGATATGTGTGTGTGTGTGAGAGAGAGAGAGAGAGTGAGTGAGTGTGTGTGTGTGTGTGTGTGTGAGAGAGAGAGAGAGAGAGAGAGAGAATGTGAACTCAAAGACATGAACTCTGGGGCCCTGCTTGAGGAGTGTGTGTGCCTAGGGAAAGCTCACTCTCTCTGCTCTGCTTAATGATCCACTGACCCCCCAACCTCTCCTCCTCCCCGTCCCCCCCTTGGAAGTTGTCTGGAAGGAATTTGGGAAAGGAGGTCAGAGAGGAGGAAATTGTGCTAGACCTTGGCTCAAGGGAGGGCCTGCATGAGTATTAGGAACCCCCCTACTGGCCTAGAATGCAGGGGTGACAGAAGTAATGTCCAGACCCGCACTGACGTCAGCTGGGACGGCCCTGCACATGAAATCCAAAGTATCAGACGTGTTGTATTTTTGACCGATCTGCCAATATCATTTCCCACAGGGTAGAAAAGGTAAGAGCAGGAAACTGCTCCTCTGGGCTCAACTCCAGCAAACAGTCAGCTCGGGTGGTGAAGCAGAAGTGACTGGGACCCTGAGAATAGCTGAGGACTGGGTGTGTGGTAACCAAGGTGGGGAAGGGTCTTTACAGGGAAAGGTGCTGTGCAGGCCCTGCCGGTATCCAAAGGTGCAGGAAAATCGTTGGTATCATCCAGGAGGGTGAATGGCTTTAGCAAACTCTGAATTCACAGTTTTACAAGGTCCTGCAGAGGAAGGAAGGGGGAAGTTCATACTAAAGCTGTCTGCGGAGCCCAGCTGTGAAAACAGCACAGGCAGAAAGGGAGATGAGGGCACGCAGCCCAGCGTGGATTTGCAGGGGAAGAGTCAGCAAAGCAAAAGCCCCACATTGGAAACTGCCAGAAACCTCCTCTACCCCCCTCCCCAAACCCAAACCTTAAGGAAAACACCATAAGGGTCTTCTGACTGTAATGAGGGCAGATCTGATCAGGGCCCCTCTGTGCTCACGGGGTGGTGATAGTGCATGGGACACACGCTGGTACGTGGCCTCCATTTGATGTCTGCATCCTTTGTCTAGAAGAGGGGATTTTGGATTGAAGACAGGAACTGGGGCATTGCCAAGGAATAGCTGGAGGCCCAGAGCAGATGAAGGGCCAGATTCTCTGAGAGAGAAACAGCGTGACAGGGAGGGAGCAGGGAGGCCGTGCTACAAGGCTTTGGATGCAGGCTCGCCCTCTCGGATCCAGGGCTTCCTTCTCCTATATAGGGCAGAGACAATAACCTCCATCTGAGGTTCTCACTGTGGGGTCCCCAAGAGCAACATCATCAACAGGGAACTTGTCAAAATGCAAATTCTCAGGGCCCACCCCAGAGCTGTGAATGAGAATCCATGTGAGGGGTTCTGCAAGCTGTTTGACAGCCTCTTCAGGGATGTCACTCAGGTTTGCAGTGTTGTCTGCACACACGGTCGGCAGGAGGCTCAAGCTGGGCGTGTGCAGTGCAGGGAACACCCCTATACCCTGAAGACATCTTGAAAAGATTAGCTTTTAGCAAACGAGTTCAAATGCCTTGGCTCAGCCAAACCACCTCCCAAGATCTTGACCAGGCCGGGGATGAGAGCACTAAAGTGCTGTCAGCTGGCAGTGCCCTTTTTGTAAGGAGCAAGTCGGGTACCTGTGGTCTCGCCACATGGGAAGTTTGCAGGAGCAGGCCATAGGGAGCAGCTGCAGCGACTGGCAGAGTTCTCGTCCTCCATGTTCTGTGTTCCCCCCAAGTCCCTTCCTCCTTTTAGTCAGTCAGTGTAATGACTGAGCTCCAAGCTCTCGGAGCAACTGAATGCTGGGGGCGGGGGGCCGAGGTGGTGGTGGTGGGTGTCTGCTATTTCTTTAGCATTGGTGCACTAATTTGTGACATAGGTCAAAACTGGCTGTGGACTGGGGAAATCACTCACTTTCCACATTAGGACGGATTAGAGTGTGTCAGTATTAATGCTGGGTATTTCCCTGGTGTCACATGATGTGAGAGGAACAATTATTTCACGTCTGAGTAAAAATCTTACTCGGAGGTTCAAGTTAATGTAGCATATGCAACTGTGTGGAAACAGGGCTTGTGCGTCTTGTGAACACAGGCAATTGCCCATTACCGTGCTGGTTAACATATTTCTTCCACTTCATCCGTTTTACTGTGTAGGAGACGATTATTGTTTTGCTTAGAAGCGGCTTCAGCCTCTCTGAACTCAGAACGATGTAACGCAGACTCACAGTTCAAAGGTTAAGAGAGAATTGATCTGTGAGCTCTCACCAATCCCTTGCTCTGCTCCCTGCTCTCTGAAGGATAAATCTCTTTTTCAGATAAATCCAGATTGCTTTTCCAATAGATTGGCTTTTGGCCTCCCCTGCTGAACAGTACTTTGACATAACCCGGACAGCCTCCCTATAGCCATGAAGAAATCATTTCTAACATCTGAGGTTAATTCACTAAATGAAGCGTTGGATTTTCTTTCATGGAAGCAAGAAAAATTGTTTGGATGAGGTTAGAAAAGGCCAGGCGAGCTCAAAGAACATTCCCTGGGGCTCCATGCCAGCATGAAGCTCTATTGGACATTTATTGCGGTGCTAAATGAATAAACAATAGAAAAAAGACTCTCTACTTTTCCATTGCCCTTTATATTTTCAGTGATTTCTCATCCATTTTCCCAAGGGCCTTATGAAATAAGTAGCATGAATAGAATTAGCCCCATTTGGCAAATGGGTAGACTGAGCCCTGGAAGTGGAACGTGGCTGGACATTTGTCACAGGCCATGTCTTATAAGGAGGGGACCCTGGTCTCTTTCACTGGCTGTGGTCTCTTCTTGTTCAGTAAGGCTGGCTGCAAGTGTTTACAGAAGGGAAAGACAAAGAAAGAAATGTGCAAATCATACTACCCCATCTAAAAGTTCTGCATCAAATCCAGTATGTGGATAGGACTTTCCACACCCTGATCAATTTTCCGACACCAGCTGGGTGTCCTGCATTTCAAATCACTTCTGACACCATGTACCCAGAGACAGTCAGATCCCACAGGTTAAGGGCTCAGTCCCAAGAGACTGTCCCTGCCCATCCCCCATGGTGCGCCCTGTCCTACCCACCCCAATTTCTGAGGCCAGTTACAAGCTCAGGCTGTTTCCAGGGTTTCTGACTGACTGATTATGAATCAGAGGTTCCCAGGACCTCCTCCTTGAGTTTGATTAATTTGCTAGAATGGCTCACAGAACTCAGAGACATTTTACTTACTAAATTGCCAGTCTATTATAAAAGGATAGCTGGATAGTGCTGGAACTTTAACCCCTGCACCACCAGGGGATCTCAGGAACTGCCAGAGGGGAGAGGAGACCCCTGGCGAGGTATGTGGGGGAGGCCTGGAACATCCAGATCCCCCCAGGTACACCAATGTCTGAAAATGGACGTCCACACGTTCACCAACCTGGATGTTCTTTGAACCCCATCCTTTGGGTGTGATTGACTGAACCACTGGCTATTGGTGATGGGTTCAAGCCCCAGCTCCTCTCCCCTCCTCAGAGGTCTGGAGCGGGGAGTTGAAATTGTAGCTCTCAGATCACAGGGTTGGTGTCCTCACCTTCCTTAGGTGCAGGTCCAAAAGTCATTCATTAACATAACAAAAGACACCCATAGGACTTTCACCATCTAGGAGATTGCTAGGGATTTAGGAACTCTGCCAGAAAACAAGGATGAAGGCCAAATACATATTAATTATAAAGCACAATATTATATCAGCACGTGGGGATCCAGCTGCCAGGCTTTTTACTTCATCAGCTCCTGGGTGAAGCTGTGATTATACACCTGCTACGATCATGCACCTTAGGACACTCTTACCTGGAGCAAGGCCTCAAGTTCTCTGGGAAAGCCCGCCAGCAGCAAGGGCTGGCTGATTTGGGTAAACTTGTTATCCCACATCATGACTTGTTGGGAGATCAGGTCCCTGAGGGTGGGAAGAGAGAAAAGCTGAGAGGGAGAGAAAGTCAAGGGCTGGGATGTATGGAGGGGCCTCAGGATTGAAGGGGGCTGCAGTGGGCATCCTGGTCTGGAGTGTGGCCGAAACTAAGTTAGCTTAAAGCAGTCATGGGTGTTGGAGAAGCGCCACTGAACTAGGGACACAGGATGATTTGACAGAGCCCTGTGCTCTAATTGTACTGAGCCTCTCAGCAGAAGCTGCCTGCTCCCAAACCCCCACAATGTATGGATGAGTCCCCAGAGCCGACGTGTGCCTTTTAAATGACCTTTTTATGTGGGGAAATTTCCAAACTTTGGAGTCTTGCCTCCTGAGACAGGAGCCAGGCTTCCTTTTCTCCAGACTTCCTTGCAAATAGGACACGACAGGGTGATGCAGACCAGATGTGACAGCCTGAGGACAAGTGATCCTGCAATGTGACATGTGGGGTATACATTCCTGGTGAGAGTGGGAAGGGATCTCCAGCATCTCAAGGCAGCTTAACAGAGACCAGGATTGGGGTCCCTGATTCACCATGAGGAGTGGTCCTCAGGTGTGTCTACATAGTTCTCTGCTTGGATGCAGTGGTTCTGGAATTGTGCCTTAGACAGACTCCACCATTAGAGAGCTATTCCTCTGGGTCAGGGACTTGAGAGTCCTGAGCAGCAAACTAAGTCTAGAAGAGTTTGAGGGCAGGGAAGGAGTGAGTGTTCAACACTTTATCTGAACTGGGCACAGTGCTTATAACTTAGCATGTATGCTCTACGTCTTACTGTAAGAACGTCTGTCAACTGCTTACATGTAGAAAATGGTAAGGTCAGAAAGCCAAGCCAGATCACTCAGCTGCTGAAATCCTTAAACTATGGCCTCCCAGCCAAAGAATCCTATGGAATTCTGATGTTCCATGCTGAAGGCACCTCCCTGAAGATGTTGGCTAATGCCCTCACTTTAGAGATTGAGGACTTCAAGGAGGTTACATGACTTGTCCAAGGTCAGATGACAAGCCAGTGCTAGATGTGGGGCCAACTATTCTGATCTCAGCTACAGATGTCCTGGATTATACCACGATGTTTGTCACTCAATGAATCTGGTATAATTCTGGTATAATACTTGGTATAATTCCATACTCAGACCACAGAGCTAAGGAAGTCTGTGTAATGGAAAGAACACTGGGCAATGAACCAGGAATCTGACCCAGCTCTGCCTTAGCCACTTTCTGCCCCCACATCCTGAGCCTATTATTTCATGGCTCTGACTCTGTAATAAGGGAACATTGACTTGCTGGACCCTGAAGCAGTAGGATTCTGACTCTCATCTATATGGAGGTGATGATGCCTCCCCTCCAGGCTTGTAAGAATCAAGAAGGATGAGTTTTACAAAGTGATTTGAAAACAACAAAGTACTGAGCAAATGTCAGTGGTTTTTCTTATGAAATAAACCTATGACAAGTGGGCCAGACTGCTGGTTTGCCAGAATAGTTTTGGACTTCCCAAAGTTAGATTCTAACAGCACAAGCCATCACCTAAAAGATTTTGCAAGAATGAGTGGATAAAGCAAAGTCCTCAGAATGATCTCTGAGCTCCTTACAGTTCTTTGACACTGCCCATTTCATGACAGACTTCCATGCATACTCTCGCTTACAATTGCTTAGCAAAACTGTGCTTTTTATATGTAAAGGATTTCTTCAACTGAAAGCAGGAAGGCAACTTTAATGACTGCAGAGTTTCTTGATATCTTTTGATTCTTTATAACTTCACAACAGGGAGTAAAAGTGGGTGTCCAGATTTGTTTTCCTAGAAAGCAGTCAGTCAGGAACTGGGTGGTGGGTGGCCTGACCTGATTCACTTGGGTGAGGGAGAATAGCTTTGGGAATGAGGTGTACTTCCAGATCGGGTGGGACAAGAGGTGTGGATTGACTTGGGAGGGAAAAAGAACCAAACAAATATATTTGGGTATTTTTCAGAAACGAAACTCACAACGTTTACTTTCTACCCACTTAAGCACAATCAAAGAATGTGGTGGGAACTCTGGGCTTTGGCACATAGTCTTTTATTGTTGGCTCATGGAACCATCACACTGGTTTGGTCTTTGGTGCATCTTCATGGGTTTGAGCTAGCTCAGTGGGTCCCACATGTGTCTCTCTGGAAAATCAGATCTTTATCAGAAATGGAAGTCTTCCTACCCCCTGGTGATGAAATCACAGCACAGATGATGGTGAAACCCATTTATTGGCTTCTCCATTACCTTCTCTTCCAAGATGCCAGCTTGGGTGCAGATACAAGCTCCAGGAGGGTAGTGATCATGTCTGGTTTATTCCCAATGAATCCCAAGTCCTGAGAACAGTGCCTAGCAACAAATATTTAGCAAATAGTCATTGAAGTGAGCCAATTGGGTATTAGAGTTCTTCAGAGAAATAGAACAAACAGGCTATGTTGATATCTATTTCCAAGAATTGGCCAGTGTGATAATGCAGACTGAAAAGTCCCAAGATCTTTAGTCAAATTGCTATACACCAGGAGAACAGAGATCAGAGGTACAGTTTCAGTTCAAGTCCGAAGGCTGAGAACCATGAGAACTGTAGTGTAAGCTCAAAATACATTAAATCAAACAATTAATGGAGGTGAATTTTATATAAATTATACCTCAATAAAGCTGGAAAAAAACCTAATGATGTCATCTACTGTGTACATAATCCTTTGACAAAGAACATCTTTGCCTTATATTAGGCTCTCTCCTTCCTTACAAGACGGGACAAGAGACAAGTGATAGAGGCATATAGATTGTGGATTTGGGCAACAAAACTGAGGAATTTTCCCAGAGAAGAATCAAACAGGTACCTTGTGGGGTTCCAACACATATAAATTGGGCTTAGAAATGGAGGGCTGACAAATGGAGCATAACACAGAAAACCAATTACAGAGAGATTGCAGACATCTAACCCAAGGAAGAAGTCTGATTCAGTAACTCAGGGATAGTAGCTGCTGCTCAGAGAGTGAGCATGTGAGAGCATGGTGGACGCTTCTTTTTTTTTTTTTTAATATTACAATTTTAGCAACACTTTACAGTTTTTTTTCTTTTCTTTTTTTTAAAGATTTATTTATTTATACATATAAGCACTGGGTACAGTCAGAAGCGCGAGAGGGTGAGAGAATTCACCAGAGCCAGAGCGGAGAGCAGAGCAGAGAAGGCAGACTGGCAAAGTACACTGCTGAGGGGAGCAGCGGGCGGCAGGAGAGGTCTGCGCGCCATGTGGGACCCTCACCCAGTGGCCGGGGAGCAGCCGGGGATCGAACCAGCTCTGCAGAGGCTGTGGGCAGCTTCACAATCCAGCTTTCAACCACTGTGCCACCAGGGAGGCCCATGGTGGACCCTTCTTGACCCTTCCTGCTGAAGTTGCCCCAGCCATGTGGTCCACATTCAGTGGATTGCTCCTCTAGCTGACATGCACAGGTCTTGAGGATAAGAAATGTTTATCAGTCTCTCTGTGTCCTCCCCTTTCATAAATTCATGATCTTGCACAAGTAATTGGATATTTAGTAAAAAGCTAGAGGTTCATTAATTTATTTCTGCAAGTCATTGAGGCCTCTGACATATAATAAGCCAACCAAGCTCCCCAGAATTCCCGGATCAGCAGTAGAGAATGCACTGTCATGTGTGAAAATTACCACCAGGGAGATGGTATGTAATTCATGAAGCAGTGAACAACCTAAAAAACATGACTACTTTAATAGAATTCTAAACCTTATTAAACTTGAGAGTCCACCAAGAAATACTTTACTGTTCTACTAAAAATTTAGTCTTGGAGTGCTTGATTTAATAGAAAGTATGGACTATTTTCTTTTTAATTAAGAAAGGAAAAGGAAAGAAAGAAAAATGGAGAGTTAAAGAATGGCTTCAGGGTTTTGTGCACTTCCTACGCATATTCTACTTCCAATTTGGTGATAACCTTTGGTGATATCTGTCATTTCCCCAGAATTCTCATGACATCCTTCAAATAAGATCAAAATTAAATAGATGCTAATTATCATATGGAATTCCTTTTTATATTATCAGAGTATTTTCTACTTCAAAAATTGAATTAATTTTATCAAAGTAATGCATGCATCCAGTTTTAAAAAGTCAAAGAGTGCTAAAGGGCTTATAATAAGAAATAATAGTCCTCTGCAGGGCTTTCTCACCCCTGGTCTTGCTCTCCAGAGGCAATCATTGTCTACTCTTTTAGCTATTTCCCCAAGTATTTAACTCCATTTTGGGGGATAATATCTGTAGCACAATGATAAATAGAGTTTTGCTTTGGTCTCAGAATTGTAGCCATAGCCTCAAAGCTCAAAATAATAGGTGCTAAGAACTCCCACAGTCTAAAGAGAATTGACAAGATGACAAGACTAATCTCCCCAGAACTTACTAACACGTGGCAGAAATAACGAGAATAGATAACACTTACATAGAGCTTACCCTGTCTCAGATCCAAGTCTAAACTCACTCATTTAACTATTGCCGTGACCCTATGAAATACATCTATCTTACAGTTGAGGCCATTAAGGATTAGGGAGATTAAGGAACTCTGTCGAGGGTGGAGATCGCTTTCTATTGTGGGTGGTCTGGCTTTTGACCATTGCATGACACTGCCTCTCCAGCCCTTGCTGCCATCACTGATTCCCTCCACTCCGTCCACTCCAGAAAGTCTGAGGATGTTGCCATCTGCCTATGGGGAGAAATCAGTGTCTCCCCTCTTCACTTCCCTTTGCACATTCCCCATTGCAGCCGCAAACTAAGAAATGAGGGGGGTTGGGAGGAACTTTCTAGCAGATTAGGACTATTTATAAGAAGGAGACGCTGGCATGTCATTCCCGTGATGGATGTGTGTTTGCAGCAGACCGGCTGATTGCTCTCGGTGTCTATTTCAGCAGGGAGGAGAGAAAAGAGAGTGAGGTGGGAGTGGGGCAGGGCAAAGATACAGGGGTTCAGGTGGGCCACAGGGGCACTGGGGAAGTGGGGCCGTCTTATTGACACTCTGCTGGGAGAGATGTCACAGCAAAAATCCAGGTTGAGTGGGGTCAGAAGAGGTAAACCGGGTGGTGGGAAGGCTTTTGAGGGCTTTTGAAAAAGCTCATACCCATGCCCTATGGGCAAATCAGCACTGAGATATTGACCATATCTAAGCTAACAAGCATTAGCTAGCATTAGCTGGCAGGCACCAATGGCAGATCAGGTACAAATAAGGATGTTTACAAGCTTTTACTCTGATCCACACTTTCTGACCAAAATGGAGGCGAGGTGAAATTGACAAGACATCTCATTCCTACGCTTTCCTTAGCTGAAACTCAGCTGGAGATGGGAGAGGAAGACAGCATTCAACAGGATCGAAGATTTAAGTTTTAAAATGAAGGAAGGTGGATTGGACATTTCATACTTTCCTTAAAATGCTCAGAATGTTATGGGATCTGGCCAAGAGGTTATTAAGTGAAGGGAAAAGTGAAATTCAATATAGCACAGTTGAAGGTCGAGATCAGAGAAGAAAATAAAATGATTGCATGTTTATACCCTCATCTCAGACTGAGAGTATGCAGTACCCTGGGTAGCAGGCGGCTGCACTACCTGAATATGTATGCTTTTCCCTGCTTCTTGTTGATTTATCAGTTACAGTTTTTTTCTATTTTTTTGGTAGTAAATGATGAATTAGCTCTGTTTCGTGCTTCCCACACACAAGCTTTTCCTTCCATATCCTATCAATTCAGCTATATGTTCAGAAAAATCAATCATAAAATTTAAATTATTATGATTGTCTAAATATTATTCACCAGGGGGCCATACATTTACTATGATTACCTTCCCTTTCTTGGAAATGTGGTGGAATAAATAATTGCATTATTTTTCACATACATTGTTTTCTATGTAGATATATTTGAATTTTACCACCAAACCTGTCAACTTCCTATATATGGTTATTTTCTCCCCAAACACTTACATGTATGAAATCTTCTTTTAATTATTTCTGCCCCTAGAGTTATCTCTTTGAAAATCCAAGTTATAGCACTAGTTCTCTGAACAAGCCGCATATTCTAAAGCCTTTAGTCAATTTCCTGCATCGGAATTAGTTTCCTTACATCTAAATCCCAAGTCTTCCTTTATTTTTTCCTTTCTTGCCTGGTTGGAGTTCTCCCTCTCTTCATCCTTCTACTCTCCTTCCCTTTCTCTTATTTCCCTTTTCTTTGTATTTTTTTTTATTTTATATATTTTTTACATCATTTTTCATTTTTGCACAATGTATGCGTTTTCATCTTGGTTATAGTCCCCATACAATTCCACCCCCCTGCCTTATTTTGACCCTAATCCCTCCCCTGACCCCGTAGTGTGTCTCTGGTTTATAGTTGCTTGTTGATTTTGATTTTTACTTTATTATAATTAGTCTTTTTCCTGTTCCCTTATTTAGGTTTTCTAAATTCTTGCTATGAGTGACACAAAAACATTAATTCAAAAGGGCACCTGCATCCTGCACTGTTGGTGGAAGTGCAAACTGGTCCAACCACTATGGAGAGCTGTGTGGAGATTTCTGGACCTACTAAACATAGAGCTTCCATATGATCCATCAATTCCACTGCTAGGTATTTACCCAAAGGACACAGAAACATCAATTCCAAAGAAAACCTGCACCCCTATGTTTATAGCAGCACTGTTTACAATAGCTAAGCTTTGGAAACAGCCCAAATGCCCAAAAATAGATGACTGGATCAAGAAGATGTGGTACATATACACCATGGAATATTACTCAGCATTCAAAAAAGATAAACACATGCAATTTGCAGCAACATGGATGGCGCTGGAAGGGATCATGCTCAGCGAAATAATCCAGAAAGAAAAAGAAAAATACCGGATGGTCTCACTCATAGCAGGAATCTAGAAAACTTAAATAAGGGACCAGGAAAATGAGTAACTATAAGAAAGTGAAAATCATAATCAACAAAAAACTATGAACCAGAGATACTCTATGGGGGGTGGAGGGCGGGGAGGGGAGGGATTGGGGTCAAAATAAGGGGGTTGCAATTGTATGGGGAATATAAAAATAAAATTTATTTAAAAAATAAAAGTGAATAGAAAAAAAAAGATGTGGTACATATACACAATGGAATATTACTCAGCAATCAAAAAGATAAACTCATGCAATTTGCAGCAACACAGATGGAGCTGGAAGGGATCATGCTCAGCGAAATAAACCAGAAAGAAAAGAAAAATATTTCCCTTTGTTTTCATCATTGTATTGGGAGGTTTTGAACTACTGATTCAATCTCTATTTTTATAGGTTTATTTAGAGTCCTTATTTTTTCTTCTAAATAAACCTATAAAATTCCTCAAGTCACTTTTGATAATTTGGAGTATCTAGGAATTTGTAGGTTTTTGTCTAAATTATGTAATTTGTTGGTATACAATTGTTTGTAGTATTCTGTACAATCCTTCTTATTTCTATAGGTAGGTAGTAGAGCCCCCATCTTTTTGGGCCTAGTTATTTGCATCTTCTCTCTCTTTTTCTTTGTCAGTCTAGCTCAAGTTTTGTCGATTTTGTTACCCTTTTGAAAGGACCAGCTTTTCGTTTCATTTATTCTCTCTATTGTTTTTCTAATCTCTATTTTATTTATCTCTGCTTTGTTCTTCATTATTTCCCTCCTTCTGCTAGATTTGGGTTTATTTTTCTTTAGTTCCTTCATTTGTAAAGGTAGTTTATTGATTTGAGACCTTTCTTTGAGCTATTTCCCTCTGTTTACGCCATTCTCTCTATCCCATAAGTTTTGATGCATTGTGCTTTAAATTTTCATTTATCTCCAAATCTTTCCAATTCTTTTGTGATCTCTTTTTTGACCTATGGTTAAGAGTATGTTGTTTAATTTCTACGCTTTTGTGAGTTTTTGTTTTCATTCTGTTGTTGATCTTTTTTCATTACATTGTAGTCAGAGAAGATACTTAATAGGATTTCAATCTTTTCTAGCTTATGGAGAGTTGTTTCACAATCTAACATATGGTCTGCCCTGAAGAATGTTCCATGTGCTCTCAAGAAGAACATATATTCTGCTGTTGGTGGGCAGAGTGCCCTGTAACGTCTGTTAGGTTTAATTGGTTTATAGTGCTGTTCAAGGCTTCTTCTGGCTAAGTATTCTATTGACTATTGAACAGATATTGAAGTCTCCTGCTATCAATATAGAGCATCCTTGTGTTTTACAACTTGTATTTCCTTTGTCTTTATTTTAGAGGGATTGGGAAGGGAAATATTCTTGGTCAATTAATCGGGTATAATTAGGACTCTTACGGTGTTTTAGTCTAGGAAAAAGTGAAGGAAATTGATATTTTAAAATACCTACCATATAGAAAGAACTGCATTCATTCTCAATGATCTCCCTTAAGTCTCTATGACACCCTCTGAAATAAGTCTTGTGTCCACCATGAAGTTTCTTAAAAACTGAATGTCAAGTTTCTTAAGAAATTCACCCAGATAACACAATTAGTCAATGGCAGAGTCAAAATTTAAACTCTGATCTTCCTCATTCCAAAGTAATGTTCTTGGCATAATCGCACATTATCTCAAATGCTCTTTAATTTCCATTTTATCTCAGGAGAGCCTCAAATATCCTTTCATTTGGATAAGTCAGTTGGATGTTTTTACTATTGCTTCTTGACAAATGAGGAAGCTGAGGTCAATAACATTAAGTAACATTTGCAAACATGTCAAGTCGTTCAATGGTAAAGCTGGAGCTACAACCAAAGCCTCTTAAGTGTGAATCTCATGCTTTTCCTTTGACAGAACTCTAATCCTGGGTCTGAGGGAAACCAAAGTAGTTATCCAATTTGTAAAAATGTGTACAAAAATTCACATAGAGATTTTCTATCCTAAATAGCCAAGTATAAACACATATGGAATGAAATGGTAATAAAAATTATATTTTCCTTTGAAAGTGAACACATGCTTTGGGAGATGATTTATGCAGAAGCCCCAGAGATCTGTGGAATGCTAACATGTTAACAGCAGAGACCATGCTTTGAATAAGCCAGTTGACCCCCCCCACCCAAACATCTTCTCCTCTTCCCTCTCTCCCCCGCCCTGTCAGTGATTACAGATATTACAGAGCATCTTGAAGCTTCCCTGGTAGATCTCTATACCTGTCATAGGTATGGAGTTTGAACTGTCTTGCGGGGGAGTCCTGCTTTGCAAGCGGGAGATCCTCCACCCCTGTCCTTCTCACAGAGCATGCTGTCAGTTCTAATGGGGACATGATCAGCTCCTGCCTTCCCCTGTCTCTGCTGATTAAGTCACTTGTGCCCTCCCACTGGGGACGGACATAGTGCTCTGAGCCAGCCCTGCGCAGGGTAGAGGTTGTCAGCAGCCTCAGTCCTCCAAGAGGAGAGGGGGCTGGAATTATACTTGTGCTTATGCTCACCTGTCCTTCTATTACTCCCTGATGCTGGCCTGGATCTGCTGATCTACAGAGAAATAAGGGAGGGCTCTGCTTTTCTGCCTGTAGCCTTTAGTCCACCATGGGATCTAGAGTTCCCAGCTGTGCCTTTCCTGGCTTTAGACTGCCCTCTGCCCTTAGGGGACTGAAACCTCCTCCTTTTAATTTCCAGATCTCAGCTGGGTCCCACATGAGGCAGGAGCTGCCTCTTGTTCTTGTCCATCAAACTGATCAGCTTGCTGCTTTGGACCCCTGTGTGCAGCCCCTGCTCAAACCATAGTGGAGCCCTAGGAAAACCACAGAGGGGAAGACAACAGCTGTGTGTTGGACAAGCACCTATGATATGTCAGGTGTTTCACCTGCAGGCTCTTTTCTTCTTCCTAACTACCCTTGAGGCTGCTTTGGTCAATCCCATTTTGTGGATAAGGACCATGAGGCTTAAGGAGGTACAGTAGATTTCCTTTCATCACACAAACAGGAACTTGGGCAGAAGGATTCCTACTCATGTGCTTTCCACTGAACTTAGCTAGTCCTTGTCGAGGCTCACCAGTGAATTAGCTCTCTGACAGAGTTTTAGGTGCAGGGCACCTGGCAAGCACCCATTGATTGGACTTCCAGCTCTATGCAGGCTATATATATAGTTATATATATTATCAGGTGATACCCCAACTCCCTCCTTCCCGATAGAGGAGGCCTTGGAGCAGTGCAGACAACCCTGTTGAATGCTGCCCTCCCTCTTCCCCAACCCCATCCAGCCACATCTCCACTAATGTTGATCCGAAGGGTAATTTTCTTGTCAGCTGTATAATTAATGGCCCACACACTACAGTGGCCCTCTGTTATTCTGCTTCTCCAAGATATATTTCCAAATGAATAGCTGTTTAACCAATCGCCTGGCAGACGGATTACCCTTAGGTGTTTCTGTCAGTCAGCGTTTTCACACATTGAGCCTGAAGTAGGCAGAATCAATTTGGGTATCTGCTCTGGGAAAGTGAAAGCAGCCACGAATTAGAAATTCTTGGGATATCAGAACTTGTCGCCTATTAGCACTGAGCGGAGCGTGGATTGCCCTTGCAAGCTCCTTGGCCCCGCGCGGGCGCTGCGACATTGTCTGCCACTTTTAATAAAGCTGGAAGAGGGCTTTTGTGGTGGATTTAAGATAATGTCTGGTATGGGCACGTCTGCTCCTTCTCAGCAATCAGAGCATTTATTTTGCCGTTCCCTTCACAAAGGCTCAAGGCGGTAGTTTTACAAGAGAATCTCAAAACTTTGAATAGCCTAGGGATGTGAGAACGAAGAGGATACATGTTTATCTGAAAACAAAATTTGGCTGTGTCAGAGGTGACTTTCACGGAAAGAGGTTTACACCAGATGCTTCCTAATGCCGAGGGATTACAAAGGGGTTTGGAATTCGTAGTAAATTCTCAGAACCAAACACCCCAACTGACCTGACCTCTAGCCTTGCTAGAGGTCGAAGAGGCGGAGATACCTGGAGAAACATTGCTCGTGCACAGTCCTTGGTCCAGATGGGGGTCTTCGGCAGAGGGGCACACTGCTGATGGCTGCCTGCCTCTCTCTGCCTGAGGGGCTTCTCCAGCCCCCAGGCTGTGCTTGGGCCAGATTGGATGTGCTGGAAGTTAACACCCCAAGAACGACCCTGAACCTTTGAGTGACAGAAGTTGTGAATAAATACTCCCACTTCCTCACCTCTCAGTGGAAAAATGATGAGGTGAATCCACACAGTTTTCCAAAGGGCCCCAGAGGGACTGAACCCCAGTTGCTCAGAGCTGAAAGACAATGATTGACAGTCTGTTTTGCCAATTGAAAGCAGAGGGTCTGAAAAGACAGAGAAAGGGCTTTCTTCTACACTCCATTCACACAGAGTAGGTGTGCCTCACCCTATTGGCCCACTTTCACTCAGAAGTTGCTGCCCAAAGCCAGTGTCATGCAGATGTGCCGACATCAGCTTTCTCCTGTGAACCATGAATCACTCTCTGTTTCAGATTTCCTCAGCAGTCGCAGTGCAATGTCTGTGGGAGCCCCCCAGGATCTGACAGGCACAGATGCTCAATGGAGGGAGCTGTTGCCCATGGGTCGACCCTTGCTGATGGGAAACAGAAGCCCACTGTGGGTCCATGCTCCTCCTTTCTGCCCTGCTAGCAGGCTTGTCCATGACGGGAGGGTCTCCAAGGGACCAAGGCCCAGGGGTCCTCTGAAATAACCAGTTCAGGATATATTCCCATATCTGCTATCCCTCCTTTCTTCCCTCTTTAAATAAATTTTTATTGAAGTAATATTGTTTATATAAGTTTTAAAAATAATATATAGGGCCTCCCTGGTGGCGCAGTGGTTGAGCGCTGGGCTGCAAAGCTGCCCGTGGCCTCTGCAGTGCCGGTTCGATCCCTGGCCTCTGGCAAGGGTCCCACATGGCGCGCAGACCTCTCCTGCCGTGCCCACTGCTCCCCTCAGCAGTGTACTTTGTCAGTCTGCCTGTTCTGCTCCCCGCTCTGGCTCTGGTGAATCCTCTCACCCTCCTGTGCTTCTGACTGTACCCAGTGCTTGTATAAATAAATAAATAAATCTTTAAAAATTATATATAATGTTATACAAGTTTAATACTATGCAAGGTGTGTAGCATTATGACTCCATATCTGTATGGACAACATCATGATCCCACCGAAAGTCCTGTTTCCATCCACTACCATTGCTTGACTTCCATCTTGATGCATTCTTCCCAGTTTTCTACTTCTGAGCTTCTTAAAAGCAAAGCAAAGCAAAGCAAAGCAAAGCAAAGCAAAGCAAAGCAAAGCAAAGCAAAGCAAAGCAAAGCAAAGCAAAGCAAAGCAAAGCAAAGCAAAGCAAAGCAAAGCAAAGCCAAGCTAAATAAGCTAATGTCCTAGATACAGTCTCCATCATAAGGGGTGCTCTCTGGATGAAAGCTGGCTCAATGGTCCACCCTGTAAGAGTTCCTAGAAAGCAGTCCCTCAGGATGGCATTCAGAAACCAGGTCCCTCACTAATCAACCAGATGGCAAACTGGACCCTCACTGGCAAGGCAAGTGGGGTGTTGATAACCCCTCTTTGTGAAAGGTTAGTAGGACTCATGATGGTGATTGGGATGAGGTGTGAGTGGAAGGTGAAGCAGTGGCTCAGCTCAGGCAGGGGAATCTGACAGGGATGGGGGCAATGGCCTTTCTAAAGCTTCTGAAGTTGACTTGTTCTGTTAATAGCTTTGAAGAAATAAAGACACACTTCAAGCAACCCGGTACCCAGGCACACTCTGGGCAGAAAGCTTCCAAGGAAATATTTAAGGACCTCTCTCTCCATCCCTCTTAGCTACAGTACATAGACTTAGAATTCTGTTTTAAGGAAAATAGAGTTAGGAAAGACTGAATGTATAGCCTTGATAGGTATCTTTGGCCAAAGAAGTGTCTTGATGGGAGAAATATTGGAACACTGAGGGGGAATATTTGTTGGATGACCTGAAAATCTTGAAACCTGATTTCCTCTGGATCTGTTAGGTCAGTTGAAGCAGGACTCTTCTTTGATACAAATTTCCTCTCACTGGGAGGTGTGAAGAACGCTCACATGAGGAAGTCACTTTGCAAGATCATCTTGTTTACCTCACAACCAGTCCTTCCACTCACTCCTTTGCCTCTAGACTAGTAACGAGGTCAGGCTATGTCAGAGCCCTGTCACCACCTGCTCTGGAAGGAAATGGTGTGCCCCTCCAGGGAATCCCAAGACTTCTCTACTTGGTACCAGGAGGAATCAAGGGAGAGAAAATCATGGTGTTAGACTGCGTGTGCTTGGACTGCGTGGAGGCTGCGTGGAGGCTGGGAATTGGAGAGGCAGGATATGCAGCTGATTAGGAGAGAATTTATTATTAACGGAAGATTTTCCCCTAACTGGGGCTAATTTCCTGGAAGGTCACTTAGAATCGGTCCTTACACGCTGCTGGGAGTCTTCTTGATGCTTCTGTGTTATGATGGTTCACAATAAACAAGGTGGAGTTGCTGGCGCTGTTTCCTTAGAGTAATGAATGAGTAGCAGTCAAAAGATGAGAATGTTAGAATGATTTATTACGTGAAACCAGGAAATCTGGTCCCTTACTAAAAACTCTCACTTATCTCACTCCCTTCGCTAAAGTATGAGAAATGCATCTGTGAAGGAAAACCCATAATCTCTGTGAGGCTTACTGGTGGCTGTTCCCTTTACTTGGGCTGGGCAGTAGGAGGTGCCACTATGGAGATGAGCTCCCTGTCATCAATGGGCTTTGCAGGACCTGACTGCAAAGACCAGGTGGTGGGTTTCACTGACGAGGTAAACAGACATAGTCAATATAATGGGTAGCAAAACAGGAGTGGTGACCAATGTACCCCCACCTGGCAATGTCCATGACATGCCCAGGAACAAGTTGTCTAGGATGTTAGTTGATGTGTATAAATGGGAAAAAAAGAACAAGAAAAAAATGCGTAGCTGGTGATCAGAAAACTGATGTGAGCTACTACTTTGGAGGAGGGCTTTCTCGATTTCCAGAAGAAAACCACACTTCATAGGCTTTAGTGGCCCCCTCAAAGGAGAAGCCCAAGCTTGGGGGGCATATATACCTCTCACTTCTCTTCCGCACTCTAGTTGGAGTAACTATGTACTGGAAATATGGAAATATTTGAAAATATCTCCTTATGCGTGAGATGTAGAGCCGGAACTGGCACAGGTAACAGAGCACCTGAAATATCAATGTGATCCCTTATTTCATATGATTTAGGAGCTGATGACACTTGTAGCTTTGACCGCAGTCCATTTCACAGAGGTCTTAGTGGTTACAGACCTACCCTCTGGGTATATTTCTAGTCTTTGAGTGCATGATCTGGATGTATGCACAGAACACTCACATTGGTTTTCTGACCTGTGTGGTAAGAGCCAGCTCGAGAGGGCGAACCAAACCACAGTCCAAAATCCCAAGACAAAAAGGAGTGAGTGGAACTTAAAAGTGCCATTTACATGCCAAGTCCAGGAGTTAAATGATAAAGCATGATGATCCCTGATATGATCCATCAGCTCTTCAACAAAAAACATCTGGATAACGATGGAAGACAGTGGGTTGTTACAACCTGAACCCGGTAACATCCACAACTGCAATTGCTCTGCCAGATGTGCTATGTTCACTGGAACAGATCAACACAGCATCTGGGACTTGGTATGTGATGCTTGACCTGGAAAGTGTATTCTTTTCAATCCCTCTCATTAGGGAAGACCAAAGCGGTGAATTTTTTACATGGAATGTCCAGAAATGCACATGTCATCTCCCGCTGCGTTAACTCTCCTGCTCCCATTATGCCGTAGCTCTGCAGGAACCTGGACCATCTGGACATCCCGCACTCCCATGCCACCTGTTGGGCTGTTGAGTCATGCGGACACCCTCTCTCGTCAGTACTCTGGATGGACTATTCTTCATGGTGCCAGAAGATGGGGGATGTTGTTTCTGAAAATTCAAGGTTCTTCCACCTTAATAAAGGTGTTTTGAACTCAGTGGTCTAGAGCATGAGGGCCTAAATTTTGAACCATGTGACCCCGGGCACTATAAGAGAAGCGCTGTGCTTGATGCCTTTGGGTTTTGGAGGCCGCATATACTGTATCTATGAACACTGTCCTGGCCCATTGCTAGGGTTGCCTTAATATGGAAGTCTGACCTGGCCATGAGAGGATGAGCTCTGTGCAGACCTAGACTCGGTGAAGGGTACGCCCTTGTAGCTTGTGACAGGAAATAAGGAAAAGCCAGACCCCTGAATATGTGTGAGATGGAGAGCTGGGTCTGATACAGGTAACAGAGCCCCTGAATATCAGTGTGATCCTCTTCTTCTCATGATGACTCTTATCACACAGGACTGAGAACCAAAGTGAGCCTTCTGTGTATGCATCCAGATCATGCACTCGAAGACTAGAAATATACCCAGAGGGCAGAAATATACTCAATGGTCTGTAACCATTGAGTCCTCTGTGAAACGGACTCCGGTAAAAGTTGCAAGTGTCATTACAGCAAAGGCCATGTGACCCAGCAGGCCTGACAGTCCCACAAACCTTGACAGGGGAGTCATGGTGCAGACCGCCAGGGTCCCAAGGCATTTTGAAGTAAGACCGTGCTTCTGTCACAGGGGATGCTGACTATTTGAAGATCATCTCGTGACATGCTGCTGTACCTTAGTAGAGACTGAGCAGCCCTGGGACATGGTTGACGATGAGAACAAAGGTGCTCATTATTAGCTGGGTAGTGCCAAACGCGCTGGAGTCCTCAGTTTGGGCTGGCACAGCAACAATTTATTGTGTGATGGAAATGGCACCTTTACAATGGGATGTGAACCAGCCCTGAGGGCACAGGAAGAAACACGAACAGATGGTCTCGTCTTCCTTGTTAACTACCTCTCTTGGACTAGCACCTCGCCACAAACTTAACACTTAATGGCTTTATGGGTGTTCTATCTGATCAATGGACAGAAGAGAAATGCAGCGACGACTCAGGGACAGGCTAATATATCTAATAGGTTAACATGTAAATATATGTCATTGTATATAGATGTATAATATAATACATAATATATTCATGTAATCAAAATATATAATTATACACTATATTCTGTAATATGTGATAAGATATACCATATAAAATACAACATGTAATAGAACATATCATATAATGTAATTCATATACATAATGAGTTAAATATATGTATATAATTCATGATATAGAAAAATTATATATAGATTATATGCGATATGATATATTCTTATATAATTATGATATAGTCTTATGTAACAATATATCATGCAATCCAATTAATATAATATATAATTATAATTAATATGGATTATTATATATTATATTTTTATAACTAGTAAATTATAAGTAATGTATATTCTATTAGCATGTAGGTAATAATATAGCATGTGTACTATATATTATATTTATATGCTACAGTATATAACTGTCATTTAATATTTTTATGTTCTTAAAGATAGATTGTTTCACGCTGAAGTATCCCTAAAAGACAGAAAGTGAAACAGATGCGTCCAGTGGGCAGAACTAAGAACAGTGCACCATGCAGTTCTCCCTGTACTGCTGGCGGAGGTGAGTGGCTTATCTGGTTGTCAGTGGCATGAAAGGTGCAAGCCTGAGAGATTAGAGGAAAGGAAGTTTACTGCACGGGCGGGTGGGCCAACCAACAAGAGTGCACAGCGTGTGTGCTCATCTTTGTGATCATTTCCAGGCTCACTGGAGAGCTTTTTGTTTTCTGTCTTTCCTGTCTTTTGTGCTTCTGTCAGCATCATCATCCAAGAGCTGGGGAATGCCTGATTACTGCCCTGGGGTTACCCCCACATGGCTTCCAACCAAGAGACCTATTATTAGCACATTTCTTTTTATTATCACAATTAATATTAATTTGTAATTAAATAATATATAATTATATGTCATATAATTATATATTTTATGACCAAGGAAGTGTAATTAAAAAGAGCATGTCATATCCTCAGAATTTACTGTCCCAATCAATAAACCATATCTTTATTCTATAAAGGGATGACCTGTTAAAGTCTCGGTGAAGGTGCTAGCTCAGGAAAATATCCTATGGGGTAGGGGCACTTTTCCTCCAGGATGAGCCAATGGCCAATATATGATGATGTGTCCCCACAGATTACAATGCCAATGTCCAGGAACCTAGCAGTAGTTCCTGCTAGGTTTGATGCCTTTCACTCTCACTGACACACTTACAACATTTATTCCTTTAATACCTGAAACCTTACAGAACCTGGTTTCCAAAGAAAAAACTGGTCCTCTAGGGAACATGATGAAAAACTTATTAAGCTTGAAAAGACAACCACCACTCAGTTATATAGGACTCCTCATTTGAGAAGACCAGTAGGTCAAGAAAGGACACTGTTTTAGAAGAGATAACTTTCTTGATTACCATGAGGTATTAGGGATGTGGTTACATTATAGGGGAAGAATGTAATCAATATGGCTGGCTTGGTACCTACACCCCAGGAACAGCTGGCAACACAGCAATATAGTTTAGGAAAGGCAAAGCAAATAAGGACCCAGACCCCTAGCAGAAGATTTCAGTCACCCCACTTAGTGAGCATCCTAGACTCACTGAAGAGCTGGCTAAAGAGAAGACGATCTAGAAGAGTAGTAGATAAAAGATATGAGTATCTACTTCACCCTCAAGACCAGTTGTAGTAGCAGGAATATTAACTTAGTTTTTACATCCATTGGCCCGGGCTTGGCTGATTCCACTGGTCCAGGCTTGGCTGATTTCACTGGCTTGTTCATGCATCTGGGATGGCCCAGTTTGGCCTCTGAGTGGTGTCACTGTTATTTCTCATCCTCCAGCAGGCTGCTCGGGCTTCTGCACATGGAGCTTGCAGAGCCCCAAGAGAACAAAAGTGAGGATGCAAAGCTTTTTTTTTTTTTCAAAGATTTATTTATCTATGCAAGATCTGGGGTGCAGGCCAGATGTGTGGGAGGGTGAGAGTGTTCATCAGAGACAGGGAGGGAACAGAACAGACAGACAGACTGAAGACACTGCTGAGGGGAGCAGCGGGCAAGGCAGGAGAGGTCTGCCAAGCCATGTGGGTTTCTCCCCAGCTGGCCAGGAATCAAACTGGTGCTGTAGAGGCTGCGGACAGATTCACAGCGCTGCGCTCAACCCGCTGAGCCATTGGGGAGGCCCATGCAAAGCTTGTTGATGCCTCGACTGGCTCAGTGTCACTTCTGTTGGTCAAAGTAAGTCATAGGGTTAGCCCAGATTCATGAAATGGGTCAATATACTCCATCTCTTGGCAGAAGGAGCCATAAAGTCACATTGCAGAAGAAAATAGGTACAGTGAAGGGAATAATGGGGACTTCTTGCAAATATTCTGCCATACCTGCTGTGATTAATTAGTCTTACATATCAACTTGGCTGGGTTACATTACCCTGCTATTTAATCAAACAATAATTTAGATACTGCTGGGAAGATACTTTGTGGGTATGGGTAACACCTATCAGTTAGTTGTCTTTATTTTATTTTATTTTATTTTTTAGATTTATTTATTTATTTATACAAGCACTGGGTACAGTCAGAAGCGTGGGAGGATGAGAGAATTCACCAGAGCCAGAGCAGGGAGCAGAACAGGCAGAAGGACAAAAGTACACTGCTGATGGGAGCAGCGGGTGGCAGGAGAGGTCTGCGCACCATGTGGGACACTCGCCCTGTGGCCGGGGATCGAACCTGCGCTGTAGAGGCTGCGGGCAGCTTCACCACCCAGCGCTCAACCGCTGCGCCCCCGGGGAGGCCCTAATTAGTTGTCTTTAAATAAAGAAATTTACCCTTGGTAATGTAGTGCGATATTATCCAATTGGCTGAAAGACCTTAAGTGCAAAAACTGATGTTTCCCAACGAAGAAGAAACTCTGCCCCAAGACTGAAACATCAACCCCCACTTTCCAGCCTGTTGGCCTGGCCTATAGATTTCAGACTTGCCATCTCCCAAATTGCCTGAGTCAATTCCTTAATACAAATCTGATAGATTGGTAAGTAGATGATAGATAGATGAATGACAGATTCTATTCTCTCAAGAACCCTGACCAATACAACTTCCTTCTCTGTTTCATTTTTCCAAAATCCCTCTCCTGTTCCTTGGGATTATTTTCCAAAATAAACTGTCCACAAGTCTTGGTCTCAGGCTTTGCTTTCTTGAGAGAACCCAGTTGAAGAAGCCTTTGAAAAGATGGTCATTTTTACATTGTTTCAAAATTCTATGATAAACCATTTGTTGTCTGACATTAAGGATTTGCTATTCACAGAGAAGTCAAATATTGAAACTGAACTTGAGTTTATTGGGCCTTATCTGTGCTTTTTGGTTTCCATGGTTTTAGTTACCTATGGTCAACCATGGTCCAAAGATATTATGCAAAATGAAGTGTTTTGTGAGAGAGAGAGAAAGAGAGAGGAGAAAGACCACATTCACATATTGATAAATGTTATTATTTTGTTATACTTACTTTATTTTATTATTATTATTAATCTCTTACTGTACATAATTACATTTTTTCCAAAAAATAGTATATATAAGATTTGGTATTATTTGTTATTTCAGGCTCTTCCTACCCCCCGCCCCGCCACCGTGGTTAAGGGAGGACTATTGTAATGCATATATACTTGAAGCTTTATTGGCAAATTAAAAATGAAAATGAAAGTTGTTGGCTTGGAGAGGGTCATGAATTGAGAACCAAGTCACCCACATTTGTAACCATGACAGCCTGTGTTAATATTTGAGGTTATTTAGAGTCTCTGTTCCCTGGAGGAATGGTAGGTAGGATTTATAGCAGGAAATACTGCCCAGTGCCTCTTCCCCTCCCACCACCCTTTTCCAATAGAATCCAGAATCTGACCATTTATTACAATTACCATTCACTACTATTATATTATTATTGTAGACCTACCACTGTTTCTTACCTGGGTTATCACAGACTCCTAACCGAACTTCCTGCTTCTTGTCTTGTTCTTCTTCAGTCTATCCTCATGACGAAAGTCAGAGGGATCTGGTAAGACACTGAGTTATGCAATTCCTCAACTCACAATCCTGCCAAACTCTCCATTTGCTCAGGATAAAAGTGAATACAGATCCTTTCAAGGCCCCACATGATGTAATCTCATTTCTTGTTCTTGCTCTCATTCACCCCAGCCACTCTGGCCTCCTCACTGTTTCTCCAGGGCACTAGACATGGTCATGTCTTACCACCTTGGTGTCTACTCCTCCTGGAATGCTCATCGCTTGTGTCTACCCAGCTCTCTCCATGTGCTCACTCTGTTCCCAGCCTCCAGGGCACCATCTTTATCGTAGCCTAGAAACATGACCTGTAGGCTATCTGTTGGTCAAGCCCATGAATTTCTCTTTGGGATAATTGAGAAACTGTCACGTTGAATGACTTCCTCCAGATTTTACATAAGATAGGAGGCTGGTGAAAGAAACCCAATTTCAAGGACTCTCCATCTTAATAGCTATTTCTGAGAATAATTTTAAGAGGAAGAGGCAGCTGACTGTCCAATTTCCAGGCAAAACACAGGGTGGATCTATTAGAACTGTGAGGAGGAGAATAATGGAGGTGTATTTAATTCCACATGGCCTGGGAAGTGGGACTGGAAACCTTGGCATCCCCCTTCAACCTCTGCCAAGGCTGGAACTCAGCAATAGTAATCCCCCCGGGGAAATGGCTGAAAGGAGAAGCCGATCCAGCCTGCTGCATTGTAACTGTGTCATATTCAATATTCCCTGGCAGGTGCGGAAAATGACTCATTCCCCCTACTCCTCTGAAAATGTCCCTTTCATGTTTCATAAACAACAGCTTTGCTGTGCCATTGTCTCTGTTAGTTATTTTCATAATTCATAATTATCTTAGTTCTTAAAATGTAGACGTACATTTAAAAGCATGATCCAATCGTGCTTGATTGCTGCCACATTGTGTTCAAAGTAATTACCATTCATTTGGCTTTTGAGGCTGTTGAATGAATTTTCCACATGAGATTCCTTAATTTGTACATATTTTATTGCTATAAAATAGGTATTGGCAAGCTGCCTAAACTGTAGCGAAGGCCTTTAATTCCTATCACTATGTGATAAAACAAATTGAGTGCAAACTGAGAGGCTTAAGATAGAACACTTGAAATGGATTCGACTCTTTTTTTTTCTAAACCAAGTTTTCCCAGGTGTGAGACACAGGTAAGATTAAGGTAGCTTAGTTCAGGCTGAGAGCTCAGAATTGTTTTAGCATTTGTATAAAGATGATAATGTCCCTCCATGATGGCAAACCTCTCTCTTTCCATGATCTATTATTCCTTGGGGAAAGGATGTTTGGAGAGAAAAGGTTATTAACATTTTTCATGCATAGTAAGAGAAAGTGAATACTCACAAAACAGAGCCAGGAAATTCTTGGTCAAGGTAGAGACCTGGGGATAGATATTCTGAGACTGACATCCAGGGTAGGCTTTACTGAGCCTTGACTGTGGCCTTTGGAAGTCCTTCTACTTGTCTGAACCCAGTTTACTCATTTGTAAAATGAATGCGTTGGAAGAAGTAATAACTAAATTTAATTTTTAATTTGTTTTTAGTAAAAATCACATCTATCTCATTTCTTATGCTCAGATTCTAAAAATAGTAAGGCAGATAACAGATTAGGCTGTAGAAAGGATTCAAGTGTTGGGTGAGATGACCTTCCAAGTTTACCTTAATCCAGAAATTCTTTGAGTCCATGGGATCAATGGAAGATCTTCTTAGCTTCTTCAATAGGATGTCTACCTCCTCCAACCCGTATCCTTCCTTTTTGGTAGCCAGAAATATATTCTTATAGTCTTAAAGTTTATTTTCTTTTATTTAGTTCATTGCTTTTTTTTTTCTGTATGTACCACACATGTGTGAAATCTTATGGTGTTTGCCCTTCTCCACCTACTTATTTCAGCATACATAATACCCTTCAGTTCTATTATAAGCTGTTGCAAATGAAGGACTTCATCTTTTTTATAGCTGAGTAATATTCCACTGTGTATATAAACCCTATTTTCTTTATCCCTTTGTCTGTTTAATGGCACTTAGATTATTGCTGGAAATTGTGAATAATGCTGTGATGAGCATGTGGGATGCTTATATAACTTCATATGTGTATTAGTAGTATTTATCCTCAGATAAATACCCAGAAGTGGAATGGCTGGATCATATGGTATTTCTTTATATTCTTTGAGAGAAGAATTGGTGTAATTTTCTTCTTTATTTGAATTCACATATAGTGAGAAATGACGCTGTCATTTAACAGTCATTGATTGACAGCTCCAACATTAATTTCTTCATTCTTTTACTTACAAATATTTAATTGTTTTTTTTTATAATAAATTTTATTTTTATATTCCCCATACAATTGCAACCCCCCCATTCTGACCCCAATCCCTCCCCTCCCACCCCCCACCCCCCAAAAAGTGTCTCTGGTTCATAGTTTTTTGTTGATTTTGATTTTCACTTTCTTATAGTTATTCATTTTCCTGGTCCCTTATTTAAGTTTTCTAGATTCCTGCTATGAGTGAGACCATCCGGTATTTTTCTTTTTCTTTTTGGCTTATTTCACTGAGCATGATCCCTTCCAGTGCCATCCATGTTGCTGCAAATTGCATGTGTTTATCTTTTTTGAATGCTGAGTAATATTCCATGGTATATATGTACCACATCTTCTTGATCCAGTCATCTATTTTTGGGCATTTGGGCTGTTTCCAAAGCTTAGCTATTGTAAACAGTGCTGCTATAAACATAGGTGTGCAGGTGCTCTTTGGAATTGATGTTTCTGTGTCCTTTGGGTAAATACCTAGGAGTGGAATTGCTGGATCATATGGAAGCTCTATGTTTAGGAGGTCCAGAAATCTCCACACAGCTCTCCATAGTGGTTGGACCAGTTTGCACTCCCACCAACAGTGCAGGAGAGTTCCTTTTTCTCCACAACCTCGTCAACATTTGTTGTTGCTAGTTTTTTTAATATGTGCCATTCTCACTGGTGTAAGATGGTATCTCATGGTAGTTTTGATTTGCATATTCCTTCACTCTCTCTGTATTCTAGGAATGAACTAGTCTGGTTTCCATTGAAAACTCATTTTTTATCTTTGATATTCTTTCCCCCAAAGTCTCATGGGTGAAGGCACCTAATTTTTCTACCAGATTGTCTCTAAAGTGAACACATGGCTCCTCATCCTGTGCTCTTCGGGTTACCACTATTAGTAATTGTATTGGAAAAACTCAGTCTTCCACCAGTCTTCCAGAGCACCTTCTTCCCTGCTCTGTGTTTCTTTCTTGTGTGTTCCCTTACTATTAACATAGAACATGTCACTTTTGACACTCCTGGTGACCAAATATATGTTTTTTCCCCCACACTAAGAAATTTATGGTATTAGTTGGGTGTCCTACAATGATATTCAATTCTTGCACTGACTGGAAATAACATCCAATTCCTTGGGTTATAGTCTCAGTTACCCCCAACTACAGATGCCAGTTGAAAGTTCTAGCTTGAAAGCTGAGCTCTGACCAATTGGTTACAAATCAGAAGTTCTCCTGACCTTCTCTTTGGGTTAGACTTAAGTGATTGGGAAGGCTTTTTAGAGGTCAGAGTGGGTATTGATTGAGCCAGTCTGAAATACTGGTACACTCAAGGATGTTACTCTTCATTTTTTTAATGGTGATCAACTTCAACCTAGCTATCTTTCCAGATCAGAGATCATTCTCTATGTCAAATTTCCCCAGAGATTAACTATTTCTTTAATGTTCCTAAATGGTGTACTTGATGCCCCAAGTAGCAAGTCAGATTCATTCCTCACCAGCTTCAGATGTAAGTATGAAAGTCCATGTGAATCTTCCTAGCATAGGTTTGCAGTTCATCTCACAAGGATGCTAGCTAGCCCTTCTGGGTGCTGTTCTCAGGGTTTGATGATTTCCTCTTATATTTGACCTTGGTCATGAGTTTTTTTTTTTTTATCATGTTGGTCTTTTAAAGTCAGAACTCCTCTGAGTCTTATCTCTGCAGTCATTCTAATTTCATAGGTATCCTTTCCTTTCTTTCCCATAGGAGTTGACTGGATTTATGATCATCCAGTCATTCTTTCAGCAAATATGTTTTCAGACACACCCTGAACTGGATACAAAATTCAGTTTATGTATTAAATACTGGGAATATTATGATGGATAAGATAACATTGTTCTGTCCTTGAGGAACTTTCAGTATGTGGAAGAGACAGGCAATTCAAAGTATATTAAACAATGACAGATTCCGAGAAATGCTAAGAAAGGATTGATGTGGGATATAAAATTACAGGGAAGACAGGGATGTTCTTGTAGGAATGGTGTCATTCAAGATGATGATTTGAAGGGTGAGAAGATGTCAGCTAAGCAAAAACCAAGTAAAGAGGTCAGCATGTACAGATACCTAAGTTGGGAGGGGTTGGGTATGTTGGAGAAACAGGAAGATGTATGGGGTGGAAGGAGCAGGTAGGGCAGAAGAAAAACAAATGGTTTTCTTAGATGTTCTGCTTTTAGACTAATTAAATATGCATCAGGCATTTGGACAATGAAGGTTGCTTGTTAACCGAGCTAAGTATATTCATTTCCTCCTTGTGGACTGGACTCCATAATAATTTTGATTTGATTTTTGTTGCTGCCACACTTAAATTATCCTCAATGTATCTCACAACTTGCTTCCATGGATTTTTCACTCTTGTATATATTTCTGACTCAAATGTGTCTTTCAATAAGCCATTCACTCCCACTGATGTCTTTCAACTCGATTTTATCTCACCAAGCTGATGATATACACAAGGTACTATTTACCACTTACTATTACAATCATAAATTCATTTTTTTCACTGCCATGCCCTATATGTTAGTTCATAGAAACGAAGTGGCTTAAGATAGTTCTGTGTCATAGCAGAATGCCTTGCAACTGTTACTTTCTAGAAAATAGCACCTCTCAAACTAATTGACTTTAGTTGACATTTCTAGATAATGGGATGCAACTTTATGTACCTGATATACATCCAGAATATGATGGCATACCCCCAAATAAGAAGAAAATAGTACTTCAGATTTTATATATTTTATATATAAATCATAGATTTGATATATTTCATATTCATGTGGCTAAACAGTGAGTAATGAAATCAAAGATGTGAAACACTGTCATTCTAATGGTAAAATAAATACATATGGTTAATCTAAATTTTAAATGTTCTAATTAATCTTTAATATGAGTCAAATTTGTTCTTGATGTTTATTTGGTAAAAATGTGATTAAATATTTTCTATTGGAAAGAAACAAAAATAGACCATATTTAATTTCCAAACTATGTAATTTAGTGATGTTTAGCATCTCTTTCATATAAATTATTTATATTCTTATTATTGCAGATTTCTTTTGTCTTATAAATGACTGTCTCTGCTTTGGTAATCTTTGCTGCTCTGTCATTCCTAGTACAAATGCTTGTGGCATCAATCTTATTTTGATGCAATGTAGAGGTAGATGTTTCATTCAAAGGCTCTTCATCTATCCTCTACTTTAAAAATTTTTTTTTAAGATTTATTTATTTTATTTATACAATCACTGGGTACAGTCAGAAGCATGGGAGGGTGAGAGAATTCACCAGAGCCAGAGCGGAGAGCAGAACAGGCAGACTGACGAAGTACACTGCTGAGGGGAGCAGTGGGTGGCAGAAGATGTCTGTGCGCCATATGGGACCCTCGCCCAGCAGCTGGGGATTGAACTGGCACTGCAGAGGCTGTGGGCAGCTTCGCAACCCAGCGCTCAACTGTTGCGCTACCGGGGAGACCCCTGTACTTTTAAAATTTATCCCCAAATAGAGTAAATGGGAAAAGGAAAGGACCTATGAAATTAGGGCTCTCAGCCATAGTAATAATTGGTGATCACCATGCCCTGTGGGTGCAAATCAGCTGTAAACTCCACCCCTTTGTCACCCCTTTGTCATCCCTATGTCACCCTTTTGTCACAATGACTGCTTTGTCACAATGGGAATTCTACTTGTGTAGTGACTCCAATTTGTAAAGTAAGCATTCTTAAATTTCAGTAGTTAGGTATGCCCAGTGAGAATTTGTGAGTATAATACCACACTGGCAAGAATAATTGAGATACATTGCAATCAATCTTCACAGAAATCTGAACCCTTTCCAGGCGCAGGCATTGGGACCTAACTATTCTTGGCTTCTGGTACTTGCTGATTCTCTTACCAAAATCTTAGAAAGGAATCCCAATCTTCATGGACTTGCCAATACGGATTTTGACAAAATGAATGGGAAAAGTTTTAGCCCTGACCCTTATAAGTTGCTGATTTAGCAAAGCAAAATGTTGAGAGAAGCATTTCCCATAACACTTAAATTGAATTCAGTAGTAATGCACCAGAGGTCATAAGTAGCTTGGGCCTTCTCCCCCTGCACATGACTTGTTTGTAATTATTAATTTAATATCTGTTATTGCATTTATAAACAGCATGTGAACAGACATTTTCTGGATTCATCATTGAGTTTGGGCTTTGAAAAACTCCAACAACCATGGGAGTAGAAAGAACCGCAAATGCCCGTTCCTTAGCTTCATCAATCATCAATCTGTGGTCAGTTTTTTTCCCTCATCTATACTGTTTCTTCCCAGATATCAACAAATGTTTCATTGTGCACATATATTTTTAAAAATACATGCCCACAGTGCCAAAGCTGCATCTTATGAAATTAACAGTGTTCTTTACAATCATCAAATATGTCATTAGTCAATAAATCCCCTCAGTTTTCCCATAAAGATCTATTTATTTATTTATTTAGAGATGTATTTATTTATTTATACAAGAACCGGGGTACAGGCCAGATGCATGGGAGGGTGAGAGGATTCACCAGAGACAGAGCTGGGAACAGAGTAGGCAGACTGACGAGATATACTGCTGAAGGGAGCAGCGGGCATGACAGGAGAGGTCTGCCATGCCTTGTGGGACCCTCACCGGCCCTGCAGAGGCTGGGGACAGCTTCATAGCGTGGCGCTCAACCGCCTGCGCCACCAGGGGAGGCCCTCCATAAATAATTTTTAAAGAAGGGGCTTGTTGATTAAGATCCACTCCACACCCACACGTTGCATTTGATTGATACTTTTTAAGTGTTTAATTTGTGGTTTCCTCTTTCTCTCTTTAAAAAGTGTTTTCTTTCTATCACCACGGAGTTGACCCCTTTTACCCATTTCACTCACCGCATAGCTCTCTTCCCATCTGGTAACTGCCACTCTGTTCTCTGTATCTAACAGTTTTACTTTGTTTGCTCTTTTTCTTTCTTTATCTGCCACAGACACATGAAATCATATGGTATTTGTCTTTATCGTTCTGACTTGGACACGACTTTTGATGGTGACCATGTAGCGCATGCAGATGTCAAGTTATACTCTTGCACACCTGAAACTTAAATAGGTTTATATAAATGCTACTTCGACAAAGCTGTAATAATACAAATTAAATACAAGCATTCCTTGAAATACACTAAAAATAATAAAATTCCTGAGAAATAATAAAAGGGACACAATACAAAAAAATGTGTTCCTTTGCAGTGTATTTGATGAATTAAACCAAGTCATTTATCCACTGAAGAGTTGCCTACATTTGAATTTTCCTGATTTCCACCCCACACTAAACCTGATCCTTTGGTCCTGAATGTATTATAATCTGGTATTTCTGAGACTTGATGTGATTCAAGTTGAAGTTGAATTCATTGGGGCAAAACTTCATCAGAGGTGGTGGTGTTTCCTTTTCCTTTCCATCTACCAGCACAGAGCTTCAAAAAGAGGGGTGTTTTGGAATACTTTTTGCATGCATGCATGCTTTCATCCTGATCATGTGCCCGTTTGAATCCCTTGGCACTTTCCATGCCAAGGGGGTGTTCTGTCTTGTCATGAGATGATCAATGGTTTAACCAATGCAGCATGGCTTTGTCCTTGACTCAACTAACAGAGATGAAATTCCTCCCCCAGGAGCTCCTTGCCTGGAGGCCATGGGCATCCATGGCATCTACAGGATGCTCGGGGGAGTATATTAAACAAGCTTGTTAAATCGGTCTCTGGGGAATACACAAGTCTTCCCTGGAGGATGAATGCTGGATTTAAAGGATGAGCTGGAGTGAACCAGGGCAGAAAGTAGGGAAGTTAGCTAAAGAGAACAATGCCCTGAGGAGTTGCAAGTTCTCCAAGGAGCACAGACATTGATGAGTGATGAGGTTGGAGAGGTCAGATCCAGAATGTTCTGGAATCCCAGCTAGGAAATTGTGATTTTATTTTAAAGGGGAGAGGTGGGTTTAAGTAGGGAAGTAACATGGATTTACATTTCAGCAAAATCACTGTGGCAGTGGTTTGGCTATAGAATTAGAAAGTGAGACCCATGTTTGTGTTATAGGGAGAAAGTCAGAAGATGATGAGAGACCCACAATTTGGCAGGGGCTACAAGAATCCAGAGGTGACCTATGCATTTCACGCACATTTTTGAAGTAGAATCACTAGACTGTGTAGTGACTTGCATATGGGGAGGAGGAAATGGGTCTGAACTGGCTCCGTGATGCCAGTGTGGGTGCTCATTTCTGTTACCCATCACCTGCATCCGCCTCCCTTTAGCAGCATGGATACTTTGACCAATATCAGAAAATTACTGACAATTATATTCATCTAAGCTTCTCCAAAGTGTAGGTTAGATTGTAAATAAGAGCATGAAGCCAGCAGAAGGGGAGATGGGGAAGAGTGGAAGCAAGGGAGGGAGGGGGCTCAGTGGACCGTTGGGGCTCTGGTTGCGGGCAAGGAGTGGTAACATACGTTTGGAAAAGCGTGGACCTATATCCCTAATACAGGCACGGTGTTGTAAACCATGTCACCTTTATAAGCATAATTAAAAAGAATGAGAGCAAATTGACAGAAAACGAAACATAACAAAAATAACCCAAACTCTTAGTATTTGCATCCCCTGCTCTCACTTTGAGCATCAGGAAACTATGATGATGATACTATTTCCTCCAGTTAGAATGATTGGCTGATGGGAGTGTGGATTAGGATGGTTGTTTCAGCAGTGAGCACAGCACTCTGGGGCTGGGCCCTGGGCTGACCACTCATTTGTTTGGGGTCTATCTCAGGGTTAGCAAATCTAGGTCTGGGAGACTTACAATTTATTACTTAGCATTCTTAGGGGAGAAAGACCCATCTAAATCTTCCATCCTGGCTTCCGGGTGACCAACGGAAGCCTTTGGAAAGCTGTCCCCCTGACCTCAGTCTCCTCACATGTAAAATGGCCTTGGTGGTGGTGTCTTTCCTAACCACAGAGGGTTTCTGAGAGGATAAAACATGGCAGAGAGTGGGAATTCTTGAAACTTGAGATTGTAATTGGTTGACTTGTGCCCTGAGGGTGCCAGAGGGCTCTTAGTTTTGACTTTGCTACTAATAACAGAACTGTCTGGACAGGTAACGCCACAGGGAGGTTTAAGGTGGTGGGTCTCTTTCTCTCTGTCCAGCGAGGTACCTGGAACAGCTGGTCTCCATCTCCCATTGGCAATGACCAAAATCCTAAGCCCCAAGTTGCAAAGTGTTACTTTTGTTTCACTGTCAGTACCAAATTCTCTCCTAATCCTTTAAACATTTTTTTTTACCTCTAAGGTGGAAAAGTAGTTCAAGTAACATAATTCCTTGCTGTGAAGTTAAACCACAGCCCTGTCAAGTCCCACTCCCTGCCAGGGACCATTTCACGCTGAAGTCAGCAGGGGATTCTCTGCTTCCTGGTGACCAATGGACCAAGTGGATGAAGATCCTGGAAGTGGTGTGGGGGGAGTAACTGCAAATGGATGAGTGTATACTATTTTTTTTAAGATTTTTTTTATTTATACATACAAGAATTGGGGTGTAAGCCAGAGGTGTGGGGGTGAGAAGATTCACCAGAGTTAGAATGGGGAGCAGAACAGGTGGATTGACTGAAATACACTGCTGAGGGGAGCAGAGGGCAAAACAGGAGAGGTCTCCTGAGCCATGTGGGTAGCTCCCTGGCCGGCCGGGGAATTAAACCTGTGCTGCAGTGGGTCCCATCACTCCCATCACTCCATTTCCAGTCATACTGGCTCCTGTTCTTTAGACAACCCAGGCAACCTGCCACGCCACTGAGTGCACTTCTTGTCTGCATCTCAATTTTTGCAGGTATGTTCCCTCTGCTTGCACACAGTTGTGCTCTCAATTAGCTCAGTCTCTGCTCAAAGGGAGCTCTCTGAGGGCTCTTTTTATTATTTATTTTTTATTTTAGAGTCATTTTAGATGCAGGGGAAGTTGTAAATGTAGAATAGAGAGGTCCTGTGTACCCTCCCTCCGCCAGGCTTCCTCAGGCATTCTATCTCAATGACTATAATATTTATTAAGTAACTATATTTTAAATAGTTTAAATAGGTTGTTAAATAACTAAAAATGATAGTACAAAATCAAAACCAAATGTGTGATGGTGGTACAATGTATGGGTACAGTGCTAAGTCATCTGACCACAGGTTGATAGATTTGTGTAACCACCACTGCAATACAAGTGATAGCTGATTTTTGTGTATCAACTTGATTGGTCCCTAGTGCCCAGATGTGTGGTAAAACATCATTCTGGATGTTTCTATGAGGGCATTTTTGAATGAGATTAACGTTTTAATCAGTGGACTTTGAGTAAAACAGATTGTCCTCCCTTATGTGGGTGGGTCTTATCCAATCAGTTGAAGGCTTTAATAGAACAAAGACTAACCTTCCAGTAAGAGGGGAGTCAACCAGCACGCAGTCTTTGTTTTATTTATTTATTTATTTATTTATTTATTTATTTATACAAGCACTGGGTACAGTCAGAAGCGCGGGAGGGTAAGAGAACCCACCAGAGCCAGAGCGGGGAGCAGAGCAGGCAGAAGGACCGAAGTACACTGCTGAGGGGAGCAGCGGGTGGCAGGAGAGGTCTGCGCGCCATGTGGGACCCTCCTCCGGTGGCCGGGGAGCAGCCGGGGATCGAATCGGTGCTGCAAAGACTGCGGGCAGCTTCGCAACCCAGCGCTCAACTGCTGCGCCACTGGGGAGGCCCCAGCAGCACGCAGTCTTTGAACCTGATCACAACATTGACTCTTCCTGGGTCTCTAGCCTGACAAGCAACCAAGCAACCCTGCAGATTTTGGACGTGCCAACTGCCATAATTGCATGAACTTATTCCTTAAAATAAATCTCTTTCTCTATGTTTATTCATGCCCTATTGGTTTTGTTCATCTGGAAACCCTGATTCATACAATATAAAACTAAGGGGTTTGTCCTTTAACCAGCTGCCCAGGCAATTGTCAGGCACCCTGAAGTTTGGGAAGTGTGTTCCCAAACACCACTGCTAGCTGGACAAGCAATGGAGCTGAGATTCTGAGGGTCATCAGGTCATACCACCCCTGTCTCTATGGATGGTGAAGAGAGAAATTGGACCTGGCTACCCCAAGTGTCAGGGAACTTGCCATCTGCTGTCCAGCTCATTGCTTGGAGTCTATGTTGTGTATGTCACACTCCACATGCCTGAATGGACAGGAGTCTGAGGATCTGTGCCTCTGTCGAGCTCCCACATGAGACTGGTACTTTTGACCCGTGGAATGTACCACTGGGACAAAGATGAACTGGAACCAGACCTTTGGCTTTGACCTTTATGGGAATGCTGCTGAGCCTCTTTCCTCCTATACAAATTGGGGGTAGTAGGCCCTTTTCACAAGATACACAGGCGTTCTGTGCGTGTAGGTGGCATCTCACCTTAGTGTCTAGCACCAGTCTGGCCTCCAGGTGTCACTCACTAAGTCTTGCTTTCTTCTCCTTCTTCCCATCCCCAAACGGAGATCACCTTCCCACAGGATAATGACATAAGTTAGTTTGAACAGAGACAGAAAGAACAGGGCTCTCCCGGCTGCCTTCCCAGTCCTGAGTTTGCATTCTCTCCTGTTCCTTCCCTATAACTTACTAGGAAATCAGACCTGTCCATTCTGCATTGATTTCAGTTTGACCACAGTCATTTTTGCTTTGGAGTCTATGTTTCATCATTTCCCCCCCCAGTCCAAATTGACCTTTGATACATAACTTCTTGAAAAATGAGTGTTTCTAGGGAATAATTCCCCAAAAAGGGCAGCCCCTCATTCCCCACCGTCTTGGAGACTGGGATCCCAGAGTCTACCTTGGAATAATCCTTCTGACCATGCACTTTTCTCCTGGGGAGAAAGGTCCTGAAATGCAATTTATTGTAAAACACACAGTGGTTACAAGCTACCACAGTCAATGATATTCCTTTTATTACCACTCAGATGAGAACAGAAAATGACATTGGAAAGCAGTGAACTCACCAGAAGGGCAGAGAAAGTCATTAAATTCAACATGCATCATATTTCATAATCAGAACCCCACAGTCAGCACTGACACCACAGAATGAGTTTGTTGCAGTCATGATAATATAAAACCCATTGTGTCTGCTTCCCTTGGCTCTTTCTTTTTGGACCCTAGCTGAGGCTGGGCCATTAATCTTTGGAGGCAGGGGATGGTGCCTACTGCTGTACTATAGATTGCATAAATTGAAAATACATCAGTATTAGTGGGGAACCCTGTCTTTAGTTCATCTTCGTTTGGGACAGTGGCTTCTGATGAACTGGGTATTTTTACTTAAAGCCTAACTAGAGCACTTCCCCAGCTTGGAGAGGGTGTGTGGCCCCTCAAGGCTTATGTGGAAGGATTCAGAGGAAGCCTTATCTTCAGCCAGGGAAACCTGCACAAGGAGGTTGCAGGGGAGCTGATAACTTCTTGCAGGAACCATCTGGAAAGGCACACAGGAGTGGAGGTGGGCTTCCTGGGTCCAGACTAGCCTCTAGAGGTAACACGTGCTTATATAGGCTCCTGGCTTATCCTAGGGTATTATTTTGATGTTGCATTCTACCTCATAGTATATATGTTTTAATTTAAAAGAGTGTTTTCTTTACATTGTCAATTAATATTGACAATCCAGGGAAATATGGCAAGGGTCTCCTGATGCACACAGGATAAAATCATACTTGATTCAATCAAGTAAGGGGTGATCTAAACTTTTGTTGGCTTCAGGTCTTAGCACACAAACCCAGCAACCTCTGCTTGTCACACACTCAGTCTCTGTATGACTCCCCTCTCTGTCTGGCTTCTTAAATGCAACTTGCCACTTTTCCCCTATTATTATGGGACATGTTTGACTGAAGGTGCAGTGATGTGTTCATTGTATCCTGTTCTCTATGATTATAAGATCACACAGGCAGAATCAAGATTCAAAAAAGTAATCCCAATCCTTAAAATAGATCTCTTACTTATAATTTAAGAAGTGCTTTAAATGTTAGGGATGACACCAGAGGCATTGCGTTTAATATATAAAATCAATCTATGATGAAAAGTGCAATAACCCAAATCAGATCATTATGAAAGCAGTAAAAGACTGAACTGATGTGGCAGAAAATCACATTAGCCAAATAATGTCAGAATCAAGAAAAATACACCATATAAAAAATTAACAGAGAAAGAATGGAAAGTGATGGGCATAGGAGATAGAGCATAGAACTCTAGGCTTTCAGAGAGGCAATTATAAAAGGAGGAGGCAAAGCAAAGGTACAGAATTAATTGCCAAGGATATAAGCAAAGAATTCTATAAAAATTGAAAAAAACTCTATAAAACTTAAGAAAAAATTCACAAATGGTTACTCAGCTTCAGATAAAATTAATAAGCAGACAATATCACAGGGGTAGCTCTTTTAACTCTTCTTTTAATTCAAAAAAGTAATTTAAGTTTTCTTAATGGTGCAGAGGGGGTGCTTTGGGGTGTGTGTAAAGGTGAAGCTCTGTTCCTGTTTCTAATTAACCAGGAGTCATCAAATCACCCATTCTTGTCCTTCAAGCCCAGGCCAGGAAACTACAACAAGTTCTTAGTTACTTCCAATTATTAAACATTCAATCTACCTTGAAACTTTATCTCAAACTTGGCTTTCCTCTAATATTTGGTTTTAAACTCTCCTTGCAGTTCCTTGAACAGCTCATGGTAAAGAAGGTAGGTTGGAGTACAGTCTGGTCTTCAGACAAGCCACGCCCTGTTCTCACTTATGACCAGGTGCTCTGGTTGTGGGAGGGAATGAGGAATGGGAATTGCAGAGGAATTGCTACTTATTAGAGGTTCATTTCTTTTCTGGTCCCAACATCCTGTTGTCTGAGCTGCTGTAGCCATTGGTCCCTTCAGAGGTAGGCTATGAGGTTGTCTGGAGACCACGTTCACCATAACCTGGCCTGTATTTCACTGTGGA
Source organism: Talpa occidentalis (assembly GCF_014898055.3). Taxonomy (NCBI): domain Eukaryota; kingdom Metazoa; phylum Chordata; class Mammalia; order Eulipotyphla; family Talpidae; genus Talpa; species Talpa occidentalis. Next base: position 77,342,777 of record NW_023601212.1, on the reverse strand, counting down.
CTCCCCAGTGGACATCTCCAGATATCTAGGCATCTGGCCCGGCAGTCATCTGGTAGTCCTACTGCCTCTTTTTGTTCCTTCCTCCAGCCACAGATCCCCCCAGGAGGAGGCGCAGGTGCCAGGGAGGTGTGGATTCTGCAGTGAATGCAAGAACTGGAGTGTGTGCCACTGGCTCCCGCTGCCAACTTTCCTTGCAGGCATGCTACTCAGTAGCTTCCTTTTGCCTTTTTGACGCGGTGAACTTTCTAGCTTGGGAAATCTCTGGAAACGTAAAGTCTAGGGCTCCCAAGCTCTAGGAGCTCATGAAAAACTTCCCCAAAACTCCCAACCATGCTTCTCCTTGTTCTGATGAGAGCCCCTGGGTGACATATGGGTTTGTCGGTTCTGTGAACCCAAGGCTGGAGAATGATATGCCAATATCCAATCCTAGCAGCGCCTGGCAGCTGTGTGAGTTTTTCTATTGGAGTTTGTCTAGGGGGAGAAAGGACTGTCTCTGGGCATAACTGCTGCTTCCCTTAAAATGCCAACAGCTCTCTTCCTCCTCCTCTTCTTCCTGGTCATCTTATTCTGATCCTGGGTGACTATATTGAGATACTAGGGTGGGAGGATGGACTTGGGTACAGTTCTCTTTAGAATATGGACATATTAAAGCCATTTGACTTTAACTTTGAGCCCTAGTTATTAACTCCAGGATTAGAGGAACCGTTTTATTAAGATGTCAAATATTGCATGAGTTTATCTTTTTTGATTGCTGAGTAATATTCCATTGTGTATATGTACCAAGTCTTCTTGATCCAGTCATCTATTTTTGGGCACTTGGGTTGTTCCCATAGCAAAAATAAAAAATGATGAAAAAATATAAAATTTAAAAAAAAAATAAAAAAATAAAAATAAAATGTCAAATATCATATAAGGGGGAGAACCAAACAGAGACACTTTGTCATTGAGCTTGAGATTATAGAAGAAGGAAAATGGAATCATATCTTTTTACATCTATGAATGAGAGGAAATTGCAGGGGGATCTGAGAAAGTAGATGTTAAACTTACTATCTTCTTCTGTAACTGAGGTAGATAGCTGAAGGCAGTTTTGTTTGTATTGGTGGGTGCACACCAATTAAGCTCAGTTATCAAAAATCTGGATTTCTTGGGGATGTCAGGATAATTCAATGGCAGACGTGAAGGACAATGTCTGCCCACAGAAGCTTAGTAAGGATCATCATACCATTTCCCCAGTCAAAGCTTCTCCTTCTTTGAGGAAGCCATAAAAAGTTTTCACCAGATTTTCACATCAAGATGATAGATTCAGCCCCTGAATTTATCTCCTTTGCCTTCTCCAAGTTTATTTATTTATTTATTAAAGATTTATTTATTTATGCATATAAGAACTGGGGTACAGGCCAGAGGTGTGGGGGGTGAGAGGATTCACCAGAGACAGAGTGGGGAACAGAACAGACAGATTGACTGAACTACACTGCTGAGGGAAGCAGTGGTAGAGACAGGAGAGGTCTGCTGCGCCATGTGGGTATCTCCCTGGCTGGGGCTTGAACTCATGCTTCAATGGCTGTGGATAGCTTCGTAGGTTGCGTCTTAACCCCTTGCGCCACCAGGGAGGCCCTCCAAGTTTATTTAAAGTATATTAAAGACATGCAATGTTACAAAGGCTGATCATTTGTGTATTATATGTCCTTGTGATACTTTTTCCAAGTCAATTCCTTGAGTTTTGTTTGGAGCATCTTAATCTGAAATTTTCAATTCTTATGTAGGAAAATATGTCACTCTTTGTGATGTTTTATTTGATTATTTTTGTGCTAGGTGTTATTTATGTTTTTAGATCTTTCTCTCTCCAGAGTGCATGTGTGTGCGTAAGGTTTAAAAACACCTCTTTTAAATCCCCCCAAATAATATTTTGAATAATCTTTTCTTTCTTCATTAATTTTTATGCCTTGCTGCACATCAACCCATCCCGCCACAACATGGTTCTCTTTGGGACCCTCTATCCTAGTCCCATGTATTTGTCTATTCTTGAGACACCACCTCTGTAATTATTGTAGCTTTCAGGATATGTTGATAACTAGAAGGAAATTCCCTTCTTGATTAGTCTCCATCTTTGAACTTTTCTTTGCTATTAACATTTCCAGATTAATTTTAGAGTTCACTTGTTAAGCTTCCAAAAATTACCTCATCAAAAAGTTAATTAAAATTGTGTTGAATTTTCGATAATCAATGATATACACAAAAAAGTTTCTCAGAACTAAAAAAAAAACAAGCTTGAAAGTTTTTTTAAAAGATTACATTTTCCTAATTAAAGTCAATAAGTGAAAACCTTTATAATTTTATACTTCTTGGGGAATGATTTTCCAAGCAGGAGGAGGGGAAAGAGAATTTCTTTTCTCCAGTCAATTTTTTTCTTTTTTTAAAAATTTATTTTTAATTTATTTTCTTTCATCATTGTTCTCCCCTCAGCTGTAGTCCTTGTGGCTCTCCCACCACCACCACTGCACCCCTGAACTGTCCCCACAGTCCCTTGTGCTCTTCCCACCCCTGTTTTGAGCCCCCCTCCATCCCCCTCCCTGGCTCTATGCCTGGAGTCTATGGCCAGCTTGCTCCACAGTCAATTTTAAAGTCACTCGGTTGACATGTGGCGTATTCTCAAGGGGCCAGGGCCTGACCCAGACAGCTGTATCCAGCCGAGCTGTCATTCACTTCTGAAAGCCGCCAAAGACTGTCTTAGATCGACAAACTCTGGCTTTTTTTACTAAGCGCCCTTTCTGCCCACAGGCCTGGAGGGCATAATTCAGAATGCCATTGACTAGATAGGAGTGAGAACTCTTGAAAAGGAATGTGACTTTTGAAAAGTACATGTGACAGCGCGTAAAGCCAACTCACTGTTAGAGCGATCAGTCACTCCAAATACCAAGCTTGTGTGTGGGAGGGGCCCGGGCGGGGCTGCAAGGAGCTCACTGCAGGTGGAGGGTGGCTGGTCCGGGGTCTAGTTCTAAGCTATCATTTAAGAACAAAGCGTAAAGACCCCAAGCCTCTAAAGCAAGGCAGCATTTCTTTTTCCTTTAGGAGAGAATGATCAGGTTAGGCTGGTGAGAATACGTGGTTCGCTATTACATTTTCTCTGTTTATTAGTAAATTGACATTCTGGTTTCATCCCTCAGTCTCTGAGTTTTATTAGTATACACTGATAGCCCTTCTTCAAAATGTTAATGTAACAGCTCCTGCTCAGATGTAGAGGTTAGGATCCTGTAAATTGTGATAGAAGAATTCACAATCAAATACATATGTGTCCTTTTAGAAAAATGAGGATGCATGAAAGCAGTCCCAGTGAGCCATTGTAGAATATTTTCCCTTGACTAAAGTAAAATAATAAATATTGGTCAATAAGAATAATATTAATAACATTTTGATCACTACTCAGTACTAATGAGATGTTGCATTATTCATTTCTGATTCCTGTGTCTCTAGAGTCTTTTCAGCACCTCCTCTCAGTAGCACGGCAGTGAGTCACCTGAAACTGGCTTATTGGATCTATGTTTGGGAATATGGCTTTCGAGTAATATAGTGTAGGAGTGTAAACCAATCATTAGGTGAATGATATTCAGATCATTAAATACTTTCTCTTTTTGAAAACTGAGTAAAGGGGTTGAGAAAGACAACCCTGTCTGGTTCTCCGGACTGTACAGATAACACTGTCATAGATAACAAGAGACAGAAATGTCAGCCACAAAAATAACCACTCTCGTGTGTCTGATGCTGTGCTGCTAAGCACCGACACACAGCGTCTGCTTTAATCCTCAGTATGAAGCACTAAAACCCTTGACAGTTCAGGAGACTGCAGCTCAGAGACTGTTAACAGGTTGGCCAAGATTTCCAAGGGTCTAAGTTAAATTTGCTTAATTCTTATATTTGCTCAAGACAAAATTCTTAATAATTTCCCTAGTGTTCTTTTTTTTTTTAAGATTTACTTTATGTATGTACACAAGAACTGAGGTGTAGGCCAGAGGTGCAGGGGGTGACAGGATTCACCAGAAGCAGAGTGGGGAGCAGAACAGGCAGGTCTGCTGAAATATACTGCTGAGGGGAGTAGCAGGTGAGACAGGAGAGCTCTGCTGTGCCATGTGGGTTAGCTCCCTGGCGGGGGATCGAACTCATGCCACAGTGGATGGCAATAGGTTGACAGAGCTGTATCTTTAACCCCTGCATCATCAGAGAGGCTCATTCCCTAGTATTCTTTAGAGAGACAGAACTAGTAAGAAATCTCTCTCTCAGTGTGTGTGTGTCTCATCTACCTTCTGTCATCTACCTTTCCATCTACCATCTCCTACTGGCTCTGTTTATCTTAGGGAAACTGACCAACTCCACAAGCATCAGTGGAGCAGGCATTGGATCAGCACAGTTGATGAGATTTAGGTTGAGTGTCTTCAAATGTCCAGGACACCAGTTCCTACCATCAAAAGAGAACTCCCAGGGAAAGAAACAGATTTATCCATAAATAATTACAAAGAGAAGTGTATATTAAAGTGAAGCATAAGGACTGAATGAACACGGAAAAAAAAGATTTAACAGGAACATGATATCTGAGTTGGGTTTTGAAGGATGACTATCAGGTAGATCAATCCAACTTCATTCTTCATGGAGGCTAGACCAGAGAGGTGCTTCTCCCTGAATACACATTAAAATCACCTGAAGAAATGCTGATGCACAGGCTCCAGCCTTAGATCCTGATGGAATTGACCTGGTGCAGGGCCCAGCACAGCTGATTTTTAAAAGCTCCAAGGTGATTGCAATTGGCTCCAGGTGAAAAGGAGGGCGTGCATCCTAGTTCTTTCTGTTGATTTCATGCTTTAAGGATCTCATAGGATACTTGAAAAGTGTAGTCCCAGACCCAACCTCAAGCCTATTGAATTCTCTTTCCTGAATATGGGAACCCAGAAATCTGCATCTTTATAAGGTACTATAGATTGAATTATGCCCACCTAAATGTTGACCACTGATCCCATTGTGATGGTATTTGCAAGTGGGGAGTTTGAGAGAAGTGGGGCCCTCATGGTGAGATTAGTGTCCTCGTGAAAAGAGACACCAAAGAGTTTGCTCTTTCTCTCTCTGACTTCCAGGGACACATCCAGAAGAAGTTGTCTGCAAGCTAGGAAGAGTTCTCACTGGAAACCCACCTTGATCTTGGACCCCAGCCTCCAGAACTGTGAGTAATCAATTCCTATCATTCAAGTCCCCTAATATATAGAATTTTGTTATGGCAGACCTATGTAAAACTTATGCTTTGTGTGTGTTGTGTGTGTGGGTGTGTGTGGCTCAGATTGAGAACCATAACCTTGTGGGGGACGGGGGAATAATGAGGGGAGAATGAGGATTGGAAAGTGAGGTAATGCAGGTAAAGGATTAATAAAAAGTCTGAGCAAGGGCAGCTCCAATGACCTAGACAGAAGGGAATGGATCTAGGTAATTTAGGAAGTCCAACAAAAAGACAAATTTTATAAGGAGGATAAAAAAGAATGGAAAATTCAGGAGCACCCTCAAATTTCAGACATGGATGAGAAGATGCAGCCATTTGGCCAAAATAAAACACCAGGTATATGTCATGTGGACCCCAACAGTCTAGAATTCCACTCACTCTACAGAAAAAGCACCAACCCTTCTACCACCTCTCTAGCAAAGCTTGAATATAAAACTAATTTTGTGCTTCATTGCGCGTATTTTTTCTACCATTTTTTTTTCTGCTTTATCAGAGCTCAAAAGAAGGCAGTCATTTCCTTCTTTCATGTATAGAGAACCTAATTAGCAGCAATCAGTCTATTTCACAGAATATTTGCAAAGATGCTTTCCTGAACTATGCATGGCACTAAAAAATAATAAAATAAACAACATAAATCAATAACAGGTGTTGGTCTGATTAAGGGCACACTGCATAAGGCAGATTTCTAATTCTTGAGCACCAGCCCCTACCACTTATATTTTCTTGTGGAGGTGCTATTGGTTTACACAAGGGTCTGCATGTTTTAGTGTCACAGTAGGAGAGCCATGTTTCAGGAACTTTTGTTCCTCTCCTCATCAGCTTGTCAATCCCAGATGAGTTACTTAACCAAGTGCACCTACTGTTTTCTCATCTGTGAAGTGGAATAAAATATCCTTGGAGTGAGTGGTTCAATAGAGTGAGTGGTCCATTGGACTCAGAGGCCTCAGACGTTATACCATCACTCTGCTCTGCTCCATTGAAACTATGAGTTAGTGTAGGAGGCTACACAAGAGTACAAATACTAGGGGGCAGGGATCGCTGGGACCATCTAGGAAGTTGGCTGCCACACATAGCTGTATATATATGAAATATTTTCAGTCCTCCCACAATAATATTACTTAATTTAACATACAAATACCAAGTTACTAGCATGTGTCAGACCCTGTGCTAGCTGCAGTGACAGATATTGGAAAAACCAGATGGAGTTCTGGTCCTCAGTAAGAATATGAGTTCTTGTGCAAAGCATCAAATGGCTCAGAGGGGTATTTTAGGTACACTTTCTGGAACATACTAAACCCTATTAAACAGTAGATGTTATGTGAAGGCATTATAGAGAGGTGGATTTCTGCTGATAGAGGTGTAAAGAGGGATATGTCAGGCAGAGGGAAGAGCATAATGGGACTTGACCTGTACTTATACCCAGTCCATATACGAAGAAATAAAACCCACTGACTTCCAGATATGTATAAGACATTGTTCTTGACATAGAGTGGGTGGAGGGAGTGGGTAGTTGATGAGAGAGGGGGGAATTAAAATTTAAAAAAAAAAACAAGCATAAGGACTCTATTTTCAAAATGCTAATGGGAAAAGTTAGGAATATGGCACCAACAATATTTCCTCCTGTATATTATTCTGTAAGGTATCTTTGCCATTTTCTCAACAAGAACTGGAGTTTAATTCTTTTCCCCTTAAATTTAGACCACCCACTGTGATTTGTTTGACCAATGAGATGCAACCAATATAGCATTCTAGGCTTTCAAGTCTAGGTCAAAAGAAGCCTTTCAGATTTTGCGTGGGTCTCTTGGAAGATTACCTCTAAGAGGGCCCTTTTGGGGTTTTATTATAATTCTGAAATGCCATTTAGAGAGGCCATGTGTAGGAATATTGAGCAAAGCGCATCGGTGGCTGGTATCAGTTGTTAACCACATGAGTATGTCATCTTGGATGCCCACCCAGTTGAGCCTCTTGGTGACTATAGTCCTAGTATGAGAAAACCAAGTATGAATCCCCAACTCAGCCCAGTCAACCCATGGAATCATGAGAAATAATAAGAAATTGTTACCTTAATTTACTATGTTTGTGGGTGGTTTGTTAGGTTTTTAGGCAGCAACAGATAACCAGAGTGATGTTTAGATAAGGCAGAATATCCTAAGCATGTAATGACTCTTAGACTATAGAATAAGTTCCTAGGATGTCAGAGATGAAATCCAGCCCCTTTGTTTTATTTATTGAGCAAAGTCTGAATCCAGGAAGGTGAACGGTCAGGTTTGAACAGTACCAGAATAGGCACTGGAGGTCCAGGCCACCAGCGAGGGTTTCTCTACACTGACCACACTGAGGGAGATGAACCAACAGTAGCCATCAGTCAGTGGAGTTAGCCCACATTTCTGTCAATCCTTATGCCACTCGGTTATCTGTCACCATCACTCATAGCTAGCCTTCCTCTCTAATTCCTTTCTGTTACTGTTTCAGTTTCGGACTTGTCATTTCTGGCCATGGTTTTGTGCAGTAGCTTGTCTGCCTTATTCCCATCGGCATAGCTTCCATTCCCAACCTTCAATTTACCAGGCCACCAGCGTGACGGCTCTAAAATATGAATCAGGTCACATCCCACTCCTAATAATATTCCTCAGGAGAGCCCATTGGTTCATAGGAAAGTGTCTAAATCTCCCAATTTAGCACTGAGAGTCTTCCTGGTCCACCTGCTCCCTATCTTTTTTTTTTTTTTAAGATTTATTTATTTATGCATACAAGAGCTGGGGCACAGGCCAGAGATGTGGGGGGTGAGAGGAGTCACCAGAGACAGGGTGGGGAACAGAACAGGCAGACTGACTGAAATACACTGCTGAGGGGAGCAGCGGGTGAGCCAGCAGAGGTCTGCTTCACCATGTGAGTTTCTCCCTGGCGGGCAGGGGATCGAACTCATGCTGTAGAGGCTTTGGATTGCTTCATAGTGCGGTGCTTAACTCACTGCACCACCAGGGAAGCCCCTGCTTCCTATCTTTCCACATTTCTACCTCTGGACATAGCTGGATACATTGTTCCACTTTTTACCTTTATGTACACAGAATGTCTTTCCTTCTTTATTTTCTTACCTTCTAATCATCCCTCAAAACTCCTCTCAACTATTTCCTTCCTGAAAAAACTTGATTTTATATTTGTTCTCAAAATAAACACCTTTATTTTCTGGCATTTCTGCCTGTAAAATAATGCGAAGAGAGAAAGCGATCAATTTTGTAACTGAATTCGAAAAATGTTCTACAGTTCATCTGAAAGATGCTTCCCCCAATGTAAAGTTATATAGTTGGGAGGTACTTGAGAGAAAAATATCTGCAATTCTGATGTTAAGAACATCATATTTCTTCAACACGAGCCTGGAGGCTTTGGTGAAGGTTTCTGCTCTGCTATTTATAAAATTGCTTGCATTTCCAGCATAATCTGGTGCTGAGTCTCTATGCAAGAAACAGCTTAGTAAGAAAATGCAGCACCCATGAATGCTTCCTCTTGTTCCCCAGGTCTGAAATAAAATGAAGTGGATTTGTTCACAAATCTAAGAATCAGTGACAATGTTTCCCGAAGGGTATTCCAGGGGACACTGGTTCTAAGAGATGAGAAATAATATGTGAAAAAGGGTTTCTTGGTAAAAATAGATTGAAGAGATATTGGGTTAAACAAAATTTGATTTTTGTCCCTTGTGGAAAATCTCAGAGGCTTGACTGTGTGAACACACATCGATTATCTCCTGCAGGGGTCTATGGGATGTAGACAATCTAGACACGAGTCCCTACTTCCAGGAGCCACTTCACACCTCTCCTGAGCTGTGGGATATATTTTGGGAAAAGGTGTTGTGCAGGGCTGAGTGTATAACCCACTGAGGCGGCAGGGATTGCTCCAAACACCCACAGTAGGAGCTTGGCTTTAAGTTAAGAAAAAACAGCCTTAGATTTCTCAGGTGAGGAGGAAACATATCCCCTTCATCACACTTTGCCACAAATCCACAAACCCTGTCTTCTCAGAGAGTTACAGTGACTGAAATCTGACAGGTTGGCGGGTGTCATTTAATTTACTATGTACAGCGCTTGTCTGAGTCAAGATGCATCACACCAGGGATGAATCCTGCATGGAGGTGCTCACATTCTCTTGCTCTCTTTGTCAGTTTTGCTGGAGGGATGAGGAGAGAAAGACAGATGCAGTGCGGATGCTTCATGTTGGGGGCACAGTCAGTGGGCCAGGCAAGGGCATGGGGTGGATGGAGCACTGGATAGGGCCCAATGTGTGTGTCAAACTGCATTCAAAATGTCTTAACTAAATAACAGTTTGAACACTTGAAATCAAAAGAGGTAGCATTTTTCCTTTTTTAATGTTACCTCAACCCTACTGGGGTACCCAAGTCAAAAGATTTGAACTAAGATTTCCCCATGCATTTGACCCTGGAATATGTTATAAATCCCTGGGAAGTTGCTCAGCACACTTTGGGGAGCTGAGTGAAAGCAGGGGAAGCCTTCAGTTCCATTTAGTAGGGGCTACCCCACTAAGTATTTTATACTTTGACATTTCTCATGCAGACAATGAGGTTAAAGCAACTGTCACAGAACAGTGTGACACAAGCACAGGATGCCAGCCTTGCCCTTCATCCTTAGGGCACACATGTGTTCCCGTCAAGTTGAGATTGCTTGGCCAGGAAGATGCTCCAAACAAGGTCCCCATTTTTTTCAGGAAAGATTCTTATTTTAGGAAGTCTTGAATACTGATTAATAAGAACACCTCCTTATATTCAGATGATGTTTCATAGTTTACAAAATACTTTTCCACATAGTATTATCTCATTTCCTTCCTATGACTACACTGTGAGGTTTGAGAAAACCACCAAGTATACATTATTATATCTATTATGGCATTCTTTGGGACAGAAGGGTCTTAAAGACCATTCCTCTGATAATTCGATAAATATTTATTGGTGACACTGTGTGGCAGGCCCCATGCTAGGCTCTGCATACTTCACAATCTAGAAGGTACACAAATGTTTAGAAGAATGAAGCAGAAAACAAACATATCAACACATAAAGTGTAATTCTTACCTGGTGAAAAGGAATGTGAGGGCAACAAGATATTATAGAGAAAGATGGGAGGAGGTAGGGGGCTGAAGAGCATTTATTTTATATATATATATATATATATATATATATATATATATATTTAAGGACTCATTATTTATTTATTTATTTATTTATTTATTTATTTATTTATTTATTTATTTATTTATTTATACAAGCACTGGGTACAGTCAGAAGTGTGGGAGGGTGAGAGAATTCACCAGAGCCAGAGCGGGGAGCAGAGCAGGCAGAAGGACCGAAGTACACTGCTGAGGGGAGCAGCGGGCGGCAGGAGAGGTCTGCGCGCCATGTGGGACCCTCCTCTGGTGGCCGGGGAGCAGAGGGGGATCGAACTGGTGCTGCAGAGGTTGCGGGCAGCTTCACAACCCAGCGCTCAACCGCTGCGCCACCGGGGAGGCCCTATTTTATATATTTTTTACATAGTTTTTCATTTTTGCACAATGTATACATTTTCATCTTGGTTATAGTCCCCATACAATTCCCACCCCCCTTATTTTGACTGTAATCCCTCCTACACCCCACCCCTTGCCCCCATAGTGTGTCTCTGGTTTATAGTTGCTTGTTGATTTTGATTTTATGAAGAAATTTGGTAAAGATGTTAAGACTAGTGATGCCATCCAAGTACCAGAGGTTGTGAAAAAGGATTTTTACTCACATAATCAGACTTCTTGGAGATAGATGTCCAAAATGGATGTGAAAATGGCTTTAGAAAGCTGGGAGAGAGGACCAGGCTGGCTCAGCTATGGGCCAGGCAGTGTAATTCTGGTTTGAACTTCCCACCAGGGCCAAAGGGAATGTGCAGGCTTTCAAATCAGCTTGATCAGATATGGGGCAGAAGGAGCAGAGGGAAGAGTGAGGTTTTCAAGCTGTCAGAGTCAAACATAGAAAAAGGAAATCAGATTTCTTTTTATTACATACGTGCAAGACTTATTTGCTGAAAATAACAAAACAAAGCAGAAAGAAAAAATTTAAAAACCTAAATAAATGGAAAGAAACCGAGTGTCTATGGATTATAAGGTCTAATGGTCAGGTGGCAATGTTTGCAAAGTGACTTACAATTGCAGTGCAGTATCTATAAAAATTCTAGCTTTCATTTCTGCACAAGTTGGCAATCTGAACATAAAGTTCCTATGGAAAGAAAACACAAATAACAGCAAAAAGCAAAAGCCAAAAAACTTCAGAAAGAAGATCAAAGTTGTAGGATTTATGTTTCCTTATTGTCAAATGGCTACAAATTAATAGTCATAAGAGAATGTGGCTCTGGCATAAGAATAGACATACAGATTAATGAAATAGAACTAAACGTCCAGAATAAATCCATGTACTTATCATCAACTGATTTTTTACAGGCATGCCAACATAATTCAATGGTGGAAATAATAATCTATTCAGCAAATGGTTCTAGGGATATTAGACATACATTTGCAAAAGAATGAAGTTGGGTTCCTGTTTCATTTCAAAGACAAAAATTAAGTCTATATTGTGGTTAAGGACTTAAACATAAGAGATTAAAGTAAAAAAATCTCAAAGAGGATGTAGCATTAATTTTTTGTGACCTTGGGTAAGGAAGTGGTTTTTTGGATATGACACCAAGATTGCAAACAATCAAAGAAAAATAGAAAAATGACTTCATCAAAGTTAAATTACTTGTGTTTCAAAAGACACCATCACAAAGGTCAAAAGTCCCCCATACAATTGAGAAAAATAATTGCAAGTTTAATAACTGATTGGGAATTTGCATGCATAATCCATGAACTCTTACAACTCCACAATAAAAGACATGTCCAATTGAAACAATTGAAAGCGTGGGAAAAGCAGAGGGACCAGCACATGGACAGACCCTGAGGGGGAATGTTCTGGAGGACTCAAGGAAAAAGTAGATCTGTGTGGCTACTGGAATTGATGGGGAGAGGTAGTGGGAGATGAGGATAGAGGGATGACTTGGGGAGGAGGAGGATTGTGTAGGATGTTGTAGGGGGTCACAACTGCAGCGTTATTCTGTGAGAACCAGTGATGGGTTTTGATCTAAGAACTAACCTGGTCTGACTTATATCTTTTTTTGTTTGTTTGTTTGTTTTTTAAAGATTTATTTATTTATTTCTATAAGCACTGGGTATAGTCAGAAGCACAGGAGGGTGAGAGAATTCATCAGAGCCAGAGTGGGAAGCAGAACAGGCAGACTGATGAAGTACACTGCTGAGGGGAGCAGCAGGGGGCAGGAGAGGTCTGCGTGCCATGTGGGACCCTCGCCTGGTGGCCGGGGATAGAACCCATGCTGCAGAGACTGCAGGCGGCTTCGCAGCCCAGTGCTCAACCGCTGCGCCACCAGGGGAGGCCCTGACTTATATCTTGATGAGATCTTTCTGGCTGCTGAAGGGAAGGTACCAGGGTAGAAGCAGGGAGACCAGATAGGAAGCTACTGCAATATCAAGATCAAAGAAATGATTTAGCCCAACTATCCAGAAGGAGCCTGTAGTAGCAAATCTCCAAAGATGGCACCAGGAAACACATGCCCTCGTAGACACACCCAGTATGGACCCTTGACCCTGCCTGTGGGGGCTTATTTTAACCAATAGAAGGTGCTAGTGGTAGAAGTCATGTTCTGTGATATCTGAGCCCAGGCAGCTCTAATTTCAGCCAGTTTGGGAAGCTGTGAACTGCCATGTTGAGCCCCAGCTGTGCTAGGAGAATTTGGACCACTAGGAGAGGCCCCATGGAAGAAGGAGATGTCCCAGTTGGGTCTCCAGATGATTCTAGATCCAGTCACCATCTCGCTGCAATCTCACGAGAGACTGTAAGCCAGACCAACAGAAGAATCTCCCAGTCAACGCACACACTTGAAAGATAAGAAATGATTGCTATTGTCATAAGCAGGGAATTTGTTTGCAGCAATGGGCAACTGAAACAGAAATGTAAACATATAACATCAAATATTTGGCTTTAGTGATGTTGCTAATAAATTGGTCCAGCAGGCATTACAGGCAATCACCCAGAGGATCCCTTATTTTCTGATAGGAGAGCTAAGATTTGCAGAGCTTTTATTGGGCAATTTTCCCAAATCTGTGATTCCAGAATGGCTATAAACATTATTTGCCCCTTATGCATTGTTTAAAAAACTGGTTCTACTAACATGATTTATGGGCAAACTTCCTTTTTCATCTTGTATTTCATATTTCCTGCCTTATGTTTGGTGTTCATTAAGCAGATGCTCTGTTCTATATAAAGGGTGAAACGAACTAGGCTTAAAAGCCATTTTAAAGCAGCTTATTATGTTTTGATTTGTTGTTTTGAAGCCATGGATGCATAGGCACTGAGTTCGCAATGCTGAAAAACAAACCAAGAGACTCCCAGGGAAAAATGGTGCAAAGAACACATGCATGTTATGTTACTCCATCTTGAATCTCCACTTTGTATATTATAGGTTGAATGGCACACCCTCCCCTTCTTCCCACCAAATCCATATGTTGAAGTCCTGACCCCCAGTACATCAGAATGTAACCATATTTGGAGATAAGGTCTTTAAAGAGGTGATTATGTTAAAATGAAATAATTACGGTGAGTCCAATCTGCCTGATGTTCTGCTAAGAAGAGGAATATGGACACACAGTGAGATATCAGGGAGGAGCTTGGGCACCGAGAAAAGTGCCAGTTCAAGACACAGCGAAGAGGCAGTTTCTGTGAGGCAAGGAGAGAGGCCTCAGGAGAAAGCAAAGTTGCTGACACCTTAATATGCAGTCTCCAAAAGTGGGAGGAAATAAATTTCTGCTATTTAACCTACACAGTCTAAGGAGTTTTGTTATGGCAGCCCTAGCAAACTAATTTGCTACAAAAGGAATTTTAGAAGTCATTGGTTTGGTTACCTATCTCTGTGTAATAAAATACCCTAGAGCTCAGAGACTTACAGAATAATTTTACTTTGCTAATGATTTTATGGTCAGGAAATCAGGAAGAACTTGACAAAGCAGCTTGACTTTTTCCTTATTTCATTAGCCAGCATTGCCTAACAGGCTAGAGACTCTTTGCCTAAATACTCCCTCACAGGGCTGCCAACATGGTTCTGGCTGTCACCTTGGACTTCTGCCTGGCCTGGTGACAAGGATCCTTGATCCTCAAGCCACATGAGCCTCCTCATGTGTCTGCCTGGGCTTCCTCATAGTACGCTGGCTCAGTTCCATTTAGTGGGTGCTCCAGGGGGGAGGAAGCAGAGCTGTTAGGTGCCAGTCTCCTAAGACCTGAGTAGAGAAAGCAGTAGATTTTGTTAGTCAAACAAATTACCAAGAAAGTTCAGATAAAGGGAAGGAATTGGACTCCACCTCACAATGGTAGGATTCACAAGGAATCTGACCAGCTTTAATCTCCAATGATATAAACCCAGAAAGGTAGAATAGAGGAGACAACAAATGTGCCACCTGGGGCATGACTGAGAAGCTAATTTAAAAGAACTGACAAAGCAGAATCTTAAGTAGGTCTAGAGAAAGAGTAGAAATAACCCAGTATACTCCTTAGTGTCCTTAAGATACCGAGGAATAGAGGCACTGTGTATTCTGGGACTGAGGGTAAAGCGCAAGATAGAATACAGGTGGGTTGAAAGGGTCATTTGATCCCACCCCCTTGCCATGATTTCAGTCTTCTACCCTGTGGGATTATCTGCTTTCACTTCTGCATTTGTCAATTCTTGCTTTCTATACTTGAGGAAATCTGAAGATTTAAAATAGCAATTGAAATGATTTATCTTTCAAAAAAATTGAACTTTGTCATGATATACCATTCTTTACCTCTAACAATGCTTGTTTACCTTTGAGTCCACGATTTTTGATATTTGTATAGTTCCATGATCCTCCGATGATTTAGTATGTGCATCCTATAACTTTTTGATACATAACAATACAAATATTGCTTGACCTCATACTGGTTTTTGGATATGACACCAAAAATACAGACAACAAAAGCAAAAATAAACAAGAGGACTATATCGAACTAAAATCTTCTGTATACCAAAAGAAAATATCAACAAAATAAAAAGGCACCCTAAGGTATGGGAGAAAATATGTTCAAACTATGTATCTGATAAGGGGTTAATATCCAACATATGTAAGGAAGTTACGCAACTTCGTAACAAATAACCCAATTTAAAAATGAACGAAGGGCCCAAACGAACATTTTTCTAAATTAGACATACAAATGGCCAATAGGTATATTGAAAAGTGTTCAACATCACTAATCATCAGGGAAATGCAAACAATGAGACAGCACTTATTGGGATGGATAGTATAAAAAAGACAGAGATAACCAGTGCTGGTGTGTATGGAGAAAAAGGAACTAAATACACTGTTGTGGGAATGTAAACCACCATGGAAAGCAGCACAAAGCATCTCAAAAACCAAAAATAGATTATAATAGATTGAAAATGTAATTCAACAATTCTACTTCAGAGTATATAACCAAAGGAAATAAAATCAGTATCTCGAAGGGATATTTGTACTCCATGTTCGTTGTAGCTTTAATCGTAACAGCCAAGCCATAGAAACAGTCTAAATGCCCATGAACGGATGAACTGATACTGAAAATGTACGTGTATATCAAATTATGTATCAATTCTGTATCTACATCTACATCTAGATTATTCAGCCATCCAAAAAAAGTAGGAAATCTTGCCTTTTGCAACTACATGGATGAATTGGGAGGACATTATGCTAACTGAAGTAAGTCAGACACGGAAAGACAAATACTGTGTCATCTCATTTTTATATGGAATTAAAAAAGTCAGATTCACAGAAGCAGAGAGAAAGCTGCTTGCCAGGGGTGAGAGATGAGGGGAGTTGGTTGAAGGATATAAACTTCCAGTTAGAAGAGGAGTAAGACCTGGGACTCTAATACAGCCTGGTGCCTAGCACTAGTAATCCTGTATTGTACACTTGAAAGTTAAGAGAGTAGATCCTGGGCATCCCCGGTGGCGCAGCGGTTGAGCACTGGGTTGCGAAGCTGCCCACAGCCTCTGCAGCGCTTGTTCAATCCCCAGTCGCCGGGCAAGGGTCCCACATGGCGCGCAGACCTTTGCTGCTGCCCACTGCTCCCCTCAGCAGTGTACCTCGGTCCTTCTGCCTGTTCTGCTCCCTGCTCTGGCTCTGGTGAATTCTCTCACCCTCCCATGCTTCTGACTGTACCCAGTGCTTGTATAAATAAATAAATAAATCTTAAAAAGAAAAAAAAAAAAAAGAGAGCAGATCCTAATGAATTTACGACACAGCCAAGGAAGGTGACTATGTGAGGTGATGGATATGGTCACCAACTTGCTTATGGTAATAATTGCAGAATGTATACATATATCCAATCTTTATGTTGTACATCTTAAATTATGTAAGATTTTTATGTGTCAATTATAGCTCCAGAAAGTTAGAAAAAGTAAAAATAAATAGCATGCAAGAAATAATCTTAATTACTTTCAACCTTTCTGTTTCTTAGATGTCCTTTGTGGATACAGTTTGTTGGTGTATCTCTATTGGTCTGTTATTCAGTCTGAAAGTATTTGTCTTTTATTTTTTTAAAGATTTATTTATTTTTATACAAGAGCTGGGGTACAGGCCAGAGGCATGGGAGGGTGAGAGGATTCACCAGAGACAGAGAGGGGAGCAGAACAGGCAGATGACAGAAATTCACTGCTGAGGGGAGCAGCGGGTGAGACAGGAAAGGTCTGCCACATCATGTGGGATTCTCACCAGCTGACAGGAATCGAACCAGCACTGCAGAGGCTGCGGACAGCTTCATAGCGTGGCTCTCAACTCGCCGCCCCACCGGGGAGGCCCTGAAAGTATTTGTCTTTTAACTGATGTGTTACCCAGAGAATTTTTATTTCCTCTCCAGATTCTCCTCTCACTATTCTTTCTACCCTTGTTGATGCACCTTAGACTACATCAGTGAGGTTCTCAGGACATTTGGCTTCTGGTTTGGTTCAGCCAAAGGGGACATGGGGAGCCCAGCAGGAGGCAGGACAAGGAGAAAGAATTGACTTGAGCAAGTTGTATCCTGGCTTAAGGACACTATTCCTCCAAACTAATTCTTTCCCCCCAATCCCCCTCCCTCCACTTCGGGTATCACCTCCTCTCTTCCTCCCTCAGGCCTAGAGATAGTAACTCAATTGCTACCAGCTCCAAGCTGCTGCTCTACCCGCTGTTAATTCCTGTTTCATAAATAAAGTGTCCTCAGAGTATCCTCATTTGAGAGTTCCATCTATTTTGTTGGGGTTCTGCTTAATAAAATATTAAACAGGAATATTTCATTAACTTTTAGTGAAATTGATGGTATATTTTGACTTAAGTCTTCATCTTATTAAATATTTTCTAATTTTCAGTTTCTCTATATTTTTACTTTCCTTTCTTGCTTTTGAATTCTTAAACATTTAATATTTAAAATTTTGTGAATTTATTGAATATATTTCATTTATTCACTAGCTCCATACCCAACAATCTTGGAAGCAATATTCTCTTTTACTATTCTTTTAAAGCTTCCTTTAGTGATTAGTTACTTTTACCTGATTCCTGGATGATGGTAAGGTACAGCGATTCCATATATTCTGCTCCTGATTCATTTGGCTTTGTTTTTGGAGATCACTTAGAGTTAGTGACCACCAATTCCATTTTCAATTCTGTTTCCATCTCCTGAATGAAATGAATTCTTTTAAGAATTTCAATCCAGAAGGAACCAATCAGCCTCTGGGGCAGGAGAGGTGGGTAGGGTCTTGTACTCCAATCCCTATCCCCACTGCTTGGAGTGTCTCCAAAATACAATTTGGCTTCTTAGTCTTCCTTTTGTAATTGACAAAAGCTCTCAAAGGAAAAAGTAGTCACAAATACATGCAAAGTCTTCCTCTCCTTTGCCAAGAAATTCTTGGCTGTATTGTATCTCTCTAGTACATTAAAAAATGTTATTATCCATCTTTTATAATTTGCCTTAGCAAGAAATCAGCCTCCCATTCCTGAGAGCAGTTCTCTTTTAATCTTAACTTGGCCTGGCAAACTTGGCTTCCTGATCTGCTTGCTCTCTTTAAGTGAGATGTAGACGAGTAAAGTGGAACAAGATGACAGCAGAACAAGGCCTTTTGTCCAGAGTGAGGGGCTTGGTAATAAATTGCATGATAATCAACCTCATCAAGAACCCCCAAGTATTTCTGGACCCTGAAGACCAAACTTCCTAAAAAGTCACATTAATTCTTAGGAATCAGACAACCTCCAGTTCAGTCTAACTCAGAGGGAGAAAATTTCACAGGTTTTCCATCAAAAATAAAATTAATTTTCTTCACATCAACCTTACAGCAAAAACTACTTCTGTAATCATGTAGAGGAACTTTAGTTCTATCTTGAAACATGTAGAACTATAGGTGAACTTGGTCAACTGACTTAAGGAAATTAGTTAAATGAAGCTTTTAAATCACTGGCATAGGGTTTATCTTGGAAATGCTGCTGATAATGGGACATTTAGAACAATAAAAGTACTAAAAGAAATTATTAGGAGATGTATGGTAATACAAGGTCAACTTGGCTGAAGAAAATGTCAGCTTCTAACAAGGAATGGAAGAGAGAAAAAGTTAAGAAATTTTGCACTACCCACTGCTAATATTTTGATATTGGAATCATGTGATTAACATTATACCTTGGGAGACTTCCTCCTAAGAATTTGTATTTTTGTGTCACAAGCTCTAAGAGTATCACAATGGACTGTGAGAATTGACTCACAGTCAACTGACTAATTTGACTCACAATAGACTGTGTACCACAAACTGGGCCTAACAGCTGTGTGGAGAAGTCAAGACATACAGATCTAAAGACACAGAGTTCTTCATGAGGAGAGCACATTTGCAATGAGGGCATGCTTCCAAGAGGAATTGAGACACCTAGGTTCCTTTTTGTAGTAGGCAATTGACATGTTGCTCTTGAAGGTTTGTAGTGTTACAAAACAAACTTCATCCAAAGAAATTTGAAGGTCTAGTTGGCTTTATTCAATGATTCATGAATCAGACAGCATGCCATCGAACAAGAAAAAAGATGCTCTAGCAGATATACAAAATGGAAGGTTTTGGGGGGCCTCCCTGGTGGCGCAAGGGATTAAGTCACAGCATTAGGAAGCTAACTACAGCCACTGCAGCAGGAGTTGGCCAGCCAGGGAGCTAACCCATATAGCACAGCAGACCTCTCCTGCCTAGCCCACGGCTCCCCTCAGCAGCATATTTCAGTCAGTCTGCCTGTTCTGTTCCCGGCTCTGTCTCTGGTGAATACTCTCACCATCCCTTCCCCACCTCTGGCCTGCACCAGTTCTTATATGCAAAAATAAATAAATCTTAAAAAAAAAAACAACAAAAAACAAACAAAAACAAAATGGAAGGTTTTTGTAGTTACAAAGAGGGTGGGACATGTTATTAACAAGATAAAGGAAAGGTTATTTCAGGCTAGTCCCCTTTCCTTAGGGGAAATCTTGGGGTCTTAATATGCAGATTACCTTACTGGTGCAGACCAGGAAATTCCATATTGATTACTTGAAATTCCACTTTCTGGAGGGCCTGGAACTGCAGTGTTCAAGGATCCAGTGACAGGGTTTTTGTAGATAGGAAAAAACATGGGAACAGAGGTAGACCCTTCTGAAGAGGAGGGTTTATTTGTGCAATTCCATGTAAAGATGCATTGATAATGGCTAAGATAGCACAGGATAGAAGAAAATCTTACACGAAGCCACTAGACAAAACCTATGCTAATTTCAGTATTGAGATGCTTGGAGCATAAGTCTTAGAGAACAGATTGAAATGGAGACATTTGGAATATAAATCTGGAAAAGAAAGCCATTTTCACTGAAATCTCATGATATGGCTGCCAATGCCAATTTTTAAATTTACAAGAAGCTGGAAGATATTAAATGCCAGTGTCTGAGAGAGTAGACAGTAAACACGAGGACTCTGCTCACAGGTGTGTTAACATACAGTGCAGTAGCTAATCTCAAAGGAAAATCTTTGCCCAACTGGGAATTCACAGAATGTAGTCTCTGGAAAACTGACATAAACTGAAAGAAATCATGGTGAAAGAGATCGACAATGATTACACTTCCTCCTTTCTTTCTTCACAAACCACCTAGTCTGTTCCCTACTGTTACAGGGCAGGGAGAGGGGCAGCCCAGACCCAGCAAACCTGCCTGCTCTAAATAGGTTCTGCCATCCGCCGCATCAACACAAAACATATGAGACTTTAATGGGAAGGAACTTTAATACAATTAGGAAACAATACAGGAAAGGCAAAGAATCTAGTTTCTAAATCAAGCACCCAAAGTTACCCGTCCCCTCGTGGGTAAAAGTCCACCCAAGCAGGATTGGCCCAGAGCAAGGCCCCAAAGCCTGCCACAAGTCTAAAGCACCTTCCAGTGGGGACCCACAGAAAAGGATCAGAAACAACCAAACAAGTCCTGGAGGAAAAGAGCAAAATCAAAATCAAGACAAAACCCGCCATGGTCACCTCCCCACGGGTCTCACCCCCATCTGTGTCACCCAGTCCACGACCAAAAGGCAAGCGCAGTTTCTTCACGTGTCTCTCGGCTCCAGGTCTCCTTCTGGCTCCATCCTGCTTCCTTCCTTCCTCAGTCTCCTCTGCAGCTTCTTCTCTCCCTGCTCAGCTCCACCCTCCCTTGCGTGGGGCAGGTAACCTGGAACCTCACCCTTTCCTGGGGACCACCCTGTTATGCTACCTTTGAAAGACTGAACATTAATTATTTGTGTTTTCTAATCTTTGTGGGTATAGAACTGGAGTGGTTGGGAAGGGTGAGGGAGGATGTCCTGAATGAACTCCACAAACTCAGGTTTTATGGACACCACCCCCACCCCAGACCAAAGGGATCCCATCAAGGACTACAAATCCCACAATGTCACCACCACCCAAGGGAGGATTATTGGGAACTGAGTGTGGAGTCAAACAGCCAGATTTGTATATAACCAGAGACATGTGGATCTTGGGGGGTGGTCGATAATGGTGCACTTGGGGTCCCAGCTCAGCGGAACTGGTAGTGTAACAGTAGTTACACTACTGGTAGTTCCTTCCCATTAAAGTCTCATACGTTTTGTGTTGATGCGGTGGATGGCAGAACCTATTTAGAGCAGGCAGGTTTGCCAGGTCTGGGCTGCCCCTCTCCCTGCCCTGTAACAGTAGGATGCATTTACCAATTTCTCTCTCTCTCTCCTCTTTCTCTCTTTCTCTCTTCATTTTCCCTTTTTGTTAATAAATCCTTTATTAACGCTTTTGTGTATGTCTGCAGTTGAGTCTCATTACAAGTCCCTTCAAGCGCGTGGGTGAGAATCCACACTCAGGCCCACTCATTTCACATTGGGGTTGCCCTGTAGCAAGCCCAGAATCATATTAATCTTGAGTTGTTAATCTTGGGTTTACTGAACTCTGAGTGTGTGTGAGGATGTAGAGATACAGAACCCACATATCTGCTAGGGGAACTTAAATGGAGCAGTCACATGGGAAAACAGCTAGGTAGCTCCTAACAGATTTTAGCAGCCCTGATATAATGCAGCCACTCCGTTACTAGGTATTCACCCAAGACAAATGCAAGCATCTGTTCATGCAAAGACTTTACTAAATGCAAAAAGCAACTTTATTTGTAATGGCCACAGATGTGCAAATAACCCAAACGGCTGACAAGTGAACAGATAAACAATTTGTGCCATATCCACATAGTGGAACACTACCCAGCAATAAACGTGAGCTGTTGATACTTGTAACTACAGGAGTGAATCTCAAAATCATGCTGAATGAGAGAAAAGAGATAAAAAAGACTACATGCTATGTGGTTCCATTTCTATCAACCCCCCTAGAAATGTAAACTAACCTACACTGCATGTCGTACATCTGTGGTTGCCTAGGGGTGCAGTACTGTGGGGAGAGGTAGGAAACTGGCTTCTGGAAACTTGGGGATGATGGCTACATTCATTATCTGGATTGTAGTCATGGTTTCAAGCATGTGTTAATATCTCAGAAGTTCATCAAAGTCTACACTACGGATAAATGCAGAATGTCCTATGTCAATTATACCTCAATAAATCTGGTAAACATTGTTGTATGTAATTACCTGAGATCAAATGTCCATCGAAGACAAGGATCTTAGGGTTGTGAATTGCTATGATTAAAGAACAACAGAAAGAGCATGAAAGATTTAAAAGCTGTGAGGTAGTTTGGCTGTTTCTGATACCACAGAATAATTTAAAGAAAGAATGACATTATCAGATTGTTAAATTCACTGCTGAGGTGGTGGGCTGAAAAGTCTGGTTTTTGTGATTGTCATGCTCATAGAGTTTCTATATTTTGTGTCAGGAGGTGGGATGGGGGGCTACTGTACTACACTTGAGCATGCTGCTCCCACCCTGTACCTCCTCTGAAAGATACAGATCTGTGGTCCGCTGTCAAGGATTGGTTTTAAAGTTTGTCTTTGACCTCTTGTTTGGTTTTCTTGGCTGAGGTGAAAATGGCTCTGTTTTGGTTTCCTTAAACAGATCCTTCTACAGTCGTTAGCAACTGGGCAAGAGAAATCTCAGAGGATTTTTGAGATAAACTGTGCTCTTTCCATCGATAACATTTTGAGAAAAAACTTAACTCGTTAGTAGTTCTTGAGCAGGCACTGAGCTCTTGTCCACGAGGCTCTGAGTGGTGATGGCCCCGGGCTGCCCACAGTGAACAAGGTGTCCACTGCTCGCCTGGCAGTAGATAGGCCTGCTCAGAACTGTGACAAGCCTGCCTAGATGCTTCCCTCCCCTGCTTCTTCTTTTTGAGCATCAAGAAGATTAATTCAAAAGTCTTTTTTTTGCAGTTTGATTGGAACCAGGATATGGGTTAAAGCAGTGTGTGCTGTAACACGGGACATACCCATTGCATGTGTGCATTTCCTCTGTCTATGGGCCGGAAGTAAAGGGCCTGATGTGGCTGAGTTGCAGATGGAAAGGGTCCAGATGGTGTGACATTGTTTGAATGAGAGCCATCCAACCCACATCAGTCCGTGAAATTTGGGCCCTGTTTGTAACAGCAAGTAGCACCAATTGCCCTGCTGATAAAGAACTCTCATCATCTTGTGTCTGAGACCAAGCCTATGCAGGTCCTAAAATGCAAATAAATTGCATGAACATATGGTTCACACTCCCCAACACCTACTCCTGCCACTCTCAGCCTCCTTCCCTCATACCTGTGGCTCTGTGGGGTATTTGTAGTGGAAGCACTAAATAGTCTTGCAGTTAATTCATTTTCTGCTTACATTAGCTTATTACTTATAACCAAGACGAGCTAGTCTTCCTTGGAGGGAAATAGGAGGTTCTGCAAAACACAGGCAAAACCTAAGGAATTTACAGTTCCAATTCTACCTAGGAATCAGCTAGTCCCATAGGGAAAATGGAGTGACTCATGCTCTTTTTTGCCTTCCCACTGCTACACTCTATGCTGCCACCTGTGGCCAAGCATTCCTCCTAGGTTTCATTGCCCACATGTGATATCGTGTTGGTGCAAAAAGTGCTTGGGAGGACAAGCATGGGGCACACACAGGTATCAGAGACTGGGAGTTGTGAGCACGGAGCACATGCACCTGAGAGGATGGACACCCAAGCCAATAGCCAGAGGGCATAGGGCACGGGACCCTATAAGTATGGATTCCTGGGACAAGAGATTGCAAAGAGATTACGATAGTGAAGCCAGAGAGAAGCCAAAAATGGAGTGGAGCTCTCGGGGGCTGGGAGTCTCAGTTGCTGCCTGCCTCGCAGCCCCCCACCCCACTGCACATCTGCCTCCTGCATGCCTGCCTTCCTGCCCGCAGGTCTGCTTATGTGTCCAGTTCCCTGCTTCAGCATTAAGGGCCTGTCAATCTACTGAGGGCCATAAGATTTCTTTATATGCCTGAATCCACAATAAGCCAGCCCACCCTGGGTTGGTGGCCCCAACAGTTCCTTAAATCATTGTAAGGAATGTGATACACATGTACTACAGCAGGGCTTGTATAGAGAGTGGATTCTGCCTCAAGAAGTCAGAAATGGAATCCATCTAGTCTAGTTTGGTTATAGAGGGGGAGACAGGCAGTCTTTATTAGTTAACTCCTCAAAGTCATGTAGCTGGAAAATGGCAAATCCCAGACACCGAGGCTCCCTTGAGTCTCATTTTCAAACAATTTTTACTGCCAGTGGTACCTGGGGCAGAGGATGGCTCCTGGAGAGTGTCTTCTCTTCCACCCACTTAGGCAGACTGTGTCCTCAGAGACAATCCACTGCTGCTGCTTCCAGAAGGCATCTTGTGAAGTGCCAGGGCTGAAATGACAAGGAATGAGAGAGATTGCAGAAACAAGCTCTAGGGAGGCAATGATGTCCTTCCTTAATCAAGTCATAATATTTGAATGTTGTCATTTTTATTTGAAAGTATGTCCTCAGGTAAAGAACACAAAGTTGAAAATTCTATGGACTTGTTCCCCAAAAATCACCCGTGGTCCCTTGAAAATGAAAGTATGACCAGCTATATTGAAAGTGAATGTCTCCTAGGTAGTGACCTGGAGTGTTCTCTTTGCAAACTGTCAGCTGGAATATTCTAATGCTCTGAATTTGAAAATGTAGTTTTCACATTTCAAACAGTCCACACCTGGAAAGAATACAGAGCAGTCAAGTAACTTAATAAGGTCCTTTTGTGCAGGGCACAAAAGACACACTCACATAACACTTCAGGAAGTGAGACTCAAGGAAGATACATAAATTGGAGTAAATTACTTAATTGATGCACAAGCTCTCATGCTGGGTCCTAGGTGTCCTCAGTTTGTGGCATGGGGCAGAGCTCAGTGTTTCTCAGACTTTAATATGCTTAAGAGCCATCTAGGGATGTGGTCAAATGTAGATTTTGATTCAGTCGAATTGAGGTGTGGCCTGGGATTCTGCGTGTCTAACATTCCCCAGAGTGATGCTGGTGTTACCTGCCCCCACAGGTCACTCAAACCGGCTGCTCATTGGAATCACCTGGGGAGCTCTAACACCCTCCATTTCTGGGCTGCTCAGAGATTTTGATTAATTTACTTGTCATGTGACCTGACCATTGTTTTGTTAATCTCCTCTGATGATTCTAATAAGTAAGAAAGTTGGAGAAGCTTGGCCACAGAATCTTAAATGTTAAATAACTATTTATGAGGAGGATGGCCTTTAGCCATTCTCTAATTTTTAGAGAATCTGCACCCTTTTCACCAGTTGAGTTATTAGAGCTAATTCAATGAGGTCACGGTTGGCAAATTAATTATCACAAGGTTGTTGAGTAGAATAACCCCCATGGTAAATACAGTTTACAACTTTGAGAGAATAATTATCTCTATACACGCAACCTCTTATAACAAATATTTATAGTCTGATAAAGGTCATAAGTGAAAAATGTTTAGAAATATGAAAACAAATGTTTTAACACTACAGAAAAACTTACTCTTCTTAACCACCAGATTTTTTTAGAAAGTTTTTTTGAGTTCATATTGGCTTTTAACACTATGTATAATTTAGGGGCACAGGGTCATAGCCTTAGATGGGTGTTACCACACCTCACCCCCACCCAGGCACCCAAGTCCTCCACCAGAGTCCATTGGGCCCCTCCACACTTTAAATACTCCTATGATGACAAGATAGAGAATAAGTGGATAGTTAAATTAAATTTTATGGTGACTTGTGTAAATATATGCCAAATTAATAACCATGCATTTACATGGTTATTAATTTATTCTTTTATTTCTCATAAGCACTCACATTCAAAGTTTCTTAAATTTCACTTAAAGTGTTTGCCAAACACAGTCTCATGGCTTCAGATTTTAAGTTCAATTTTAATTAGGGCTGAATTCAAGATAATTAGGGATAGCAATAATTCATTTCCATTCATCTGATCTGCTTTTCTCTTCACTTCATTACATGATCTCCCTGCACACAAACTTGCCTTTAATCTTAATCATGTGAGAGTAAGTACTTCATTTAAAGACCATTTCTTCTCTTTTCCAAGTTGCCTCACCTGAGCTGGGCATTTCTGCTTGTCAGGTCTGTCGACCAGCCAGTTAACAGCAAGCCCAGAGGAGCAGAAGGTGAAAATCGAACTTTTGCTTTTTTGAAGGTTGATTTATTTATGTGTAGAAGAACTGGGATGTAGGCCAGAGGTGCGGGGGGTGAGAGGATTCACCAGAGGCAGAGTGGAGAACAGAACAGGTGGACCTACTGAAATACACTGCTGAGGGGAGCAGCAGGCGAGACAGGAGAGGTCTGCTGCACCATGTACGTAGGTCCCTGGCTGGGGCTTGAACTTAGTTGATAGTGGTGATAACTCTGAGACTTAACCCCTAGGCCACCAGGGAGCCTCTCAAACTTCTAACTCCAATAATGGTATCTTGGACACATTTTCTAGTGTATTAGTAACCATTATTATGGGTTTTTCTCTTGGAAGCCACTGAGACTGTTAAAATGAATAAACAACATGTTAAAAAGGATTCAATGAGTATGCAGCCTTGTTTTGGGTTAGAAATTAAGATATATGCTGATAAGCAAAGATATATGCTGATAATAAAGATATATGCTGATCAGCAAATAAAGATATATGCTGATAAGCAAAATGACCTCTTTGGGAGGTCATTTTATTCATTCTTCTTGGCTGGAAGACATTGACTTTGGCAAGCAAATAAAAATTTAGATCCCCACAAACTATATCTCTTTAGGGTCAGTACCTGAAGGGTAGGATGACATCGTGCATGGAAACTGCAGCAAAACTGGCAGGGCTAAGTTATGTCATTAACCAGTTATTGTATCCTTGCTTTATCACATGTAAAATTGATTTAGAGTGTCCTTCTTAGGATTTTCTCCCCCAAATCCCACTGCTATGCTGACTCTTTTTAGACCTTGGCATATTAGCCAGCTAACAATCAAGGCAAAGCATGTGCTCTAGGAAAAACACAAAGGCGTGCTTTCCCTGGGGCATGCCCAAGAAGGAGTAAAATTCCTTTCCTGGAATTCTAGGACACAGCAGGTATGGTGTGCAGAATAATGGCCCCTAAAGATGTCCACATCCTAGTCCTCAGAACCTGTGAACTTTTAGTTGGCATGGCATAAGGTTGCAGATGGCATTAAGGTTGTCAATCAGTCTACATTGCCATCTGGTGATTATCTTGGGGTATTTGAATAGACCCAAGTGTAATCACAAGGGCATTTGAATGTGGAAAAGGGAAGCAGAATGAGATAACCCCAGAGGTAGAAATATGAGAAGGACTTGACTTAAGGGTCTTTTCTTTGAACTGGCCACAAACCAGGAAGATGACAACCTCTCGAAGGCATAATAGCTAGGAAATGGATACTGCCCCTGAGCTTCCAAATAGGACTTGAGTCCCCAAAACCTTGGTTGCAGCCACTAAGACGGTTAATAATAAGTAACTAATAAATTTGTATTGCCTTAGGCCATTAAGCTGGTGCTCATTTG
Organism: Talpa occidentalis; assembly: GCF_014898055.3. Classification (NCBI taxonomy): domain Eukaryota; kingdom Metazoa; phylum Chordata; class Mammalia; order Eulipotyphla; family Talpidae; genus Talpa; species Talpa occidentalis. Next base: position 77,314,932 of record NW_023601212.1, on the reverse strand, counting down.
TTACGTAAAAGTCAGGAAGCTAACCATCATGAAAACAGAATTCTGCCATTTCTTAAATTTCTCACCCCTACCAAACCCCCAAATCTTTATGTAGTTGTATATCATGGAAATGCTTCTTTATATGGCCTTGCTTATCTTTGTTATTGAACCTTCTGTCTCAGCAGCATGACAGAATGATCAAGAGGCCAGCTCATTAATAACACCAGCTCATTAATAACAGACAGCTGAGTAAATCTGAGAGCCATGACTTAAAAATTCTATGATCTTATAAAATTATAAAATCTCATTCTCAGTTTTCTTTTCTGCAAATGGGGGTAATAGTAGTACATAGCACAAAGGTTCTTGTAATATAATCCAAAAAGGGCAAAATAGTGTAAGTACATTGGGGCTGGGTTTGTATTATCGTTAAAATACATAATGCTTTCCTTTTGGTCTATATTTCCAGGAAACTTAAATCTGTTTATTGTGAAAGTTTCTATAATTTCAAATTACCGACCTGTCATTATGATTGTTTAAATTTTCTCCCATTTCTCTTGCAAGTTAGATTTTTCTTTTTTTTTTTTTTTGCTTTTACTTTTGCTTCCTTTTATTTTATGTTGAACTTATTCCCTTGCCATAAGTTTTTGTTTCTTCAGTTTCTTCTGCAATATCTTTTTTTTCTGTGCCACCTCTCCTTCTGGTTTAGGAACAATCTGCTCTTTTTCAGTAATGATCATCTCAATGTGGCAGAGGGAGCTCATGTATGGGTTAATCCGACCATGAGCTCTGTAAGTTCTGCAACGCTTCTTAGGGGCTTTGTTCACCTGGATGTGCTCAATGACCAGAGAATCTACATCTAAACCCTTAAGTTTGGCATTACTCTCTGCATCTTTAAGCATGAACAGTAAAAATTCAGCACTCTTTTTGGGCCACTGACCTTGTGTCCAACCCCACTGTTCGGCCTGGGCGCACCTGCCAACGCCACTGTTGTAACGATGGAATGGCACACACTGCTTCTGTAGAGTGACATCCTTCAGATACTTGGTGGCTTTTTGGATATGCATACCCTTGATGGCCTGGGCAGTTTCACGAGTGTTCTTAAAATGAACACGGAGATTTGAACCTCTTGATTTGCATGACTTTGTAGGGTTTTCTGGGTTAAGTGAGTAGCGAACCATTTTCAGAGATCACTAAGGCCGCATATGGGAAGAGCCAGATTTTTGTTTATTCTTTAAGAATTATTGTATGTTTTATTGGTATTATAAGCTTTGTTAAATCACATCCATTATTTCATCTATATAGGCAGAGAATAAATGTGCATGTGAAAACTAAGCTTAAAATTGAAATGTGTACCTGTGTCCACATGAGGTCACTTAAGATACAGGGGATTAGGGCTCCAACATTTCTTTTTTGGGGGGAAGTGTTTATAATTCTACCCAAAACAGTGTGCCTGGATTAGACATATTAGTCAACTATCAACATTTGGCTTCTGGGAAGTTAGCTTTGCACTTATGTGTAGTATAGAAAGCGAATGGGCCTTTTGACTCTTCTATCTCTACCAAGTAATGGCCACTGTGGGCTCAATTTCCTCTAGTGTAACCACAAGTTATGGGGGCGATGGTCTCTGAGCACCTTCCTGCTCCAGCAGATGACATCTTTATGAACAGAGTGAATAGTAACTCACATTTATGAAGCACTCTACAGTTTACTAAGTACTCTCAGGGTATTTAATTCCTCTAAGAACTGTGTGAGCTATCTATTATTAGCCTCTCTATTTTAGAGGTGCAGAGAAATAAGTCACTTGTCCACACTTTCTCTGCGGGTAACGGCCATCTCCTGAGACCTAACGTGGCGCCCATGCTTCTACAAGGCATCTTCCATCATTGTGAAGCTGCAACCGTAAAATGTTTCAGGAAATTAATAGCTGCATCCTGCTACAATAATTAATGCCACAACTTAAATTTGCTTCAGAGTAGCAGAACAAGGCATTTGCTCCATGGCTTGACCTGCAAGAACAGTTAAAAAATTAAACTTTTTTGTGATCTTAATACTAGACTTGGAGAAATTGAAATATCACATACTACTGCTTTCCAAACACTGTACAAAAGTGAATCGCTTAGGGTTATCAGCAATTATCTCCACTATGAATATCATTCCTTGGGAAAAGAAAAGTTATTAGGGTCAGTGGGTCTAAGCATTCTGTTAATTTATTTTTGAGGCTCGAGGAACCAATGGGTTTATGTCTACTCAAAAAAAATAAAAAGACTTAAAAAGTTCTTGGAAGGGTGGGTGTTTGAGAACCTTGGTGAGAGGAAAAAGAGGACAACCAATCCAGTTTTTGATTTTACAAAATCTGCTCTTACTGGTTTTACTGGCTACTGTCTGGAATAGCAGTAGGCAACCTGCTTTCAGCCAGGTGAATGCCTCATCTGAGGACATTGCATGTTGGTTCTAAAATGAATGGTGTCTCTGTCACCAAGTCACTAGCTCCTATGAGATGCAAGGGCCTGCTGGGTGCAAAGTGGATTCAGACGGAGAGGACAAGGGACTTGAGTCAGGGGTTAACAGTCATGGAGGATGTTGGCTACCCAGAGAGTGAGAGGGGCAGGGGAGCCTTCTACTCGGTGTGTGGAAGGGAGCACCATGTGCTGTGTGCTTTTATTTGGTGGGAGGGAGTTGTGTTTTTGATGTCATGAAATTCCCCTTGAGGATGGTGGTAGGGTTTTAGGACAGGGTGGTATCTACAGAAGGGGTAACTAATGTTTATTGAATTTCTGCATCCATCAGGCATTGCACTGAGATTTTGGTTTATTACAGGAAGGGATCCCAGAGAGGTCTGAATCTAGGATATGCTGGGAGGCTATACTGGGGGAACAGGTACATGCTTCCTGATGATAATTACAGGGAGAGGTGGTTGTGCATCAGTTACTGGTGTTGTTAGGTGATCAGAAACTCCAGGAGGGAATAAACTCTCATGCCAAAGTCTAGGAAGTTCCTCCTACCCGGGAATCTTCACACCGAGTGCATGGCCCATAGGTCTAGATTCAGGTGGGAATGCTGGGGTGTGGGACTCTGTACCTCCTTGTGGCAACACATGTGCCCCCATCTCTGTGTATCCCTAGACTTTTCCACTAAAGAAACTTTAAGTCAACAACTATGTCAAACGACTCAATCTTATTACCATTCCATGGTGACAATCTTTCTTCTCTCTGAGTTAATTCATTTAATCTGTGCAAAAATAACCCTACCTACTGTGGTTGGCCAACAGCCAAAGACCACCAGTGGTGTCTCTGCAGGGAACAAAGCCAGAATTATCATTTGCCCGCTGAGAGGGAGCCAGCACACTGTGGGGAAGCCAGAGGCATCTGGAAGAGGGATTTAAGGAAGGGACAGCCAGCTGCTGCAGCTTTAGAATGTGTGTGTCCCTGGGAGTTACTGGTGGGTGACTTTGTCCTATTCTGAAACAGGTAGATCTGAATAAGCTGTGTTGAAAGAGTTCAAGTTGGGATGATTTGTGACAAACATTTTGGTTTGGTTCAGTACGGTTGTATTTCCTCTGCAAATAACATAATGATTATTGTGAAGCAGTGGTTTGTGTTTCAAACCTCAGTTTCCCCTTTGCAGCCTTGATGCCAGCAGGCCAGTCCTTCACCATCTCACAGCTCACTCTGATGCCCAGGCTTGGAGATGTCCAGCCCTTGCCCAGTGACATGATGAACGAATGGCATGGCAAGTGGTGAAGTTGATGGGAATGTCTCAAGGGGGTTGAGCCCATGAAGGAGGGGCTTGGGAGCCTCCCTCCTATTCCTCCTATTCCCAGGCAGCAGTCAGCCTCTGGGGGTGACTGAGCAGAGCTGAGGCTGGAGAGAGCTGGGCAACAGAGCTGTTCATGGGGTCCCCCTTAATGTGAAAGGGGACCAGGCCGAGAGGCCATTAGAAAACTGACACTTGCAATGGTGAGATGTCCAGTGATTTAACTAAATTCTATCCTAAAGAAGAAAAAGAATCATCCATAATGGAAGCTGAAAATGCAATGAACATTATCCTGCCTTTTACCTCGTCATTTTTGCTAGTAAATTCTTATCCTTTTTTGTGATATTCGTCTGTGACTCTAATGCTGGGATAGTGGTTCTCCAACAGAGTCCCTGGACAGGGCCTCAGCACCATCCAGGAACTTGTAGGCAGTGCAGCTTCTCAGGGTTCCCCAGTCTTCTGGGTCAGATATTTGGGAGGTAGGGCCCCGAGATCCTTGTTTCGAGTTTTCCGGGTATTCTCACCTCGCTGTTCTGGATGGGGAGCCACTGTGGAACAGGAGGGTCTGCAAGACAAGCAGGCATTCAAGATGCAAAGATTTTAGCAAAAGTGAGGCTACTTAAGTAAAATGAAATCCCTTTCCATCTTAAACTCAGCAGCAGTCGCGGCCACGAGGTTAATCTATCCTTTCAATTCAGTTCAATTCCATTTGGTATTAAAGTATCTCTTCCTGTGTCTTTGCAAATATGGGAAGACACTGTGTGCAATTAGGAAATATCATTTTATAAAATTACAAATCACAGTAAACTTTATTTTCAAGGCATGAGGGACTGAGAAGGAGCACACTTGGGGAAGTGACGGGCATGTTAATTGTGTGGCTGCCGCTTCTCGGTGACCATGTTTTATTTCTAGGCCTTCACGAGTTTTATTAGAAACAGGACCTTTTTGTGACTGTTTGCTGCCCTGGGAGTTTTAAAAGAACTGATTTTCTGCCAGAAAAGATTGGAATCAATGGCAGACTTCTCTTTGAGATAGTTCTGAAACATTTATTTAAGAGTTTAGCTGCTCGCGTTCCCTGATCTGTATTCTGAGCGCTTGTTCAACGAAGTAAAATTCATTCATGCCTTCACTCCCGGTGTTATTGACAAAGCACACACTTTATGTGACTCAAAGCCAGGATCCTGTCTTCTGGGAAAACTTCTCTCTAAACTTGTCTGAAAGAATTATTTTATTACACTTTTTTCATGCCAGCTCGACAACACCTGAGTGAGAAATTCTAGGATGAAGGGGAAGCAGGGGAGGGCTTGCACTGGAGATTTGAAAAGGCTGATGGGCAAAAATCAGAGGGGACCCTTTTCCCAACCTGACTTCTTCATCAGAACGAGAAGGGTTGAGCAAACTGTTGTCCGAAATAAGCATCCTTCCAGGATGCTTAGCTGCTCATTTGTGGTTGTCCCCGCTTAGCCTCAGGAATACATCCTGGTCCCCAGAGGGTTCCTGAGACTGCAAAGGGTAGTGAATCCTGTATGTTCTGTATTTTTCCTAGCCATACAAACTTACGATAAAGTTTCATTTATAATTTAGGCATAGTAAGAGCTTAACAATTGCTACTAATAAAATAAAACCAATTATAACAATATACTATAATAAAAGTTATGTGAATGTGGCCCCCCTCTCTCAAAATACCTTCCTGTATGAAATATTGCCAGGCTGGAATTGACTGAGGCTACGGAATCCATGGAAAGCAAATCCACAGAGAAAGGGCTGGGGGCAGCTATAGATAGTGGCATTAGGAAGGCATCAGTATAGAACAGGGCTTTCCTGCTTAAAGACTTCTGTTCTTCATCAGATGATAATAAATCTAAGCTTCATTTGTTATATATTTACTGTGTGCTAAGAACTTTGTATCATTTCTAGTCCAAAAGGCCACCACGTAAAACGTTTCAGATTGAGAGTAAGGGAATCATGGCAAGAGGGACTACAGGATTTCCCTCACTCTGCCTGGCTCCAAGTAGGCTCTTTCCTAACACACTGCCCAGGTAGGACGCCAGCTCCATGGCTGCAAAGGAAAGCTGGTCTCTGCTATCTCCCGGATGCCTGCAACACAGTTCCTTAGTCACCTGAGGAAGGGCCACAGGGTGCTCAGCAAATGAGGGGACTGAGGACATGCTACTTCTGCTTGAGTCTCTAACTCATCAGTGTGGACAGCCTTAATATCGTGTTTTTATTAATTCCTAATAAGGGAATTGACAGTTAATATTAATTCTTAATAAAGGAATCTTGGCGTCTCTAGAACTCTATTAGCAAAACAAAAACAAATCAAAAAGCAATTCACTTCAGAAGTTGAAAAATACGCTTGAAACTAAATCTCTGGATAAAAATACTTCATTGTGTTTTAGATAAAAATATGTCCCTGTGCAAATATTTATTGAACCAGCAAATTGGACCTGATGAAATGATCAGTATGAATGTGCTCACTATGGATTGAATATTTGTATCCCCTGTCCCCCCAAAATTCATATGTTGAAGCCTAAATCTCCAGTATAGTGATGTTAGGAGGTTTTATGGAAGTAATTAAGTCTTGAGGCTGGAGCCCTTATTGAAAGACACAGCGATTTATCTCTCTCTCCCCTCTCCATCTGTCTTTTAAGAAGGCGGCCATTTGCAAATCAAAGTCCTCTTCAGATACCAGATCTGCCAGCATCTCTAGCTGTACTTCTCAGCCCTGAGAACTGAGCCTTCAGAAGTTCTATTGTTTTTCAAACCACCCAGTCTGTGTTATTTTTAACAGCAGCACAAACTGATTAAGCTCACACTCATGGGACCAAGAATCTACTCAGAGATGCTCAAGATGGTGGAGAACATGTATTTGCCATGTATATTGAGGAGATCAGACTTTGGAGAAAGGATGTGTTGGGTGAACCCAAGATGTGCTAATGTAGCAGATTATTTTGAATTAAAGAAACTTTTGGTGAAGGAATGATACTCTAACCCTCCCTTTCTCTTAAAAGCAGGAGTTTTCTTTGACCCACCATTGAGCTCCTCCCTGAAAACAGGAAATCAGCGTCAATGTGAAATGCACCCTTTCTGCAGAGATGGAGAAACCCTCAGAGGCACAGAGGCGGGAAGCTGTGTAAGTAAACTCTGCTGAGCTCATTCAATTGTTTTCCAATCCAGAACTTTAAAGAATATCTTTGTCCTGTCTGTTTTTCACAGATTTATTTCTTCTTTGTCTAAAAGCTATATAAATTGGCTGTTTGGGCCACTAAGTTCAAGATCTTATGGACCTCTGTATGCACAAATATAAATTTTTCTTTCCTGCGGCTAGTCTCTCTCATGTGCATTTACTATTGGGCCAGCCAAAGGAATTAAATAAGATGAGGGGAGGTCCCCCAAAGATTTCCCCTAGTTTTCTGAAGAACATTCCAACTGAAGCAAATTCTAGATGGAGCAGGCTGCTAAACATAGCTACAGAAAATTATCAGGCAGTCTGCTTGTTAAATAATTAAGTGCTATTTAGAAATTAAGCTAAGCAAGTGGCACCCGGCTAAAGATCTGGAAGAGGGAGAATTTGCCTTCCTGTGATTAAGAAGTCAGGTGTGTCCTGCCCACTGTCTTCACCTGTGCTGGCTGCTGCCTGCCCGGCAGAAGCTGGGATGCAGCGGCCAGACTCGGCAGCCAGTTATGCTGCGCCGTTTACTTCTCTCACTCCTCCACAGACACGTCTCCTTGAGGCTGACCTTTATCTATCTCTTGGCCCTTTTCTCTGTGGTGCATCGCTTGTTGGCACCACAACATCCTAGGACTGCTCTTCAGGCTTTTTTTATTGGGGGGACCCTTTCTTGAATGATAACAGCAATGCCACACCTTCCCAGTCTGCACTGAGATCTCCTCACCTTTTCTTTTCTTTCCTTTTTTTTTTACAGAACACCTTTGCTGGTCAAGACTCAGCCCCAAATCCAACACAAGCCTGGGTGAGGTCACTGGGTTCCCTCAGGAATTGCGACCCTGGGGAGCCTCTCACTACCTGAAACTTAAGGGATTCACACACCAGAAATGACGAGGAACTGAAAGTCTAGAGGGCTAATAGAAGGGGAAGTCCAAGTCAGTCCCTAAAAATAAGGGTGTCCCCAGAGTCCAGATCTGCAGAGGTAGGAACCAGAAGAGGGAGCAGCAAAGAGCTGGTGGATAAGAAGCAGGGAAGGCTGCACTTTCATGTTATAAGGATGTGATTTCTCCCAGTGGTGATAATGGCAGCTGCACAGGCTTAGCCACTCCGGGTATATGGCTGTAGGGTAAATGAAATTGTCAGGATTTTCCACCCTCCTGCCATTAGCATTAATGATAGATCCCTGTGGTCCTACATGCATGCCTGAAGGCGGACACCTGAAGTAGGGTGTGAGCATGCATAGGTAGTCGCACCTGGGCTGAGAGACAGGGCTTAGATAAGGGTGGCCTCACGGGGATGCCAGCAGGGTAGCAGAAAGAAGAACCACAGAAGGCAGTGGTGGAAGCAGCAACAGAACGGGAGCAGAACAAGAGGCAGCAGCGGTAGCAGAGAAACAGAGACCATGAGAGAATGCAGAGAGCCCAGAAAGAGTGAAGATTTGCCAGGGGTTGGGAGGCCTGCCAGCCTCCTGGCCCCCCCGGTGCCCCTGCCTGCCGTTTTCCTGGTTGCCGCACTACAAATGATGTAAAAAGCTCAATAAAAGCCTGAAAAAGCCACTCAGGACTCCAGGGCTCTCCTTTACCCATCTGCCTGGATCATAGAGAACCCATTCCGTGTCTTGCTGGCACTACAGTGGCCTACAATCTCAACACACAGAACCTCATGTGGCTGCAGTGTCCTTCTCAGCATGCGATGGGTTAACAAACCACCAGTGATCTGAACCAAGAACAGGAAACCATCCAGGGAAGCCCAGTCCTCTCCCTCAGGCAAGGCTCTCTGTGTGCTGGAGCAATGGAGACTCCCCTTGTTAACTGGCTGCTTAGAAGTAGTAGCTGGATGCATTTTGATGTGAAACAGCCCAAAGATGAGAAAGAGACCTTTTGAATCCAAGCTAAGGCAAGGCACGTGATTTAAAAAGGAATGTTCTCATCAGTAGCTATGTTGAAAGTTATGTTTTAGACAAATGTAGGAAAGTTAAAGGTTACTGAGAAAGGAAACCAATTGTAACTGAGACTTAGTTTAAAGATTATTCTAGAGGAAAAATTTATGTAATGCAAAAAGTATAATTTTTTGGGGGGGAAACACTGGAAAACCGTTCATCAGCAGCAGAGTGAGACAGTTTAAATCTTGGTCTTGCCACTTACTAAATGGGTGGTTTCAGATAAGCCCTTCTCTACTGAAGCCCCTGTTTGATTTCTGGAGAAAATATATTCCAGATACCAAAGATGAAGGGGAATAAATTATGGAAGCACTGGTGCTGGCTGGCACTTAGAGTAGGTGCTGGTTTGCAGCCTGTAAAATGAAGCTTGCTACACATTATTCTTTGGATAGGTTTGGGGTCGATTGGGGTGGTAAAGATGCTCCGTTTTTCTTGAGTAGGGACATGGGGGCTCCCCAAGGGTTCAGCTTATCCCACTGTAGCAGCATAAGCATCAAATGGCAAATGACAGGGAGTGTCACTGACTTGTTCACTGTGTGAGGCACTTTTGTCAAAGCTTGCTGACTCCTGCTCTCCATCCCGTATAGGGAATACACCTTATAGCATGAATAAATTTTACAAGTTTTCGGACAATATTATATTTGTAAATGGCTGCACTGATCCTGAGAAGAAATACCCTCTCGTGGTTTGACTTCAGGGCCTTTCTTATTGGGAGCATGTACTCAAACTGTCAAATCCCCTTTGAAGGTAAAGTTTGGGTCTTTGTGTTTCAAATTTACCCCTGTGTCTTAGATAAGAAGGTTAATGCCCTGCTTTTAAGGGACTTGCCCACAGTCATGTGGTTGAGGAAGTCAAACTATCTTTTTTGGAGAGGAGCATGCCAGGGATTGCAAGTCTGATTTCAGGGCTGGGTCAAGAGAAATGCAAGAGGAATTCACATCTCGTTGTGCAAAAGAATAAGAAAGTTGTCCAAACAGTGACAGTGACACAAAAGAGGGTATAGGATTCCCACTGGCCAAATTTGGAACAATATGAGCATTACATTGAGTAAAATCAGGATCTGTGAATCCATAACGATAATAAATCAACAAGAAGCTAACGCTCTTTCTAACAGCGGAGAGCCAAGTAATAAATGAAGAAATGAAGGAGGTAGAAGATCACTGGATTATTATGATAGTTAAGAATTAACAGCAGAGGCTAAAAACAGAAAGTCTGATGGGGAGTCAGACATTTACAAAGTCTCAAAGTATCCCTTCACAAATTCTGTTTTAATTCAGCTGGAAAAATAGTTATCTTTATAGGAAGTAGAAAAACGCAATGGGCATCACCTTAACCCAAGTGCTCAAAGTTAACAACACTAATAAAGGGATAAACTGACCTCACCACTGGGATCAGGAACAACAAATCAACTAGGGGAACTAGTCTCCTGCTTGGGGGACACTTACATTTGCACGAGGTCACACAGTCAGAATGCAGTAATATAAGATGCAAATTCACATCTGTCTGACTTCTCCCACATCCTGGCTCTGAGGGATGTGACAGGTCCACAACTGGTGCCATAAATCAGCAGAGAGAAGGTACCTGGGTAGGACAGTCAACGGACAAGAAAATATTAAAGTCACTAAAATGTCTGGGAGAGGACCAGTCACAGGGTGTAAGAGGGCACTGTGGGATGGCTTCCAGCACATGGAGATGTCCTCTTCCATGGCATTCATTGCCTCATGAGTTTCTGATTTTGAAGGGAAGGCAGGAGGAACATCCCAAGAATTCCTAGCCTCACGCTGAATTGTAAATGAGGATTTACCGCAAGGTGCACTAAGTAACAAGCTAGATGCAGCGAAAAGGATGGATAGTTAGTTATGTGGTCAATTGCTCATCCATATTTACACTGCAATCTTACACCATGATTTTCACCCTGCAAAACAAATCCATTTGGATAAATCAATATTACTTCCCAATATAGTTCCTAATCTCCACGGAGGGAAAAAGGTACTAAGAGTCAGGCAAATCAGGCAAATCTAATACTCTTCTCACAATAATTGGACAGAATCATGCCCGAGGATAGCCCTTAAAGAAAAAGTCTGGTTAATAAATATTTGAGACAACAATCAGAGGATGCTGCCGAAGATTTTTGAGGGTCCCCAGAGGGGCATGTTAATATCCCTAACAGAATGTGATTTTTGTACACAGAGAGTTCTTTTTGAGCAAAAATTTTTACATTTTTAGTTGCAAAATAAGTCATTCTTTGCACTTGGGATAAATTCAGCAGAAATGCTTAGAGAAAATAAATGTTCTCTATGTGAGCAGAGCCAATGACTTTACAATTTATTGAAATGCTTGGCACCTGTGGACATTTTTTCCAGTGACAGACACCTCACTTATTTCAGGTGGCCATGGAAAATGGTATTCCACACAACTGTGTTAGATAACTGAAAACTGAATTAAAAAAATCTGACTATAAATCTTCCTGATATGTTTATGTTTCTCCTACATTCTTCAGTGAAGTTTGCCAGTCATGGTTCAACTTTCTCTCCTTTTTCTTTTCTTTCTTTTGTTTTCTTCTTTTTTTTTCTCCCTTCCTCTCTCCTTTCTCCTCTAACCCTCCTCTCCTCTCCTTTCCTTTTCCCTTTCCTGATGACCCTGAATTAAAAATTTGTAGTTAATAGGTCACCTAAAATGAGGAGACAGTCTGGAGGTGGGGTTCAAGTCACAGAGCAGCTGGGAGTGGCCCCAGGGCCAGTATTTGGCAGGCGTGTACCTAGTGGAAGCAGTTAATGTTCTCCAAATTGGAATGACATTGCAAATCACTTCCATTTGCCTTCTCTGTTCTTCCTCCTGATTTAATGCTGCATTCTTGGCAAATGTGTTTACTCACATCTCATTTATTTCACGTTATATTTTTGTTCATGTTTTCCTCTCTCCTCACAAATTGTTCCAGTTCTACTCCTTACCCATGTCCCAGCCAGATCTCCCATCTCCCTTGAAACAACCCTTAGAAACCTCAGTGTTTAGCAACTGATAGCACTTACCGTGGCTGCTGTGCAGGTGCAAATCAACCACCTATTATCTTCTGTCATCTGACTTTCCGTCTTGAGCTCTTGGACAAATTTCTTGATAGTTACCCGCGTCTGCATAGCTTCTTCATGAATGTTGTCCTCCAAGAAATCTAGAATTTAATTTCTCTCTCCCCTGGCCTGCCACGGCACATTCATTGTTTCAAAATATAACTTTGATCCATCCATGCTCTCCATCTCCACTGTAATCCAAGCCACTGAAGTCTCTGTTATGGCCCAATGTCCTTGCCGATCTCCCTGCTCAGCCATCTGTTCTCTGGCAGCCTGAGTAATCTCCTTAATGTATAAAGTGGAACAGATTGATCCGGGTCCTACCTTCCCCTTCAGCTTCCCCTGGTTTCCCTCCTTCTCTTGCTCAGTTTGCTCTGGCCATACTGATCTCTTTCAGGACTCCAAACAGGCCAACTTTTCCTACCTTCTGGGGCCCTTGTATGCGTTGCTTGCTCTGCCTAGAACTGTCTCTTTCCTGTCTTTTTTCCCTCCACTAGGCAGGTCTCCAGAGTAAATAGCTCCTCTCAGCGACACCTTCCCCAGGCTTTCTCTAAAGCATCCGTCTACCCTCAAGTTTTCCTTTGGTCCCTTGTTTGTTTTCTCATGATCACTTATCAGAAATTCCCACTTTGGTTAATCTAGCTGTGCCTGCGTCTGCCGTGCATGTTAATACACAGCGTGTGTTCCAGTCTCTCCTGGTCATAAACTCCAGTGAGACAGAGCACTATTGACCCTGCCTCCCACCATGTCCTGTGTGACCAAGTCAGCGCCTAGATAGAGCAGGTGCTCAACCAACACTGACCAGACGAGCTGGATAAGAACCTCGGTAAGGTCAGAAGTTGTGCCTTAAACTGCCTTGACCTCCCCTCCCCAACCTGGAGCACTGGAGGTGTTCTGTAAATGTTGCGTTCTTGGATTTGTGGTAAAGCGATTAAATGATACAATTTGAATTCCTCTTTTCATAAGTTTTGTCTTATTCCCCTAAAGTTCAAGTAGTTTTGCTTCAAAAAGCACTGAAACCTCCGGGAAACTTTAAAGTGCTTTGCAAAGGAATCTACTTTATTTCCTAGTTTTCATTCTGACTTTTGTTATGTCCAGGCACTGCCGAGAGATCCCTCCCGGCCTGTCTCTGTACACAGAGAGGTCTCATCAAATATTTATACCACCTGGAAGGAAGAATGAAACTTCAGAAAAATACATACCCCTGCTACTTACTTTCTAAAACATACTGAAAGACAAAGAAGTGAGTTAGAGAATGTTAGTGCTGAAGGGACTCATTTAGTCAAAATCTTCATCTGGCAGAGGAAGAAAATGGGGCTCAGCATGGGCATGGCGAGTTGTGATCCTCTAACTTAACAAAAAACAAATTTAAACTAATACTCATCAAAGGCAATGTGTTGCTTTAGGCTGACAATTATTTGCAGGTAAAACATCATGAAGAGCCTCAAAAATGCCATAAAGAGCATTTCTATGACTATGAAAGTCTACCTTTCAGTCTTTGAGAATATTCAATACAGAATTAACATACGGAAGGGAAATTCCAGCTACAAATATGACACCCATAGACTAGACCACCGCGGCATTGGGAGCATTAACTCAGGTCTTTGGGACAGAGATGACAGGAGGGAAGTCTGGCTCTTGCTGTTTGGAGTGTGTTCTGCATAGAGATGAAGCAGCTTCACATCGGAGGGAAGAAGGGACGCTGGTGTGGGGAAAATAGCCCCTGGCATCTTGGGGCATTTGACAAGTCATGTTTGTGTTCCAGATTGGGGGCATGTCTGACTGCATAGTTCACAAAGTCCTCATGGGAGAAGCTGGCTGTACACAGTGAGAACAACCAACATTGCTCAGCTGTATGATTAAGTGCTGAGTCATGCAGCAGTCTTCCTAAGGCAGGAGAGCTCGTTAACCATTGTAGTTGGCAGGACACGGGATTTGTAGGGCCCTGACAATGGGGAGGAAATGGGCAGTGCAAGGGAAGCGAGAAGGGTATGAAAGCAAGCCAAGGAAAATTCTCCCTAAGAGTTTGAAATCAGCTGATAAGTGTTTATTGAGTTCATACTATTTTCTCAGCACTGTGTGACAAGCTGTGGATGGTGAAGAAGCTTTCAAAGAACTTGTGCCCAGTGGGGGGATCTTTTCAGGGCTGGGTTACAAGAGATGAGTCAGCAGCCACCCCAGGCAGCCAGGACATCCCTCCCCAATTTATGGTGTGTCCAATTGTCACAATATTGAGACCTACATCTACAATCTAGAAGTTACTGTTTGACCTCTGTCTTAAGGGCAAGCAAGATTTAATTGAAGAGAACGTAGAATTATAAGACACAGCAAAGCCTCTTTGAGCTTTAATGGCAGCACAGCTCAAGCTGGTAGAACCAGGACTTGGCCCAAAGTCAAAAAGTCTGAGTTTTAAATTCCAGTTCCTACCCATCTAGCCTGTTCTGTGACCATGGAGCAGTATCTTTGTCTCTCTCTGGCCAATATGTTCTTTTGGGAAAGTCTCATCCAGGGTCTTCTGGCATCCTTCTGCGTGTACAAGTATGAATATTGCTGTATCCATTTCTTTGTTTCCTTATTACAGTGTATTGCCAACATTTTTTTACTCTAATTAGCTTTAAATACTTCTGTCTTATAAAACAGTAAGGAATGACAGAGAAAACAAGTGTGAGTGGAAAAGGGCAAGAGAGTTTATGTGGATGAGAAGAAAGAAAAGGACATTTATTAAGAACAGATAAATGGTGGCACTTAAATAGGAAAAATATGCTTTCGTGACATCAGCTGAACTTGATTAATATCATAAAACAGTACAGTGAAGGGTGAGGATGGTTGAATGATGGGAAAGACGGGCCAAAGGGAAGGCCATTTCATCTGGGAATGATGGAAAGAGGTAGAAGGGAAGAAACTTGAGCTCACACAGCCTGCTGTTGCTGCCGACCATCCTCGCTCTTGTATGAGTCCCAATAGGAGCTAAGCTGCTGTAACAAAGAAACCCAGAACTGCCGTGATTTAAATAATATAGAACTTAATTTTTCTCTCAAATGCCCAGAGACAGGCGGGTGGTGGAGAGAGGGCAGGGAACTCTGATTCACTAGGTTGTACAGAATGTTCAGTGCCTTCTCTCGTGCGCACTACAATCCCCTAAAAAGTTGTACTCACGTCCAAGACCAAAACGGGGTCATCTCATTCCACTCCCTGGAAGGGGATCAAGTCTGTAAAGGATAGCACTTTTTTTTCCCCCAAAGATTTATTCATTTATGCATATAATAGCTGGGGTACAGGCCAGAGGTCTTGGGGGGGGGTTGAGAGGAATCACCAGAGACAGAGTGGGGAACAGAACAGATAGAGTAACTGACATACACTGCTGAGGGGAGCAGTGGGTGAGACAGGAGAGGTCTGCTGTGCCATGTGGGTTGCTCCCTGGTGGGCTGGGGATCGAACTTGTGCTGCAGAGGCTGTGGCTTGCTTCATAGTGCAGTGCTTAACCCCTTGCGCCACCAGGGAGGCCCCCAGCACTTGTCTTTTAAGGAGGGGATGTAACACTTCTGCCCATATTTCATGGGGGAGATTTCAGTAACATAGCCAGGAAGGGTGGTCTGTGGTTGCGAAGGGCCTGCTATAACTAAAAGAAAAGGAACGGGATTTGGGAAGGCCAATTGGTCTCTATTCCAGCTTGGTTCTGCTTGTCCTTCGTCAAGATCTGTGACAGCTAATGAGGTGAGGAGTGACCCAAGGCAGACATTTTATTCATAATACAGAAGCAGGGAGTCTAGTTATGGTGAAAACACCCTGATGAAGTCATAAACACATATGCCAATCACACAATTTAAAAAGCTATCATTTGCTTATTGCCTCATAGGTACAAGGCATTAGTTGAAAGCTTTATATAAGTCTTCTGTTTACTTCTCATTAAAATGACATTCTTAGTCTCATCAAGGAGGTCACCAGTTCTCACAGTGAGGGCACTGCAGAGGGCACCAGTGTTCATGCTGGGAGATGGCTGCATATGGTGGGTACCACAGTCCTGCCTGCCATTCAGCTGCACTACCCACACGGGCTTATGGGCTGCGGGCTGCCCACATTCCCATTTTTCATCAGCAAAATAAGGCCAACTGGCAGTTGTGCGATTTGTACCTGAGTCCCAGGGGAGGTGTGGAGCCAGCCCTCTTCTTAGTAGGTGTCCTACCATGTGGGTCACTTCATCATGGCCCCAGAAGGCCTGCCGGGGTGGTTGTTTGGCTGGGTCCTGCATCCCACATAGCATGCCAATAGGTGACAGGTGGAGGGCGGCTCTACCTCCTTCCTACCTACCCAAGGGGTTCACAGGTGGCAACACGCTGGGTCATTTCAGACAGCAACTAATTCCAATTTGTTATTAATAAAAACTGCTCAAAAAACATTTGGCAAAAGACTGCGGGATCCAGCGCTATTTATGAGAAGGGTTTAATGGGCGAACACGCAGCTGCAGCAGATGGATGTCGGTGGGGCCTCTCCGAGTGTTCCGCTCTGCTTTCCTTTGTCTTTGAACGTATTCGGAGGGTGCCACGTGCCAGCCTGGATGGATGGTTTTGAACCACAGCTAATTAAAAGCGGGCATTTCCCTGAGGGTAACTGTGAAAGAGAAATGAAATCATCTGCACAAATTCCTTGCTGGGTTGAGCCCGTACATCCTGGGACAGAAGGGCCTTTGGCCAGGGTGATGTGGCGTGAGTAAGCCCTTAGTTAAGGAGTCAGTGATAGACATGGAACACATAGCTTCTTGTTCCTTCCATTCATTCTCATTTGGGGTCTGCTGAAGCACCCTGACTCCCTTGAGGACGCCAGTCCAATGTTTAGCTCTTGTCTTTGAACCTTGTTCTTAGAGGAAGGTCAGTTCACTGCCACGGGAGCCTGATGGAGCCAATGATGCCCCCTTTCTGGCTCACACGTGGCCACAGTTGATCCTGCCTGGGTGGCCCTGGGCTTCCAGGGAGACACAGTCCTCCAGTGACCAGTCTTAAGGACCTAAGAAGGCCTCTGGAAACTGGGGTGACTCTGGGAAACACATCATTTTTTTTTTCCCTGGGGGATGAAGCCAGCTTCTCTTCTGCACCTTACTTTTGCATATGAAAGGCCTGGTAATTACTACTTTCATCCTTAAAGCATGCAAGTGACATGCAAAATTAGCACTTGAGAGGATCCACTTTTAGACCTTGTTGTAAAGCAAAACTTATTATTTGAAGATAAATCAATTTCTGTTGCCTGTATTTGCGGCTTCCCCCAGATGGCTAATTACCAAAGATAAATGTGTATAAACACAAGCCTTATCCTTCTCCATCCATCTTCCCTGCCTGCCTGTTTATCCAGAGGTTAATAATCACAATCCTGTAGTGTATTGCCATAGTAATGGTTTTGATGGGCCCGACAAGTTTACGACCTTTTATTACAAACAGAAGGACATGCGTTTCAAGAAAGGAAGGTCATTCCAGAGATGAATGTGCAGATAACTAGCCTCTCTGAAACTGAGCCAAAAGGAAAAAGAAAACAGAAAACAAAATAAGGGGAAGAAAAAAAACCACGTACATGCAAACCGCACAAAACAAACAGCATAAATGTCACGGAAATCGGCTTACAGCAAAATTAAATAAGGTTCCTGCAAGCATTAATTTTCATATTTTCTGTTTATGCACCATTAGAATTATTCACCGGCTCTGATTTATGAGGGAGTAAGAGCTGCACTATCATTCAGACACTCACCAAATTCAGTTAGAGCTGGAACTCCCATTCAGATGGGACTGGCTTCCTCTCTGGTCAAAAGGGCAAGTGGAAAGTGATGAGTCTCTTTCTCATCACTTACAGCAGCTTCGTCCTTTGTGCAAGGATTGTGCAAAGACTGCTGTAGCCTCCCTCCCTCTTGCCTTCCTGCCTTCCTTCCTGATTACAATATGTGCTCATTATAACAACGAAATAGCACAGAGGGATAAAATCAGCCCCTTCCTCATCTCCCGTTCCCCTCTTTGGATAAGCCCAGTGCTAAGAGAGGACTAATTAAAAACAGAGCTCTGATAACTGCAAGACAATGTTTAAAGGTTCATAAATCTTAACTCGTTTTATTCTCATGAAAACTCTGTGGAGGTACTATCATTATCCTTATTTTATAGGTGAGAAGAAGAAACCAGAGAGGCAAATAGCACATCCAAAGGCAGTAAAGAAGAGGACTGTCATTCTATTTGGGCTGCCCTAGCAGAACGTCATAGGCTGGGTTGCTCATAGCAGAAATTTACTGCTTACCCTTCTGGAAGCTGGAAGTCCAAGATCAAAGCGCCAAATAGATTCTCTGTCTGGTGAGTACCCTTCCTGGTTCATAGAAAGCCACCTTCTCCGGGTGGAAAAGGGAGCTCTCTGGGGGCTCTTTGATAAGGGGACTAATCCCAGTTATGGGGGCTTGGCCTTCATGACCTAATCACCTCCCTAGGGCCCAGCCTTCTAATCCCATCATGTTGGGAGTTAGGGTTTCAAAATACCAATTTTGGAGGGATGCACCATTCAGATCATAGCAAGGAGGGACCCAGGTCCCCATCCGTGGCCCCCTGGGAGATGCTATCTGAGCAGGGGTTTCCCACGCTCCTGCTCTTGGCCAGGATGCAGTGCTGCACCTGCAGCCCCAGCACCCCCCTCAAAGCCACGTCTCCTGTGCTGGTGCGTTGTTGAGGAGCTGGCACTGTCACTGAAACATATTTCCTGATCGCGACGCTGCGAAATCTTCTGGGTGGTGTCAAAGATAAACTGTACCAAATAGAGTTAAATAGGCAAGGGAGACTCTTCAAGCCTATGGCAATAAGGGAGAAAGACTGAACTTAATGTGAATACAACGGGGGCAGCTCTGATTTAAGGATGACAGGCAGGTTGAGGAAGTAGTAGGTGGAAAATTTCTAAGAGGAATTTGGCTAGGTAAGAGGGTGGTGATTTTGGTTACACTGGATTAGCAGGATTCTGACTGAATTAGCTTCAGCATGTCAAGGAGGAACTGACCACGGGTGAGAAGAGAGCTCAGAAGAATAGAGCAACAGGGCAGCCGCAGATGGCACGTGCATCACCCTCAGATGCACTTCTCTTGGATTCACTGCAGCAAATACAGAGGCAGTGATTGGGTCATACTGTGGCTCTTTTTTTTTTTTTTTAAGGATTTTATATATTATTTTTGTGTAGAAGAACTGCTAAGGGTGAGAGGATTCACTAGAGACAGAGTGGGGAGTAGAACAGGCAGATCTACTGACATACACTGCTGAGGGGAGCAGCGGGGGAGACAGGACAGATCTGCTGCACCATGTGGGTCTGCTCCCAGGCCAGGAAGGAACTCAGGCCATTGTGGTGGACCATCGAGGTGGTAGTGCTGAGAATTAACACCTAGGCCACTAGGAGGGAGGCCCTCATACTGTAGCTCTTGCCAACTTGGGTTCCAGGTTAGGAACTAATGCACATTGGGTGCCTAGCACGCCAAAGGGTCAGGTAGGTTATCAGTTCCTAAATAGGCCGGGTCACTCGTAGCCCTTTGGTGGTTTCCCAGGCTCCTCTGACTCCCAATCCCATATTTGTCCCTGCTGGCCTAGGGCCTGGCACCAACAGGCCCTTAGATTTGCAGTTTGTCCCCTGAACCCCTTCTACTTGCGTCCACTATACTGCTCTGGGTCTGGGGCTAGAACTGGAGCTTCATCAGGCCCCTCACAGAAACTAGTCCATGCTTGAAGTTATTTCCTTAGAGCCAAGAAAATATCTGATTCTTCTTTCTCCATTCATTCCAGAGTCTTAAGCCATCATCTGACTTCAAACCTTCAATCATGAACCTTTTTAATTTTAGTATTGTCAGCGTCTTAAAACTCCTTTGCTAACCTTCCTTCACTCAATCAGTGCTTCTTGGATACTTACATCAACTGAATCATATTCTAATTCATCTCTTTGCCTAGGTTTACTCAACTGTAAAATAGGGAAATAGTATCTCCCTTTTAAAATTGTGATGGGGGGCCTCCCCAGTGGCGCAGTGGTTGAGCGCTGGGTTGTGAAACTGCCCGCAGCCTCTGCAGCGCAGGTTCAATCCCCGGCTGCTCCCCGGCCACCAGAGGAGGGTCCCACATGGCGCGCAGACCTCTCCTGCCGCCCGCTGCTCCCCTGAGCAGTGTACTTTGGTCCTTCTGCCTGCCCTGCTCTACTCCCCACTCTGGCTCTGGTGAATTCTCTCACCCTCCTGCACTTCTGACTGTACCCAGTGCTTGTATAAATAAATAAATAAATCTTTAAAAAAATAAAAAAATAAAATTGTGATGGGGATTAAATGACTGAATTCACGTATGGTACTTAAAGCACTATCTGACACATAGAAAGTAGTCAGTAAATGTTAGATATTATTGCTGCAATTATTGACTATGTTATTTACTCTCCCCGGATTCCAGCCCTCTACTTCCAACTCTTTACCATCCAGGCTAATTCCATGTTTTCAGTGGCTGTGTCTTGAGTTTCTCTCCTTCAGCCCTGGAATTGCATCGCTGGTGGGAGCCTGCAGATCTCAGGGATTTGCTGGCTCCAATTGCAACTGAACAGAGGCCCAGTGTCCCCATGTGCCAGCTCCCAGTTCCTTTCTTGCCAAGGAAGTTGGGGATGGGCAGCCCGAGCTCATGTGAGGATGATGTACTGTGTGAGATGGTGGAAGTGACATTGCTAATGAGGGAAATCAACTGCTCCAACCAGAGCCGGAATCTAAAGGAGGAAACGAGTGTGAGTCTCATGAATAGATGGTCCTGACTGAAGACATGCCAGAAATACATCTCGGCCAGAAAATTGAACTGTGATTATTACAAAGAGTCAGAATGATAGCTTCAGTCGTGATGCTTCAGGAGGTCCATAAAGAGCAGCCCAAACGATTGCAACATTAAGTGTTTAGAGAGAGAAGGATGGTTTGCAAAGGAGGATCTTGTTATTCCCTGAAAAGCTACTATGAAGATGTCAGGCGTATGGAAATAACAGATGGGAAAGGCGTGCCGAAAGCATCACTCTGAGCTCTAAGTGCAGTTATTGACAGGCACAACCCACGTTGTAGGGCCACTAGGCGCGCCTCAGAGTAGGAGAGAGATACATAAAAAAAGGAAACTAGAAACCAGCTATTTCAAAGCATCAGGGGGTGGAGAGACGTTGCTTTAAGACCACGGCATTCTTCAAAGTTAAATTACAGAAAAAAATGGATCGGGAGAGAATGAAAGCAGGGAAGAACCCATCCAAAGTTAATTAACTGATTAATTTGTTTCCTTGCATACCTAATACAGCAGTTCTTAATGTTGGAGGGTTCACTTTGAAAACCTGTGAGAGATGTGGCCTCTTTCTGAAATGGTCCCCTACTTGTGCATAATCACTTTGGGTAAACAACGTGAGGAGCGCCAATGGGCAGGAAAAGAACTTCTTCCCTGGGGAAGCTCAAACCAAGGTGTTTTCTCTGCAAGAGGAGATATGGAGGTGGCCAGCCTCAGACCCCCAGGCTTCGTACCCTGCAGCTTTTCAGGGACACCATGGGTCCAGGGTCCTCTGATCCGACCATACTCTGTAGTGTCCTCTTCCCATTGGGTATGCTAGTGGGATTAGAGCCTTCCTCGATTCTTCCTGCCTGATCACTTGATTAAAGTCAGGCTGAGCGGTCTCTTTAATCCTTGTTCTATCTGTGTGGCTCAGTGGGGGAGCTATTACAGTTTTGGGCGAGGTATTTTTTATTGGGACAAGTCTGTCTCACACCTTAGAGGCTTCAGCCTCTAAGCACTAACCACCAGTGGGAACCTCCTTCTGGTCGTGCTGACCACCTACAACCCATTCTTAAATGTCATTTAGGATTATAGTTGGAGTGAAACCACTGTTCTCAACCTCACCCTCTGGTTCTGTTTGTCAGGATTTGACCAGTTCAGCAGCGAGAATGGTCAGAAAGGGGGGCAAAAGGACAAATTTCAATCTGAAGCTGAAAGTTGCAATTCTAAACCTTCTCCCTCACCCTCAAGTCCTTGAACTTTGCACAGAGCTTGGTCCAAGCCCTGCTCAGCCTTCCAAGCCAGGAACTACCCCTACTGCTCAAAAACCAAACCAAACCAAACCAAATCAAAACACCCTTGCCTTTGAAAAATAGAAACAATAGACTTTCAAGAGGAGGAAACACAAAAGGAAACAATCCAAGCAAGCCAGACCCCAAGGCCACCCCTTTACACAGCAGCTTGATTTTTAATCTCTTTGCTACTTCCAAATTCTCCATCCTCTGCTCTCCAAATGCTCAGCTGAGGGTCTTTGGCCTATGTCAACATTCCTTTTTTTCAAGAACTGAGTGAGAAAAAGGAATCTCAAGGTCCAACCCGCCTCATCTCACACTTGATTCTGTATGGAGAAGAGTTTTCCAGAATGTAAATATGTACCTCAGTAAGTCCCACTGGAATACTGGGTCCTAGAAACATACCTGTTTGAACCAAGTCAAGCAAATTTCTTTGCTGAAGACTTTTCTAAAAACTGGACTTTATACCACTGAGCATTTGTGCCTCCAGCCTGCTCTAGGAGACGCCAGCTATGAGCACCTGGAGTTTTCAGATGAGAAAACTGAAGCTTAAAGATGCCAAGTGACTTGCCCGAAGCAGCACAGCCAGCAAGTGTCCCAGTGCGGATTCAGAGTGAGTCCCATCTGCTGCCAGACCTCACATGATTCTGATACGAAAATGAGAATCGGGGGATGCATCAGACAATGTATCAGATGTTTATGTGACCACATGCTGTGAACAAGGCTTCCCTAGAAAGTGACTTCATATCTAAGATTTGTGTGCAGAAAGTTTATTAGGTCAGGCTTTTGGGATTAACACCTATTCAATGAAGCAAGGCTGTAGCAATGGAGACACTGAATGCAGCCTTTCGCCCAGGGTGCTCTGTAGGTGCAAGGTCCTTCAGAGTCGCCCCAGGATGGGACAAGGCAGTTGGGCCTTTATCTACCATTGCAATCCCAGAAGGCTGCCCTATAACAACCATCAGAAGATGCAGGCTGTCTTCATGTGGGAGTGTGGTCTTCGTGACACCACTCTTCAGCTGAGTGTAAGTCTAGAGAGAAGCCACCAAGGAACTGAGTGGGGATCTGGGCAGCATCCACTACATCACAGAGCCCTGCTTTGGTGTGACTGCTTGTGAATCGAGTGCTCCCTGGGGCAAACATGCTTTGGGAGAACAGTCCTAGATTGGGGTCTAGAGGTAAACAGCTGCTTGGTTGGAAGACACAGGGTCTGACCACATATATCCGCTCAGAGTTCTAACAGCAAGTGGTGATACAACATGAGTGTACCTCGTCTGGGTACTTTCAGGCATGTTTAGGTATTGCCTTGGTAAGGTAGGAGAAACTACATGCAGGATCTAGAATAACGATGTTGAGTGGATGAATACTGATTTAAGCTTGTTAGTGGCAGAACTGGGACTAGAAGAGTTTCTCTTGCTCCTAGTTCAATGTTCTTCCCATTGCATCTGGCTGTCCCTGATTCTGGGAACAGACATTATGTTCAGGAATCCAAGAGGGCAGATGACCTTACGATTTGAAAGCTCTATTCGGAGACCAGTTAAAAGACAGAAATTTGAGTCCATTGCTCATTTGTCATTCACCAGGACTGGGAAGTCCCGGGGCAATGCTGAGCTAACATTCAGCGGCATCTACGAGATGACACACGATATGCTGTAAGGTAGGCATTAAAGACCTTTGATGGCATTAGAAGAGAGTAATGCAGCCTCCCAGGAGTGATAAGAGCAGGAACAAATGTGAACTGAAGATCAAACATCAGCCTGCGACACAAGATGAGACCGGGACGGCACACGGGGCAGCCTCCAAGGGGAAGAGGCGGTGCGCGGGGCCAGTGCTCTGAAGCAGGAACGTGACTGATCTCCAAAATAAACAGATGGACAGATCACAGCCTCATTTAGTGGCTGCTTTGAGATGACTGCCACCAGGGTGTTGGCTTCTCTTCTATAAGTAGTTCACAGCTTTGCCAGAATATAAATAGAGTAGGTTGAGACTTGGAGCTTGAGGGGACTCGATGACTGGGTAGCCTATTTTTATTACATTCTTTATCAGAAAACCAAAGCCTAGAGAAGTGAAGTGATTTGCTTAAGGTGACCCAGGTAGTTAGTTAGTAATAGAATAGGTTGGGAAGTTGTATCTTTTTCACTCAATTATCCATTTATTCTAAAAACATTGAATGTTTAATGTGCATCCTCTGTGGGCTAGAAAGAGCTGAGTGCTTGTTTTCAGGAGGTTCCTAACCATTGAGCAAAGAGACCTACAGACAAGCATGCAAGGACAGGAGAGTAAACACAGTCATGGCCGCCGTGCTCAGTGACTTGGACAGACAGCTAATCGTCAACGGTCAGTCCTGGAGTATTGAAGATCGGTGGAAATTTTGCCCAAAATGCTGATGCCCATTACACCAGACAATCCCTGAAGGAGAGAGAGTGTCCTATATTTTGCATATTAATTGTTTTAGATTCAAAGCTGAGAGGTTCTGGAATGGCTTCTGTCAACATGGGCCCAGAATTGTGCATGCCTGACTACCCCTCTTTGGCTTGGCTTAGAACAGCTCAAGTGTAAAGGCACGTATTGGAAGAGGAGAGGGCACTGCACAGTCCTCCTTGATGACCTTGTGCCTGTGCCTCTGCTTTCTGTCCCTTTCCACCCCATGTTGTGGTATGAGCTTCTCAGTGTACTCACTTCATCCTCCTGCTCTTTAACTTACTTTTTTATATATATTTGCCAGCGTGCATCTGTCCCTGTGAAGTGAGCTACTATTGAGATTATGTAGATGTGAGTCCAGTCTCCGCTGCTGGTTGGTTGAACTATAGGTTTTGCATTTGAGAGAGAGAGAGTAAATTCAAAGGCTTAATTTAGATCAGCTGCCCACTGCTGTTACAGGGGTTGGGAAAGTGGTCAATGCTAGTAGCCAATGCCCTGTAGACTTTCTCCACCACCAGTTGCTCCAGGTCAGCAATTAGCCCTAAATGGGGCAGAACTGAATGGGGCATGAATGGGGCAGAACTCTGAGCACGTCTGCCTTGGAACCATAACTGTCATCTACAGCTTCCAGAAGTGAGGTGGCTGCTTCTTCAGTTTTTCACTCAAGCTCTTCATTGCAGTGGAGTTCAGGTCTATGGACCACGCAGTGTATTAGTCTGACTGGGCAACCATAACAGAATACCACAGACGGGGGTGGCTTAAAAACAGAAATGTATTTTATCACAGTTTTGGAGGCTGGAAATCCATGCTCAGTGCCAGCAGGGCTTGCTTGTGGTGAGGACTTTCTTCCTGAGTTGCGGACAGATGCCTTTTGCTGTGTCCTCTCATGGCCTGATATCTTCCCTTCTTCTTATATGGAACCAGAACTACTGGAGTAGCACCCCACCCGTACAACCTTGTTTAGCCTTTACTACCTCCTTTAACTATCTCCAAATGCAGTCACATGGGAGTTTACAGCTTCAACATGCAATTTTTGGGAGAACAGAACTCAGTCCCCAATACCCACAGTCCCTTTTAACTAGGATCTCTCCCAGTGGAGGGAGTGCCTCTTTCCTGGGACCGCACTCCATATCCTGAGCATTTGCTCCTAATAGGATCACAAGAGCCATGTGAAACTGACCAATATAAAAACGAGTCAAATTGATTTAAGTTGTTATGGCAGCGGAAAGCCTTGGGAATCAGTGAGTAGGAGTAAAGAAAAACTTCAGAAGCTATTTCCTGCCATGGGTACTGTTAGCATGGCTATGTTCAGATTGGGAAAATTCATTGTCCTGTATACTTATCCAGATCACCCAAAACTTGCTGCTCTAATGCAACAATTGCTCAAAAATCAAGCAATGATTTTTCTCGTGAATCTGCAAATTTAGGTAGGGCTTGGCAGGTATAACTTGTCTTCGCCCAAGATGGCATCAGCTAGAGCAACTCTAAAGACCAGCACTGGAACATCTGAAGGCTCAATCACTCCATGAGCTGCAATTGATGTTGTTGAGTGGAAACTTAGTTGGTGATGCTGTTTAGTGCACCCACATGGCCTATGTGGCCATGGGCTTCTCATGATATGATGGCTGGGTCCCAAGCATTGGGCACAGAGTCAGATAGAGACTATATTATCCCTATGACCTAGTCTTTGATGAGCAGTCCTGCTTTCCCTGTATTTTTAAATTTTTAATGAAAGCAGTCACAAAGGCTCATCCAATCTCAGATGAGGAGAAATAGACTCCATTTCTGGATGGGGAATGGCAAAGTTCTGAAAGAATATTTGGGGCTGGATATATTGCTGTGAAATTTTTGAAAAAAATACCTCTTGCTACAATGTTGTACTTTTACAGAAAGTTAAAAAAAGCTTCTAGTACATTAAAATTGGACAAAATAAATTGCTAGTTTGGGAGAAATAAGTTGAGGCAAATAACAAAGCAGGTCACCCTGAAGACGTCTAAAGTCACATCCCATATCTTAAACCTCTTGATCTTCTGAAGAGCCTCTATTCAGAGTAAAAATCTTTGACATTTAGCCATCTTCGGAGGAGAAAAAGAATAAACAAAAAGCCAACAGCAACCACATTCTGGTGGTAGGCAGGTTATTACACTGGGCTGGTCGAGGCTTGTATATTTTTTTTTCCAGTCATTTGTAATCATAATGGAAAAAAAGAACATTATCTACAAAATAGGAGGCTGCAGTGTGCAGGAAATGGAGCATGAAAAGGATTTGTGCTGTGATGTAGAGATTAGGAAGAACAACCCATGTGAATTAATAAATGGAATGCAAATACAGTACATTCAAGTGTAACTTCAGTGCAACTTCAAAGGATTTGTTACATGAAGAAATACAAATTCTCTGAAGCATTATTAAATACTGATTTTTTCTTTCAGAATGGAATAGAGATTCCATTGGAATAATTTGAAAAGCTTTTCAATTCCAAGGTGAAGTTAGACTTCATTCCCACTGAAACACTCTGACATTCTTTCTCTGTCCAACACTCCATCTTTATCCATTGCTTTATCCATTCACCTCCATTGCTTCACTTCCAGTTTATCTGCTGAGGTATATGTCATCTTACCTCAGCATGTCATGACTTCCTCAGTATGTCACTCAGGTCCCACCTCACCTTTGTACTTGAGTTCTGAGTTCACCCTTGAACCTGAGGGCAAATTTCATTTTCTCCATTTGTCTCTCTGAGAAATGGGTCTCTTCTGCCCTCTGCTTTCTCATCCTAGAACACGTTAAATGATTATTTCATCTATTCAAGGACTGGTGCGAGGGCCCCATCCTCACATTAGCCATAGGGGTCAACAACACTATTAGAGGACAGCAGGCCCCACCTGAGGTTATAGCTGCCAAGACAGATCATGTGTAGGGTGGACCTGGCCCAAACAGTGTGGAAGCCACCCAGGAAAGCTGCACCACTGGTGTCTCAGACAGCACCTCAGGATGTTATTAAAGATTAAAACAATTTTGAAATTTAATTTTGATGATTTTCAGAGATGAGTAGGGTGCAGAGCCCCAATGGTCCCTTAAGTTTGGGCCCAGACCCTAACTCAGGTGCATTCCCCAATAGACATGTGCACTTCCAGACCAACACAGATGTTGGGTGAGGTGTCTCATATAGCATGTTCTTGCACATCCCCAGAGCACTGTTTGGGGTTCTCAATTAATATTTATTAAATAAATGGACAGCTATTTACCTCATTTATCATTAAACTATTTAGATTATCAAACTGGATACTCTCAGAAGTACTGCCAAAATGGATTTGTGTTTTGAGTGTATCTCTCTTTCCAGCTGAAACTCAAGGCGCCATTTGGAACTGGTGGCATGAAGGGGAAATGGTGCAGGGCTTCCCTGTGCAGAATGAGGAGGCACCTCAGCCGCCATCCAGGTCAAATATGTCTGGCCCTTCACTCTTTTCTTCCAATAGAACCTACTCTTCTTACTGTTTGAAAAATGACAGAGTAATATTTGTGGTTGAGTTCAGTAAACTAAAACTATCATTCCCTTTCTTGAAGTCACTTGTTTCCTTCAGATGCAGAGAGGGTGAATCCGCACTCTGTTCTCCTCCCAGGACAATCTCACCCAAGCTCAGGATCGGTCAGTCTCTTCTGCTAGAGAAGAGCAAGTGCTTGTCAATTGACTTATACATTTTTTTTCCCACTAGGAGGATATCAGAATTTTATGACTGGCTGTCAATTGCTTTTCTGCTAACTTTGCAGCATTACTGTGTTGACCTCCCCTTAAGAGCCATCCCATTTAAAAAAAAATGGAGATATATTTGTGAATAGGGTTAAAGAAGATGTTTCATGGATATGTAATAAAGCATTGCTAATGAATGATGGTTAAAAATCGAACACCAAACTGTTTAAACTTGGAGTTCTTGGGAAAAATTTGAGAAACTGTATCTGAATTAACAGTCCAAAGTCTTTGGGGAAGGATCACAATTTAATTAATTCCTCAGATATTTGTTGAGATTGTGTGAAGGGTGAGAGACTTGGTGTCAATACTTCCAGATTGGTGTCAGTAAATACCAGATTCATGTCAAGTATTCAGCATCCTCTCACAGCATAATTAGGCCATAAAATCCCAAACTATGTGAGATTAGGTCTGATTTTGCATTAGTAATAGACTGATAACCAAGGTTTGGGATGGATATAATTAAGACTTTGGCTGGAAATGAGGTAGAAAGGAAAGGTAATGAACACCTGGTAAGAGCCAGAGGCCCAGGGAATTTGAAGTCATGATTAACAGGGACTGAGGCAGAGCAATAGCCAGGAATAAGTTATGCACATCATGAGAAGTGACAGTCTCCCAGAATCTCTCTTCCTTCTCTTGCCTATGTTTATCCCAAAGTTCCAATAATCTGTGCCAAAAATTGAAAACTGATGCTCATCAGTGGGACAGTGATGCCATCATTATGACCAACAGAGGTATACCAAGTTCCAAGTGGTAGATCAGAGAGGCACAGGGCCAGTCATATGTCCTGTGGAACTCATTCTCCTATAGAAAGAAGATTCTACATTGTAGAGGAAATTAGTTATCAGAATACTCCTGCCCCCACACTGACCCAATATTTTTCTAATATCCTTGCAATTAAGTAGATTAGTGCAGGGCTGGTTTTGACAAATGGGCTGAGTGGAAGTGATGTTGTCACTTGCAGGTTAAATGCTCAAGGATGAGCTTGTGGCTCTCCAGGTTCTTCCCTGCACATGGCTGGTAGGAGTCCTGAGGTGGTGGGCCATGAGAGGCAAGGGCCAGAATTGCTGAGTTAACACTTCAAGTGTATTTCATTGGAAACTTCTCAAATCCTCAGCAAGCTTCTTTTTTTTTTTTTTTAAAGATTTATTTTATTTATTTATACAAGCACTGGGCACAGTCAGAAGCGCGGGAGGGTGAGAGAATTCACCAGAGTCAGAGCGGAGAGCAGAGCAGGCAGACTGGTGAAATACACTGCTGAGGGGAGCAGCGGGCGGCAGGAGAGGTCTGCGCACCATGTGGGACCCTCACCCGATGGCTGGGGATCGAACTGGCGCTATAGAGGCTGCCAGCAGCTTCGCAACCCAGCGCTCAACCACTGCACGACTGGGGAGGCTCAGCAAGCTTCTTGTGAATAAAAAAATTTTGTTTTTTGTTAAGTCACTGAGCCTTGGAGGTTTGTATGTTCTTGCAGCAAAGATAATCTCATCCTGACTAACACACTCCAACAAGAGTACCTGACAAAAGCCAAGAGGTTAAAGAAAACTCTAGAGTAGAGAAGGAAAGATTTGTAATGAGCTAAGAAAATGAATGATAAGGGGGTTTAGACAAATAGGGGGGAGGTTTTTGTTCAGGGGTCAGTGGGAGAAAAGGCACAGAGACTAACATACTTGATATCTGCTGTGGACCACCAGGCTGGTGTTACAGCTGCATGTCAAAGCCTCACATGAAGGTGTTTCTCTACTATTAAACATCCAGAGACTAATTCCAGGAACATCCTAGGTGCTTATTCGCTCAATCCCCAGACTTCCAAGTTGAAAATTCTTACTTTAAACTCAGTTTGTCTTGTTGCAACATAAGGTCTTCTTGTTCTTCAAATAAAAAACACAGTTGTTCACTATCACCCATAAAATATTGCTCCATTAACTTGAAGACTGTAATTAACTACATATCAGCCTTCTGGCTCCAGGCAAATATCCATAATTCCTTTAGTCTTTCCTCACAGTCTGCTTCTAACCTGTTAATCATTTTCCTTGCCCTCTTGCCATCATTAGTAGAAAGGGGAAAAAAGCCCTTTAAATAGAAACTAATCATCCATAGCACTCTGTTAGGCACTTTACAGATGCCTACACACACACGCACACACACACACACACATACAACCACACACACGTGTATATTAATATACATGTGTATTAATTTTTAAAAAAGATAATTTACTTGTTAGACAAGCAGGAAGAAGTGAAGATTGTTCATTTCACAAAAGATTTAACCTGCAATTGTTTCAGACTATGACAATGAAATTTAATTTACCCCCCTCTAAAAATGCTTACAATTTTTAAATTTTTATTTGCTGGCTGCAACAGCAATCCTGTTTGCACAAAGACTTCTCAGTTTGCCCTCTGAAAGCAATTTTATGAAATAAATTGTAGCAGAACAGAGCACATGAAAACAAGGGATGATGGAGAAAAGGGGAACTCTACCCCTCAATCTGCTAAGCGAGATTTATCTGGAGGAAAAAAGTGAAAGCTGTCATTGGGGAAAGAGGGATGACTTGGGGTCTGGGGGAAGGGGAAAGGGGTACTTGCCAATCATGTGGCCATCGCCATAGACTGTTGGGTAGAGTGTATTAGGATAAACTAGTCCATGTTGCAGTAACAAACTCCTGGCTGCAGGACTCTTGGCCCCGCCCTGCAAGCAGATCCAAGGGCGTTTAGCACCCTAGTATATAGCATACTTAGGAATCAGCTGGTCAGTCTGTTACCACTCGAGTCACTCTGATCAGTAAGTCTGGAGAGGACTGGGGTGAATAGTTTAACAAAACTCCAAGGGATTCCCCTCCTCTGTTTCCCCAGGGAACAAAAGGATTGCAGGAACTAGAATCAATAGAGGGTTTGGGCTGGTGATTGCAGTGCTTTTCCTGAGGATGAAAGAAGACCCTCCATATCACTGAGGATGATTGCACTTGAGAGGGCAGTGGTG
Source organism: Talpa occidentalis (assembly GCF_014898055.3). Classification (NCBI taxonomy): domain Eukaryota; kingdom Metazoa; phylum Chordata; class Mammalia; order Eulipotyphla; family Talpidae; genus Talpa; species Talpa occidentalis. The sequence goes on along the minus strand of NW_023601212.1, from coordinate 77,283,834 downwards.
TTTCAGGAGCAGATGTTGTAAAGGAATTAAATCTTATGAAGCAGATAGGTGAAACATTTTCTGGAAATGGCAGCCACATGAGCCAGGGGACTCTCTGATAGACTGTAAACACCAAGAGGGTGGGAAATGAGATGGGTTCTAGTCACTCCAGACTCCCAGCACCTTTCACAGAGCCCAGTACCTAGTAAGTGCTTAGTAAACATTGTTGAATTGAGGTGGGAAATAACTAAGAGACATGAAACGGAGGAACTGGTAAAAGAAGGGATTTGCAGGGAATGGGTATTCCAATTATTCTGTGAGCAGAACACTCTGTGGAATAACTGCTTTTGTTTTGTGCTTGTTTCTATCAGCAAACCTAGAATGCTCACGAAAAATACCCTTTTCACAGGGGCTAGAAGATCATGGGCTAACTTGAGGGGGAAAAATTTGGAAAACTGTTTTGCCAAATTGCTTGAATGGATGTTTCAATTATAAAACTTGATGTCAGGTTCCCTATCTGTTCTGGGTCCTGATGAAACCTATCTACAGGGACCTCACTCTTCAGGTAATAAACATCTTGTCTCTAGATTTGCTCTTTCTAATGATTATTTGCACCAAAGAACTTAGCTGCCCATACCCCAAATAGCTGATGAGGAAGTAGGTAAATTTGTAGTCCTCTAGAGACCAGTATGTATGTAATTCCATTAAAGATGGGAACCAAAGAGAACCTAAAATATGACTGTTTAACCAAAATATTCCACCATTTCCTGGTGAGATGCTTTATGCACATGCAAGAGCTGAGGATGTAGTGTTGATCTTTTGTGACTGTCTTTGTAGAGACAATTTTTGCTTTTGCGGCCTTGACATTCTTGAAAGCAGAGGTTATCCACTCCACTGAATACATTAATACATAAAAGGTAGTAAGGTTGAATGCAAAAGGTGAGGCCATCCACTCTTATACCACACATAAATCTCAGCCTTAGGCTCGCATGATTACTTATTCCTCTCATTTGGGCTTGTTAAGTAATTACTACGTAAATTATTAGGATAATGTAATATGCATGACTTTAAGGAATGACAAATTGTAGCTAACTTTCTTAATTTGTTGCCATAGTTACATTTCTAGAAATTTTAAATTGTTCCTCTCCTCATGTATAAATTACTGCCACTCTGCTATTTGTTTAGCTTTGATTGGCTAAACCATAATTGCATGGCAGACAAATGACACCAATTCCAGTACTGGAAGCTTTGTGGTGATTTCTCCTTCAAGGTCCAGCGTGGGTCCAGCCATGTTAAGGGTGTCAGTGGTCATGCTCAAAGAGTAAGAAGGCCTCGAAAAACAAATCGGGCGTGGGCAGCCCATCTTCATTTAGTTACCCTTTCATCTTGGTCATGCAGGTGGCATTTATTAACCCGATGCAAGGGACTAACACACTAACTAGCATCCATAAAAATGAAAGATTGTCTCTGATACATTGGGTTAGGTCTGAAGGAAAAGTGTGGATATCTTTTCTTCTTTCCCAGAAAATATTAAAGGATATGTCACATCTGTGCCTAGACCTGCCAGAGGACAAGAGAACGTACTAGAATTGGGTTTTCTGGTACATCCATCTATAGAGGGCAACAGTAATTTTTATCATCACACTTCTTGCCACCTCATCTTTTAAAGGATGGGCAAAGATAGTTGAGGCCTGATGGGACAAATGCAAACAACTAAAGGAAGAGCGAGAAAAGTGATTTGAAATAACAGAACTTAAGCAAAAGTCATGGAAAACCATAGAGTCAAAGGAAAACACATTAAATGATATAAATAAAATTTGGCAAAATATAACAGTAATAACTCTTGGACTTAGTGAAAAATTTAATGGTTACCGGGGGAACAGTGAGGAGGGAATAAGGGGAGAGGGAGGGATGTAGATGGTGCGTGATTTGGTGGAGGGTGAGTGTAACATGTACACATATGGAAGAGCAGAAATAGAACCTCAAAATTAAAATAAAAATTAAAAAAAATCAGTAAAAGTTTCAAAATCTAGTTAAGAAAAAGCTATTGCAATAAAAATATTACTAGAAAAACAATTAGTATAAGAGAAAATACAGTTTCCCGAAGCACCTACAAGTTTTAATGATTAAACATTTGAATAGAAATTTAGATCAGGTTCATCAATATCTGTATCTATCTACATTTATCACATCTCTATGTATAAGCCTTTTCAGTCTACAGAGAATCTATCTCCTTATTAAGCATCGATGAAAGAATTGGCCATATACCAGCCTTGAGGAAAACTTAATAAATTTCCAAAAACAGAAATTGTAGGGTTCATATTTCTGATCACAAAGCAAATAATAATAATAATGATTATAAATGCTTAAAATACCCACTTACTTGGAAATTAAAACAAAAACTATAATAAGTTTTTGAGTCAAAGAGGAAATCACAACCATAATTATAGGCCATGTAAAAAATAATGACAATGGAACAATGTGCATCGACTCTGATGGAATGCAGTTAAAAGAGAAGTGAGAGATAAATGTGCACTTGTGCATACTTAAATTTTTAAACAAGAAAGGATGTAAATAAACAAAATCATGTTGCAACTCAAGAAATGTTCAAATGTTCAACTCAAGAAATCAGAAACTCCCCTTCTGGGCAGAAACTCCCCTTCTGGGAGGAGAGAAGGAAAGTGGTGGTGAGCTGGACTGTAATTATCTGCTTTCTGTCTCTGGCCTGCTGTGTTTGCCAAGATGGGGGTGAGGCGTGGTGTGGGGAATCACAGGTTGTTGCTACAAAACCCAAGTCCTTTATGTTTGCCCAACAAAATTCCTGTTTTCCCCCAACCTTATTCAACGGAGATATTCTTCTTCCTGTCCTACCCACATTCACACAGGACATGGTGGTCTTGTGTGTAATTTCTCAAAGGAAACTTCCAACCTGACTAACTGCCCAGTGTGTGCATACCCACATTGTGCAACAACATGTAATTACAATTAATATCAGACACCAATTCCAGGCACAATTAATTCAAGCAGAGAGGCACATCTAGCCGATGAGATTTTTTAGATGACAAATGGATTTAAGTGATATAGTGTTTGTAAAATGCAGTGCCTGGCTGGCACATTCTAAATGCTCTTTAATGTCAACTATTAAACCATTTCATTTCATTACATATATTTGTGTATATAGAAAAACTCTAAAGCCATTACAATTAATAACAGAACTCAGTAAAGGGATTGAATAAAAGTCAAATAAGCAAAAATAAATATATTTGCTACTTTTTCTCAATATGCATAGAGATTGGTGGAGAAAATACTATCCAGGAAAGTTGCAAATATGAAACAAAACAAAAAAGAACAAAGCAAAAATGAATAACAAGGAAATGAATAAGATCTATAAGAAGGAGGATATAAAAAGTTATTCTGAGAAAAATATTAACAAATAATGGAGGGGTATAATATATCCCTTAATTGGAAAACTTTTAAAATTTACATTTTACAATGTAAATTATTAAATATATTTTTTTAAAGATTTATTTATTTTTATACAAGAGTTGGGGTACAGGCCAGAGGCACAAGAGGGTGAGAGGATTCACCAGAGACAGAGTGGGTTACAGAAAAGGCAGACAGATGGAAATACACTGCTGAGGGGAGCAGCAGGCAAGACAGGAAAGGTCTGCTGCGCCATGTGGGTATCTCCCTGGCTGGCCGGTAATTGAACCCATGCTGCAGAGGCTGCGGACAGCTTCACAGTGCTGCGTTCAACCTGCTGCGCCACCAGGGAGGCCCTAAATTATTAAATTTTTAAAGAGTGAAAATTGAAATCTTTTTTATAAAGGAAATTATTCTCAACTTAAAGCATATTTAAACATACTACAAGGAAAATAAACTCATGAAATTTGCAGGGAGGGGAGAAGGTCTTTGGATCATGATTTGAAAGTTCATCTGGAAAATAAAAAAGATTACCCAATATTAGAAAATGAAAATTAAAACTACACATCTATTAGAACAGCTAAAGTGAAAATATAGTCATAGCAAATCGCAGGGAAGATGTCTCTCTCATACACTGCGGTGGGTATATAAAATGGTATAGCCACTGTGGAAAACTGTTTGACAGTTTTTTTTTTAGTCATATTAAACACACACTTACCATATGACCCAGCAATTATACCCTTGGGCATTTATCCCTGAGAAATGAAAACTTAAGATGACATAAAAACCTGAATATGAATGTTCATAGTAGCTCTATTTAAATAGCCCAAACTAGAAACAGATGTTATTCCATGGATAAACAGTTACACAAATTCCATACCATAGAATACTACTCAGCACTAAAAAGGAACAAACTCTTGATACCCACAGTCTAGAGAAATCTGCAGAGCATTATGCTGAGAGGAAGAAGCCAATCCCCAAAAGTTACCTACAGTATGATTCCATGTCATCAAATTCTCCAAATGACAAGAATAATGAAGTGGGGGAACATATAAAAGTGATATCCAGGGAGTAAGGACATGCAGATGGGGGGGACTAACATGAGGGATTCTGGGGGGGATAAAGATGTTCTTCCTCCGTCTCCATCCCCAGCTGACGTGACATTGCACAATAGTTTTCTAAGATGCTACGCTGCATGATATGCCGGTAATGCACATGGGATCTTGTGCTACTATTTCTTACAACTGCAAATGAATCTGCAAGTATTTCAAATTGAGAAAAAAAGGACAATTGAAAAGAGGAAAAATAAAGCAATATGAAAGAGAATTCTTTTACTCATCAAATGGATGAAGAAATAAATTATAGATAATAATGCTGGACGGTGTAAGTCGAGATGGAATCTCTTTAAATAGTGGATGGGATATAAATTGATAGAATTCTGAAAAGCTTTCTGGGATTACATATGATCATCTTTTAAATTGTTTATGGCCTTGACACAGAGATTTAATACTGAGGGATCTGTCTTGAGAAAATAATCAGAGAGGTGGACAAAGATATATGAATCAGTCTAGTCATATTTCTGTATAATAAACTAGAAAATTAGAGGGAAATAAATGTCCAGCACTGGCAGAACAATTGGCTAAACTGGGGGGCATGTTCATACAATGGATTATCATACAGCCACTAAAAATCAGATGTCTACTGACTATTTAGTGACATGGGAAGTTGCTCATGATGGTGGTGCATGACGGAAATGACAAAAAGGCAAATGAGTAAACACAGAAGACTCATACATACATGTACACGTCTATGCTCACATGTGAGAGTGTATGTACATATATAAACACAGGCACACACGCATCCATGAAACTTGAAAAGGAAACACCAGATATTTAGTGTGGGCTATTGTTCTGGGGCAGTGATTTGCAATTTCTTCTCTGCACTTTTTAGTATTTTGCTAATATCACACAATAAGAATGATCCAAAAGAGATTGGAAAGAGAAGCAAGCCTTCTTCAAATTGATGAAAACCTCCCATGGAAGAGTTCAAGATTTTTCGGTGAGAGATAGCACAAATTAATAAAAAATAGATTAAAACTGCTTTGATTGATTACTTCCTGGGACATTCGTGGAGAACATCAAATTACAGGAGAAATGCCAGTGCCTCAGAGAGGGATTCTTTTGTCATGAGAGCCCATTTAACATACTGACCCCAAAGAAGGTGTTTCCCCCATTCTATGTGAGAAATAGAAGTCAGTTCAGAGAAGCTGCGTGGCCTACTCAGGGACACCCAGCTGGTGGGTGCAGAGCTGGAAGCCCAGCAGCCCAGCTCCTTCTGTGTGACTCCAATAACTCCACTGTTTCCTGGCAGCTCATTCAGGCAGACGTGGTCAGGTTATATCTGGGGTGACTCAACCAAGAGACAGGAGTGAAATTATTAGCTCAACTGAAAAAGATAAGACGTTTTGATGAAAACTTTAATACTCGAAATAATGTGTTTAGAGCCCAGTTTCAGAGATGCCCAGGAACTTGGAAGCTACAGCAGCATCCATTTCACTGATGATTTGTAAAGGTAGAGTGAATTTAAACTTTTACTGTACAGCTGCTTTAACCTACAAAAACTAAGCCAGATCCCAGAGCTTTGACAGAACTCTTGGGATTTGGGCTGGCTGGACCATAGGTTGTGTGCAAGATGTTCTTTATGGACCCAGTGGACACCCACCTCACCTGCGCGGGAGCTGAGCCTCCCTGCTGGCCCTGGCTTGGGAATAGTCACTCCTCCTGGGACATTATCCACGACGCTAGTAGAGTCTAAGGAAAAGGTGTCTGAGCATTTCATGTTTCCTGAAATATTCTTCACCTGCCTTTGGCTCATTGCCTTTTCTCCCTTTTTATTTATTTATGTTTTTGAGGCCCCATCAAATACATCATGTCTATTTTTATCTCAGGTTCGTTGTTTGCTCAGGAATAATGGGGGTGGCAATAGATTGGTCGGATGGGTGGCTGCCTCTTTCAGGAGTGTGGTCTGCAGCCCAAACTTCAATAGAGTATTTGCGTGTCTTCCCTGGGGGCCTCCCTGCCTTACTTTTGGGGTCCTCCCCCTTAGGGATGAGCAGAGAACTCAGGTGCTAAGGGGGGCAGGCTTACAGGGAAGCCTTTAAGCCTGTGTGGTTTTGTTGATAAGTTCATGGTAATCACCAGGGACCCAGCTGGTCACTTTTCTCCCCTCTCCTCCCCTTACTATGTGTTCCAGAGAGAGGGGAGGACTGGATTCTGGTGTGGGGACACCAGGCCTGGAGGAGCACACCCTGACCCACCCACACCCCATCTTTGGGCGTGATGGTGTTAGAGACATGTGGATCCATCAGGCTAAAGGTCATAAGACAGACTCTTTCTGACACCCTTGCCTACGTGGTCTACATTTCAAGTGTCTGACACAGACTGTTTACAAAATGAGGCTAGAGGTCAGAGCTGCCCATTAAGCCCCCTGTCAAATGACTTTTTCCCTCTATTTTTCATTCTTTTGGTTTATTTCACCAGATAGTAGAGAGAAGTTGGCATTTGTTTGCCATCTTCCTTATTATATCCCCCTCCTCTGCTTTCCCCCCAACCTCTTTTCTCTGCACCCTTAGTTCAGACACTTCGACAAAGGTTGGCCTCCATCGAGGGCCTGCAGGGTAAGCTCTTACACCCGCCCCTGCCAGCTGCTGTCCCGTCACTACTGTGGTTTCCCCAGTGATGGTCCGCAATGGACAGAGAAGGGTCTGCAGATCAAAATCAAATTTGGTTTAGAATTTCTTTCCAGGTTTTTTGTGTCAAAATAATGGTACTAGCTTTACCAATAATTGTTGAAATATTTTGAAGGGTTTGAAAAATACCTAAATTTCTACCCTAAAAAAAGGCAACTATCCTATCAGTGCTTTGTGGTTCTCTCTCACATCCCACAATCTCCTCAGGTGTATACATGCATGCGTCAGCAACTGAAATAGCTGAAGCTAAGTACATTTTAAGGCTTTAGAGAGACATGAAGGTTGCACTTCTAACCCAAATTGAGATGTCCTGTCAACGCCAAATACACCCAGATTTTGATGACTTAGAACAAAATGATATAAATGTCTTGTTAATAATTACAAAGGTTTTTTTGGTTACTTGCTGAAATGATAATATTTTAGATATATTGGATTAAATTAAATTTATCATTTAAGCTGACTTTCCCCCTTTTGTTAATATGGCTAAGAGAAAACATCAAATTACAGTCATGGTGGCTCACTTTGGATTCCCATTGGACAGCCTTGCCCTTGAGATGTCAGTAAAATCTGTGGCATCCAAGAATTGAGTGGATGGTAATTCAGGGAGTGAAGGACCCTCAGCTCACAGCAGGGGAACAGCTCCCTGTGGAGATGCAGGCGGAGCCCCTGAGGGACCCAACACCCAGGAGACAGATGACCTGGTTTGCCAGCCTCATGTGCTGTGTGTGTGAGACAGATTTTTGAAATGTCAGGGAAGCTAGAACCTTCTTTCCTTGCTTCTCACTCCCCTATAGAGGTTAATCCATCCAGCAAACAGTGCACTATGGACATCAGTTTACCCCTTTATCATGTTGTCTCTACAAAGAATATTTTATCACAGTGTGGCCCCAATGGATCCATCCAGAGGTCATCTCTGTCTCTTCAGACCTGGCTTCCCTTGACCACTGCCCAGCCCAGCAGGGGATATTTAGTTATGCTACTTTTGGCAAACACTGACATTGATCCTGAAGCCTTGGCCCAGGCCTGTTGGACTTTCCATCAGTCATACAACCCAACCCTTGTCTGGGAATTTGCTCCTAATGTACAGGGTAGGCTCCCACCTGCCAAGGGACACCCCAGTGTCCTGCTGCAGGCCACACCTCATGTGTGCAACAGGTCCACTGGGGGGCTAGTATACCTTAACTTGAACTTAGGCCTAGCCAAGACTTTGGTAAATTCCTAACCTTAAAAGATAAGACCCTGCTTCAGTTGGGTGGGGGGGTCAGGACCAAGGCTTTAAAATTGACCCTCCTTATCACAAATCAGTGTGACTCACGGATCCAGCCTTATCACTTTGCATGGCCTCCCTTTCAGGCCTTGTCCTAAAAACCTGGCTGGCTTCGGATCAACTGGCTAATTACTTGTGCTGTAATGATCAACCTGCCTAATTTATCACTTCTTTGAACATTTAATTAGCCAGCAGTGCAAGACAATTAGGTTCTGAATTAGGATAAATTAAACTGCTAGCTTAGCAGCTCTAAGGACATGGAAACTATAACCAATTACATCCACAAAAAGATTTGACAGAACTGTCAAAGAGTGAGAGCCTGCCATGGGCTAACATCCTGGTGTGCCAAATATTCTAGAAAACCCAATGAGGCTGCTTGTTTTAGTTCAGAAAACAGAGGGGAAGTGTGCACCCTGAGAGAATAAATGTCTGCCTGGAGCAGTGCTTGTGGTGTTAACCCCCATTGGGTGATACTTGTTGGGTGTGTGACCAAATTAAGGCTTTTTAAAAAAAAATATTTATTTATGCATACAAGAACTGGGGTGTAGGCCAGAGGTGGTGGGGGGGGGGGTGAGAGGATTCACCAGAGACAGAGTGGGGAGCAGAACATGTGGATTGAGTGAAATACACTGTTGAGGGGAGCAGCAAGCAAGACAGAGGTCTACTGCGCCATGTGGGTCAGCTCCCTGGTGTGTCAGTTCAATCCCCAAATTCAACTCATATTGCAGTGGCTGGTGACAGCTTGATAGCACTGTGTCTTTAACTCCCAGGCCACCACAGAGGCCCACATGTTGTTAGCCTTAAACAATCAGGTAGAACTAGAAATTTGCACAGTAGTATGTCCTGTGGTCACACTGTGGGTCACTGGTTTTCCAGTCTAAAAATTATGGATGGCACCAAGACTTAGGTATATAGAGTATACAGGTATTCTAGAAAGAAAGCCATTTCTCATCTAAATATTTAAAACTAGTTACTTTTTAATATTCACAGCATGATATTGTCTTGGAAAGAATATATTCTCATGGATTCTGCAGGAAACTTCAAACCATGTCCATCTGCTTTTTCAATACGTTGATATATTTTCTTAATTGTTAATTTGGATTTTTATCTTTTTAAAAATGATTTTCCATGGCTGTTTATTAGATCTTTGCAGACACCAAGCTGCACAGCAGCTGGGGAGAGGTGGTAACAGCGAACCCCCCAGTCTGAGACTAAACTTTTGCTTTGATTATGGGGAAGTGGGGCTGATGGATGTGAGTGGGGTTTCCCCTGTAGGTTGGAGGGTGAGAGCCAAAGAGGAGGGAGGGCAGGAGGCGTCTGGACCTTACCCCTTCTTCCCAGCGGTTTCCAGAAACCAGGGAGAGGACCTCAAAGGCTCAGGGAACAAACCACATAATCAGTCAAACTTTCAAGTTTGTGTGACCCTGTCCAATTCATTGATTGTGATTTCACAGCCTTAGTACAGCCTCATGCACCTGATTCAGGTTTGGTTCACAGTTGTGTGATGAGTTATTAAACGGGGAGTATGTGTGGGGTTTGGGTTTTGTATTACAGCAATTCCCTGCACCCCCACATTCCAAGCATGGTCCTGCCCATGGTAGCAAGCAGGAGATTCACAAGGAACAAGAAAATTTCAGCCTGAAAAATATCACCCAAATACATTTAGCAATTGGCATGCCGTGTGCCCTTCTCAACCTTCTTATCCTGCAGAATTCCAGCCTGGAACCCAGGTGACTGGGCCCACTGCAGACCCCAGTCACTTGGGGACTTCATGTTCTGTGGAATGAGACACTGTAATGCAGGGATGCTGGATATGTGGATGCGTGACCCAAGGCAGCATCCCAGAGCTGTGAGCCAAGCCCTGGACTCAGCTAAGGCAGTGTCTCACTTACCACAGCCTAGGAAGAGGATGAGATGACAGAGATGTTTTCAGCACGATCAAGGACAGTTTGATCACTTCAGAAAGAGAAGTGTCTGGGATGCTGTGAATATTGAAGTCAAGTGACAAGGGCAAACACAGAGAAACTAGGAAAATCTCCTTACAACTAAGAAGCTGATGATGCTTCAGGCCAAGTACAAGAGAGTGAGTCTGAGTGGCCTGGGGACCATCTCCAAAAGACAGCTCTCCCTACCTTCCCAACTTTTTAGGGTCTCTTTGTATTTGACTTGGTTTATATCAAGAAAATCAGCAAGATAGTTTCAAGAGCAGAGTAAGGGTGATACTGTATATCCCAATTCTCTTCTATGTTGTAAGATATATCCCATCTCAGACATTAAGTCAATTATAGCAAAAGAATTTCCTAAATCCTTGTTGTAAAAGAGGATCAATGTCACTTAAAATGTCTGGGAATTCAGGAAAGAGCAGCAGATTTAGCTTTAGGATATTTTGCAAGGAACACAACTCTGAAACAAATGCCATAAGTGGGCCACATCATCTTAGAAAATGTTTGCAAGTGTGCATTTCATTGACATATTTAGAGCAAATTAGCCTATTTGATATTGTATCTCCAAATTGCATCATATCATTGGTTCATTAAAAATGCTCCAATTAAGGAAAAGACAGAAGTTCCTGTAGGAGAGCTATCTGTCCATATTAGTCTGAGGCTTTCAAATTAGAGACCAAATTGTAGGTCCCTGTTACCATGAGAACCGCAGCATTTCCCTGGCTGTTAAAATTATTAACTCAAAGAACATGCATCTTCTTAAACTCTGCCGGTTATTTATCTACTGTTCCATGGGCTTGACTGCGCCTAGAGTGAACTCTATTAATCACTGGTTGAAAAAGTGCAAGGACTGCAGGAGAGGCGCTGTGCCTTTCCTCTGGTCAGGAGTGGCAATCATGGCAATTCATTTCCCCATGTTTCTCCATCTCTCTTGGAGGTTAAAGCAATGGAAGGACCGAAGGCCCTGGGATGAAGACTGTGTGGGGTCCTGAGATGATGCATCCAGGAAAGGGAGATCACCTGTGAGAGGTTTTCAAGCCCTGCTGCCACTGCAGACACAGGGGATACTGACCAGTGATCGGTGGCCTCCATCCTCTTGCCAGGTAAGTGGACCCCAAGCCCTCATCACCTAGAAGCAAAACTATCAACAGTGAACTAGAATGTGCATGCCTCCTTATGCCATACAGATGCATTCAGAACCTTGCACATTTCATCTCCTATGAAATGTATATTATTACCCCTATTTTGCAGAGAAGGAAACTGAGGCTTCGAGAAATTCTGTTTCTTGCTCAGGAAGCCAAGTCGACAGGGGGAAGAACTTGGCCTATAAGTAAATATTCTCTTTAAAATCCCCATGCTCCCCACAAAAATCTGCACACAGATGTTCATGGCAGCTTTATTCATAATTGCCCAAACCTAGATGCAAGCAGGATGCCCTTCAGTAGGGGGATGGATAAATAAACTGTGGTCCATCCTGACATGGAGTATTATTTGGCATTAAAAGGAAATGACCTATCAAGACATGAAAATATGTGGAGGAAACTTAAATGCATATTTCAAGGGAAAGAAGCCAATCTAAAAAGGTTATATAAGATCTGATTCCAACTATATGATATTGAAGAAAAGTGAAACAATGGAGTGAAAAGATCAGTGGTTGCCAGAGATTAGAGGGTAGAGAGGGATGACTAGACAGGATAGACTCTGTAGGACACTACAGTGGTGGCTACGTGTCACTACACATTTGCCCAAAAGCATAGACTGTAGAACTCCAAGAATGAGCCCTAACACAAACTATGGATTTGGGAAGATGTCATAGAGTACATGTAGATCCGCTGACTGTAAAAATGTACTCTGGTACAGGTGTGTGCATATGCGGTGGAGGATAGGGAGTAGATGGGAAGTCTCTGTGTTATCTTCTTAATTTTGCTTCGAATCTAAAACTTCTTTAAAAACTAAAGTCTTGAAAAAAAAAAAAAGCCTATCCCATATCCTGCAGGAGAGTCCAGGTTATTGCCATTTAAGAAGATGGAAGAAGACAGGCATGGATCAGACACCGGGACGGGAAAAATAAAACAGAAGTTAGTGTCAGAAGTTGGCCAGGCTCTGCAGGAACTAATCCCAAGACTGAGGGGGGCACACAACTTCCTCGTGACATTGGTCCTGGTATGGCCTTCCTGCCTCCTCCCTCCTGGGGTCAGTTGACTATGCTGATTCATTTCTCAAGTCTCACAGTGGCTGGTCATGAGCTCTGCCTGGAACCAACTCATTCTTTTGAGTACTTTGAGTGTTAACGTCCAACATGCATACAGACAATTTGTGCATAGGTCAAAACAGAATCTTGCCGAGTCCTAGAAACCCAGGTCCGATCTTTTCTCCATTGCTCCTTCTACCCAGATTTCTAATACCTTATCTTAGTTGTGCCTGGTTTTGGCTTTTATAGAAATGGAACCCTACAAATTCACTTTAGGCTTCATTTTGCTCAGCATTCTGAGTGTCATTTCTGTCCAGTCTGCATGTAACTGCAGTTGGTCCATTATCTTTGCTGCATACTATTCCTATGGATAAATTAAGCCACAATGCCATTTTTTCCCTCCTACTATTGTTATTCATATGAGCAGTTTCCAGTTTCTATAATAAGTTGTGCTGGTGCAAACATTCTTCCATGTGTTTTTCAGGAATATGTGTATATTTCTGTGGGGGTAAATACCTGAGAGTGGAATTGCTAGCTCACTGAAATGCCTATTTTCAACTTTAGTAGTTTAACAAGAAAAGGGTGCCAGGGCTTTGCTTTACATATGTGTAAATCAACACACACTTGTAGATATCTTTGTAAATTAGTATGTGACTTGGGGTGCCATGAGACATAGAGATTATTTGAAACTTTGCCTCAGCTGAAGCCCCCAAAGACAGAATAAAATTATAGGTGGCCAGCATTTCATATTTCCAAGTGAGGTTCTAGATTGTTTGGCAATGGTCTAGAATTTCAAAGGTGGCCAACAACAGCTCTCATGCCTCTTAACGCTCAACAGGGACTTTCCATTTTGAACACCAAATTTGAGAAAGAGGAGTAAGAACACAATTTCTAGTCCATGGACCCCCAGGCTGAGGTGGGAGGGGGAAGGAAGGGATTTGGCTGGGCTCAGAGGCAGGGCAAGCAGACATCCAAAAATGTCTGTACCCATCTTGAGACCAAGCTCTGCTAGGGAATCAGCCTAGTGAAATATGGCATTGTGGATGAGATTTAACAAATGTGGAATGAGACCACATTCTTCAAATGCATTACTGGATTATTCATAATAACACCATGCCGTTCTGCAATTCACAATCATAAATACTATCATGAGAGGATTCAGCACTTTCTTATTTTTTGTTCCCTTAAAGAGATGTCCTTTAGAGCAGATGAGAGGAAAGCGGGATACACAGGATCATGATGCCATTGCATTAACACTAAAATGCTATTTAGCCAGTGTGCAGGCTGCCAGATAAAACTTTGAGGTACTAGTGGGATGAATTGAAAATTGTCATTCCGTCAAACTTAGTGACAACATTATCTTCAGATCTTAGAAAAATCAGCTCAGAAAAATCCCTGGTTGGTAGTGATCCTCTCAGATAGATTGAAATCTTTCCAGGCTATTCCTCAGGGCTCATCAATCAAGGGCAGTTGTCATGGTGAACAGTTGAATAGATGGTTTCCATTTAATTATCTTCAGCCCTCTAGATATTGAAAGCACTTGGGGACAGCAGGCTCTGCTGGCCTGCTGGCCCCGCTCCTCTCCCCAGCTAAAGTAACTGTTGTTCCTTCCCTACCCCACCTCCGCTGGAGGTATCTGTTCATTTGTCTATTGAACATAAGTACAAGTGCCTAACATGTGCGAGGCAAGTGTTTGCAAGAATACCTTGGTGAAAATGTCAAGTCCTGTCTATGGCTTTGTACATGTCAGACGGGAACTGAAGATGACAGTGGTGCTGTGAGTCTGTGCATTGTGTGCTCGGAGGAAGGCACTGGAGGTTGTGCAGGAGCTCTGGAGTGTTGCTCAAATGGGCAGGAGCTGGGAGTTGGGTCTTGACAATGACTGATATAAGGGTCTGATGGGGCAAGGAAGTCCAGGTCCAGTTCCTTCCAGAATATTGGTGATAAAAGAGACAAGGACAGCAAGCTAAGAGACCAACACAGGGCTATCTGCCACAGAGAGGATGTCAGTGATGAGGGATTGAGGATAAAAGGAGGGAATCAGAAAATCTTTGACAAGGAAGTAAGGACAGCATTGTGGTTTCTGCATCACCCATTCATTTCATGTCAAGTGTATGTCAAAGTCAAGATTTGTCTTAAAGAGACAGTTAAGGAAGAGACTACCCAGTAGTGATGGTACATCTACCCATCCATCCGCCCACCCATCCATCCATCCATGATCATTTAACAGATGTTTTCTGAGTGTGTACAATGTGCCGATCTTATGGGAGTAATGCACAGGAAACAAATAATTACCCAAGTGCTATTTAGTCATAAGTGTGAATCATGCTGTAAAGTCCATCATCATTGAAGACAGAGAAAGAGATGACAACCCAAGGTCACCCTCAAGATGACACAAACAGGACTAAAATGAAAGTTTTTAAATTCCAAGTTGAATGCTCTTTGATTTGTGCCACAAAATCCCCATAAATGTAGCCATCGGCACGAGGGCCGGGCTTGCAAGCACGCCACTATGATGCACGCTCCTGTTTTCACTGTTGTGGCTGTTACAGCAACAGATTTGACTTCCTAATTATGTTTTGCTTGGACTAATGTAAAAATTAATTTTCAAGCCCTGAACTGCCATCAACTACTGCTAAGAGGAGATAACCAGGAAAAGTGAACGGTAGATTCAAGTGAAGTGGGCACTCCCTATAAGCAGGGGTAAGAGGCCTTCTCTGTTCCTTATACGTTCATTCTGCTCTATACACTGTGCAAGATGCCGTTTCTCCTCCCGCCATGTTAGACAAATTTTAACATTCCCCTTTTAAAGTTGAGAAAATCAAGACCATAGAGGTTAAGCAATTTGCTCAGAACTATACATAAAATAAGTGTTTAGATAGAACTTCAGCCAAAACTGTTTGAGTCAAAGTTTAATTCTTTTTCTCTTATATAGACCTGCTTCCAGTTACATTATTCTCTTAATACAGAGTGGTTATGGGGGGATAGGAGCAAGGGGGACAGATCTGAGATACCAGAAGGAAGGGGGAGTAGAGAGCAGGGGTGGTGGTGGACTGTGGGCCCTTTGGTGGTGGGAAACCTATAATGACTACACCTGAGGGGAGAAATCCTATACTGTGAAAAAAATAAACAAGTATATTTAAAAAATAAAAAGAAAAAGAAGGCCTACATTTGGAAAAAAAAGAAATCCATTTCTTTATTATAACTGGTCAGACTACACCTCCTTAGCTATGGAACCATATTTAATTTCAGGCCTCTTCTTGTACCGTGGCTCAGAGAATCTGTCCTCTAGTATGGATTTGCAAATTATTAGCATTATCATTCCTGTGGCTTCCTTACGAAGGTACAAGATGTGCCCATCTAGTGCCTAGAAACTCTCTGTCTCCCAGGTCATGTCAGCCTGAGCCCTGCCCCCAGCTGAGGGGACACATTCCCTTTCAAAGCACAGCTCGTTGAATCAGGTGGGAAGTCCTAACTCAAGAGCCCATCTACAGACTCATCGGGTGTGAGGAAAAGGAATGAAACCAAATAAATTCTTTCTCTAAAGAAGCTGATGTAAGAAATGGAAATAAAGGGCCTCCCCTGGTGGCGCAGCGGTTAACGCAGGGCTGCGAAGCTGCCCGCAGCCTCTGCAGCACCAGTTCTATCCCCACCACCAGTGAGGGTCCCACGTAGCATGACAGACCTCTCTTGCCGCGCCCGCTGCTCTCCTCAGCAGTGTTTTTCGTCAGTCTGCCTGTTCTGTTCCCCGCTCTGGCTCTGGTGAATTCTCTCACCCTCCCATGCTTCTGACTGTACCCAGTGCTTGTATAAATAAATAAATAAATAAATAAATAAATAAATAAATAAATAAATAAATAAATAAATAAATAAATAAATCTTTGTTTAAAAAAAGAAAGGGAAATAAAAATGGATTGTTAGCAGAGAGAGATTGTCAATGAGAAGTCATGAGGGAGAAAGATGCCCTTGTGTTTGTCTCCTCAGTTCTGGAGGCTGGGAGTCTGAAATCAAGGTGGACTCCTCCTGAGGATGGTAAAGCAGAATCTGTTCCAGGCCTTTCTTCTAGCTTCTGCTTCCCCTGCATTCCCCAGCTCACAGGCTGTGTGCTCTCCTCTCTCCCTGCACATTCCCCCTCTTGATGAGGACACCAGTCACACTGGATTGCAATCCTTCCTAATGACCTCATTTTAACCTGATTACCTTTATAAAGACTCTTTCCAAATCAGATCATATTCTAAAGTACAAGAGATTCAACACAACACATCCTTTTTAGAGGACACAATGCAATGGATAACATATCCTTTAGAGCCTGCCCCACAAAGCCAGGCCGGGAGATACGTAAAGTTGCTGTGGACCACAGGTTTCAGCAAGGAGGCTGTGCTGCTCTCAGACTGTGTCTGCCTTGAGACCAGCCCCTGCGAGGCCCCCAGGGCAGACTCACTGGGGTGTGCACAGCAGTGACCATGGGAGAGCCTGCACCAGGGCTACTGTGGGGAACCAAGGTGTGGCAGGGAGCAGGGTCCTTTCTCAGAGCTGCTGCTGAGCTCTCACATGCGCTCTTCCTTTCTGAAGGTGAGTGGGGATGAAGTGTCCTTGCAGTTAGAGCATTCAGATCTGACAGCGGCCTGCCGCTAAGACCTGGGGTGACTGTAGCAGCTCCTTAGCAGTGATACAGTGCCCAGCACTGTGCGGGCATCGGGATTAGGGACAGAGAGCCTGCCAGGGAGTTAGATTTCTGCTCCAATCTACCCACTGCTGGGAGCTGGCTGCGTGACCCTGGGTTTCCATCCCTTTGTCTGTCAGGCCAGGGCTCTTCCCAGCCATCACTTTCTATGATTTTTATTATAATTGTTCAATTAAGCCCAACTGGTCCCTCCAACAGACAGGCTTAATGATGCACTTTAGAAAATGCGCTAAGTGGGTAAATCATGCGCCATAAGTGAGAGTTTATTATCTAACTCTCTGGGAAGCAGACCAGAATTTCCTCCCAAATGTGAGATTTACTTTCAGCTTAAGTTATTTTTAAAAGGTAGACAAAACCCATGATATCATCCCTCTATTAATTTGCAGATGTGAAAAGATTCCTACCAGTTCCGAGTCTAAGATAAACATGCAAGAATAATAATAACCTTCGCGAAAGGTATTGAATGTTAGACAGTTACTGAAGGCAAATGCGGCTTGTTCCAAGAAACCTGCGCAACTGGGTCTTTTGATTCTGTGTGTAAGCTGCCAGAATAGGCAATTACTGTTCTTTTTCTATTTTGGGTCTCAAAATGCCTTAGAATTCTCTCCATTGTGGTCCAACTGACAGGGAAAACAACCCAGCACCGATGTGGGAAGACGCCATGTAAGAATGGATCTAAGCAATGTGCTGGGTGGATACCGGGAGCAGCCTGCAGCCCAGGGGATGACCAGGTGCTGCGGGGCCTGGGGTCTGCAAACCCTGTCTCAAGGTCATCGTGGTGTAAGTTAGGAACACAAGGTAGTCAAATAATTTCGGTGCAGCACACTGTGTCCTGTGAAGTTCACGTCCAATGACATTATAGTACGTCCATAGAAGTGACTTTTATGCAGCCATTAAACATCATGGATTCTTTTTCCACTTTGTGTTGAGGGTTAAGTGAAAAAGGCAGAACACAAAATTCTACACAGTATGAACTCACTTTGTGTTTAGTATGTGATATGTACAAGATAAATATTCATATATACATATTTAAATATACACATATAATATATAGATGTATACAGTTGAGCCTTGAACAAGGCAAGGGTTAGGGGCACTGACCCTCAAATTGTTGAAAATTTGCTTGCAATGTATAGTCAGTGCCCACATCCCTGCATTCTGGTTATTGAACTCCTACCATGTGACACTTTATTCTAGATACTGTGCTAGATTCCTTAGTGTCATGTATCACTTAAGTCTTAAATTTGTTTTATGGGAAATAGGTCATATATACAAGAGTACAATGTAATCAACAAAAATAAATCCATGTACCCACTTTCCAGCTTAGTCTGTGACACAATCACAGAACTGGTGGCAGGGCCTGCCTACTCCTCAGAAATGATTCTACACTGAAGTTGCATTGATAACTTATTTTTGTTTATCTTTATAATTGTGTGAAAAAATTCTACATAATATGAGATCTATCCCCTTAACAGTTCTTTTTTATTTTTTATTGCTAGGTGGTGAAAGAGTGAATCAGTAAAATGAAGAAAGTTACAACATAAAATATATATAGAGAGAGATAGTACAGGAAGTACGCTCAGCCCTCCCGAGCCCTAGAGAGGCTCAAAATTCAACAGATTAAAGGAGAAGGTGAAGTTGAAGATTTGCTGTGATCACTTAATATTTCAAGGAGCCTATCTAGCATATCTTCATACATTTTATGTTGTGATTATATTCTTGGCCTGGACTCTTGTTCTGCGCTAGTCTGCCAGTGCACACACTCTCTCCTTTCACTATCTCTGTCTCTTTCTCTGTCCCTGTCTCTCTCTCTCCTGTGGACTTTTAAATACTTATATTTAAAAAGGTAGCTCCTTCAATACCAAGGCTAAATGCAATCCTATGTTGTTTAGATTATTTTTTCAGTCAAGGAGGGAATTCTTATTTTTTGTTTTTAAAGAAAAAACAATCCTCTGATCAAAAAAAGCAACGGAGCACCAGGTGCCATCCAGTATTCAACCATCACACTTGTCCTCACCCCCTAACCTCCTCCCCTCTGTAAACCCAGTTACTGGTTTATCTATTTAACAGCTTTGTTTCCTTATATTTCACATGTAGGTGAGATCATTTAATATTTGTCTTTCTCCTTCCAACTTTTTATTTTTTAAAATTCCCACAAATTGGGCCTCCCCGGTGGTGCAGCAGTTGAGCGCTGGGTTGTGAAGCTGCCCGCAGCCTCTGCAGCACCAGTTCGATCCCCGGCCGCCGGCGAGGGTCCCAGATGGCACGCAGACCTCTCCTGCCATGCCTGCTGCTCCCCTCAGCAGTGTATTTCGTCGTTCTGCCTGTTTTGTTCCCCGCTCTGGCTCTGGTGAATTCTCTCGCCCTCCCGCACTTCTGACTGTACCCAGTGTTTATATAAATAAATAATCTTAAAAAAAAATTCCCACAAATTATGTCCATTTTGCTGCAAATGGCAAAATTTCATCTTTTTTATGGTTGAATAGTATTCTACTGAATAGACACACATATAACAGCTTGTTTATCCAATCATCTATCAACAGGCATTTAAGATTGTTTTCCATATTTCA
Source organism: Talpa occidentalis (assembly GCF_014898055.3). Taxonomy (NCBI): domain Eukaryota; kingdom Metazoa; phylum Chordata; class Mammalia; order Eulipotyphla; family Talpidae; genus Talpa; species Talpa occidentalis. Next base: position 77,264,029 of record NW_023601212.1, on the reverse strand, counting down.
GCTATTGTGAATAATGCTACAATAAACATTTGAGTGGTTATAACTCTTTGAGTTAATGATTTCACTTTCTCAGATAGATGCCCAGAAGTGGGACTGCAGGATCATACGGTAGTTCTATTTAGTTTTGGAGGAAGTTCCATACTTTTGTCTAACTCCAATTAAATTAACTGTAAGGTCTTGAATGAAAAGGTAAGGGAGGGAAAAGACTCAACCAGAGAGTTTTAGAGATGGGGAACGGAGCCCAGGTAAGTCAAAAGCCTGGCCCAAGATCACACTGTTCACAGCAAACAGACATCCGTTGCGAAGTTCACTGCATAAAATTGGCTCAAAAACTGGCAAATCTCCCTTAGAACACTTATTTCTGCTGTAAATTGAGAAAACAGAACTGTCAAGAAGAATATTGTACTAAAGATATCTAAACAACAAAGGACCGTGTCTCTTCAAAAATTTTATTTTTTGAAGGCAAGATGAACTACTGCGCCATTGAGAAAAAAATTTTAGAAACAACTGAAGTTGTTTCTTAATGGTGAGAAACCCATTAAGAATTTTATTAGATAAGAATGACAAAATTAACTTTCCTTATTTTCATTTTGGAATCACTGAACATTTCTGTTTCCATAATAAAAATGGCAATGAAAAGAAAATTGGATACAGGGCATTACCTTTTTCCCTCTGCAGGGTGGAGGAGGGTGATATCGTCTCCCTTGAAAGACAAGCGAGGCCTACCCTGGGTTTAATTAAGGAGGGCCGTATACACAGAGACAGAACAAGGCTTAGGTAACAATCTGCAGCTTAAATCCCAATGGTGCATCCTAGTTAGGTGCTCAGCTTCATGTGGATTGTGCTGTTTGGATTGTGCTGTTTGGATTGTGCTGTCTCTGCCGCTTGCTCATGGAAGCAGGTGAGGATCTTAATAGCTGCATCCTTCACTTTTCCTTTCTGTGAAGTGGTTATTTCAAGAGTACCCAGTGCTGGAAGCCACAGAATGAGATGATCCATTCCTTAGAACGTGTGCTTGGTGCATGCAAGGGGGTCATTGTGTTATTGGACAGAGGAGGTGTACCCTGGAACCCTCCAAACCTGAACCTGCCTGCTCCAAATAGACTCTTCCATCCACTGCATCAAGACAGAACATACTCTAGTGCATAATTCAATAGAAAATGACTTTAATACAATTAGTGTGCAATAAAAAGAGAAGAGAGAGAATATTGTTAAAATAGTTTCCAATTAAACACCCAAAGTTACCCATCCTCTTGCGGGTAAAATCCAAGCCATACAGGGTTGGCCCAGAGCAGGACCCCTGAGGCCCCAAATCTTGCCATGAGTCTAAGGCACTTTCTGATGGGGACTCATAGGAAAGGGGTAGAAGGGGCCAGGCAAGTTTGGAAGGAAAAGAACAAAATCGAAGGCTGCCATTGTCAACTTCTCCAAGGGTCTTTCATGAAGCCTCTGTCACTTCCAAGTGTCCCCTTCCATGTCCCCCAAGTCCCTGGTACAAGTCCAAAGCAGAGATTGCCCTGTTACAATTGAAGGTCGACTGATATCACCCGCTCTTGATTTAGTGTGGCATGAAACCAATCACAGTGTGGAAAGGCACCCACACATTTAAGAGGATTCCATGATTTTATTTATCCACCCCATCTCACACCCAAAATCCACTGCAGGACACTGCTCTGATATCACAAATGAGAGGTCACAGAGAAGAACCAGACACCTGCATCAGCCTTTGCAGTTACAAAAGGATGCTGGGGCCTCCCTGGTGGCGCAGTGGTTGAGTGCTGGGTTGAGAAGCTGCCTGCAGCCTCTGCAGCGCCAGTTCAATCCCTGGCCACTGGGGAGGGTCCCACATGGCGTGCAGACCTTTCCTGCTGCCTGCTGCTCCCCTCAGCAGTGTACTTTGATCCTTCTGCCTGTTCTGTTCCCCGCTCTGGCTCTGTTGAATTCTCTCATCCTCCCGCGCTTCTGTCTGTACCCAGTGCTTGTATAAATAAATAAATAAATAAATCTTTAAAAAAAAAAAAAAAAAAAAAGGATGCTGGGAGTCATGTGTTTGATGGAAAAACAACAACAACAAAACTAAATTTGGAGAGAGGAAATACAAAGAAAGAGATGACCACTAAAAGAAAAAAAGTTAAATTTTTTTCCCATAGCAAAACTAAGAATATTCCAAAGATTTCAATTTGCAGAGGTTCAATCCAGAACCAAAGTGGAGACGGTGTAAAGAATCTCTGATCCAAATGAAGTATTGACAAGGCTTGGCAAACCCAGTGGGGGCATCCCAAGCAAATGGTGCCCATTGGAGTGTCCCAAATGGGGAGTGATAGCCAGACCATCATATCACATACTTGCCATGACTGGTGACTGCCCAGAAGAGCTTGGCTCAGCTTGAATTATTTATTGATTAGAATTTTGCTATTAAGAATATCTATCTATCGGGCCACCCCGGTGGCGCAGCAGTTGAGCGCTGGGTTGCAAAGCTGCCTGCGGCCTCTGCAGCGCCGGTTCGATCCCCAGCTGCTCCCCGGCCACCGGAGGTGGGTCCCACATGGCGCGCAGACCTCTCCTGCCGCCCGCTGCTCCTCCCGTGCTTCTGACTGTACCCAGTGCTTGTATAAATAAATAAATAAATCTTTAAAAAAAAGAATATCTATCTATCTATCTATCTATCTATCTATCTATCTATCTATCTATCTATCTATCTACCTATCATCTATCAGTCAATCTCTACCTAGTTGTTTTTAGCAGTATGGATTCATGGACATTTACTTTTCTCTAAGGGTTGGAGTAACTTATTATTTATTTTGTTGCTCCGGCTCCTTCACGTTGGTATGATGTTTTATCCTATGCATCAACTTAACTAACCACAGGGTGTCCAGATTAAACACTATTTTTGGGGTATATTAGTGAGGGTGTTTCTGAATAAGATTAGCATTGGAGTTGGTGGTCTCCGTAAAATAGAATGCCCTTGCCAATGTGGGTGGGCACCACCCAGTCTGTTGAGGGCTTGAATAGAATAAAAGGCAAAGGAGGAATTTATCACCTCCCTTTTTTCTGCCGGACTGATTGAGCTGAAACATCTCATTTCGTCTTCTCCAGTCCTTCGACTGAGTTTTATACCATAAACTTCCCTGGTCTCAGGCTTCTAGAACTGAACTACACACCTGATTTTCCTGGGTCTCTAGTTTGCAGACCGTGAGGCTTTATAGTCTCCATAATCACATGAGTAAATTCTTTATATAAATAAATACAAATAAGTATTATGTACATTTATTGTATACTAAATGTATTTACATATGAATTGAATCATATGACACACACACACACACACCCCTCAAATATATTAGTCAGGATTCTAGTATCTCTTCATATATAAATGGAGTTCTACATCTGTGTAGATAGTCAGGGCTCTCTGTATCTCACCTGTTGGTTCTGTTTCTCTGGATGTTCTCCTAATACAGTCGGTCAGGGGAGCAGGAGATCAATATTGGCTGCATTCATCAGGGAGGGTTTCCAGACCAGGGCAGTGGGCAATTCTTTCAGGTATTGAGATCCTATAAAACCCTTCCCCTCTCCTTATGAATCTCAATCCCTGTCACTCACTGTGAGTGGTTTTAGCAGCTTGGGTCGCATCCACACCTCCTGATTCTCTGCTCTCTCTTGCTGAGCTGTAAATAATAGCTTTGGACTTTAAACGCTGCGCAGATAAGCTGTGATTGGAAACAAGGTTTTTGCCAGTGGAGCATGTTTCTCTGCCAGTGACAGCCTGTTGGAGCAGGAGGGGGGGCTCCAGATGTACAATTACTGCTGGGTTTCCAACAGCATCCCACAGAGGTTGACAGAAGCACAACTAAATCAACAAAGGTTGTGTTTCAAGCATCACTGACTGCTGCAGAGGCATTTTGGCTGTTCCTATGAACGATGCCCACAAGAACTGAGTGGGGTGGTTGAAGGACCCTGGCATGCAGAGCTTCCAGATGAAGAAAACCTAGACTTAGGCAAGAACTCAATCCAGCATATTTATGCACAAACTACATTGCCCCCATAGTACAGATTCAGAAACTGAGGCTTCGGAAGAGTCAACTGACACAGCTGAGCTGCAACACTGCACGTGCTAGAGAAGAGAGGGGCTGCATCCGGCCTCCTAGGATAGCCTTCCTGTGCCACAGTCAGGTTCTAACTCACATTATGTATGTATAGCTTTTTGAAACCCATCATGCAAGCCATGAGACATTCTTTCAGAAATTGTAATGTAATTGGGATTTCTCCAGCTTATTTGCACATGGAGTTCTTTCTCCATCAGGTACCTCTTCTGAGATCACAGAATGCTGAGTCCAAGAAAGTTGTCATGGACAGGAAATTTGTGATTTAAAAAAATAATCAAACTCACTGATATGGAGATACACAAATATGACAACTTCTAGTGAGGAACTGTTTAGCTGATAAACCTCAGTGACTAACATCATCTCAGGGCATCTTCTCTGGCTGAGCTCTGGCTCACCTGAGAGGACAGCTACCTGCCCTGCTCCAGGACATGGCAAGGAGCAGTGCATTAACAGACCTGCAGCATGTTTGCAGCCTGACTGTCTAGCTGAGGGCTGAAGACAGCAGCTTTGAGGTGTTTCATTAAAGAATTTTAGAGGTTTCAGCACAAACACTGCTACTTTAGGGTGCAGGTGGCAGCACGTCAGGCAGGGTTGGTAAGAAAACCCATCTTGCATCTAAAATTCAGCATAGGGCTGTTGTGGGGAGGATTTGAAGTTTGGGGGAGCTTTAGGAGATAGTACCCTTGACTCACACATTGCGTCCCGGCACAGAGAACTCCTGCACATTGGTGACAAAAAGAGAGCAACTCCCAAAGAACAGTGGAGGGAGGCTGTGTGGAGAACACTCACAGAGAGGGACATCACCAAAGCCTCCAGTGTAAGACGTGAGTCTAAGCTTACTGGAAATGATAAATCAGACAAATGGCAATTCAAACAACAGAGAGCTACCCCTCCATGCCTACTAAGCTGGTGACAGAGGGCATAGGTGGGATGGGGGAACCTGGGGCCCCATGCTCTGTGTTGGAAGTGTGCACTAGCATGATAGAGGCCACATGGCACCACCCTGCAAACCACATATGTGCACTCATGTGATTATCTCATGATGATCCCAGGGAAGATATCTTGCAGTCCATATCATAATTTGTATAAAGAAGTTTGTTGAGTTACACTTGATGTAGAGGACTTTGTAGGCAACCTGAGCATTCGTCACTGGAAGGGTTTGAGCAGGGGTGATATTCGCGGACAGCATTGCCATGCTGCTTGCTAGTTGCTGCTTCCCTTTACCCACTCGATGCTCTTTCCCTCCTCCTGAGATCACCCCAATCTTTGCATAATTCAGCAATTAAAGCTTGAAGCCTGGCATTTCAGAGGCCTCTATGACCCAGAATTATTAACACTGGAGCAACTTTCCAATTGGACCATGCTTGTGCTGTACAAAGCTTAAAAATTCAGGACATTAACCCTGTAGAGAGGTCAAACGAGGAGGACTTATGCCATGGGCTACCAGGCAACATTTAGAAGCATGAGCTGGAGACAGGCTTGTATCTTACAACCAATAAGCATAAGATCTTTTGAAAAAACAATTGCTTTATATCAAGGTCATTTGTGTACATTAAAAATTACATGCACGCAAATGTGAAAATATACACCTTTAAGAACACATTCAAAAGAAAAGATGCACATACACTACATGATTGTTTAGGGAGGGAAAGAACACGGAAGTGAGTCACAGCAATTACAGGGAGTGAATGAATGGGTGACACTAAGAGATGAGCCATATAAGGATCTATGGTGAGCACAGACCACAAAGTGGATTGTGTTCAATGCAACCATCTTCATCTGAAATTCAAAATAAAAAATAACTCAAACCCGGCACTGTGAGCCAGGAATTGTTGAAAGTACTTTGCATCTATTAACTCATTTGCTCAGGCCAACAGCCCCATGTCTGGCCAGGCCCTAATTGCCTTTGGATCCAGTCCTGGCCATTCACCTCTTTTTGCTGTCTCCTAGCAATGTGGGAGTTGTTCCAGTGACTTCCAGAGCAGCCAGACTACGGAGACAGACTACGGAGACAGACTACTATTGACCAGACTACGGAAACCAGAGCAGAAGCAGGAAGGAGAGGGAGAGCTGTTGTGAGTGCAGCTGAGAGGTGGCTGGGAAATTGTGTCAAGCCACCCCTTGGGGACCGTATTGGTTTCCTACTGCTGCAGTAACAAACATGGTGTGTGTCGTGGCTTAAAATAGTGCCAATTCATTATTTTATGTTCTGCGGGCCAGAAGTCTGGCACGGTCTCATTGGGCTTAAATCAAGGAGTCAACAGAGCCATGTTCCTCTGTGGAGCCTCTGGGGGAGAATTTGTTCCCTTGCTTTTTCTAAATTTAAAAGCCACCAACATTGAGAGCTTTTCTCCCGTTCAAAGCCAGCAACACTGCATCTCTGATGGTTCTGTAGTCATGCCTACCCCTCTCCCATGACTTTAGCTGGGTAATTTCTTGTAGGCATTCAGGTGATTAAGCCAAGCCTCCCTGGATAATACAGAATGATCTCCCCAATTCAAGGCCCTTAATCTCAGTCACACCAGCAAAGTCCCCTTTTCCATGTAAGAGAACATAGTCACAGGTCTTGGGAGTAGGGCATGGAGGCCTTTAAGGGCTGTTATTCTGCCTATCAGAGGGATTAACAGAAATTATCTGGGATAGAAAGACACTGAGAAGGGGAGATGGAGTTCTTTTTGTGCATTTGGGGGAGGGAGAGAAATTAGTCAATAAGATTGGTGCTCATGTGACATCTTTGATAACTCATATCTTGATGAAGTCTACCAACATCTGAGTTGCCCTTAGGAAAGAGTCCTTTGCCAAAGATCACAATGGATGTTGAAAAAAGAATGAAATAAAAGGGGTTGAAGGAAGCATTTTTCAAATTCTCAGATGAGCTGTGGCATGGGTAGAGAGGGGGCCGGAGGTGGCTATGTGGGAAGGGTAGGAGGGTGAACAGTTGGAGTGAGAGGAATTGTAGGCTCACAGATTTACTGTATTGAGATGGAGAAAAGAAGAGAAAACTAGAAAGTACACATTTCCTTGTCTTTGAAAGGAAATTGAACCACAGCATTTTTTATTCAATAGCTTAGTTATAGAGAGAGAATTCTTGGTATTAAGAATGCGTTAAGGTAATTCCTAGTAGAATTAAAAGCATCATGTTTTTCTTCCAAATCACTGACAAGGATGAAAACAAGCATTGCTCACACATCAGAAGGCAAAATAGAAAAGACTCACTAATAGAATGTAAAGAGAAAGCATAAAATAGGATGTTAGAAGCTGGAACAAGTGGAGCTGTCATAGTGATCACAGAAATGATGTACACTCCACCACTTACAAGCGGAGCTCGCAGACTAAAGAAATATCTTTGTATAAGGAATTGCTGCTAAAGGACATGTAGCTTAAGAAAAATGACCTCAAATATCTATAAAGCAAAGTTGAGAATAATGTTAAACAAAACAGAATAAGTGACCGGTAGTGTAAGAAGAGCTAACTTAACAATTGAGGCAAAGCTTGTCCACCCTCATAGGCAGGAAATTTACATGTATTAACATGTATAATCAAGTTTTAAGGTTATCAAACTCTAGTCTTTGAATTAATATAATAAACAAAATCCAATCTGTCAGAAACACAGGAAAATTGTTAACTGTTGTGAGATATTTTAATTGTTAGGAATTAAATATGGGTATAATGACAAACAATGAATGTAATTAAGGTGGATGAATAGGATCAAATTTTTACTGAAAGTGTCCCTTCTGTTCACATGTTCATGATTATTTCTACAAATTGCTGTATGATGCATATTAAAGGTGACCAAAAAACCCATAATTCAGTTAATTAGAAATTAATAGTATAATATACAAGCAAACTATTTATAGCCACTTGATTTGAACACACATTTCATAAATTTTTTTAAAAACTAAAATAACTTACTATTCAAAATCAATGAAATTTCCTTTTAATTTAAAACATTATAGAAATATATATGATGTGTGTGAAATAGGACTTCAAAATAAATCCTCAACTTGAAATGTTTTATAATAAAACATTTATAATAAAAAATATATAAAACATTTATAATAAAATAGAAAGCGAAAATGAACCAATTGACCATTCTAACTGAAATTTAAAAGAAAAAAGGAATTAATATTTATAATATTTACCCAAACAAAAAATAAATTTGAAAACCATGAAACCTGAGCAAGAAATCTAAGATTTGGCATTTTGAAAAATACTAATAGAGTGGGCCTCCCTGGTGGCGCAGCGGTTGAGCACTGGGCTATGAAGCTGCCCGCAGCCTCTGCAGCGCCGGGGTTCGATCCCCGGCTGCTGGTGAGGGTCCCAAATGGCGCGCAGACCTCTCCTGTCGCCCGCTGTTCCCCTCAGCAGTGTACTTCGGTCCTTCTGCCTGTTCTGCTCCCCGCTCTGGCTCTGGTGAATTCTCTCACCCTCCCGTGCTTCTGACTGTACCCAGTGCTTGGATAAATCAATAAATATATCTTAAAAAAAAAAGACTAATAGAGTAAGTACAACATTGGCAAGTCTCTAAAAATGAGAAAAACCACAAATATTCAAACTTAGAAAAAAAGGGGATTTAATAATTAGAAGAAAATAGAATATAAACTCACACATGAATATAAAGGCAACTACGAGCTATATGTAATCATTCTATTTTAATAGAAATTCTTTGTGAAATAGGTTTCTACATAAACATACAATAGCAAATTAAGGTAAGATCAAATAAGAATTGAAATAATAACAATGGACAAAGTGGAGAACTGTTTACTGTGGGTGTTTTCTGCTTGCCTTTCCAGTCCTATCCTCCACCCCTCTCCACACTGCTCTGTGTCCCCAGAGGTGACCTCTGTGGTCTATGTCAGTAGACACTGACAACCTGATCCGTAGGAGAGAAGGCAGTTGGGCTAACTGTACCAGCCAGCTCTCTTCCGGCAGGGTTAATTGTAAGGTTGGTATCCCTTGCCAGGTACCCTAGCTCCTCTCACACAGACCTGCCCACACTGGACTGGCCTTGCTGGACTCCAGAGCTCCTCCCCTCCTCCGACTTCTTCATCCTAAACTGGCAATGCCCTCCTGCATTCTGCCTTTGCAGATAAACCCTTTATTCAACACTTTTTATTCATCCTATTGAATGTGCTATCTTATTCCAATTTGGAAAGTGACTAACATCCAATAGAGAAAAGAGCAACTTCCCCAGAGCTCCAAATAGCGAAATTTCAGTGGAATCACTGATCATTTTCCCAAAACTTTTCAGAAACAGATACCTGAAGTTCAGCTTTTATGAGGCCCTCCCCATAGAAAGATAAGACATAAAAATTCTCCTTTAAGACAAATGTTTCTGATAGCAATATCTGGTCTAGATAACCTAAATAATTAGACTACCTTACTCATGAATATAGAACTGTGTGATTTAGAATATAAATATGGGAATTAGAGAATACTTCCCTAAAATTATCAAACCAGTAATTGACATTGTGCTGAAAGGAGAAAGAAGTTCTACAGGAATTCCTTTTCAAACAAACTACCTAAGAAAAATGCTTCATTTGCTTTTAATTTAAATCAATTAAATTTTTATTGAAATCATACTGGCTTATAACATTAATAGGCTGCAGGTGTACAACCTGAACATCAGCATCTGTATATGCTACTTATGGTGACCCCCAGAATTCTAGGTTCCAGTTGTTACCATAGAGTTGGCCCCTTTTACCCAATTTACTCACCTACCTCCTTACTTGTTCTTATAGCCTAAAAATTTGCTTTTGTTTTTAGTTCATTTATTTGTTTTGTTTCTTTACCTACCACATAAAAGTGAAATCTATGGAGCTGATCTTTCTCTGACTTTTTTCACTAAGCATAATACCCTCTGGGTCTATCCCTGTCATTGCAGGATTATGTCTTTTTTTTGTAGCTGAGTAGTATTCTACTATGTATTTGTACCACAACTTTTTTATCCAATTGTGGAGATCTCATTTCTGATTTAGTCTGACAAGTTGGCTAACATTTGGACCCTGTCTCTTGATCTGGGTTTCAGATAGAATTTTCAACTGGAAGCCAAATGTGCTGTTTCCCTAGGCTGAGTTCTATACCATAGTGCTCAGATTTCCTCGTTTTAGGCAAGTATTCTTTCCTTGGGAATGTGTTTGTCAGCTCCATTCCCATAAACTCTGATCAGGCTGTTCAGTCTGATTTCAGCTGCTTTTGGTTCTCTCTCACAGGGACTGGTTTACTCTGCAGACTCAAAGAAGTAATTGCCCTGGGCATTTTCTTCCCTACAGCCCTCCTCAACCCTGTGCTGGAAGACTGTCAGCATTCCATTACTTCTCTGGAGACTGTTCCGAAACACAGCAGGAAGCATCACTAACCAGCCCTTGCCTTGTTAATTCCACCTATTGGTTTCAAGGTCAAGGAGTGACCTTGACTCCTCTAAATCCTGGAAAAGGCTCTGGCCACATTTGGAAATAATACAACTAGGGCATCTTCATCATGACTACACCTTGATACTTAATTGGCAGCCATAATCAGAAGTGTTATTTCTAAATATTTGCTCAATATTTGCCCTCCCTGAGGACCCTGAAGCATGAACCAGATCACTCAGGTTCACTGCCTCTCCTTGCCAGCTAGTGGTGCCTTCAGCATGGTGCCATCAACTTTTTGGGATCTAGTGACCTCCCAGTTAAGATGGAAACTGAGGAGCTCAGCTTACTGAAAACCTTCAGTTTACCAATCTTTGTGATCCATGTCCAGTCACATCCAGTTCTCTCTGCTGCAGCACTTTTCACACAAGCCAAACACGGCTTGCTGCTCACGGTCCCATGCACAGACTCCCTGCAATGCCTTTCCTGTGTATCTCTGCTTTCCTACCTTCTACATGTTGTAGAAACAGTTTGCCCTGAATGAACTCTACTCACTGATGTTTTATGGACTCCACCTCTACCTCATGCCAGAGAGATCCCAGGTACCTAGGATTACAACTCCCATCATGCCATGAATCTGCCATGACTCTTGACTTCCTGAAGGGGAATTACTGGGAACTAAGGGTGGTGTTAAGCAGCCAGGTTTGATGTAAAAGGGAATGACTTTGGATCTGCAGGGAGGCTTGGTTTTGCCTGCCTTTGGCATGCACCCAGGGTCCCAGCTCAGACAGAGTTATGGTAGGACATATTAATCAATCTCTCATTTCCCTTGTAAATAAACTTTTTTTTTTTTTTAACCATTCTGTATGGGCCTGATCTTGGATGTTGTGCTGATTTTATTTTAGGCTGACAGGTGAGGACTCACCCCCAGGCCACCCCATTTCTCCTTGGGGTTCCCCTTGTAGTTTTGAATAGTTTTTATGTCTCTCAATTTGTAGTTTCCGCCAGGTCCTTTGAGTCTCTGTCACCTCAGTAAAAATGGAGAGTTTACACACACACACACACACACACACACAAACACATACATACATATATATCATACATATCTATTGGTCTGTCTATATCACCTTAAGATCAGCTTTTGTGCCATTTATCTCTCATTGCTCTGAGGTATGAATTATTAGTGAGTTTCCTTACTTTTTGAAAGAGGACACTGATTAAAAAACTAAGCACCTCTCCCTGTTCTCTCCTTAATGTTTAGCTTCCAAGAACTCCAGGATCACGTCTCTTATAAATCTCTTCTCCAGAGTGCCTAGCATAAGGCCTGCTTGTGAAATGAATGAATACAGGTGTTAAGTAGAGAAACATGAATGCATGAATGCCCCCAAAAATATGAATTCTAACTTTCTTATTATCTTTTGGCCTATTACCTGGCTTCTTTGCATCCACACATGTAATGTCAGGGTTGAATTTCTTGATTACTATCCCAAACCCTATTTGAGGGATAATTTGGAAGTGTGACTGGAAGATAGTACGTCAGTCTGACTCTGGGTTAACCAGTGATTCTAATTAAGCCACAATGTACAGTGCTTACAGCTAAATACAGTGTGACTTCAGCGATAGCTCAGCTAATAGCCCATGGTCTCTGTTATCGCCTTCCCTGGCATTTCCCTGATGAGTGTATAAATCCCTGTGGAATCAAGGCCTCCATCTCTTTAATGAGGACTTTAGAAAGCAGGGGGAATTATAGCTGCAGATAAGGTTGGCTATCCTATACACTTACTTCATAAAGGTTTCTCCTCCCTCTTCCCCAGAGGAGTAAATACCATTTGATAGATCCAGGAGTTGGATTTCCTGTGAGTTGGCTGGGTTATGTGATTGAGTTAATTTTTCAAGCAACAAAGGAGCATTAACTGTAGTTTCTGTCTTCCCTACTCTGATGGGTAACAGAAATGGAAATATTTCTTTCCTCAAGTAAAGATGGGAGTGGGGGGGCCGGCGGTTGGAAGGGAAAGTTTTTCTCTAACTACATATATTCAATGAAGCACAAAGAAAACTACAAAGAAGAAACCACAGTGTTCCAGCTTATCCTCCTTGAGAACTAAAGATAAGACCTAGCCAGCATGGCAGAAGGTCTAATTCTTGCTCAGAGTACAGTTTCGCTCTAATTCTTGTTCAGAGTACAGTTTTGCTCTCTCTGGTTCTGGGAGTTCTCACATGTTCAATGGGCCACTCATTTCTTCTGTATATCCAGTTTAGAACCTGTCTTATGCATCTCAGAAGTTCTTAACAATTGCTTAAGTGTTTTGAAACTGTCACTACTGTCACTTACTGAGATTTTTGCTTTGTTTTGTGTAGAAGAGAGCTCAGGTGCACAGATGGATTAATCATAATCCTTGGTTCACGGCACACACATCCATGGTCAAAGCACAGGCCTCTTGTTGTTTAATTATTTATTTGTCAATTAGTGTCTCTTAATAATGCAATCAGAATCTATGAACCCATCACTCTTAGATTCTGGATAAAATTTCTCTTCTTCAATATGTTCTGCTTCAAGTTGCTGGCAGAATTTTACATCTTAGCAAAAATAGCCTTGTAATTTTTCAGGTGTCTTTTTAACCTTATCACCAGATCTATATCTGGGGCAGAGTTTGCATTTTCTTCCTTGTCTGTGAAGATAGGAAATGGCCATTTCAAACCCTTCCTGTCAGAAAAAACATTAGCTTCCTAGTAGCCCAAGCTATAAGTGGATCAATCAGTCTTGGGCAAAAATATAAATGCCCTGACATTTCTGCTCATCACCATTGAAACCCTTTCAGCCAGAGCAGACTGGGGAGTGTTTCTATGTGATCAGTGTGGCACAGGTGAAGAACTTGGGAGTTCCGCTTTGTATCAATAGAGGAAATGAGGCCCTTTGAAGAAACATTTGCTTATTAATATTATATCATCAAGAATAATGCATAATTAAGTGATCACATTTTAATATTGTTAAAATGAGGGTATATTTGTTAAACTTTAATCAAAGGAAATTATGTATCAAAGAGCATGACAAAGTATAAATTTAAAAAACATGTAAGCATTTATCTGACTACTTACATGTAAATTTTCAGTTTTTTTCAAAGCATGGGTTTGAACTGATCATTCAATATAGAAAATGACATTTAAATATGCCAATTTGCTTACCATCAAATTGAACAAATAGTAAATTATGTGAAAAACAAAACAAAACAAGATCTGGGAATTCTTAAATAAGTGGAGATAATAGCAAATGAAATAATTAACTCAAATTAAATTTTCTGAAATGATTGTAATATAACCAAGAAGGTATATGCTAATATGAATATGAACCAAATGCTCATTCTTTAATCATGTCTAAACAAGTTGGCCCTTTCCATCAAAGAGGGCCAGTTAATGTGAGAAGTCTCATAATTTACTTTTACTTTAATTCAACATAAGATAAATATGTAAGTAAAGAAATTCTCTATTGGGTATAAGCAATTGGAAAGTAATTTCAGAAATTTTGTAAAAATTCTTCAGCTCTGTGACTATTCCCCTAAATCTAGGTGATCTGCCTCATTCACTGGGAGAAAGAGCTACCACCTTTCAACCATGCCAATGAGAGATTGGAAATTTCTCGCATAGTGGACCACACGGAATGTGGATCTCAGAGGAAGCCACCCAACTTGCAGTTAGTACCACAGAGGAAATACCTGAGTGGTTGATCGTCTTTGTTCAGTTTACACAGCTATGCCTCCCCCAGTCACATCATGTATTCAGAGATTGAGATAGTTACATCACTGGGATAATTTGGAGTTCTTCTCATCTACCCTTCTGAGCAGTAAAAGAATAATTGCAATCACAACAACCTTTGTGAACAGTGGCAAGCTCTTTCCATTTATTACCTCTCCTCTTCACGTCTGCAACCTAAGGAATATTCTTTGACTTTTACAGATATTGAAAATGAGGATGAAGAATTATGTGAGTGGCCCACAGCTGCAGAGTGACTGAATGATGAAGCCAGGATTTAAACATGAATCTTTCTCTAAAGTCCGTGGATTTTTTTTTTTTTTTTTTTTGGTGCTCCAACCACATCAGCCTTCCAGATATGCCTACTCTTCCAAGAATGAAGAACACATGGCCTCAGAAGACAGCCTGATGCTTAGTCGTGCAAGTGAAATCTTTCCTGTCACTTTCACCCATGGGTGTTGCCCTCAGAAAGGAAAGGGGAAAAAAAAAGTACCTTTCCTCCACGTGACAGGCCTTCTAGTAAAGACACTTCTATCAGACACTGGTCTGCTCTACTCCAAGCTGATGTGGGCACGGACCTCACACAGACATGCTGGGGCTATGTGTGCCACCGCAAAGAATCTCCAGTGAGCAAAGGCAGCATGTTTTCTTCAGATGATGTCAAGGGCGCACACTGTCAACTTGATTTATGACTGGTGACATTAACCTTGGTCACCCAGCTAAAGTAGTGTTTGCCAGGCCCTGTCCACTCTGAAGTTACCATGTTCCTTTCTCTCTTTTCATGCTGTGCTCTTTGCAAAGATGTCTCTGTGCAGAGATGCATGAGAGGGGCGGTCGGAGGGGGGCATCAGGCTCACCTCCTTGAAGGTGAGGTAGTTACAAAAATTATTTGAAATTCTGCTAGAAGATTTGTCTGTTCTTTCCATTTATTTGTTTATTCAATTATTTATATTAGCTTGGGCTCATGGATATTTATTTTGTAGCATGAGTTATAATTGAATACTATTTAATTTATTTTTGTGCTCAAATAGTTTTAGCTTCATCCCCTGTGAGCTCTTTCAGTTGGTTTCTGTGTTCTTTTCACACATGACATCACTGTGTATAGTTTTTTTCTTTTTGTTTTGTCTTGGGAGAGTACTTCCTTGCTTTCTGGCCCTGCTAAATGCACCAGGTTCATCTCTTATATTTCCTTCCCCAGCCCTGGAATCAGCCACTTTTCCATGGAGCCTTACTCTTTTTATTAGAGAATGGTATTAAAAACCAAAATTGGATGCTAGGTGTGCTCATTGCTGTTGGGATGTGATCCTTTCTAGACTCTCTTCCTGACAGTTGTGCTGACAGAGCAAGAAAATGTATGTGTAGATACTACCCAGGATATGTATGTATGTATGTATGTATGTATGTGTCACTGAGCTCTAATTTATTACTTATTTCCTTATGTGACCATCTGAATATATATTAATATAAACATGAGTTCTTTCTGATATCTCCAATTCTCACTCATTACCACATTGATTATTCTAGTCTCCTTTCCTTTCAGATCTGTGAATGTCCACTCCAAGAATGAAAAATCTGACCCCTACCATCCTCTACCCACTTGCTTCATTGTTTAGATATAAGTGTGTAGCAGTATCTGAAGTGTTAACTTGTAGCTCTATGGTATACACGTTTAGAAACTAAAGTACAATTTTCTTTTGCTTTTAATTTTATAGATTCTACCCATTTTCAAAGTTATGAATGTCAGCACATTTCACCCAGCCTCATCAGCCAGGCTGGTTTATACGTTTGTTACATGGTTAGGTAGTTTTGTTACTTTCTGCATTTCATTTGGGATCCTGTGGACTCAACTATGTTTTAAAGGTACATTCTTTAAGGGTTACACTTTGTGCTGTAAGGTTTTATGGGTTTTGATAAATGCATCTGTCATTACAGCATCACACTCCCAGAAAATTCCTTCAGCTTCTCTGATCCAGGCCTCCTCTTATGATGTGTTTATCATCTCTGTAGTTTTATATTTTCCAGAATGTCATGCATTTGAAATTATACATTACAGAACTTTTGTAATCTAGCTTCTTTCACTTAGCAATTAATATTCATCCATTTTTGCACCTTGAAAGATTTTATTTTAATCACTGAGAATTATTGCATTGTATCATTATAGCAATTTCTCCATTCATCTACTGAAGGACACGCATTTATATCTTGTACATGTTTTGTTAGCTTTATGCCTAGTATTATACCTAAGTACTTCATTTTTGAGGGGAACCATTGTGAATGGCATTTTTTAAAATTTCAAATTGATATTGTTCATGCCGGAAAATAGAAACACAATTGACTTTTGGATATTAACCTTGTTTCTTGCAAGCTTATGACACTAGTTAAGGAGGTTTTTGTGGATTCAATTGCTTTTCTTCCTCTAGTTTACTAAGATGGAAGCTCAGATTATTGGCTTACAATCTGTCTTATTTCCTAATGTATACATTTAATGCTTTATTTTTTCTTTAAGCATTGCTTTTGTTGCATCCCACATATTTTAATAACATGTATTTTTATTTTTCATTCAGTTCAAAGGGTTATAAATCTGCCTTGAGACTTCCTCTGTGACCCATGCGTTGCTTACAAGTGTGTTGTTAATTTTCAACTATTTGGAGCTTTTCCAGCTATTGTTCTCATATTGACTTCTAGTTTAATTCCATTGTGGTCAGAGAACATATTTGAAATGTGTTGTATTTTGAAAACTTTGTTAAAGTATGATTATGGCCCCAAATATGGTTTCCCTCTTGGGGAAAGTCAAAGGAGTGTACAGTTTGCTCTTGTTGGAAAGACTATGCTATAAATGTCAATTAGAGAAGTTGATTGATAGTACAGGACAACTCCATCTGACTTTTCTATCCACTTGATCTCTCAGTTACCAAAAGAGATGTGTTGAAGTTTCCAAATATAATGTTGGATTTTTCTCTTTATCCCTGAAGTTCTGTCAGTTTGTGCTTTACCTATTTTGATGCTTTGGTGTTAGATGAATACACATTTAGAATTATGTCCTTTAGAGAATTAATCCCTTTATTATCATTTAATACTCCTTTTTATCTCTGATAGTTTCCCTTTCTCTAAAGTCTGCTTTGTGTGAAATTAACATTGCTATTCCACTTTTTTTGATTAGCATTAATGTTATATATTTTTCATTACTTTGATCTGCATCTTTGGTTGTTTTTTTTTTTTGTGTGTGTGTGTGTGGGGGGGGACCCTTGCAGGTGGCCGGGGATCTAACTGGCGCTGCAGAGGCTGCAGGCAGCCTCGCAACCCAGCGCTCAACTGCTGTGCCACCAGGGGAGGCCCTGCATCTTTGTTTTTTTAAAAAAATATTTATTGCATAGAAGAACTGGGGTGTAGGCCAGAGGTGTGGGGGTCAGAGGATCCAACGAGACAGAGTGGGGACCAGAACAGGTAGATTGACTGAAATACACTGCTGAGGGTAGCAGTGGGCAAGACAGGAGAGTTCTGCTGGGCCATGTGGGTTAGTTTCCTGGCCAAGGCTTGAACTCAGGTCATCGTGGTGATAGCACTGAGACTTAACCCTTAAGCCACCAGGGAGGCCCTATCTGCATCTTTCTTATAAACAAAATATAGTTGATTATTCTTGTATTGAATGTGATTTTGCCCATACTTTTACTTATAGCCTGGTGAAGCTAGATATAGAGATGGTAACTCACAAAATATTATAAAATAATATTATTATTTCCATTGTTGAGATGAAGAAACTGAGGCTTGGAACAATTAAATAAGTCAGAACATTTAATTAAGTCAGACTATCTAGATAGTCCCTTTTTTGAACTAGGAAGGCACCAAGCACATTTGCAATGTGAAATCCCAGACAAGTTACTTGAGCTGTTTTGTGTCCATTTCTTCAACTTCAGAATAAGGCTGAGGATGCCAAGCCTACCTTAAATTAAATTAAGTGTGCTAAAATTTGTAAAACACTTAGAATAGTATATTGCATGAGGTACTCAAAGGAAGAAGAAGAAAATATAAATAAAAGAAGAAAAAATACAGCTCTAAGTTTTTCCTATTTTACCATCTGCCTTTGAATCTGTCTTCATTTGAAATGGAAGGATATTAATAGACTCAATCTCCTACATTTGTTCAATGGATTAAATGCAATACTGCCTGTGAAGTGCATACTAAAGAGATGAGCACCAGGTGAGTGCTCAGCAAATACTGTCTACAGTTATAAAAATGTTTATGAATATGGGTGCTTTCCTATACTCTCCTCTTACAATATTCCCAAAATGTCCAACCATACACACATATTATTGTGTGGCAGTGGTTTGTCTGTGCCTCAGAGAAGTAAAATTGCTGGACCAAGGGCATGGGCATTTAAACTTCCAAGCAATATCACACAATTTCCCCCAAAGAACTGCACCATTTGAAACCCCTCATGGACAAGGTTTGATAACATGTTTTCTTCCAACTTCAACCACCATTAGGTGTTATCAATCCTTTTCATTTTTGTCATATAAAAGTTGTATTTTATTTTACTTTTTTTTTATTAGTGAAACTAAATATATTCATATGTCCCTTGATTGATATTGTTTACCCACTTTTTCTTTGGACTTTTTTGAGTGCCTGTTCCCTGCAGGGCATGGCTTCTGGGCACTGGGAACATGGTGGTTATCAAAAATGACCAGGCTTCTGCTCTTGCCAACTGAAATTTTCTACTGATTTTTGCTCTTATTGTTTTATAAAGTCTTAGTGAGTATTTAGGAAATCATTTTTTATGATGAGTCACAAATTTTGGGGGGAAATGGCATCTTAAGACTAAAACAGAACATCTATTCAGAGCATAGTGAAGTGCTAATTCTCAGCAGGAGTATGTGGCTTGTCCACATTGGGGGCAGTGGTGACAAATGAATGTTAATGATTTTCCCAGTTCACTAGTAAGAATAAGATGTTAAATCCCTTAATACAATCTTGATAAGAGCTGGAGCATGCCAGGAGACAGCAGGGTGAGGTAATCCTAGAATCTGGAATACATGCCCTGGTTTACAGCATTTTTCTTTTAGCTAATTGAACAACACAGTATAATGGCCTTGCAATGGAATCTAAGGCCCAAATCCAGAAGTCAAAATCGAAGCAAATTATCTAATGTGGCTAATGATAGAGTCACTTGGGAAGAAATTGAGAATCAATAGTTTTTCATCTGTATGTGGATCTCTCTTATGCAGGGGGACCGTTTGTATCCAACCCATGCAGTGACCTGGAACTGAACGCGCAGGGCACTGAGACCCGTGCCAGAGGAGGCGGGATGAGCACCAAGGCAACTGAGCTGGACAGCTTACCTGGGAAGTCACCTCTGAGCAGGGTCAGTCATGAACACTTCTTGGGTCTTGTCTGTGAGATGTTTTCTCATGGGTCAGCCACCTTTCCTATAAGAAATTAGGTATGGATACAAAACACTTCATTCTTTAAGAAGACTAGAACATCAACTATGTGACTTGGAGAGAAGATTGTTAGGGAAGGCTTCCCCCAACTCACACATACACCCCCCCCACACACACACTCACATTTACACAGAAACACACACACTGCTCAACCTCTGTCTATTACTTTGAACCAGACATCTTTAAATGGTAACTGTCCAGGGAGGAGGGACCCCTTAGCTGCTTATTATTAGGCAGCAGTGTGAAAGGAATGATCATCTCCATCTGCCTCAAAGGGCTGACCTGTGATCATGTGATTAGTCCCCATGATTTGTATGTAGGATACGAGGGAATCTTTATTGTGACATTGAACCAGTAGTGTTTCTTTTTCCCGCAGTGTACTGAGTAAGTACTTTTAGCACAGAATGACATCAAAAAGTCTATTCATTAGAAAACACAACAGAACAAAAATATAACATAATGACTCCCAAACATTCTCTATGAAAGTACCAATACACTGTTCTGGTTTTAAATTTAATAATAGAAATTTATTTAGGCTATGCTAGGTACATATATAATTTTTGTTACACATATTCTATTAACATTCTATGTTTATTACATTAGGTTATATATCTAATCTTTGCAAACAATGTAACGATATATATATACTATCTTTTATATCATAATCATTTCTTCATAAAAACGTAAGTACTATTTCACTCATTTGATAGATGAAAATAATTAGTAAGGATTCAAGAAAAATGGTTCAAGTTTCAGCAAGGACTGATATCTTGCTGATATTATGTAGCTAATATATCAGCCAAATTTGATTGAAACTCATTGTTTTTCCTTCCTTACAGTATTAATAGGCAGAAGAATATCTAAAGCTACATAAACCCATTTTGGGACAGGGGCTGCCTTTTGATATGTTCAAAGTACATATGTTCAAATTACTTTAATATTTTTAAAGTGTATATTAATTAACTCACTGACCCTCCAGAAGGTAGGTATGATTTTCATCCCATTTTATAGATATGGAAACTAAAGTGTCTCACAGAGAGGATAAGGGATTGCCCAGACCCACATGGTTCATAAATGTGGGACTGCTATTTGAACAGGAACTGTGGCTCCATAGCTCAGTGCTCTTTCCACAGTATCAAACTACTTCCTTCTTCCCTAGTACATGCTGATTGTAATTCATCTTTCTGGCAAAAACTTAAGAATTATAAAAAAATAAAAGAATAAAGCATCCACAGTCCCAACATCTAGAACCATCCACAAATGGCATTTTATTGTATTCCCCTGCAGTCTTTATTAATGAACAATTTTATATTGGTGGAATCCATTTTATTGACTGCAAAAAAATTGAATTTTATGATCACTCCAGACTTCCTTCTTCATCTCTCTCCTGATGCTCATTTGGCTTTCTTTCTATTTTTATTTGAGTACATTGTTTAGGATATGTTTCTTGAGGTGAAATTAAGGATACGAGAAAAATCATGTCAAAGCTTTTTCAAACTCTGCCAAGTTCCTTTCCTAGCAGATTTTTTAAATATTTGTTCACCTATCAGCAATATTTGTGATTGCCCATTTCAGCATATTCCTATGAAACATATATTTTTCTTAAAATCTCTTTTGGAAGGTACAACATAACATGGTATGTTGTTAGAGTTTAATGAGTTTGCATATTTTTCACATCTTTAGGAGATACTTATAATCTCTCTCAGTAGATTTTTTTCCTTGCATACAGTTGTCTTGAATGACCATTAACCCATTGAGGACTGAAGCAGGTGAATGTTGTAGCACCTCCTGCTCTGGTCCTATTGACTTGTAGGTTTCTAACTCTTTCCTGACCCCAAGTTCCCCTGAATGAACCCCATTCTGGATCCACATATTTTAGCTCACTTTTTCCCACTTTCTCAGATTGACTTTGTCCTACTGAATCCACTTAATCCTGGGGGGAGGAAAAGAATAGCCCTCTCAGTCACAGAGGTCAAAACACCAGTTCTTTTCTTTACAGTCCAGTTGTACTTTTTTGTAGGACTCATTAAAGAAAAATGGATGATTCCTGTGGCTTTGGAAATGGCATCTAAGTGCCAAGCTCTGCTAGTATTTCTTTCAAGGATCCAGTGGATCCCACAACATTCTTCAGAGAAGGGCTCGGTGGCATGGAGAATTAAAAACCATCATCTGGGAATTGGAACTTGGTTTGAGACCTGAGTCTACTATCTACAACTGAGGTAATGTGGAAAGAGAATGTTCTGAACAATTTAACACAGGGCTGGTTCTAGGATGTGCTCTGTAAATTATAGTTCAGTCAAATCTGTGCTCAATAAATCACTACTCTTAGTACTAGTGATGGGAAGAAGTGGTTAACTGTTTGGAGAACAGTGTCAAGAGGGGTCAGGGTGGCTTCTTAGGAGACAGTGTTCCAACTTCACAGGAAGCAAATTATTAAAGTTATCTTCTCTCCAATTTTATTTTAGTTTCTTTATCATGACCCTATCACCTCCCCCTTCCTCTGGCTTAGCTCCTGTCTATCTACAAATGATGCAATTGGCAGAAACCTTGAATGTTGGGGCACTCACCAAATGGGCTGACGTTAATCTGCTGAACCAAGTAGGAAGATACTAGACTCAGTTATTCTCATGACTAGAAAAGACATTGCTAAAAGACCAGAATATTGGAGACATTGACCCATTCATTCTTCCTTGCAAGATTTTCAAGAGAACTCGATTTTGTCAACTTGCTTCTCAACATCCCAAGATTTATAAAGATGATTGAGTGCTTTGATGTGAATATGCCTGTGGTTTCAGAAGCATCAATGATATTGCTTGAAAATGAAAATTTCAAGCTGTCTGCTTCATGGTTTACATGGGCCCAAGAAATTTGCTAAGTTTATTCTTGTCATCCTGTTATGTTCAGCAACCCCCTAGTCTACTCTCCGCATACAAATAAAATTAGCTGAGCTTTTCTTTAACACATGCATTTATTTATTTAATGGCCATGCTGCTGGACATCCTGATCAGTTTGGTGATGAAATGAATCAACATAGTCATGAAGTTTAGCTTTCTCCAATATTCCCTCAAATCCACCACCTCTACCAGTCCCCTCCATCATTGTCCTCATATTTTTGTGTAATACTGAATAAATTAACAATTCATTTTTTCTTACTCCTTCCCAAATTATTGTCCTGCAAGGGCTATTTCTCTAAAATGCATTTAGTAACATAGCATTTTCCTACTTGCACTAATTCAAAGACACCCAAATATCTGTGATAGCGTTGTACAGTAGGCAATGATGATAGGAAGGTTCTAAATCTGAACTGTTCAGTATGGTAGCCACTCACCACATGGAGCTACTAAGCATGTCAAGAGTGGCTGGTGACAGAAGGCTCCCTGAGAAGCCAGAGGTGAGCTGGGAGGCTTTCCCACACCAGGCCCCTTCTGACCTGCAGTCAGAGCCCAGAGGGGAGCGGCACCCACCACGGGGGCAGACCAGGTGCGCAGGGGAGCGCATTCCCGCATCAGCATTTTGCAGCAGGGACTTTTCTTTGGTGGAGATTGTGTGAAACCAGCAGAAGGCTCCCTGAGGAGCCAGAGGTGAGCTGAGAGGCTCGCCCATGCCAGGCCCCTTCTAGCCTGTAGTCCCAGCCCAGAGGGGAGTAGCACCCACTGCTGGGGCAGACCGGGCGCGCAGGGGAGCGTGTCCCCCACATCACCATTTTAGAACAGGGACCTTTCTTCAGTAGAGACTGCTTGAAACTGGCAGCAGTCTCCCAGAGGAGCCAGAGGTGAGCTGGGAAGTTCGCCCAAGATGCCGGCCAGTACCAGCAACACAGTGTCCCAAGGAATATGGCAAATTAGAAAACAGGCAGTAGGGAGTAGAAAAACCACATGCAACCCAGCAACTCCTCAGGAAAAAAGCACAGCACAAAAAGAAAACCACCTACAGGATTGCAACGACAGTAACTTGGAAGAACTTCTGAGCCTTCCAGAAAGAGAATTTAAAATTGTCATGATTAAAAAACTGACAGAAGTCATAAAGGAAAACAATGATAAGGGAAAAAATAATAATGAACAGAA
This sequence comes from Talpa occidentalis, assembly GCF_014898055.3. Classification (NCBI taxonomy): domain Eukaryota; kingdom Metazoa; phylum Chordata; class Mammalia; order Eulipotyphla; family Talpidae; genus Talpa; species Talpa occidentalis. The sequence goes on along the minus strand of NW_023601212.1, from coordinate 77,240,327 downwards.
GAATGAAACTGAGTCCCTAAAGAGGGAAGTAAAGGAAATGCAGGTGATCAAAGAATTAATGGAGGTGGTAAAGAACTCTGGGAAAAGCAATGAAAGCAGAATAGATGAAATGGAAGAACAAATAAGTACTCTTGAAGACACAGAAATAAAAAGAACTAAAACAGAAAAGGAAGGAGAAGTATGAAGGAAAAAGACCGAAGAAAGACTTCGGGAACTATCTGACTCCATGAGGAAAGGAAATAGGAGTTATAGGAATCCCAGAAGGAGACGAGAGAGATGTAGGAACAGAGAAAATATTCAAGGAAATAATTGAAGAGAACTTCCCAAACATGAAGAAGGAGCTGAAAATTGATATACAAGAAGCAAGAAGAACACCAAACTTTCATGATGAAAGGAAAAATACAGCAAGACACACAATAGTAAAGCTCCCAAGAATCCAAGACAAGGAAAAAATAATGAAACTGACAAGAGGGAAGAAACAGATAACATTCAAAGGAAAACCAATCAGACTGACATCAGACTTCTCCGAAGAAACACTACGGGCAAGGAGAGAGTGGAGGGACATAGTCAACAGACTCCAAGAAAACAGATGCCAACCAAGAATACTCTATCCCACAAAGCTCTCCTTCCTCTATGAAGAAAGAATAAGGACCTTCCCAGACAAACAGAAACTCTGGAATTTCATTACAACTAAACCCCCACTCCAAAAAATACTACAAGGAGTCCTAAAGCCAGAACCGCAGAGGGACGAATAACAACAAAAGAAGGCCAAAAAAAAAAGTTATTAAAAGAATAAATAAATAAAATCAAAGGAAAGACAAACACAATGGCAAATACAGATGCTAACATATCAATACTAACTCTAAATGTAAATGGACTAAACTCTTCAATGAAAAGACATAGAGTCGCAGGCTGGATTAAGAAACAAAACCCAACCTTTTGCTGTCTCCAGGAAACACATTTAGCTGCAAAAGATAAAAATAGACTCAAAGTTAAAGGAAAACAATCCTACAAGCAAATGGACCAAAAAAGAAAGCAGGAACAGCTATACTCATATCAGATAAAACAGATTTCAAACTCAAAAAGATAAAAAGAGACCCCAACGGTCACTACATTATGATCAAGGGGGCAATACTTCAAGAAGAAATAACACTCATAACCATACATTCACCAAACGAAGGAGCACCAAAATATATCAGACAACTATTGTCATCTCTGAAAACAGACATCAGAGAAAACACATACGTAGTGGGAGACTTCAACACACCACTATCAACAATGGATAGATCAACGAGACAAAAAATAAGTAAAGACACTAAAGCTCTAAATAAGGATCTAGAGAGCTTGGGCTTAACAGACATCTATAGAACACCAAATCCAAAAAAATCTGAGTAGACATTTTTCTCAAGTGCACACGGATCATTCTCCAGGATCGATCACATGCTGGGACCCAAGACAAACATTAACAGATACACCAAGATTGAAATCATATCAACCATCTTTTCTGACCATGAAGGCATCAAACTAGAAATAAACCATAAAAAGAAGGCAAGGTACTCTCCTACCTCATGGAGACTGAAACCCACACTACTGAACTAACGAGGAGATCAAAGAAGAAATTAAAAAATTCTTTGAATTGAATGACAAGGAGGACACCAATTTCCTGAATGTATGGGATGCAGCAAAAGCAATAATAAGAGGAACATATATAGCAATAGAGGCTCACATCAATAAACAAGAAAGAACTAAAAGAAACAACCTAATCTTGAAGCTCAAAGATCTAGAAAAAGAACAACAAAAAAACCCCAAAACCAGTAGAAGAAAAGAAATAATAAAAACCAAAGCAGAAATAAATGAAATCGAAATTAAAAAAACAATCCAAAAGATCAATGAAACCGAGAGCTGGTTCTTCGAAAAAATAAATAAAATAGACAAACCCCTAGCCAGGCTCACAAAGGAAAAAAGGGAGAAAGCACAAATAAACAGGATCATAAATGAAGGAGGAGAAATCACAACGGACACAGCAGAAATAAAAACAATAATCAGTAACTACTATGAACAGTTATATGGAAACAAGTTCAACAATCTAGCGGAGATGGAAAAATTCCTACAACTCTACAATCACCCAAAGCTAAAGAAGAAATAGAACACCTAAACAGACCAATTACAAGTAGCGAAATTGAAATGGTAATCAAAAACCTCCCCAAAAACAAAAGCCCAGGACCTGATGGATTTACAAATGAATTCTACCAAAGATTCAGAGACGAATTAGTGCCTATCCTTCACAAACTCTTCCAAAAAATTGAGAAGGAAGGGACAATACCAAACACGTTCTATGAAGCCAACATTACACTAATACCAAAACCGAACAAGGACAACACAAAAAAGGAAAACTACAGGCCAATCTCCCTAATGAACACTGATGCAAAAATCCTCAATAAAATTTTAGCTATCAGAATCCAACAATGTATCCATAAGATAATTCACCACGACCAAGTAGGATTCATTCCAGGGACACAAGGATGGTTCAACATCTGAAAATCAATCAACGTTATCCAACACATCAACAAAAAGAAATATAAAAACCATATGATAATAACAATAGATGCCAAGAAAGCTTTCGACAAAGTGCAACACCCATTCCATGCTAAAAGCCCTTGAAATTCTTGGGATACAAGGAACATACCTCAACATCATAAAGGCCATATACGACAAGCCAACAGCCAGTATCATTCTCAATGGTGAAAAGCTGAAAGCATTTCCATTAAGATCTGGAACAAGACAAGAATGTCCACTCTCACCACTGCTTTTCAATATAATACTAGCCAGAGCAATAAGACAAGAGAAAGACATCCAAGGAATCCAAATAGGAAAAGAAGAAGTCAAACTATCACTATTTGCAGATGATATGATAATCTACATAGAGAACCCCAAAAACCCCACAGAAAAGCTAATTCAACTCATCAATCAGTTCAGCAAAGTGGCAGGTTACAAAATCAACACACAAAAGTCAGTAGCCTTCCTATACACAAGCAATAAATCTGAAGGAGAAGAAATCAAAAAAACCATTCCCTTTATTATCAAAACAAAAAAAATCAAAAACTTGGGAATAAATCTAACAAAAGAGGTAAAGGACCTATACAAAGAAAACTATAAAACACTGTTAAAAGAAATAGAAGAAGACACAAAGAAATGGGAAGACATCCCCTGCTCATGGATTGGAAGAATAAACATTATTAAAATGGCCATCCTACCAAAAGCAATATACAGATTCAATGCTATTCCAATAAAAAATTTCAATGTTATTCTTCAAAGAAATAGAACAATTATTGATGAAATTCATATGGAATCACCAAAAACCCCGAAGAGCCAAAGCTGTCCTGAAAAAAAAAAAAAAAAAAAAGGGAATGGAGGCATCACACTCCCAGACTTCAAACTATACTACAAAGCCATAATCAACAAAATTGCATGGTATTGGGACAAGAACAGACACACAGACCAATGGAATCAAATAGAAAATCCAGAAATAAACCCACAGATTTATGGTCAACTAATGTTTGACAAAGGAGCAAAGAATATGCATTGGAGCAAAGAAAGTTTGTTCAATAAATGGTGCTGGGAAAACTGGGTTGCTGCATGCAAAAGAATGAAGCTTGACTACTACCTCACACCATACACAAAAACCAACTCAAAATGGATTAAAGAACTAGACATAAGACCTGAAACCATAAAATACATAGAAGGAAATATAGGCGAAACACTATGGGATATGCACATCAAAGACATCTTTACAGACACATCACCCAAAGCAGTGATAGTGAAGGCAAAGATCAACAGCTGGGACTACATTAAATTAAAGAGCTTCTGCACAGCAAAAGAGACAATAACAAAAACAAAGAGAAACCCCACCAACTGGGAGAACACTTTAGCACACAACACTAATGATAAAGGACTGATCACAAAAATCTGCAAAGAGCTGATGAGACTCAACAACAACAAAGAAAATAATCCTGTCAAAAAATGGGCAGAAGAGCTAAAAAGAAAATTCTCTGAAGAGGAAATGCAAATGGCCAACAGGCATATGAAAAAATGTTCAACATCATTTGTAATCAGGGAATTGCAAATCAAAACTATCATGAGATACCATCTAACACCAGTGAGAATGGCACATATTAAAAAAACTAGCAACAACAAATGTTGGCGAGGTTGTGGAGAAAAAGGAACTCTTCTGCACTGTTGGTGGGAGTGCAAACTGGTCCAACCACTGTGGAGAGCTGTGTGGAGATTTCTGGACCTACTAAACATAGAGCTTCCATATGATCCAGCAATTCCACTCCTAGGTATTTACCCAAAGACACAGAAACATCAACTCCAAAGAGCACCTGCACCCCTATGTTTATAGCAGCACTATTTACAATAGCTAAGCTTTGGAAACAGCCCAAATGCCCAAAAATAGATGACTGGATCAAGAAGATGTGGTACATATATACCATGGAATATTACTCAGCATTCAAAAAAGATAAACACATGCAATTTGCAGCAACATGGATGGCGCTGGAAGGGATCATGCTCAGCGAAATAAGCCAAAAAGAAAAAGAAAAATACCGGATGGTCTCACTCATAGCAGGAATCTAGTAAACTTAAATAAGGGACCAGGAAAATGAATAACTATAAGAAAGTGAAAATCATAATCAACAAACAACTATGAACCAGAGACACTCTTTGAGGGGTGAGGGGCAGGGAGGGGAGGGATTGGGGTCAAAATAAGGGGGTTGCAATTGTATGAGGAATATAAAAATAAAATAAAAAAAAAGTGGCTGGTGAGAATGAGAAATTTGATTAATTGAAAAAATTCTAATTTAGTCCAACTTAAATAGAAGTAACCGCATAAGACTAGGGTCATCCCCATTGGAGCTGCCATCTATATAATAGATGCTCACCACAGTGCTTTGGAATCTCCATCATGTGACTTCTAACTTCTTCTCTGTCCAGGTCACCACTGTTCTCTGATTGCATTTTTTAAAAGATTTTATTAATTTATGCATACAAGAGCTGGGGTGCAGGCCAGAAGTGGGGGTGGGGGAGATGAGAGGATTCACCAGAGACAGAGTGGGTAGCAGAACAGGCAGATCTACTGAAATACATTGCTGAGGGGACTAGCAGGCTAGACCAGAGAGGTCTGCTGCGCCATGTGGGTCAGCTCCCTGGCTGAGGATCGAACTCATGCTGTAGTGGCTCCCAGTAGCTTCACAGTGCTGAGAATTAATCCCTGGCATCACCAGGGAGGGCTCCCTGATTGCATTTTTATTAGCAATATTGAGCATTTGCAATTCTCCAAATGTGCTTTGCAGACAGGCTGCAAGGTGCACAAGCTATTTTCTCAGCCTTATATGCCTCTTCCTACCTTGAACGACTCTCACACCCTTTTGGATCCCTTAAAACAAACTTGACGCATATCCCTCCAATGATTCTTTCTTGCCTAACCAGCAAATCAATAACTTCTTTCACCTCCTATGTGCAGTTTTATTATTGTACTGATAACACTAAATTGTAATCACTTATTGAATTGTCAGTTTCTTGGAAACAAATTTGTCTTGTTTGTTTCTCCAGGACTTGCAATCTTATTTGGGATAGAATGGTCACTTAATTTTTTTTTTAAATTGAATATCACTGAATTATTTAATTAACATTATACAGACAAAAATTTCATTATTTAACTGATTTTTTTTTTCTGGTTCAGTGAGTATCCTTTGGACTCAGTTTTAAGTAAAACACTAAAATATCTCATTTCCGCAGCAATAGAAAAAGAGCTGGGCATGGAGTGAGATTACTGAATAGAAAATCAGCTGCAAATACTAATATCCAGTTTTACCTGCTCATTCAGCTCAGACTGTCTCAGAATCGAAAGCCATTAAAATCACAAAGCTTCTTTTCAAAAAGATCTTATTCACTTATTCAGTTGTAAGATTGTTTCTCCTACAACCACTTGCCAAATTTTAGTTGCTTTTAAAATATATGCCATGTCTATGTTTTCAGAAAACATATATAAATTAGACCTGGCCTCTGCACAGTTTAAAATACTATAGCAATTTCTCTAGGTGGAGGGAAGCAACTTTATGCAAGTTCATTCCTTTAACATATGTCCATGTAATTAGTAGACTCCATGTGGGTATCTATGAATTCTGACCTGCAGAATACCAGTTTACCTTCTCATTTCATCCTAGTTGCTCATAAATCTAATGCACAATATTAGAAAACTCACTTTTGATGCACACACCTAAGCTTTACTTGCAGGAACTAAAATAACACTGGGTGATGTAATCGAAATGGCTCAGCAGTCATGGAAATGCAAAAAATTCACAAGTCAGAAATAAGAACAAAGTCTCCTATCTATACAACACTCCACAGTTTATAAAGCACAATACTATCTATTATCTCATTTGATTGTTACAAGAATCTTTGGAAGAAAGCAGGGGAAAAAACCATTATCTACATTCGTAAGAAAGAAAGAAAGAAAGGAACAGCATTCTTATTGCTGAGCTGACATGCCCATGGTCTTACAGCTCACACAACAGGGTCAGAACTCTTGTTCAGTCTGACCACAATTCCAGAGCTATTTTCCCTATTCACTCTCCTGCTCAGATTATGGGTTGGCCATACTCCCCTGGGACTAGGAGCATGCAGCCAACAGTAGAAGTCTTCCCAAAATTGCAGTCCCAAAGCGAAAGTGTGTTTTTGCCATGTCATCCCGTTATTTTCTTTCTGGAATGTTGCTTCTAGTAAATGAGGGGGAAAATTGCCAGTGACAGCTTGATAACTACCCCCATCCATGGTTGACAGAGGTTACCTTCAGCCACAAGTTGGGAAGTGGTCTCCATGGAAACCCAGAAGCAGAGCTATTTCTCAAATATGTCCAACAGCAAGAGCTCAATTATAAACTTTGTCAAGAGTTTGGATGTGCTAAAGGTTGAATGGGGCTAGAGTCACTCCTCTGGATAGAGGGACAGGCTTCAAATAATCAAAATATATATTTGTAACATTCTCTTTTGGTCATTGACATACATCACAGTGTTTATCTTTTCAATCTCATTTGAAGCAATAAGACCCCTTCTTCATTGTCTCCTGAACTCAGGAGACTGGTAATACCTTACAGGTGAAGCATGTTGTAATGAAGATTTTAGAAAAATTCTGTAACCACACGATTTTGTGTGGAATTAAAATTCAAGTGAGTTCCACTTTGTAATAAATATGGCATTTTGTCCAATGCAATGCCTCAGGAGGCTTCCTGTGACTTCATATGAATGGATCAGTGGGTCTACTCAACACTTCAATGAAGAGATATTCTTTCTTGCCAGATGCCCTTCACAAGCAAGAAAATTAAGGTGCTTTCTGTTTTCTGCCAAGAAACTGAAAGGCAAATGGAAACATCTGGTCCATCATTTTTTCAATCTGTCCCCAAGAGCCAATTGCTTGTTCTACAAACACAGGCTCCTTACTGCTCTCTCTGGAGCTTACAGTCAGTCCCTGGGAGGAGCCTGCTCCCAACTGTCCTTCTGCTCGAAGACTCCACAAATTAGCATTTTGCTCCATACAGTGTAAGTAGCAGATAATTGACTAAGAGTTCCCACTGAATTTAGATGCCCTGGCAGAATGCAAATAAAGAATAAGACAGAGTGAAGTCAGGGTAAATAAATAAAACACAAGCAATTCAGTCTCTCACTGGAGGGTTATCCACACCTTGTGTTTAGTGCCAAGTAGGAAATCTTTCTCCTTTTGACTTCTATACTGCTCCCCTCAACCATGAGTTGTGAATCTGCACAGACCATATAGTCTTAATGATAGATGATTGGTTGTTCTAGTTTTATTGGCTACTTATTGGTGTATAACAAATCACCCCAATGGCCTAAAACAATCATTTATTATTTTTTACAATTTAGCTAGATGTTCTATCTGCCACACACTGTTGGTTAAAGTCACTTATGCAATGACATTCAGTCAGGTGCTCAGTGACTCATTCACATGCCTGAGAGCTCATATAGGACAGCTGATAAAGATGCTGGTTAGTGGGTCCTCCCCATCAAGTTATCCAGGTTCTTACCTGTTAGTTTAGGTGAGTGAAAGCTGAAGCCATTAAAACTGAGTGGGTGGACCCAGAATTGTTCTAGCACTATTTCCATTGTATTCTGTTGACCAAAGCAATTGACCAGCCAAGAGTCTGGCCTAGATAGAAGGGGAGCAGAGACCACTGGTGCCCATCTTTGGAAGCAACCAATCACAGCCTGCTCTATAGCTACAATGCTTTATGTGCCTCCCATATACATTTTATCTAACTACCCCAAAAACCTTCAGTTTCATCTAAACAGTGCCTCCATTTCAGGCTTAGGCTCAAAAAGCAGGATTTAAACCAGGTGTGCATGTGCCTAGAGGTGATGAAGCTACTCAGGAATGGTTCTTCTTGATAATGGAGGCCTGAAACCAAAATGATAACAAGAACAAAAACAAGCCAAGTTATCAACAAATAAACCCAACATAAATGGTGAGAGAAGAACAGAATAACCTTAGTAGACAGACCAGGCAAAAGTCATCAAAAGTCAGGCACAAGTCATCAGTTCCCCTAAGTATGGGGGGCAGGGAATATTGCTGACGAGGGCCCAGTTCTGTAGTCTGAGAGTGGTTCCCTAATGTATAGTTCTCCTCTGCTCTGGACTCTGCCCTCAGAGTCATTTTTCCCTTGGCATAAGAAAGGACTCATGCTTATAGCAGAGTAGTTTTCTCATCATGCTTCCTGCCAATATCAATGCTGGGCATCCAGAAGACTCATCATTTTGCTCTTTTTCTTTTAGTCGAAGCTGGCAGAGTTTTTCTAGTGCAATTATTTGAAAATGTGGGTTTTCTATGAGTCTTAATGTAGCTTCCAAAGCTCCATCTACCATTTTGTCTGAGACAATCTCTCTCTACTTGGTTTTGTTGAGCTGATGTGGGACAGCAAGGTTCTTAGACACCTTATCAGCATGATCTTAAATCCTTCAGAAATCTGGAAAAGACCTTGTGCCTCAATTCAAGGGAAGGAGAGCCTGCCCCAGATCCTTATAGAGAGGAGTGCTGTGATACAAGTGGAAGGGAGGTATCACTAGCGGCTCTTTTTAGGAAAATATACCAGAGCTGCAAGGGTCCTTAGAGACCAACTGATCCTACCCTTTTTGGTCTAATATAGAGATTAAGAAACTAAGTCTGAAAGTAAGAAAGGGCTTCACTGTATACATCATCTTACTTTTCTTCCATTCAAGTAACAAGTTCTTTTTATTTATTTATTTTAAAGATTTATTTATTTATACAAGAACGGAGGTATAGGCTAGAATGTGTGGGAGGGTGAGAGGATTCACCAGAGACAGAGCGGGGAACAGAACAGGCAGACTGACGAAATACACTGCTGAGGGGAGCAGCGGGCAAGACAGGAGAGGTCTGCCTCACCACGCGGGCATCTCCGCAGCTGGCAGGGATCGAACCGGCACTGCAGAGGCTCCGGACAGCTTCACAGTGCTGCGCTCAACTGCCTGCACCACCAGGGAGGCCCAACAAGTTCTTTTTAAACATCTTCTTTATTCTAGACTTTATTCCCTGCTTAGTAACTGCAGGGAGATTCAAAAATAAGAGACTTCCCACAGTTAGATGCAGTTAGAATGTAATATGATGATGGGCAGTGGAGGGGAGAATTTGGGGAGGTCAGAAACCTCATGCAGCAGTTTGAGTTGGACAAGGAAGCTGTAGAATCAAGTGCTTTATGAGCAGGAGTAGAAGAAAATCACAGCGGTGTTCTATGCAATCTCAAATCAGAGTTCATTCACCCTGGATTAGAATTGAGAGTTTCCAAATAGCAGTTACTCAACCAAATTTCCTTCTGCCTTTTTGTTGTGGTTGTTCCCTGTGGTCACAAGACCTGGTGATGAGAGCCATGGTCACAGCTATTTGATGGAGGCAGGGTAAGGAAAGTCTACAAGGTGAGGATGATAAAGGAGCAGCCTCAGAGCCAGTAGGTAATCCTCATGGCCAGCTGGGTAGGAAAGGTAGCGCTTTTCACTCCAGCCCCTGATTGTCTAGATAGGGGCTTCTGGGAAGCAGGGGTGGACTTTAAAAAGATGGAGCACAGGAGGGTCAGGTTCTTTTTTCATCAAAAGTGGCTTTTGCTTGTGCTTGGTGGGGTAGGACCGAGCATCTGGCCACATGCTGACCAAATTTTCTTTTCCCTTTTCTCTCTCTCAGCTCTCCTTTTTCTTCACTCCCTAAATAAATTAATCTTTTTTGTTTCTCTCTGTGTGCCTGCTCTTGGGTCTGTTCAATATTTGGAAGCTTGGGTGACTGCTCACAAGCCAGGGTGTTCCTTCCTCCCAGGATCGCCCCATCACGGTAAAATGAAATCATGTGGGCAAAGATGCTGGAGCACCAGGAAGTGACCATAAGAAAGCATCTGCGTTTTCAGTGTGGGTCATGCACTTCACACCAAGAAGCATTTTAAATTTGCTTTTAAATATTTCACCCGTGCTTTAGAACCACTGCCACGAGGTGGTGGAAGCAGAAGTTGTAGAACATGCTTTAGGCAAAGGGACTGTGCATTATTTGAAAACATCATTCATTTTTAGAACCTGCAGCATTTCACCAAATGAACATTAGAGATTACTTAGCTGAATGCTACAAGTTCAAATGGGAAAAAAAAAAAAAAAAGCCTAGTTTGCTTGTGCTTACACAAACCGGGGTAGGGTGACTGTTCAGACAGAGCTCTATTTCCAAAGGCTGGCTACCTGCTGAACCTCAGTCAGGGCTCAAACACAAAGCTGAGGGCCAGAGCAGTCATATTCTCAAAGAGGCAATCAAGCTGCTGAGCAAAGAAAACAGAGGCAGCGAGAAGGCGTGATGCCATGAAATAAATTAGAACGAACATCCCATTTTTATCTCCATGGCAGTCAGCCCATTCCATTCTTTGCCTGCTATTTTCATATGTTAACGGCAGTTTGTGAGTTGAATAGACAGAGAGAAGGAATGGTTTAATGGAATGAGAGGGGATGAGGGATAAGAAAACATTCGCTGACTATTAATCCAGACCCAGTAAAACCCAGTTGTGTCTACTGCAACCAAACAGAACTGCAAATTGATTTGGGGACTTGAGATTGATTTGAACGTGGTGGTGCCCTCACCTGCCCTGGCTTGCTCTGCCCCTCTCTCTTTATCCTGGCTTCCGTGACTTCTGTAAGCCTTTATGGAAGACAGTGACAGTTCCCTGGTTCTTTCCCAGTGGTCTGCCTGCTGGGGCGATGGCACCCTGAACTGGGGCTTGGTACCCTCTGATGGAAGGTGGGTAGGCCCTCCTGTGTGCAGCCCCCCTCATCACAGGAGCTGGTGCAGCACTGCGGAAAACGTGATGCATGAGACGGGCTGGGTGCCAAGCACTGAGATTGCGTTAGAAAATGGCCAGTTTCAATGGCAGATTTTATCCATTAAAACCTATTACTAGTTCCCTCCCAGAACCCAGCTGGTTCCATTATAGAAAATTGGAGTGAAATGATGTCAGGTTTGTGCCATAAAAATGAATAGGAATCTTGCTTTTCATTATTTTAAATTGCAGATTGTTGCACTGATATGTATTTATTTTTGTCATTTCTCTCTGGCCCTGGTTGAGGGTCTGACCCTTGAATAATGAATAAACAGAAAGACACATGTTGGCACTTGAGCCTTGCCTGTGTCACCCTGGTTTTTCCTTCCATTTGTGACAAATTCAAAAAATGCAACACTCTTAAATGGGTTTATAATCTGTACTCTTTTAAACTGTCACTCAATCTCTGTCTCAGAAAACAGGCTTTTGAAACGAAAGAGGAAATATTTCATAGAGATCTCAACATTGCAAACTTGTTTCTAGGCTTAGAGGCAGCCCTTGGGTAGCTTTAGAATTAAAATAAGAACTTGGAGTAATTGTTGCTTATTGAGATAAAGGAGGTTCGTTTGGAAATGCCAAGTATACTTAACAGTCTTAAAAAATGATGACTTTTTTTGTTTAGGTATAATCAAGTTTTCTAGATGTTCCTTTCAGATCCAACATTTTTATAGGATGAATCTCAAGAGTGGTGAGCAAAGGGGCAAAGCAACAGTGGATATAATAGTGATGACCGTGGGCTCATTTTTTTTTTTTTTTTTGTGGGACCCTCGCCGGTGGCTGGGGATCGAACTGGCGCTGCAGAGGCTGCGGGCAGGCTCGCAACACAGCGCTCAACCGCTGTGCCACCAGGGGAGGCCCCGTGGACTCATTTTAAAGCATTTTATTGTTAAAAAGGTTTTATATCTTTTCCTTCTACCACTTAATTGGCTACCTAGTTATAAAGACTGAAAATAAAGTAAGTTCTAGAATTAACAGAGGTATGAAAAGTAGGTGAAGAACTATGGAGATAAGAGAACTTCTGTATTACAGTGCATTCTTGATTTTTCAGGAAATGTATAACTCACTATTGTCATTAGGAACCCTAGAATTGTAGGACAACAATCAAAATCTGTTGAACAAATAATAATTGCTCAAAAATTTTTTAATGCTTGTGCTTTCAGAGCAGAGATGCAAAAAAAAAAAAATACCCTGGTGCAAATTTTCTTCCCAGTTTATTAATTAAAAATTGTGACAAGTAGATTTCAGAGCAGATGGCAGCATGATGGACAACCACAGGAACATTTCCCACTCTTTCACCCTTCTAGGTGAGTCAAATACCATTCTTAATGACATTGGTCAGAAAGAGCACAGAATCTACTGTCTCTCAAATGGCACCATTTTTACATGCAGACTTGAGGTCAGCAGCTAAGAACTTGGGCTTCAGAGTGAGGGAGAGCAAAGTGGGGTCATGATTATTCCACTGCCAAATACAAATGTGAGAAAAGGAAAAAAATTCAGAAAGTCTGTATTCCCCCAGATCAAGGTCAATCTTACCCTGAGCTCTCGGCCAGCAAGGTATTGGGAAATTCATTCTTAGTCATTGTTGGAACTCCTTACCCCTAAATTAATGACTGAGAGACTGGGAATTTCACAAGGACTAGAGCATGGTTTTGGAAAGGTTTCCAGAATGGAGGTTTAAGCTGGTTGTCCATGATATAGATATTTTTAGATGTAAAGAGTCCCTGATTGCATGTCCAACACCATGTGTTATACTTGGGGTAGGATCTTTGAAGAGACTGGGGTTCCCCATGCCTGGGTTCCATGGACTAGATGTAACTCTGGGTCTCTGATCTCTAAGGCCCACCAAGTTGCCTGATAGCTGAGCTACGGTTCTCTTGAAAACATCTTGGACTGTTCTTCCCACTCATTTGGGCCAACTGTTTTTCTTTATGAGCTATTTCCCCCAGTATTTCCTCTCTTCTATGAAGGGTTCCTGCCACTAGTCATTAGGAATACAACATGGACTTTCCTCCCCTCCTTATTGGAGCTGTAACCTGAGAGCTTTTGTTAGTTATGAAAGCTCTTCCTAAATCTAGATCCAAGTTCTATCTCCATCACTTTGGAAAATGAATTGAGTTTTCTGCACCTTGTTGGGTGTTTTTTTTTTTTTTTTTTTTTTTTTTTTGGCAGCAGTGGCATAGTACCAATGCCAACATTATAAGGTTACTATGAAGATTAAATGAAAGGAGGGAGGAGAGAACCTGTATTCCTTAACTCACTGCACATTAGAAACACTCTTAAAGGGCCTCCCCTGGTGCCACAGCGGTTGAGCACTGGGCTGTGAACCTGCTCGCAGCCTCTGCAGCACCGATTTGATCCCCGGCTGCCAGGCGAGGGTCCCACATGGCGCACAGACCTCTCCTGCCGCCCGCTGCTCCCCTCAGCAGTGTACTTCGGTCCTTCTGCCTGCTCTGCTCCCCGCTCTGGCTCTGGTGAATTCTCTCACCCTCCCGTGCTTCTGACTGTACCCAGTGCTCATGTAAATAAATAAATAAATCTTTAAAAAAAAAAAAACTCTTAAAGAAGTACTCATGAAGATGGAATTGTGGCATACCTGTTCATTAGTTCTCATGTTTCAGATTTGAATAGAAGTACTGAATTTGGGACCTTTGGAGATTTTAGAATATATAGGCATGAAGTAAATCATCCCAAAAGCACAAGCACAAGCATTTCATTAGTCAAAATGAAAGGATGTATGAGATAGAAAACTATTTCAAGTGTAGCATTAATTAAAAAGGCCAAGGATTGTGGCATGGAGGGATGGATGGGTTCTTCCAGCTCTCTGTGTAGCTATGAAAATAACAGTAAATTTTGTGTTTTGTGGCACTGGAATTCTGTGCTAACAGAGCCTGCAAGATCTGTTCATGGTATATGACTTCCACCTGCTTTATTGCATTATCAAACACAGTCTAAACAAAGCTGAATATTTATAAAGTTTTTCAATTGGGTTCTTTGGGTCAAAAACGTGAGGTGGCAGAGAATGCACAAATAAGCTGGGATTATAAAAATCTGCACACACACACACAAAGAGTACCATAGATGCCATATTTTTTCCTTCAAAATAAAAAATTCACAAAAGAGAAAATTTGAAATTAGAAGTTTTCTATTCCATTACAGAAAAAAGAACATGTACTATTTCATAAATAAGATGGGTCTTGTTTGTCACATATAAAGAAATGAATCAGATAAAAACCAAAATAAACAGCTTGAAGAATAAGCTACAAAAGATATTCTGAGATGTATATCTAAGAGATACCACTAGAATATAAAAGTCAACTAAAATGAGAAAATAATGTGTAGGAAAAAAATGACATAAGGAATTCAATATTTTTTTTAACTTTAAAAAGAAAGATGATGGATATGCTGACCTTAGATGGATACGGATAGATATGAAAGAATAAAAGATCCACTGTTTTAATAAAAAACATTATTCCCTTAACTCCCAAGAAGTGACTACCAATCCTAAATAAATAAATAAAGCAACCAGTACTAAACATTATCTTCAAAACTAATATGGAAGAGAAAAATCAAGAATTAAAAAAAAACCCAAAGATTAGAAATCAAGAGGACAGAATAAGCTCAAATAAATATGACAAATCCCTTGGGAAGATTTTAAAATTAAAGGATAAAAAGATAATCCTGTGAGCCTTAAACAGAACAACCATTTCCTTCAGAAGCTAAAATAAAGTTGTTTCCAGATTTTCTTTCTGTTATAATCAATACCTAAACATCTAGCTGTTGTTCATATGTCAAAACCAAGTCTTTCTTAGATCTACAGAGTCTCAGATATATGTTACCCAAATGATTTTTTAGGAAAAAAACCATGGAAAATATAAAATATTTTGGATAGCAGAGATTATGCTTTTTAAACAGGAGATGGTCATCCTTAGCTAATATATGGATGGTTAAAGACACTAAGCACTAATAAGATGTGGATTGTTGCAGATGTAACATATGTGTTTCTAAATCCTCCAGTTTGATTAACTTTAGTATCTAAATAGAGTAGCCAGAGTCACATCCCCAAAATTCAAATTTCATCCAGTGTGCTCAAGCTTTTGTTTTCCTTGGGAACCTCTGCTGTCCCCTATCCTCTTCATTCTTGTGTCTGGCTATAGTCCACCTCATTCATTCTTCAACAACCACAAATATGATAGTACAAGAAATTTTCTGTCTCATATAGCATGGAGCCCTTAGCACTCTGAACAATATTCAATGAATGAATGGATCAATGCAATGGGCAGTGATAAAATTTTTTTCCTGAAAATTTAATAGTGGTGGTGGTGGTTAGAGGCATAAAAAGAAATTACTCAAAACTAAATTTCATACCTCACTGTTCCTAAAATTAGAAGGTTATCCCTGCCATTGTATAGTCTTTATCTACAAAGTTGTCTCTGTTTGGGGGCCTCCATCTTCCTGTGCTGTGGTCAGGCAGGTCCTCACTTTCAAATTTCTTCACCTTCTTTCTTCTCTGAGATTAAAGAGCCCTCTGACTTTATTACTCACACCTTCAGTGTGAAAATGTGGGAATCCATGTATAATAAAGACCACCATTATTGCTACTTCAAATAGCCCAGACCTTATGTCTCATAAGCTAAAGTTCTTTTATATGCATTCTAAAGCATTATAGGTGTCTTTCCTCCTCAAAAGAATTTTTCCATATTTTGAAATTTGAGATTGACTGGAGTTTTAAAAATAATGGCATTATCCTACACCAGGACAGGATTCCAAATCCTAGGAAAACAATGGACATCAAAATTTAAGAAGATCAAAAGAATCCTACTAGGTTGAGCCAAGTGGCCTACTCTGAGACACATTATAATAATATTATGGAAAGTCAAAGAGAAAATCTTGAAATAAGCAAGAGAAAAGCAATTCAAGTGAGTTCTTATAATATTGTCAGAGTATTCTCAACAGAAACATTACAGACCAGAAGGAGGTAGAAGGATATATTCAAAGTGCTGAAAGAAAACTGTAAATCAAGAATACTATATCTGGCAAAAGTGATATACCTACAACAATGAAGACGAATTAAAGACCTTTACAAAGAAACAAAATTTAAATTGTTATCAGTTTCAAACATTGCTATAATTAGAATTCTTTCATGTACCACAAAATCTACCTAGAAAAGATACACAAAGAACACAAAAAAGGACTCAAACATGTAAGTACAGAAAATAATAAAACACAATGGAAAGCAAAAAGAGAGAAAATGAACAAATTACATACATGCATCATGACTTAACAATGGGTATATATTCTGAGTAATGCATCATTCGTTGATTTCTGTCAGGGTGCAAATGTCATAGAGCATAATTTTATAAACCACTATACACCCTGTGTAGCTATTGGGACAACTGAGATGTGTATCTAAGAGCTACCACTAGAATATAAAAGACTGTCATATGTACAAACTGTCATATGTATAAACTTTGTTGAGCAAAATGTAATTAAGCAATATCTGATTATAACTATAAGATATAGAGAATGCAATGAACAAAATTGTAACAGTAAGTCCATCTAATCAGTCATTAAATGTAGACGAATTCAACACCCCAATAAAAGACATACAGTGACCAAATGGATTAAAAAAACCCCAAGATTCAACTATACATTGTCTATACTAGATCTGTTTTGGATAAAAGGACATATGTAGGCTGAAAGTGACAGGATGGAAAAAGATACTCCAAGAAAACTGTAACCAAAAGTAGTATGAGTGGCTGTACTTACATTGGACAAAATAGACTTTAAATCAAAACTTTCCATGAAAGGCATAAAAGGATAATTAAAAAGGGTCAAATCACCTGGAAAACATAATAATTATAAATATATATGTACCAAATAACAGAATACCCAAATATGTGATGGAAATATTGACAGAACGGAGGGGAAAAATAGAAAGTAACACAATAATAGAAAGAAATTTTAAAAACTTACTGTCAGTAATGTATGGAATAACCAGAAAGAAGAGCAATAAAGAATCACAGGATTCATGGCACACAGGCAACGGACCTGACAGACATGTTCAGAACACTCAATCCAACAACACATTCTTCTGAAGTACTCAAAGGACATTCTTCAAGATAGGTCACTTGTTAAGTTGCAGAACTAGTCCTAATAAATTTAAGAAGATTAAATATATACCTCTGAATCATATATAGTATTATAAAACAGTGTTACTTCATTTTTTTTTAAATGACACCAAAAGAATGGGAAAAGTTGAAGTCATACCAAATATCTTTCTGACCACAATGAAATGAAATTTCAAACGATCAGCATGAAAAAGCAATCCACAGAAATGGGAGAAAATATTTGCAAACTACGGTGTGATAAGGGCTTAATAATACATGTGTCCACTACATGTAAGATTTAAATTAAATTTGAGAAGGAGGAATCCTATTTTGATGTCTCTTGCTTGGAGTCTATCTTATTTGAAGATGTCAATGTTCAAATAAGTTGAACAATTTGTTCCTGTTGTTGTTTATCACAGCCTACTACAAAATTAATAGGAATAGATAATAAGTTTTTGATGCCTAGGTCAATTTTAATTGCATGGATAATTAAAATAGTGAATTATTAATAGAAAGTGACTTTATAGTAGTATCTCAATGAAAAAGTGATATCTTCTAAATGGGTGAATAGAATGTGCTTGTTGCAATTCACCAGAGGATATGAACTGTCAAAGAATTTCTTCATTTGTACCTGGAAATACATCTATTCAGTCCTCTAATGAACTCCTTTAGTTATAGGTTCCTTAAAAATTGTTTCCTTAGCCTTTGAAGACACTCAAGAAATGTCTTAGGTGAATATAAATGGGAAATAGAGATTGAGAAGGTAGTTACACTTGACCATATGAAGTTAGACCTATAGAACTCCTGGAATGAGAAGCTGGCCTGAGACAAATAGGTTAGAGTTCATAAATATAGGAAAATACATATCTCAGGAAGCTGTAATCCTTCTCAATCATGGAGTATTGAATGAATCAGAGAAGACAGTATGATTTTAGAGGATGCATTGCTAAGCTCCAAAAGCCAGGTTCAACAGGGTACTGTTTTTTAGTGTAGGATGTCAGTAGACTTCCAGATTAGGAGAAAAGTTTTGTAGTTGTCTGGGTCTCAGAGATATGTCTTGGAGAGAGCTGAGTTTAGAGAGAGTATCCTGATTGTCTCAGAGTTGAATGCATTGCATTTCTCTCCTCACTTTAACATGTCAGGTTGCAAGCAGCAGTACATGTCTGCTACTAAGGAGTGTGAACTCCAAGAATTTAGCATTAGCCAAACACTGCTGTGAAGGGAGTTTCAGAATGAATTTGAAGCAAAGAAGGGACCCACATAATGAAAAGAACTTGAGTTCGGCTGAATATTCTTCAGAGAGAGTTTCAGATTTTTATAAGCAGACTGGATTGCATAAATGGTTGGCCTGGACCAAAATTTAAGTAGGAAAGAGATGGAAAATGGATGTTTGTTCTAGTGGTTCAAGTTTCAGAACAGAATGTGCAGCTGTGAGAATAAAACTAGCTCTGTGTTTAGCTAAGGCTGAGATGAGATTCCTTGCCCAGACTGATGATTATTGTAATTTTCCTATTACAAAAATAATATGTATTTCCTGAAGAAAATGCATTTTGTGATTATTTTTGATTTTTCTACATTTTTGGTTGCTACTTTAGTTTATTTGAAGTTATTTAGAGAAGGTAGGGTTTAGGTTTAGATCATCTAGAAAATGACAACTTTCACTACTCTTATGAACTTGTGTACACAATGTTTCCTTGACTTTGCATGAAAAAAGAATCAAAAGTTATTTTTTGAGTAGATCTGTTAGGGAAAAACATCAACATGGAATGGTAGAGAAGGGGCAGAAGAAAGCCACACATTCCTTTAGAATTTTCTTTGAAATTGTTCCAAGGAGTCTTCTGAATTTCTTGACTTGGTCAAATTAATGTATTTTAACTTTATGAACTATTGAAGATGAAGACTGGGAATGTTTGAACTAATCTCTTCTATCCATCAAGTCATACAAATGGATTGTGTCCTCTAAGAAGTGATAACTCAGAAGTTCAATAAATCACAGAAAGATTATTGATAATATATTGGCAAATGTGCATTTAATGGTGTTTTGAGTCCATACTATATTTAAAGAAAACACATTTAGCTAAAATATCTTTTTTTCATGCTTACCATAACCCCAATGAGTTGGGTACTCTTGGTTTCATCTTATTGATAAGTAAATCTAAACTTCAAGATGTTTAATAACTTATTCAAAGTCTCTGAAAAAGTGGCAGATCCATTTCTCAAATCCAGGGACACAGTCTTCCCCTTAATGATATTTTTCAGTATTTGGTTGTGCTATATGTTGACTGGAATATGAGTTGCTGTCAGACCATATTTTAATCTAGAAGCACAGTAATACTCCCCAGAGATCCAGATTATTACAAATGCAAGTTTTAATAAATCCAGACTCAAGAGAGAAGGTTTCCATGCTGTTTAGTGTCAAGCACAGAAAGGGTAAAATTTCTTGTTTTTCAGGTATCTGGCTAATGATGATTAGCAGCAGCAGGAATCTTAATGGATGCACTTGCTTAGGATCCCTAAGGGAGCAGAGGCATGGGCATAGTGGGGGGAATAATATGCACATTGACAGATTTAAGTCCATCTCAGTGAAAGGAGACTGGTGTAGCCACACAGGTTGTGGTCTTTGTGTATCTGTGCCTAGAATATGCCCTATGTTGTTGCCATTGTGTGAGAGATGATATGTCTGAACTATGGCACATCTCAAGAGTGAAGATGTACAAAGATAGGGTCTCAGTGTTCCAGGAAAATGAAAGTTTGCTAGTGAGTTGGGGAGGGGGGCAGGTAGGCGGCATCAAGGGACAGCAACTTACAGAGTGTTTAATGATGCCTTAATTGTTACCTACCAATTATCACCCTTCACAACTAACATCATTAGAATTGTAACCGACCTTGGTAAGCTACCAAGGGACCTACACCTCTTGATTCAACCCACATGAATGAGACCTCTGAGGGTAGCCAAGTGTATCAAGGCCTTGGTTTAGATTTACTTGGGTTGGGCAGCCCAAGTTTGTCTCAGCCAAACATGCTAATCCAAACTGGGCTGGGTAATTGGGTTCTGTATACATTAGGGAAGCAAAGTTGATTATTCCCATTTGGCAGAAAATTTCTTTAGAAAAACAAGACACATGTAATCTCCTAGGAGAGAACTTGGGAAATAAAAATAATTATAGAGAACACAGAATATGCAACTGGGAAAAGAAGTAAAGAGCAGGGAAATAGAAAGAACCAGAGTCAGGCTATGTTTTTGATGGGGTCTCACCGCATCTAAAAGCCCAAGCCACTCCAAACTATGCTCTCCCTCAAGAATAGAGAGTGACTTTGGATCCCTGAGTGAGGCCAGGAATAGCTTTCTTTTCTTTTTTTCCCTAATTTTATTGATTTGTCACTCATAACTGATTTTGGGAGTACAACCTCACATCTTCATATGTGCACATGCCTCACTCACCTTCCACCAACTCTCCAGGGCCACAACCCTATCACCTAATTTCACAATCCCTCCCTCCCTTCCCTCCTATTCCACTGGTAGCCAGTATATTTTTCACAAAGTCTAAGAATTACTCATTTTGCCAGTTGATTTTATTTGATTATTTATATTCTGCAAATGAGCAGAACCATCCAGTAACTGTCTTTTCACTCTGTTTCATATGAAATAGAGATTCATGATTCCATCCTTTTTAATGGCTGCATAGTACTCCATCACAAATATATTTCACAGTTTCTGTATCCAGTCATATGCCCATGGGACTTGGATATTGTGAATATGTTAGGAACAAAAGAGTGGATAAATCTTCTCATGTTCTCAAAGTCTCATATTCTGTGGGTGCATACTTATTGCTGGTTTTGCTGGATCATATATAACATTTTTATTTTTAATCTATCCCTATACTTTTTCCATAAAGGATGCACCAAATAACATTCCCACCACGGGGGATGTTTATTTTTCTCCACATCCTTGCTAACATTTTTTTCCCCTTTTTTTTCCTTGGGGGCGGGGTGGTTCAGGCTATTCTTACTATAATGAAGTGGTATCTCATATCTTATTGTGTTCTTAATTTGCATTTCCCTTCTAATAAGTGATGTTGAGTCTTTTTTCATGTGCCTGTAGGCAAACTATATATCTTTGGAGAAGTGTCCAGGTCTTATGTCCATTTTTTGATTGGGTTGTTTGCTTTCTTGTTATTGAGTTGTATGAGTTCTTCATATATTATTCTCTGCCTTCCATGCCATCTAAATCCTGCCTCTTCAAAATTCTTATTGTGACAATAAGGCCACTTGTCCTTTATTTTAAAGTACAAGTATGTTTATATGCATTTATAAATATATCTTATTTGTTCTATTTTTAGTTTGGTTTTTGAGGTGTAATCTACATAAAATAGTTTTAAAAAGTGCAATTTAATGTTTTTTTATATGCTTTTAATCATGTCACCACTGCCACCACAATCATACAGAACCCTCCCATTACCTCAAAATTTCCCTTATGCTCTACTGCAGTTGTTTTTCCCTCAATCCCCATGATTTGCTAGCCCCCAGACATCACTTATCTTTCCAATAGTTTTTTTTTATTTTTAATGAAAATTATATGTGTGGAATCATAAAATATGTAGTCTTCTAGGTCTGGCTTCTTCTATTTAGCATGAATGGAAAGCTATTCAATTTATTATTCA
This sequence comes from Talpa occidentalis, assembly GCF_014898055.3. Lineage (NCBI taxonomy): Eukaryota > Metazoa > Chordata > Mammalia > Eulipotyphla > Talpidae > Talpa > Talpa occidentalis. The sequence goes on along the minus strand of NW_023601212.1, from coordinate 77,218,134 downwards.
CATTTCTTTGTATTTGTTGTTTTATAAAAGGATCTAAGTATTTAAAACTTTCTATTTGATCTATAGAAGGTAATTAAATATGAGACATTAATCATTTGTAATATCATTGTAAAGTTATAACAATTTTATTTCACTGAAACTGTCATGTGAGAAATGGAGATTGTCCTAGAGAAAACTTGATATTTAAATACAGTTAAGAAACCAAATATGAACCTGCATGAAATAAACATCTGTGTTTCTAGCTAACTATCTCTGCCTGATTCTCCAGTTCTTATCTTGTATGTAACTGACTTTCTCCCTACTCTTTCCCCATCCTTCAATTTTGAGCTGCAATTTCTCCTGTAAGAGGGATTTGAAATATAAACAAATGGTAGTTGTCTTTGATGTCATCGTCTCTTTTCTCCTCCGCTAGACTTTTCATATGCATTAAGTTTCAAAACATTAGCAGGATGGGCCTGGGAACCATCTGCCATTATAGTGAGAGAACAGTTGAGAAGAAATCATGTGTAGATTAGAGGTGTCTCCTTCTGTCACTTGAACAAGCACATCCTGGATTGTTACAGTAGCGTAAATGAGAGAGGTAAGCTAAATATCTCGGCCATTTAAGGTGCATTAAATTACCATTGTGTGTTTAGACAAATCCCCTGAAGGGACCAGGAAGAACATTTTTCCCCGAATATCTCAGTGGAATCTTTTTTTATGGAAACGAGAGGAAGAACAAATGATATCAGCTAAGCAAGGCAGAAAGCTAAAGACAGTGAAATAAAATATTTGTATTAGACCTATTTTACTGTCATTGCCATGTGAAAAAGCCATTCATTCATTCATTCATTCATTTAACACATGCATAACATGTCCTGTACAGGCAATGACAGACATATGTGGGTGTGGATACGAAGTCAGGGTTCCTATAGAACCTCACAGACAAAATAAATAAAGGAGCACTAGGGCTATAACAGTGACCTTTGCAATCTCAATTAAATTCCTAGCCTAGGAAACTCACTAACTGTATGACCTTGGGCTTAAATTTTATGAGGCTTAGATCCATCATTTGTAATATATGAATGAAAAACATCTGTCATTAAGGAGTTTCTATCAGAATTAGATACATAATAGCAACCTCAAGGTCCATATTTAACAGACATTTAATAGGTGATTAAAAAAAAGGTGTAAAGGATAAATTGAGGGGTTCAATAATGTCCAAAGTACAATAATAACTTAGAAGTTATTTAACAAGAGGAGTCATTCTAAGGAAGGGATATTTGAACTGGATTTTGAGGGGAATGTAAGAGTTCACTAGGTGGCTAAGGATTGACAATTGTAGGCACAGAGAGAGATGAACTCATGCAAAGCCTAAAAATAGATAAAATTGCAACCTATTTGGGGTTGATGTTTGAAAAAGACATGTATTAAAGGTGGAAGTTCATCAGGGAAGTGTGGCTAAGTGTCATGAGGTTTTTACATGGGATTGTGTCTGTGAAATGGCCCTTTAGGATGAGCAAGCCTACACTGCTACTGTGAGGTTTTTATCAGTGCACCATGAGGTACAGAGAGATTCACATTAGCCCAACTCTTTATAGATTGAAAAATAATCAGAGAGCCTGAGATACTTTCTATTCACAAACATAGCTAACATAAGTAATGGTAATGAGGGGGTGCTCACATCAACATGTGAGCACCTTGAGTTCCTGTATAGGTGCACAGGAGATAACTCAGCTAAAGATGACCCTATGTAGTCTTACACCATCCCAGGTGATGCTAAGGCCACTGGGCACAGAACCATACTTCACCACATTCAACCCAGTCACCACATGGAATAGCATCACGAAAGCATCCCAAGCCACGAATGAGACAACAATCTAAGTGTTAAATCTCTGAGATTCAGGATTTATATGTTATACAAACGACAATAACCTAGCACAACCATCTGTGATTTAATAAGCCCCCCAGGTGGTTCTGATAAACACTAACAATTTAGAACCACTTTTCTAAGAGGGAGCAGTAATTTATTTTTAATTTTCATTTTTAAACTTCATTTTTAAATTTATTCTGTTTAATCCACAGCTTTGTATAGACTTAATTAAAAAACAAACAAACAAAAAATCCCAGTGAAAACAAGACATGACTTCCAAGTCTGGGCTCCTTCCAGCTTTCTAAATACAAGAATTCTGTGAGTTGTATGCACCTGAGCATCTTGTTCACCCTGAGCTTCATGAGTCCAGCATTAGGGTCTCTATTAGCCTGAATGAGACCCACCAACGTCCTCTGCTTGTACCCTGAAGGATCTCCCATCACATTGTTGAGGCTTGAGTCATTAAGACCAAGGCCTGATAATTTTCACTTGCAAAAGCCAACCTCTCCCAAGGTGAGAGCCTTTATTTTCCAAATCAAAGGAGAAACAGAGAATCTTTGTCTCACCTCCTCTCATGGTTCAAGGAGGTTCCTAGATCAAGGTTCAGGTGATATCTCCATGCAGGCTCCAGAAGAGACCAGGTTCCCCACAGCATCAGCTCTATTCCAAGTTCCTGGGAAGCCTGTGGGTGCTGTGGAGAGGAGGTAGGGAGATGTAAATTTCTGAGTTGGAATTAGTTCCAAAGAAATAACGTTATCACAACAAATTAGATGTCATAGGAATGGTAACGACATACTTATTCAACAAATATTTATTGAGTTCCTACTGTGGGCCAGGCCCCCAGAGATATATCAGTGAACAAGGCACTTCTTGTTCTGTCTCCATGTCAGATGTTTTGGGTTAAACAGACTTATGTTGCCTTGCCTGGTTACAGTAGGCAATTAATAGATGTCTATCAAGTGAAAATGATGAGTGAATCATTTTACCTTCTGGGATTCACATGTCCAACTTTAGAAAAGAGGGAACTGGACTTCCAAATTAAGGTCTTGATCCCTTCCAGAAGTGTTCTGACAAAATACATGTCTCATATTTAAGGCAAAACTTCCCTTGTGGGTAGGTTAGAAATAAAGCAAAAAGAGAAAAAGGTAGTGACTAGGCTGGTGGGTTCTCATCCTCACAGTCAGAACTAGAGAACATGATTCCAAAAACAGAAACAGCAGGAGAAACAACAGTAACAGGGATTATTTACAGGGAGTAAGAAAGGGGAGAAGAGAGAGACAGAGGGAGTTTTTCTTACCCCAGATAGTGCCTGTGGTTCAGAGGAGTCTGGAGGCCAACCAAGTAGCCAGCAGTGACAAGATGACCGCTGGCCCACTGAGAGACTAGCACAGGCCACACACGTTGGGGAGGAGATTGACCATCCATGGAGAAGGCCTGTGTGGGGCAACCAGGAGCAGGGTGGGCACAGGTTCATTGTTGATTTGGGGAGACAGATAAAGCAGGGAACCAAGTTGTAGCGGCAGGAAGGGACAGTGCAGGATCTCTATGATTCTATGCAGACAGGGTGAAGGAGAAGTCCTAGAGCCCTCAGTGGCTTTTCAGGCTTGTTAGGATTTTACTGGGTACACAGCAGGCAGGGGTGCTGGGAGGCTGGCAGGCCTCTCTGGCATTCTCTGGCAGTCTCTACTTCTCTTTCAGTCTCTCTTTCGCTCTCATTCTTTCTGCTTCTCTGCTTCCACTGGCATCCCCATGACACCGCCCTTATAAGCCCAGGTGAATCCCATCTACCTATGCCCATACCCTACTCCAGGTGCCCGCCATCAGGCATGCATTCAGGACCACAGGGATCCATCACCCATCCTAATGGCGGGAGGGCAGAAAAGCCTGACACTTTTTACCTTACCCTACACAAGTACAGGCAGACCAGCAGGCAGGGGGCTGGCATGAGCAAGTCCCCGCTATCTCCCTGCTCCCTCTCTAAGTCTCTCTTGTGATGATCTCAGTCTTGTACTCACAGGTACACCTGACCTGTGCTCTCTGGTTTCTTGGCCGGGGTGTCCACAATTGCAGGCATGTGGCCCTGTGCTCACGCTTCTTAGCCCGGGTATCCAGTATGCCCCATGCTCTTGCTCCCAAGCAATTTTTCCATCAACACAGTATCCCGTGTTGGCAATGAAACCTAGGCAGAAAACAAGGCCGCAGGTGGCAGCTGTAGAAGCTAGTGGTGGGAAAGAGGAAAACGGCCTGAGTAACTATTTTCCCTACAACCTGTCTGCCACCGCCTGGGGACAAATGCCAGGACCCAGCTGCATGCAGTGTTGCCACCTGCTGGGGCCTGAGGGCAAACAGTGGGACCAAAATTGCCCAAGTACAGATGACATTGGGTAACCCACCAAAGAGGACACCAGACAGGGGCACAGGAACCGCAGAACAAGTTGCTGGATGAGAAAAAGCACAAGTCACAAGAACTGGAGCCACACAGTAGTTGTCCACCCCAGACAGCCAGCCAGCCTGGTGCAATCTGGCTTTTTTTTTTTTTAAAGATCTATTTATTTATCCATACATGCACTGGGCACAGTCAGAAGTGTGGGAGGGTGAGAGAATTCACCAGAGCCAGAGCGGGGAACAGAACAGGCAGACGAAGTACACTGCTGAGGGGAGCAGCGGGCATTGCAGGAGACGTCTGCGCGCCATGTGGTACCTTCCTCCGGTGGCCAGGGAGCAGCCAGGGATCGAACCGGTGCTGCAGAGGCTGCAGGCAGCTTCGCACTCAACTGTTGCGCTACCAGGGGAGGCCCCAGTCTGGCTTTTTAACTTTCATGGCTGCTCCACTCTGCCCCCTGTCCCTGCATCCTGGGGGAAAACAGGTGCTGAGGTTGCCTGGGAGGCTAAGCCGGGCTGTTCCTCCAAGGAATATTGGCTCTCTCTGCTGCCTCTAGTCACAGAAAATGTTTAAAAGAACATTCTGGAGCAAAGCCCCTCCATAAAATAAAATTATCCTAGCAAGGAGAATAAGGTAGTCATAACAAAGTTAACAATGAGTGATCACCACCTAAGAGGCAGGCATTTTACATGCGCTATTTTACAGAATTCTCAAAACCTTTGAGGTAGTTACTATTGTTTATTCCCATATTAGACAAAAAGGCACTAGGACTGAGAAGTTCAACCAATTGACCAAAGTCACACATTTAGTAGGTAGGTGAACACACTGGGATTCAAGCTCAGGCTTTGTGTGGCTCTAAAGTGTGTGTGCTTAACTTCTGACTTAAATTGTCAAACCACTTTAAGCTTATGAAAATAGAAGTAAAGCCTTGGGCTTTGGTGGATAGGAGCTGGATCAGAAGGGGAAGAACATATTTTATTAAAGTTTCTGTAGAGCTTTTGATAGTCAATGTATAGTGGTGTGAGACACAGCTCCTTTGGGAAAAATTCCTAAGAAGGAGGAAAGTTTTACATCAGATGAAACAAGGCCTTGGCAGTGGTGTGGCTGGGCTCTGCCTATAGGCTGCAAGGTCTTGGACAAATCAATTAACCTTTATGAGCTTTACAAGCATATGGCCTATAAAATGAGGATAATCCCTTTAATGACTGTCTGGCATGGCCATTATGAGGAACCAGTGGAAAAAATATACAGCCCACATAAAAATGAGACCCACGGAAGGCATTCTTAGAAAGGAGAGAGGGGCTGCATGCCTTAAGATAAAGCCACTTGCATTTGTCGGGGGGGGGGGGGTTTGGGGGGTTGGAGAGAGGAGATCCTTAAGCAGAGCTTGAAAATTTGCACAAATTCCAGGGTCAGATGAGTGAAGGACACTTACCACTGACAGGGAGCAGTCCCCACAGAGAAGAGGCCTGCAACAACAAGGTGTGTCTGGTGAAGAGTAATTGACTTGTTCAAACCGGAACCTGAGATGTGGCTGGGCGCTGAGCAGCAGATGAGGACAGAGAGAGAGGCCTGGGGATGCTTCTGATGTTTTCCATAAGGATGAAAAATTGGTACATTTATATTGAAATGAAAACGAAAATATAGCTGAAGCATAAATGAGAAAATGTTCTGTGTAAGTCCTCTGCCAGCTCCAGCGCACCAATCCAAACGTTAGTTATTGCTTTTGCTACTGGTGTTGTCAAGTTACAGCAAGCCAGGCGTTGCCATTCTTAAAAGATTGCACGGAATTTCAAAGTCATAGGAAATACTAAAAAAATCAAAACAAAACCACCACCACCACAAACATCCAGCAGGAGGAGGGAAGCCATCGCCATGCAAATTGAGGGTGATTTATTACCATGAGTAATCAATAGTAGTAGGTCCACATCAATTTTATATCTAATTTAAAATTTTGAGGTCTCAATGTGCTCATTAAAGAATATAATGGATTTACATATTTTAATTATGTTTTATGGATTGTGAACATAATGTAATTAAGAGACTTTTCAGGAGGCATGATGAATGAACGGGGTGGCCTGACATATGGCAAGAGACACCACACCGATGGACTCTGGAGAGCGCCACTCAGCCCGGCTGGTGGCTCAGGCCAGCACGACGTTCATGATGACGGAGCCTGCTGACGCTGTGAGCTGCAAAGGAGGACACAAGGACACAGGAGCCTGGGCAGCAAAAGCTGCCACCGAGAGTCTGGCTGCCTGTGGTTACTGGTCCTTTTTCAAAGCACTCACACCTGCCCCCACCAACCTTCCCCTCTGCTGACACCTTAGTACAAACCCACCAGCTTCTCTATTTTTTGTTTTATTTGTGGCTAAAGAAAATAACTGAATTCAGTCTCTTAACCATTTTAAGTGTACAGTTCAGTGGTACTGAGAACGTTTACTTTGTTGTGCAACTGAATCCAAGAACTGCTGTCATTTTGCAAGACTGACACTCTGTGCCCATCAAATCCACTCATTCTCCCCCTCCCCCTCCACTCCTGGTATGCTGCTTTCTGTCTGAATATGACTAGGCCATGTGCCTCATATGAGCAGAGTCCTACGGTATTTGTCTTTTCATGACCGACTTATTTTAGTCATTGAAGCTTCATCCACGTCACAGCATGTGACAGGATTTCCTTTCAAGGCTAAGGAATATTCCATTGTATGTATATCCTACATTTTCTGTATCCATTCAGACTTTCTTGGCATTGGACCACACCGTTGACACTTCTCTGCATAGCTGTGATGCCTTGACTCTACTCTCAGGATTCCTTACACTTACCTCAGCCTCAGAGGGGTCTTTATACAATGACCAGGTCACTTCCACGTTGAAAAGGTGTTGAACTTTGGATCTTTATCACTCCCTGAGATTGACTGTGCCCTTACCATCAGGCTCCACAGCCTTGCAGCTCTTCCCTCACATAGCCACACCCAGGCTACTCATCCCAGGCTGGGTCACCTCTCCTCAGTGTTCACCACTTCCAAGTATTTTCAGGTGTCCCTGCCTGTTATGTCTGAGTCCACTCCTTGCCAGACTCTTCTGGATCCACCTTTGTCTAAGTCAACTCTAAACCAAATAAAGAAGAGTCTAGGAAAATGGTTAGCAAACTATAGCCAGTGGGTCAATTCTGGCCCTGTGCCTGTTTTTATAAATAAAGTTTTATTGCCCATTGTTCATGTTGTCTGTGGCTGCTCTCCCAATACAATTCAAAGTTCTTTAAAGAAAATATGTGCTGACCCCTGCCTTAGGCCATTGCTAGTGTTCAAATCTGGCTCTGCTACTTGTTAGCTAATTTTGGGTGATTCAACATTCCTGAAAGAGGATAATACTGTGAAGACTGAGGCATATATACATATAAAGTTCTCAGTACTGATGCCAGGATGGTTGTTAAGGCAACGGCAGTGTTTAGGTTGGCTTATCAAACAGACACAATTGGATCCTAAGCAGTGGTTGCAGCCCAGACTTGGCTTCCCAAGAATCACTGACAGTGTGGGCTTTGGAGTCAAGAAAATTTAGGGTCCAAATTCTAGGTCACACCAATTTTCAATTAATTTAATATAAACTGGGGGTATTGAATTTCTTCTCTGTGAAAAGAGGAAAATAATACCTAGCTTTCAGGTTTATTGTGGGGATTAAAAACAGCCAGCATTTTAATTATGACTTATGGATTAAAAAATCCTGCTCATAACAGCCAAAAGCAGACACTCAGAAGAGGGCAGCTTCCTTTCTCCTTCCTGAGTATCTCCTGAGGATGAAATTCACCAGTTATAGCTCTAATCACCTGCTTTGTTCAACTATCTTTACCACACCCTTTGGCGGACAGGATGGCTTGTGAACAAGCCTCCTGGGTGGATACCCCTGGGAGTGCTCCCTGCACTGTCAAGGGTGTCCGTGTGTGTCTGCATGCTCCTTCTCTCAGAATGATCTGGTAACTGTCATTTATGTTGGTCTGCAGTCTCCTGGCTTTCCCTTCTCACAGCTACTATTGGCCTCTAGGGGGAGCTCAAGGCTTCATCATCCTCCGCCAGGGTCAAAGGCAATAACTATAGTCAACTAACAGGTGCTCTGTAAATATTACTGAATGAAGGGAGAGGTGAGTGGAAGAATAGGTATCAGGGATGATAAAGGTGAAGCTTAGCTTCTGAAGGATTTTGCTCAATTAAATTTTTTCTTTTCTGATTTTCTTATTTTTGCTTCATTCCTTTAGCCCTGGGGGCCCTAGGATAACTTCAACTCGGATAATCCATACTTTATCCTGCCACCATCCCTCTTTAGAAAGCTAGATGCCAATTAAAGTGCCGCTTAAAGGCAGAGACCAGCCTGGCTTGGGTGCCTGGGCCAGCTGCTCCGGGTCCCACACAGGACATTCCTGACATGGAAATGCTTTTCTTCCTTTGTCTTAACCTCGCTTGTCCTCAGCACGTGAGAACTTGAGTACCAGATTCGAACCTCTAGGAAAGAGGCCAAGTTGACCTCTGACCTTGTTCACATCGGGTAAAAATATCCCGTGACAAGGACAGCATCAGATTGGGTGGTTATACTACTGTTTGAGAACAAAAGATTCAAATAGAAACAAAATGTTCCTGGGCTTGAACTTACCCTCAGCTTCTTGAGGGTGAATTAAGCCTCATTTTGTGGTTGGTCAAGGATTTTTTCTTTTTAAAAAGAGGCAGAGGGGGGTGAAAGAATTCACCAGAGACAGAGGGGGGAGCAGAACAGGCAGATCTACTGAAAAACACTGCTGAGGGGAGCACAGGCGACACAGGAGGGGTCTGCTGCACCATGTGGGTATCTCCCTGGCCAGCCAGGAATCGAAATCGCGATGCAGAGATGGCAGACAGTTTCACAGCGCTACAGTCAACCTACTGCGCCACCGGGGAGGCCCTGCTCAGGGATTTTGGATACTGGTTCTTAGCTTAATCGTATTTTTTGTTTTCTCTCTTTCTATTCTGGGGTGAACAGAGCATGGTTCCACTGAGGAATGACTGGCTAGCCCTCCTGTTGAGAACTTTTCAGAACCATTGGGTGGAAATGTTGACCGACACATTTGTTTTCCTGGGGCAGGTCTGCTCAAATGTGGGCAACTGCTGATGGAGTAAGATTCTCAGTGGGGATCTCCTGCTCCTGTCTGTTGAAAGTATGATGTTATGTGGCAAGACTATCTGTGAGCATTTAAATGTCTGAAGTGTTGAGTACTTTCTTTGAAAACAATATTAACTTTTCACCTGAGGAGATCAGCGCAGATGGGGCCACTGCCTCCTGACTTTCATGGCATCTGAGGCTCTGTCACTTACTATATGACAATGAGCAGGTACACAGTCTCTCTGAGTCTCAGTTTCCTTATTTATAAAACAGCAACAGTGTGTCACGACAAGCATGTGTTTGGAGAATCGCATTCTGCATCATTAATTTTCTGGAGTCCAACACAGTCAGACACTCATTGTCAGCCCTCTTCCCCACACCCTACCAACATTTGATTACTATGCATTTGATTACTTTGGCCTGAGCCAACTCCCTTAACAAATGTTTCTACCTTAGATTAAAATTAATTCAAAGACAGGGACCAGCAACACATCCTGTAAGGGACTAAGAAAATGGCATTAATTTTGCAAATTAATAAATATGCAAATGGAAGCTTTGTATGGAATAGGCTATATAAGCAGGAAATAAATTGTGTTGTAAATTATGCATTGCCATATGGAGCAGATACCCTTGACTTAGCATGCAAGGCAGAGAAAGCTGGAGCAGACCTTGCTGTAATGGCTTCTGAGAATGAGTGGCATGCTCGTCCAACAGCCACCCCGGGTGCTGAGTCACACAGCTGGTTCTGGAGTGGCTGTGGAGGCCCCACAGAGTGCAGGCTGCTACCCAGTCATTGCTGAGTGTAATCTGGGGAAGACCATTGCAAGGTCCACAAGAGGACGGGCAACTGTGAGCGCCTATGAGACAACCCATGTGCACTGAACTTGCTGCCTGGGCTTGGGGGCAGAAATGTTTGCAGGATGGGGGGGCTCTCCTGGGCTCCTTGAGCCTTAGCTGGAGGCACCCCAATTCCAATTCAAGGCAGGTGTGCCTGGCCTGGGGACTTGTGCACTTGTGCCAGATTGATCCGTCAATCATTAAGAAACAAATAGTCTAAGAACAGTCCAGGTGTTCCACACTGTGCTAAACAGACGCTGCAGGGTAGCAGTTCCCCATTATGACTCTTTAGCAGAATCACCTGGGAACTTTCCAAAAATAAGTTCCTGGGCTTCTAACTCCAGAATCTTGATGCATCAGGTCTGGGCTGGGAATCTGTTTCCAAACATCTAGGCAATTCTGATGATCAGCTAGGTTTTGGAGTCATGACCCTGGGGGAAGTTTTTCCTTGGCCTTGGCCTTTTCGGGTCTTGGAAGGTAAGGCCAGGCTTCCCAACCCAGTGGTCCAGTCCTGGCTTGGGTTCTTCATGGCCTATGGGCTTAGTAGGAGCACAGTGTGCCCACGAGTCTGCAGGAGAAGGCTTTGGGGGCCACAAGTCATGGCTGGCTCTGAGTAACAAGGACAGAAGAAGCAGGGAGGGATTTGGAGATGGAGAAGCTGACTGCCATGGGAGATGGGCTCCGAGTCATCCTCTGGGATCACTTGGAGTCAGACACGGCTGGACTGGAATGCCAGTTGAAGATAAGCTTTTCGCATTTTCAGGTTACCTTACACATTTTCCCATGGGGGTGCTAAACAGTGGCCCAGACCTGGTGTAGCTTGAGGTTTGTGCTCAGGGCCTGGGATTTAGAAATCTGTGTAAGAAACAAACATGGTAGGGCCTCCCCGGTGGCGCAGTGGTTGAGTGCTGGGCTGCGAAGCTGCACACAGCCTCAGCAGCACTGGTTTGATCCCTGGCTGCCAGGTGAGGGTCCCACCTGGCGCGCAGACCTCTCCTGCCACCTGCTGCTCCCCTCAACAGCGTACTTCATCAGTCTGCCTTTTCTGCTCCCTGCTCTGGGGCTCTGGTGAATTCTCTCACCCTCCCACGCTTCTGACTGTACCCAGTGCTTGTATGAATAAATAAATCAATCTTTAAAAAAAAAAATTAAAAAAAGAAAATGAAACAAACATGGCAACCCCCATCGTTCCGACCCCAACAGTTCTCACAACCAAGAATGATTTGGAAAAAACTCATTTCCCTCCTAGAGACAATACACTGGCGAGACCTGCAGTTCCAGGATGCTGCTCCTGTCTCTCTCCTTAGCCTCCTTTTCAAAACAGCATCTTTCCCACTCATGCTCTCCTTCACCTCACACGGCCCCTCATTCGCCCTGTCTCTGCAAGATGAGACTCAGAGGCTAGTCTGACAAGGACAAGAAAGAAATGAGACCAGCCAAGGCAGTGCACTCCGGACTTGATCCCCCTCCCCCTCCAGCCTGGCCCGTGGATTAAAGTGATGGCTGGCGTCGCACATTCAACCCTGGATGGACTTGGGTGTTGCTGGCCTTGGTGGTTCTCACTGCCACATGGAGCATTCCTTGGGTGGGGTGGGCAGATTCAGAAACACACACCTCCGAGAGGAACCTACATCCCAGATTCAGCCCAGGCGCTGCTGAATCTGAACAGGGCCTGGGGATTTGCATTTTCATTGTCTCCACGGGTTTTTTAATATGGCTTACTCCTCTGACTTCTGCGGTATTCCCACAAGGGCTGGCCTGACCTAGCCTTATACCCTGCATGATGGGGAGCTCACCCACTCAGGACCCTGCTGAGAAAGCCATCCACAACCACGGCCCGACATCATACATCTGTCTGACACCACTGTAGCAGCCTAGGCTTGGCAGTTGTGGTGACCTTGGGCAAATTCCTAATTGCTTCACATTCCAAGCTGTGTGGCCTTGGACATAAACCCTCAAGTCTCAGTTTTTTTATCTGTAAAATGGGAAAGATAAGAAGACCAATCTTGCAGGGCAGTGCAGGGGTGTCAGGATGCAGTGACTCAGGGGCAGAAGGGATTTGAAGAGGTGATCAAGGGTTACTAATCATTGCCTCGGGCAAATCTGCCTTCACGGGAATGTGCTGAGTCCAGGGGCTGGCCCAGCCTCTGAGGCAACTCTCTTCCATTCAACATGGCGCCCCCCCTCTGACTGAAGCCTGTGGTCCGGCCCCTCCTCATCTCATCTGGAGCTAAACATCCCTGTGGATCTCCGAGTGCTGGCTGTGTTTGCCATCCCTGGAGGTATCTCATTTTACAGCTGGGCAAACCCCAGCATGCAAAGTTCACGTCTCTGCAAAGTCATGCAGTTAGAGAAATGTCTGGGCAGCAGGTGGCAAAATGGTGTTGTTATCGGACCCACATAGATAATCACGCCTCGCTACTAATAATTCTCCATCTAGTTCATGTTTTATAATTTACAGGGGACTTCCACATCCATTATCTCCTCTAGCCCTCCCCACGCCCCTGTGCGGGGTGATTTCGTGTCGTGAGGCTGTCGCCAGCCCCTGGGTAGCACGTTGCTCTTTCAAAACCCTTCTATGACCGTGATCTCCCTGGATCTATCTCCCTCACACCCTCGGGAGGCAGAAAGGGCAGGAACTATCAGAGGAAGAAACAGGAAACCGAAAGTGTAATGCTGGCACAGTTTCCACAGAGCCATCGATTCATCCAGGCCTCCGACTGGGACCCAGGCCCTCAAAACCCGCTTGGCTTCTGACCTTCCTCTTACCCTTTTCCTAAATAGGTGGGCTTTTTTTTTTCCCTTTCATTCTGGGATGTTAGGATAAAACTAGCCAAAAGAGCACAAAAATGGTGTTCTTGTCAAAAAGATAATACAGCAGCCAGAACCGCTGCTTTCTTACTGAGCTGAGTCATTATGCCCTCAATCAAGGTCAAGGTTTAGCCACCACCATGACACTTGTGTGCCTGCTGGCCAGCGCAAAGCCCTGGAACATACACTCAGGCCTCCAGGGCAGACAGGTTGGTGACTCAGGCCCAAGTCCAGGCTGAGCTCTCTTCCTCCGAGTGCGGAGGTCAGGGGCTCGGCCATCTGCGGGCTTGCTGCCTTTTGCCTTCTGTTCACTGGCAGACCCTGAGGTGGGGGCTGGTTGCCATGAGTCTGTCAACCTGCCTAATCACTCCTGCTCAGGCTGGCTTGAAGTCGCCCCAGGGAGAGAAGAGACACAAATCCCCCCAGCCTCCTGTGCCTCCTGCGTCACGCAGGGGTCACTCAGCTCAGGGACACCATCAGCTGTGCTGGGTGTTGTCTGGGGATTCAAGGATGGGCTAGAGGGATGCAAAGCTGCAGGTGGAACCACCGCATGGTGGGGACCAGCACGGGAGCGCCTCTCCCTGGGGGAAGGAGTAGGCGGTGGAGGCTTGGAGACAGAACCCCAACCTGGGTAGGAGACAGAAGGGAGTCGTGCTAGTCAGAGACTGGGTGTGTCCACGGTGATTCAAGGGGGATGAGGGTCACGCGAGGGAGCTGGGCTCTGCCCTGGATCTTACTGCTCCCTTTCCACTCCTTATTTCAGGCTCCTGGTGTTGTGGGTTCTATTCTCGCGCTCCTGTATTATTATTAGTGGTTGGTTGTACCTTCAGTTAAAATTACACTCTGAATGCTGTGTGTGAGGTGATGGTTGGGATGGTGACTTCATGAAGCAAGAGTGATTCCAGGAATAGAAGTTCAGATAGAGCGAGAGAATCGTGGCCTCACAAGCTTCAGGGAGCCAGTGGAGAATATTTGGGGGCAAGTGTGAGGAGGGAAGGCCTGCGAACCTGTATCGCTATAGTCAAGTCTGTGCCAAGACTGTTAGCTGAGACGGAGATGTAATTTTTCAATCTCTCAGCAAGACTTCCCTACCTTTAATACATTGTTCTTTCTAAAATGCTCTTTAAGGGCTAAAGTCTTGAGTGACTATTTAGAGAGAGTTAGCAGATTGGTTTCCTGAGATTGGAAGTACTTTGCAAACTGTTCATTCTGTTCTGAAAAACAGAAGTAAGGAAAAGATTTGGATTTAAGAGGGCTGGATTCAACTCTGGGTCTTATTAGACTTTATTTTCTTACAGCGGTTTTAGGTTCACAACAAAATTGGGCAGCAGGAACACAGATTTCCCCTATACACCCTGTCTACACACACACACACACACACACACACATACACACACACACACACACACACACAGAGTCTCTCTCACTAAAACATCCCCCATGAGAGTGGTGTATTTGTTACAAAGGGTGGCCACACTAACATATCATAAACACGCAGAGTCCATAGTTCACAATGGGGTTCACTCTTGGTGTTGTACATTCCGTAGATCTGGACAAATGTGTGGCATATATCCATCACAACAGCATCAAGAGAGCATTTTCACTGTCCTAAAAATCCTCTCTGCCCTGCCCATTCGTGCCTCCTCCCCCGCACCCCCACCCCCAGCAACCACTGATCTTAATACTGTCTCCATAGTTTTGCCTTTTCTAGAATAAGGCAGAGTTGAACTGGGCTTGCGTTTTATGATTAGGCTGAACCATGTGAAACTGACATTTTATACGTCAATGTTAACAATTTCACATGGTTTAATATAATAGCCATGGGGACATTGGATGAGTCATTTAGAGTCTCTGGTGTCCCCTGCTTGGTCTCCATGGGTCTCACTATGAAGTTAAACCTCTTCTGCCATATCAGCACCTCCTAATCACTCCCCAAGTCCTGTAGTCTACCTCTGAAATCCTGAGGGTCAAGTTCACTTTCTCCACCCTCCTGGGATTGCCTTAATCCAGACCTTCATCCTATCCTGTGTAGGTCTTGTCACAGACCCTGAGTGGTTTAAATGAGTCCATTCTTCCTACTATTAGGTCTAGTTCCAGAGAGATCTCCAGTGGCCCCATTCCCTGCTCAACAGCTTCCATGGCCTCATCACCGCCTGCGAGAGAGCACCTTTCTGATTTGGACCCTTCGGACACTTCCAGGGCTTCTCCCTGAGAACTCCTCTCCAGAACCAGGCAGCAGCCCTCACACCCTTCCCTTCATTCCAAGTTTGACTCAGTGACACCCTGCCTTCCCTGTCTTAACCTTCCTGCTCTCCCCTCTGGGAGAAAACTATTTAGCCCCTCAAACCCAGCTCATCCTTCCTTGTCTGCAACAAAATGTTGCTGCATCTCCTATTGTCTGTTGACACCAGACAGGTCCTGCACTGGACCTTGAGCCAGTGCACTTGACCCACCTTATTCATCTTTGCATCTCTGATACTGGCATTCGGTAAACATTCTTTGCAAGGATGAGTGAGCCAAGACGTGAGTATGTATGACATGTGGACATCTGAGAAAAAGGCCAGAAGCTATTCCCTTTGAAAGCAGGATTAGAATACTTTGAAATTCTTCATCTTCTCGAAGCTCCCAACTCTGAAGTTTTGGCTAAAGTTTGAGGTTTTATTTCAGGCATTGTTCTGAATGAAAGTAACAAAAACAGTCTCAAGGACAAAAAAGTGGTTTTTTTTTATATCAATTCTATCCAGTGATTTGACTGCCTTATTTGCCAGCGTTCCCTATTCCCAGAGGAGGAACGTGTGTGTGCACTCGTGTGTGCTTGTGCCAGGAAGGGCCTGGCAGACAGGTAACCACACTTTCTGACAAAAACTATATTTATACTGTAATCTGTTTTCCATAAAAATGGTTTAATGATGCCACGTATTCATTGCTTTGCTCTAGTAAATAGGCCCGAGAGCTGGCAGAGGCGTGCAGATGAGACAGACAGCATTGGGCGGCTTGATTCATCTGGCAACAGTGAAGGTCGTGAATGTCCTACTCACTGACTCACTGACTGTAATTCGGGAGGTGTCTCTATAAACTCTCAGACTCTATGTCTGTGTCTTATCTCCTCTTGACATTGAAACATTAAGGCCAGTAGGACACTAAATAAGCCAAAACAGCCCCTTCGTACTTTTCCTCAAGCGTGAGCACTGTGGGCAAACACTCTGAGTTCCCTAGTCCTTCCATGACCTTGGGAGACCCAGCAGTCGGGAATAATACTCATTAATTGGGGTTCAGAGCCATGCAAGTTCTGCTGGGGTGGTAGCTGTCCTGTGCCCACTGGCTCCTAGGATCTGGACTTAGGTGGACTCTGATCAGGAAGCATGCAGTCAAAGGAATATTGGAGTCCACAGTCTTCTGGCTCACCAGGTTATTCTCAGAATGCTGGACCCAGAAATGTGAGTGCCCACCAGCACCATGTCCAGAAGACATGGACCCCGTGAATTCATCCCAACTTGTCATTACCCAGGGTATCTTAGTAGGCAGCTGTTCTCAGATCTTTGTAGGCCACACACAAAGATTTTTTTGAGGTTCCATTCTAATACATATATTTGCTCTCAACAACCTCCTTTACACCCACACACACAGACACAATAACACATATACCAAACATCCACAGCCCCACCCCCATGCACACATATACTTTCACACACACTTCTACACAGAAATGCTCACACTCAGACCACACAGCAAGAACACGGTGTTTGAAAGCCAGGGAGTGAGGTCTCATGTAAAACCTAACCTGCCACACCTTGATCTTGAGCTTCCAGCTTCAGAACCATGAGCAAATAAATGTCTGCTCTTGAAGCCTCCCCCACCCCCACCCTGCAGTATTTTGATGTAGCAGCCCCCTAGCAACCTGATACAATGAGTATTTAAGTTGTTATCTCACTCTGTGGGGAGTATGTGCTCAATAAACATTTCCTTATCTGGCTCTGGGAGAAGTGAAGTGAAATGGTAACAATTTTCAAAGGGACACAGTAAAAGACTTATTGCACAGGCTGATTTGGACTTGCTGACTTGACAGAGGCTGGCAGGCAGAACAGACAGACCAGCTCGAAGCCAAAAGCCCCTCCAGCTCCCTCTGCCTCCAGTGCTCAGCAGCCACCTGGGGCTTTGCAGTCTGTGGGTCTCACCTGTGCATCTGGCATCTTCGGAGCTTCCTCGGTGCTGGCGGGCCGCAGCATTTGTGTCTTCTGCTCCGATGGAGTGATAGCTTGCCCAGCACCTTAATCCCCACGTGTCACTGATTTGTTATTTGAAAGTTAAATCACTGACCTGGATGGTAGCCAGATGTGGGGCTCATGTTCCCCTCTTCTACCTTTCGATTGATGTACCTGTTTACTAACTGATAAGTTTAAGTGCTCCCTGCTGCATTTCACAAATAATCCAGCAAATCCTTGAGATTTATTTTAACGATTGATTAGAACAGTCAATGTTGTACACAGAGGATTAAAAAAAGAAATATTTGGAATCTACTTAAGTATCTGTTCTCTCTGAGGCAGTCTTGACTCCACCAAATTTATACTGCCACAGGCAGAAAGGGATGGAAAATTCACATAGTCTATGTAATGAGGACACTGGGTCAGTCCTTAAAAGACATGGATCCTAATCTCAATCTAACCTTGGATTGATGGATTGATGGTGTGACCTCCCCAAGCCCTTTGCTTATTTAATTAGTTTAATTTAATTCTTTTATTGTGGTTAAAAAATGCTTACCACAAAATTTACCATCTTAACTATTTTTCAGTGCATAGTGCAGTGATGTAAGCCAGATGAACTTTGCTTGCAACAGATCTCTGGAACATTTTTCATCTTGCAAAACTGAAACCTTATCCCCATTAAACAACATCTTCTCTTTCCTCTTACCCCTCAGCCCATGCAAACAGCCCATGACTGTTCTTCAGTCCCTTTCTTCATTCTCATTTCTTTTTCACTATTAACAGTCCTCACCTATAAAAAAGGAAAATCGCATTCCAAACTTCAATCTTTGTCACCAGATTATGTTAAGTCAAGTCCTAAGAAACTATAATATGATGGAAATATATATCAATAATCTACACATTACATGTGATTGACATTTATTATTTATAAATATATCAGTTATGCATATACACCATACATATATACACATACACATATATATATATATGGAGAGAGAGAGATATTTATTTTTTATTTTAAGAAATTGACTCATGCAACTGTAGGGGCTGGCAAGTATGAAATCTGTGGGGTAGACTGAAAACTCAGGCAGAATTTCTATTTCTTCTTGTCTGCAAACCTCCCTTTTGTGCTGAAGGCTGCTTGGGTGAGGCCCACCCACCACATCTAGGATGATCTTTAAGTCAACTGATTGTAGATGTGAACTTCACCAATGAGCTACCCTTACAGCAACACCTAGTGTTTGACTACAAAAGCGGATTCTGTAACCTAGCCAACTTCAGACATAAAACTCACCATCATAATACCTTACTACCAAATTTCCTAATTGATCTCCCCACTCCTGTATGTCCTGACTCAAGGGTCTCCAAGCCATTTCCAGGCAGTTTACTAAAGGACATCTCTGGGGCAGTGCGGGGAGAGGGGGTGTCTCCTCTGCTTGACGTGCATTCTCACTAGATGAAAATCAAGTGCTTATCTGCCCTTTAGATGATGGCCCCCACATCCCGTGTTTTGTTAACATAAATATCTCATTTATGCTAAATCCTTCTCCCTACTGCTCCTTGCCCCACCCCCCACACTTGGGCTTCCCTGATAATGTGCCCCCATAAGCATGCCTGGGGTCACGTCTCCCCCTTCTAGTTCTGCCTATCAAAACTGCTTCTTCTTCAATCACTTGTCCAGTATCCAAGTCATTATCTTACATCAAAATGTGCTTCTTCTACTGTGTTGCTGGAGCTCAGTTAATGTATTCCTTTCCTTTGCATGAACTAGGAATCTCAAATAAAAATTTAATAGATGGCAGACTGGGGGAAGATATTTCCAATGCCTAAAACAGTCAAGGGAATAATTTCTAGAACATACAAAGAAATTCTTCAAACCAACACAAAAGGACAAGGAAAACCAACAGAAAAACAGGCCAAACATATCTCAAGGCAATTCACAGAAGGGGAAACCTTGGTAGGCAAGCATGTATATGAACAAATACTCAAACTCATCAGTAATCAAATGAATGGAAATTAGAACAAAGTGGAGATAGCACTTTGTAATTGTGCAGATGGCAAAAATGAGAAAGGCAGATAATGGTAGATATTAGATAGAATGTGAGTGATTTCAGGTCTTTCCTGGTCTCCATCTATCACTCTATTGATTTGGGAGTCATTAGATTCTTAGCTGAGGTTTGTCCCTGAGTCTCATACCTGCAAATACAACTCATTATTAGATATCTTTGTTTCAAGGTGCCATTGGTTTATTAAATGCAACATGTCCAAAATGGAACTTGGGCTGTGATTGTCTTCTATTTTCTTCCCCAAAGGACCACCTGTCATCTATTAGTTTGCCTTAGTCATTCAAATTCCTAATTCCTTCCTTTCCCTCCCTCTCCCCAATCTGCCACGAGGCCCTTTATAGTTTACCACTTCAGTGGATTTGACATCTGTCTCCCATGTTCCACCCTTTCCAAATGCTACCCTAACTCAGGCCATCATCATTCCGTGCCTGAATTAGTGAAATTGTTTCTCATTTTTTCTTTCTCTACAATCTTGCTAACTAATTGAATAATGAGTATTTTCTATTTGCTAACCACTTTGACATAAGAGTGAACAAGACCCAGTCCATGACCTCAAGGAAATTGTCCTTCTCTGAAGAGAGTGAAGGACATGTGTGCAAAGAATTCCAATCCCATGAGGAAAAAGGGGAAAAGTGTAGTCACTATGGGAGCTGGAGGAAGGGCAACTGGTGCAACATAATCTAAAAGGGCCATCATCTAAAGGGCAGCTAAGCACTTGATTTTCATCTGGTGGGGATGGGTGTCAAGCAGAGGAGACGCCCCTACTTCCCCCTGCTGCCCCAGAGATGTTCTTTTTAGTAAACTGTCTGGAAATGGCTTGGAGACCCTTGAGGCAGGGCATACAGGAGCCAGGAGATCAATTAGGAAATTTGGTAGTAAGGTATT
The DNA here is from genome assembly GCF_014898055.3 of Talpa occidentalis. Taxonomy (NCBI): domain Eukaryota; kingdom Metazoa; phylum Chordata; class Mammalia; order Eulipotyphla; family Talpidae; genus Talpa; species Talpa occidentalis. The sequence goes on along the minus strand of NW_023601212.1, from coordinate 77,197,974 downwards.
ATGATGGTGAGCTTTATGTCTGAGGTTGGCTAGGTTACTGAATCCACTTTTGTAGTCAAACACCAGGTGTTGCATCAAGGATATCTTGTTGATGAAGTTCATATCTACAATCACATCTACTCTCACGAGCTATGCATGTGGTGTGGTCCTCCTTAAATACAGGTCTGACCTTCTGCCCCTAACCAGAGCCTCTCCAAAGGCTCCTGCCACATTTAGGATGAAATCCTTGACACGGTATAAGCCCAAACATGGGTTATCTCTGGCTATCTTTATAGCTCCTTTATGAAGTCTCTGGATGTGAAAAACACTCACATCCCACGCAAAAATCCATCCTTTCTTTTGCTTCTGAATGAACCAACGTACAGCACCTATCATACATTGAATGGTATTTGGGGTTGGTGAACAATTAATTATAGTTCTGATGAAGTTGTGTATTAAATATCTGCAGCTTCCTGCTGTCATTCCCCTGCTCAAAAATATAGTGATAACCCAACAGGAATTCTGTTCATTAAATGCCTACAATATGCAATGAATTGTGTTAAACATCGTGGGGGAGGCAAAGACGAGCTGGCCAAACTCAACACCTGCTCTCTCCCTGCTTCCTAGCTTGACGTCGGCTGTGTTACTGACTACCCAGCTTTCCATGTCTGAATGCTGCTCCTTCACCTTCATCTGCTTTGTGTTCTCTGTTTATCCCACTGGAATTTTAAAATCTTCCCCTTGAACTCTTGCTCCGAAGGCCTTCTTCTCCTGTGTGGCTCTCATCCTACCTGTCCTTTGTTTATGTACCTGCCAACTCCTGCCTCCACCACAATGATCTCCTTTAATGTGGAGGTGCTCTCTGATTTAACTCTCTGATGCCTGGTATTGTCCAGGTCCTCAGTACATGTGCTGAATTAATGAGAAATACTTCTGATTTTCTCAGAGCTCATAATTTGACTATGGAATCAAGCCCAGTTTTTCCAGCAAAGATTTCAAAGCCTTCTAGAAATAAGCCCACCTTAGCTGATCATCTTCTCCTGATTCACCAAGCCAGACCCTCTGTCTCTTCTAGCTTGGTTGTTTCATTACAATTGAAATATACCACACTTGTTCATGGACTTGAAAGTGTTCATTGAGATGAGTGTTGAAAGTTTATATTGAGCCCTTAACACATGCAAGGCCCAGCTCTAGATGATCAGGATAAAATTATGACAAAATTAGGTGGGGTTCCTCCCCTGCTAGAAAGTACAGAATGAGGAGGAAGCCAGCATCAAGTAAACACTCATTACACATTGGGAATTGCTATCAAAGAAGCCGGGGCTTGATGAGAGATCTTGGTGGGAGTTGCTCTGGCTGCTCCCCTACTGGGGTGTTTGCTGACTCCTCTCAGCCCACCTGCATCCCACCTCTCTTTCAACCTCCTGGCTCATTACTGTCGGCCCTGCCTGTCCCCCGAGGTCTGTATCAGTGCGTTGCTAAGCCAGCGTGACTTTTGCAATCAGCAAAGCTACACTGAGTGTCTACCCTGGAGCCTGAGCTGCAGCGGGAACATAGCTGTGCCACAAGGCCCCCAGCAGCAACCCCATCACGCAACCCTTCCATGGTGTCAGAATCATACCCCTATGCAAACAATGTGCTGTCAGGGAACTTTTTGTATTCATGATGGAGAGAGAGCTCCCAGGCAAGGCAGCTCAAGGCAGGAATGCAACAATTTAACATCACAGCCCCTGACATTCCACCTAACTTGTCCTTACTGACCCCAGCTTGACTCACCCCCTGCCCCCCCTCCCCCCCCCCCCCCCCCCCCGTTGCATCAGCAATGCAGCACTGATAAAGAAAAGAAACAGGAATGGTGGAGCAGGTGTAGGATGCAGGATGCTGCCCAAGAGCAAGAGCCTGGCCTTTTTAGTGACAGAGAAAAGGGTGGGGCAAATTGAATACTGGATTTAGGGCTTTAGGGAGGGTGAGTCCACTGATATACTCCTGACTCCCACCCATGGCTTTAATCTTATTAACAAGGAGTTCCACTGATTAGTCCCTTGGACGCAAAACACATCAGTCATCGGTTCCCTGGGTGTTCCTGGTCATACATGGGATGTATACCTGTTGCCCCAGGGTGATCAAGCATCCTGATCTTGTCTAACTTGAAAGGAGCCTTGAATGCTACACCCCCAGTCCCCCCATCTCAGCCTCCTGCTAAAAAGCTCCTGTTTGCTTCTATTTAACACATTTGCAATGATTTGAGCATTCCTTGTTGACGCTTGGACCAGATTCTTCAATATCCCGAAGCTTAACATACTCCCTCCATCTGGGAACAGACCTGTTAGCTGGGTCTCCTCTGCAAGGCAGTAGGAAGTTTGGTACAACAGTCAGTAAGTCAGGTGATATGAACAAACTGTTAGGGTGTGTGAGTGTGTGTGTGTGTGTGTGTGTGTGTGTGTAGGGGACTAGTGTTTGTATATCTTGCATTTTATATTTATTATATTGCTAATTCTTAAGCATTCCTATGAGTTAATTTGATTATATCTGTTTATATAGATGAAGAACATTAGAGAAGAAAATAACTTGGTGAAGAGCTAACTGGTGGAGGACACTCATGTTCAGGCAAGTGGTTGTAATGCGGTGCGGAATGTGTTTTAACAGCAGCTCTATTATGGATGGGGCTCTAATTTGAGGGGCATCATAAGCACCTGGAAGGCATGTTAAACTATAGTTGCTGCTGGACCCTGTTAATAGAATTTCTGAATATAATAGGCCTGGAGTGGCACCTAAGAACTTGTACTTTCTAGCAAGGCCCTGGCTGCTGCTGCTGCTGCTGGTCCAGGGATCACACTTTGAGAACCACTGTAGAAAAACATGATGTAAGCCTGGGGGAGAGAGAAATCACCAGTGCTTTGGGGCCTTTTAGGGACAGACTCCTAGGGAAAATAGCACTTGGGTTGGGGTGGAAGGTTTTACAGGGGGTCTCCAACTCACCGCAGGGCCATCTCGGGAAAGACAGCAAGCAAGCTGTGCACAGATGTAGAGATAAAAGCAAGTTCAGGTGCACTGAGGAACGCAGTGTGCTTGTAGAACTGGAGCGGCTGCAGAGCCTGCACTGGCAGGAGAGGAAGGGGCAGGGGAGGAGGGTCAGGCTAGCTGGGGGCCAAACGGGAAGCCACGCTGAAGCCATGCTAGAGTTTGGACTTCCTCATTTGCATATCAGGTTTTAAAACAGGAGATTTAAAACCTGATTTCTTTGCCCAATAATGTCTTAGTTGTTCATTCAATAAAGATAAAAAGGTATTAATCACTAACTGTGCCAAGAAATGTTAGGCTTATAAAAATCTCACCATCTATCACGGAATCACTGCAAAATGGGCACATTAACTCTTGATAACAATGCTTTGCAACCAACAGTGCTGTTCCATTTTATTTGTCTTTTTTTTTTTTTTTTTTTACATTTTAAAAAGGACAGGTTTATTAGGAAAAGAAGACTCTTGAATGGACACAAGTGGGTGGGAAAAGCTGTGTCTGAATGGGACAGTTTTGTCAGGAGTGACACCTGCGCCCGTACAGACCCAGCGGGGTGAGAACCGCTGCTGCCCCACTTTAGAGATGAGGAAACTGAGGTGTAGCGAGGCAGCCAGGGCAAGTTCTTGAAAGCAGCTAAATGGGGGGGGGTGTTCAGCTTTCAGTTTAGAGTTTTGCACTTTTTAAAAATTTTTTATTATTAGTTTTTAATTTTATATATTTTTTACATCATTTTTTATTTTTGCACAATGTATGCATTTTCATCTTGGTTCTAGTCCCTATATCATTCCCACCCCCCTTATTTTGCACTTTAAACCTTGTTTTCCATGACCCCATCCTGGAGTTCAAGGTCTGTATCTCCACCTTCCTGTCACCTTTGTCTCCTTCGGAGCTGTCCCTGCTGCTGGTAAAAGTAGCCGCTGCTGGCCCAGGGATTCCCTCCCCTGCAGGTGCCCTGACCTCCGCACAAAGCCACGGGCTGCAGCTTGTTATCGGAGGATCTGTGGCCTTCTGAGTGCAGGATGTCGTCCCGAGGGGACAAGCCTGATCTATCACCGTCAAACCCGAAGGCCTTTTTTGATTCTTGCAAACTCAGGGCTTTCAGATCTTGAAGGCTGATCAGAGATAGCGCCCGACAATAGCTGACTTAAATCTCAGCAAGTGGGGAGGCGAGGCAGCGAGAGGCAGAGAGAGGTAGCGCGCATAAAATAAAGTACACTGACTCTTTTTTGGGGAAGATAAAGCATAACTCTGGGTACACACAGCACAATAAAAGGCTGGGAGAACAGAGATCTTTGTCAGGAATTGTATCTCATTTAGCACCATTGTTTCACTGTTCTCCTTTCAGAATGAAAGTGATTCATCTTGCTTTTGTTCCAGCTTGCCTTTTATTTCTTCCTTTCACAGAAATTTCTCTTCCATTAGTAGGCACGCACTTTTTCCTCTCTCCTTTCTTCACAAACAGGACTTTCATCCTAAACATGTTTATGCTCAGCTCTCACAGGCCAATTCAAAGATTTTTTTCCCTCCTATTTTGTCAAGGAGTGATTCCGATAACACATAGACAAAACCACTGGGAAGTGGGTTTTAAAAAATATTTTAATGGCCCCGTTCTTTGGAAGTGTGTGTGTGTGTGTGTGTGTGTGTGTGTGTGTGTGCACATCGTTATTCACTCAGAGAGCACCTGTGAGCATGTGCTGGCTTCTCTGCACACCTGACACTGGAGGTAGTTGCCATAGGAGGTGGCTACTGTGTTTCGCAGGCAACTAAAGCAGAGACTGCACAAAAAAGCAGAAGTTATGGAGCAAAATGGCAAGATAGGAGATGTTCCAAGGGCAAATTTAGAGACACTGTTCCTTGCATTTGGAGAAAGTAGGATAAAATTCCTACTGGAAATTATATATTCTGAATTTTATCAGAAGGCTTCTGGAAAAAAAAAAGACTGAAGGAACACTAATATCTTCCTGGAGGCTCTATGTCTGCCAGGTGCTCCACACTTTATCACATTATCTCCTTTTGACTTCAAGTAGCCTTAGAAAGGTATGAAGAACTGAGGTTCACAGTAATTGAGTGATTTTCAAAAAGCTGTACAGCTCATAAGTAGCAGAGCTTGATTTCAATCTCAGGTCTCTTGATAACAAAGGAGATTGGCTGGGATGGAGCGACGCGGGCCTGGGTTGGGAGGCCAGCCCAGAGTATGCCAGCAGTTAGAGGCCAGTGCTTCCTGCAGTGGAACTCTCCTGGGAGTTTCTTGCCAGTTTCTTGCCCCTTCCTGGTCATCCACCGTGAATACTGTCCATCTGCTGGTCACCTGGCCCGCACATCATGCTAAGTCCCTGCATAATAAGCTTTGGCATCTCTGCACCTCGTGGTAAGTGGCCTTGGGAAGGCTGTATTATTCTGAAGGATGGAGCACTAAGAATGCCCAACCATGTGCTGGGCAGGTATGGGTCCGTACTCTGATTGGAGCAGACCAGGAAGCCTGTCTGGCTATTTCCGCCCAGGTCTCTTGTCTTACATTCTCTGGGGCTCTGGGAGAGGAGGGAGGGGAGCTGTGTATTTCAGCAGTGGTCTCCTCTAAACCGCCACCCCTTCACTCTCCCTCTGGATTTCTAGGATGCCACACTGGCTGTGGGGCCTTCATTGCCTCCCGCTCCTGCCCTGCTCTCCCTTCTCCACTGCATCACTGCTTTTCCTGCAGTCAGGTGTGAGGCCAGGCACTCAGGTTCAGCTTTGGTCCTGGCGGGGAGGGGGGGGGGTCCTCAATCCCTTCTGGGACTTTGAAAGGCATTTTTTTTTTTTTATGTAGAGGCATGTTTTATTTATTTGTTTGTTTTTGTTTATACAAGCACTGGGTACAGTCAGAAGCGCGGGAGGGTGAGAGAATTCACCAGAGCCAGAGCGGAGAGCAGAGCAGGCAGAAGGACCGAAGTACACTGCTGAGGGGAGCAGCGGGCGGCAGGAGAGGTCTGCGCGCCATGTGGGACCTTCCTCCGGTAGCCGGGGAGCAGCCGGGGATCGAACCGGCGCCACAGAGGCCGCAGGCAGCTTCGCAACCCAGCGCTCAACCGCTGCACCACCGGGGAGGCCCTGAAAGGCATTTATAGATGTATGAATGTCATCTGTAAAAACTGGAATAGTGTGTATATAGTATTATAATTATATATGAATTATATAAAATATGATATTATATAGTATATACACATATGTCATTCAAGGTGGTGTGTGTATATATAAACATACATGTGTTATTCAAATTCATGCAATTAAAATTTCAAACTTAACATGGCCCAAACCGAACTATTGTATTTCCCTTCAAAAAATATCCTTCCTCACCCCAAACATTTGTATTTCCTTATATGGCACCAACATCAGGTTCCTGGTTACTCAGAACAAAAATTTTGGGGTTCATTTTCATCTTTCTTCCCCTCACATCTTCCGTCTAGTCCATTGCTTAACCCCCTCTGATCGAAGGCCCCAACACAAGCCAAATCCGGCCGCAACCAACAAGTGACACTGCCACAACGCTGGTCCAAGCCAGCTGCTGGCTGGCTGCCAGACCTCCGTGACCCACTCCTGTCCACACACCACCCAAGGACCTCTCATTCCCCAGGTTAAATCCTCCAGCAGTTTCCTATTTCCTCAAACTTGAAAGGCGAATTCCTTACTGTGTCCCTAAGACCCTCCATCATCTGGTCTGCACTTGTGTGACAACTCATCTCCTTGTCACCCATGTGGGGTACGCTGTCTCCTTGTCCTTAGTAGGTCAAGCCTGTCTGCTTCCTCGGCTGTGTGGCTTATCTTCTTCCTGCCTGGACCCTCCCCCGATCTTGGCGGGGTTGGCTTCTGTTCATTTTCAGTCTCTGTCATCCTTCCCCGAGACAACGTCCCGAGCCCAGCACTAAGAAGCCCCTCCATCTCTGTCACAGTTCTCTGTTTAGTCTTTGTCATACATCTGTGCCGGAAACAATCTTTTCTCCTAACTTCTGTACCTGACATTTTTCTTTCCCCTATGTTTTCATCTAGGAGTGTTACAGTTTTAGCTCTTTCCTTTCAATCTTTGGTCCATTGTGACTTAATCTTTGTATATGGTGTAAGGGAAGGTTCCAGCATCCTTCCTTTGCTTGTGAACATCCAGTTTTTCCAGCACCATGTGTTACAAAGTCTTCTCCCCATTGAATGGTCTTGGCAACCTTGTTGGCAATCATTTGCCCACGCATGGGAGGTTATCTCTGTCTTTGTGGCTATCAGTTGTTTTTCTTTCTCACCACTGGGCAGGAAACTCCCCAAGGCAGTTGCTGTAGCCCAGTCCCTGGCGCAAGGGGCTCCATGAGTTTCTGATGAGTAACTCCGCATTTGTTTCCAGCTCTTTCTCCCATAGCCAAATCCTTCCCTGCCTGGCTTCTGCTTCACCTGCGGCAGGTACGTGCCTCTACAAGGCAGCCAGGCCAGCATGCTCTTCTCCCTTCAAATTTAGGTCAGAGGGCCTCTGGCCTTCCCTCTCTCCAAATTGATCTCCATGTCTACTGGATTTCTTGGCCTTGTCTCTCTGTTTGTATATATAATTTATCTATAGCCAGTGGCTGTGCATCCAGCATTTCCTCAGTTGCTGCTCCTTCCTTCTAGTATCAGCCTCAGCTGGTGTTTCCGGTGCCACTGTGCCACCACATGTGTGCTATGTCCAGCAGACCATCCTGGACACAGAGCTGCATCTGAAACACCTCCGGGGCTACCCTCTCAACCTGAACCCCTGCATGTGAGGACAAAGAAAATGAAGCCCTGCTCTGGCCAGCCCTGTCCAAGTCACAGAAAAAGACCATCCTGATTTTGGTGTTTGTTTCCAGCCTCATATCTAAGGCCTCAGAAATGGCAGCAAGGGGACCCAGCAGCCAGGAACACAGCATCCATCATTACATTACCCACACTGATGCATTTTCAAGGCCAACAAACTCAATTAGCTTGTCGGTAATAGCTGCACCCTCCATGGGAGTCTCTCTGCAGAGTTTATTGTTCTGAGGAAGGACACAGAAAGCAGAGGACAGTGCGGTTCACCGAGCAGGGCTGCCAGTGGGGTGGCCCTCAGTTGCAACTCAGCACCAAATGTGACTCCTTTTATCTCACTGTGAGCAGCTACTGACAGTTCAGAGTTTGATGTATTTAAATCTTGAGAAATATACTACATGTTAACTGTGCCCTGGTTAATTGTTACATTGTTCATTCTTGAGCAACTGTGTGTTTTATTTTTTTTCCTTCCTTCTGTCATCAACCAAGTCTTACTGGCCCTGAGACATAGATTAGAACAGCAGCACTTGGAAATTTAGCAAGTCACCCTATCTTTGTCCCTACTTATGTATTCGTCATTCTTGAACACATCGAATAATCAACCCAACTGGGTAGGTTAAAAAAGGCAGAGCATTCTCATTCTGAATAAGTGGGGATGAAGGACAGTTAGGATTACTGAGAAGTCAAAACAAGAAAATCTTTTAACCACAGTGTCGTGAGAACAAAGAATGTTTTAGCTGAACAAGTCCTTAGAATTGAACTTGGCCAGTCTATAATTTTACAGCTGAGAAAACCAAGAGAACTGAAGGGTAAGTGATGTGTGCCAGGTCACACGGCTGGTTAGCAGGCACATGGGATCACTATAGATGAGCCACAATCCCAACACTTACAGAAGGGACAATCTCACCAACACTCTTCAGAAAGGGGCATTATCATCCAGAGGTGAGGTGGGCTTCCAGCAGCACATAGTAGGCCTGCAAGTGCTGTCCTGTGTTGAAGGGGTACTTGGGCCTGTCTATTGACAAGTCCTTCTCAGCCTCATTGGGCCACCCAGGTTTGCTTGTCCCTTAGGTCTGGTGCTAACATAAGTTTCTGGGCAGCTAGTGAACAACAAAACTGCCAGATTCGAGGAGCTCAAAGTCCTTTGCAGGGATGTTCAATCACAGTTCCCTCAAAGCTACCTGTTTCCTACCTTTAGCCCTACAATTCACGGTGTGTCTCCCCTCTTTTACAAGTGAGCGGAGGGAGTGTACACTCAGACGCTCCACAGCTCGGCTTCCAACACTCTTCTACGTAGAACTCATTTAGAACACACGGGATTCGGGCTGTGTTCTAAATGGCTCATAAATCATGCATTTCCTTAAGAAGGATTTTAAAGAGGGCTGATTTGCTGGGTAGCATTCTCCTTCTTCCCTCGGGCAGGCTGGCAAGTGCTCCGTGTCTTGCACATCTTTCATCTATTTACGGCTCCAAGAAGCCACCAGAATGCCGATGCCGGTGACTCACGATGCCTGAGGAGAAATCACTCCAATTCATGAAGATTCTCCTCCTGCATTTATTATGCAGTCATGGCAAAGAAGGCACTAGGTTGAAGCTGTGTTAAAATGTTGGTTCAGTGGACAACTGAAACACCACAAATAAGGCTGGGTATAGTATCTATTACCTACCACAGAGGAATCAACCTGGAGGCTGGCCTGGGTTGACATCCCTGGTGCATTTGTAGCAAGTGAGAGACCTCACATACACCCCAAGCCCATGATGAGGCTTATAGATGATGTGTGACAACGGGATGGAGAAAAGATTGAATAAGATCATAGAGAGAGTCCCCTGGGCAGTGCATAATAGATTGTAGGCTTGCTTTCATTCTTTGTTAATAAAAATCCATTGAGCTCCTCTGTCAGTCCCACTTCTAGATGATGGGGATATAGCCCCGATAAAAAAGACAAAACCCTGCTTCAGGGAACTGATGTTCTAGGGGAGGTGACAACACGTGAATTACAAAGCTAAATGGAATCATGATAGCTGTCATGGAGACAAGTGAAGGGGACAGGGAGTGTGGGCCTGGGGGACAGGTGTTTGACATTTAAAAAATGCTATTAGAAAGGAGCCCTCATGGAGAGAAAAGTCTCCAGGGCTCTGGAAGATGCCTGGAAGGGACAAAGGTTGGAAGATGCAACCATTTGCTCTGTAAGAACAAGACCAGTGCTTTTGTGCACCCTTGTGGAGAAGACTTCACCTCTGAACATTTTCTTTCTTTTTTTAAAACTTTTTTTTAAAAAGATGTATTTATACATACAGAGCTGGGGTGTAGACCAGAGGTGTGGGGGGGTGAAAGGATTCACCAGAAACAGAGAGGAGAGCAGAACAGGTGGATCTACTGAGATACACTGCTGAGGGGAGCAGTGGGCTACACAGGAGAGGTCTGTTGCACCATGTGGGTCAGCTCCCTGGCTGGGGATGGAACTCATGCTGCAGTGGCTGCGGAGAGCTTCATACTACTGATACTTAACCCCTTGAGCCACCACGGAGGCCCCAAACATTTTCTCAATAGTAAAACTGGACAGCTAGCAGAGAGGACTTGGGTTGGCATCTATAGTTGGGTTTCATAAGGTGTCAAGCTATGTGGTTCCTAATCTTGCACATTGAAATCACTAGGAGAGACTTAAAAGTGCTAAGTCATGACTTCATTCCCAGAAGTTCTGGTTTCCCTGGCCCGGGTGGGGCCTGGACTCATTTAATGAAACTCACCAGATATTGCACCTGAAGTTCGTTGACATTCTGCTCCACCCCTGCCCTTCTAAACTCTCATCGTGTGCATTTCCAGTCCTCGCCAGCTCTGCTCTTATTAAATTCTGCCAGAGAGAGGCACTCAGGCAAGAATGGGAAGACCAAGAGAGGGAGGTGTAATTCTTTGCAGTGCATGTGTCTCAGCAAACAGCAGACTTGGGTTTTGCTGAGGGTTTCTGGTATTTTCTTAAGAAATCACCTACTGTGGTATCACCAGCAGTTGAGCTCACTGGTGACAGTTTCCAGGGCTTCAAATTTCCTGAAAGCAATCTGCCCAGTTATGCCTGGCTCCCCAGTCCTCTCAGTGGCTAAGCCCCTAACTTCATTTTAGCAGTGACTTTACACAGAACATTGGCTGATGCTGCAGGGGATTCTCCTGAAAACACAGTTTTTGTAGGCCTTCATGCAGAGAGCTTTATCTTCTGCACCCACCCCACCCTGGTGGGGAGATCCACCGTTGTCTCAGAAGGCCCCAAGGGGTCACACATCTTTCCCTTTTGCAATGTGGGCTGAGATCCTCCCAGAGGAAAGGCCATTTCTCTACTCCTTGAATCTTGGCTGGCCTTGCCACTTGCTTTGACTTGAAAAACATGGCAGAAGTGACATCACCGGAGTCTGGGAACCTCAGGCTTTAGCGTTATTGAAGCTCTGGCCTTTGTTTCTTGGGAAGCCAGGTAGGCAATCCCCATGTAGGAAGCAGTCTTTCTCCTGGGTGAGAGGTCTTCTGGCCATGGCCAAGTTTTCCATGGTTGCTGTAACCGGTAACCAACGACTCAGTGACTTAAACCAATGCACATTTATTAATTTTAGTTCTGGAGGCCAGAAGTTCTAAATCAGTCTCACTGGGTTAAAATCAAGGTGCTGACCTTCATTCTAGAGGGGCTTTCCTTGCTTTTCCAGCTTTTAGAGGCTGCCACATGCATCAGCTCACAGCCCCTCATATTACCCCCACCCAGGCTTCACCATCAGATGTTTTTTCCAACTCTGACCTTCCTGTTTCTGCTTACAAGGGTCCTGGTGATTACTTGGGGCCCACTTGGATAATCCAGGTTGCTTTTCCCATCTCTTAATCACACCTGCAGAATCCCTTTTGCCACATCAGGTATCATTGAGTCCTAGGGCAAGTTAGGGTTAATTAGGCAGCCCAGGGAGAGTTAAAGAGGTGCTGACAAAACACACCCCAGAGACAGGTCAGATTCCAGGAGGGATAATGGGGGCAGTAAATTTTAAGAGAGCTTGGGCAGAGCAAGTAAAGGAGAAACTCTAAGATAATCTAGAGCTGGGAAAATGGGCACATCTGTGGGAGGATTATAGCCACTAGGAGAAAGAGCCAGTCACAAAGTAGACTCATTTTAGAATAGAGAAAAAAAGATTTAAATATCCCCCAGACACAGGTCCATACAGTGTCTTTTTGCCCGTGCTTGGCATAGCTGCCTTAAAGTTTTTGCTTTTGTTCTTTCTCCTCTAAATAAACTTTTCTTTACTCTCTAAATAAAGATTTGCCTCTCTCCGCTTATTTATCTGAGGCTTTGTCTATGAATTCCTTTTTATGGCTTTGTGGGACAAGAACATGTGGTGGTTCAAGGACTAAATGAACAGCACACATGGGCTTCAACATATTCACAAGTTCTGGGGAACGGCACCTTTGGGGGGGGGCGCATTATTCTGCTTACCATGAATGGCCATGGCAACTCACCTATGGACCACAGGGAGCAAAGTGACCAGTGGCCACAGCAGCTCAGGCCCATCACTGGGTCAGCACACAGGCTGCCCTTCACCAGCTCCCAGATGTGATGGGGCACAGGAGCACCCCAAGGCAGGGCATCCTGGGAGAGACAGGACTCTTGTCATGGGACTCCTCATCAGCTTTGCAGAAACCCCTGCTCTAAGGCTGACTGGACCTTTCCTCTCTCCTTTCTCTAGAATAGGCTTTGACCTGCAGGGTGACCTGACAGCTCTCCAAGCTTCCTCTGGTTCCCTTTCCATTTTTTTCTCTGCTCCTGACATGGCATCTGCTCAGGGGATCAGAACTACCTCAGGGTTCATTGTGGAGTTGAGGTGTAAGCCAGCACTGTCAGGCCTGTGGGGGAGGCCAGCTTGCACCTTCCAGTCCACTGGCCCCTGCCCCCCCACCATAATGCAGTCTTGTGAAGGGGGCTACAGGAATCAGCCTCCTTCCCAGTAACCTCCCACCCAGAGCACTTGCTTTAAGTCACTAACTTTGGGTTGTCTTTTTCCTTTAGGTAAAAGGCTAATGATTAACCACCAGGAAGACTCAGAGGAAACAAGAACAACAGCAACAACACAAAACTAGCAGAAAGCAGGAGTCAGGTGTGATAAAAAATAGCTGCGAGGAAGGCTGTGCGTGCCAAGGAGTCCTGCCTGGGCCCCACGCCAGCGTGCACGCCATGCTGTGTACTGTGATCACTCATGTCCGCTGCCCTTGTACTGGAGGCCCATCAAATGTCCATGTCCACACTTTAATTCAGGCCTCAGTAAGTCCCACCCTTGGAGTCTGGCCCTGCCTCTCCCTGAGCCCTTTGGTGCCCACCTATTCCCAACTTTCCACTCACTCTCAGACTTGCATTTTATAATGAAACACACACATTCCTGCTCCATCCTTTGCATTACCTGCTCACCAGTTATCTCTGACCTTGCTTGCCATCTTTCTGGTCTGGTCTTGGGCTTCACCCTCTGACTCTGCCTCATCGGGTGTCCGGGAAAGTCTTGTACCAAGGAGCTGGCATCACAGCTGAGCACTGGCACTGGAAGCCAGCCCAGCAGTCTCGCGTCCTTTCCTCTCAACATGACCCCCTCCTGCAACCTGAAGGCTGTCTTCTGACGCCCTCCCGGATCCCACTGTTTTTCCATGTGTTCTCTGCTGCTAACCTGTTTTCCAGCTCAGCAGGACAGCACTTACTGAGAATTTCAACTTCTGCCAGCTGGTAGTGCGCAGGCTGACTCAGATGCCTCCCTCTACCTGACCCTGCAGAATTGCAGCATTTCCCAAGTCAGCAGCTGCTTCTTCCAAAGGATTACTAGAGACTCTCCCCACCGGGGTAGATTATTCCTGCAACAGAAGTTATTAACTTGTGAATCCATTGCCTAAGGGGTTGTGCCTGAAACTCTTCTCAGCTAGCAAGAATGCACTTGATTCATGGAGAGGCATTTTCCATTTGAGGAAAAAAAAATCCCTTTTCTGCAAGCCAGTAAGTAATAGGGCTACACTATTAAGAAGCACTAGGAAAAACTAGCTCTTAGGGGAAAAATGAATATTTTCAAATCATTCTGAAATGAAGGCACAAAGAGGTGATGTCATCCATATAAGATACTCTTCTGTTTTCAGGGAATAGAGATTCCAAAGTAACAGGAAATCTATTGATACCTGTCTCAATGCAAAACATTTTTTGATACTAAACTCTCACTATACATCTTTGGGGTATTTAAGGAGATAGCCTTAAACAGGTACTGAAATGTATACAGGACTCCTCCTCAAAGTTTCCCCAAAGCACACCTTTCCAAAGGCAGGAGACTTCTGCTTCTAGGTAGGGGGGCAGGCATGAGGCTTTTGTTCTCTCTCTTTGCAGTGTCTTTGGGGACACTGACCTCTTTGTATATGAGCTAGACATCCACACATGTAATGCAAAATGCACATTCTCTACAGGATTTGCTATGTCTCCTAGATATTTCAGAACAATCTTTCATCTAAATGTATTTCCTCACATAGCTCTACTCTCTTGGAAAGGCTGTAGTTCTGGCAATAATGATGGAATGAATGAATCTAATCCACAAAGCTAAAAATTGAGTGAGTCGAGATTTTCCAATGAGGAATGTAATGACACCTTCTATCCTTAGTAAACATGAGTGATGAAAAGAACTGTGCCTGCTCTTTATGTCCATGATTTTAAGGTGCAAAGGACAATTCTTTAGTTCCATTCTATAGGGCCTACACCTCCCTTAGCTTGTTCAGCCATTGGTGAAGACTTTGAGCATCACTGATGACCATCAGGAGTTTGAATAATGTTCATGTGGTATCCAGAAGCCTAAGAATGTTCTAATCCTGAGCAACACCCTAATCAGTCATCATAATAAGCTTCTGAAGGAGATGTCCTTGCTAGGGCAGAACAAAGGAACATAAAATGACTAATGTTAGCTGGACACGGGCCCTGCCCAATTTTTAGCTCTGCTAAGCTGTATTGGACCACATGGAAAAGCATTTATCCTAAGTTCTTAGGCACAAATACTTTCAAATTGGAGTCTGTCCCAGTGGAGAATGAATGGATCTCTTCTTGAGGGTTGCCAGTGCCTTCCTTGACTGAGAATAACAGGCTGCAGAGGACCTTTTACATGGAAGGGAGCATTTTACATAGAAGGGAGTGAAGAGAGGTAGGTTTTCTATCTAAGCTTAATATTGCCAAAGCACAGAGAGAAAAATGTCGATAAAGGAGAATGTCTGAGAAAATCAGAGCCAAGTGAGTGAATTTTTAATGGTCATCAGCAAGTGTGGCCCGTGGATGCCTGGAATGTAATTCATTTTGACTTAGGTTAAGAGCATAACATACTGTCCCCACACTCCAGAATCATGAGCCATCTCTGATGAGATGGAATGCAATAGAAATAAACGCAAACTTCATCCCGGAAATGAAAACAGCTGCACAAATACCTAATGGGGACCTCGGTTTAGACTCTGGTGTTTTGGCTGACTCTCGGATTATCGTTCTGATGCTCCAGTGGTGTATAGATCTCCTTTATTCTGCATTGGTCAGAATAAAACGTATTATGCATATGTTTTAAGAAGGATACAGACAGCCTATAGATTATTTAGAGGGAATTAATAAATGGCATAAGAAATTGAATTAGAAAGTGCCTGTGTTTTTAATAGCCTAGGACTTCAAGTTTCTGAAAATTGAATCTAAAGGGAGTTGGGTGCTGAATTCCTATCATGCACACTGGGGTGATGCTGGGTGTGCATTATTCAATGGGATCAGGCCCTATTGTACATATCAGGCACCAGAACATCAAACGGGCTAGGTGTTTTTCCTGCAGTCACACAGCTCACATGAGCAAGCAAGCTGGGGTTTACACCATCATCTGCCCGGCTCAGAAGTACATGCTGTTTCCACTACATCAAGCGTTTAATGTTCTGTGATTCTAAGATTCCGTGCTTCAGTGACCCCATGACAGAAGGATTCTGAAGCTACGATGTGCAAAGGCTCCACAGCATGACTGTGGAAGGGTGTGGTGGGTGGGGATTGTGTGAGGTGATGGGAAGAGCAGAGGAATGACAGATGATCATCCATTTGGATCCTCCCAAATAAAACATTTCTGTTTATTTCTCTGCATTTCTACCAGGCAAGCATGTGACCTGAGAACAACTCCCTAGCGAGGCAGGGTTTTTCTCATTTCCTGACTCCTAATCTAATAGAAATGTCTAAACCAGTCAGCTGGCTCTGCCAGAGTGAGGGGGGAAAAAACACCATGGATCAATCACTCCATTTGAAACTGCATCTGTAGAAAAGATGTCAGGCAGCATGGGCGGCCCTCTCTTTACCCCAGAGCTTCTCCTAGCAACCGCTGACCATCTCTTGGTCTCCCCGCTGCACACTGACAAAGGTGACCAGCAGGGCTTTCCGGAGATAAGCCCTGCCTGGGTGCTGCACCCCTGCCAGATGTCAGCTGGGGCTCCTCCTTCCTGCACTTGATTAAGTGTCTGCTCACCTGTTGTCAACTACAGGGTTGGCCCTTGCATTTCCAGCTTCAGTCTTTGCAAGTCTTCTTATTGAGAGCATTGAAAAAGTAATACCCTACTGGAACGCTTCCAGAAGTTTTTATTTTTTTCAACTCCAGTTATCCCTATAGCATAATCAGTGCAAGTTTTTCCCCTCTTGGAATCCATTTGTCATGAGTACATGACATGCTTGAGTCCTTCATACACCCTTGCAATGCAGTAGGTTTACATTTGTAACTAAAGGCACTGCTATAATGGTGCAATCCTCATGGGGGAGGCAGAGAGACTTATCCCTGCTCCAACTACAAATAAAGCTGCCAAATCTATCAACCTCAGTCACCTAATGTGCTGGATCCCAGGAGACAGATCTGTTGCAACAAAAAGCCCACCCCATCCTTAGATGTTCCCAATTATCACATGAAATTAGTAACCAAACTATAAACTCTAATTAGATTTCACCAATTTTTTCACTAATGTCCTTTTTCTGTTTCAGGATGTAATCCAAGGCTGTACTTGCCTTTTTGGGTTAATTTAAATTTCCCCAGATTTAAAAGTGTATAATTGGGTCTTTAAGATGGTAACATTAGGGGAAGCTGGGTGAAGGGATCACAAAGTCCCCTCTAGGGCTGAGACAGAGTTTTCATGGGGGAGAGCTGACTCTAAGGGGTAGCAGGAGTGCTTTACATGCTTATCATGGTGGTGGTTACAGAGATGTATACATTTGTCTACCCATACCCAATTGTACATTTAAAATAAGTACCTTTGGGCATATGTTTATTATGCTGGAAGAAAGCTGATTTGAAAAATTTTAAATCAAAGTACAAGATCATACAGAAAATCCTTCAATGGCTCTCCTTTGCACATTGAATAAAATCCAAACCCCTAAGTTGGAAAAGATTAAAAAAAATCAAAATCATTCTAACAAAAGATTAATTAGTTCCTTAAGATACAAAGAGCTCTAATTCACCAATAAGAAAATGCGTTTGGGTCATTACTAAGGATAGAGAAGTGGGTAATAATATTTGAAAAGAAGTTTAACCCTATTAATAATAAAATAAAGTTGAAACACACATACACTCACACACATAAAGAATTTACATGAAATAATTTGTCTCAGCTTGAACCCAATAGTAAGGCTTCCTTATCACCCTACATTTTAGGAGTTTGCCAAGTCCCTTTCTATTAAGATCACCTTTTTTTTCCAGCTTCCTAATCAATATCTCTAGAAAAATTAAGTATCAGAGAAAAATTATGTTTAAATAAATGTTATTGTGTTGTTCAGATCTTGTGCAGAGACCACAATGGCAGGAATAACAGAAGAGGTACCCGGTATACACATACCCTTAATTAAGGGCCTCTGAGCAGGACAGGCTCAGAGATGGTGGGGCTGCTGCAGACAGCAGGGCACCCAAAAAAACAGGGAGGTTGATTAGGGAGGGCATGGAGGGTTTCTTTGGAGAGAGTTGTCAGTGTGTCCTGTCTCCCTTTGCCATGGAGGACTCTGTCAGGAGAGAGGGACCAGAAGATAACCACCAGGGCCCATATCTTGTGACCCTGGAGCTGGGTGCATTGGGAGCTAGGTGCTTGACCGGCTTATGCCTGGGAGACAGTGGGAGGGACTTGAACTCTCATTGGCTGGCCTCATGGCTAACATAGGATGGTACTAGGATAGACTGAGTGTCCATATCTGTTTGCTAGATGTGCACCTGTTAAGGAGACCAAATCACTCCAGCAGACCAGGAACAGAGGGGAGCACTATTACTAGCATTCAAAGAAAGTGCAGAGGAGAGGGGTTCCTGTGATGGTGATCAGTCTCAAACAACTCAAATGTTTCTCATCAGAAGGAGCTGCTACACCCAGTAGGCTGTTGACAAATCACAATGGAATCAGCCAGGTAAGAACTTCCCTTCCCCTGGCTTCTTCTCCCTAATCCTCCCCTATCCTGGAGGGACCTCAGGTACAGCCAGATAGTGTGGTGTGAGAGAGGCATGGGGAGGGACAACCACTCCCTGCTCCCCGTTCCCTCTGCAGGCTTCTCAGCTCAGGGAAGGGGTGATTCAGGAAAGGAAGACATTTTAAGTGAATGATAGTTTAGAGTTTGACTTATACTGGATTTAAACAATATCTAGAAAATGACGTTCTTTATTATTATATATTTCAACCTGAAAATGATAGGGGATAATTATCTTAGACTGAGTTGAAAGGTTACAGGACTTAGTTGGAATTTCATGGCACATGAGATGAGATAGAGGACAAAGGAGGCATCTAAATTTTAAATACAAAGGTGGATATAATAATAATGTTGCCTTCTGTCCACCCTGAAGTCTAGGCAATTTGTGAGCCTAGGTCTTAAAAGGTAGGAGAGTCCAGAACAACAACAAAAAAGTGCATCATAAATCAAAAAGCTACATTAATCATGTATTAAAAATATACAGAGGTGCAGTTTTTATATATGGGAAAATCTTAGCACAAGCTCATGTCTCCCTCCTGCTTTCTGAGTTGTTGTGTGGATGAGATGTTCTAACTGAACACTTAGGCTACCTTAGTAGAATCTCCCAATGTTCCTATCATGTTCCTGTGATGCCAAATACCACTGGAAATGTTCTGCTCAGGGTGTACTATTCAATACCCTATCATTAATTTCTCTAAGAAATATAATAAGGTTTCCCATGGAATAGAGCATAACAAAGCATTGATGTGTGAGAAAACACACCACAGCCATCTCTTCTTTCCTTGTAACCTAGAATTTCTAGAGGAACTCAGTCTTCCTATTGAATAAGAAATGCAGAAGTCATCTCATTGGTTCAAAGAAACTACCTTTCCATATCAAGACAATTTTAAGTTTTCTAGGTGTCATTGTTCAAATGGCAGAAATTAACTCCTCTAGCTCACCTGCCTAAGACCCTCCTGTAGTACCTGAGCTCTGTCTTACCTTTTCTTCTCTTGCATATGGGTTGGCCACTGACAACTTAAAGTATCCCCATTCCATTTGTCTCCCATTTCCGGCCAATCACTCCCCTTTTCTTTCTTTCTTGTATGTGGTGGCTTTAATAGCTGTTCATTCACTATGGTCAGGTAAATGCAAATGAAACCCACAAAAAGTATGATACCATTATCTCCTGAGAATGGCACATATCAAGAATGAACAAAAACAGAAACAACAAATGTTGGCAAAGGTGTGAAGAAAAAGGAATCTTGTACACTGTTGGCAGGAAAGTAGACTGATCCAAGGCCTATGGAAAACAGTATGGGGCGCCTCAAAATATTAAAAATAGATCTACCATATGGCCCAGCAATTCCACAGCTAGGCATTTATTCAAAGAATGCAAAAACACTAATTCCAAGGGATATATGTGATGGGAGGAAAGAATAGAAAAGGAGACACCACAAGGTTAGAAACCTGTCTCACACAAGGTGGGTAGAAGGATTAACATAGCCATTAATCCAGCTACAGGAAGTAAGATCCTCAGGTGCGAGTGCCTAGGTCACTAGACACAAGACCCAGGCAGGGGTCTGTGTTAGGAGCACAGGTCTGAAGGTGAAGATACGGAGATTAAAGAACAAACCACCCACCCACAAAGATGAGCCCCTCCCCACGGAAAGAAGATGATAAAACCTAAAGTTGCCCTCTTACAGGGACAGCAGTCCCTCTGTCCACCTGTGATTATGCAGATGCTCCTTTTCATCAACCCTCTTCCTCTGAAGGGCAGCAGCCCTCCTGCCTGCCTGTGACCTGTACCATGCCGGGGCTTCTCTTTACGAACCTCCCTCGGCAGAGGCAGCTCTCCTCAAGGCCGCCCACCTGTAACCAGGCAGGCCTCTCTCAGCAAACCTGTCCCTTTCAGGGCAGCTCTTCCTGCCCACTTCTGTCTATGCAAGTGTCTTTTACTCTGTTCTGTCCCATTTCCTAAAAAACCTGTTCTTTAAATATAACTACTGTCTCTGTCTCGTGGAGAAACTCTCCTGGGAAACTCGCCATGTGTTGCTAAAAGGGGGGCTCTGGGAAAACCTTTCCTGGAGTGAACCCAAGGACCCTGCACCCCAAACCCATCAACTCCAAAATGACATCACATGTACTCCTATGTTGACTGCAGCATTACTTACAACAACCAAGTCATGAAACAACCTAAGAGCCTGACAACAGAGGAGCAGATTAAAGAGATCAGGTATAGATATGTGTGGAGCACTAGTCAGCTGGTAAAAACAATGAACTCCTGCCATTTGCAACAACCTGGCTGGTGCTGGAGGGGATTATGCTCAGTAAAGTAAGTCAGAAGGAGAAAGACAAATACAGGATGATTTCATTCAAATGTAGACTATAGAGAAACAGAAGAACTAACAAAGCTCAACCAAAACAAGCCCTATAAATATAACTGCACAATTAAGGCTACTAGAGGGGAAGTGGGGGCGGGGAGGTGGGGACAAATTGGGGAGGGGCCCAATTATTTAGGGTGAAGTACTGTGGGTGCTTTGTTGGTGGGTATAGTGTGGTGACACACCTCTGAGAGGTGTGAACCTATTTCCCTAAATCATATACAGTGTTGTAACCAATGCTACCTTAATAAAAAAAGAAAATTTAATCAAAAATATTTTTAGACTTTTTCCCCAAATTGTTGAGGCTCTACCCATCAAGTCCAATCCTTCGCCTTGAATCTGAGCTAGTCTTAGCGATTTACTTCTCACAAAGAATATGGCAAAAGTGATGGAATCTGATGTCTAGGCTGGCCACAAAAAGCACGGTAACATCAATCCTCTGATCATGGATTCAAGCTAGAAAGCAATATTAGAAACACCACAGAAAAATCTCTGAATAGGGCAAATGACACAACAATGGATCAAATAGGAAGTCTCAAAAGAAATAAAATTGCAGGGCCTCCCCGGTGGCGCAGCGGGTTGAGCTCAGTGCTGTGAAGCTGTCCGTAGCCTCTGCAATGCGGGTTTGATTCCAGGCTGGCCAGGGAGATTCCCACATGGTGCAGCAGACATCTCCTGTCTTGCCCACGGCTCCCCTCAGCAGTGTACTTCAGTCATCTGTCTGTTCTGCTCCCCTCTCTGTCTCTGGTGAATCCTCTCACCCTCCTGCGCCTCTGGCCTGTACTCCTGTTATAGGGCAGCCCTGATACAAAACGGGGTGCCTGACTGTGGGTCCTCACCCGCGCGCTTGAAAGGACTTATCAATGCTCTACTGCAGGCACACACGAAAGGTTAATAAAAGGTTTATTTACAAGGGAAGGGCAAATGAGGAAATGTACAACTCAGGGAAAAAAGTGGAGGACAAAGTTTTAAGTGTGTCCTACCCGATCCGCCGATCTGGAATCCCAAATGGCACTCTGAGAGCTGGCCGCGAGCCAGGAGCCGTGAAGCCAGGAGGCGAGCGACAGAGCGAGAGACCCCAAGGCCCACGTGTCTGGTTTTTATACCCAACCTGGCTGCCCAACTCCACCCTCAGGTCCCAGCCACCTTCCCTTTGGCGGTGATGGGATTTGTCTTTCCCAGTGTCCTGATGGCTTTGGTCTGGAGTGGGGGTGGGGTCCACAAAGCCTGCATGGGATTAGCTCAGGACATCCTTTCCCCATAACACTCCAGCTCTTGTATAAAAATAAATAAATCTTAAAAAAAAAATAAAATTGCATACAAGTGAATAAAAATGAAAATAAAACACATCAATATATGTGGCATGTGACTAAAGATGAAATTTACAGCACTAAATGTTTACCTTAGAAAAGAGGAAGGATCTCAATGACTAATCTAAGTTCTTACCTCAGGAAACTAAAGAAAAAGATCAAAGTAAACCCAAGGCAATGATGTCTTTGTAGCACAATTCCAAGTGAATTCAAAGCAAGCAAACATAAAAAGTATATAAAACTAAAGCAGAAATGAGAAAGGCAAAGGAAAACAAAAAATACTGTGCTAAATTTTTATTTTCCAAATCTCTGTAATGACCACGTGATACTTAAATAACAAAAGAAGTAAATTTTATCAAAAATTGACCTTTTACCCACCCTGTGATGTTCAGCATCCCTCAACATAATCTGAGAGGCATAGAGCATAGCGGCTTCTCAGTAATCTCTGGTGGAAATGCAATCTGAATGGCACCGTTATTCTCACGGAAGCACAAGTCTTCAAGCCCTGAGTTTTACTAAAAGAAATTTTCAGGCCTCAGCAAGTGCGTTCAGGGTCAGTGAGAATAGGGGCAGTGGGGCATGTTACTTGTCCTTTCTGGGTGCCTGGAACTTGCGGTGTATCTGCTTCACTCACACAGCTCTGGCTTCAGGCTACTTGCCAACTTCCATGGTGGATTGCTGTCCCATTCTGCTGCTAATGTACTTTGGGCTTGGCTTGAAATTATTCAACTGTGAAGACACAGAATCTCCAATTGGCCTGGCTGTTTCAGTATGTACACATTCTTCCACAGCAGGGAGATTTCTCTGGGGAAATTTTGAAAGCAAGTAGAGATGCTGAAGATGTTTGGAGACGATTGTTTTCTGCATGGACAGTTCTGAGTGCAATTAAGTTGTACCCCAAATTAGAAAAGGCTAGAAAATATTCGTGGGGAAATACAGTCCCCCCACCCCTTCATGACCACTATACACAGAGTGGTGTTTCATTTCTGAATGGAGGAAAACCAATATTGAATTACAAAAGCATTAGAAGCAGAAGGTACTTAGGGACCTGCACCAAGGTGACCAATGCCAGGTGACCCCATTCCATTTAGCCTGTGGGTGTGGTAACCCTGAGAGTTGGACAGTGCCCAGCTTACACTACTGTATTTGCTGACTCTGCTACAGCCAGCCACCACCACTGCTATCACCCCTCTCCTATCAGAGAAACAGTACTTGTAGGGAGGGGAAGGTGAGGTCCAGAGAAATGAAGGAAGTGGTCCAAAGTCACACAGCTAACCACGGAAACCAGATTCTTGAATTATACATGAATACTCTTTCCTCTTTACAGTCATGTCTGGAAGAAATATTTTTACTAAAACAAAAGTTTATTCTTAAAATATTTGTTCAAGTCTACGAGGCTATAACTCGAACCAGGCTATTTTCATAATGTCACAAAGACAGGCAAATTGTATGCAGGCTCTAAGGACAGTTTTCTCACATGGAAACAGGGATGATGATAGTGGTTGCTCTTCAGGGTGGTTGTGAGTGCAAATGAGCTAATATTTTCTAGAACACAACAGTGTCTGCCTTATGGGAAGCCCTATACAAGTAGTAGATATTGTTATTACAAACATGTAAAAGTATATTAGCATGTAAAAGTACATGCTAATAATAATCATAATAAAGTGTGTATCTTTTAGTGAATATGTACTTTTCACCTGTGTTTTCACAGAACTGGCATGGCTTTGAGGATACTATCTATTGCTGATGTTGATGATGGATGGATGAATGGATGGATGGATGGATGAGTGGATGGATGGATGGAGGTGGGTGGATGGATGGATAGATGGATGGATAAATGGGTGAGTAAATTCAAGTTCAGATGATTAAGCAACCTGTTAACCCCATTGAATAAGTACTTCTTAGTGGAAAATTTATTCATGGAGAACGAAGAGATGAGGCTAATCATACGTGATGTTAGAATTTGAGTGTCATTGAATTCTAGAACTCTTAGAAGCTTCAACAACTCATCTTACCCAGCTTCTGACACAATGCAGGAAATCACAAGATCAGTGGAATGACTACGCCATGCTAGTTTGGAAGCTATGAAAGAGAGCTCATTCCCCAGGAGGAAGAGAGGTCTGTGACTATTCCACTGCAATTATTATCAAGTTCTTCCTAGGTCCTTTACATTACTTCTACTTACCCTTACCTGGTCCTCACTGTATCACCAAGAACATGTCTAATTTTTCTACCATAAAGTTGTTTTGTCCATTCATTTGACAATATTTAGTGCACATACAATGATTAAAAAGTAGATACAGTTCTTGCTTTCTTGGATATGGACTCATCATGGAAGGGAGAGAAGAGGGAATAATGAACAGAACTTCTGAGGACACACTGTGGGAAATGCTATGGGGAAAGACAAGGGGGGCTGGTTTAGACTGTGGCAACCTGAGTCTGCCCTGAGATGCGCAGAGGAAAGTCTCTGGAAGGGACTGCAGAATGTGCTAACAGTGTGGATAGAGAAGCATCAGGGTCACACATTAATTTAATAATCGTTTAATGCTCAATTCAGTGAGTGAGAAAGACAATGTCAGTCAGGCTGCTGCTCACAGATACTGAGATATTCTGTAAAGAACCACCATGAAATTATACAGGCAGATGGACATCACAGATCATTTAGGCTGGAGCAGAGGTCATCTGAGTCATACTCCTTCTCTGCTAGCACACACACACACACCCCGAAACAGGTCGACAATAGGAAGGGAGTAAACCATGTTCTGGTCATGAGCTCATGCTCCTGCCTACTGCTTTTACCCACCCTGAATATCAGGATTTCCTTAATGAGTTTGGGAGTTTGGGTCACTCTGTGGTATTTCAGTTATTTATTCATTTGGCAATTTTAATTCTACAATGTCACTTTAGGATCAATCCCAGGAAAGAGGCTCTGTTAGAACCTATCATCTCTCTATCCCAAGGAAGAACCAGGACAAATACAATGGTGTCTTATTCTTGCTTTACCTAGGAAGTGAGTGTTAATAATTACAATGGAATAGTCAAGATATCCATGTCATTATCAGTAGCTAATTCATTCTCTTAAATGATGAAAAATCCTTATGTTCTCCTTAACCCCTAAATTCTTCCACTTTGCCCCAGAAACTTATAGCAAGTTCCTCAATCAAAATCCCTTTAAGCTTTTTCTTTAATGTTCTCTTTTTGATTTAACTGAATGTAAGCTGCCCCTCAAGGAAAGTCTATCCAATCCTATCCAACAGTAGTCTCTCATTGGGATCCTACTTATTGTTCATCTTGCTGCTTCCAGATTACTCTTTATACTCTCTCCTGATAGACACTAGCTCCTTGGAAGCTTGTTTCTGTAAAATCACACCATATTACTCACCCCTCCTTGTGGCAATCACCCACAGTTCTGTCAACTTCACTTCACTCATGAAAGATTTTAATACCTGACCAACACATTCTTCTCTACCAATGTCCCCAATGCATTTCTGGTCATTTTGTAATTTTGTAATAAAATGATTCCATAATAACTTGACCTTGCAGTTCCTTGATTTTCTTACCTTGAATTTTTGTCCTTGACCCACCTCAGCCACAGTTACAACCAGGATGTCATCGTGGCCACAAACTGCAACTTCACACTGGTCAATCACCATCTTCTACCTATTCACCCCATTTCCTCTAACGAACTTAACCCCACTCCTTCCACTTCAAGAATCCCTTCAGTTCTCCCAGATGTCTAACTCACTGACCCCCTACCCACACCACCCTGCTTACATTCTCTGGCCCATTATAAGAGTCCCTTTCTTGCATATTCCCATCAACTTCCAAGCACGCATTCTCCATGTTCTTGCTCCCCTTTGTTTGCCCTATCTGAATTGTAAAACACTGAGTCTGGTTAAAATCCATCTCTGCACAATCCACTCTTTCCCCTGGGCAGCTGAATGTGGAAGGAAAGAAACGTGCAATCTTGCTAGTTGGTCTCACTGAAAATTAACAACCATATCGGTAGGTCCTTGGTACTGCTCGCAATTCCACAATTCCCTAATCAATTCAGTCTTCCATTCTCTAGAAAGACTAGTTCAAATTTTATTTCCTCAAATCTCTGATTGTCCCCTCCTCTTCCCTTTACATAATTTCGTGATTCTCTGCCTTTATTCTGCATCAGCATCACTTAAAAGGCCTGTTCAAACACCAGTTGCTGGACCTTATTCCCAAGTTCTGATTCAGTAGGTCTGGGGTGAAGTCAAAGAATCTGCATTACTAACAACTTACCAGGTAATGTTGATGCTGCTGGTCTAAGGTCCACACTTTGAGAACCACTATATTAAGCTACCCTCCTATTTTATTGAGGAATTAGAAAAAAATCCAAAATGAGCCATTTCCTAATGATTCCAAAAAGATTACTATGCTTCTGAAAAGAATCATCTTCCTACTACCAAGCTTATTCAATTATCTTCATGTGAACCCACCTTCCCTCTTATTATAATGGATGATCTGTCTCTTCTCCGGTCCAAGGCTAAACTTTCAGGGCCCTTGTTTTATCCCCTTTGACTTACAAGGTGAGACCTTTGCTCTTGTAATGGCTTTTTGTTTTCTCCAAAATATTAAAAAATGATGAACCATCCCCTATTTGGGAGTCCTCTCACTTGAGCTCACATGTCCTTTGGCTATTGACCCACCTCTCTGCTCGCCTTTATGAAGAAACCTTCAATTACTTTTTATACTTCCACTTTCTTGCCTTCTGTTCTCGCCAAGACTCACTGTGTCTAGTTTTTCTTCCCCACAAAGGCACCAAAACTACTCTTGTCAAGTCACTGATGGTTGCCATGTTGTTTTATACAATGTAATTACCAGTTTTCATCTTGCTTGACATATTAGCCATGTTTGACTCAAGTGATCTCTCTCTCCACAGGATACTTCATTCCCTTAGATTCTAGAACATCACCCTCTCTTAGTCCTCCTTCTACCTACCTCAGAGGCTGCTCCTTCTTAGCTTCCTTTGCTAGATCCTTTTTGTTTTTCTGAATTCAGAACATTGCAGTATCAAGGTTCAGTCCACATCTCCTCCTTCTCTTCAATCCTCACTCCCTTTCCAGGAGACTCATCTACCCTTAGCCTTTAAATGCCATCTATTAGTTGACAGGTCTTAAATTCATGACTTCAACCCAACTCCTCCTCTAAGCTACCAGTGTTTACTCAATATTACCTCATGTATTAATAGGCTTCCTATGCTACCACAGGAATAAGTTCTTGATCCTTCCTGCCCCCCTCAAAATTAACTTCTGCCTCAGTTAATACCATCTCAGGCAAAAAATAACCTTGGGAGTGTTTCTGGACTTCTCTTTCCTAAGCAGTATAACTGATATATTAGCAAATCCTGGCTATATTATATGCAAGATTTATCTAGAATTCACTACATGTCCCCACACCACCTAGAACATTTTAGACAAAGCCATGAGCAGCTCTCTTAATTGGTCTTCCTGCTATGTCTCCTGTTTTCTGTAGTCTATCCCCTAATGGCATGATCTGGCTCCAGCTACTGGTAGTGTTCAACCTCTCCTATCACCACTGGTCTACTTTCTCATCCTGATCCAGTTATCCCTCTCTCTTAACTAACTCTTCCTTGGACACACCAGTTTTGTTCCATCTTGGGAACTTTGTGCAACTGATCTCTCTCTGACATGGTGTCTATTTTCAGTTGACCACTTTTGCTTTCATACACCCATCTCACTACCTCCTGTATTCCTTCTAGTGCAACTGAAAAAGAGAAACCAAGGAGTTAGATAATGCTGGGCCTCCTGACCCACAAATCAGGAGGTTGGCTGTGTAAGACATTTCTGGTGGGGAGTCCATGAGGTTGAGGGCTATATCACTATCAATCCAGGTTTCTGAGACCTAGAATATTATGTACAACTTTTTGATCACAAATAGTTCTGAGATACAGTCCTTGGATGGTGCAAGAATTTACCAGAACTTTTTATCTCCTGTGTGTTAGTTGCTTATAACTCCTGAACTCTGAAACCCACATCGGAGAGTCAATTCTTTTATTTATACTTTGTCGCAACTATTTGTGAACAAATCTTATTTCACATTTTAGACTGTGAGCATCTCAATGCATGGACTTCACACTTCTAAAATCTCTCCTATTTCTACCACTGACCATGATACAAAAGAGGTTCGTGCTAGTAGTTAATATTATGGAGCACTTATGTGCTAATGTGCGGGTTGTTTGCAAATATGACTATGATAATTTCCCTCCCTTTGCTATGTGATTTTGCAGATCTCCCCTTCATGAGGTTCATTTTTGCCAACCACTGAATCTGGACTGCCTTGTGGCTTACTTTGACTAGTAGAATGTGACAGTGACAGACATTGCACCAGTGGCATGCTCAGGCTTCAAGCAGTCTTGCCCACTTCTGCTGGGTCTCTTGGAGCCTTGCCCAGCCTTGAACAATCCAGACTAGTCTGCTGGAGGACAAGAGACCTCATAGAGCAGCTGAGGCCATGCAGGACCGGCTGGCCCCAGCTGGCCTGGCAGCTGACTGCTGATACATGAGTCAGCCTAGGCAAGGCTAGGAAAACTACACAGCGGCTGCTCACCCAAATTGTCAGCCCATAGAACTGTGAGGAAAATAAATGGCTGATGTTTTAAGTCAGAGGTTGGTACCCTATAGCTGGGTGGCCAAATATGGTCCTTCTTCAATTTTTGTCAATATACTTTTATTAGAACACAGTCTCACTCATTCATGTATTGTCATGTATTGTCATGTATTGTCATGTATTGTCCACACACTCATTCTGTGTGTGGATATTTATAACTCTCACACTACTACCTCTCATACTTCTTTTTTTTAAAGGATTTATTTATTTTTATGCATACATAGCTGGGGTACAGGCCAGAGGTGCGAGGGGTGAGAGGATTCAGCAGAGAAAGAGTGGGGAACAGAGCAGGCAGACTGACTGAAATACACTGCTGAGGGGAGCAGCGGGTGAGACAGGAGAGGTCTGCTGCGCAATGTGGGCTGCTCCCTGGCTGGTGGGGGATTGAAATCTTGGTGCAGCGGCTGCAGATTGCTTCACAGTGCTGTGCTTAACCCCTTGCACCACCAGGGAGGCCTACTACCTCTCATACTTCTGACACAAGATGTGTACTTTTTCCACACATCAGGTAAATCCCGTGACATCAGCTGGGTATCCTACAAATTCTAACTTGATTCTGGCTCTCTCTTCCTGGAGATAGCATCAGCTCCCACAGGTTGAGTCTCTGTGCCACGAGAGCACCCCCACTTCGGGTACCAATCACAAGTCTTGGTTGCCACTTGTACTTCTGTCTGACCAACCTTAAATTGGAGGTTTCTATGAGCCCATCCTCAGATTTGATGAATTTGCCAAGTGAGTCACAGGATTCAGGAAACTATTTGCTTCCTAGAAGGCTAGTTTATTACAAATTAATGGTCAGATGAAGAGACACACAGGGATAGATCCTGAGTATGGGAACTTCTGTCTCTGTGGAGTTTGGGGCACAGAACCCTTCTGGCATTTCCTTGCAGTTCGGTTCAGTACCTGGAATGTTCACAAGCATCCATGGTCAGGGATGTTATGGCGGCTTCACTGCACAGATAAGATGTACAAAATCTCTGGTCACTGGTGACAGGACTCAATAGCTAGCCCCTCCCCATGTAGGTTGGGGGTTGGGGATGAAATTTCCAACTCTTTAATGGTGAGGTGGATTCCCTAGCAAACAGCCCCCATTCTTAGGTTATCTAGAGCTTTCCAAGAATCACTTCATTAACATAAATTTGGGTGCGATTGAAAGGGGATTGTAATGACAATGCCCTTTATGTCAATGGTGTCTTGGTGTCTGCTTCAGACTCAAGTGAATTACTCACAGGAAGGATGAGGACTGTCCATGACAAGTCTTTTATACGTTCCCCACCTGGGTAGCTCAGAAGGGTCATATACGGGAGGAAGTAAGAATTATATAAAATTAAAAAAAAAAAAGAAGGAAGGAGTGGAGGTAAAAGAAGACAAGTTTTAGAAAAGGAAGGAAAAAACAATCCAAATTCTAAAGTCTTCCATGTCTGAAATCCATCTAGCATGTGATATCCTTTAAGGCAACCACTAACACATGTTCTGAAGATAGAATCAATCCAGAATCAGTCATCACTGGGAGATTTTTGAACAGGATGAGACCTTATCCTGGCTTAGATGTCAGCTCTTGTCTTTACCGACCCAGCATCCTCTGGCACAGGTGAGAGGCCTTGTTGAAAGGGGACCTCACAATATAATGAAGCAGCCTCACCGGCTCACTCATTTCTCAAGAATAGGAGCATGTGGACAGCACATCATGACATCAGACAACAGAAACTTTCCCTGACTTTCTCAGCATCCTCCCGGACCCCCAGCCATGCTGATACTATTCAATAACTCACATTGACTTTGGGAGGGGAAAAATGTAATTGGTAAGTGTAAATCCCTTTAAATGCTAAGATCAAAAGGAAGGTTTCCTTCCAATGACACATAATTAAACATGCAGACGTGCCCAACTTTGATTCAAGAATGCTTATGCACTTTTAAATTGTTGCCAGGGAGATCAGGGCCTGAGAAAATTAAAACCAATATGCCTCAAAAGGATACATGATTTTCACATATTTATAATGTCATTTCCTGTTGTGCAGAACTTGGTGTTTTCCCATTTTCTCCTCCCTGCCTCAGCAGCAATGTTCAGGGCTGAATGGAAGCAGTTTTGCAAGCATCCACGGGCTGAGAATTCTTCTAGCCCCCAACATGATTTGAGCGCGGAACCAAGAAGCAAGGGTCACCACTTTCGTATTGTTTTATTTCAACCAGAGGGCAAATTCTCCCTCAAAGACTGAGAAATAGGATCAATAGGACAGAGACAGACAGACAGACAGACAGACACAGGAAGGGTGGGGGGTGGAGAGAGAGAGAGAGAGAGATATCCAGGAGAGCCATTGTATAATTTAGTCTGAGTTCAAGGCCCGAGGATTGAGGATACCAAAGACACAGATTATAGTCCAGGTCTGGAAACAAAACAAGGTCAATGCACTAGCTAAAGTATTCAGGCAGGAGAGACCAAATTCTTTCTTTATTTTTTTATTCTGTTCAGGCTCTCCAAGGATTGGGTACTGCCCACCATCACAGGGAAAGGAAAACTGTTTTACTGAGTTCACCAATTCAGTGCTAATTTCATCCTCACAGACATCGTGTTTAGGCAAGTATCTGGAAACATCCCTAGAGCCACATCAGACCATCCCCTTCCTTGAAATAGAACAATTCCAAGAAGGAATTCCAAGAAGTTTGTTTAAGGTCAAGCAACTCATCAGCAGAGAACAATTTAAAAGCCCATTTTTGGAGTAATAATTAAATAAGTTGGGATGTAGCCATGAAATAGAATACCATCTAGTACACAAAAGATGAGTGAGACACGTCTGTATTTCTAATTTAGGAAAAAATTGTAAGCATAATATTGAGTAAAAAGAGCAAGTAGCACAATATAATAGCATTTGTATAACACACACAAAACATGGTATATTTTAAGTATATATGCATTTCATATCATGGTAGTTAATTTTAAGTACCAATTTTGCTATGCCATGGGGTCCAGATATTTGGTCAAATACTATTCCAGATATTTCTGTGAAGGTATATTTTAATGTGACATTGACATTTAAATTAGTATAATTTCAGTAAAGCAGATTGACCTCTAGAATGTGGGTGGGCCTTACCTAATCAGTTGAAGATCTTAAGTTAAAAAATACTGACCTCCTGTAAGGAAGAGGGAATTCTGCCTCTATACTGCCTTCAGACCCTAGCTGCAGCATCACCTCTTCCATAGTTATCTGGCCTACCCTGCTCATCTGCTTACACTTTCCAACTTGCTCAGTTATATGAGCCAATTCCTCAAAATCAATCTCTCAGTCTGTTTCCAGATCTATCTATATATCCGGTATAAAGTAAATGTGATTAATGCTTCCATTTGAATTGGCAAGGGAACAAAGTCTAAGGATTGTGTGATAGAGCTTGGCAAGAGTTTCTCCTGGCCCATCAAGCCTTGCAGTTACTAAGCTGGTGCCCCAAACCACATTCTGACTCTTACCCTGACCAGAGTAAAGTGGGAACATCCCCATGTTTCATGAGATTGAGTTGACTCCTCTTCCTCTTTAAGGAAAGAAGCCTCAAAACCACAGCCTGCTGTCATGTGTGATCCAAAGACTCTGCAGTCACGTCGGTCCACATGGATGCTGCAATTATGTGTCTGTTTCCAGGTACATGCAAAATGGTGGGAAGCTGCCAAGATTGGGAGAGCCCCAGGAGACAAAGCTTCAGGCAGCATTCATGCATTTTCTGCTCAATCACTGACTTTCAAATGTCCTTCAAGCAGGCAGCCACATTACTCTGGCAGAGCAGGATGAGAGGCATGGAAGATTTGCTGGCTTTCAGCAAAGCCTGCTGAGGCCCTGGCAGTGGCAGCTCAGGCTGGTCTAGCAGGAGGAAGGCAGGACTATGTGACTATTTATTGTCTGGCCCTTATGAGGACAACCAGCAGCTGGTCCATGGAGAACAACAGGGTCACCAAGCTCAGGTGTCATTTGGGGTGGTGTCCATGACCAGGAGAGAGACTATACTCAGGATCAAGAGTCAGTGGGATTATGATTGTCACTGGTGGGCTGGGGACAGAATCCAGACCCCAGGGGAGGTGGCTGGAGTGTGTAGAGCTCAGCAAGCAGGTTGTGATACAGGCTGAGCATATATCCCTGGCAGGTCTGTAGAAGCCTGGGCAGGAAAACTGAGCTGGAGGCCCAGGTGCACTGTCCAGACTGGCGAGCTCCAGTGGGCACAGGATGCCAGGGCTTGCTCTGGGACACCCAGCACCTGGCGACAGTGTCTTGAGTTGTGCTGCTGCCTCCAGCTGTAGGTTCAGGCAGTGGATATTCTGCCTGCATTGCCTGGGATCACATCCAGGAATCAAACAAAGCTGTCTGTAGGTCTTGGACCGGAGGCTGGGTGGGGGCGGTGTTGGGGGTGTGTGTGGACTGAAGATGACATGATATACTGCCCTCTTCAGGGATGCAGGGGAAAATTGGGTTATCCTCTGAGAAGGCATGTCTCTGCCAAGAGTGGACAGCAAAGCCAACGACACCGTGTTATTTCACAGGGGTGACTGGCTGCTCCACTCTGGGCCTGTGGGATGAAATATTAAATGAACACATTGCCAAATAATGATTTCATTGTAGCATTTTATCAATAACTAGAAAAGACTAGCTCACGGACTCTGTGTTCGATCCAGCAGACAACCCAACTCCCCACTTCCCACAGGTAATTACCTGCTCCTAATTGGGTCTGAAAGCAGTGGGTTTGTATTTAAAGGTAGGAGTCCAGCAGGCTTTGTATTTTTCCAGAGACCTTATGGATGAGACATCAGCGATCTGTGTAGCTATGACTTAAAGAGCCAGATGACTTCTCCGGGAGATGCTGGTCCTGCATCAAAGCTCTGTGTGTTTGGGCACAACATATCACTTCTTGGAGACTGTATCTCTTCATTTACAAATACAAAGGAATGATGTGATATTTGAATGAGGTTAGGGATACAGAAACCAGCCGAGGGCCTGACATTCACAAGGTGCTCACAGATTGCGAATTGAATCTGAATCATTTAATATGGAAAGAAAGGATTCTAAAACTGCTTCTCATCATTATTAGTACCTCTACACATACTATTTAATAGTTTGTTATTTTGTATTTATCTCATTTAATTGTCCACTCAGTACTGTTAGGGTCATCAAGACATGTGAAATAACCCTCCGCTTACAGATGAGGTTGAGGTCAGCAGAAGGAATGTGACCTGTCAGAGGTCATGCCCCTTAACCAGATCATAGTGCCAGGGTCTGTCACAGCTGTGACCAAAAGGAGTAATGAGCCTTGGGAGAGGGGATGTTGGCGGCAAGCTGGAGTGTATGTTGAGAAGGCAATATAATAGGTAGAGTTCTTAGCCATCCCTTCAAGAGATAAGAGAAGCAGGAGCAAATTCTGGCTCCAGGAATTGGGGATGTGTGAGTGAGTGAAGCAGTGGGTACAGCGCAAGACTCCCCTACCCCAGGACCTGTGCTCCGGAAAAACCCAACAAACTCAAAAGCCCAACCGAAGTGGGAGCAGGTACGGGCTCAGGCAAGTGATTAACTAGCTCGAGAACTTTGGATTTGCTGATCCAGAGCTGCTTCAGATTTCCTTTTTCAGCAAAGGGACAGAATCTGCCTTCACGTGGTTGCAAGCGCACTGAGACAGCAGAGCTGGGACCAATATGCGAGAGGGGCTCACATGGAGGTTGACCCTGCTTGAGTCCCTTTCATTTTCCTGCCATATCCTAGAAAGCTTGTCAATGGAAGGCAGAAGGGTGTGAGCCTGACCAGGCCTCCCACCTTCTCCTAGTTCCCCTGCTCTCCTATTCCATTTCACTGATAGAGCTGCAATCCTGCTCTTTGGTGAGTTCTCACCTAATGCTGAGGGTGGATGTAGGATAAACAAGGCTTTTATCCCAATCTCAAAATGGAGATGTATTTGTTGATATGCCTCACTTCCTTGCTGAAATTTCAGTGCCTCCAGAGTGGGTCTCTCATCTCTGAATCCCCAGTACCTGCCACTGCACCTGTAATATTGTAGGTGCTTGTTGAATGAGTAAATAAATAAATAAAAGAATAAATGAATGAAGAATGGAGAATGAATGAATGAATGAGTGAATAAATGAATGAGCAAGTGAATGAATCTGGCATCTCATAAATCACTGGAACCTAAATTTCATGAGGACAAAATGGACAAGAAATGTTGTTTGTTTTGTTCATTGATGAATTCCATGTCTGCTACCTCCTGGGCATTCAATAAATCTTGCTGAATCAAGGGAAGATCAGATTCCATTCTAGCAGCATTAACCTCCTTTTCTACTGTTTCCTATAGTGTTTGAGCTGGGAGAGACTTTCAATGAATTGGCCCAAGTTCCTAATTGTAGAGACAAGAAAGTATAACCCAGTGAAGAGAATGGACTTGCTCAAGCACACGTGCTGATTTGGGAGCAAACTCAAGAATGTTGGTTCCGGAGCTGGGGCTCTTTCCTCACCTCCTGACCTAGCTTCATGAAGCTTGCTCCCTAGAAGTAGATCAGACACCCGGAGTACTGCTCCTTAAGAGCCCTGCTCTACCAGGGCAGTGTGTGTGAGTTGGCGAAGGTCTGGGAAGCAAACCCCACTTCTCTCTTTCTCAGCCAGTTGGGGGGGCACAGCTCCGGAGCAGGAGGGGGGCTGGCCAGCTGCTCCTGCAGGGGTGTGAGCTCCTCGGCCTCTCCCTCCGAGTGGTCCCACCAAATGCTGAAAGCTCACTCTGTTGGGGTCTACAGGAGACTCTAATTCACTTGTTTTGCTCCTTGGGCGTGTTCCTTAGCATGAGTTCCTGGGTACACATCCTTCCTCCGTCACACAGGCAACTGCAGAAACCTACACCAGCCACTGGCTGCCCGCTAAGGCCAGAGCAACTATTGATATCTTTAGAATTTCCAATTCCAATGTTGACTGCTTCTTAGCAATGAAACCATAGGCAAGTTATTTATCTTCTCTTGGTCTCAGTTTCCTCGTATATAAAAAGGTTTTGAGGATGAAGAACATAAAGCCTATGAAAGGTCTAAGCACAGTGTCTTGTATGTGGTAAACATCTAATAAGTCAGCAACTCCAGGTGATGCTCGGATGGGGAGAGGACCCGTACAGTGCTGAGAGCCTCTGTAATCAGACATCCTGGGTTCGAATTCCAGCTGGGCTCCTTATTAGCTGTGTGCCCTGGTGCCAGTTAATTAACCTCTCTGTGCCTCAATATCCCTCTCAATCAGATGTGGGTAATAATGGTGTTACTTCTTTGCGTTTCTGTCAGATTCAAACGAGTTAATTCACAGAAAGCACTTAGAACAGTTTGTGGCATGTGGGAAGTGCTAAATAAACATCAGTGATTCCACTCTTCTCATTATCTAGCTTTAAAAATGAATTTAGGAGAACCAGATTCTCTCCACTGAGAGTCGAAGTTGAAGAGATTAATGCAGGCACCAAGACACTGGTGCCAACACTGAGCTTATTGGCTGGTAATCTCATTTGTTTCCTTGCTGTTTTCAAGCATAACCCACAGCCAGCAGAACACTAGGCTTGTCCCAGACTCACGAGGGGGCTTGCTGGGCAATGCTCCTCCACTCTGTGCTATAAATGGCTGCCAGCAGTGAAATTACATTTGTATTGATCTAAAGAACATTTTATTGATCAAACACAGGGAAAGAAACCTTTGAAACATAAACCCATTATTTTAACCATTTGTTGCCAGGAATAGGCAAAGCTTTTTGCTTCTTGGTGAACTGGCCTTCCCAGAGCAGCTTCCAGCACAGGTAGATGGTGTGGATGCCTGCCCTCCATGAGCAGCTGGCCAATGGCCTCTTATCTAGTTGCCAGTTCCCTGCCCTCCATTGTCCCCCCCGACCCTCCCAATCCCCTACCCCCCCAACCCACGCCTATTCCTCATGTCCTTTTTATAGGCAGCCTTTTTTTTTTTAAGATTTATTTATTTATACAAGAACTGGGGTAGAGACTAGAGGCATGGGAGGGTGAGAAAATTCACCAGACACAGCGCAGGGAGCAGAACAGGCAGACCGGCCAAAGACACTGCTGAGGGGAGCAGCGGGCGAGGCAAGAGAGGTCTGCCGCGCCATGTGGGTTTCTCCCTGGCTGGCTGGGAATCGAACTGGCACTGCAGAGGCTGTGGACAGCTTCACAGCGTGGCGCTCAACCTGCTGCTCCAACAGGGAGACCCCTATAGGCAGCCTTTCTGTCTCTAAACACTCTTTCTTCCCTCCCTTGCCTGGTCCTTCTCTAAGTAACCTTTAAACCTTCTCTCCCTCCATCCTCTCACTGGTTGGGTTAGAGGATCTCTCCTTTGTCCTCCCATCCTGACTGGTTAGGAATGATGGTGAAGGCACCAGATCCCAGGACCTCCCCATGGAGCACTCACAGGCGGTCCCGTCATTTATGCGGTGCAAATTCATCTGAAGCCACTGTTCCCCACTCTTTTTACCCCTACTCCCAGATCTGACTTCATTAAACTTCATTAAACTAAATTGACATTGCTGTGGGTTATGCAGGAAACATAGGACTTCTAGGTGAAAACTCCCAAGGGAATAGTCAGTCACTCTGCAGCAATTTTCAGAATGATTCAATTAACATGTACACTCAGAGGCTTTGAGCAATCCTGTGCCCAACCTCACAGAACGGAGGCCCCAGCCCTGTGCCCAGTGAGGAGAGAGAGATCCACACAAAGGGTGGGTCACAGCAGGAGGGGTTTCTAGTAGTCACATGAGTGGTGCAACAATCCAATGGGGGAAAGAGCAGTCTCTTTGACAACTGGTTATACCATAACCTGATATCCACATGCACATGAGCGAAGCTGGACGCTTACCTCACATCGTATAAAAAAACAACTACTTTATGATAGAGCAATTCCACTCATGAGTTAGACCCCATGAAAATGAAAACAGGACATTGAACAGATACCTGCACTCCCATGTTCATTGCAGCTTATAATAACCAAGATAGGGAAACAACCTAAGTGTCCATCAATAGAGCAATGAGTTACACACAGACAGAAATATTATTCAGCCATGAAAAAGGAAAGATTGGTAAAAAAGCTATAAACTTCTAGCTATAGATGATTAAGGTGTAAGAATCTAATGTATAATATGGTGATCATAAGTGATAACACTATACAGTAAAATTGAAATTTGCTACGACAATAGAACTAAATGTTCTAACACACACAGAGATAAATATGTGAAGTGATGGATGTGTTTACCTACTAGATAGGAGGGCTCCTTTTACAATAAATACATATATCAAATCACTGTGATGTACTTTATTGCCAATTACGCTCCAATGAAGCTGAAAAAAGATCAAAATCACTATGAGGAACCCTCATAATTTGCTGATGAGAATTATAAGCTGGTGTAGCCACTTCGGAAAAAAAAAAGTGTCCATTTCTCTAAAAGTTAAACATAAAGTCACTGTATAACCTGGCATTTTCACTTTTAGATATATACCTGAGTTAACTGAAATTTGAGTTATGATCAAATATCCTCACATAAATCCTGGGTAAGCACAGATCAAGACTAAGTTGGAACATATCTGATGGGCTCTGAGCCCTACGAGTGTCTGCAACCCAGCCACAGCTGGGTTGAGTCCTGAAACCTGTCACCCTCATAGTCAGGAAATACTGGGTGGTCCAGGAGCTACCACTTGCTCCCCACTCCTCCAACTCCTCTAGACCACTAAGTCCCTGCCCCCGAAGTTCCCTTCCACTGGGAGTCTTACTGCTCAGTGTCCTTCCAGCAAACCTCCAGTCCCCAAAACAAACCCCCTGCACCCTAAACTTCTTAGAGCATTGCCTGGCCTGTTTCTCTTTCCATAACTTACAACCTAATTTGTCTCCTGGGTCTCAGTTTGCCACCCTGGCAAGCAAGAGGACTGCGCTACATCTGTAAGAGGGCTTCAAGTTCTTACCTGTTTTTTCTCTGCAGACACATCAAAAAGGTAACAACACGATGGGGATGCAGAAGAAGGCATGATCCTGCTGCCCTTACAGAACCAGGAAGAGTTTATGAAGCTGTGGCATTTTAGACTGGGTCTCGGGGAGCCAAGGGAGATGATTTGAAGTTGTCGAGTTGTCCAGATGAACAAGTCCAGGATTTGGGGTTGCTATGGATACTATGGAAGCAAGTAAGCAAACACCTTCAACAGAGTACTCCCAGGACTGCCTGTGGCCATGGGGTCAGTTGCTGACAATGACGTTTCGTTACTTCCATCACCCAACTGCATAAGCTTCTGTCACACCTGAGTCCTGCTCTCAGCAATGAGAAGCAACAAGGGGTTGTTCCTTAACCATCAATGACTTTCACTTGCCTGCAGGGAGGGATTCGGGGTCAGCAAAAACCTGTGACTGTGGAATTGAGTCCACCTGATGTTTAGTAGATGTTATTAATAAATTTCAGATGATGATTAAAATAATATTGGCTTGTCAATAAAATTTCAATTTCTGGAGATTTAGGAAAACAGTGAAATGTTCACCCCTTTAACATGATGGAGGCAGAGTCCTGTCTGGAGGCTGGGAGGTGGACTTTACAAACTATAAATTAGGGATTTCTGGGTGTGGTCTCTGGACCGGGACCATCAGCTTTACCTGGGAACTTGGAACTTGGTAAAGGCGCAAATTCTCAGACCCCAGCCCAAACCTCATGAACCAGACCCTTTAAAGGTAGGGGCCAGTGCCCTCTCTGAACAAAACCGCCAAGTGACTCTCATGCTCACTCAGATCAGAGTCGCACTGTTTATTTCTGGAACTTTATGTTGTTACCTCTGCTTAGATGGATTTTACTCAATTCAATTAGAAAAGAAAGGACAGGGGGTGGGAGAAGAGACAGAGACAGAAAGAAGGGGGGAGAGGAGGAGAAACTCTCTTGTGTTTCTGAATGGCACAGGCAAAAGAGGAGGCACCACTATATATTTCCTATGAGAGGAGGGCTGGGCCTAGAAGTAAGACAATAAATGTGGAGAGCAGAGATGTGGTGATCATCCTGGATCAGCTGCCCTCAGGGAATGGGGCCCTTCTCTCCAGCAGTGTCCTGACCTAATTGCTCCCTCCTTGGAAGGGCCCACCAAGCACCCTGGATCTGTGCTATTCATATTTAAAAATTGAGGTATAATTCACAAATTACCTAAATTCCCCTTTTCATTCATTGTCTCAAAGGAAGCACTGTGCCCCCCAAGCGGTCACTCATCAGTCCCTCCCACCCCAGTTCCTGTAACCACTAATCTACTTTCTGTCTCTGAATTTTTCTACTCTGGACATTCATACAAGTGGAATCATATAATATGCAGCCTTTAAGTCTATCATTCTTCACTTAGCAAAATATGTTCATTGTTCATCTATGTGACAGCAAGTATCAACACTTCATTCCTTTTTATGGCTCAGTAATACTCTGAATACACTGCATTGCTTTTCCCATTCATCAGGTGATGGACATTTGAGTTAATTCCACATTTGGCTACTGTAAACAATGCCAGCATGACCTGCAGCCAGTCATCTTGGACAACAGAATAGAAACCATTTAGATTAAGCTACAAGACCTGGCAGAGCCTGTGGTCTCACCACAGTCCACCCATCCATCCCTACGTTCCTCTGTTCTCCCTCCTGCAATTTAGACATCAAATGCTTTCCTTGTTCTCTTTCTCTCGTCAACACATCAGGTTCTCACCATTCTCCCTTACTTTATACTACTGGTGATTGTTTGACCCTGCTGCCCATATAGTATATGTGCCAGTGGCCCATCTATATCCTCAGACCTTGCACACATTAATGTGTGGGTGTCTGGCAGCCTTGCGATGGCTGGGATCTACCACCGGGCTTCCACCAAGCCAGAGATGCCAGCTCTGTCCCTGCAAGGTAGGCTGAAAATGCCAAGCACTCAACTGTTCCCCTGCAGGAGCAGAACTCCACCATGACTTGGGGGTGGTACAGAAGTACCACAGTTCCCTTGGCCCTCAGGTGAGAGACTTCCGACATGTGTTTGGTATCTGTTTCCAGTTTCTGCTTAAGGTGAAGCACCATCACCTACTGTGACAGCTGACTTAATAATACACACTGTGGGTTCCCTTTCTCCCCTTTATGTCTTATTCTCTTTCAGGAGTTCATGTATCTCCCAAATAAACTTCTTGCCTTCAAATCCTTGATTCAAATTTGATTTATGGGCAGATCCAATCTCTCACAAAAACTGATGATCTCAATGAAGTCTCTACTAAAATATCTTCCCTCTAGATTTTTCCAGGGAGTAAAGGTTTCTGTCCTCCATGTGTTAAGG
This sequence comes from Talpa occidentalis, assembly GCF_014898055.3. Lineage (NCBI taxonomy): Eukaryota > Metazoa > Chordata > Mammalia > Eulipotyphla > Talpidae > Talpa > Talpa occidentalis. The sequence goes on along the minus strand of NW_023601212.1, from coordinate 77,157,112 downwards.
GCACTCTGTCTCTATCACCCACCTATCCTCTCCCATATAGTATGAAGCGATGGATGGCTTCTTGCCAAATAGTTGGGAGGCATTGGGGCTCAGGGGGAGGAGCACTAACATGGAGTCAGAATACTGCACTGGGGTCCCCATCCTGTGTGACATTTCTTGTGTGACCAGGGCCAACTGCCTAATCTTTATAGTTCCCTGTTTCTTTAGTGTGAGAAATGAAGGTTGGAGGCAATGTTTCTATAATGGTCCCCTCCACATCTCACTGAAGGTAAAGGAACCTTCTATTTGGCACAGCTCCAAAGACAGGGTTACCTGAGGGTTGGGTCTCCATCCTTAAGACTGGCCAACTAATATCCATCATCCCTAGTCCCCTCTAAGGTGCTGAAAGGAAGGAGGAACCTGAAATCCAAGGAGCTGGATCAGGAAGTCTGTTGACTGCAGCAGTGATGGCTTCATGCTCCAGCGAATCCACAAAACGCAGTGTAATTTTGCTTCCACTTAACCATCAGCAGTACGGAAGGAGAGCAACTCTCCCCCACCCACCTCCCCTTCCTTAGTTAGTCATGACTCATTAATTGCCACTGGCGAATGAGTTTTATTCTAATTTTCATGATCTAATTCAGAGATGTTTTCAGCTAAAGATCAGGATATAGGTTTTTGGCTTAGCTAATGAAATATCTAATGAATTTGCATTAGTGACAATTACAGGCAGGACACCTATAAGAGAAAGACCAATTGCAGCCTTGGCTGATGCTTCTTGCTAATGGCTCCTTTAAGGAGAGCAGCACAGCTTTGTGCCCCTTTTTTTCTGGGGGTCCTGTCGTGACGACGCAGACCACAAGAAAGGGGCTGAAGCAGCAGCAAGTGCCTTTCTCTACCTTCCTTTTGTGTGGTATTTCTGGCTTCAAACCAACAGCAGGATGTGAAAATGGGCCTTTCAAATACAAAGATTACCTCTTCAAAATAGGGTCCATTTATAAACTTGTGTGCACGTGAGATTATCTTAATATCAAAAAAACCAAATCTGGACCCTAGACAGAGAAGATCCCTTCCCTAATCAGATAGGAATCCAAGGTAAACAAGCAGCACAGAAAGCCAGTGAACATTTAAAACCTAGTCTCAGGATTCTTCCTTGACCCTCACGTAGCAGGGGCTACAGTGCTATGGGGGAACTTTACGGCCTCCATAGTCTTCTATCATTGTCTTGTAGGGTGAAGACATCAATTGAAGGTGGGAAAACCTGGGAATGGAAAAGTCTTTAAAATCATAGAACTCAATCATTTGTCACTGACAGTTTTTACGATCTCTGTTCTGATGCAAGTCAGCTGCTCCAAGTCGAGTCTAAAGCAGCAGCTCTAAGCAAGTTAAGGCATGAACTTCAAGAGCAGAAAAGGCAGCCCCCAGAATGGCTGACTGCCAGATATGCCACATGCACACGGTCTCCCCCACTATCCCCATGGGGTGGAAAAAGGGGGCTCCTCCATAGACCCCAAGTGAAATGAAAAGACCCTCCACAGACTTGCCACCTTTGGGTGTGGGCTTGGGTTTTTTGTTTTATAATTTCCCTTCTTCCTTATTTCCTAACCTCCACTCAATTTACCTTGACTGGAGTTTCAGGTCATCTCGATTGACCTCCTTGGGTCTTTTGTTGGCACTGTTACTGGGCATTCTTCCACAATGGAAGGTGAAAAATGCCTCTTTAAATCCCCTCTGTGCTCCTCAATCTTTGTCTCTTGTAGGGTCTGCTTTGGGCCAGTTCTTTTCAGGAGTTTGACAGCTTTATGCACCAGCTAATGTTTCTCATGTAACCTTAGGTGCTTTTTCATGGTCAGCGGAAACTCTCTTGAATTTAAGAGGCCAAGATGGTAGAGTGAGAGATCTGATACAAGGGTAAAAATAAAAATGATTACTCCCTTGGGAAAGCCATCATACACTTTCCAGTCCCCAGTGAGGGTGGCAGTGAGGAGGGATACCACTTTTGCGTGTGGGTGTCGCCCCAGCCAGCACGCTGCCCAAAGTTTGGTTCATACTATCAGGGTTGGAGGCATGTGAAATGAACAGGTAAATGAATGAATTTTGGACTATGTCCTCCATGGTAAGAAAGCTAGAGAAAGACCATCATCAAATTAAGATCTCAGTCACCAGAGAGAAACAAAATTAGGGTCTGCGATAAACAGGTCAAGTTAGGGATCTATATTGTGACCTTGAGTCTTTCTGTGCAAGAAGGAAGTTGATTGTCAATGCAAAGGTCATCTCCTTGGCCCTTAATGCACGCAGTTTGGCCTCCAGAATGTCTGTAATCCTCTCCAATGTGCACTTCATCATAAAGGAGGGACACAGGCTCTGGAAACACGGCATCGTGACACATTAGCACTGGCAGGGGCACCGTGACCCAGACACCAGTAGGGAGGAAGCACCATAAGAAGCATCCTCATGGACTCTAACTGGAAGTGGGACCCAACCGTGGAGCAGCCTGAGGCAGCCCAGCCAGGAACAAAAAGAAAGAAAACCTGGGTGATGGGGATGCAGAGATCCCTTCTCTTGTTCAGGATGGGCATAGAAGGGTGTGTGTGACTTTGCCCCAGACAGGGCTGCTCTCTCAGCTGTGTGAGTTGTGGCCCCAAGAGCAGTCAAACAGGCTGGATTTCTCAGCTGAATGGCTGTCCAAACAGTGGGCCCTATGTGCTCTCTCCCTCACTGTAAAATGGGGACTAATTCTAGCACACAGCTCACGGGATGGCTAGGAGGAGTAAATCAGATGCTCAACAAGTTCATTGAGCCTGTGTGCTACGAAGTATTCTGAGCTCAGGGGACAGAGAACAGGACAGACAAGTCCCTGCTCTATGGCACTGACATGCAGTGGGAGGCAGCACTTAAGCACTCACACAAAGGAATAAGATAACTTTAGGTTTACAGACAGGTGGTGATGAAAATTAAAGGGGCTGATGTGCAGTGAGTCTTGAACAGGCATGGAAGGACAAGGGCACTCTGAGGATGTGACAGAGGAGTTTGGCCTACATGACAAAGGGAAGTCCACCAGGTGATGGACAGAGGGCAGAGGACTCTGACCAAGGGAGCTGAAGACTAGGTGTGTTCTTGGACACACCAAGAGAAAGGAAGGCTAGAAGGAAACTCTGGGAGATAATGGACAATAGAAATGGAAGGGGCATGAATCCACAGATAGTACTTAGGGGACCAGGAATATCCTCACTGGACTTTGGGTGAATGAGCTTCAGGGGTTTTGGTCATAGAAAGTAGTGTTAATGTAATTGGCTCTGCTACCTAGTATTTGGTTTTAGGCAAATCAATATGTACCATGAATTATAAAATAATCTATATACTATCAAATGTGTAGATTATAGCGAGGGGGATGTGTTGAGAAATGTGTAGTTGGGGACAGAACATGAATGATTTTTATACCTGCTAAACCATTTATAGTGTTTTAAGCAATCAAAAGCCAACAGCTATTTTTCAGCAGCAGACGAGCAAGATGAACTGCAATGGTCAAATACTTTCTTTCTCTGCCCACACTTTGCTACCTAACATCATGTTGTGATCACTTTCAGTGATTAGTAAATAACTGTTTAGCGCCAGGCAGGAAGGAGCCACGTAGAATGGTGTTATCAGTATCTTCACAGTTCTGCTGTTCTTAGCTGTTGTGTGGTTTTTATTCTTTATTAATTACGCTTATTGCTTTGAGTTATAGTGTCAGAAATTGTCACATGAATATAGTTTAAGGTCTGAAGTTTTGAAATGCACCTGTTCTCTGTTTGCTTTTGAATGGACTCACGGAAACAGCTTGACAGAAATGTCTATCTCTCTATTGATTTCTGAAGAATTCAATCAGCAGAAAGGCAACCTAGGCCTGATGTGAAGTTTACATGTGCTTGTCATCTTTTAAAGGTGACATTCAGGGCCTCTCTGGTGGCACAAGGGGTTGAGACACAACCTATGAAGCTATCTGTAGCCACTGAAGCACGAGTTCGATCCCTGGCCAGGGAGATACCCACCTGGTGCAGCAGACCTCTCCTATCTCTCCTGCTGCTCCCCTCAGCAGTGTATTTCAGTAATTCTGCCTGTTCTGTTCCCCACTCTGTCTCTGGTGAATCCTCTCATCCCCCACACCTCTGGCCTGTACCCCAGGTCTTGTATGCATAAATAAATAAATCTTTAAAAAAAATAAAGATGACATTCAAATTCAAAGCTCAGAGAAGGTCTGTGAAGTTATAGAAACCTCTGCATTCTTCTTCTTCCCCTAACTATGTATCACACTCAATGTAAAATCACTCTTGCTGGCCTCCCATCAACTCCCCATTGTCTTTGGACCCAACTCCTTTTACTCTGCCTTCTCCAAGGTTATTCATTCTTCTTGAAATAGTAAACTCCAGAATGCTTACCATCTATTTAGTGTATTGTTAGCTAAAAAGAAGGTACTCAAGGTAAGCATTTTTATCTTATTTTATAGGGTCTGCCCCCATTGTCTTCTACAGATTAGTAGATTGACCCTTTGTTGACCTGTTAGCTCTCACATTAATGGCTTGTCCACTTAACTAACCAATGGTTGCAAATTTTATTCAAGGGTGCTAATGAATAAAAAATATTAACAGAAAACAATAATTAACCTTGAGTATAAAAGTATTAACCAGAGGCAATCAATCACTTTCCCAAGCTTAGTAAACACTTAGAATGCATTAACTGTCCCTAAAGGAGTAATTAAAGAACTTAGCAGTTCTGTTTCAAACACAAGTAACAAAGGGTCAATCAAATCTGATGATTGTTGATGAACGTCAGCCAAATGGTTGACATTAGATGTTGTACTCACAGAGCTGGATACTCTTTGATAGGTGAGGCTATAACATTTCCAAGCAGGCATTTCTCTAAAAGACAAGTCAGGGATTAGCACCACCTGCCACAAATTGCCTCATCGTTGCCAATTTGGGTTGATTCTTTTATATTTCATCTGGATTGTAATAACAATGATAGTAACAATTTATGATGCATCATTCAAAATTGCTTTTCAAACAGGTGATAAATATGTGCACTGCTTCAGTAGTGCATGATTATACAGACTTAATTCCACACTGGTCAATATTGTGTACTGTCACATGTTTAATAGCTACTTTGAGAAATAATTAATATATCATAAACAGGACACATTTGAAGTACACAATTTTATGCACCCATGAAATCATCACCAACTTGACATAGTGAATATCTCTAGAACCCCTAAAACTCCCTGTGACTCTGTAATTCCTCATCCCACACCCCTGGTTCCTTCCTAGGCAACCCCTGATCTTTCTGTCACTAGAGGTTAGTTTGATTTTTTTTTTAGAATTTTAAATAAATGAAGACATACAGTGTTACTCAGCATAATTATTTTGAGATTCTTGACTTTCACAGAATTATCAATAATTTCTTCCCTTTTATCAATGAGTAGTATTCCATTATGTGGGTAAATCACAGTTTGTTTATCCACACACTCACTGTTGGACATTTGGGTTGATTTGAGTTTTTGGCTATTGCAAACAGAACTGTTAGGAACATTTGTATAGACATATGGTTTACTTCTCTGGGGTAAGTATCTATGGATCATATGGTATGAGTACTTTTAATTTTTTAAGAAATTGCCAAGCTGCTTTCCAAAGTAGTTCTACCATTTTACGTTCCAAGCAGTTTATGAGATTTCAGAATCTCCTAAAATTGACAGTAAAATATGTTTATTTACACATACTCATTTTGCTGGGAGAAGGTCTATGGCCTAAATGTTTGCAGACAATATCATTATAGTATGATGTGTTCACCTTATTATTTTCTATTTAAAATTAGTTATTAAGTTTTAACATCAAAATCAATTGATCTTTTGCCATTGTATAATAAGTATCCATTTGGTTACAATTAAAGAAAGGAAACAGTAATTTCTAATTTTTCCCCACTACATGAAATAAGTCTATTTCAGGGGAAAGAGTTTCCTCCTGCTCTTGTATCTTTTATCCTCAATTGTCATGATGCAGAATTCTTCCAAAAGTCTCACTTATACTTTCTGTGTGCTTATTATGTAGCTTAACAACAAACAAACAATCCTGATAAAATCACAAATGTATAGCTAGCTACAGTTCTGTCCCTACACTGTCAGCCATGTTTAACAGAATTCTTTTTTGCTACCTGAGTTCTGTTTGAGACTACTTTGAAAACCTTCCCCAACTATCTGGACTGAATCTAAATCTGGGCAGATTTCTCTCTAGCCAAAAACAAGCTGATGGAGGCATAACTTCAAATTCCTGAATTTTTGGTCTGAGGAGTTGAGTACATTTCAAATGGCTAAGAGAAGGCAAAATGAAAGTCAGCTACTGAACTCATTCAGCAAAAAGAGCCTTTCTCTGGGTTGGGGGCAGATGAAAACTTTTGCTAGTAAATTCTTGTTGGTGTTGTTTCCTAACCTTGGGTAGAGGTGGGGATTGGCAGAGGGGCATTTAGTAGTATTCTAGGGGTTTCATCAGCATTTTCTCATAAAGAAAAAGTGAGAAAGACTTAGCCTGACAATACTAGATAAATAGATAGACAGAAAAACAGACAGCCATAGCTGGTAATTGTATTGTTTGCTATAATACAACATATTTCATAAATATACATATATAATTTGATATAATAATTTTTATATCCCAGATATATATCCCAGGTAGAGGTAGTTCTCTATTCTGACCCAACAGCATTATCACTCTTTAAATGTATATGTGTGGGCCTCCCCGGTGGCGCAGCGGTTGAACGCTGGGTTGTGAAGCTGCCCGCGGCCTCTGTGGCGCCGGTTCGATCCCCGGCTGCTCCCCGGTCACCGGAGGAGGGTCCCACATGGGCACAGACCTCTCCTGACGCCCGCTGCTCCCCTCAGCAGTGTACTTCGGTCCTTCTGCCTGCTCTGCTCCCCGCTCTGGCTCTGGTGAATTCTCTCACCCTCCCGTGCTTCTGACTGTACCCAGTGCTTGTATAAATAAACAAATAAACAAACAAATAAATAAATCTTAAAAAAAAAGTTTAAAAAAATGTATATGTGCATCCAACACTTTAATAGCACTTTTGAAATATGTAGGATATATGCTTTAGGTTCGGAAAAATGTTTCTCCTGAATGTCCCGGCCCGCGGGATTCGGAGGCACGGAAAGAGAAGGGCTGAGGATTGAAATGAGGGGCTTGACAAATTGACGCTAGCGTTTGCTTCTTTATTTTTCCTTTTTCCTTTTCCTACTTTTACATGTTTTTTCCTTTCCCTGTCCTACTACCTTCCCTGGCCTTCTCTATGCTCCTCTCTCAGTACGTTTCTCAGTCTCCTCTCTCAAAGTCTCTACACAGTATCCTTTCCCCAGTCTCCTTCTCGAGGTCTCCTCGCCTCATCCTCCACGCAGTCTCTCTCCCTATCCTCTACGCAGTTTCTCCAGTCTCTCCCGTGGTTCCCTTCTTATCCCCCCTCGCTCCTCTCCTCGTACCTCTCAGTCCCACGTGATTTTCTGGAAACGCAGTGGTTTCTCCGAAGACTAAACAGAAACCGAAACCTAACTTGCGAGCATGCGCAACACGGAGCATGCTCCATGCGGCTCCGGACACTGAAGACTTGAAGGAGACTTGAGACATTTTTCAAAGAACAGGAAGAAGCATTGAGATCAATTATTCCGTGGAACTACCATTTCACCACTTTGGAAATGAGTTGAGTATTGTCTGCTCATCATGAATACACTCATACTCTATGAACGCAATTTCATTCCTAGGTTACACTCCCCCCCATGTACACAGACATGTGTTTGCATGTACCAAAAGGTGTATATATAAATGTTTATAGTTGCATTTTGGGTTATAGCTTCAAAGTGTAAATGTCTATCAACATTTGAATGAATAGGTCCAATCACAGAATATTCAGACTATGGAATGCTAAACATTAAAACATCTGATGTGTTGCTGCATGCAATGAATCTTCAAATGTGTTGGGTAAAATAAGTCAGATACCAACAAACAAACAAACATGGTCTATGGCTCTATAGAAAGCTTTAGAAATAAGCATATTATACTTGAATGTGCCTGTTTAGGTGGTAAAACTATAAAGAAAGGTATTATTAGGGTGTTGAGTATCCTAGTTAGGATATTAGTCACTTGCCTGAAGGAAAGAGGGGGTAGAGGTTGGGCTAGGGCTTAAGAGAGGTTTCTGGGGGTGCTCGCTGGGACACCATTTCTCTCTCTTGCTGGCTCCTGCCCATGTGGACACCCCCAGTCCAATCACCTTTGACTCTTCCACACACTCCACTTACCTCAGATTACTCTCACCTCACATTTTCTTTTAGACGATATTTTGATGTCCATCTATACTCACCTGTTTTTCCAGATGCTTCATCCTTGGTTTACTTCCTTTCATACAGGTGCCAACCCCTTCTAGCATCTATGGCTAATGCAATGGAAGTAGACCTGCTTGTCCAGGTTGGGGATTCACCAAAAGAAATCTCTGGAGTCATAGACATACCCTCCTCCCTAATCCTTGTTCCCAACCTGGACACTCAGCTCGCATCCATTAGCCTAATAACCCCCAGGATCTTAGGAGCCAGGGTACATAAACTTTTGTCCCAAAAACCTTTTCTCCATTTGGTCAACTTGCTTAGCTTCCAAGCTTCTGACATTTTTTATTTAGATGTCTCAGGGGCAAATGTCTTTGGAGAGGTATCAGGTAGAGGGAAGAAGGCCACACTATACTGACTAATTGGTTTTAAATTAAACATAACAAACCACTATCCTCAGAGTGAATGTACATAGTTATGTCCTATTTTAAAAAAAATGATTGATCATTCTCTAAAAGGGCACATTAATTAAAGGTGATTTGATAAGACAGGAACAAATGTTTATTGATTTCTGACGATAAACCAGACATTGCATTAAGCTCTTGTGCAATCCTGCTCTATCGGGTCCCTGTTATTTCCTTTATAAGTGAGGAAACTGAGACCCAGAGAAGGGCAATATCTTGACTTGCTCGTGCAGATAGTGACTGAGAGAACAGGGGTTAAAACTCTGCTGGGCTTGACTCCAAAACAAAGACTCCTTTCACACCATTGTGGTGCAGGGGTTGAGGACAGGATGATAGATAGGGCAGACAGGGCAAAATAAATATGTTACATTGTAAACCTCAAACAAGTCAGATATTTGTCAAAGCAAATGAATTCTAATGTGAGGTGGGACAGGAGAGATCTTCCTGCCTGTTACCTCCCTACTACCCTTGAGTGAACAAAGCAATTATTGGTGGAGGGAAAATCATGGCGTCTGGATAACTCATTAGCTCTTATTTGTTTAAAGTCTGATGGTGTATGACAAAAGGATTTGTTCCAGATGTCAAAGCAGCACAATAGGGTTTAACAGCCTGTGCATTAGCAAAGCTGCACCGCAGGAAATCACAGGAGGTCACCCAGGCAGAGAGGCTGGTCAAAGCCAGTTCAACATCTCAAAAAATGTCTACCTCACCTTTCTGTCCCACCTCATTCATAAATTCTTGGCCTACAGCTCTGAATGTTAATGATTTTTCCATTCTCTGAACTTAACAGTATTTGAAAGGATTATTGAGATAAATTCCTTTTGGGGTTTGGTGCTGGCAAATATTTAACCTGAAAAAAAAATATATATATATATTCGCATATCCTGAACTACTTAATTCAATGTTTTTCTTTTTTCTGTTTATCAAGAAGCTCAGACTCCAAGAGCAGAGTTCTGCTTAGCCTAACTTTCTCACCAAATTAGACAACCACTCTGTCACATACCTGTTCAATCACAATTTAAATGGTTCTCCATTATGTGTATCAATCTTTATCTACTTTTCTCTGGTTTTGTTTTCTCCTTAGCAATGATTACTACTTGTATATAAATGAATTATCTGTCTTGTAAGAGGAGAAATAAAAGCTTCATGACAGCAAAGGTATTATCCATTACGTCCACTGTTGAATCCTTAGAACTGAGAACAGTGCCATCAAGACTAAGTTCTTAAGAAAAATTTGGAGAATTGAATTGAATAATAAGAGACCCACTAAAAGTAAATGAGATAGAGAAGATGATAAATTTCATTTTCATAAGCTTTAGATAGAAGGGAGGGAAGTCAAGGTTTGGGTAATACGTAAGTCATCATGATATCAAGCTTTTCCAGTAACTTTCCTCGAGAGACCCATCCACCATTAAATCATCTCAACCTACCCAGTTATTCTGTGCCTACAGACATTGTGAAGATCAATCTAACTCTCCGAAATTCCTGGCAGCCCAAATTCCCAAGTCCTTTCTCTTTCTCTGTCTCAGTCCAGGGTGTCTGGAGAAGACCCTCTGGCAGCTGTTAGTGTTTGGTATTGCTCCCAACAGTGTCCTTGTACCTCTTCAGCTTTACCTCATGCTTATGTGACTTATGACTTTTTGATTCTCCTTCTTTCTCCGTCATTTCTCACATTTTGCCCAAATATGGGGAGGAGGGGCATAGTCTATTAAGTGTGTTCTCAGCTGATTAATAGCTCCCAAGGGAAATCTGCTATTTTCTGTGCCTAAGTAGCTACCTATACTGAAGAAATTGGGACAAGCATGGACCAAGAAACCACCTGTGACTTGCCCTTATTTATTGTTTATTGCCACTGACCTGGAGCATAACTTCAAATCTCCTTTCCTCTATGGTAGGCACATAGTTCAGCCATCATTTTAGTTCACTTCCAAACCCCTCATGACTACTGTGAGACGATTCCTCAAAATAGCAGTGAAAAAGATTCAGTTTAACCTTCCAAAATTTTGAGGTGGGCACAATCAGTAGAACCTATCAGTAATTATAAATAAAAAAAAAAAATACTGAACTTACTATGTCACACACACAAGCATATACACACACCCCGCTCCTTTATTCTGGTTCTCTTTCTCTGCCATCTATGAGTGCTGTCTTCATGATAAGAATGGGAAATCCTCAGAGATGGAAATACTTTTATATATGTTCTGTTTTCTCATAAAATCTAGAATAGAGCCTCTCCTACAGTAAGTGATGCACATTTGTGGTTGGGAAGAAATAAGACTCATTCATTATCTTTTTGGAGCTAACTTAGAAGAATGCGGCAAAAATAATTTTAGGCTACAGTGAAGTCCCTGTCAAGGTTCACCTCAACCTGTTAAGAGGTTCTCTGGCTTTTGAATTCAGTCCTGTTGGAGCTGGCTGCATGATTGGCCTTCCCTGTCTGGGCAGTCACTGCTAGCCCTTCATTTGTAAAAATGCTGGCATAGGTCACCTTAAAAAAGATACTCTCCTATATACCCCACACCAGCCTCTAAGTTTAGGAAGTTAACATTTTTATGATGCTACTATCCAGTGCATAAACCCCACTCATTTTTTTTCAATTGTCTCAGCTATGTCTCTTTTGTCCTATGGTTCATGATGCCATCAATAGCACGCACTGTAATTTCAAGTCATGTCCACTCATCTCCTCCAACCTGAAACAATTACTTGTCTTTCCATTCTCTTGTGTCCTTGATGGTTTAAATAGTACAGGGCTCACATACTGTTGGACAAGCCTCAGTGTGGGTCTGTCTGATGTCTCTGCAGGACCAGACTCTGATGGTGTGTTCCTGGTAGGGGCATCACAGAATGATGCTGGGTGCTTCTCCACACATCACGTCAAGAGTACGTGATGTTGTTCCAGCACTAGAGATGTCAACATTGACTGCCATGCTGATATTTGCCATGTTTCTCCGCAACAATAGCATTTTCTCCTTTATAACTGATTATTATTTTGTTGGGTTATCCTTTAAGATCAGTCAATATCATTTCCATCATCAAACTATCACCCATCTTCCCATGATTGACCCTATGGCTGCCTAAACTATGGCCACAGGGCCTTGCAACAACCACTTTGATGATTTGAAAATGTTGATTTTTTAAATTAACATCATTTCTTTAACACTTGCTAGTTTGAATTTTACTATAAGGTAGAGCTTTTTCTTCACTTGTTTCTTTATACCAATATAGACCCAGACTTTCTCATTTTACCCACTATAATTATAATCTGCAATACTTAAACACTGTTTTGAAACCATATATTTTTTTTTAGCTTGGTTCCACAGTTAGGTTGGTTCAATGTTTACAGCCAGTCTATTTATCATAGTATTACTGAAGTTTATCATCTAGTATTTCTTTAACCAATGGGGTTTATATTCTCTAAATTCTTGTTCAGGTTTTATTTTTTTTTCTCTATAACAACTTTATTGAGTTGTAATTCATGTACCATCCAGTTCATCCATGTAAGTTGTACTATTCAGTGACTTTTAGTACATTCACAATGTTTTGCAACTATTTTCATGGCCAGTTTTAGAACATTCTTATCAGTCTAAAAAGGAACCTGTTGGCTACTAGTCATTACTCTCCAGGCTTCCCACCCTGGACCTAGGCAGCTACTGATGCATTTCTATCTATATAGATTTGCTTATTCTGGACATTTCACATAAACAGAATTATATAATATGTGGCTCTTTGTGACTGGCTTCTTTCATTGAGCATATTGTTATCAAGATTTATTCATAATGCTGCATGTACAATTACTAATTACTTCATCCTGTTCACATTGAGCTGAATGGACATGCCACATTTTGTTTATCCATGCATCAGCTGGTGGATATTTAACTTCTTCCACTTTTGTCTATTATGGGAAATACTGTCATGAATATTCACATAAAAGGTTTTGAGTGGACATACATTTTCATTTATGTTAGGTATATCATAGGAATGGAATTGCTGGGTCATATGGTAATTATATGTTTAACATTTCAAGGAAATAACAAACTGTTTTTCCAAGCAGCTGCACCAGTTTACATTCCTGCGAGCAATACCTAAGAGTTGTAATTTCTTCACACCTTCAACAACACTTATTATCTATCTTTTTTATCACTGCATCCTAGTGACTATGAAGTGGTATCTCATTGCGGTTTTGATTTGTATTTCCCCAATGACTAATGATGTTATCTTTTGTGTGTATGTGTGTGTACACATGCTTACACCCGTCAGTATCTCTTCTTCGGAGAATATCTATTCATATCATCTGCCTGTTTTAAATTGGGTTATTCATCTTTTTATTATTGTGTTGTTAGAATTATATACATATTATGGATATAATTCCTTTGTTAGATATATAATTTGGAAATATTTTCCCCATGGATGGGTTGTTTTTGAATTCTCTTGATGGTTTCCCTTGAAGCACAGAGTTTTTAATTTGGAGGAAGTACTATTTATCTGATTTTCATTTTGTTACTTGTGCTTTTGGTGTCATATCTAAGAAATTATTGCCTGATCGTGAAATTTACCTCTATGTTTTCTTCTAAGAGTTTTATAATTTTAGCTGTTACCTTTACATTTTTAATCCAGTTAGAGGTAATTTTTATATGAGCTAGGAAGTAGAGGTCAACTTCACTTTTCTTATTTTTTGCATGCAGATTCTGTTCTCTGAGCATCATTTGTTCACAAGATGATTCATTCTTCCATTGAACTGTTTTGGTACTCCTGTCAAAAATCAGTTGAATATTGACACAAAGGTATGTTATGACATTTTCCCTACTGTCATAATCTATATATCTGCCCTTCTGCCAGTGCTAAAATGGCTTTCCTCTACCTTTATACTTTAATAAAACTACTACTGGGTCACTATCTCTTACCTTAAAGATTTTGGGGTATATCTCCACTGTCTCTAGCACTAAATATGGAGAAGATCAAAACCTGTTCAATATTTTTTAAGCAGGGAACTAACTTGATATTTGATTCTCTGTTTCTTTATCTGTAATGTTTACTGTTTCTTAGGACATAGTGCTAACAGTTCCATGTCATCCAGAGGACATGGTATACTTTCATTATGGAGATTTAACTTACATTTTCTGGAAAACTTTCTTGAATTAAATCTTAACGTATGAGTTGCCTTTTTCCATTATTTTATTTTCTCCTTAGGGGGCAATTATGATAATCTTGAACTTTTTAAACTTAATTCACAGATATGTAGGTAGACGGAGAGAGATATAAGATTTATGATATGATACAGATGGTAGTATTATATGAGTTTATAGAATATATATATATATATATATATATATATGAGTATGTACCTTAGTTCTTTTTGTTTTATTTTATGTGATTTAATATTTTTTCCTGTTTTCAACCGTGTTAATTTTCCTCTGTCCTGTCTTTAGTGAAAATTGTGTTTCTCAGAAAATTTATTTTTCTCTTCTATTTCCTCCCTGTTCACATCTTTCTGCTTGCTTTTTTTTTTTTTTTTTGGCATAGAAGAACTGGGGTGTAGGCCAGAGGTGCAGTGGGTGAGAGGATTCACCAGAGACAGAGTGGGGAGCAGAACAGGCAGATCTACTGAAATACACTGCTGAGGGGAGTAGCAGGTGAGACAGGAGAGGTCTGCTGAGCCATTTGTGGGTTTTAATTCCCTGGCCAGGGATCAAAGTCAGGCCATAGGGGTGATAGTGCTGAGATTTAACCCTTAGGCCACCAGGGAGGCCTCACTTTTGTGTCATCTTATTCTGTGGTCTTGCCATATATTTTCCCTATGCTTAAAAATCTGCTTTGAACTTAAGTTTTCTTAATACTTCATTAAAACACTCTTTCATGAATGAAACTTTAGTGGCAACTTTCCTCTGTACAAAGACTATCTTCCTCTGCATTTCTCATTTGTCATTTTTTTCTTCCTTCCTTCCTCCTTTTTTCTTTTATAGTTTCCATGTAGTTTCTTATCTTGGTCCCTTTGTCTTTGACTACAGTGAGTTCTTTTTGGACATACAATTTGTGTGAGGCTCCTGTACTAGGAAGGACAAGGCCATTATTAAGGCCAAAAGCAATTTTCCCTGCTATTCTGTGAAGTTGCTCAGGGTTCTTTGGTGCCCTTGTGAACATATCCTGACTCCCCCAGCCAACCCAAGCATTCCCATCACAGTCCTTCCTGCCCACTGTCTACTTACAAGGCTGCTTCCTGCAATTAAGGTGCACCTGTCCCAGTGTTGTTCATTTTTAAGTGTTCATAAGCATATGCAGGAAGAGAGTTTAACAAAATAGCACCTGTGGTTCTCTCTGGGGTGTTGTGCCATGTGATGCTTCTATTCTGTTCTTGATACTTTTCTATAGTTTTGTTTATAATAATGATGCATATTCTCTCTATAATCATGAAGTGAAAGCATTTTATTAAAAGGTTTATATGGTTGTAGTCCAGTGGAGGCAGACTTGAGGAAGAGGGAAAGCTGGTTCTCCAAGCTGGTACCCTGAAGCACCCCAGAATAACAGCTAGTGATGGGCCAACTGAGGGGGGTCAGAGGGCTTGGAACTTACAAGGCAAAATGAGTTACTACAGTTAAATAAATCACCACCTAAGCAAGAATAAAAAATCCCTGAAGCAAGGCTGGACAGAGGGAAATCCTATACCTCCAGATTATTATTATAATCACCCTAATTCCCAAATAAGAGGAAACTGAAGCCCTGAGAGGTTAGGTAGATTGTCCCAAGTCTCTCCCTTGTGAAAATGCTGATTAAATCCTGCTTCTCTAATTCCACATCCCAGGGCCTTACCTCTCCTTCCTTCCTCCTTATTAGCTCTCCAGCTGGGATGGCTTGGTGTATGGTGATGCTATTAACCAAGAGAGGGTATGCTGGGGAAGGAAGAGGAGGCAGCTTGCAGGGAGAGATAATGAGCTCTGTTTTGGACATGATGAGTTATTGTGAGTGTGACTCTTGCAGCTCCTCTGTTGGAATAACATGGAGGCAGAAGCATCATTTTATGTGAAAGCCCACTGTTCCTGTCACCTTGCTCCTGTCAATCAAGTGAGCAAATAAAATAATGTTTCTCGAACCCTGCTGGTGGCTGTCTTTCTCCCAGAATGAAACCACCTAGTGCAGATGACACTGAGATCTCAAGGAGACAGGACTCTGACAGTGTCTGCTCTGAGTCATCCACCAGCCAAATAGCATCTCTTGGCATCAGGATCATTTCTTGGCATCCGTCCTGCCCCAGGCTTTGGATGGGGGTATTCCAGACCCCTTGCGGGGGGGGGGGGGTAGAGGGATGGGGGAGAGCAGTGACAGCCTTACTAAATTATCCAGGAACTTCAGAGATCTGCCTTCCCCATTGTGGGCCTAAGCAATCATCCTCAGAGGAGTTTCCAAGGGCCAAGTTTTTCCTTCAGACTGTCAGGAAAATCATCCGGAGCCATTCTCTGCCCTTGCTGGTGAACCAGTTTGCCACGACTGTCAGTGAAGGTTCCAACAACAACAACAAAACAACAGAAATACAGCCAGCTAAACAAGGCAACTGCGTGTGAGAAACTTCTTGCACAATAAGCAGTTGTTGCATTTCAAGCCTATTTTTCAAATGTACCTATATAGAAAGCAAAGTATAATTGGCTTGTGACTGGTATGTTTTGTTTTTGTTCTTGTATCAGATTTGGATTCAAATTCACACTTACCAGTTTCATGCCCTTAGGTAAGTAATTTAGTCTCTAAACCTCAATTTTTTCATCCATAAGTCCAATCTATGACTTTCTGAAAAGGATGCCGTTCAATTAGATAATTTGTAGAAAATGCTTAGCATAGAGTTTAGAACACAGCAAGTGCAAATAAATAGCAGCTACCATCATTATTCTTTTGCAAACATTTACACAAGTCCCTACAAAAGTTTGGACCTACACACAACTCCACTGCGACATCAGCTCATAAGATATGACACATGGTACATTTTGTTTTCTTAGACACCCCTCCATGGTAGTGCAGATAAACTCCTGCTCTAGCCTTTATACAAACAGACCCTTCTATCAACATACAAAAATGACGTGTAGCAGATATGAATTGATTCTAAATGGCTGGTAAAAGAGAACAGAGAACACTTTTTGTGTATCAAGTTCCCAGCATCTAATACAAAAGAGGCTTTTAATATGAATTTTTAGACTGAATAAATTAATCATTTATTATATACCAAACACTATGTAAGGAACTTTTCAGACTTTGCTCCCTTAAATTCTCCTTTTCACCCTTGAAAACTAATGTTCCTATCAATCAGGATGCACTAGGTTATGCTATGATAACAAACACTTCCTCCAAGCTTAGCTGCTTATCACAGCAGTTTCTTACTCACTCACACTATGTGTCAAATTGGTGTTCAGCTGGCAGCTTTGCTCCCAAGTTTCCTCACTCCAGGATCCAGGTAATTGAGCAACCACTGAAAGAAGTGCAAAGGAAGAACAGAGTGAATGTCAAACTGGCTGCTATCTCCTATCCATATGTGACACAGTTCTCTTGTGTTCATTGGCCAAAACTGTCACCTGATCATGGCTAATATCAGAGGGGATGGGATTGAGATAGTGCAGCCCAGTAAGGTGCAGCCCTGCAGGTCAGGTCAGAGAAGATATGTACCTTTTGAGAATAGCTCTTACTTCCTCACAAGGGAAACTGAGACTCTTGGTTAAGTAACTTGGCTAGGTGTTCAGCAAATAACTCATGGGCTGTCTGACTCCAGAGTACATTGCTTCCAATTTGTCTTTTTGGTCTACTTGTTTCTCATGTCTTTATGGAGCCAAATATTTGGTCTTTGAAGGAGATCGGCTTTTCTCTAGACATATACAGAGTAAATATAACCAGCTTGTCATTTCTTAT
This sequence comes from Talpa occidentalis, assembly GCF_014898055.3. Taxonomy (NCBI): domain Eukaryota; kingdom Metazoa; phylum Chordata; class Mammalia; order Eulipotyphla; family Talpidae; genus Talpa; species Talpa occidentalis. Next base: position 77,139,457 of record NW_023601212.1, on the reverse strand, counting down.
AAAAATCAGATTCCAGCAAAGTGACTCCTAAGCAGAAGGGTTCTCTCCAGAACTACAGGAACAGCTAGTTGGCAAGGGCTTGGGTGACACCAAGAAGCCAGCCTTGTCACTCTGATGTGGTGCAGATTTCCCAGTGGTCAAAACTTTAGTACCAGGGCTTTGCTGGTGGCTTTGGGGTTAAGTCTCAGCATTACCACCGTAGCAGCCTGAGATTGATCCCCAGCCGGGGAGCTAATCCACATGGTACAGCAGACCTCTCCCCTCTGGCCCACTGCTCCCCTCAGCTGTGTATTTCAGTAGATCTACCTGTTCTGCTCCCCACTCTATCTCTGGTGAATCCTCTCACCCCCCATACCTCTGGACTGCACCCTAGTTCTTCCATGCAAAAGTAAATAAAAATCCAAAAAAACAAAACAAAACAAAACAAAACTCAAGTGCCAAATGATGCCAGGGCTTGTTGTGGAGCTGTCCTCACAGTCATCCCACGGGTAATCCAAATCTAAGCCTGCTTTTCCAAATGGCTCACTGTCCCAGCTTTCTGAGCAATCACTGCTTTACAAAAACAAAATGCAAATCTTGTTACTGGTGCTCCCATTTCAGACAACTCTAAGAATATTTCTACTTACATAAATATAAATGTGAAGGAGGAAGTAAAACTGTAGAATTCTTTTTCATTCTAAAACAAATCACTTAGTAGCTCATTGCCCATTAATTGACATTTTCAAAGAGCACAGTTGTTTAAATCCAACTCTTTAAAATTTTTTCAATCATTCACCTTCAGTCTTTGAGTTAGAGCCCTGATTATATTCAGTAAATGGACTGACTACGAAAAGGTACTCATAATGTAGAGGTCTTGAATTATTAGTTTCAGCATCCTCAGACTCTGAAATCCGATCTGAACCACTTACATGAATTGAGCATCGCTGGTGTTTTTGTCTGTTCTCTTCCCTGGTTTTCTTATTGATGTGCTAAAAGAAAATCAAATGGTTACAAGTCAGATAGAAGCAGATGGAAAAGGTAGAAAAGAAACATAAATCCATCCAAGACTTAATATAGCGGCTCTTAACTAGGATACGAATCAGCGTCATTTGCATAGCTTTTTATAATCTCTATCTGCCCAGACTCATTCCAAACCACTGAATTAGAACTCCAGGTAGGGAGTCTGGAACATATTTATCTTTTGAAAGTCTGAGGATGTCACTTTTGGTTGGACAACCACTGAATGAGATCATGAACCACAGTGCAACTAAGTCAGCACCCATTCCCACCCACCTGCCCACCCCCTTCTTACTCTACATGTATAATCTCATCAAATGAAACATTATGTTGAGGTTAGGATACACCTATCCTGCTAGACCCTACTGTTTCTAGATGTCAATTAAGGCCATTTTCAACATTGCCAACATTTGTTGGCACACTGTGACCTTCCAGCCTTCTGAAATGCATGATGTGCAGGCAGGTCTGGTGTGGACAATGTCCAGAATTCTTTGAGAATTCCTTTCTTTTTCAGTAAGCCTCTACATCATCATGTGAAGCAGCTGTTTGCAGCTGGCCCTGCAATCTTCTGGGCAACTCTCTGGATGGCATTTTTCATGAAGCAGCTTTGTGAACATGAATGGACACTGGGGCTTAGAATCTCACAGGCTTGGCTCAAATGTCTACTCAACAGCTGGCTCTGCCATCTATCCTTGCTGAGTCTCAGCTCCCTTCTCTAGAACCTTGAGGTTTGGTCTAAGGATTAAATGAAGCATCATAGGTGAAAACCTTCCACACAATGCTTGGCACTGTGGAGACCCTCCATAAATGATATCTGACCTTTGCAAGTTTCTTTTTTATAATAAAACAGTAACTGTGGAAGTTCTTGAATAGGATGCAGTGACTGTGAGTTGATGGACAATCAATTCTCAAATTATCTAAAGTCCAGGAAGTATAAAATTGGTAACATTAAGTGCCATTGCAATGGGAAAACTTAATATCCAACCTATTTCAGAACACTCACATGATATTTTTATAAACCCTAAAATTGGAGAAAGGGTTTGAAAAGTCTGTCTTTACTGTCCACTCCCTTTTGCCCAGCAGCCAGCCTACTTCCACATTCTTCTACTTCTCATTTTCTTTTTCCTGTTAAAAGGTTTGTTGAGTGAGCCGCTGAAAATTTTAAGGCGACCCTGGAAGCACCTGAGTGGGCAAAGCACAGCTTTACTAACAGAGGGTATTAAAAAGATAAATTGTTGTGGACTGAAAGAGATAAAATTCTATGTGATTGTAAAGGCAGAGTGGTCAGGAAAGGTTTTTGAAGCCTTCCTGCAGAGCCGGCAGCTTTTCAGACTCACTCAGGCACCTCACATTCAAGCTTTCCAATTGAGAGAGCAAGCTCTACCTGGCTGTCCCTATAAAATGTTCCTAATGGAATGGGTTAACCCCTTTACTACCGGGAGCTCTTGCTTAGGAGCAAATACTCTCCGAAACAACCATCAAGTCCCATCTCCAGAGCCTGTGACATGATTTAGAGCCCTTCTTGGCCTTACCAGCTTCTCTGGGTCTCTCTTCTTTCACCTTTGATACAGCGACATGGCGGGTTTCCACAGGGTGGGTGTCCACAAGCACCTCTGTGGTCTACTGTGAGGCCTGGGTCCAATCCCGCCCCTCACCCCTGCCCACCCTGTGCCTCGATTTGTTTATGTTGACAATCCCTCTCTTCAAAAACTTGAAAGCAGCTATTTCTACTTATTCCCATTATGTCGATGCCATGTCAGGAGGTAGCCATGTCTCAGACTCTCTATTTTAAGTTTCACATTTGTTACCTTGTTGAATCCTTAAACCAGGAGTTACAAACGGTTTCCATGAAGAAAGGGATAGTAACCCTTGCATGTTTTAATGGCTGTTTTAGTGGCTCCTCACTGCTCAGCTCTGCCACTGTAACATAAAAATAAACCACAGATAATATGTAAACAAATGAGCCTGACTGCCTTCCAGTAAAATTTTATAGATGAAATATCATCACATGAGCTTGGCTGTGTTTCAAACTACATTTGGACAAACAGGCAGTGGCCTGGGCACACCAGCATACAATAGTTTGTTGACTCCCCATCTAAACAAACCTTTGAAGTAAGTATGTGATTAGTACTCCTTTTACAGGAGAAAAGATAAAGCATGAAGAGAATGTAATTTTCCAAAGATCATATAGGCTGTAAGTGGCTGCCCGTGGTGTGTCTGCTTCTACTTGTAAACACTGTTGTGATGCCCACAAAAAATGAAGACAGGAGCTTTAGGATGAGAGAGAAGGAGGACAGGCACTCTTGCCATCTTCATGGTTCTAGACTTCCCGCTGGCTTTCCCACAGCTCCATACCAGCTACAGACGTGTCCCTGTGGGCTGGAATCCTGCTCAGGGCAGCAGGTATAAGGCTCCTTTGACATGGACATTGGGCAGCTGCCAAGTCCACTCTGCACTGGACTGTGACTTTTGGAAGGGTTCTGGATAAAGACAAAGGCTGCTTCTTACCTTGCCAGAAATTTAAATAATATCTTTTAGTACATGTGTTAATGTTATTTACTAATTGAATAATTAAATTACTGAGCATGTGGATGCCTGCATATATGTGTGCATGTACGCCAGATATAGAGTGTAAATCCTGGAAATACACCGTGAACAAGTGAAAAGGACAGCCCCTGTCCCTGCCTTGCTGAAATGACCATTCAGATCTGGGTATGACCGACTACATTTTGCTTAGGTCTACGAGGTTTATTTCCGTGTACTCTGACTGACCTTCACAACCTGAGGTAGGTGTCGTTAACCCCATTTTAAGGCTGAGAGTTGCAAAGACTGGCAAAGGGCACACTGACAATTTTGGGGACCCAGCTGAGTCTTAGAATCGGGGCCTCTGACTCCCGACTCTGCCCTTTTCACCATCCCTTCCTGCTCTGCCAGCCTGGATTCACGTTCTGCACCTTCTTTCCTCTGGCACCTTCAGCTGGCAACATTGCTGCCTGAACTTTATCTAACCTGGCTCCGTTCCAGGCCCTCTGGCAGCTGTCCCAGTTCTCATTTTCTATCTGCACAGCATCTCCCAGGTTCCCTTCTTAAGCTCTTATCCTTCTTTGGCAGTCAAATGCCCTCTATTTTATTTTCTCCCCAGGGCACACTCATAGGATGGAGAAAAGCCGAGAGATTGTTCACTTTCTTAACAGGAGCTGCTTTCAATTCAGCCACAGCTGCTACACGTTTCAGAAGTGAGATGGATCCCAAGACAGATGGCTCAGCAGCGACTATTTTAAGCCCTAGAGTCACAAGAACAGATCCAAAATAACTCAGTCCAGCAGGGGTCAAATGCAGAGCAGAGCTGCTGGCTTTAGAGAATGGCTGACCCCAGATCTTTGGAGTCATGAAGTGAGTCAGCTTTGCTGTTTTCTAGTTAATAAGACTTCCTTGGTGCAGTTTCTATGCTGAGCTTTCAGGACTGACTTGGCCCCATGATCAGCTGCAGCTCTCAAAAAAAAAAAAAAAAAAACAAAACAAAACAAACAAACCAAAAAAAAACCCCACAAACCAAAAACAAAACAAAATTCCCTCTGTTGGCTACAAAGAATTTATTTGAATATTTGTTACTGCTATCAAGATTGGTACCAGGGGACACTCCCCTCCCCTGTGTATCAGTCAGCTAGTTGCAACAATAATACTGTGAAAGAAAATACCTCAAAGGCAGTGGCTTAAAGCAGTGATCATTTATTCTCCTTCATGTCCCTAGACTTGGTCGGGGATCATCTGATCTGGTCTCAGCCTCATAAGGCTTCACGTTGTGGATTTGCCCCTGCTGCTCCACTCAGCTCATACCCCCTTAGATATTTAGAAATTGTCTTGTTTTTGTTACACAAAGGATTATTAGAAGAAGGCAAAAGCATCATTTGGAAATTTGATGTCCTACATTCTGGTGTGAACTTCAGCGTCAACTCAACTGTGGTGTTCAGAATAAGGGTCCCCCTAAAATGTCTACAATTTAATCCCAGAGACTCTGACTTTATTAGATTACCTGCAAGAAAGGGATTGAGATTAAAGGTAAAGGAACTGAGGTTTCTAATCAGTTCACCTTGAGATAAGGAGTTTATACTGGATCACTGGAATGGGCCCAAAATTAAAAATTTTGGGTGACCCAATTGTTAACAATTAAAGGTTTTTAATGGGGAAGAAGAATGCAGAAAAGTCAGTCTCAGAATGACTTTACAAGAGAAAGACTCAACTAGCTGTTGCCGAATTTGAAGATAGGGGCTGTGAGTCAAGGAGTGTGAGTGGTTCTAGAAGATGGAAAAGGCAACAAAATGATTTCTTCTGTAGATCCTCCAGAAATGAACACATTCCTGCTGATGCCTTGATTTTATGGACTTACAACCTCTAAAACTGCAGAATAATTTTGCATCATTTTCGGCCACTATGTTTTTATGCCTTTAATTTGTTGCAGCAGCAATAGGAAACTAATACACCTGTTTACTAATCTTTAAAACCAAAGGAGTTGAACTAGATAGCTCCAAATTTTTTTTCCATTTCTAATTACCTCTCACTGGAAAATATCCATTTTTGTAAATAGTTAAGGAGCCAAACAAAGTTATGACTAGACTGTAGAGTATGGTCTACCAACTCCTGCTGAACCTTTCTGCTCTTTGGAAAAACCGTTTTGTGCCTATTCTCCTAGCTTTAAGTCATTGAAAGATATATATTTAAAAATTCACAACTTGCTTTCTTACTTTCACTCAACAGTATGCAATTGTTCAGCCCCTTTTCTCTGCCAATCTAGGTAAGCACCAGAAATAGAAACTCAAGTTTGGTTTGGTCTCTCCTCATGAACTAATCTCAACTGTCCTACCCAGTATCAAAACATTAACCCCAGCAAACCTTGTGTGGTAGATTGCAAATCTGCCCATGATAGTTTACAATTTCTCCATCAAAGAGCCAAGTCCATTCTTCCACCCTTTGAATTCAGGTTGACCTTCTGACGTGCTTAAAATGTGGTGTAAATGACACTGTCCATGTTGCAATCCTAAGTCCTACAGCTTTGTCTCTCACTTTTCTGGAGAATTCTGAAACTACCACTTTGAAGTTGGCCAGGATTAACCTGCGGGATGATGAGGATGTGTGCTCCACTCACTCTGCCTTCCCAATCAAGAACCAGCCAACCTCCAGTTACCTGCATGAAGCCCACCATTACCTGCCCACTGCAGATACATGAGCCATCCCATTTCATGACATCAGCACAAATTGTCCACCCCTGTGAGCTAGAAATTCTGGACATTTTGGTTATTTAATTTGGGGGCTCTTTTTTTAATGCAGCAAAACGAAGTGATACACCTTGCCACAGCAAAGAGAAACTAGAAACTACTGGGATGCTATTTATGATGACATTGTCAAAAACAATCATTTGATAATTTAAGGCTTAGGACCTTAATGATGGGTGCTGATGGGGTGGTGGGAGAAGGCTGTGCTGATGGAGTATATGGTGAAAGAGAAGATGTTTAAACTTCATTTTCTCTCTCTTTAACTGATGGAACAGGATGACTGTGTGCAGGGAATTGTTCTGTTTTCTTTAGAGTAGAAGCTGAGATAATAGAAAAATCAACATGGCTTCAGGTGATTACTAATTGTTCACTACTGAAAGAGGTTTTGCTTTAAAATATATAGACTGAATATCCTGTACATCCCAGTCCTGAAAACTTCCTCCCACTAAGCACCTCCCAAACCTCTCTAAGCAATGTGATTGTCTCTGCCCTCGGCACAGTGGGTATTATTAGCTGGCAAGCCAGGAGAGAAACATTCTGAGACAGAGGCCCAACTCTCTATTCTCTATGCCGCTCTTGTGTCCTCACTTGTTTTTGGAAACAGAGCTCCCACTGATATCAAAAAGAAGCTTTCTGAAAGTGCCGAGAAACCACGGGGCGGGCAGCATGGTTCTCCCAGCGGCAGAGAATCGGCTCCTGATGCATTCACTGGAGATCAAATTGGGTTAAATGCCCCCTTCCAAGCAAGCCCGAACATTCCCCAACACGAGGGCTTTCATGCATTAGACCTCGAAGGAGGGGCAGGCCTCAAAGCCTGGCCTAGTTCTAAATTTAGATCAGTCATTTCATCCAGAAATATAACTGCATGCCGTGAATACTCTGGCTTCCTTCTCTTTTCATGCCCAAGCAGGGCAGATTAGGGCTACATTTGTGCCTTGACAATTTTGAGGAGGTGTCATGTGGATATTTCTCAGTGAAAAGAGCAAAGGTAATAGGAGACCAGCTTAAAATGTCAAGTCACATTATTGGCAGACACCTAAGGTGATCTCTGCTGCTTTTCCCTCGCTCTTAATTCAAACAACGTTACATGTGCTATGACAACAGTGAGCAATCTGGAGTGGACTGCTCGATTTCGGGGAGCTGGCTGCTGCAAGGGCATGCTAGATGGTCCTACAGGCATTCCAACATTCTTCCAGGGGTGCTTCTCCTCTCTAATAACAGAGAGAGTATAAGACTGTTGATGCACTTAGGACTGATCTGAAAAGTTGAATTAATATGTGACTGTATATGTGTATACACTTACACACACACACTTACATGTGCACACGACAAGCATCCACCATCCAATTAAATAGCAAAAGTCTCTGTGTGGGGGGATTGAATTCTTTCGACTCATCAAGTGTTGAAAAAAAGGTCTCATGAGCAATTGTTTGTTTTATTAAAGTGAGGTTGGAGGAATTAATGATAATGCCATGGGTAGAATTCCAGGGAGAACTGTGGGGCACATTCACATCTGCCCTCCAGGGAGGCCACCAAACAGGCCAAACCCAGAGATGAAATGGCTGCATCAGAGGCCAGTGTTTCTATCTGTTGTCGGTGCAACTGCTGGAGATCACATGTTTAAATGAAGATTTTCAGGACAATCCACATGCTCTTGAAGCAAATCTTGGACTTACCTGTCTCCCTTATAACCTGCAAAGTGAGGCACAGGATTTTGATTGAATTGCCTAGTAATTCTGTCATGAACTGCACTGCTTTTTTCTCCCTTGAACACATTACTGATGGTAACAAGGGAGTTATTTTCAATCAAGGCATGCTACAACGAAAAAGATTTCTCCTAACATTGTGATCCCTTCCTCTGAAATCCATTTCAGATTGGTGGATAAAATGTGATTATATTTACACTTCCCTGACACAATTCAGGCAGCAAAATAACAGCCTGCCGGAGACATTTTTCTTCTTCATATTTAGATCTGTCAGTGCCGTAGTGCTGGGGAACAGGGAGGGTGACAGAGGCAGCTGGGGTTGGCGATATGTTGTAGTTGGCTCACAAATAGAGATGTTCTGTGTGCTGTGTGTCTCTATCTCTCTCTCATCTCAGAGTTCCTGGAAGGCCATCCAGAGTGGCATTCAGAGCAATGATAAAGCATGTTAATCAATAGAGCGCTATGCAAATCGAATTTCTCATTTTTGCCTTGACATGGCCCATAAATTATTTCAACATAATACTCTAATTGGTTCACACTCATTAGGGGATGTACAATGTATGACCCATCCATATCTGTGTTAAGTCATCATTGCAATTTGTGTTTAAAATCTATCCTTCCCCATTGCAAGACTAAGATGGTGGACAGGACAGAGTAGAAGTGACAGGGAGGATGGTAAGAGAGCCCTCAGTGAGTGTGGAATTCTGATTCTGGTGTTCAACCTACCTGGGGATAGCCGTGTGATGACATTAGGGAACTCGTCTCACCTCTTTAGGACCGGATGCTGTCATTTGTAAGGGTTGCTTTAGGGAGTCATCAAGCCTCTATGCATGTCATAGTTATGCATGTACTCCTCACACTGGCAATGTCAAACTGGTTTCAAGTCTCCACTTTTAGGAGAGGATTGCTATCCCATTGCCATACGATTGTAAAGATCATCAAGGATCCCACAGAATCACCTTGGACGTTTCTTTACTAATCAGCATGTCTCGCTAAACACAACACTCACCAACTTGAATCTAGAGAGAAAGATGACCCTTCTTTTCTTAAGTCCCTCTGAGTCCTTGATCTGTACTGGATGTTGGATCCAGGAATAATGGATTTATTACCCCCCATGCTGGGAGTACTGCCAGTGGACCATCATCAGCATTCACCTCCCTTTAGAGATTGCCTTAGCCTGGAGAGCCACCTACCCCCAAACCACATTCCCTTCCCACAGGGACAGCCTGCATCCAATGACAAATGGATGTGGGAGTATGAGAGCTGGGTCCTCTCACCCCAACTTGGGACAACTCTGCAGGGTCATTCTATCTTGAGAACTCCCCATAGGATTATCTGAGGTCCCTGTGGAGAAAACACATGGCTCAGTATCTCCTTTTGCCCAATGTTGCTTTCAACCCTGCACCCCCACCCCAACAACTTTCTACTGGCACTCACTCCTTCCTTCTTTCCAAGAACACTCTCTAGAAAATTTCTCATCCCAGATTCTGCTTCCCAGGGAGCCAGCCCAGTCTTCACCATGACAACATGTGTTTCCTCTAGATGTCTTTCATTTATCCACCTAATGTGGACCTCAGGCCCAAGTTCCATAGCCAACACTTGAAATATAAGAGATATTTTACCAACTTAAGGATTTATGATTTCTTTGGGAAAACTGCCAAAACTGAGATAGACACAGCAATAAACTAAGTTTGAATAGTCTCTGTCCCCTTTAGACAGTACTTGTTTATCTTCTCATATTTGCCATACTCCCCCCAATGCCCTATAGCCCTGCAATGTGAATCTGAGTGCCAGCAGCTATTGATCATTGTATTTGCAGAATACAATAATGCTGGTGCTAAGTTGGTGACTCCTTTTCCCATCTGCTGACTCCTGTAAGAAGTAGACCCAGGCAACATTTGTAGTTTATAGTTCAGCAGGACCTTTTTTGTGTCCTCTGGTAAATATGTCCCCTTTAGGAACCAGCCTGCAAAGCCCAGAATTTCAGGAATAAAAAACACAAAGTGGGTCATCATGGATTGTGATAATAAGGAGGGACAAACTTGCCTCCATCCTTTGTTCCCAGATGCATATATTCTTCATATTTGAGCAGTGGCATCAAATAAAGTTCTCTGATTTAATGCATATATGATGTCACACTATCCCTCTATAATACTATTTCCAAGTACTCAGCTATGACTTTAGGAGGTTGTTTCAGCATTTATGAGGCTGTTTCTTTCTGGATGATGCAGTATGTCATATGGCAGTGGTGGACAATATGCCCATTTGTAAATCTTCACCATGGGGCCGCTTGGCTAGCTGGATGCTATGTCATATGGGATTCCATATATGTGGAGCAGGTATATTATAAGTTTCTAGACAGGGGACTGACTGAAACTCGGGGCAATGGAGAAGCAAACCCATAACTGCACTAGATCCTGATAAGGTTCAACTCCTGGCCCTTTGTCAATGAAAAGGACCTAAAATGGCTGAGTTGCCACAAATGGCCAGTGGTCTCTTTGAAGAACAGTGCCATGTTGGTAGTGGCATGCTAGCACCAGCTTGTACCAGCTCCCAGAAGTCACTTGTGCACAAATCTTTCCAACCAGAGCTGTTGTGACGTGTTGTTGTGACTTGTAAAGTTATATCGTATCAGCAGCTCAGAATTTGTCGTGGTAGAGTATGTATAGCGTTGAAATTGGAAAACAACACAAATGAGAATTTTCCAGAGTCACTAGCACACCACTGCTTGTAACAAGCTACCATACACATTGCAGCTTTATTCCCAACACTCAAACTAATTAAGCAATTTTGATTGTTTAAGTCTAAATTATTGAGAGCTTTTGTTCCAATTATAATGGACATCTTCTCTAAGAACGATCATCTCATTAAAAGCAACTATGAATTCCTTCTAGAAAACTTAAATAAGGGACCAGGAAAATGAATAACTATAAGAAAGTGAAAATCAAAATCAACAAAAAACTATGAACCAGAGACACTTTTAGGGGGGCGGGGCGGGAGGGGAGGGATTGGGGTCAGAATGGGGGGGCTGCAATTGTATGGGGAATATAACAATAAAATTTATAAAAAAAAAAAAAAGCAACTATGAATTCCTGATGAAATCTAGAAACAGAAAAATTAAAAAAAAATATTTTTTGATGGCCTCAGAGCACAACCAGTGCAACCAAGTCTTGAAAACCAAGGCTGAGCAATATTTTTCCCTCACTAGGGCATTCCCTGTGTCCTAACCTGGAGCCTATATGAACAGCTGAAAGTGACAGCCGAGAGCCATCAGAGCTATTGTAGACCAACACTCCTTGCCTGGTGTCAGGCCTGGATGATAAGAGCCTCCTTACCTAATACCCACCATGATGTCATTAGCTCTGGCTTTGACCTGTTATAAAAGAGTTTCACCCAAAAATTTCAGGTTGCTCAGAAAATTCCTTAGCAACCATGCTTAGTTCCTATGGGCACACTCTCATGGCCCAGAACCACACATTGCTTCTGCAACAACCCAGTTATTCTTGCTTGTTTCCAATACAGTCTCCGAAAGATGTTTCTGCACCAAAGTTCAGCACTTCTAAGCAGAAGACTCTGATAATCCTGTGCAATTTCCCATCAATCCACTCCTAATAGGTTCTCTTATTCCCCAAACTTGGCTGTCCCACATCCAGCTGAACTCACTATATCCCTAGATTTCGTGGTTCTGACGCTCTGGCTCAGTAGGCTCACCCCATTTGTGATCTTTTCCTTGGAGTATTTCTAGCATATGATGTGACTCATGGAAACACTGTGAAAAATCCATCAAGCCTGTCATTGGAATTCATGTGTGCTTGTCTGGCAGAAATTTAACATTTCAAAGGCTTTAGGGAAAATTGTGTCAGGACAGAGGATACTTAGAATAATAGATTTACAACATCTCTGTTCAGTGCAGGCTTCCTTGGTTATTAGATCTGTAAGTTGTTACTTAAAGATAAATTTTTTCAGTTTGATTTAGTTTCAACATTACCTCTGAGGATTACACATTCCCAGAGGCCATGGGGCAGTCAGTACAACTTAAATAAATTGGGTATGTTTGAATAGATAAATAAATGCATATGTCTCCACCCACTCCAGCACCATGTACATGAAATATCCTGGAAAAGTCCTAAGGAAGACTCAGAATTATCACCAAGCAGCAGGAAAAATCTTTCCAGGGATAAGGTGAAGTGGGACACTCAGCCGTCTATGAGATGAGTCAAGATAGGGACCAGGGAGTATGGCTGGGGAGACTTTGGAATATGATGGGTAGTTTATTTTTTTGAACATTGAATTTTTTGTGAGCAGTTTTAGGTTCACAGCAAAATTAAGAGGAAGTTACAGAGAGTCCCATAGAGATTTCTGCTCTGACATAGGCATAGTCTTCTCCAGTGTCAACATTTCCACCAGAGTGGCATATTTATTGCAATTGAGGAGTCTTTATAGACATAATGATAATCACCCAAAGAGCGGAGGTTTCATTAGGGTTCAAGCCTGGTGTTGTATATTCTATGTGCGTGGACAAAGGAATAATGACATGTAGCCATTCCAGAGTTATACAGAGTATTTTCACAGTCCTAAAAGTCCTCTGTCCTCCAGCTGCTCACTCCTTCCTCTCCTTCTACCTCTTGGGATCTCAGATCCTTTACTCTCTCCTTAGTTTTGTCTTTCTCAAAGTGTGAGGCAGCTGGAATTACACAACATGTAGCAGAGAGCCTTTTTCAGTTTGGTTTCTGAATAACGTGCTTTACGGTTTCCTCCATGTATTTTCAGTTTGATAGTTCATTCCTCTTTTGACATTGAATGATAATCCCATTCTGGATATATCATAATTTATTTATTCAATAACCTATTGGAGGATATCTTGGTTACTTCTAAGTTTTAGCAATTATGAAAAAAGCTGTTATTGATATCCATGTGCAGGTATTTGTGTGGATGTAAGTTTTCAACTCCTTGGGGTAGACACAAAGATTTGCGATTGTTGGGTCATGTGTCCAGGTGTTTTAGTTTTTTATATCTCCTGAACAGTCTTCCAAAGAGGTTGTTCCATTTTGCATCCCCACCAGCACTGCAGGAAAGTCCCTCCTCCACATCCTCACCTGCATTGGAAAGCATGATGTTGGGTTTCGGTCATTCTCATAAGTGATATCTCATTGTTGTTTTAGTTTGCACTTCTTTGATGACATAGGATGGGGAGCATCTTTTCATACACTTATCTTTCATCTGTATTTCTTCTTTGGTTAAGTACCCATTAAGGTTTTGACTCATTTTATAATTGGATTGTTTCCTAATTATTGAAATTTTAAGAGTTTTTTTTTTTGTATATTTTGGGTACCAGTCTTTTTTTTAAAGATTTATTTATTTATACAAGAACTGGAGTACAGGCCAGAGGTGCAGAAGGGTGAAATGATTCACCAGAGACAGAACAGGGAGCAGAACAGGCAGACAACCAAAAACACTGCTGAGGGGAGCAGCGGGTAAGACAGAAGAGGTCTGCTGCGCCATGTGGGAATCTCCTGGCAGGCCAGGAATTGAACCCACACTGCAGGGGCAGGCAGCTTCACAGTGCTGTGTTCAACCCGCTGAGCCACCGGGGAGGCCTGGGTATCAGCCTTTTACTAGAAGTGTTTTGGGCACATATTTTTTCCACGGTCTGTGGCTTGTCTTCTCACTGTGTTGAGTAGGTTATATTTTCATGAGTTTGTGGGTACAAGTCACAAGAGGGTTTACACATCGCTGGTTCCACAGAGAATTACAAATGAATAAAAGCATTAAGTCTTTGAATTTTTTTTTTTTTTTGCCAGAGACAGTGTGGGGCATTATGGTTAAGGTGGCCTGTGTCTGAGACCGAGGACAGGCACTTCTAACTGCTCTGTGTCAAGTAGCAAGAGCTCAAATACCCCTTAACTCCTGTGCAATTTGGGACAAACTACTTAACCTTCTCTGCCTCAGGCTTCTAGCCTATAAAATGGAGACAACCATATGTAGGGTAAGAGGATATGAAGATATAGATGGAAAACAATGCCAAAAAATAGTAACAAGTCTTAAATGTTAGCCAATATTATAATACATCCATTCCCATATAGGTATTTTTGAAGATGCAGCAGAAAAAGACTTTTTTTTATACCATGGGATTGTATTATCTCATTGCAAAAGAAGATTAAAATGTAAGACAAAGAAATGAAAGTCCAAGTGAGTGTAGGCCATTTATGAAAACACTCTCTGTCCCCTAAAACCAAGAAAAAAAGTCTGGAATAGTGTGGATTCTGAACACCAGTTTAATTAATTTATCAATTATTTAACAGAAGGGCTAACCTGTATGGTATTTAATTAAAGTGAAGGAGACATTAAAAACAAGATAGTCTAGGATAATTTAATAAAAGAAGGTGGTATAGAAGCAAGTCCTGAAAGATTTCATCAGATTTGGTCTAGTAAGGGGAGGCCCTGGAGGTGGGCACTGTAGGTTGACAAGTAGGTGGAAGGGAAGCAGGCATTCATGAGACAAGGAGGGGATAAATTGGGCTGTGGAGGAAATTCGATGGATAGAGGAGCCACTATTATTAGTTGATAATGAATGAGGTCAGCTGCAGATTTATAAACCAGTTTGTGTATGTAGAAAAAACTCATCTTAATAATTACTGGATTTTGGGCCTCCCTGGTGGCGCAAGGGTTAAGATGCAACCTATGAAGCTCTCACTGCAGCACGAGTTCGATCCCCGGCTGGCCAGGAGCAACACACATGGAGCAGCTCTCCTGACTCGCCCACTGTTCCCCTCAGCAGTGTACTTTGGTCAATCTGCCTGTTCTGTTCCCCACTCTGTCTCTGGTGAATCCTCTCACACCTCCACACCTCTAGCCTGTGCCCCAGTTCTTGTATGCAAAAATAAATAAATCTTAAAAAAAATAATTACTGGATTTTAATCCCTAAACATTTTGTTATAGAACAGCTGTTTTCAAATAACCAGATGATGAATAAATTAAACATGTTCACCTGGGCATTTAAGATCAACTGCTCCCAAATAACTTTTATTACCTATGTCTCCTTCCTGCTATAATTATTCAATCTATTATTCTATCCTGGGAATGAAGTAAAAGGGATTGGGGATCCTCTTGACATACCCAGAATCATGGGGCATTCAAACAACTTTGGGCACAATGTTTAAATGTTTATCTCTGCTAAATGGTTATTGGTTAAAATTAAATCTGGTAGACGACCAATTTGAAAGCTTATGTCCACACAAAAAACCTTCCTGCAAGTGTTCATAGATGCTTAATCCTAACCAGTGAAAACTGGAGACTATCAAGAAGTCCTTCAATAGGTGAAGGGAGAAGTAAATTGTGGTCCATCTGTACAATAAAATATTATCCAGCAATAAAAAGGAATATGCAGGTCACAAAAATCATGGATGCATCTTGAATCCATATGAAGAAGCTAGCTTGAAAAGGCAACATGCCACATGACTCCATCTCTATGATGTTTTAGAAAAGTTGCTGTAGATAGGACAGTGGTTGTTAGGGGCTTAGGGAAAATAAGAGTTGAATAGATGAAGCACATGGGGGGTTTTAGAGTGTGAGACCTAATCCTTAGGATACATTAAAGGATGCAGAACACCAACTATACATTTTTCAAAACCCATAGAACTTTACCACCCAAAGGGTGAACCATAATGTACACATATGAAAAGAATTGGGAGGTTAGGGGATCCCAGGATGAAATGCAGATTGTGATGAAAAAGTGAAACTAAATTACAAATGTGTAAAAGAACCTTGATAAAAGGGAGGGAGTGCTGACCTAAGTGATTTTGAAAATACCTAAACATAAGACCAGCTCCAGTGATCCTGTGAATTTCCCTGACCTAATTGGTGATGCTGATTATAGGTCAAACCTGCCCCCAGCAGTTTGCAGGAGCCTTTGCTCTGGAAGTTAGCCAGTTCCCTAGGTGACCCCAGGCCCTTTGCCTTAATACTAGATGCATGTCAAAAGGGTGCTGTGTTGTCCAGACTACACCCATCCTAAACTACGCAGGAATCTTGGGATTTCTCCATTTAGGTCCTCTAACTAGGATGGCAAACCACAGTAGAATTCAGCAGACACAGCAAAAGACAATGGCAGAAAAGTGCAAGCATGTCACTAGCCCAGGGGCCCTTTGGGGCAGTGCACACCAGTATAGTGCAGGCCAGGATTCAGTTAGTAGCCACGAGCACATCATCGCTGGCTGTCACCGAACCACCTGACTCCTGCCTGGGTTTGTTTTCATCAGGTGTGGTGAGAAGACAGACGTGGAGACAAGTCCCCAGTTATTGTTTCCAGTACCCAAGAGCAGTGGCAAGAATACCACACAGAGCCACACAAGGAGGCCCCTGGGTCCGGCAAGAGGCAGACGAGTGAGGAGAAAGCATAGAGAAGGGCTTTATTATTCTAGTGGCAGGAAGCTGTGAGGTGGGCAGAAGCAAAACACAGATGTGAGATTCGTGGTTGGAAGGTTTGTAATGACTTCGGTGTCCAAAACCACGGGCATGGTCGGGATGTAAACAGTGTTGGCCTATAATTTCAAGATGTCAGATCATCAATTACAGACTATCAAGAGTGATTATTACAATGTCATCCTGAAACACAAGCAGGGCATTAGGTAAAAACTAAAGAAATCTGAATAAAGCATGGGATTTAGTTAATACTAACAGCAATATTGGTTCGTTAATTGTGACCAATGCACCGTATAGTTGTCAGATGTTAATTATAGGGGAAACTGAGTGTGATGTATATGGGAACTCTCTGTATTATCTCTGTAGCTTTTTTGTATGTCTAGAACTTTCCAAAAACATAAGTTTATTTTATAAAATTAATTTTGTGATCAATCCATACATTTGAGTTCTCCCTTAAGCTCTTATTCACACGAGGAGTATATACTTCCACAGGATGACAGAATGAGGGAGTCAGTATTTCCCTTTTTCTAATGACCATTCATTCTTTTAGCAAATACTTAATAAGCATCTGACTTTTGGATCCGGTGCAAGGGGGCAGACAAAAAGAAGGAAAATGCTAACCTTGTCCTTGAGAAAGTACCTGTTTCACAGACATTACGGACACACAACCTCAAATTTGCCTTCGTGGACAAAGTCATGAGATGCTGAAATGTTTGGAGAACGTGGGGAAGACTCTCAGCAGAGTCAACATTTGAAGTCTTTTGGAATGAGGAACAATTTGAAAAGGAGAGCTGAGGGGAAGGGCACGTCATCAATGCTCAAGGTGAAAAGAGAGGCAGAAAGCTCTGCCGGGAGCAGGGCTGAGCAGACCATGGGCTCTGTTGGTTGAGAGTGGTAGGAGATGGGGCTGGAAAGGAATACTGGGGGCACTTTACACCCATTTGATAACAGAGTGAACGGATGGTACAGCTGAAAGGTCTGGCATGATTTCTAGAATCAAGACTTATGCGACAGGCAACAAGGAGCCACCTCAGGCTCTCAAGAGAGGACGTGACTGGACATGCTGGCCATCAGATCCCTCCTCCCCGCCAGGCCTCTTGGCCCAGCAGCATCAGCACCAACACCTGAGTTCTTGTTACAGATCGGAGCCTAGAGACACACTGAGCTAGCATCTGCTTTTCTTGAGGATCTCCAGGTGATTGCAATGTGTGCTTTGGCTCTAGAAGAGATGCTGTAGAAAATCACTGTGTTGGAGGGAGGGAGAAGGAAAAGAAAGGACAGAAGGAAGGAGAAAATAATGCCTTGCCAAAAGGACATGGACACTCAACCTTCTCCCTCGCTATTCTTTAGTTCTATCTCAGGAAAGAAGCATCTCTACCCAGAGGACTTCAGGAGCTAGCCAGCCTTCAGAGGAGGGTCATGTGGTGTGTAGCCTTTGAATGCTACTGTGGCATTGGGGAGGTAGGAGGAGCTGAGATGGCCCGCTGGTGGCAGTGCAACAAACATGTAACTCTTATTCCCTCTGCAAGCAGATGAAACATGCACTTAATTTCCAGGAAAGTGGCTGCTGGGATGGCAGCTGAGGGAAATCAAAGGCTCAGCGGGCCCCCATAATTCACACTCATTTTGTGTAGCCAGAGCAGATGATGGGATGGCAGGGTAAAAATGTCCCCGGCTCTTGCTAGCACACTACTGTGTGGAGGCCCATCCCACCCCTCTGCCTCCCTCCACACGCATGCCCAGGGCAGCCAAAATCTGGGTTCATGCAGAGCAAGAAAATGGAAATGTCCCGCTCTGCACAGACAGGCTGCCCAGCAGCACTCGCAGACGAGTGACCCACTTCCACCGCCTCATCTGCATTGTCTGCTGCAGGGGCATCCTCCCCCGAGGGGCTCTCATTGTGATCTATTATATTTACCCACAAATGCTGAATTTACTTCTGATGAGCTACACATGATAATGATATCCCTGTGTCCCAGACTTTTATTTGAGATGAAAGACCAAACAGAGCCTGGCTTGTCTGATTAGAGCCCCAACTTTGGTGATTATTCTCCAAATACAGGCAGGCCTTTATTTGGGGTTTTGTTCTCTCCCTCCCCTTCACGGGGTTGCTGAGAGCTGAGCTCACTCTCCAGTGAAGCGTGGCTCCTGGCAGACGCTCCGCAGCTCTGTGCCAGGCACGTTCACACACTTTTTTCTTGCAGCCCCTCATGAGCACACTGTAAATGATCCTCTCCTCCCTGTTTTCAGACAGGGAAACTGAGGTCAGCAGCTTGCTGGTAGCGCAACTGGGAGTCTACCCAGGGTTGTGCTTTCTTCTTGTTAATAAGTATGCTAAGTCAAAGTCAAATCTTTAGGCGCCACCATCCAGGTTTCTGAAATGTTCTCTCTGGAATAACCATTGCTACCTGAAGAATGCCAAGTTTTTAAGAACGTCAATACCTTGTATCTGTTAGAGTTTTGTGCTTTTTAAATTCTTCATAACATCTTATTTATTGTTTGAGTGTATTGTGAGACTGGCAGAGCTAGGTTAGGAGTCCCCATTGTTTGGAGAAAGGGACTGAGCCCCAGGGAGAGTAAGTAGCAGCAGGAGGAGTTGAGGGGCCCCCCATCTCTCCACCTGTGGGGATTCGGCTGGCAGAAATTGGGGTGTGGAACCTGGAATTAATGAGACAACTGAAAAGGAATGATGTTTGCCTTTGAACACTTGAAAATTGCCACAAGGGAGAGGCAGCAGCTCTGTGTGTGTGTGTGTGTGTGTGTGTGTGCGCGCGCACACGCGCATCTGTGTGTCTATATACCTCTGTGTGTGTATGTGTGCGTGTGTGAGAGAGAGAGAGAGAGAGAGTCTGTGTATGAGTGCTTTCTGGAAGAATCATGACAAGTGAGAGCAACCAATCTCTGGTGTGGTCTCCCATGAGTCCTAGTCCCCACCTGGCTCAGTTAGATTCAATTAAGCATCAAGCTAGAAGCCCTGATGGTGCATCGTGACAACTGGCAGTGCCTGGCAAAGCGACCTTCCCCCAAAGGCACCACCTGCCTGAAGAGTTGAGAGTTTTGTGGGTATAGAATGAATGTCCCAGGGAATACGGCTATCCAGGACTGAAATTCTCAAAGCAGTTGGGGAGCAGAGCTCCTGCCCCACATAATGAAGAGCTGAGGTGTAGGATGCAAACCTGGGGTCAGTGATGGTGGGTGAGTGGCCAGGGGGAAGGATACTCAGACTGGGGTCACACTTCCCCTCTTGGAACCTCATCTTAAGGGAACTGATCCAAACTCCTAAAGGGAGTGACTATAAGACTGTAGGAGATTCAGGGTGCTACAAGAAACTGGGTTATCAGAGCCATCAAAGGTAAAGGCCTAGAAGAAGAGCAGCAGTTATGGGGGAGCCCATTCCCAGCCCCCAGGAGGACAACTGGCATGGAGGAATTGCAGGCATGTGTGGAAATCACATGACTCAGTCTGCCTGGTGGCTGTCCTTGTGTTACCTGGCACTGGTGTCAAGGGGCACCGTGTCCAGCTGGGACAGTAGGACAGTGGAGGAAGCAAGAATGATCAAGGCTGGGAGGTGGGACTGGGCTCAGTGGAGCAGCTGGAGCTGGAGAGCTTGAGTGAGCCCCAGGACAGAACAGAGTCAGAGACACTCCAAGATGATACAGGAGGGAGTGTGTCTATGGTAAATCATCAGCTTCCCCTCTGCCTATCTCATTCTACCTAATTCTATCTCATTCTATCTGAAAATAAGTTCAAAGGATGCTTCCCAGTTCTCTCCTAGAAGTGGGTCATCCTCCTCCAAACCCTTGGAGCTCCCAGAGCTCCTAACCTTATTGCACATATTATTTTTCACCTCGTCCTTTGCTTTTATGTCATCCACTTGCCCCAATTATGTCTCTTAGACTACAACCACCTGTCTCACATTCCTCTTCTTCATCTTGGACATCTTCTGGACCCCTCTGCTCACAGGCGAAGAGCTCACCTCTGGATCCGCCCCACAACCCATCAGGAAACTGGGTTATCAGAGCCATCAAAGGTAAAGGCCTAGAAGGAGAAGAGCAGCAGTTATGGAGGAGCCCATTCCCAGCCCCCAGGAGGACGACTGGCATGGAGGAACTGCAAGCGTGTCTGGAAATCACATGACTCAGATTTCAAATGATTGACCTGTTTATTATTTTTGAATGAATGACTATATGACTGATGAAAGAGGCAAGATGGAGATGCCCTCAGGGACGGATGTGGGGTGCTTTCTGGCTCCAAGGCAAGCTCATTTTCCAGGAGGGATCAGTCTTGTTCACAGTGGGTGAGCCCAGGATGGAGGGAAGGAAGAGAGCAACGCAAGCACGTCGTTATATCTCGAAGGGAACACCACTGACAGGGGCAGCTCTGCTGGGGGCCGGGCCTGAGTGTGAGTTGTTGCAGCTGCATTCCCAGGAATCAGAGTCCAGAAAGACAGGAAAAAAGACTCATCTCAGAGGCCAGTGATTGAAGGTGGTGGGGAAGCGGGGAGAGAGGGTGGAGATAGCACCTTGGCTGACTAATTAAACCCTTTGGTAGCTGGCCCCCACCAGCCCAAGCAGATTATCACTGCTGAATCAGCTTCCTGCCAAGGCCAGACACACACTCCCTTTTTTCTTGCTTGATTTGCCTAATGGAAGCTGACAGTGAAGTTCAACCCTGATTGTCAGATTTCAGTAGGAACCTCAAGGGGGGAGAGGAAGGCAGACATTTGAGGAACAAAAATAGCACACATAATGAGATCCTTTATTTAGCTGAACCACTTCTTTAATGACTCACCTCTCTCTCTCTCTCTCTCTCTCTCTCTCTCTCATACACACACACACACACACACACACACACACACACACACGCATGCGTGCATGCATCAGCTTTTCACTTAGGCTGGAGGTCTTGCCTGGGTCCTATAAGAAAGACAGGCCAAGCACCCTAGACTACAGGAATCTGCAAAAGAGGATGTCAGTCATTTGATGGTAAAGCTGGAAAATATTGCCCCACATTCTTCCAACTGGTCTCCCCACTCCTCATTCTCTTTTTCAGTAGATCCACGTTCTACAATGTGATCTGGGAAACTAGTCTGGCTAGCAAAATCACGAATTCAGGCAGGCACTTGTGACTTTCGGTGGTTCCTTATTCTCCTGTAAACCAAACCAAACCCTCTGGACATCAGTCTACAGATCATTTGGGTCTGTAATGTCCAGAGGGTTTGGTTTACTTCTGAAAACCTGAGCTCCTCATCAGATAAAAAACCTTCCCTCCTGGGAGAAGAAAACAAGATGGCGCAGGCAAAGCCTCTAGAGATTACCTCCCACAGCATACATAGGCAATGAAAGTCAGCTCCTTTCCTGCTCTTCAGTATAATTTTCTATGATTACTACCCAGTAATCCTAAGCAGCAGAGTTGGAAAACTAAGCTTAAAAGAGAGTTTGGATGGCAATTAAGGCAGCTAACAATTCTGGATGTTTGCAAATGCCAAGCGCCACCCTGAGCACTTCAAACACATTACTAACTCATGTCAGCCTTACCGCACAGCCCTGTTACCTCCATTTTATTGATAATAATGATAAAACAATCAAGGCACAGAATAGTTAAATAACTTGCCCAAAGTCATCCCAGCCCTGAAGTTATATACAGTGCTGTACACCAATGCTGATCCATAAAAAATAACACAATTTAAAAAAGAATCAATTGCTACAGCTAAAATAAAACAAAGTCATCAGAGCATTTGTCAATGTTGAACGACTTGGAGTTTGTTTTTAAATTACTCAAATGAGTCAAATAAATAGAAGGGGCTCCATAAATGTTAGGCATTAGTATCCTAGATCAGATTTGTGTAGAGATCCTTCTATAAGACAAGGAGCAGCTTATAACAAATGACAGGGGCAAAAGCCTGCATGCACTAGCAGGACGGCTGTCTGCAGCTCTAGCTGGGAGACCCTGGGTCTGGACTAGGGGGAGACCCCGCAGTTCCCTAAGTTTTGTGCCTTACTTCATGCTCATCCACCTCACCCCGACTCTGCCCCTTGAGGGGGAGGCAGTGGGAGATCAAACGGGATGGAATTCTGTAGTTTTGAAGGTGCAATGAAAAAAAGACATTCCCAAGTGAATGCCTTTGGAAGAGGCCTCTGGAGAGCAAGTCCAGACCCAGGGCCGAAAGCCGACCCAGTCCCAGATGTCATCCACTTCTGGGAGAGCAGGGCCGAGCAGAAGAGATGCCAAGGTCACTCTAAGGAAATTCAAAATCTGTAGTGTGGAGCCTTTGCTTTTTCCCCTTTGGATACAAACCATGATTTTTTCTTTCTTTTGCTCCCCACGCTGACTAAACACTTACTGAGCTAGTCGTCATTTTCAGTGGTGATGACTCTTCCCCATCCTTCATCATTTCACCCTCATCTCCTTTCTGGCACATGAGGGACATGCAGCACAGAGAATCTATCTATGTGGCCCAAGATGAAAATACTAATGAGGGCAGCTGAGAAGGGTCTCTAGTGCAAAGTCTGACTTCTGTTTACTGTGTGATGCTCCCTCCTTCTGGCCCCCGCATGGAGTACCGGGCATAGCAGCAGGTACCCAAGAGGAAAACAGCAATTCTGGCACTTGGAGCTCACCACTCTGTTGACTTCTATTTACCTAACGTGCCTTTGTAAAGAAGTGACACAAACCACCTCCCAAGATGACTGCATTTCTCCGCATGAGCACCTGGTGGTCTGGATGTCTCCACTGCAGGTGAATCTCCACTTTGATTCTTGAACTTCTGCACAGCAAAGCAGCCAACCCTCTGTCTTCATCCACATTTACATTTGTTGTTGAACAACAGTTTAGAAACCCACGATCTACTCATTGCCATGCAAAGCAACACAATCACCCATTTTTTGAAGTGTCTCTCTGTGACTGTTTTAATTAATACAAATGTTTAACTGTACTTTCAGGAGGCAGGCATGATTTTTATTAATTACCAGATTCTCATCAACAGTGGAATATTAATTCTGAAGATAGAACAAAATAATAGCAATCATGGCAAGAGGGATTTCCCCCTTTTGCTCACTTCATGTTCCATCTGCTCCACCAAGTGGTTAGAAAAGTGGCCAGAGGAGGGCTGGGGATAGGACAGAAACAATGAGAAGCATCCAGAATCAATAAAGAAGCAGCTCCCACTCAGCACTTCACCCGGCAAGCTCACTGATGGGTGAGCTATTCAACACCTCTCCCTGGCATCTGCTTCTCCCTGTCAGGGAGGTGAGTGTACCAGCACCAGCTCTGCCCAGGAGACCCCAGAGGAATCCAAAGAAAGTAAGACAGCCACTCAAACTGAGGGAAGGGTCGTGGGAGTGGGAACTCGGGGTTGAGAGGTCTCCCCACTTTACAAGAAGATGAAGGTCAGATGTAACACATTGATGCATAAAAGAGAAAAAGACCTTGACCCTCCCTAGCGGCGCAAGGGGTTAAGACACAACCTATGAGGCTATCCGCAGCCACTGAAACCCAAGTTCGATCCCCAGACAGGGAACAACCCACATGGCGCAGACCTCTGCTGCCTCACCCACTGCTCCCCTCAGCAGTGTACTTTGGTCAATCTGCCTGTTCTGTTCCCCACTCTGTCTCTGGTGAGTCCTCTCACCTCCCATGCCTCTGGCCTGTGCCCCACCTCTTGTATGCATAAATAAATCTTTGAAAAAAAAGAAAAGAAAAAAGAAAAAAAGACCTTGGCCCAGAAGATACTAAGGAAGAGCATCATGGTAAAGAGGCTGGCCTGAGAATAACTCAGGACAGATTCTAGACTAGAGAGCTGGGCGAGGAGAGGTTGGCAATGAGAGAATGTAGCAAAAGCAAAGAACCTAATGATATTTTTGTCCTGAGGACAGATGTGCTATTTAATCCTCTATTTTGTGCTTGTCCCTGCAGCCGTGAAAGAAGTGCCAAGAGGGAAGATGAGAAGAAACTGGACTAAGATTAAAAAAGGATTTGGGGGAATCCAGGAGGTGTGTTTCTCATAAAGAAATAGGATTCTTTAATAAATGGAATAATGGACAAACTGAACAATTCTGAACATATGGTAAAAACATAGTGTTTTATCAATAGGGGAAAGGAAGGTAGAAAGGATGGCAAGAAGGAACTCTAAGTAGTGGGAAGAAATTCAGGAACAAATATGAAGTAAAATAAAATGGGGGTGTTTCGAACCGTTAATAGAGTATTCAAAAAAGGAAAGAAGATTCTATTTAATCCACATGCTAGGAATCATTGTGGCATTTTTCCAAGAAGGAAGTAGAAGCTTGCTCTCCTATCTGACTCTTCAGACTAGGTATTTGACATAGCCATGATAGGGTTAATTTTTGATTTTGGTTTTCAAGGTTTAGAATTAACCTATAGAAAAACTGAAAGAGTTTTCATTTTGGTTATGGGACACCATGCTTGTATGCCCAACCCTGATCATGTAAAAGTGATGTTACAGCTCGCAGAGGTTGGGGGAGAGGGGGGCAGGTGGAATGAAGGAGAGAAAAGGAACTGATGACGTGAGGCTGAAATTGATGGTATGACGTCAGGTCTCTGCTAAGCTGATGCAAGAAGAAAGGCAGGTGTAAGCATACAATCTGTTATTTAAATGTATCAGCAAAACCATGAGAAAATATACAAATTATTCATTTCAAAGACCACAGCATGGCCAAATTCCAGGGCCATTAGTACCACCATATTCTATCTAGAGTCAACGCGTGATCCTGGAGGGAGGAGGAAGGTGGAGTATCCAACTGACACTTTTCTATTTCATATCAGCGGGTCAGTATATATTCTTTATGACAGATAAACTATGAAATATTGCTATAATCATATTATTTGGATGAAAGGCAAAACCAGAGGAGTTAAAAGTTGAAACCTATGTTGTTAGAAAGGAGAATCAGGAGACCTCTGTTTCTTTTTATTAAAGACATTTTGAACTATTTGATTTTTTGACACAGGCATTTTGATTCACATTGAAATTAAAAAAAATTAAAACCTCATTATAGCAAAAGAAAAAAAAAAGGGAATTTGATTCAAGAGTTACAGTCTCTCCTGGGAAACTTCATCTCCAGAAAACAGATTTATTTGCTCCCGACTAAATGTGAGAACCTTCAATATTGCACCTGACTTGAATTTTTATAAATTAATAAAATACATCAGTGACTGAGTGCTTTACATTTCACTCATCTGTATGTGTGGGTCGCACGCTTTTGTGAAGCCTTCTCATCAAAGCTCCAAGTCACTGTGCAGTCAACTTATCAAATAACCCTCAGTTGATCTCCCTCATAAATCATATCCAGGGCCCCATCACTTAAGAGAAATTCATTTTCCTGCTCCTGTTCTGTTTCCACATAAGTTACTGACCTTCAGGTGGCTTATGAGTTCATCTCACACAGAAGCTTCCCAATCTGGCTTTTAATTCCCTCCCTCCTGTCCCCTATTATATCCCCTCTTGTCCATTCTTACCTGCTGCTGTTGTCAGTGGATCCATCTGCGATTCTGTGTCATTCTTTCACTTCTTCTAAAGAACAATCAGGTAACACAACACTGATAACAAAGAAGGAGAGAGCAGGTACAAAATTGTGCACATGTTTTTTTTTCCTAGTAGTTTTTGTATGGGAACAACCATTGATTGAAAATTCTGTTCGCTATACTGAGCACTGCGTTTGTATGAGTCAATAAACTCCTTCCAGCCACTCATGACATAGGTATTATTTCCTCTTTATTATGAATAAGAGACTGAACTTCAAAGAAGTGAGACACCTGTTCAGGTCCTGCTGCTGTTATGTGACAGTGCCAAACTTGAATGGACTTCCATTTTTAAAAAAGATTTATTTATTTATTTATTTGTTTGTTTGTTTGTTTGTTTATACATACAAGAACTGGGGTATAGGCCATAGGTGCCGGGGGGCAGGGGGAGGTGAGAGGATTCACCAGTGACAGAGTGGGGAACAGAACAGGCAGACTGACTGAAATACACTGCTGAGGGGAGCAGTGGGCGAGACCGGAGAGGTCTACTGCACCATGTGGGTAGCTCCCTGGCTGGCCAAGGATGGAACTAGTGCTGCAGAGGCTGCAGATAGCTTCATAGTGCTGTGCTTCCCCTCTTGCACCACCAGGGAGACCCTTGAATGGGATTCTTTAACATACAGATCAGTTATGACATGGTGGCTAACTTTCCTCATACGACAGCTGACACTGAGTGGCAAATGGAGGTGGATATAGCTTTGTTCTGTCTTAGCTCCTGGGTGGTCAGACTGGTAGCCGGTACCCCATGCTGGCAAAAGGAAACATTGGGTTTGAACATCCAGGCATATGGGCTTTGATTGTGGTTCTATGACCAATTAGTTGAGCTTCCTCATTTATAATTTGAAATGTTTTTACCGGGTGATTATTAAGCTCTTGTCCAACCCTGAAGAATCTATATACTTGAAAGAAAAAAAGCTCATTAAAGTTATTGTCTAATTCAGATATCTTGCAAATCACTGAGGTGAATGAGGTGGAAAAGTGGATATAAGGTTAAACAGTGAGACAATAACTGAACTAAAAATAAAACCCTCATATTCTAACACTTAACTTGTTACTGTCCGGCATGAAATGAATTTAAAGTACACAAGTATAATAGTCAGCTCGGGCTGCCACACCAAATACCCCAGACTGGGTGACTTAAACAACAGAAACTGATGGTTTCACACAGTTCTGAAGCTAGGGAATCCAAGATCAAGGTCCCTGCAGGCCAAGCTTCATACTGAGGCCCATTCTTTTTGCTTGTAGGTGAACACTGTCTAGTTGTGAATTGAAGCTATTACCTCTTCTTTTTGCACATTTGGAGTGCATATGTTTGCATATTTGGAGAGACAGAGATATGAGAAAGGCAGGGACAGCTCTTTTTTTTTTTAAAATAAATTTTATTTTTATATTCCCCATACAATTGCAACCCCCTTATTTTGACCCCAATCCCTCCCTTCCCTGCCCCCCACCCCCCATAGAGTGTCTCTGGTTCATAGTTTTTTGTTGATTTTGATTTTCACTTTCTTATAGTTATTCATTTTCCTGGAAAGCTCTTTTTAAAGTCACACTAATTTTATAGGCTCAGGAGTCCCACCCTGAAGACTTCATTTAACCTTAAATACTTCTTTAGAGGTCCCATCTCAAAGGACAGCCACATGGGAGCGCTAGGTCTTCAGCATAAGAACTGTGGGGGGTGGGGGGTGGAGGGAGACACAAATATTCAGTCTCTCGCATGTAGCATCAGGAGGTAGAGGCCAGGGTAGTACTTCAGATAGGACTGCCATGTTATCTTCTCTGAGAAGAGGGAAGAAAAATGCTATAGTAAAATAGATAAATCAGAAATAACATAGAAACATGCTCCTCAAACTTTAGAATGCATGAAACCACCTGGAGAGACTGCTTAAACATATAATTCAGATGTGAAATGGGCTTTCAAATTATTTGTGACCAGAGGAAAAAAGAAAACAAGTTGATTATGCACCGTTCACAGTCCATAAGGACATTTGGTAGGAATTCCTCGAGGGAACTAAGTTTTGCCATGCATTCATTCTAAAATTAATGCATCATCCCTATGACAATGAGAAATGAGTGGATGACACACTTAACAAGATTCTGACAGTAAGTAAAACTATTTTGTACAGCAGCTTTCAAGAAAAGTTGAGACTATAATGTCAAAAGCAACTCAATAAAATCTTTATTCTAAGATTATGGATCATAGAATATTTCAGAATAAATGAATGTAGATCATAGAATATTTAGTTTTTTTCTAATACATTGAATAATTTGATTGGGTCAGCAAAATATTGTCTACAAAGTCCCTAGGGAAATGGCTTTAATGGATAGGTAAGACATTTGTGATACACATGGCTTTTTTTTTTTTTAAGGTTTCTTCTATAAAACTTGAAGAGTTATCTGTCTCTTAAGCAGTTTAATCATTCAATGGGGGCTTGTGTTTATATAATCAATTTGCTTAGAAAACCCCTTCCCCCCCCTTTTTTTTTGTATTTGCAGGCCAGTAGGTTTTATCTATTGTAATGAGAGGATACCAGTTGCATCAAATTTGGAAATCTTAGGTTCCAAAGCCTATGTTCCTTGTCTAGTTTATGCAACTGGCTTCTGAGGCCTGTCTTTTGAGTGCAGCTGCAGGTCTTGCTAAAATAACTATAAGAAGTTCTTTCTAAGATAAATGGAATAACAGATTGCATTGAATGGGGCATAGTTCTCTGGTCTCAATGCTTCTCTAGTATATTGGGTAAAAATATTCCCAGACAAGTGTTTCGTACTATCCTAGACATTGTCTATCCTACCATTTCCCAATCCAATGGAGACGTGCAGATATAAGGGGAAAACAAAACAAAAAGAAAGCAATAATAAAATCCCCTTGTGTTTGACTTATGGATTTGATCTACTCTGAAAATCTCAGATGGGTTCTTTTTGATAAGGGCCGTCAATGATTGGAAAGTAATGAACGATGGGAAGAATCCAAAGGTACTGAGATTAAATCTCCACTCAACTGACACCAGTAGCACTTGCATGAAATGTCCTCTTGCAGTCAGCGACATAAAGTGTGTATGCATTTCTATTGTTCTGTCCCTTCCCTCCCAGGAGCTGGGATAGAGAGCTGAACATATCAAAAAAAAGAGTAGGATGTCTTAGTTCTTAGCAATTACGTTACTGAATAAGGTTGCCTATTTTAGCCAAGAGTAGGGTATATGGTTTTACCACCTTCCTAGGGGAGATATTTTCATAGCCTAAACTTCTGCTAAGAGACTAAATCTAAATTTAGTATCTGAAGCCAAAAGTCTTCAGGGATTATTTCTGCCTTCCTTTGAGATGGATTGGCCACAAAAATTTGTGAGGTATTACAAAATCTTACACAAACTCACATTGCTACAATTGTCTCAGGTCATATAAATGAAAATATAGCTCAGAATCAGTATCAATTCCACCAAATTTCACCAGACATGCCATAGACAACAGCCTATACTTTGGATCCGCTATTCTATTTACCTGGCCAGCTATTTTTTCACCTATCCATTTATTCAAAAAAAAAAAAGCTTTAAGCTTTTACTTAGTGAAACATGAGACTAAACCTCATCTTATTTGTTCTAGTCATTTATCACACAATATTGGTATTACAAAGACAGGCAGAGGAAAGAAATAACAGTAGTTTTTAGGGGTCCAATGGGCAATTCTAGCAACCCTTTTAATATCTATGGGAATTCTGAATCATGTTTACTTTGGCTTTTGCATCTAATTAAAATAATTTTTATATTCTTCTCTGGGAGCTGTTTGAGCCACATAATAACCTGCAGAAAAATCATTCCAAAAACAATGTTTTAGGGGATCAAAGTAATCTAGGACCAAAGAAACCCAGATCCTCTAATGTCTCTCTGTAGGGGCTCTTCCTAATCTCCTCCACATTCTGTTAACTTCTCATTTCTATGTCCACGTCAAAGGGATCCCAAAGCATTTGCCAAATACACAGATGCCAATTGCATTGATGAACAAGGGGGTTCATTTATGATGCTGTATGAGAGAAATGTAATGATACTAATCAATATAATAAGAGATCGAATGCTGGTTTTAAGTATGAACTCTACTTACTGATGAAATGTTTTCAAATCAAAAGTCAAGAAATAATATTTGACAAAAATGAATACACAGAATTCTAATTCTAATATAGACTAACAAGAGAAGGAATAAGTTTAATGCCTGAAACAATAAGAAAAAGGAACCAGACAAATACATGAAACAATAGTTTTTAAGACTGAATACCAGGCAGTAAGGAGAAATGGTTCCTGAGAGGTAGGAAACAATCAAGATTTCTGTATGTAGAGGAAATAGTTTTCAAAAATAAGAGATGGAATGCTTTTCCCCTAACATCTCTTATCATTTGTGCTCAAATTGTTTTGGGTTGTAACCAATGTAATCAGGTAAGAAAAATAATTAAAATACATCCACATTTGAGTCAAAGTTACAACTGTTTTTATTCTCAGACATGATAATCAATATAGAGAATCTAATGCAATCTTTAAAAATACTACTAGAACTAAAAAGTGAATTTAGGACAGTGGCAGGATAAAAGATCAATATATGCTAGATTTTATTCCTTTATGAGCAATTACAATTGAAATTAAAGAAACAAAGCCATTTAAAATGCATCAAAATGTTAAATAGCTATAAATAAAACTGGCAGAAATTATGGGAGGCTTCTATATTCATAACTACAAAATACTGCCAAGAGAATCTACATTAGAAATGGATAAATGAAGCTATATGCCATAAAATCTAAAACTATACCATTTTTAGAAGGGGACATTGGAAAAAATATTTTTGAATAGGTACCCCATAATCTTAGATGATATTATATTGGAAGCATGATTAAAAATAGAAAAAAATGGCTACATTTGACTTCATAAAAATTAAAATCTTTGCTCTTCAAACAATACTCTAATGAAATACTCTAATATATGCACTGGCATATATATGCTTAAGCTATTCAGATGGAAAATACGTATAATAGGAAAAATGTTAAATGTCATTAGCCATTAAGAACACATAAATTACCTCACAATAAGACACCTCTCCAGACCTACTACCATAGATAAAATAAAACAGACACTATCAAGGGCTGGTGAGGATGGAACTCACATACTGTGCTGGTTGAGAATGTAAAATGTTTTGTAGTTTCTTCAAAACTCAAACAGCACTTAACAATAAGATCTAGTCATTTCTCTTAGGTATTTACCCAGGAGAAATAAAAGTACGTGTCCATTCATAGAATTACATGTGAAAGTTCTTAGCAACTTTATCTGCAATAGCCAAGAACTGGAGACAACACAAGTGCCCATTCCATTCTCACCATGGAATATTACTCAGCAATAAAAAGCAGTGAACTACTGATATAGCAACATCATGCATGAATCTCAGAATAATTATTGAGTGATGATTGCAGGCAAAACTCATACTATATGAGTTTATATAAAACTCTAAAAAACGCAAACTAATCTTCAGTGACAGAAAGCAGGCAATTGCCTGAGGAGGGGATGAGACCCAATATAGAAGGGAGGGCACAAACAAACTTTTGGAGGTGATGGATATGCTTATTACTTTGGTTAAGATGATGGTTCTATAGAGGTCAACATTTATAAGATTTTATATTTAAATATGTATACTTTATTGTATGTTAATTATATAACAATAAAGTGTTTTTAAAATTGAACATTCTTATCAGTTGGAATAGCTAAAGCTGAAAATGTTCCAGAAAATTCATAGTGCACCAAAATTCTAAAACAGAGCCAGAACTTGACTTAGTAAATAGCATTCATGTTGTAGTTATAAATATGACACACAAATGAATGGCAATACCTGATTAAGCTTAATTTACCTTGGATATATTTAAGCAATCTCTCTCTATAGGTTTAAAGTATATTTGCAGACCAGTAAACAGAGTTTAGGATTTAAAATAAAAAGATACCCAGCATCGGGCCTCCCCGGTGGTGCAGCGGGTTGAGCGCCACACTGTGAAGCTGTCTGCAGCCTCTGCAGTGCAGGTTCAATTCCTGGACAGCCAGGGAGAAACCCACCTGGTGCAGCAGACCTCACCTGCCTCGCCCACTGCTCCCCTCAGCAGTGTCTTCAGTCAGTCTGCCTGCTCTGCTCCCTGCTCTGTCTCTGGTGAATTCTCTCACCCTCTCGTGCTTCTGACCTGTACCCCAGTTCTTGAATAAATAAATAAATCTTAAAAAAAGAATTGAAAAAAAAGAATTAAAAAAAAGAATAAAAAAGAAAAAGATACCCAGCACCTCAATCTGCATCAGTGTTTCTAGGACTCCCTTCCAATTTTCACTTACTAATTCACTAATGGTGCGGCTAACCTTGCCGTGAGTGGAATATAGTCAGATCCCTGAATGCTGGATCCTCTCATTTCTCCACATAGTAATCACCCACTGTTGACTTTGGTGGTGAGTGGAGACTTCAATCACCCAGTGTACCAGGCTCTGATCAACTTGACCCATTACTTGCCTGATTCCTGGTGGAGAAAATTGAAGGAGACATGCTTTCCTTCCTGTAATCCCATTTACCAGATCTGGGTTATCAGCATTTCCATCCAGCTTCTCCTGAGGGGCCTCTCTCCTTCCCCCCCTACCACTCCCTCTCTCTCTGCCTCTTCTCTCTCCAATCAAACTATTGATAGAGGTTCTAAAGGCCTCTACTTCCTTCTCTGCAGCCACAGGGATGAAGTCTGTACCCAGCCAGGTGTCACCAGCAGCTACTAGTACCACCATGTGCCATGCTCAGATCTACCTGATTCCTCTTTCCACACGTCACCATGCAACCAACAAGTTCAACTTCAGCCACCAAAGGTAGAATGCTCCCTTGCAATGAAAACCGTTACTTCAGTCCCCGGCATGGCACCCTTCTGTTAAGATGCTTCTCTTGGCTTCTCACAGGTGAAAGGTCTGAGACCTGGCCAAACCCAACTCCCTCAAGGGTGTGGCTAGTAACTGCTCGTCTGAGCCCACATTTCTTGCCATCCCTGTCTGCCTTCTGAACGTTCCTGCCCACAGTTCTTGGAGCTCAGAATAAATTCCCGTCAGTGTGACTGGGGTGCAACTTACAGAACTCAAGTTTGCTGGAACCAGTTCTTTTAGAGAAGTCTGATGCTTTCCTAACTCTTTTCTAGGGCCCTTCAACTCTGTGGGAATCATAAAGATATAATTACTTTCTTATTCTCTGCCACCAGGCCTCAAGGTAATCAATTCTACCACAACCACTGCACATTCTGGGCTTTGTGCTGAGTTATTTGCAAGATTTGCCTCCTTAAATCTCTTTTAACTCTTTTAACTGCCCTTCATAGTAGCTACTGCATCTTCTCCAGATTGTGCTCATGTTCCCTGAGGTTAACCAGCTTCCCCACAGCTACACAGCTAGCTGTGGTCAAATGGCTGTAGGCCCAGCCATTGTAGTTATAATCAACCACAATCAAGTGAGTGTAGGTTCAGCTGATACCATTGGAGGTACCCAAGGATGCTTAAGATGCCCATAAGGGGGTGTTTCCTGCTATTATTGAGAATCTCATTCTCAATTCATCATCTATAAATAACACAAATGAAATCTAGGAAGCTTCTTCTGTTGACTTTTTCCTGGATTATTCTGAGGTTTTGGTGCACAAGGATATGGAGACTGGGCCATTTTTCACCCAAGATCTTTTCTAAAAGGTGAAGGAGATTTGACTATTTAAAAGCTAAACAACAAAAAGCTTATGAATTCCATCTGTATTTGATAAATCATAGATGACTTTAAGACTTTCAAGCAAACCCAATAGAACTTTCATATTCTCATGCATTTTGTTCTTGGCATGAGAGAGTAAGTGCTTACAAACAGGCATTTCTCTAAAATGACCCAGTAATTGAAGCACCACGCCAATCATTTTGTGTCCTCCCATTCTGTTTTGAGCTAATATGAACATATAAAATAGCTAATTTTGTGTGACTTTGAAAAAGACACCCATCCTAACTCTGACTCTTGGAACTGAGTCATCACAGCTCCTTCCAGCTGACCGAGCCCAGCCCTCAAAGCTGTGAAGCTGATCATGTCCATGGCACTGACTGTACCCCTTCCTACTGACCTACTTGTCCCCCTACCCTGTGGTCATGCAGCTCTACTCTGAGTGCCTGGAGTTGTAGCTTTCTAATAAGTCTTCTACAGGCTCTTACACTTGGTTTTATCCTTGATGTCTCTCAGCATTTACTGCAAACAATCCTCCCTCATTCGGAGCTCGCCTACCTCTCTGCCTCTCTTATTACTAGTTTTCTGATTCTGACCCCTAAAATCCAAAGGAGGCCAGGCTTGGCTCCCTCACAAAGATATTATTAGGTAGATAATTAGAGTTATAAGTAGGTGCATATTACATCTAAGTTTGTATTGTCTATCAAGTTATGTGAAATGTGTGTGTTCATTTTCATGGCTATTTAACACCAAAGTCCCTCACTCTGGGGCTAATGTGCCATTTTATCAGTCGTTTTCCATCATGTGAAGATCATAATATCCTAATATCCTCAGCTCTGCTCTTCAATTCTCTAGGGAATCCCTTTCTCAAGTATTAATCTTGGCAGCAGCACTCATTAATATGATAAGGCTCTCTGGTTTTAAACAGCTCTTCAGACCCAAACAGGCCATAATTGAATGAAAGATTTAATTGTTTTTTTTTTTCTCAGCAAACAATAAGGCCAGGAGAGCAAGGACACTGCAGATAAAACACCAATGCTCAACTCCAGAGCGAAAGGCATGTGTTTCCATTGAGGAGCAGGCAGAAATGTCACCGGGTTTCAGAAAAGCTGACTCTGGGCTCAGCTCCGAGGAGAAAGCTATTGAACTGCCCCTTCTGGCTGGCGACAGCTCAGCCGCAGGGCTCTCTTCCCCTGTCACTCCTGTTGATTTGCCTTCAAGGTGGTCATTCAGAGGGAGGGAAAGAAAAGGCCGCTGTTTGCCATTTCAGGCCTGGAGATTTAGCTGTGACTGTGTCAGGCTGCAGCTTTCAGCACCACGGCTTGGCCCAGAGGCTCCAGCAATGGATGGCTTGCCCTGCCTCAGTGTTGCCTTTTGTTCACATTAAGTGAGTGGCTCCCTCACACACACACGTACACACACAGAGCAAAATAAAACTCCACAGCCAGGGGCACCAGTTGGATGGATCAGTGGCTGGCCTTGGATCAGCAAATTCCATTTTCTACTATACATCAACTTGGTAAATCACATTGTGACTCTTATTGACAACCAGCATCTACTCTGCTTTGGTACGTGGTGCCTGACTTCACGATCCCCTCTGCTGGCACTTGATTTTCAAGGTCTCTGCGTTCTAGTTGGAAAACTTTGTGAAATACACATTGTCTCCTTTTTGGTTATGATTTGGTTCCAGGGCAGACATGACAACTGGGTAAGGGAGCAGAGTGTAAGAGTGGACAAGTTTCTGCCTTCATAGCAGCCAGATCTCCAGATCCGGTTCATTGCTGCTGGGAAGGAATCACAGACCAGCACACCTGCTTAGGTGAATGATAGAAGGAGTTAAAACACTTTTTAAAGCCAACCCACTCTGAATGGTTCTGATTTTGGAATGAATGGGGCCCAAGTTCACTTCTCCCACAATCATCAATCAAAGTAAGACCAAATGCCCCTGCTGGCTGTGGTAGAGCTTGCTAGAAGTTTGCCAAACCATTCTCACTTTCTTCTTGGATGTATTATTCATAACCCATGTAGGAAACGTTACATTTCTGTAACTGGTTACTGTTGATATTTATAACTTTCCTCTTTGACTGCCACTTTATGTTTTCTTTATCTTTAATCAGCTCCCAAGCTGATCAGGTTCTTGACCTTGTGTGATGACGTGAATCTTCATTCTGTAAGCGCAGAATATTGAGTTGTCCTGCCTTTATTTGATTGGTATAGTTTTCTATTGAATGTGGAACTAGAGAAATGGCTTCTGTCCAGAGAATCCTGAGTTTGAAGCATGATATGATGTCACCACCAAGTAGCAACAACCAATTTACCCTAAATAACCAAGACCTATCACTCCAGCCAGCAGAATAATAGCATTGTTTGCCGATTGGTGTAATAGCATGAATAGCTCCAAAATGGCCAGGTGGTAGATCAAACTTCCTATTGAATAGAATCCTAGCTATGCACTCTGTTGGAAGCATTCCTCTTGTGGGAAGTAAGCATAAAGTTGAGGGGAAAAGCTAGGAATAAGGAATCTGTTAGTTGGTTATTGAGTTTCTGATTTTTAGACACAGATATTCAGACTGAGAAGGAAACAGCACCAGACATTGGTCACCTACTGAAAGTACATTCAACATCAGGTTTTCAGAGTACTTCCTCCCAACTGGCAATTTAATCAACTCTTAAGTCCTTTTCCATGTATCTGACCATTTGCTTACCTATAATATGATACATGATAAGACTAGTAAATTCCATGGGTATGATTCCATTGTCACTTATGTTGCCATGAAATTGTTTCCTTTTTCAGAAGCAATGTTGCATAGGATGTAATGACTGAGAAAAAGACATTCCATGTCCATGGATTTACTTATGGGTTCTGACAGTGCTGGTGGAAGCACTGAAAGCAAGGAAGACAAGTGTTTATCTGTTTTAGTAAGAGCAATTCACTGCCATCTTCATGCTGAAAGAGGGAAAACACAATCTATCACCAGGAAACTGACTGTTCCCATTTGGAGAAAGGCACCAAGCAGGCCTCAGTGCTGGGCTTTGCTAATGGAAGCTTAGGCCCTCAAATAACATTGGTTAGTCAATATATAATAATCTTTATTCCTATCCTTGTGGGGACTTTGTACATGGGCCCATTAAGAAAGTCCATTAAGAAAGGAATGGCTGGGAAAAGAAACTGACCAGCTTCTATGGAATGTGTTATCTTGGCCAACTGACTCTTACAATCCTCCTCTGCAGTGCATGACCTTTGCTTAGCTAATATGGATCACAAATATGTTGACATTGTGTGCATACAATCTCTCTTCCCAGATTTTTGTCACCAATTTGGGATTCCTGCTCATGCAACTTACTTCTCCTCCAGACCTGCTTAAGCCTCATAGTTTCCATAATATTAACATGCTAATAGATTACTATACATATCTAAACATGATGGGGGCAGTTCTCCCAAGACTGCCTCTCTTATTACTAGTTTTCTGCATTCTGTGTGAATGCAGGGGTCTCTTTCAACAAATCTGTCCCTTTCAAATGCAGCTCTCTGCCGGCATGTG
Organism: Talpa occidentalis; assembly: GCF_014898055.3. NCBI lineage: Eukaryota > Metazoa > Chordata > Mammalia > Eulipotyphla > Talpidae > Talpa > Talpa occidentalis. The sequence continues at coordinate 77,102,272 of NW_023601212.1, read as the reverse complement.
CCTATGAAGGCAACTTCTCATTTTCTCTTTTTCCTAATAAACCTGCCTTTCTGAATTAAAAAAAAAAATGTAATGGGTTAGTTAACACTCAGTTCCTCCTTAGTAGAATAACAGATGTTTTGGTGTCTTATCCAGATCTTCTCAACACTCACCATTTGGTACATGCCAATAGTGTTCTGGTGCCATCATCAGTGATTCTCTGCTTTATGTTCTTCTTTGGCCTCTACACATCTGAAGTGCCATGTGCACAGGCCCACAGAAAATCCTCAAGTAGGGAATCTCTGATGAGATTCCCACCCCTGGGAACAACCCTTGGCAATAACAAATGGGAGTTGAAAAGTAAGTACTCTGACTTCCTCAGCCCTTAAAGTGGGATGTTCCACAGTTTCCCAAGGGTCTCCAGTGAGATTGTGCCACAGTGAGTTGTTCACAATCAAAATCCATTAATGTGTCTATATTAACTCCCTTCTCTTCCTTGGCTCACATTTCCACTTCTTTACTAGTGCTTTCTGGGATTATCTTTCAAACTAAATGTACTCAAATCCTGTCTCAAAGTATGTTTTTGGGGTACCTGTGGTATGATAGACAGCTCAAATCACACAGTAACTTCATGTCAGTGTTTAGTTTCTTTTCAGAAACAATCAGAAGCTTTATCTCAAGGAAAGGTTATTTATATGCAAAATACCCCTTTTTCCTTCAAAATCTAAATTTGCACACAGCTAGTAGATTACATTTCTATCTTTCTTGAAGTTTAGTGTAGAAATGAATCTAAATTCTAGGCAATGAAATATGAGCAGAAGGGATCTGTGCCACTTATGAGCCTTGCTCATAAACAAAGCAAAGCAAAGCAAAGCAAAATCTCCTGTGAATGCTTGTCCACAATCAACTTCCCTTCTTGTGAGCTGCATTGACTCCACCCTATTTGGTGTTAGGAAGTACTTGATGAAGGTGAGAGACTTGTCATCCTGGGGGTCTGAGTGACCATATAAGACAGCCCATTTCCCAGACACCATAGAATTGCACAGGACAACTATGTGAATTTGGAATGACCTTCTAGTTCCATAAGCCAATAAAAGTGTAGTTATTTTTCTACCTTCACCAATATGGAAGACTCAAAATTATGATTTTTAAATAGAAGGAAAAGCAAAACAAGAAAAAAGATTTTCAGAGAAAATCTGATCACTAAGTTAGGCTTGATTTTATTATTCTAAATCCCTAATTTAGTTGACATCAAAGCTGCTCAAAAACAAAATTGAGCAAACAAATTTATGAAAGGTCATCAAACTTAAACTTTATAAACCCACTAGTCACCTGAGTTCTGTAGAAAAATTTTGCTCTGAGAACAACTGCTCATATACCATGTAACTCTGGTCCACTAAACCAAAAGAAAATCTTTGTATTTTTTCTCTCTCATTATTTTCTACTCAATTTGTTTTTCTGTCAGGAAGATGTCTTTTTCATCCACCTGTAGAGGTTTTATCCAAATATTCTACTTCCACATAACTCCATGGGGCTGCCCATACCATTATCAATGGATTCAAATTGAGTAAATGGATTAAAGATAGAATAAATGAAATTTCCAATTCTAGCAACAGTGAAATTATTCAGATCTGATTATGCAGCTAACAATGATAAAATTGGCAAAAAAAAAAAATCAAAGAGAAACCTCTCTGATGGCACTAGAGAACAATCAAAATCAGGCAGAAATTGGAATGAATTCAGATCTTGAATTAAAGAAAACGCATGAGTGAGAGCTGTGTTCATATAGTTTTCCCTTGAGGACTATTCCAGTATGCTCAGGTAGGTTGCTTAGAACTTAAACAAAACTATATATCACCTGTTTACCTAAATGTTGGAGGGAAGAATGGGACCTTCACAGTAGCTGGAAATTTAGGGAAAAGAGAATATTATAAAGGATGGAGCCAGAAAAGGAGACATCCCCAAATATGCATATAAATTCTTCTCTAAACCTTAACTGGCATTGGTATTACACATATGTGGGGGAGATGCCACATGATTTAGCAGAGAGTAACAGCTGAAAAGTTAAAAGACTAGAGCAAAGACTACAACTTTGACAACTTGAGGAGAAATAAGTGTTTGGAGTTTGAATCTCAGCAAACTGAATCTCATCAGGATTCTGATAAACACCTTGGAGTTTCTGTTGATTTCTAAGAAGGACCATGCCTTACATGTGAAGACATTTTCCCAAGACAAAGGATTGAGGTCAAGCCTAAAAGATGAACTGAAACGGACCTATCCTAACAAAATAAAAATAAGAAATCCACACATCAAGGAAGCTGCCAGTAATTAGTTTCCTTGTTAGAGCAAGAACCAAGGAAGATAAAAGGACCAGCGTATCTGCAGCATATCTATATTATTCATAATGTCCATTGCAAAATAAATGATTATTGGACATGGAAAGAACTGTGAAATGTGATCCAGAATCAAGAGAAAAATTAGTCAATATGCTAAGACCATAAATAACAAAGTTGAAATTTAAAACTGTGACTTTTAAGCAATGATTGAATCTATGATTAAGAATATAAAGTAGAAGAAGTTATAATAGCAAACAGAAGAAGAATAGCAATGGAGACATTGTAGGTTTTTTTTTAATGAACTAAAATTAAATTCTGGAACTTTAAAATATAATATTTGAAATGAAAAATTCACTGGATGGATTTAACAGCAGATTAGATACAGAAAAACAAAGTCACTGTGAACTTGAAAGAAATTGAGAGTGAAAAAAAATTGGAGTTCTTATAAACATGTGAGGCAATATCAAATACTCTAAAGTACATGTAATTGCAGTCCCTAGAGGAAAGAGTAAGGGGCCATAAAAAAATATATAAAGCAATTATTGATTTCCTCAAATTTGGTGAGAACCATTAACTTACACATCCAAGAAACTCATACAACCCTCAGCAGTATAAATACAAAGGACACCATAAGTAGGTATTCATAGTTAGACTGCTGGTAACCGAAGATAAAGAAAATGTCTTCAAAGCAATCAGAGAGAAATGGCACATTATATACAGGTGAAAAATGATACTATTTATAAACAATATCTCTTTTGAAACAATGAAGACCAAGATACAATGGAACTGTCTACCCAGAATTCTATTATATAGTAAAATTAGTCTTCAAATATGAAAACAAAACAAATACATTTCAGACAAACCTTTTAGGAATGACACATGAAATAACTTTACTATCAGGATAAAATATTAGTTAAGCCACTTCCTTTTCCTTTATTTCCCCTTTGTGAAATGAGACAAATATCACCTAACTTGTAGAGATAATGTATGATTCCTTGAACCAATGTATTTTACATATATTTTGTGTTATTTACATTTGAACAATTTTCTTTCTGTGTACACTTTCCCATAGATAATCTCATTAAAGGCTAGAATATGGCATAAAATACTATCAAAAAATATATTGGGAGAATTCATTGTCAACAGACTTGAATTTAAGGAAATGCTAAAGAAATTTCTTCATGTTGAAAGTAAATGAAATCAAACAGTACTTCTGAAAGGAGTGAAGAGCACCAGAAATTATAAATCTAGTCAATATTTATCATTCATGGATTCTATTTTTGTGCATTCACCTACTTGCTAAACATTATTTGTTTCCAACAAATAATAATTCTACCCCTTTTGCAGTTCTAAATAGATATATAGAGAATGTTGAAAACTCTGAATTGCCAGACATGCATGTTCTAAACTGAGGTCCTCTTGCCCTCTTATTTGCCCTTTTATTTCAGCTCCCATACGGTGAACAAGTGATTTTTAAAATTCTCTTCAGTACCTTTTTTTCACATTTTTATTTGGTAATTTTTTTGTTTGTTCGTTTAAGGTGTTCTGTAAGTATAGGGCTGAAGTGCTGTACCAAAATGCAATAAGTCTTAAAAGGTTGTGATAAGGCTTAAAAGAAAATGTGTGTGTTGATAAGCTTTGTTCAGGCATGAGTTACAGCACTGTTGGCCACTGAGTTCAATGTTACAAATCAACAATATATATTAACTAAAGTGTCTTTAAATATAAACACACGTAAAACAAGGTTGAGTATTGATTAGTTGATAAAGATGTTGTGACCAGAGTCTCACAGGAATCCAACTCTGCATTTCTCCTAGGAACAATAGTTTAGTATTTGTAACTCTGTGTTCATGGTGACTTTATAGAATGTTACCATGAATAATGAAATAATAAATAGTGTATTGGTAAATAGGGAAGTCAATAATTTCTTACATATTTCTTTAAAGACAACTGACTATTTAGTGTACAAAGAGACCCATCATTTGAGCATTTATAAGCTATGTGGATATAAAATACATACAAAATACAAAGCATGGGGTAAGTAAATGGAAATATATTGGATGCTGCAAGAATCTAACATGTTATATGAAGTGGCACAATATTAAATCTAAGAAGATTATGATAAGGGTCTATTATAATCCCTAGAGCAACCACTACAAAATTAATATGAAGCAATTATAACTTAAGAGGTTATTTAATGAATTAAAAGGGAATGTTAAAAATATTAGATTAATTCTAATAAATCAGACAGACGAGAGGAACAAAAAACAAATGAGATAAATATAAAAGAAATAACAAAATGGTTGGCCTAAATACAACCATATATCAGTGAATCCATTAAAAGTAAATAAACAAAGCATTCAGACTGAAAAGCAAAGAATGTCAGATAGGATTAAAAGAAGGATGAATCACTGAATTAACAAATGCATGAACCAGCTATCTTGAACAAATGGGTCAAATGGAGTTTGTCATTACTAGATGGTACTATTATCTATCCTTCTCAGGTCACTCAGTGTAATGGTGGGTCTAACACCACTTGCGGCTCCAAAATTGGGTACATAACCCAGATCTGGGCATTCTGAGAACAATTTCTCCTTTTCTATAATAACTGATTAAGAAACAGATATAAAACACAAACTATGTTGATGTGAGTCATAGCTTTTGCTAGAATATTGAGAAAGATAAACTTTTTTTACACAAGTTTCTAAACTCACAAAATGTAAATCTGGGTCTTCTGGTGGCTATCTTTGCCATTTTGATGATGAAAACAACATAAAAAAAAAAACAGAGCTGAAAAATATAAACACACATCTGATGTCATTATTTTAGCCTGTTGGATCTAAGCATGTCTGTAGCATTTTACAACTGTTTATTCAGTTTTTCAAGTAAAAATAACATCTCCCCTTTGGGTATCTGTCATTTTCAGTCAAAAAAGACCTGCCTTAAACAAGTAGCAAAACAATTATTTCCCAAATAACCTATAATATCAACTGAAATAAGATCTATCCATTAAATTAACTTGTTTGTAATTTTTTTCAACCATGAAAAATCCTTGAAAACTCACAGAGGGAATTGCCTTACTCTCCTCAACTGATGGGTTTTGTTTATTAAAACATGGTGCTGCAAATTTCCACACAACCTATTAGTAGACCCCCTGAGAGGGAACTCTCAACAACAGCAGTTTCCTTCCAAGGATACTTTAACTTTTTTCCAGACTATTTGTTCAATGTCTCTAACCATGGGTCTATGTATAAGATTATTAATTCCCTCGTCCCACATCATGTAAACAATGACTATTTATAATACTCAGAAACTGAAGTTGGATGGATTTCAAGTAGATTCCAATTTACCTATCATTGATATTTTGAAGCATTTTACACAATCAACAATTGCATGACAAAAAGGAATTAACTCCTAATTTTCATAAATTACCTCCCAAGCAGACAGCTTTCTCATATCTCTTTACTCTGTAATGAAATGAATTTTTAAAGATTCACAAAAATTAGCTTATCTACATCTTGGGGTCTTCCTTCTATAACCATCTACTGTCACAGACACAGAGAATAAATTTGATACCAATGGATTAACAAGTGTGTACCAATGGAAATATAATATTGATCAGTACTCTCTCTGCACTCAATTCAAGAAGCTGTATTGGAAGCTATTTCAAGTAAGAGCAAAATGGTGCTATTTGTTTATTCATGCATACAACATGGTAGATTCTCAATAAATGTCCAATGGATTAAATTGAATATGTATTAGAACAGGCTTGTGCACAAACTATAATAAGAATACGTGGGGGGGGATTATTTTCCATAGCTCAGGAAGCTTGAAAAGGAGAGCAGCCCTTACTATAGATGTCTTAGAGAGTAGAAGCGGAGTTTCTAAAGAGGCAACATTCAGCTGGATGGAGGAATGACAGGGGAGAATGCAGTTGGCATTGGGGTAGACAAACTGAGGGCATAGGGAGCTCTGAGCACTTGTACAATCCTGAGAGTGAGCACCACAAAGTTGTGCCATATGTGCCTCATTTGCCTTGCCCTAGTTCTGACCCCAAATATGGGACATGCATTATAAATGAAGGATGGAGAAAGCCCTAGAAACACATGTACCATGCATCAGTCATGAAAGCAGATACAGATAGACAAGAAGAAAGAGGCTTATCCTTTTCATTACAGCAAAGAATGCCAGCATGGAAGAAGAAAGGGAGGAGAGGAGACTAGAAAGGTGGGCTCTGGACAAATTGGGGAGGGTCTTGTGTGTTGTGCTGAGCATCATTGACTGCTTATCACAGATAAGGAGGAACAAACATAGTCTTCAAGTTCAAGGTTGCTTTTAAAAGATACATCAGTTAGGAAAATGGTTTGGGAAAGAAAAACTAAAGTGAATCTTTCTCTGTTGTAACTGTCCCTGGAAGAGAGGACAGTATCTTGGAGGGGCCAGGAGTGGTGCTACCTGGATGTGCTCACTCAGTGTGTCTGAAGAGGAAAGGCTACATGTTAAATCTGGTGGCTTCAGGCTGGCCAGGTGGGCAATACTGTTACAAAGACAGACGAGAACAAAAGCCAATTCAGGAGGCAAGCTGATCATTTTGAGTTTGGGACACATTTTAAAACATTTGAACAAATTAACTTTTATCTCAGCCAACTCTGGTTGCTATAACATAACACTATGGATTGGGCAGTTTAAACCACATACATGTATTTCTCACAGTCTGGGAGGCTGGGAAATCCAAGATCAAGGTGCTGGCAGATCACCTGGTGGTGAGGGCTCTCTGTCTGGCCTTCTTGTGTCTTCACAGGACCCTTCACATGCCCAAGGTGGTAGTCATTGGGGTTAGGGCATGGGGATGAGGGGGAGAGAAAGGGCAAGTTCTCTAGTCTCTTCTTACAAGGGCCCTAATCCTACATGGGGTTCTGCCTCCCAAACACCATTGCAATGAGAGTTATGATTTCAACATGAATCTGGGGACAACAAAAACACTCAGTCCCTTGAAGATTGGATTCATTTTTTATTTGGTTGGCAAGAAAACTGGACCCAGGTCTTTGGCTCTCCATAATCACCGCCAACAGAGCTATTTTCAATCTATTTTTCACATTTTCACAGCTGGCCACTAGGACTCGATGGGCCAATGAGATCTCACCAGTGACTTTAACCACTTTAGCTGAGGAAATATGAAAAAAGCAATTCCCAGCTTTACTTGGAAAATAATAAACAAGCTTATCCCTGGAAGCTGGGCAGTGGACAATCTCTTGACTTTGGAAATTCATGTAAAGTGTCCCTACGGCCTTACCATTTTTCATAACCTTTACTTTAAAATCAACTCCTTGTTTCTTATCCCCTAGGCCTCTGCTGAAGAAAAGCTGATATATCTTAAAACAGAAACATACACACATAATCTATACTATGCTACCACATTAGTCAAATATCAATTCTACTACTGCCTGTTTTCAAAATTAACATTTCATTCCCTCCTCCCTCAGCATCTCCAAATGAAAGTTCCATATCATCATCATCACCACTACCACTACCACCACCACCACTACTACTACTACTACTCTGCTGCTATTACTACTACTACTACTACTACTACTACTATTATTATTATTATTATTGAATCTCTTGGATCTTGAGGTTCAGAGAAAGACATGGCATGACTCAGGGTTTATTTCAAAAGCCATGGACTAAAACTCAGGTAGTTTTGTATTTTTACTCTACCTCTTACTAGTAGAAAATACTAGAAATGTTGCTCTGAACTGTGAACATAACAAAAGGAAAGTTCTTGTCTTCTCTAGCACCTCCCCTGTGGAATTTCTGCAGCCCTAATGCCCAACAGATTAGGCTCACAGCCTTGCACAAGCTGCAGCTCGGAGACTCTGTCCTGATCTCTGATCTCCTCTCCTGGCCACCCCAAGACAAGGGGTCTGCAAAGCATAAGCGCAGAGATCCATCCAACTTACATTCAGGGTCTAAGGAAGCAGGAGGTCCAGGTTTGTGTTTGATAAATGTCTGCTGAGTAGATGAATAAATGCTGAGTGAACAGACACTTTTGGTATTGAATGAAATGTCCTGCCTCAGAGCAAAGTGCTGCCAGCAGTGAGATTTCTCCTCTCTTCCCTCTGGAACAGCAAAGGCCTGGCCCTTTCTGGTCCTTATTGCCCACCATGTTAACAACTTTCCAGACAGCAGGCAGGAGTGATGGGTGACGGAACCCCCAACTCTGCTCTCCTGGTCCTGAGTTCTGACTGCAGTGGTTGACCTCCCTGTCCCTAAGGGCCTTCCCTCATCTTCCCAGTGCACTCCCAGTGAGACCCTCTGCAGCCTGAGACGTGGGCCATGAAAAAAACACTCTCTCCCCTACAGCTGTCATAGCACTGACTTTGAAGCTTATAAGCCCCAGGATTGCAAATTCCAATTCAGAAATAGCCAGAGAAATGATTACAAAAGGACATGGTGATGCTCCAGTTTAGAAAAGACATGTTCTCTCCTGGTGTATTTGAATATGCTATTTCCTGGGCCTCCCTGGTGGCGCAGCGGTTGAGCGCTGGGTTGAGAAGCTGCCCGCAGCCTCTGCAGCGCTGGTTTGATTCCCGGCTGCTCCCCGGCCACTGGAGGAGGGTCCCACATGGTGCACAGACCTCTCCTGCCGCCCACTGCTCCCCTCAGCAGTGTACTTCGGTCCTTCTGCCTGCTCTGTTCCCCGCTCTGGCTCTGGTGAATTCTCTCACCCTCCCGCGCTTCTGACTGTACCCAGTGCTTGCATAAATAAATAAATAAATCTTAAAAAAAATGAATATGCTATTTCCTCTGGCTGACCCCTACTCTTGCTGTTGATAAAAATCTGCTTGGTCTGGCATTCATGTGTCCATGCTTTCAGCCAACGGACATGGCCTGGTGCCTCTCATGAGCCAGAGTGATCCCACCTTATGAAGTGGTGAAGCCTTCCCCAACTTGCTAAAAATGAGTTAATGATTTGGCCACAGCACATTCGACATTCATTTTAATGAAGCATTTGTTGTTTTTGCTGCCCCTCCATATGGTGAGGTGCTTGAGGAACAACTGGGTCTGGGGTATCTAGAGTCCAGCACCTAGCATGTGGGCTGATATGCGGTCAAAACAGCAAATGCGAAAGTGTTGTTCAGAATTCCATCTTGGCTATGAAGCCCCACTCCTCAAAACCAGATTATCCAGGGATAAATACATATTTTTCCCTACAAGTCTTGTAGGGAAAATCCATATGCAGATGGATTTCTTGTTGCTTCTTTTTGAAGCTAGTAAGTAACTTCTGTGTGAGGAGCTTCCTGCTGTGTGCTTGCCTCCAAAGTGGACCCCACACCACGGTTTGTGCTCCCTGAGAAAAACTGTGGCAGAGGTACAAGGGACAAATGTTGAGTTTTGGAAGAAACAAACCATAAGCAAACAAAACAAACCAATGATTCAACTTTCTGAGAATACTGAGTGTTCAAATCTGGAATCACAGGAGTTTCAAGGCCTTGAGGACAAGTCAGTAATAGCCCTCTGGGTCAGTACACAGTCAAGTGTTATTTTGGGATGTCTAGTGTCCTGAGTTTATTGTTACCACCTAAAAGCCCTCAGCAAAACATACTGTTAATTAATCTATGGGCTACTTAGTATGCAAAAGAAGGCCTGACCCAGGCCAGCGCTACCCCCACACTGGGACAGAGCCTTTCTAAGGTACCTTGAGAGAACTCTCTGCTCATCTGCAAAATCAGTAGGCATTAAGTCCCCACTCCAGGGGCAGCACTTTGTTGGTGGCCTGTGGGTCAACAATAGGCCTTTCACCCATGTGTTTGGGGAGTGGGGGAAAGAGAGGAGAAAGAGAAGAGAGAAGGGCAAAGGAGAACAGGGGAAAAGAAAAAAAATGTAGCTTTTTTTGAAGTAAGAGCAGTGAAGTTCCCAGAGGCTAAAAGAATCTTTGTCCTTGTTGCCAGTCATTTGCCTTTTTTCCTATTTTTTTAAAGATTTATTCATTTATGAATAAATACAATAACTGGAGTCCCAGCCAGAGGTGTGGAGGGTGAGAGGATTCACCAGAGACAGAGTGGGGAGCCAAACAGGCAGACCCTACTGAAATCCACTGCTGAGAGGAGCAGTGGGGAAGACAAGAGAGGTCTGCTGAGCCATGTGGATAACTCCCTGGCTGAGGAGGGAACTAATGTCAAAGTGGCTGGTGATAGCTTGACGGCACTGAGACTTTAATCCCTGCGCTAGCAGGGAGGCCTCCTTTTTCCTAATTGAAGGAGCAATCATTGCTCCTTCTTTCTTATAACCTAGAAAAATGTAGCTGGGGGAGGGGCCCTCCCAGTGTAGATTTATCTGTAAACATGTCCTCTCTGAGAATTTCCTCTTTCCTCTTAGTCCTAACTCCTGTCTGTCATGTGAGGCCTCCCCCTCTCTGCCTTCTCTGTCCTGGATGATCCAGGTCCTGGAACACAGGATAAATAGTCCTAGTTTGCTCCATTATTCTTTAAAATTTATAACCATGGATATTCTCTATACATATATTATTAAGTTTTGGCCTTCTACTAATCTAATGTGAATTTGTCCACCAGGCCCAACATCATCTCCGTTGGCTGCTACCCAAAGTCCTGCCATGTCTTTTGGCTGAACCTGAGGAAGACCTGGGAGTCACAAGTAAACCTGCATGCTCAAGTTGGTGGTGACCTTGTGCTCATTCAAATGCTACCCACATCCCAGGCGGAGCCGGGTTAGGGTGCCTTCCCCACCTGCAGTCCAGCCCTCTTGTGCTGCTCATCCTCAGGCTCCCTCTGGGAAGACCAGGCCAAACTCAGAGGCCAGAGCACTCACCACTCCTGGGCTGGACATTTTCTCCTTGGCCAGGCCAGTCCAGCCATAGGATCTCTCACAAGATTCTTATATGAACTCAGAGGCCAGCTTTCATCCCTAATTATGAAGTTTGGAGGCTAACCCTGACCACATTAATTTGGCACTGGGAATAGAAACGTCCTTCTTCTTTACCAGCAAAGGTCTATTTGCCTTTTCAACCTATGACATTTAAAACCTTGTGTTTTTTTTTTTTTTTTTTTTTTTTTATTTTGAGCAATTCTGGAGCTCTAAGAGCAACCCTTCAAGATGACACCTCTAACTGGAAATGTGGCTTCACAAACTGATGTGAATGTGTTTGGCAGTGTCTTGAGAGGCTGAGCTAACAAATCTGTCCTTCCAATCATCTGAATTTGGTGTGATACCTTTTGGCACATAGTCAACACACACTGAGTGGTACGGTTGAAGAACAGGGATATAACCCAGATTAGTTGGTCAAAAGAAGCAGATGTTTGTTGTAAGAATTTGGACACCAGGTTGCCTTCTAAATATATTTGTGCTGATTTCCATGTCAAATGCTGTTGGCAATTACATTTCTGTATGGCATTCTCTCTGAGTTCTTAGATTAACTTTTCCTAAGAATATTTTAAATTAGATTGCCCATAAGAACTATGTGCAATTCTCCCTTTCTTTAAACATAATTGATATCTAGCTTTGTGCCAAGTTTTGTGTTCTGTGCTTTGGTAAAAAAAAAAAATAGTCTTAGTATCTATTTCTGTCTCATTTTCTAGTACAAGAGGCAAAAAAAAATGAATGATAATAGTGCATTATGATACACATGACGTGGGGGATAAGTAAAGCTATAGACACCCAGAAGAGGAAGATTTTAAATCTGTCTAAGTAATTGGTAGGGTTTCAGAGAGGCAGTGACATTTGAACTGGATCCCACTGGAGTAATATAGAAGAGAACATTAGCTGAAGAAGGCGAGAGAGAAGAGGAATATAAATAGGAAATTGACAGAAGAAATTTTAATAGTCAAAGAACATATGATGATATTCTCCCAAAATCATGGTAATTAATTTACAGCAGACTGGGAAATTTAGAAAGTTGGATAATGCCAAGTGTTTCTGAGATGTAAAGAAGGTAGACATTGGTATAGCCATTCTGGAGAACAATCTGTTGATGTTTGGTCAAAGTAAGTACACTTGTGCTCTCTGCCCAGTCATACAACTCTCAGCATTTATCTCCCAGGAAAATTCTCACACAACTCCACTGCAGCATCATTTCAGGCCCTGGGAGTTAGAGGCAATGCCTTACACAGACAATAGTGTGCAATGAATTAAAACTCTGACTATAAAAGGAGAGAGAAAAAAACAGATTGAAGATGGGGAATAACATTGCAGGCAATAGCAAGAATATTTGGCAGAGAAGGTATATTTTCTGAATAGGAGAGATGTTAGTACTTCTGCTGCATTGGGTATACTTGGAAAGCAATGGAAGAAGGACTTAAACAAGTAGGTTGTGGAGAGAATGTAAAGTGCCTTTTGAGTCATGCAAAAGGGATATACTGTTTATTTCAGAGGCAACAGGAAGCCAAGGTGAGTTGCAGGGTGGATAGTGATGCTCTCTGACCATATTTGGATTTTTAAGCAAAACACTCAAATAGCAGCTTGAGGGAAGACCTGATTGGAAGTGACGTGTGTCGAGTACCAACAACCAATGGAATCCTAGTAATCACAGGAAAGGTCTTATTTTTAACTGCATTTTCTCCTTCACAGATGAGTAAAATAACAATAAAATGTGAATCATGTCGCTAAGATGCCCAGCACTGACCTCGACCTACCCTCAGGCAAATCTTCAAGCTCTTCTCCAAATGCCAGGAAGCTGTCTTCAGAGCTCCCCTACCCTCCTGCCACGCTGCCTTAAGTTGTGCTTGGTTTTCACCTTTCAGAACTAGAAGTGTCTTCCTCACACCCGCACTGCTCTGGTTCATATCCTGATTCCTGTTTAGGAGGTGGAGAGGAAGAGATGATGTCTTCTCTTGTGAGGTGTGTGTTCCTCAGAGCCTTAAGAAATCATCAGTGTGGGGGCCTCCCTGGTGGTGCAAGGGTTTAAGACGCAATCTATGAAGCAATCTGCAGCCTCTGCAGCAAGAGTTAGATTCCCGGCTGGCCAGGGAGCAATCCACATGGCCCAGCAGACCTCTCCTGACTTGTCCACTGCTCTCCTAGCAGTGAACTTCTGTCATTCTTCCTATTCTGTTCCCCACTCTGTCTCTGGTGAATCCTCTCACCCCTCAACACCTATGACCTGTACCCCAGTTCTTGTATGCATAAATATATAAATCTTAAAAAAACCCATCAGTGTGATTCACCATCTTGCTGACAGGAAGGTTTAAAGGTACAACCACTTTGAAAGAAGTTGGGTAGTTTCACTAAAAATTAAATATGTACCATATGTTCTGGCCATTCTACTCCTAAGTATTTTATGGAAGAGTTTTTTTTCCCTAAGTCTATAGAAAGACTTGTAAACAAATATTCATAGCAGCTTTATTTGTAAAGTTAAAAACTGGAAACAACCCAAATATCCATCAACTAGTGAATGGGTAAGCAAGTTGTGATATTTCCAAGCAACATATAGAAATTAAGAATGCATCTCAAAATATTCCTGCTGATCGAAAGAAGTCAAACAAAAAGAGTACATATTATATGAAATTCCATTTTATACATTATTCTAGAAGATGCTAAGTACTGCCTCAACTCTATGAAAACAGATCAGTAGTTGTCTAAGGGTGAATGGGAGGTGAGTGGAAAATACGATGGGGTATGCATGCCCCCAAAACCTCTTGGGGGTGATAGGTACATCTATTCCTGATTGTGGTGATGGTTACACACACACACACACACACACACACATTTATATTTATAAGTCAAAACTCACAACGTTATCTACTTTAAATATCAGCAATTTATCATGTCAATTATACCTCAATAGGGATGCTGGATGATGGAAGAGTCAAAGGGAAGATTTTACGTCAGGAAGGAGAAAGTGATCAGGAACTGAAATAGTGACAAAAAGTCAGATAAGGGAAGACAATGTCCTCATGTATAAAATGAATCCAATAAGAGCATTTCTCTTATAGAGCTTTGTGAAGATTAACTTTAACTCTTTGTAAAGTGCAGTGATTGTAATAAGCAATTAATAAATGTTAGTTATTTGTCTTAATGAGCCATCCAGACTGATGATCTAGCAGTTAAGGGCATAGAATTAATTCTAGATGGGAAGAGGGTATCGATCAAGGTTGGCTTCCTGGAGGAGGTACCATTTAGTCAAAAGTACAGAGGACGTAAATCACCATTATTAAAATGTTTATGTCTCTGTGACCTTTTGCATACATAAACTGCCATGGCATATTCACATGTTGTCTATTTATATTTTCCCTCACTAGCTCAGCCCCAGGCCCCAGCATCATGCTCAACAGTATTGACTTTAATGAATGCCAAAGTCACAAAGCATGGAATTTTAGATTTGTAAGGGACCTCAGAGATCAGCTAGTTCAACATCCTTATTTTACAAGCAATTGAATTGTATTTTAAAAGCAACCAGGCAAAAAGGAAAGATACCCAAGTAGGAAGCTGTTTTTTCTGACCACAGTGGCTTCAGGCAAACCTCTTCACCTTCATGGGTTTCAGATGTTTTATATGTAAAACAAGGGCAAACTTACTAAGGTCAATGGCCTAAACCTGATCTCCCTCTTGTCCCCCAGGTGACAGCAAGAATTCTTATATCTTTCTTCTTTCATAGTTTGAAGAACATGGAGGCTCAAGACAGAGGTTGTTTAATCTTATAAGCTGTCCAAAAAAAAAAAATAAAATGAGAGAGAGAGAGAGAGAGAATCTGTAAGAAAAAATGTGCACAGAATTGGAGAAACCATGCTGGAAATTCTAGAGTTTCAATTTCAAGGTCAGCTCCTACATATGTATTTGGCATGACTTTGCGAGGCAAACCGCTTGTCTTCTTAACTGCATATTTTCTCAAGGAGATGCTAACATGTCAAAGAATAAGCCTCTTGTCTTTACCACCACAGAAAAGGGGGCCACAAACTTAGAGATGTTTCAAAGACACATTTGTAGAGTGAACGTTAATATTTAGAACCCTATTTAAATGAGATAGAGGCTATAAAGTGTCCACATATATGCAAATCCACAAACTACAAGATCCAAAAAAGCCTTGTTCTCCCTACAAGAAATGATGCCATTTACCCCTCTGGCAGGACAGAGTGAGGGGGTTAATCTAAAAACCATAGCAGGGTTTGTTAGTCCGGGATTTGGGGAAGTGCATTTGTGTCCTGCCATGATCACTCCCCAATCTATCACCCTACTATTGCTTTGTTTCTAAATAAACTCTGTTTGCTATTGGAATAACCTATTGCTTTTATTTGAGGTTAACAGTAGGGCCTTTTTAAAGATGCACTAAGCCAGGGTACAAAGGAAACCATCCTGTATCCCTCTGTGTATTTAAAGGTAGGAAAATAATCAAACAAGCAGCAGATATATTGATAAGAGAAAAAGTCAAGAAGAAGTTTCAATATGTAACACTTTTATACACATGGCTGAGACTCAGTATGACTGTATAACTTCCTCATGTGGTGTCAGGTGCCATCCTACATATCTTAGCTAAAACAGGAAAAATTGGGGGAGGTGGGGAAGAAAGGGAAGGTTGGTGAAGTAGTTTTCCAGGGAAGGTGCAATAGACAAAGGTATACAGATTACATCTGCCTTATCCATTGAAAAAAGATACGTCTTCTTCTACATGCAATGCAGAAGTTTATACGCAAGTATCTTTTTCAAAAGCTACCATCATCCAGCTGCCCAGAGCCCTAGCCATGAAATCAATGCATGCCAAGGACATATTTTGGGGTGGTATGTATTTGCTCCTTCCAACTCACGTCAGATCTGAGAAGTGGGAGAGAAACAGAAGGTATTATGGTTCTGAAATAGGTAGGCAGATGGATTTCAGCAGAAGGCTGAGTGATGTTCTGTGATATGAATTTCTCCTATGAATCACCTGCCTTGGGTTCCTTATAATTCCAGTAACTTCTGATTTCTTGGGATCATTGATTTTCCCTGATGCTTGTTTGTACTCCTAGCTTTGCCAAAAGTCTTATGAACACTTGTAATGATGTGATCTATAATAAATATATATTTGTTCTTCATCTGTGT
This sequence comes from Talpa occidentalis, assembly GCF_014898055.3. Lineage (NCBI taxonomy): Eukaryota > Metazoa > Chordata > Mammalia > Eulipotyphla > Talpidae > Talpa > Talpa occidentalis. The sequence continues at coordinate 77,085,929 of NW_023601212.1, read as the reverse complement.
TCCTGGCAAGAGTTCCTAAAACCCTTGTGAATTCCTATGACCGTTAAGAGCATTTTTTGCTCTACATGACTCCTGGATTGGAATGCATCACCAGAAAGACCAAGTCATGAATAAAAACTTGGAACTTTCAGCCCATTTCTCCATTCCCCAGAGAGGGAAAAGAGAGTAGAAACAGACATAATAATTGATCACGCCTACATAGACAAAGCTCCACAAAAATCCCAATAGTATGGGGTTCAGAGGGCCTCTGGGTTGGTGAACACATCTACATACTGGGAGGGTGAGCCCCTGAGCTCAGAAGCCCCTCAGACCTCACCATGGATATCTCCTTATCATCTCCTTTAATAAACTGGTAAACATAAGTAGCTGTTCCCTTAGCTCTGTGAGCCAGTCTAGCAAATTACTCAAACCTGAGGAGGGGTCATGAACCTCTGATTTATAGCTGATTGGCTAGATGTACAGATGACATGCTAGTCTTGGGAATGCAGCGTGCAGGGGGCGGGGAGTTGCTGATATTATGGGGCTGAGCCCTTAAGCTGTGGGATCTGAGGCGATCTCCTGGTAGATAGTGTCAAAGTTGAGTTAAATTGTAGGACACTAGCTGCTGTCACAGAAAATTGCTGGGTGGGTAAAAAAAACCCTGCATATCTAGTGTCAGAAGTGTAGTGAGTGTGGTAGCAGTTTAAGAATGTGAGAGTGAAGGAGAAACACAGGAGGAAAAGCAGTGTTTTCCTATCAGCAGCTAATTCCCTGCATTAAATCCCATCCTGACAACATTACCAGTGGTTTTTGGGTCTCTGGCTAAAATCACAAAAGCAAACCTCTATCTAACCACACTCCTTAAACAGACTGAAACTTACTGATTTCTTACACAGAGTTCCTGAGACCTTTGTAAATAATACATTTGGGGACAAATGTTCCCTCTGATCATCTAACAAGCAAATTGCCCTCGAAGCATCTCAATTTGTATCACTTTGACAGTCATGTTCTAAAAAGTACGTCAAATGATTTGTGTTCTTTCATATTCAGATAGAACTAGCACATATAGGCTGCTTATTAAGTTCCAGGCATGATTCTTAAGTACGGTAGGAAAATTGTTTGATTTGATCCTTACCACAACTGGGTGGGAAAGGCAATATTACGCTTTTAAAAAAATAAATCTCATAGAAGTTTGATTCCCTCAATGGGGTCATAAAAATTGCAAATGGTGTAACGGTGATTCAGTGCAAAGTTTCCCACAATGACCGAGCTAATGCTTCCTACAACTGAATTCTTCCAGAAGATTCCATAGCCCCTCACTCCATTCTATCACCTCAATCTCTCAGCAGCATTTAAGAATCTGGGGGAAGAAAATTGAATGCAGTCATAGAGCAGAATGATAAACCCAGGACAGATGCTCTTTTTATTAAGATCCTCAAAAACCTTTGATTTCTTGCCATTCTCTTCATATTCACAAAAGTTGGAGTTTTTTTTTTTTAAGATTTATTTATTTTATGCATACAAGAGCTGGGATACAGGCCAGAGATGCAGGGGTGAGAGGATCCACCAGAGACAGAGTGGGGAACAGAACAGGCAGAATGACCGAAGCATACTGCTGAGGGGAGCAGCAGGTAAGACAGGAGAGGTCTGCCACACCATGTAGTTGCTTCCTGGCAGCCGGGGATTGGAATCCTGTTGCAGAGGCTGAGGATTGCTTCATAGTGCAGTGCTTAACCCCTTGAGCCACCAGGGAGGCCCCTGGAATCAAGTTTTTGTTCTCAAACCTATTGGTGTTTTTACTAGTAGGTGTGGGGCAAGTCGAATCCCATCCTCCCTATACTGTCTACAGTAGTTACTGACTTCCTAAACAAAACTAACAAACTATAATTTAGTTTTATTTCACAGTAGCAGATTTAGGGTCAAAATTCCCACTGACTCTTCCTTCTTTGGGGCTTATTCTTTTGTGTGTGAGCCCTTGGGTCTGCCCTCTTAGGGAAATCAGTCATTTTATTTGGTCTGTTTGCCCATTGGTCTATCTAATGTTTTAGAATCACACTGTCCAACCCAGTAATCACTAGTTCATGTGAGTACTTAAACTCATTAAAATTCAATAAAATAAAAAACTGGGTTTTTTGGTTACACTAGCCACATTTAAAGCAGAACTGCACAAGTACGTATTATTTCCTCCAACAGGAAAAAAGCTAATGATCTCACAAGAACCACAGCGAAGAGTCACATAAAGTTAGTTTGCCCAGTAAAAAAAAGCATAGGACAGGGATCAGACAAGCCTGAGTTAAGACCCTAACTCTGATTCATCCGTATTACCTGTATGATGCTGGCCATGTTTTTACCTTCCTTGAGCCTCAAGGCCTTCATCTGTTTCTGGTGATAATAATATTCACAGGGAAATTATGAAAATTAAATGAAATATGATACAGATACTTCCCATCTCAGACTTTGACCCTTGTAACCATTATCCTTATTGGTTCAAATGCATTGTGAAGTAGGTAGACGAACTCATTTTATTCCAGTGAGAAATCTGGAGGTGGAAAGTAAGGGACTCACCTGATATCTGCATAGTGAAAGGTAGACCTGATGTTAGGCTTTTAGGAATATGATTTCCCTTCTGGCTGACTTCCTTGGTCAAGTCAATTTGAGACCTTTTATTCCTAAAAGGTAAACCGTACAAGAGGTCATGAACTCCGCAACATCATCTGGGTAGAAATGTCCACTGGCAACAGAGGCAACAATTAGATTTCGACAGGATGTCCAAGAGAATACAAAGAAAAATAAAGCTACCCTTTGTTAATATAGCTTGCATCCCCTTAAAAATATCTGACTTTTAGGATTAGTTAATCATTCACTTATTCAATGTTTGCTTTAACATTTGTTGAATCATATTTCACGTCAGTGCTATGTTTTGGATGAGTCTGTGCATGATGAGTGGGAAGACAGGCAGGTGAGCAGGTGGTGGTTGCTGGTCAAGTAGGTAAGCAGGTGAGGTTTCAGATATTGGCTGAGACCATGGAAACAGGTGTTTTGGCCACTTGCTGATTTATAGCATATGGAAGTAAGATGACAGAAGCCTTACTCATCAGACTCTAGATGCTTAGAATAAGGCAGGAACACTGGATAAAGGTCACTACACCTACACTTTGCTCCCTGTGGTCCACGAGAACCCATCATTTAGCCTCTGCATGTCTCAGTTTTATAGAAAAGGACATCTATAAAATGGAACCAAGGATGTCAGAGGTTTATATTGAGCATCAAATGAACTCCTGTATTTGAGGTGCTTTGAGATTGTGTTCTTTCTCTGCTTCAATTTCTTTCCCTATCACCCCTCTCTCATCTGCTCCTGCCACTACATGATAAGTTCCCTGAAAATAGCACACTGATTTGCTTATTCAATATCATCCTGCTTTCCTCCTTACTAACAGAAGCCCATGAAGGAGTACGGCAATCAAAGTCAGTCATGACAGCCCTGTCCACCGCCCAGATTCCCTTGTACCCAAAGACTGACCAGTGACTTTGTATTGACCAGTGAGATATAAAGAGGAAGAGGCTGGGAGTGAGTCATGGAAAGTTAATGCTCGCTTGATGAAAACAAACAACAAAAAGTCCCTGAGTTGGCTGCCTCAGCCTTTCCTTCTTCCTGCCTTGAAGTGGAAGTTATGGCTGATGCTGCAGCAGCCACCATGAGGTCACGAGGAAGAGGCTCAGTGACTGGCAAAAGTTTCACCCTATTAGTCTATTTGCTAACACCCAGTAATTAATTACCCAGCTTCTTGAAATATAAAAATAAAACCCTTATTTATTTAAGGCAGTTTTTGTTAGGTTTTCTGTTACTTGAAGCAGAATATAGTGTTAATTGACACACAGCTCTGACTCCAGCACCTGTCAGTAACTGGTCAGTAATGGGTGTTCAAAAATGCACGTTGAGTGAATGACTAGCTGAGTGCATGGATAATAAAGGAATCATCGATCCTTATCCCCACTGCAGCACTTAGCTTAGAGCCTGGCCTCTAATGGGCTCATGATAAATACTTCTCAAATTAAATTGAAGAATCAAAAGTTATCATTTTGCACACTGAGAAGGACACCCGAAAATACTTCTCTGAAAAACACAACTGCCCTTTTAAATAACACAACAAAAACTGCCAGGTCTCTGTGTTGAAGGAAATAAGAAAATTGAGAACATCTAGTACCCAAAAGCAGTGCTCCAATTTAGAAAGCCTAAAATAATACCACTCATCACTCTTGTCTCCTGGCAAAGTACAAATTAGTGGCTTGGAAAATTCCTCCAAGTTTGAGGGTGACACAGACATTAGCCGAAATAGGAAAAGCCCTCATGTCCTGCAAGGCCTGCTTCCCAGGGAGGGGTTCACCAGACTCTACAAAGTGCAGGAAATCACAGGACACCTATTTAAAACAATCACCGTGAAAAGACAAGAGAGAAGTACTCAGCCACAGCTCAGTGCAGACAGAGGCAGCTCCCTGCCGCTGCCCAGCTGCAGGCACAGAGCAGAAAGGACTCCCTAAGGGCCAGGCTGGCATTGCCAGGAACTCCGCCCCCCTAAGTTATCCCCTTCTTCCCTGCAACCGGAAGGAAGCAAGGACCCACTAGGCCCTCCATGAAAATAGCTAAGCCAGTGACTTGGCCTTCCCTCCAGGGAAGCATCATCTTTCGTCTGCTTTGTTGCCCTGCAAGAAATGGGACTGAGAAGAACACCAGGCAGATTACTGAGCTTGAATTATTAATTCTTATTAGCATATGAAAACGCTGTCAGTGACAAGCACTGCCGAAATATTGCTCGTGGCATCTAGGCCCACGTGCATGGAGGCAGCTAGACTCAGGCATGGAAATGAAGCATATGTTCAAATAGAGTGGGGGTGACTCTGGAGTGGCCACTCTGCCCCAGATACAATAATATAAGTACAGAGGTGGCACAGTCGGGCCCTGCGAGCACAAGCTTCCCAGCCCTATAAAAGGATTCTGATGCCTCTTAAACCATTTGTTGATTAGTCTCTTTCTAAGACCTTCCATTTTCTTATGTTTAAAATAAGTTTAATAATATTTAAGCCCCACAGCCAGATGTGGCTGCTAATAATGCAAATAATAAATAAGATGCACTGCAGAGCACCCAGCTCCTTGTGCGAGTGATAAATATGTATGTTTGTGTGCACCCATGCTTTTCTCAGACTGTTCTTTACAGCCCTCCACAGAAAAGGAAACTGAGGCTCAGAGGGGGAAAGATGTAAAGACAGGAGCCCAGGCTCACGGCCTTTACAGTCTGCTTTCTCTCTCCTGGCCCCATGTCAGGAGTTTGCAGTCCAGCAGGCAGCGTGGGTAGAAACTGTCTTCCAGATTCACCTACTCTTGGAATCAATAGAAATTCTCCTGTTCGTTCCACTCTCCATCCTGGCCCCCAGTCCAAGCCTTAGCTCTGGATGGCACCTGCACCTAGGAGTCACTCAGCTCTTCTGGGGTTGCTCGGGGCTAGGGAAAAGGCTGAGTCAGATCAAGTGGAAATTAAAAGGGGCCTCGGGGACTGCAGGCCCAGGCTTCATTAAGACCTAATGAAAACCTGCCATGAAGTTGAGCACAGGCACTTATGAGCTTTGTTCCCTCTTTTCTTTGTGGCTGCCTTTTTATAATTCTGTTTGGAAAGTCAATGGTGAACCTAACCAGAGGCAGAGACTGAGGCAGCCATCCGACAGGACTACAGCTGTGCCATCCCCAAACAGCTGTGTGGTCTGATGTGCCTGCTTGGTGTCAGGGCCATCCTTGATAGGGCAGAGCACAGGCCAGGGGGCAAAGGACGCCTCTGAGTTAAATGTGAGTGAGTATCACATATCAAACTGTAGGATCAGCTGTGCAGACTGTGGTTAGGGTGGTCAGGGGGTGGGGTAGGGATTGCAGAGGTGGGTGACAGTGTTACAGGGCAACCCCAAAGGGAAATGGGATGGGATGGCCTGGGTATGTGTCCTCACTCTCGCCCTTAAAAAATAATTCAGAAAAGGTATATTTACAAGGGAACTGAAAAGAAGGAAGGCAGAGAGAGAGAGAGAGAAATTAATTCATCAATATGTCCTACCAGTAACACTCTCTGAGCTGGAATCATGAAAGCATGCTGAAGGCAGACAAAAACAAGTTCCCCTCCAGGCCCACAGGTGTTCCATTTTATACCAATCCTGGTTGCTTAACTCCACCCTTAGTTCCCAGCAATCCCCTTTCAAGAAGTCAAGAGTCATGGCAGATTTATGACATGATGGGAGCTGTAATCTTAGGCGCCTGGGGTCTCTTTGGTATGAGGTGAGGGAGGAGTCCATAAAGCATCAGTGCGTGGAGTTCATTTAGGGCATACTCTTTTTCCAACAGTAGGAAGCATCAAACATTTATTAACCCCCAACTCTCTGAGTTCATGAGTAGTGGTCACTGCATTTCCACCCAAATCGCATCCCCGCTAACTTCATCGTGCTTACCAAGAGACCTTCAAATGCCTTGATGATCTTTCAAGCAAGGAGTCTAGCAACAAGCCTCTGTAGGGGCTGTTTGGGTCCACTTCAGCTTTGATATTAGCATCTTGATTTTTTCTTGAAAATTGCTTATCTCCTAATATAATATAGTCTGGGATAGCCAAGAAGTAGAGATATGGCACCCAAGGAGAATCAACAAGATGCTCTCCCCAGATCCTGAATCTTGCACTATAATAAGGAGCATGAAGATGGTAGATGCTAATTTATTCCATCCGCTGCACTTGGTGGGGCTATCAACATCCAGGCTACCCAGATCCTTGAATTCCCCTGGTCCTGGCTCTTCAGTATTCCTATCATTTCTTAGAGTTCCCCTTCCTTCAAATCATCATAAATTAGCTGACAAAAGCAGCTAATTATGTCATCACCCATTATGTGTGATCACCTAGAATCTTGTGATCACTGTGGATCAATCAGGCTGCTCAATGCTTTATATAACATAGGCTGCTAATATGCTATGGAACATAAAGCAAATGAAGAATTCCAGGACAGCAGGGGAGGGTAACTACCATGGATAGGGACTTGGGAGGAACAAGATCAAGATAATGATAACAAGACAGTTTGGGAAGAAATTTGTGGGCTAGAAATTTTACACTGAGTCAGGAGTGTAAGAATTTTTATGTCCAATATAAATGCTGATCAAAAGGCCCCCTACTATTGAGGATACGCTAAATAATTCAACACTATCAACAGCAATCCCTTTCCTTTGCAAATTTCCAAGTACCAACAAAAGGACCCAGTGATCAAAATGCCAGCTGCGGCAAAGAATGGGTAAAGCAATCAGGACTTGCTCTCACTAAGCCCTTCTTTCACCTGCTGTCACTCTGGACTGACCAGTTGGCTGATATCAGTGACCAAGCCGGGACATGAGGAGCACAGATATTGTAACATGCCTGGAGGAGGTCATGCAGCCACCTGGTGGCAGGTTAATTACATTGGGCCCCTTTTGTAATGGATGGCTTTGCAATTTGTCCTGTTAGAACAGATCCTTATTCTGGATTTGATTTTGCTTCTGCTTTGTGGCCTGTCAGGCCTCTGCCAGCACTGTCATCTGTCAAGTTACTGAATACGTTTTTCACTGTCTCACACAACATTGCTTCTGACCAAAGAATGTACTCCCCAGGCAGAGAAGAAAGGCAATGAGCTGAGGCCCAGGCAATCCTCTCTGATCACGAATCCTATCACCCAGAAGCATCTGCCTTTACAGATTGGTGGAAGGGCTTGCTGATGGCTCAATTACAGAGCCAGCTGGAAGACAATGCCTTCAAGGGTGGGTACTCTCTTTCTGAAGGTTATGTATCAGGGTCTAGAACATGGTGTGGTTCCTCCCATTGCTGGAGCACATGGGCCCAGCACTAAGGAGGGGAAAGTGAGAGGACAAGCTTATAAATGTTTTACTTCCTGTATCCGTTAAGAGAGAGTGAAATTGGAAGCTGAGACTGCCACCCAGGTATTTCTTGCTTTTCATTTCACTGGGACAACAGTGGTCACCCTGTTGGCTGGGGCAACTGACTGAAGTAGCAATGGAAAACTGGACTACTGTTATACAATGGGAATAAGAAAATTTAGACAAAACTCAGGGGGTGCCTGGCACAGTCCTACCACTCTGCTCTCTGACCAGTGGGAGACGACAGTAATTCTGCTCAGGCAGGCACACACAGGGCTCACAACCTGCAAAATGCAGATTGGGGTCATCCTGCCCTGCCCAAGAGCTCCCACTGAATGCTGGAAAAAGGTCAGGTATGTGGACTGGGTCTCGGAAGAAGGAAACCTTACAGTTTGGTGGAACACCAGCTATGCCTCTGGAGTAGTTCAAGCATCCATCCATGCATCCATCCATCCAGCAAATAAATTGAGCACTTCCTGTGTGTCAAGCTCTGTTTGGGCCAAGAGAAAAGATAATGAATTAAAAAGACAAAATTCCCTTTCTTAAGGGAATTTTTGAGATAATAAATCACAAAAAAGAAAATATTTTGCTAGAAGGTAAAAAGGAATACAGAGAGAAACAGACAGAGATGCCACCGGTACTGGAGGAGGGTTGAAGCCAAATGGGCAGGATGACGTCCCTGAGAAGATGCCATTTGGATACGGACACGAAGGATTCACAAGGGAGCAGGCCACAAGGGTATTTCCAAGTCCAAGCGATAATAAGCATACCCATTGTGTAGTGGGAACAAGCCAGCCATGCTGGAGCAATAGGCAAGAGGCCAGGATCGCTGGACTAGAGTGAGTGAGAGGGATGGGGTCATGAGATCAGGGAGGCAGGGGCACCAGGTCCTGGATGGGGATTTGATCTTTCGCTGCAGGGTGCTGGTGGCCATTGGGGGTTAGGGCAGGATGGCATGTATTGATCTTACAACTTTTTAATGGGTTCGCTCTGGCTGCTGTGCTGAGAATAGACTATAACAAGGCAAGAGAAGAAGCAGGCGGAGAGTGAGGAGGCCATGGCAGTCAGCCAAGCAAGAGCCAGGGGTTCGCATCAGGGTGAGAAGACAAAGGGGTGCAGAGTGATTGCATCGAGAATGTATTTTGAAGGTAAAGCCAAGGAGACTTACTGACAGACTTGATAGAATAAGAGAAAGAGAGGAGGCCAAGGATGTCCCCAAGGTTTCTAAGCCACTGCAATGGGAAGATGGTCTAGGTGTTAGGAGAAGACCATGAACTCATTTTGAAAATATCAAGGTAGATACACAAGTGGAGAGAGAAAGCTTCAAAAGACTATAAATAAAGAGGGTGGCCAATGTCAAATATGCATTTTTGTATTTTAATTCATCTCTTTCCTCTTCTTTTTGCCTCACATGGTGTGTAGGCTGGGTGGGTGGTAGTTAAATTAACCATCTACTTCATAGACTCCTGCAGAATCTCCAGACGGGCTCCTGCAGAAGTGGAGGCGAAGTGAATATCAAGCAGGGCTTCTGGCTGTGGAGCTGGAGGCATGATTGATAGGAGTTTAATTTGCTCTTTTTTGGTAAAGAGGTGGGAGTGTTTTCAGTTGTACCTGGAATATTGAATTATGTTAAGGGAAGGTATTTTGAGAAACGCATTTGAAGGAGAGAAATGGGGCTGGAGAGGTTCACTGCAGTGGACATTGTTAGTTTCTATCCTCAGCAGCTCCCCACTGCTTACTTTTGGGGGAAAATCTTTTCTAAGGAACAGTGTTCAGGTCTGTCCTGTGTAATGCAGGTAATGACAGTGCCTGGAACTGCACCCAAGCTTTTCAACTTCCAGCGTTATGGACTTTGAACCAGTCCCGCAACCTGCATCCTGAAAATGATAATAGTGACACTCGAGTAAGACTCACTCTGCAACCTTCTGACCGTGGTCTCCATATGGAGCATTTGTCTGGCTTGGTATTTGCTCTGGAACTGATTTCTCCTTTATTTCCCCATTGGGCTGAGCTCTCAGCCCTGAACCCTGTCTAATTGACTGTAGTCTTGTTCTTTTGTCCTAGTTCCAAATAGAGATTTTCCATTCAACCAACCAACATAGGATTAAGCCCCCACTGCTGGTCTTTATTGGAATTTGCTTTCTTGGAAGGGTCCCAAAGGATCAGGGTGAATGGGGATGTGGAGCCAAAAACCTATGCCAGGGATGAATCAGGCTGGACAGACCAATATCCTGACACCTGTGAAATCCAGACCAACATGAAGTGGTTATCAGGGGCCAGAAATGACTAGATGCTGCAAAGACAAGCGGCAGATGAGCTTGAGATTGTCCAGACAATGGCCTCCTGGGAGGGCAACAGGAAGCCAGCCAAGGCAGAGCAGGGAGACATTGCTCCTGACTTGTCTTGTGCTCTTTCTACAGAGTCACATGGATAATCTGGATTTATTTAATGCCTGAAGACACAATAAGCACTCACTGTATCCATTTGAGTGACTCTCCTGGGTCTGCAATTTCGACAGCCCTCTGAAGGTGAGTATCAAGCAGCCTGAAGCAAGACACTGCAGCTTTTGGAACTGCACCAAAAACACCACTAGCCACATTCTTTGCACGGGGCTTTGGAATCTTCACACCCACGGCTGCTGAAATCAGTTTCTCTCCATCCCTGTGCTATATGGCCTTAGCACAGGGCACTACCCACACTGTCCCCTCCCTCACCCCCTTGGAAATGAACCACTGCTGTCAATTTCCTGTCCACTGTGACTTTCAGAGACACACTGGGGAGCGTTTTATTGAAGCTGGGAAATTGGAAAGCATCTCAATTTCTCTTGCACCAAGATTTTATTATTTCCTTTGAAGTGAATTTTCAAATACACCAGACAAGTCAATGCTCAAATGAAAGTATGAAAATGCATGTAAAAATCAAAAAAAGAGGGTTTGGGGGGCTGGCTCTCATTTTGTATCCCCCAAGCCCTTGCTTGTCTGTCTTGCATTTGTAAATGGAAAGATCACCTCTGTACATCCACAGGCGGATGGCCACACAGAGCCCCAATTCCCAGGGGGAAATCACTCTGAGGTTCCTTACCTCTTATTTCATTCACCCTGTGTTAGCTCTTTATTCTTGAGAGGCAGTAATCATTCTAACAAAATACTGCTTAATTTATTAACAATTTTCTATATGTGCCATGACGAGCATGTGTTCCATTTATCATCCAAGAAAATAAACTATTTTAATTGTATATCATAGGACTCAATTACATAAAAAAAATCTTGGCTTTAGAAGTGACATTTTAGACCATGGAGAATCCTCCCATGGTACCTGTGGCAGAGGAGGGTGCTTTCAAGGGCAGCTCGGGAGGTGAGCATTAGGAGAGTTTTCCTGTGCTATTACCGGCCTCTGGATCTGATGAGAAAGTGTCCCCATGACAGGGCCAGGCCTAGAGGCTTTTCCCTGGGCTGACTTCCTAGCTCCACTGCCTGATATTCTAAGGGACCCCACTGGGGATCCAAGGTAGTCACAGTTCTGATCAAACCAGAATGCTCTCGGCAGACATAGACTCAATATCCAGTGGCACTGAGAGCAAAGGCACCTGAGCATTGACCTAGAATGGGGTGAACCTGGAATTCATAGCTCTTCCCACACACCTCGCCTGCTTGATCCCAGCAGCCCAAACACTGCCTCTGCCTGGACCCCACTCTATCCTCCTGCTTACCCTGCCTCATGCCCCAGTCTTTTCCTGGACTCCAATTCCTTTTTTTTTTTTTTTTTTAATAGAGGCATGTTTTATTTATTTATTTGTTTGTTTGTTTGTTCGTTCGTTTTTTTGTTTATACATGCACTGGGTACAGTCAGAAGCGCGGGAGGGTGAGAGAATTCACCAGAGCCAGAGCGGGGAGCAGAGCAGGCAGAAGGACCAAAGTACACTGCTGAGGGGAGCAGCGGGCGGCAGGAGAGGTCTGCGCGCCATGTGGGACCCTCCTCCGGTGGCCGGGGAGCAGCCGGGGATCGAACCTGCGCCGCAGAGGTCGCCGGCAGCTTCGCAACCCAGCGCTCAACCGCTGCGCCACCGGGGAGGCCCGACTCCAATTCCTTTTTGAAAGTACAAGCCACCCAAGTAAGCTCACCTCACCTGCCACTTAGCTCTTAGAGTCCTTGCAGTGCTCCATCCTGGTCCATTCCTAGAAGGTTGCTGGAACTTTCCGCGAACACACACATCACACCCCTCCTGGGTGCAGATGCTGTTGCACAGGTGTCTGCTCAACCACACCTGCATCGACAATCACTTCAAACACTGTGTCTCAAGCTCTGGGGCAAGTTTCTGACACTGGCTTAGCACTTGTGACTTCTGCCTACAGCTAGTATCGATCTTACTGTCTCTCTCCCTACTGACCCAGAGAGGCCACCCAGTCACAGCCTTCCCCATGCCTTTTCCATGAAGTTTGCAGACAAAATCTGATCAACAAAGTTGGGTACTGACTCCCAGGCACAGACATTCATTATATAGGCAGCAGTTCACTCAAGCATCACAGAAGGGCTCATTCCTCAGGGATTCCAGACCTAATTGATGCCCTAGAGTAAGACGTAGTTTCACTAAGACTATTCACTTTCCAGAAAGTGGCAGTACTTCTGCCCAACTGTGACTATGCAGGAACCTCACTTTCTTTCTCCTTTCCCAAATAAACTTGTCCTTTAAGGAAAAAAAAAAAAAGATTATTCACTTTCCAGCTGGGAGGCTGAAAACCAGCCATTGTTTGAGGTCTTTGGCAAGGTAACTGGCGCTCTGTCTGGCTTGTTTGCTATCGCGCTCCTGACTGCGTCCACCTGCCATTACTTCCTGGTGAGTCCAGGCTTCAGTGCTGGTTTTGTTACCATTGTCCCATCGATAGGAAACACCATCCCAGAAAGAAAGGAAGCCTCTCCTCAATTCAAGAATTGAGGGGTCCTCTGACCCCCTAGACAGTCACACAGCTCAAAGAAAATAAGTGGAGGAAGGGCAGCGCAAAGCTTGGAAAGCCTTACTTCCAGGGAAGAAATTTCAATAGTACTTTCTCTTTAGTAAGACAGTTTCCATGGCAAAATGCCAGGTGTACCACAAAGCCATCTTCAACTGTGACACTAGAGGAAGTATGTCCTTGGGCAGGAGAGGGGCTTGTGTTCATTCTCAAAAGAAAAACTACAATTAAACTACCTGTGGAGTCAACAGTTTTCACACTCTTCACAGCAAGTGTATTTTATTAAAAAAGAACTAGATCTTTGCTGTCAACTGAGTTAATATACCAGCTGGGATGCTTCGCTCCTCCAAGATGGGTATGGAGAGTCAGCCCCGTGGGGTCGGACACCAGCAGGTTGTATTTCAGAGAAGCAGAAGCTTCAACACTCCCATCTCAGCTCTGCTCTTCAGTCTGCACACATGCACACTCACAATTAAAACTAGCCACTAACTTGTAAGGAAAACGCTTTCAAAGTGAATGCTTGTATTATTCTCTATGTTGTACCCAGTTTATCTGCTGTCTCTATGATAAAATCTCAAGTTTCTTTCTATCTAATAGGTCTTTTAAAATCTAATCTGTATGGCTGGATTTAATGGGGGGCTAGTGAGAAGCCAGGTAAAATGATACGATGAAAAGCAGCTACTCAGACCTCAGCAGTGCCAAATACTGTCACAAGCACAAAGGTCATACTTCATAGGCCACCACACAAAGTCTCCATAATCAGACCTGACCCACGCTTCGAATCATGGCTTCCATAACTTATCCTCCATTCCCTGTTCCCCATTTTTTCTCATAAATGCTCCTTCCCAAGGTAAAACATGTGATTTTACATGTGACATTCATGTTCTATATTTCTACAAGATCCCTCCTCTTTGTGTACAGTAGTTGGAACTTTGGCTCAGGGTGGACCCTCAGCCTGCGCTGGGATTTTAGAACTTGAATAAGCATCTAAGTTCCTCCTTGGTGGCAAAATTTGGAGGAAAGCTAGCAGGGGATCCAGCACCAGGGTTCCCCACAGAAGGGGATGGGGAGAATGAAATTGATAAGCCAAGAGAATCAGTTGGGGGGGGGGTCATTTACAAGCCCATCTTCCATTAAGACCAACAGCCTCCACCATCCCATGATTTTGTAAACATTACTGTCAATTTCCATTTTTACCTAAAGTTTGGCAAGTTGATTGTTCATTTGTAACCAAAATAATTCCAGTGAACACATATGGTAGGCGATTTCCCACCCATTTGTATTTCTTTGTGGGTGCTGTTTCCTCTGTGAGAATCTGTTCCCTCATTTCTAACTCACAGCTTCTATCTGTGAGAATCCAAATCTGAGTTTAAATACCAAAGCCTTAATTTAAAATGGTAGCCAATATCCCCAGCCAATGTGATGGTGCTCTCTCTGCTCTTTTATACTCACTACTTAATGGCAGTTACTTTTCCCCTTATGATAAAGCTACATATGTATCCCTCTGATCTCACCTCTTAGTGCCATTTCCTGTGGCAGGGATTGTGTGGTGATTGGTTTGCTCTTCCCTGTACCCAGCACAGGACTGTCAGGTGAAAAATACTCACTTAGCCTTTTCTTTTTTTCAAATATTAGTTGAATGTACATGCATGAGTTTATATACTCTTTTCTTTTTATTAAATGATGCTTATTGAAGTTATTGGTTCCAATACTGCATGCTAGCTACAACACACAACACCAAAGAGCCAGTGATCCTCCAACACAGTCCATTGCACCCCCCTCCACTTGCCCTCCACACCTTCCAGCCCTCTGGTAGCCTCAGTTCTGTAGTCATATTTCTCAAGGTTTTTTTGGGTTTGTTTTTTTTTTCTGTTCTATTGCTTTGTTTCTTTATATTCCACATATAAGTGACATCATTGGTGTTTGTCTTATCATAATCCCCTCCAGTTCCATCCATGTTCTCTGAATAGCAAGATTTTATCTTTCCTTTTTTAGCGTTGAATAATATTCCATTGTGTATACAGGCAACATATCGTCTTTATCTACTCTTCTGCTATTGAGCATTCAGGTTGTTTCCATATTTTGGCTGCTGTAAATGTTGCAATGAATGTAGGCATGCATATATCCCTTCAAATTAGTGTTTTTACATTCTTCAGGTAGCTATTTAGAAGTGGAATTGATGGATCATATGGCAGATATATTGTTAATGTCTTGAGAAACCACTTGTAGGGGCAGGATGGCCACAGAGCTGGTTCATCTATGATCTGAGCAGACCAGACCAGTTAAAGGAGAGTCCTGGAGCCCATGGTGGGTTTCTCAGGCTTTTATTGAGCTTTACAGGTAGTGTGGCAAACAGATACATGGCAGGCAGTGGTGCCAGGGGGCCAGGAGGCCACTAGGCCTCCTAGGCCCCGGCAAGTCTTCACTCTGAGATTCTCTGGTGTTCTTTCTCCCCTTCTCTCTCTCCTGCCTCTTCTGCTGCTCTTCTTCTCTCCTGGAATAACTCAATACTCCTCCCATGGCCCACAAAAGTAAACAAGACGTCTTACAATGTAACAACTGCAGGTGCCCCATCAGGCAGGGCAATCCTGATGGTGGGAGGGCAGAAAAGCCTGAAAACCATTTACCCAAACCACTATACTGTTTTTCATAGAGGCTGGAATAACCTCCATTCCCACCAATAATGTACAAGTGTTCCTTTTTCCCCCACATCCTAACATTTGTTGTTTTGGGGCAGGACTGTGTGGGTACTGCAGCCCTCTGTGGACAGCACCCAATAGAGAACAGGTCACAGTCTGTGGGTTCTTCACCTGAGTGTACAATGGCAAGACCACTCAGGCTCAGGGAACAACAATCATGGGGTTTGTTTATCAACAGGGGAAACTAAGAGTTACTAAGACCCTAAGCAGCTAGTTATTTCACCCTAGACAGAGTCCACCATGTTCAGAAGTCCCAAACAAAGGACACTCTTCCAAGACGTCGCCATCTGGCCAATGAGGGCCTGGAGTATGTAGCAGCCAGAGGCACTCACAAGTGGGCCACTGAGATGATGCAGAACAGCCCACATCAAGTCTGAAGGTCCAGGTGAACGGCACCAGATGCCGGAACAGACAACAGCAAAGGCAGCCACACCAAAAAGTGGTGCCACATAATCTGATAAATGGCGATTTGAGACACCAGGCCCAGGCCTCTGGTGCTTGCAGGGATTGCAGCGACAAGACCTGAGGCAGGCCCAGCCTCCTGGTCCCTGCAAAACTCTTCAGCTTATCTCTCTTTGGAAGTCAGCTGCTGGAAGCTTCTTTCTTCTTTCGAGGCAGGAAGCAGGGAGAGAGTGGGACAAGGCTGCTGATCAGCATCTTGGGATCCAGGGATCACTTCTGTGTTTCCTTCTCTCCCACCCTCCATGATCCCTCCTGAATGGCCCATTTAACCTAGCTGGCACCCAAGGGAGGGCCTGCCCACAGGCAGCAGCTTACCCACCACCTTTTTTCTAACAGTTCATTGCTTAAGTGGGTAATGAGAAAAACGTGAGTTTGGCCCTGGAGGGCCCTGCAGGGCCCTGTTACAGTTTCTCTTCTTTTCAATGTGGGCCATTCTCACAGGTCTGAGGCGGTTTGACTTTAATTTGGGTATCCTTGTCTTTTACCCGACCTTAGAAGAAAAGCTTTCAATTTTTCACCACTGACTGTGTCATATATCGTCTTTATTATGTTGAGGTATGTTCCTTCTCTCTCCATTGAGAGTTTTTAATCATAAATGGATGCTCACTTATCAGATGATTTATCTACATCTATTGATATGCTCACATGATTTTTATCTTTCCATTTGTTCATGTGGTCAGTTACATTAATTGATTTGTATATTTTGAACCATCCTTGCATCCCTGGCATAAATCTTTCTTGGTTATGGAATATGAGCCTTTTAATGTATTATTGAATTTAGTTTACTAAGATTTTGTTGCAGATTTTGTCTGCTTTGGGTATCAAGATGATGTTGGCCTCAAAAATGATTTTGGAAATGTTCCCTCTTCTTCAATGTTTCAGAAGAGTTTGAGAAAGATAGGTACTAGTTTCTCTCTCAAGGTTTGGTAAAACATACTAGTAAAAATTAGTCCAGAACTTTGTTTTTTGGGAGACTTTGGCTCACTTGTTTGTAATGGGTCTGTTAAGGTTTTCTATTTCTTTCTGATTCAGTCTCAGAAGGTTGTATGGTTCTAAGTTTTAACCATTTCTTCTAGGTCATCAAATTTTTTATTTATTGGCATAAAGATGTCCGCAGCAGTCTCTTAGGATCCTCTGCATTTCTGCTAAGCAGTCTGTATCTACTCTTCTTTTGTTTCTGATTGTATTTCTTAGAGTTTTCTCCATTTATTCTTAAGAGGACTAGTGCTCAAAGACACAGCATGGGTGATTATCCAGGAACACAGTCTACAGTCTGAGAGCTGGAGGAGCAGGGCCATGGAGGTCTCTGCAGTAGATTGTCAAGGATATGAGACTCCCTTGGTGCTTCAGCCTCTTGAACAGAGGGAAGTATCTGCAATCACCATCTGGCCAATGCAGGTCGGGTCAGTCTCCACCAGTGGTGCCCTCCCAGAAGCCCCAAACTGCAACTGACCCAAGCTGCAGCCTACTGATCTCCGTAGGTTTTGCTGGCAGTACCTTCCCCCTGAGGTGCAGGCATAAGCAGAGTGTCCAGGGGCTATGGATTTAATCCACAGGCAGGCACCACAGGAAGTTGCAGATTGTGGAGTGGTAATTATGTAGTCCAGATGCCTGCCAAGCCCAGATGGTAGAAGACTATGCTTCCAGGGACTGCCAAGCTAGCCTCCAGCAACCCCAAGTGTGTTAGCCCTGGCCTTCTCAGCAGTCAATGCTCTTTCTGGAAGGCACTATTTGTCCATCTATAGTGGCCAGGAGAGGAGAGAAGCCCCTAGAGTCCAGGTGGGGGAAGGTCCAGGAGCCTCTCCCAGTGCCATGGACCCATTTTTCAATCTTTCCTACTGTTCTGGTGGTCTCTGTCTCATCTGTCAAGTCCTCAGTTCTATTTCAAATTCAGTTGCTTCCTTGCTGATGATGACCCACTGTGTCCATGAAGGAAGAGACAAGTCCAGGCAGCAGTTATTGCCATCTTAGTTCATTTCTCATTTAGCTTTTTCTTGAGTTGTGTTGTGATCTGATTCTTCCAAGCATTGGAAGCAGAGCTCTGCAAGAAAAGTTTCCTAATCAAGTAAATTCTATCCAACAACTCTGTGTTCCAAGCCTGAGTTTTAGGCTCCTGGAGTAGGGAACACTTTTCTGACCACAAGGCTGCTTGAGAAATAGGCCCTCTTTTTCAGTTCCTGCTGAAACATCATTTCCCTTGGGGACCTCCCTTCAATTGGAGCCACTCTGAGGTCATAAGAGGATGATGTTGATGGGTCATCCTACTTCAGTTCTTCCCACTGAACTTGAGGGTAGAATCAGTATGTAAGATCAAACTAGGATAGAGAAACTAACAAGAACCAGCAAAATACAAAGATCATTAGCCTAAGAAATCATCAAGATCCCGTACTTCAAAAGATTCATTGGTGCAAATAAAACATATTCCATTCTTCTACTCATGTTACTTTTGGAATACTCCATGCCATTCCTAGTTCCCAAACTATGGAATCTTTCAGAATATCTCTCACAACCCAAGTTTCCCTTAAGTGTTTCTTCTGCAGCCTCTTTAGAAGTATCTTCACCCTGTTCTGCCCCTCCACTGTAGCCTCTCTGCCCCTTTCTTGAAGCCTTTGTTTTTAAAGGGCTTACATCTTGCTTTGCTTCATGTTTGACCCACCCACGTCTGTCTTCCTGACTAATGCACAGGCTAAAGTTTGTTCTTTCTGGTGTCCTATTCCCAGCATGGAGTCTGGTACAGATTAGGTGCTCAGTCAATATTTATTGTCAGCATCATCCTATAATTAGATGATGACAACAGGAAATATTTATCTTCCTGCATCTAGGTAAAGCTGAACCTGATTAAGCAAAGCAAGATAGGTGTCTGGGAAACTTCTGAAGCATTCCAACAGAGGAAAAATTCATAACTCAGCAAACACTTGTAACACTGATGTAGTTTGTTCAGTGACAATAAATATGTTTGCATTGTTATTTCATCTTTCATCTGCTATTTGTTCCTCTTTGCTGTAGTATCTTGAGCAGATAGGCACTGTTACCTTTCTTATAACCTTCACTGCATCTAATAAACCATAATAAGCAGAGTAGCTAAGTAATAAATGATTAATTAATTGATTGGATCAGTTAATAAATATTCCTTTGGCTTTTACTGACTGCCAAAGATATATGAAGTAGGCCACTTTCCTTTAAGTGTTCTTGGTCCACGTTGGGAGACATTGAATTTTATTATAGATAGTTGTTTATGAATTTGAATCAAAATGGAGACATTTCCTGAGAGATGTGGAAGCAAAGCAAGGGGTCACCAATTTTTGCGCCATAAAGTGCTTCACAGATGAAGGGATATTTGAATTTAATTTTGCAATTATACTGGCTACCCAGAGGAAAAAAGGCTCTGGGTTGATGGTCTCCAGTAAAAATGTCACAATTTCATGCCTAAATACAGCATGACTCTGTTTGCCTGGCAAAACTAACCCACATGATACCTTCCATCCCACTGAATAGGTCTCGATCCTGAGTACACCATGACCATGTGGAGACAAGCCGATCACAATGCATGGAAAGGTTGGTTTAGTCCTAGCAGTAAAACTGCAAGAAAGGTAGTCCCTCTCTAAGCCTCAGTTTTCCCATATGTAAAATAGGTATGATAACCTCATTCAAATGAAAATTCAATTATAAAACTGTTCTGAGACTTATTATAACCCTGGTGAGGTTTTTTCTATTGCTCTAGTGAAAATACTCTACTGTTACTTAAGGTTTATTATGATCTATTGAGTTCATCTCATCTTATTTCTCTCCTTCAAATAGCTCATTCTTTCATGTGGAAAGAAAAACTACAGCCCCCACTGCTAACTCAAGAAGGAATGGACAGGGCAATGGTATGGAAGAAGCAGTTAAAATATAAAAAATAGTAGCAAGGGGCTGCAATTGCCCCTGACTGCCCATTTCTGCTCTAGTTTTTATAGTCCATTAAAACCTACAATCACTGTAATGTTTATGCATTATTGGGGAGATAAATTGCATAATTTTCATTTTGCAATTTAAATGTAATTATGATCTTACTAATGACTAAAACCTGAATTTGCTAGACTATCAGTTTTTCTAACCCTTGCCAAAATTATAGGTAATTACTTAAGGCTTACAATAATTATAAGTCCATCTCTTAAATAATTAATGTGCACTTTCATGGTACAAAACAGCTAGTAATCAAACGACCTCTGCTTACACTGCAAACCCATGCAATTAGGCCTATTGTGTAGGCCTGTAGAAATATACCCATTTGCAAGAGTCCCTTCCGTTGGCAAGCTGCAACACAGTTACTGTGTTTTATAGGATTGAATAAGGGAGAATTCCCCTGCTGCCATCAGGCTGGGAAAGAAAGTGACCCACAACACTGGCAGAAAATTCAATATTAATCTCCACAATACCACAATAGCTGGTGGGAGTTGGGCTGAGGAGAGGGAGGAAAGTGAGATATGCCTTCACACTGGACTTGGAGAGATGGGAAACAATCTAATTTTCACAAAGAATCTAAGTGTGTGTGTTTGGAGAGGCTGTCACCTGTTTTTTTTGTCTTTTTCTTCTTTAGGGGACATGCCAATGCCATCCCCTAACATAAATACAGTGCTGGGCTCTAAGGGTGCAGGCATAAGTTAAGCAAAGTTTTTTTTTTTTTCCCCTGGAGGAATGAACCCACCAATGCGTGTGGTGAGGTTGGCAAGCAGATAATTAGAATACACTCTAACAAGTATTTCAATTTTCTACAAAGTACCTGTAGATACGAAAGGAGTGAATCATAATCGGCTTTTTACTATTCATTATTCAACTCACAGGTTCTAAAAGGTTCTGAAGTTTCCTGAGACTTCAGTGGTCAATAAGGAACATTCCAGAGACTTTACACCCTAATACACTCAGTCCTGCCCTGGGCTTTTTGTCCACCATGAGTCAGACATTGCTGATCACCTCAGTCACTATGACAAATATTGTTGATTCAGACAACATTAGAAATAAGTCCTAGCAGTCAACTACTCAACATTCTGTGTTTGCTATTTGCTTCTCTGTCTCTTTCTATCCTAGTCACAGTCAGCTCCACTTGTGTCTCAAATGGATTCCACCAGTTCACAACAATCCAACCAGTTCAAACTGGCAAAAAGTGGTTCAAATGAGATCCAACTGGTTAAACCCTGTTCCAACTGTACCCAGCCATCTCAAGCTGCTTCTAACTGGTTCAAACAAGTTCAAATTGGATCAAATGGGGTCCAGCTAGTTTAAACCAGTTTAGTCTGGTTCACATGGGATTCAGCATATTCAAACAGGTTCAAGCCAATTCAAATCAGCTCAGACAGAATTCACGTGGAACCAAGTGGATCAAACCAGTTCTAACTTTCAAACCAGATCTAACAAGATATAACTGGTTCTAACTGGTTCAAACCAGTTCCAACTGTATCAAATGTGTTCAAATTGGTTCTAACCAGATCCAGCAGATCCAATCAGACTTTCTGAACTGGTTCATTGTGGTTCAGAGCAGATCCAGGAGACTCAATCAGGTGCAAATTAGTACAAACCAGTTCAAACCAGCTCACAACAGTTCTGACTGGTTCTAAACAGTTCAAAACAGTTTCAACAGCTTCAAACCAGATCCAACTGGAAGCAACAGATTCCAACTGGTTCCAACTGGTTCTCACTGCTTCAAACTGGTTCTGACTTCCTTAAACAGGTTTGACTGGATAAAATCAGTTGTGGTTCAAACCAGTTAAACCAGTTCAAACCAATCACACTTGTTCAAACTGGGGTCTGAAATCTTGCCTAAGTCAAAGTAGCTTCTGACTGGAAACCAAAGAAAATGGGGAAAGGATGCTAGGTGAGTCTGGAATGAAAGGAAAAAATTCAAAATACATGTTAAGGTAATGGCTGCCATTGGTAGTCTCCCCACAGGTCTCTCACCCATGTCTCTTCTAAGACATATCTCATCTACATGTATCTCCTTTTCTGTCCTCCAAGTTCCTGATGCAAGTTTAAAACTGAGAAGCAAGTAGGACTTTTTCTTCACATGTCTCTCTGCTCCATGTGCCTCCTCCAAGTCTTTCCTTCATCTACGCCATCTTCTCCCCATACAGCTCCACTCTTCATTAGGGGAGATTCCTCTCTGTAACATGTACAATCTTCTAAGCCTAACCTTACCACAACTTTTCAAACATTTATGGAACTATTAGTGCCTTTCTTGGAGGACCTTGTGACCAGGTTGGTCCTCTCTTTTGCCCTTTTTTTCATACCCAAAATGCTGAAATTGCATTCACTATTGGCAAGCTCAGTGGAAATATTGCTTCTCTAAGTTGTTGGACTTCCATTCAATCCAGGGTAGCAGCACAAGTGTGCTGCCATGGCTGCTTACCAACCACCTCCACCAGGCTCTGCATGAGGGAGATGATGACCTTTGTACTTCTGTCTGTTTTATAAAAGAAGACACAGTAGACCAACTGGGGAATTCGCATGGAATAGAGTACTACTCGTTATACCAAAGGATAAGATTATTTTCACACATACCTCTGGAAAACATCTCTCTTCTGTTCTTCTGGTATGTTACAAAAATTATCATCTAAGTCACAACATTTTCTGAGAACTCCTTTTGTAAGTCTCAGAGAAAAGAACGTGTTTCTAAGGACATTTAACTCTACGACTCTGCAAGTGAACCAATCACATTAAACAGTATCTTCAGTTAACAATACGTTAGCCTCACCCAGACTCCTTGTCCTTTGCATACCTGGGGGTGCAAAGAGGATGCAAAACCCCCTTAATAACTTAAAGTATGACTTTTCAAAATAAATAAATTATCTTTATCAAAGAAATCTTCTTTTCCCAGTCTCATTTCTATTATTTCTCTGTTGAAGCTGTTGGAACATAAAAAAAATCATCCCATGCCTTTCTGGGTTCTTCTAGGTTAGCAAATAATCAAATAAGCATCAGATACGTTTATAGGAGAAAAGATCATATGGAGGTTTAATATTAACATGTATAGCACTTGTATACATGGGGAAAACCCAGCATTACTAACTTACCCCTGTGGCTTTCTTAACTAGCTAGCTAACACAAGGGAGATCGGAGAAAAAGAGGATAAACTTAGTTAGGGTGTTTACTGCGAAAATAAAGGAATGCAGATTTAAATTCTGCCTTCTCCATAGAAAAGAGATTAGGAGATTAGGTCTTCCTAGGAGAGAACCTCACAGAGAGAAATTTACAAATAAATATAAAAAGAAACCTCATTCAATCTTCAGAGACCCTTCCATGAAATAAGCCTCTTTCCAAGGACATTTTTATGGTAACAGAGTTTTGTTCCCATACACAGTTTACCACCACATGCTAGCAGACCTTTCTGACATGCTCTTATTTTTTGCACCACTATGGTAACTTCCAGTGAGTCCAGCCTCTCCAGGCTTCAGTTTCTTTATCAGATGCTATTGAGTGAAAAAGCAGCCTTATTCTACTTGGTCTTCATGGGCTGTGATGTCACCACAGTGAAATCTGTAGGGATGCAGGCTGTTGATAACTGGTGCAGGGACTCCCCAAGTTGCTAGACAATCAAGATAAGGTGTCAAGCTGTTACAGGGAAACCCAAGAGGCTTCACCTCAGAGTCCTCATCCATGTGCTTAAGAACTCAGGACAAGACTCATCAGCAGACACACAGAGAAATGGGGGGCGGAAAGGGTTATTTACAAGGGGAGGTTAGGCGGATTAATTAGGCAACACAGTCTTCCAAAAATGCAGTCTGAGCTGAGACCATGATGTGAGCCAAAGCCAGAAAGGCAAGAACATGCGCTTGCTCTGTCTTTTAAGCCTAATGTGACCATTCAATTCTGCCCCTCATTTCCAGTGCTCCCCAGTCAGGAAGACAGGTTCATTGCAGGCTGGCAAGCCTCTGCACCTGAGGTCTGGTCGGGCATGGTGATGGAGGTGGAGTCTGTTCGGGACATCACTAGCTTGCAGTTTGTTGCCCACTGCTCCTCTAACAAAGAAAGCCGGCAGGGGCAGAACCTGGGCTGAGTTCAGAATTAACTGTTGCTATCCACCAACCCATTTCCAGAGCTCTCCTTTCCTACTCTCTCTTTCCGCTCCTGGAAGAAGGACAGTGAGGACTTGTAACAGTGTGGTTTCCACAGAAAGGGGAGATTCAGGTTCCCTGCCACCCCAAGGAAGGGGTGGAGTTGAGCAGGGAGGAGAAGCTAGAGAAGAAGCAAAGTGAGAAGAATCAAGAGAAAGGAGAAGCCCTAGAGGAGGCACATGATGCAGAGAAACATGTGAAGAAGCTGTGCTTGCTTCTCAGCCTTGGACTTGTACCAGAGAGCTGGGGGACATGGAAGGAGACACTTGAAAGAGACAGAGATGTGGGTGAAGACCCATGGCAGCCTTTATCTTGATTTTGATTTTGCTCCTTTCCTCTCCTACTTGCCTGGCTCCTTCTGCCCCTTTACCAGAAGGTGTCTTAGATTTGTGGCAAGCTCTCAGGCCTCAGTGGCACTGCTTTGGGCCAAAATTATTTGTCTGGGCATTTATCCAGGAAGGGATGGGTAACTTTGGGTGTTTCATGGAGAAGCTATTTTAACTACACATTCCTTCTCTTCTCTCTACCACACATTAATTATATTAAAGTTTTGTCTTTTAATTGAAGGTCTCACACACTAAGAGTATGTTTGTCTTTATGCAGCGGATAGAGGAACCTATTTAAAGTAGGCAGGCAGGTTTGGAGGTCCCGGGGTGCCCCTCAACCTGTTTATAACGGAAGAACTCCTGGCTCAGTAGATGACATTCATCGCTAGCAAGATGGTAAAAGGTGGAACTTTCCAAACTCCACCGCTGATCCCTGACAGGGGCTGCTCAGAACTAGGGGCAGAATGGAGTCAACTTGTGGACCTTAAAAGGATTGAGAACAGGCAGATGGCTCTCTTTTGGGCTCTCTTCTGATTGCATCTTTTTTTTTTCTTTTTTTAAAGATTTATTTATTTATTTATTTATACAAGCACTGGGTACAGTCAGAAGCGCGGGAGGGTGAGAGAATTCACCAGAGCCAGGGCGGGGAGCAGAGCAGGCAGAAGGACCGAAGTACACTGCTGAGGGGAGCAGCGGGCGGCAGGAGAGGTCTGCGTGCCATGTGGGACCCTCGCCAGTGGCCAGGGATTGAACCAGCGCTGCAGAGGCTGCGGGCAGCTTCGCAACCCAGAGCTCAACTGCTGCGCCACCAGGGAGGCCCCTGATTGCATCTTGATCTCTGCTCGGCTGACACTATTTACAGTTAGAACAGGCAGCATCAGGCCATGTGCCAGTCAATCAATTTTCTTCTCCTTTCTCTTAGTCCATATGTAAATAAAAACTTTTAAGTCCTTTGTATTATTTCTTGCTCTTCCTGGACCTTTTCCTTTATTCTTAAGTGTGCAGGTGAAGACTCACAAACAGGGCCATCCTCTTTTTTCCCCAGGTTTGCCCGATAACACCGCTATACGGGAGCCTCTGTCTTCTGGCCTACTACCCAGTGGGCACCTCTTTATTCAGTGAAATCAGCACTCCTTCACTCTGTCTAATGATGATTGGATTGACTTGGAATAGCAAGCCAAGTCATTGATACTGTTATTGAACATGGCCAACAAGCTCTTACGTCTTCCAAATTCTAAACATAGCTCCTTCTAGACAAGTTTGCGTTCTCATGTTTAGAAGCACAATGGAAAGAGCAGGAGGGCATGAGGTCAATTATGGAATCCCCTGTCACTGTGCTCCCTGATGTGTCCCAGTCACCATCTACAGAGATCACTGGCACCAGCTGTGTGTCTACAAAAGGGCTAGGAGCTTCCTGAATC
This sequence comes from Talpa occidentalis, assembly GCF_014898055.3. Classification (NCBI taxonomy): domain Eukaryota; kingdom Metazoa; phylum Chordata; class Mammalia; order Eulipotyphla; family Talpidae; genus Talpa; species Talpa occidentalis. The sequence goes on along the minus strand of NW_023601212.1, from coordinate 77,060,085 downwards.
TTCAGACACAGCCTACCCGTTAGCATAGAAGAATGACATCTGCTTCAAAGGTGGGTTTTCAGGGCAGTGTTGAATGGAAAAAACAGCAGCAGGGCTGGTTGTGGGGGAGGCTGGGAGATAGTTGTGGCAGAAAGACCCACAGATCCCACCCTCAACAAGGAAGAGGGTGTCACATTCTATTACCTTTAATTAAACCTAACTCTGCATTCAGTTTTTAAATTGTGACATTTAAAAATTTAAACTAGATATAAAACATTTTCATTTTGTCATAAAAAAGTGTCAATCTTTATAAGAAATAGAAACAGTGCCCTACCGCCACCCCTCCCTAGAACTCTGTAACTGTCCCTTTAATTAGGCACTCATTAATAAATCTATCTTGTTCTCAAATCTCCACGCACTTGGTACAGTAGTTCATTAGCACAGGAAGAGGCAATTTAGATTTCCTCAGATAATAGCATCTGGTGCTAATCAAATTAAGACAGGATGTGCAAATGTATCTAAAGCTGGACAAGCCAGTGAGGAGCGGGGGTAGAGGAGGTTCGTGACATAAAAGATCCTCTTTCAAAGTACAGCCCCACATCCTCAGTCTGTGAGGCTCCCTGAGGTCAAGTATCTTGCTTTATTTTCCCCGTGAAAACATTTTTATTGATCATAATATTCATGTAGATATGAGACTTGTCAAATTTTGTCACAGTATCTAAAAGCATTAGAGTCACTACTGACAGACTCTCTGAGGTCCATCCATTCATTCAGTCATACAAGTTATACTGATCATGTTCCCATTCTGTTACCTAGTGCCAGGACTTGGGGGTGTAAGAGAAGATACACAGAAGGCATTCTTAATACTATGGCCTTCAACATGAAAGCAAGTCGTCCATATACCTGCCCCTCCACCCATGAATGCTGCCACAGCCACCATCTGCCCACACATTCAGGTTTTCATTCATTCATTCATTCATTCATTCATTCACTCATTGGGTAGTACATTCCATGAGCATAGGCAGCGTTGTGGCCACTAGAGAAACAGATGTAAACAAAGCAAAGTTCTTGCCCTCAGGGACCACTTATTACTGAGGTGGGGGTGGGACCAGCGTATAGCTATACACTATAAGGTAATGAGATTGCTATGGACACCAGAAGGCAGAGTAATGAGCTAGATTGAGAAGAATATGGAGTGTTAGCATGCTGATACTTAGGAAAGGTCTCTGAGCTTGGAGAGAGACCATAATCAGCTGAAGGGATGAACCACAAGGTCCAAAAGCCATGCGCAGCTGTGCAGAAAGACTCCAGACTCCAGATAAGAAGCAGAGTCAAGGCAGCTGGCTTTGGAGATTGCATCCTTGCCCAGCATACTGTTCTGACCTCCAGGGACCAAGGAATCACGTTGAGGTTGGAGGAGAACCCTGAAGCCCAGTGCTGAGAATCACCTGGGACAGATGCACGAGTGAAGGCAGCATCTGAAGGCTGACATTTTGAGTCAAAGAGAAGCAATCATTGGATCTGGCAGAATGAAGACTGTTGTTGACTTTGGCAAGCATTGTTCCCGCGGGTGGTAGAGACAAAAACCTAATTACTGTGAGTTAAAGAGAGACAAATAAGTGGAGATAGCAAATACAGAAAACAATGGTAAAAGTTTATCCATAAAAGAGACATGGGGTAGCAGCTGAAGGAGAATGCAGGCCCTCGCAAGGGCATTTTTAGAAAGATCTGAGCTATTACAGTATCTTTATAAGCTGGCAGTAGTGGCTCTGGAACAGGGGGAGAAAGCCGATGATGAAGAGAGTGTAATAACTGCAAGAGAGAAGTGTGTTCACGGGGGGGGAAATTTGTCTTAGGTGCAAGACCGTTTTATCCACTCTGGAAAGAGGGAAACAGAAAATGTGTGTCAGATGCAGCAGGCAGCTGGGTGAGGTGGTGGCTGGCTGGGGTATTTGTCCACCGCTCCTGTTTTCTCAGTGAAATGTGAAGTCTGGCTAGACTGAGGAAAATGGGTACAGAGGCTGAAAGACGCAAGGGAATTGACTCTATAGATGTAACAGAACAGTGGGCAGTGCTGAGGTTCAGTTGACAAAGTGCGAGCTGTCAACACTGTTGGGAGGTTTTCCACAGCCATGCTTGTTCGGGGAAGAGGCTGAACATTGAATTGGAGGCATGTAGGAGTGGGGCAGTTAAGGCTCACTCGTGTGCGAGGGAGTCAGGATGAGGAGGGAGTGAGGAATCTAAACTGGCCCAGGAAGGAAATGAACACACAAGAGATAGGACAGAAAAGCGACAACGACTATGTGTTGGAAGATCCAACAGGGGTGAGAGCAAGTGGGAAGCATGCTGGCTTCCCTCTGCAGATGGCAGTTTTCTTGAATCTTGGTGGTAACACTGAGTCCTGCCATTATCTTGTTCATGTACCAGCCCTGGCTGAGGATAAGGAGTAGAACCAGGACAAATGGAGTCCTGAGAAGTTACTGGCTGATGTAGGGAACCCTCACAGATCTGCTTTGATGATCTCTACTAAGAATGTAGGGTAAAAGCCAGGACCAGGAATAATGAGGTAAATCTGAGGGCAAGAGTTTGGCACCAAATAAGAATCAATATATTCAGAGAGTAACTGGGGAGCTAGAGTGAGCAGAAAGCAGAGGGTCTAGAAGAAGCATAGTAGATGTATCTGTGATAGACATGCCATGCGCCGAGGCCACAGAGTCGTTGGAATTCAGCAGTGCCCCTGCTGGATCCACACTCAGCTGCTGTCTCTGCCCCTGAACCTCAAGGGCATTCCATGGATGGTGAACAACATGGTGGGTAGAGGATAGTGGAACAGAGGAGGTCAGTGCCATGGGGCAGGGGCCACACAGGGTTATGTAGCCTAAAGGCAGTGACCAATTCTTGGGAGTGCAAGTGAGACACAGACCATACATGTTACTTCTCCCAACAGGGCAATGAGATCATCTAGGCGATTTAGCAAAGTAAGGGCAGTCAGAGGCACTTGGTTCTAGACCCAGCTCTGCCAAAAAACAATTAACTAATAGTTCAACTCTGGCAGACCCAGTAACTGCTAAAGTGTGCTGGGAGATGTTATGATCTAGATGTTATGATCTAGAACTGTATTTCAAATAGTCGTGGGCATATGTATTACCTGGCAAGCTGGTGAAAGTACAGATTCCTGGAGCTGGAGATTCTGATTTAGAGTCTCAGGAGTGGGGGGCCCATATATTTCATTTCTGGCCAACTCCCACATGATGTGGAAGCTTGGATCACACCTGGAGTAGCGCTGGTCAGGGAGAAAAAGGAGTCGGGAATGGTCAAAGGACACAAAAACGGGAGGAGGAGGCTGTAGGAAATGAGCACGGACCTTGTGGTCTGTTTGTCAATCTAGTCTCTGCGAGAAGGTAGCCAGCATTTCTGAACTTAAGGTAACACTTAATCTTGAAGTCCTGGCATGTTGTTATGCAAAATTTGGACTTCTCCTTACAGGCAAGGCTTTTTTCATGTGGAAGTGATGACAGGATGAGAATCATGTGGGCTTGTTATTTTGGCAGCAGATTGTAGGAAAACAGGAGTCATCAGAAAGGAAATGAGAATGAAGGTTGTTGCTCACTGAGAAATGGGAGGAGTGAAAAACAGACATGGAACAGAGAGAACGAGGACAGGGAAGTGAGGATGCATCTGGAAATAATGGGAAAGAACAATATAGAGTTGAGTGATAAGTTAGTGTAAAGGCCAAATTGAGGGAAATGCTATAATGACTGAATTTTTTGACCTTCTGGATCTTTTGTCTTTGGCACAAAATTAGAGAAAATTCACCAGAAGTATATTTGCTTCTATTTGGGCATAAAATCAAGTCTGATGGATTCTTATTTTGAAGGGAAGAATCAGAGACAAGCATTAGGAAGTTAATTTGCAAAGAACATCAGGTTTATCAAATAAGAGACCTAACAGTTTATTTAAAGTAAATGCCCACAAAATTACCAATTTTATAGTTAGTTCATTCATGGCGTACAATGATTTTCTGACAATCTTATTATATCTACCCACATCAGGCATGTCTTTAAACGTAAGAATTATGAAAGTCAGAGGCAGACTTATTTTGCTGTGAGTCTGGAACATACAGCAAGTGCTCCAAGACAGTCATGCTCTTTCTGCTTCTCTTGGGTGGCAAAGGGTTCTGGTTGGGGTTTGGATTGCTTTGGGTCTGTTTTCTGCAGGTGCCACTCCACTTGGTTGTGCATTGTACCGGGGTGGAAGTATCTGCTAGTCTGTGCCTTTCCTGTATTCTTGTTCTAACTAAAGAGACAGTGATGTCAAGTGGATGGGAGTCAGGAGACCTCACTTGGGGACAGGGCAAGTCATGAACTAGGTACTTCCATCCTCTCAACAGGGAGATTAGTCTCAGAGGCTCCAGGTAGCTTTCAGAGAGGAGCACAGATGGGAACACAGGAATTCTAGCACAGTTGCTGATTTCTTAGTGGATACCCCCTTCCAAACACACACTTTTTGTTCCAGAGCACATTAACCTCATCACGAATTCTCCCCTACAGGGCTACTGGGGAGTGTCCAAATCCTTCTACCCCTCTCCTCTTTTAGCTCTCTCCTCTTCATGTCCTTTAATTTCTTCCCTTCCCTTCTTTTCCCTCTTCCCATCCCTTCCTTTCTCTTGATTTCCATACCCCTTTTTTTCTCCCTCCCCTTCACCATAGAAACCCTGTCCGGGTCACGCTCTTGAGCTTCCCTTCTGCACAAAAGTGATAGAAATGATCCATGTCCATGCCCCAAGAAGTTCTCCTATATCTAAAAAATTTTCCTTGAGAAATCTTCTATCAGTAGGTGAAATACCAACATCAAGATCAGTCCTTTTGTATGAAGACACTATCTACAGAAGCATGTTGTGAAGCTGTGGCTCATTCCCAAAAGGATGATGTTCTGGGCTTACTAACTCATCAGCTGTTCATGCATCATCTCTCAGAGCACCAGCACATCAGAAGATAGATGAGAGAAGAGGTGATGCTGGGTGAGCTGACCTGGGTGGGCAATGCTAGACCCTGACTAGCCATGGCTGAAGAGATGAAACTCATTCCAACCCCATCTCCACATTATTGTGTAAGCTAAAGTTAGCATATTCTGCATTCTTAGTTTCCTCAATTATAAAATCAGATGTGGGAAACAGTTCCCGTCAAGTTCTATTGACAGATTGATGGTTTTGAAAGTACAAGGCAGAGGGGACCAGAAGCAAGAGGAAAGAGAATAACATAAGCAAATCAACTTCATACTTTTGCCAGTAGCCATGTGAATGTGAAAGTGACTCAAGTTAAACATAAAATTGATATGGCCCAGACTTAGGCCTGGGATCCACTGAACTATTAGTAACGTCCCCTTGACTTTCAGAAGTGTTGCAGTGTAGACCTAAAACTACACACTTATCCAATCATCATGATGGAGCCCAAGCTCAGTGCTGCCTCTACCCAGAGGACTTTCACAATCTTTTATATATTTATTTTCCTGGCTGAAATTAATCAAATGCAGCCCACGTCCTTCCACTAAGCTTCACACCATGCTCCTGTAGAGTGGAAGCTGTCATTTTCCCAAATGAAAAATCCCAAATGTCTTCTTATACCTAGAACTGCATCTTTAGAGAGCTGGCATTGACCTCTGGGTGATGCAGGCCTCAGGGAGACACATACCCTGAAATGTTCAGAGCTGAAGAGCTTAATGCGTTAGAGTCGAAGCAGATGAAATCAGCTTAGGATAAAATGCTTAAAACAGAAAGTGACAAAAGGTTTCAACATCATGAATTGCTGTGGAAAAGCTTGATGAATGTTTGGGGATTTCTTAACCCAGGCAAGCTGCAATGATGACTGTCCTCGGTTAGGTTGTGAGCAGCGAGGTTCCGATTCCCTTTCCTCCAGCAGCAGCCATAACATTCAGTCTTGTCATCGGCCACTGTACAGACATTCTCCCTCCTCTGCTCACTCTGAAGAATCCTTTTCCCCTATAGGACAATAATTTCCTCATCTCAGCATTGCCAGACCTCTGTTTTATGAGATCTTGGAGGCTCAAAGCAGTTATCTGCTGCCATCCCAAACAGTCTACACTTTCATCTCCAGCAGAGGAGATCCAGCCCCTTTCCAAACAAACATTATTATGAACATTTTATAAAACTCAGACTGAGAGAGCTCCCTGGAGCCTCTTCAGAACGGTCTAATGCAGCAGTCTCCTCAGGAGGCCACACAGAGGAACCTGTCCTGCCTCCTCCCCAACCACTCTACCCCCTCCTGGAAGGAGGGCAAGAAACTCAGTGCCTGCTGCCCACAGTTAAAGGGACAGCAGTCAGGAGACCAGGAGAGGCCAGTGGCAGGTACATAATGGCCCGCAGGTATGTCCAAAGCCTACTTCCTGTTCCTTGCTATTCATAGTCCTAATCCCAACACTAATCCTAATCCTCACCTTAATCCTAATCCTAATCCCTGTTTCACTCCTAAACCAGTGTTTTCTTCTATAACAAAAAGAAAGTTTACAACTTTCTTCTACCAGTTGTAAACTAAAGAGTTTGAGATGGGGAGGTTATCTTGGATTATGCAGGTAGGTTCCGTGTAGGATCATATATATTCTTTAGAGAAAGTAGCAGAGAGAGATTTCACACACACATGAGGAAAAGACAAAGTGACCACAGAGGCTGAGGCTGGAGTCAGGATAATGGAACTGCTGATCTCGGTTCCCCTTTGCCAACAAGAATAGCGTTTGAGGAGATGGAAAGTAGTTCATTTGCTTGTCGACAAATGAGGAGGGTAGCAGAGGCTGAAAGATCACTGTCCTGCTCACTGGCAGAGCATAGTGTTGAACTGGAGTTATAAGGGTATGAAAGAGAGGCGTGGGTGAGAGCGACACGCCCCCTTTGTAATATATGGGTCCGGTGACTTGTTTGGTCACTGTCTGGTGCTCAGCAATTCTGATGCTGTCTTTGCCAGGTTCCGTCCTTGGCTTTGTTTTGAAGTTTCTTTGCAGCAAGGCCCTTTGTCATCACCGTGCAGGGAAAAAGCAAGATATTAGCTGAACATACAAACCAAGGTTTGTTAAGTGTGCAGGGTGAAGAAGGGGTCTCTCTCCAAGGCAGGAGAGATGTTGCTGAATTAGTAGCATGGCCACAAGCCCAGGGATGTCAGCAGGAGACACTGGCAGAGGCAAGGGACACACCATCCCCTGGAGCTTCTAGGGAGCACAGTCCGACCTACAACTTCCTTTGGCACACACTGATTTTGGAATCTAGACACGGAAGTTAGAGTAAATATGTGTTGTTTTAAACTACCTAGCTAGTGGTGTTTTGTTGCAGTGGCCCCGGGAAACTGAGGCAGACAGTCAATGCAGAGCTGGGCTGTAAAGCCAGGAGGGGCTCAGGCGGAGTCTGAGTAGCCATGTTAAAGGAGTTCCCAGTCAGTCAAGGGGTATGGGGGTTGGGTAGGGCTCAAAGGCACCTGAGAACAACTGACGTTGTAGGGTGAAGCCTGAGCAGCGACTGGAAATCAGAACAAGGGCCGCAGGTTGGGGTGGACATGACACAGACATGTAGTCCCTTCAGCATCCCAGACGGTTTGCAAGAGGGCAATTTCCCTCTTCCTACTAAAGGGCAAGGTGACTTGAGGACCCTGCCAGATGACAGACAGCGTGGGTTACATTCTTATTAAGGTCGAGGACTGAGAATGAACAGAAGCAAGCAAGAATGAACAGAAGCATTGCCCCAGGGTGTGGGGCAATGCCACGAGCGACTGTATTTTTAACACCCCCACCATGCCCATCTCTCCCCTTGCAGTATAAAAGGCCCCAGAGCTCTGGCTTTGTCTGGCTTGGAAAGGCTTTGCCAGACTTTCTTTCCTGGGGAGGTAGGGGGAGGCGCCACTGTTTATAAGGGGCACCCGCCTCCCGATACTCTTCCTGGAAATCCTCCCATGCCTGGTGCCTGACCTTGGCCATGCCTGGGAGAATGTGAGATCAAAGGAAAGAAAGTGCTCCTTTCTGGTACTTCAATCAGGGAGAGAAGCAATTAAAATATGAATTAATCTAAGTGAGACGAAAATGCAGATGTAGAACAAGAGCATCTTGATCACCTTGAACCTGCACTGCGTGCAGTTAGCGCCTGTGATTAAAGATATTTTCATGCCATTAAAAGCCGTCTCTTCTAATGTTATGAACCCTGTCATTCAAATGCTCTGAGCAGCCCCTGTGAGTGCTGCCCTCTCTGGGTGAGTTCCTTGATCCTTTCTGAGTGCTGGGGTGGCAGAGCAGGAGATGCTGGGGGCCTGAGGCTCATTGGCCGCAAAGGATTCTCAGCTAGATGGAAAGAGTCACAGCATGTGCCTCCTTTCGAATATGTCTTGTCGGGTGTCTGGACAACTCTGTGCAGCCCCAGCCCTGGATGCGGGGCACTGGGGGAGAGTTGGGGAACAGGAGAGGAGCCTATTCCCAAAGCTCCATCATCCCTTCAACCTTCTGGGTATCCTGGCTTGCTCCTTTGCAATGAGGGGTTTCTGCAGTATTTGCCTCCAGAGCTTTGCTCTGGCTTTTCTGTGGCCAAAAGGACCCTCTGCTGCCCCTCTACCCCCACATGGATGCAAGTAGGGAATGTCTGCTGTCAGCCTCTGAAGCACTGGTGCTCCCAGGCTGGCACCCCTGCTGCCTTGGACCAGCTTCCTCCTGTGCCTACCCAGTGTCTGACTCTACCTTTTTTCCTTTTGGCTGTTGTTGTCCACGCACTTGTCAGTCTGTGGGAACTGATATTACTTCAGTTTTCTCTTGTCTACTTTTCTCTTCCCTCCCCACTCCACCTGCTTTTGTGGCCTGGGTGCAGGGCTTTAAATATATGTATTTTGATTCATTAATCATGGGAAAATAGTTCTTTGCAATAATAACAAATTAAACATGTTAATAGTTGGGAAAGAGGAGGAAGGAGTTTGAAGCTTGGAACTTAAAAAAATTCATCTTGAATCTCCCTTTGTTACTTTTGAAAGCAAACCACTCTGATGTGCCCAAGTCCTGGGGAGAGCTGACCCCTCCTGGCCTGGACCTGAGATGGCTCCTCTCTCTTCCCCTCCTTGACTCTCCTGCAGAACCTTCTAATTGCGTCAGCCCCTGTGGGAAGCAGCACTTGCTGCAATGCTCACTGGAAGAATAAGGAGGAAAGACCACCCGTGGAGGGTGGGGTCTCACTCCAGGGGGGGCAGTAACCTCCAGCCTTTGTCATGCCGAGGCTGGCAGTTGACTCAGCTTCAGCTCTGCTCTTGCCATCCCCAGAAGCTGAGGTTTAGGCCATGAAAGATCCAGGTCCCAAGGACACCTACCACTTAGTGACTGAGTGTCTCTTACTCTGAAACCTCTTAAAAGATGCTCAGAAGCTTCGTGCTCCTCTACGCAGAAACAATAAAGCACAGCACTAGTGTCCACAAGGCTTGTCCTGCAAATAGTTCAAAGAGCCCTGACACTGTGCAAAGATATTATAATTTACTGCAACATGGAAACTTAGACAAATGCAAAGCAATCTGCTTCCCATGTTTCATGCACAGCTCAAGGAGAGGAAGCTGTGCAATCACACAGCAATACAGCACTCCTTTGGCCTGCCTCTGCTGGCAGCTGCACCTGCTAGGTTCTCACCTAATTTCATTCTCCTGTGTCCACCTCTCACCTTGTACAATGTCAGAGGGAGCCTTGCGTGTCTCTTTACTTCCCTCAGTCAAAACCAAATGCCCAGAAGACCTCTAAGTAGCCATCCAGCTTCTTACTCCCTCCCCAGACCCACCCTGCTGGCACCTCACATCTCCAGGGGGAAAGAAATCTTCTAGACAGGAGTCACCACCAGCCACCAGAGGGGCCCAAGACAGAGTCCTTCTTAATTTAAAGATTTAACTTGAGCATCCCAAATTCATGATGTTCCAACTCGAGGATGAGGAGTGTGGAGAGCTTGAGATTCTCTCCCTTAGTTTGCTGTACCCTTCTTTCCTCCCATTTCTCAGCTCTGCAAGATCACAGCACGGGGGAGGACACTGCGTAGCGCTCTGCTTACCACCAGCAGGCTATGAGTCCTTTTAATCCTCCCACCTCTGTAGATTGCTTTCATTTTTCGGTTAGTGACTTTGAGGGCCACCATGTGTAATAATGATTAAGAGAACAAGCTACAATGATAATCCCAACTTCATCACTCACGCGTTTATGTCTACCTAGCTTGAGGATAATAACTGTGCCTACCTCAAAGGATGGATCATAAAAATTAAATGATATAATGTTTGTAAAGTGTTGAGAATGCTCCTGGCACCTTGGAGGTATTCGATAAATGTCAGTTACCATTATTATTGCTATTGGATATTCACCATCATCACTTCTTCTACTTTGGCCAGGTCCCAATCTTTCTAACTCATTTCCCACGCACCTTAGAATCAGTAGTGTCCTGTCTGTTGACATAGTCCATCAGTAGTGTCTCCAAGCCAAGGCAGTGCGGGCTGGCAAGGTCCCCCATCCTCTCACTTCATGTTTTCATGTTCTCAGCCTTTCCTCACAACCAGGAATTGACTGGACACAGCCTTGTGGAATCAGTGTGGGAGGAGACTTGAGTCTTTCTCTAGGCACATCAAGCTGTTTGAGAATTGATACAAGAAAGTGACCCAGTTGGGTGATCTTCTACCCATGTCACTGGAGGGTAATAAAAATGGAGGGACTTGGAATAGAGAGCCATTATCTTTCCTTTCACAAACACAAATAGCAAGCTGAAACCCGGTCAGGGTCTGGAATGTAAGCATTCTAGAAACATGAAGCCAAACATGCTAAATTTACTACAACTGATACCTGCTTATCACTGGTCAATAAGTCACACTTAACCTACTTTGAAATCCTGCAACATGAGACTACAGCCACTGCACCCCAAGTGTGTGTATGTGTGTGTACCCATGTACACATGCACACACCCACAGGATGCACCCAAACCTATACATGTGCCATCTGAAAATGAGAATGTTCCCATCACCAGTGACATGGATCGGGTCATAATTGATTTTCCATAGACAAATGCTTTAAATTTTGGTAAACCTCTTGTAACATCTTAGTCAAATTAAACTGAGTCCTTTCAAGTCAGATTTATAGTCCATAGGATTTCACTTAACTAAGACAAGCAATGCAATTTCAGGGCAATTTAAAGCATATTTCATTTAGAGACAGAACCAATCCCTGTCAAGGCCCTGGAGGTAACAAGAAATCTTCCTCTTTTCATTTGTTTGGAGGCCACTGAGGTCTGGGCCAGGGTGTATGGGGAAGTAGGAGTGGGGGTGGGGCACCAGAGTCTCACATGGTGCACTGCGAGGGACCTGTACAGTTCTTCTTGCTGCAGGGCAAGTGACCCAGAGGAGGGGGATGGGAAGGAGAAGGTAGAGCCCCCCTACAGCATGCACAGCCTTCCTGATGTTTAGGAGAACATGTCCATCCTGGATGCATGAATCACTCAGAGGCTCTTCATCCCCACTGCAACATTTGTGAGGGCACAAGAGTAGGGGTCTGAGCACTGACTGGACTTCCATCCCCTGGGCCTGCACCCCCAAATAAGGTGTAACCTGGGAAATAGCCCTTCTTTAATGCTCCCTCACTGGGGGATTTTAATTTAAATATAAAAAGACTGGGACACACAAAGCAAGGAGTTCATATAAATGTAGGCTGAGTGAGTAACTTGAGCCAAGTCTGCCTGATTCTAAAATCCAAGCTCTCTCTTAATTCACCATGGACTTTGAGTTCAACTGAAGGGCTTAGCAATCTTTTTGCAGGAAGAACTGGCAGGATAAGAGCATCAAATCTTCGAAAGTGCTATTGGGAAAGGAGAGCAGGTGTGTTCAGGTGGCCTTTCAGCTCCTGAGGCCCCTACTGAGGCCTCAGGAGGCCCAACTCCCTCCATTGACCCAGAAGAATGACAGACAGTACTTGTGCCTGAACCAAGACCTGGGGCTACTTTGTTCTGCTGTTGTAAAATGCAACTATAGCCTTCTGTCCTGCCAACTCAGAGGTTGTGATAATCAAGGGATGAGTAAAGGAAAGCACTTGCAAGTGAAATGAGGAAATAAGAAGTATACATTGGTTTTAACAAAACTAAAAATATGCCATTTAAGGGATTGTCTTTTATGTTGAGAGACTTCTAACTTGCGTTTTTAAAAATACCCCTGGGCTTCCCTAGTGGCACAAGGGGTTAAGTCTTAACACTATGAAGCTATTACCACTGCAGCCTGAGTTTGATCCCTGGCCAGGGGGCTAACCTACATGGCACAACAGACCTCTCCTGTCTCGCCTGCTGCTCCCCTCAGTAGCATAATTCAATAGATCTGCCTGTTCTGCTCCTCACTCTGTCTCTGGTGAATCTTCTCACCCCCTGCACCTCTGGCCTGAACCCAGATCTTGTATGCATAAATAAATAAATCTTAAAAAATTTGTATCCTCCAATTGGGTTAAAATATTATTAAAAAAAATAAAAATACCTCTTATTAAATGAGAGAGAGATGTAGGTGTATATGGTTTTGTTATAGTTTGAGTCTTATAAATCCCTTACCTGGTAAAAAAATTAAATTTGGCAAGCTTTTTTCAGTATAAAAAAATGCAAATGCACTTGTGCATGTGTATGTGTGTGTGTAAGTTTACAGATCCACAGTCCCAACATTCCCTGTCTTACAGGGAATGAATATTGGTGTAGCCACTATGGAAAACAGAATTCCTCAAAAGTTAAAAATAGAACATCTGATGTAGCTATTCCAGTTTGGGTATTTATCTGAAGAAAATGAAAACACTAAATTTAAAAGAGATAAATTCATCCCTACATTCACTGCAGCATAATTTACAATGGCCACAATAAGAAACAATCTAAGTGTTCATTGGTAGATAAATGGATAAAGAAGATGTGGTGTATATGTATGGTGTGTGTGTGTGTGTGTGTGTGTGTGTATAAAATACCATATATATCATAGAATGCTACTCAACTATGAAAAGGACAAAATGTTGCCATTTGTGACAACACAAAAAGACCTTGAGCATATTGTGCTAAGTGAAATAAGTCAAACAGAGGAAGACAAATACCACATGATTTCAGTCATGTGATGTATATAAAGAAATAGAGCAAGTAAACAAACCAAAACAAAACAAACTCTTAGACATGGAGAACAGATTGGTGGTTACCTGAGGAGAGGGGCTTGAGGGATGGGTGAAGCAGACAAGAGGGTAAATTGCATCACCGGCAGGTAGAAATTTGACTTTGTAGAGTATACAGATATTGAACTATAGCACTCTATACCTAAAACTTACATAATGAATTAGTGATATATAATATAATGACATAGACCAATTATTATAAAAATAAAAAATTTTATAAAAATTTATTTTAAAAAACTCATCCCAATGAAGACATCCCATCCCAAGAGAGACAACTTGAGTTATGTAAAGCAGTCATTATTTTTTGTAGTTTAAAGAGCAAGAGATTTGTGGACAATGTAATCTGCTCATTAAATCTAGAGAGAATGCAATTTCAAATTAGACATATGCACATCTATACAGGAGAGAAGGGCCACCACCAGTACACCAAGTAGACTGAGACAGTCTTTCAATGTGATAATGCAGGTTCCCTGGGATCTGTGAAATCACACTATATTCCCTAAAGTACTTGGGTCTTTTATATTAGTTTCACTAGGGTAGTTCTGGTTCTTACTTGTAGCAGAGCCTGGTAAATGAGAGGCCACCTGAGAAGCAATTAAATTAAACCAGGAAATCTTTCCTGTTCATTCCATCTTGTCCCTAAATAGTTTACACATCAATTGAACTGGGAAAAGCTCATGGTGGTTTATGATGATTACTCCAGTAGGGGTCAGCGCCTAATGAGTTGGGTACTTATCTGTGACCCCAACAAGATGGCTGTAAATGAACAGATAAGAGGGCCAATGGGACTAGTTCTCAAAGCTGCCCATGGATCAAGATAACAGAAGCTGATGGAGCTAAGTAGACTGAAAAGTAGAAGCTGGTAGAGTTGGCTGGATTGAAACATCTAGGGATTTTTAATTAGAAAAATAAGATGTTTATCTAGCTCTCTATGTATTAGAAAATTCTTATTCAACACACTTTGGGTATTTTGCCTCCTCTTCTTTCTTTAAAATATCTCATAAACTTGTAATTCCCATAAAGTGACTCAGTAGAGGCAGAAATCCTTACTTGTTACAGAAGACTTGTGTGACAGTCAAGTGGAGAGGCAGAAGGAAGCTTACTCACCGGTGCCATCCGAGGAACATCCTGAAAATGACAAACCAAACAAAATCTTAGGAAAAGTGCATTTGCTGTAAATAGCTAAAATCATAATGACACATTCTATGGCATAATCAAAATTCTCAATGATTGGCAAACTAGAACAAGTAATTGCTGTTTTTTTTTTCCATTCAGTAGCTGTATTAGACAGTTTTTTTTTTTCTGTTAGAATATTGCATAACAAACAATCAAATCTCAGTGGCTTTGCAGCAACAAATATTTGCTTTAAGCTTGTGGGCTGAAGTTTGGCTGTGGTCTGGCTGATCTTAGCTGGGCTCAGCTGTGTTATGTTGGATCCAGGTCTGTTCCATGGTTTCTCATTCCAACAGCCAAGCTTAAGAAACTACAGCTGCCTGGGGCATATTTCTTTCAGTTCTTTCAGAGGGAAGACAAATAAAAAACTAGACCCTCAGGTAGGAGCTGGCACATTGTCATTCTTACCCATATTCCAATAATCAAAGCAAATCACAAGGTCAAGTCCAAAGATGTGTAGAGATGTATACTCTATGAACTGTGGCAGAAGGAGCTGAAGTCACAGGGGGAACATGAAATTATAAAAATTCTCTTATGTCAATGAATTGGGAACAGGAATCCAACTCCACAACACCATAAAAAGAGCCAATTTCTGCTAAATGTGTGTCAATATCCCAACACAACTTGTAACCAAATCTATAGTCACAAGTGCTGTCAAGCTCCTCACCACTATCCTTTACCTCCTTGGCACCACCCTATCTATTTATACATCATTAGTAAGGAACGAGGCATGGAGTTTCCTCTTCTCAAATAAAACATCAGTTATTACTTTCATCTTGGAAATAGGTGTCAGGTAGACAGCATGCCAGAGCAGAAAAAGCAGAGTGCTAAGGCTAAAATAAGTGATTTGGGATGAGGAGCTAACCTCTCACTGCTAAGTGATTTAATAGAAAGGGTACATTTTTATTTGAAAGGCTTGAAATGAAAAGGTGGGATGCCTTTGGCAGTTAGTTTTCAAGATTAATATTTGTATCTTCTGGGTTACATGAGAAGATATGGGAGTTCTATGGGTTTAACACTAGGGGCAGAGTCATTCCACTTCATGGGACACTTGTTGGACATGAGGCAGCTGGATCACAGGGAAGAGCTGGAGTGACATTTGTGTGTTCTTCACCTCACTCTGCGTGATTTGCTTCACCTAAGTAGGGCTCATGAACTCCACAGGCTGCTAGGTTCGTACCAGGAATAAGTGGATCTGGCGAGGAGTCAGGAAAACAATTGCAAACGCATGAGAATTGATGGCAGTTGACACTCAGCCTTTGCATCAGGAAGATGACAGACTGTGGTGAGGACTGAGATCTTCTGGAGGGCACCCAGGATATCTGGGTGCCCTCTAGAAGAGGAGCCTTTCGTTAATTAGTTCCAGCTAACTGCCAAGTGCCAATGTGGGGCCTCTCTACCAGAGGTTAAAATTATTCAGAAGCCAGAAATCTGAGCAAAATCTCCTAATAGTCAAATATGATAAATTCAAAGATGATAAATTCTACTGCAAAAAGAAAACAGGAAACAAAGAAAACAGGAAGGAAAATGGAAAGACAGAAAGAAGATAGGGAGGGGGGAGGAAGAGAGGAAAGAACAGCTAGACGGAGGGAGAAGACAAGAAAAACCACTTTGCAGGTCTATCCTGAGGATGAGACAAAAGCCATTCACAAACCAAGGTCAGCTGGATGGCCAGTCTGTGACCTCCATGTCTGAGATGATACCTTAACCCCCCCACCACCTCAGGGCGCCGCAGCACACAGGGGCAGATATGGTGACTCCCAACTTCCCCCGAGTGAGACCATCACACCATCTCTTCATTAGTGCTTAAAAGTGACATGAATCCCACAAATAGCAAACCCAAATTCAAACAAAAATATATAAATGCATTTTTTAAAAGCAAAGCAGCCATAATTGAGTAATTTTTCACTCCTTTGAATTACCCATACTATTACTCCCAGGAGCGTGGATAACAGAATTTAATATCAATATTTAACTTGATCCATGTACTCGATGAGAGAATGAGCTTCTGTTTATGAAATATCCCTTGTGGGTCAACACTGTGCTAGCAGTTATGCCAATTGTAGAATCCGGGGAGTCCTCCATGAGCTCATGCTCTAGGGGGCCAGCGGTAGGAAGACTTACCAGCCATGGGATGGCCAGCCTCACCCTGACCCCTCCTGCCCCTTCCCAGGCTGAGTGTCCTGAACAATGGACTTGATCTCCTCAACTTCCTTTTCTTCTTCCTGGGAAACTGAGCACTTTCTAGATTTGCAAAAAGGATTCAAGATAGTATGCCTCAAGTCCAGAGTTCAATACCTGGTGCTTACCAGCTGCTGAGAAAACTTTTTAACATTTCTATGCCTCGGTTTCCTAATTTACATGTGGGGATAATAACAGCTCCTGACTGAAAAATTGATCTGAGGATTAAGGAATATAGTGAGTGCATATCTCTTAGAATGAAGGCCAACCCTTAAAATTGATGTAAATTAGCAATAACATTTTCTGTACTTACTACTATTATTACCTAGACTTCATTATGGGGCAAAAAAATCAATCAACTTTGTATTGGGTCATCCATGTCCCAAATGAGATATTTTCATAAACAGAAATGTTCTTTGTAATTCCAGGAACTGGCTGACCTTTCCGCTCACACCTTTTCTGTGGTGGAAGTCATAATTAAATGCTTTGATTTACAAGAAAGAAAATGAGACCTCCTTCTCTTCGGTGGTGTCACAGTGCAAACAGAGGCAGCATCTGTAGTAGTTACCAGCTCTTGGAGAGAGGGGGCAGAGGCCACATCCACATTGTCTTCAATCGTTTCCACCGGATGAGACACATGGAAAAGTGGCATCTGTGTCCAAATAATCATGCACACACACAGTGTGGATGAATTAAGTGTTGCCAAGTCCAGGGAAGGAGGCAGCCTGAAATTTCTGGCCCTGCTTTCCTGGGGCACAGGTCTCCACGTGTGCACTGCATGGATCAGACACTTAGAGGCTTACTTAGAGGCTTGGGCATGTAGTTTCTTGGGATGAGGAGGAAAGAATAGCAGTCAAGGAAAAAGAAGTGCAGAGGAGAAAATGAACTCCATCATTTTGAGTTATCTTGCTGTTCAGGCCGTAAATTGCATTCTTTTGGAAGGATTCTGACAATAAGGAAAGCAGGTGGGTGGGACTCATCTGTCATGTGTCTCTGAGGAAGAAGCTTAATTTATTTATTCCTCAGTTTCCCCCATTTACAATAATAACATTTAATTGTCTGAAAGGTACTTGGAGATCCTGGAAAGCAAGGCACTCTATTAAAGCTAATGGTTCTCATTACCCATTGGGGTCTTTGCTCCTGTCATCTAAGCAGCTTGTGCCCTTGATGCCAGAGACAGATGCAGCCTGAGAGAGCAGTAGAGGGGAAGGAAGTGGAGGAGCAATTGGGCTGCTGGGGAAGCGAGAGAGCAGAATGGCAGTTTTCGAGTAGCTGCTTAATTGACAGCCCCTCCTTCTCACAAGAAAGCTGGCAGGAAGCTTTAATATGAACAGAGTCCCCAGAACAGTGAAAAGAGACAAGAAGCTGGCCTTAATGGGGTCAAACTTGGGGGAAGGTTGAGCAGGTAAGCAGCGATGCCATGTGCTACCTCCCTACAGGACCTGATGAGAAAGGTCCTTCCCCCTTAGGAGCCTGTTGTGGCTCTTAAGTCATGAGAAGCAGCTGTAGGACACCTTCCTTAGCATCCCACCAGCTCCTTTTGCTAAGTTCCCAGGAATTGTACAATCTCTGCTGGGAGGCAATGGCACAGGTTGGGGTGTAAGAAGGGGTGCTGCTGAGCTACTAAAGGCTAGTTAAGCTTGAAAGGCTACTTCCAAAAGCACCTGGTTGAGGGGCATAAAATGAACAGGATTACAGATCTGGGTCATAGACACAAGAGCACACATTCTGGCACAGCTAAAACATGCACACATATACATAGACCATGAACACATACATGCATGAAGTTGCATAAATCTGTATATTCAAGAAAGAGATTGAAAGAGATAGATGCTCCGTTATTTGAAAGGTGAAGGGTCATTCAACCTGAGAATTTCAGAAACAAAAAAACATGTTTTGGATCAACATTAAACATATATTTTAAAATCAAAACCAGTGGACTTTGCACATAGCTGGGACTCAATATTTACTGTATGACTAAATGGGGGTAAGGAAGTAAGAAAAGGAAAGGGAAGGAAGAGTCTGGTAAATTTCAAAGCAGAAAAGATTCCAGATGAGGTGAGAATGACCTCGATGGTCAAATTGGTTTTCCTGCATCATGACTGACTATGACGAGATAAATTCCCCTTCATAGAAATATTTAAGAGGGAGAAGAGTGATTCTGGGTCCAGATTGGCTTAGGTCCAATGTTTCCTCCATGCCCTGCCCTATTCTAGAATGTTTCCTCCCTCTTTGGCGGGGGGAATGGAGGTGAATAGCAGTGGTAGAATCTTTCTTCTCAGGTTTTGCTTCAATCGCTGCCCAAGTAACCAGCTTCCTTGTGATGGGACAGAAGCAGGTTCACAGTGAGAAGCCACCGACCTAGAGGGGCAGCCTGCACTGCCAGAACAGAACTCTCAGAGTGGAGAGCAGTCACCTGTCCAGGAGTTCTGGGATGTTTTTGTGGTTTCTGTTGCTTGTTTCTCTTTGGCTTCCTCTTGCTATTTTGTTAGGGCCTCTGTTGACTTTTGACATTTCAGTCTCCCTCAGCTGTGTTAAGAAAGATAAGAGAAATTTATCTGTGTCCACACAAACACACATATGGATTAAAGAGACACAACTCCCTTGAGGAGGGAGTGTGGAAACCGCAGTGGGACTCCAAACAGAACTCCTCTACCTACAGGGAAGAGAAATCTCAGGAGACAGTTGGAGAGCTAGTTTCCCTTCCAGCAGAGTTTTCTTCTAGTGCTAAAGCCCATGAACATTCAATACTTCTTTTAAATAAAGGCAACAATGCTCACTTAAGGAGTTCCAGAAATTAGGCTATTTTCAAAGGACTGCAGGATAATACAAGAGTCAGTATCAAAGAGTCAGTCCAATTTCTATTCCAACCCACTGGCATCAACCACAAGACAGAGATTTATGCCAAAAGGCGTGCTCCTTCCAACAACCACCAACACAAAGGTGAATAGGGGCCTCACAGCATGCACCAATTGGCAAACATTACTAGGGACTTACACACACAGGAAAAAGTGGACAGTTATTTACAGTTATTTACCAGGAGCAAAGAAGTCAAGTCTCTACCAGATTTTCCCTGATTCCCAAGAGGCACCTGCTTCCACAACAACTACAATTTGGAGAGTATGTGACCTTCAAGTCAACAATCCCAGGCAGATATTTAGTCTGAACTATCAATTCTGGATGGGCAAAAAGAGCACAGATATAAGTTACAAACATTCCTGAGGCTCGTGGAGATTAAAGAGAGTCGTTCTGTGGCTAGCTTATGGAAGCCATTGCCAACACCAATCCTGAACTCCATTCTGGTAATATCTTGCTGAGTTCCTATAGCTCCTCAACCTGGAGCCTTATCCTGGCAACTTGCACCTGATGGTGACAATGATGATGGCAGTGATGATAATGACATGACAATGGTGATGATGATGATGATAATGAAGACAATGACAATGATGACAATGGTAATAACATGATGATGATGATGATGATGACTATGATGAGGATGCAAATGATGAGAACAATGATGATGTTGATGACAATGATAAAGGTAACAATAATGAAGATAATGACAATGATTATAACATGATGATGATAATGATGACGATGACTATGAGGACAGAAATGATGATGATGATGATAAAATGGTGAGAACAATAATGATGATGATGACTATAATGATGGAAATGCTGATGATGATAACAATGATGATGACAATGATATTGATGACCATGATGATGCTGACGGTGATGATTAATGAAAGTCAAAGTGATAGTAAGGGCAATGACGATGATGAAAACAGTAGTCATAACAGCAATGAATGTTTGACTGCTCAGTGCTTCGCATGAATTTTTTGTTTTGCCTCATAAGAATACCATAAAGTAGATGCTATTCTTGACCTACTTTTCTGATGAGAAAACATCAGCTCAGAGAGTTTAAATAACCTGTCCAGAAGCACACAACCAGCAAAAAAGACATGATGTGTGAACCCAGCTCTGTGTAATACCAAGTCATTTCTTTCAGGAATAAGATAACTTAAGAGCTCAGATTCTGTAACAGACTACATCAATTCAATCATTTCTAGATCCTTACTAGCTGTGAGATCTTTGGCATGTCACTTAATCCTTCTGTGCCTAAAGGGGCATCATGATCTGTAAAATAAGAATAAAAATGGTAGATCCTGCCTTGGATTGTGTGGGTTAATTTTTTTTATTTAAATATTTTATTTTATATAATTCTTACATCTTTTTTCATGGTTGCACAATGTATGCATTTTCATTTTGGTTATATTCCCTATGCAATTGCACCCCCCCCTATTTTAACTCTAATCCTTCCTTTCCCTGCCCCCCCTCCCACCCCCCACCATAGTGTGATTTTGATTTTTACCTTGTATTGATTAGTCTTTTTCCTGGTCTCTTATTTAGGTTTTCTAAATTCCTGCTATGAGTGAGACCATCCGGTATTTTTCTTTTTCTTTCTGACTTATTTCGCTGAGCATGATCCCTTCTAGCTCCATCCATGTTGCTGCAAACTGCATGTGTTTTATCTTTTTTTGATTGCTGTGTGGGTTAATTGTATAAAGAGGTGTTTTTCAAACTTTGCCTCCATTTAAATTACCTGAGGAATTTAAAGCACATAGCTGGGACAGGTGCTACAAGTCCTTAGACCATACTCTGGTTAGCAAAAGTGTAAATAGTATGGGATAAGCAATAAAGATGTGTTGACAATTGTTATTGCTATTATTTTTTCACCTCCTCTAATCACATCCTTGTGCCAGTGACTGTTTCGAAAGGTTTTACCTAAACAGCCTCCTCACTCTCTGGGAATTACTATTTTTAGTATGTAAAAGTAAAGATAGAAGAGCCACAAAGTTGGGGTATAGATGGGCTACTTTTGTGAGCAGCCTTCTTCCCTGCTCCCTGCATGAATTAATTATCTGAGTATATGGAGGCTTAACCTCTGTCGAACCTTCACATAAATGCCTTGGCCCCAAGAAGAAAACAAGGGGACATTATGCTTTCTTCTTCCTCTGACCCAAGCAGGAGGTCAATGGAAAACAGAGTAACTGTGTCCACTTGCCAACATGTGTGGGAGTTAGGATGCAATGCCAAGATTTCCCTTCAAGGGAGGACTCATTGCCCAGTAGTTAGGGGTGCTGTTGGCAAGCAGCTGTCAGTGGTTGGCCATTTCAGGGTGGCTTCTGCCATCGTGGTAGAGACAGGGGCATTAAGGCATCGCTATCTCAGCCCAAACAGACAACTTACTCTGGAGCTCCCCAAAAACTGGTCAAATCTGTCCTGGAGCCTTGGACATCAATGCTGGACTTCTCTCTCCCCACACTCCAGCTTCCTCTCACTGCCAAGGGCATGGTATTGATTTCCTATGACTACTGTAACCAAATTTCACTGGGCTAAAGTGAAGAAGTTGGCAGGGCTGCATTGCTTCTCAAATCTCTTTGGGAGAATACATTTCTTTTCTTTAACCAGCTTCTGGAGACTGGCTTCTCTCTTGGCTCATGGCATCTTTGCTCCATCTTCAAAGCTACCAGCACAAGCATCTTCAAAGCCAGTAGTATAATCATCTTCAAATCTCTCTCTAAGACCTCTGCTTTGTTGTTATATTTCCTTCTTATTATTCTGACCCTTCTAATTATTCTGACCATCCCTATCATGGAAACATTTGTGATTATAGTGGACTAATCCATATAACATAGTACAATATTATGATCCTTACTTTATTCAGATCTCCAAATTCCCTTTTACCAATGTTCCAGGGATTAAAGGATCCCAGGGATTGAGAAGTTAGGGAGCTATTATTCTTTCTCTTAAGGGTACCCCTTAAATATGGTTTACATTTTATTCCACCTCAGAGACTGATTCCAGGGAAACTCAATTTGTAACTACCTCCTTCAACTATCCAAAGTAGAAAATTCCTATTTGGTATGACTTGGTACATTATTGCTTTTATTTATTTTTTAAAGATTTATTTATTTATTTATACAAGCACTGGGTACAGTCAGAAGCGCAGGAGGGTGAGAGAATTCACCAGAGCCAGAGCAGGGAACAGAACAGGCAGACCAACAAAGTACACTGCTGAGGGGAGCAGAGGGCAGCAGGAGAGGTCTGTGCGCCATGTGGGGCCCTCGCCCAGCGGCCAGGGATTGAACCGGCACTGTGGAGGCTGCGGGCAGCTTCTCAACCCAGCGCTCAACCGCTGTGCCACCAGGGACGCCCTGGGAACATTATTACCGTTAATTAATATGGAAACAGATTTCACATTCTCAGACCCACCAAATCCTACTCTAGATGCTACCTTTGGATAGTGGGGAAAATGCTGCTTTCACAGTCTGTCATTTTTCAGTGTGGGATTGTGCTCATCAACAAGGGATTAGAAAGAGAGAATGGCCATGTAGATTACCTGAAACATAAAAATTCAAATAACAAAAATTCATACCTGATGACATCACATAGAGTTAGCCTAGCATCTGAGTATTTTAATAGTTGATTTATAAAGAATTTACTTTACCCAAAGACAGCTATGGCCTTTTCCTTTGACTCCAAGAAAGTGAGTGATCTCCAAGCCCATAGAATGACCTGACTAATAGAGTGTCTTTGTTTACCTGGGAGACTTTGGCCACTGGCCAATCAATGTGACTTATGATGAGAATCTTATGTCACTCAGTATGAGCTCGAACTCTGGAGAAACTTTCAAGACTGAGGTCAGCCATATAGGTGGTCAATCTACATGAAACAGTCCCAATAAAATCTTTGGACAACAAGGCTTGGAGAAGCTTGTATATTATCATACTTTGTTGCTGGGAGAAGATAATACCATCCATGACCCCAGTGAAGAGGACAACTGGAGGCTCCATGTGTGGGAATACTCCTGGACTCTCGCTGTGTGTCTCTTCCCTTGGCTGTTGTTAATGTGTCTCCTTTTGCTGTAATAAATTGTAACAACGATACTAACAGTTTTCAGTGAGCCTGTGAGTCCTTCCAAAAAATTATCAAACCTAAGGAGGTCTTGGGAATCCTAAACTTTCAAGCAGTGCCACAGTGATGGTGCTCTTGGGGACCTCTGAATTCATGATGATATTATATACTGTATTCAGGAAATTTCCCTGCCAAATCTTTTCCCCACAGGAACTATATGCCTTTTAAAAAATTTTCCCATTGTAATTGCTTGATCAGCTATACACTGCACCCATCTTCAAACTAGGGACAAACTAGGGACTCAGAGAAAAGCTGAGTCATTAATTTTGCAATTTCTTGGGACCTGGAAGGACAGGAAATGTCTTGATTCAATAGCTTAGACCCAAGTTACTTTAAATGTCAGAAACAGCTTGGTTTAACCTCTTTTCTGTGTGTCACTCTCATAAATCAGAAATACAGGGATGAAAAAGGCATCCTCTAGAGGCAGTGCACATGCAAGAGAGATCATGAAAACATGCGTTGTGACATACCCTGCAGGACTGATTATAAATAGAAAGAGGTGTCCACAGAGGCCTCTCTTTGCTCTGTCTGCCAGTAAGTCCAGGGGAAAAAACCACATTAACTATGTTTACATGTGTAGTCAGCAAAGCTTTGTTTTCCCTTTTCTGTTGAGCCCTGTACTTCTAATTATAGCTTCACTTTAATAAATTTAGCATGGATTTACTGCTTATTTTTATATTTGGACCTCAGCTGTACAGAATAAGATTAATCATAATTCTGGCTCAAGACATGCCTGATCATTGCTCCCTGAATTCTATGGTGCAGGCTGGCTTGCTTTTTGTATATTTATTTATTATTAACACTGTAATAATCACCAACGAATGAACTTCTAAACTAAAAATAGACCAATGACAGTAACTTACTTTGCATATTTATTCTATTTCAAAATATTTAAAAGAATATGTATTTTCTTTTTTCAAAGGTAAAATTAATAAGCCATTTTTCAGAAAATTTTCCAAACAGGCTGATATAAAATAAAATGTTACGTGTAATCCATTCTCTCATTTTCACCCACTTCATCAATGGAAGTTAATATTCTATTTTGGCATACTTAGACTTAAATATTTTTCTGTGTAGGCCTCCCCTGGTGGTGCAGGCAGTTGAGTGACACACTGTGAAGCTGCCCGCAGCCTCTGCAGCGCCGGTTCGATCCTAGCCAGCTGGCGAGGGTCCCACATGGCACGCAGACCTCTCCTGCCGCCCGCTGCTCCCCTCAGCAGTGTGCTTCATCAGTCTGCTTGTTCTGTTCCCCGCTCTATCTCTGGTGAATTCTCTCACCCTCCCGCATATCTGGCCTGTACCCCGGATCTTGTATAAATAAACAAACAAATAAATAAATAAATCTTTAAAAAAATTTTTTCTGTGGTTTAAGTTTTAAAGTATGGAAAACTTCACAGCTTGTGTTTTTCTAACCCACTTCCCATTATGTATTAAAAACACTTCTACTTAACATTATTATCATGCTATTTCTTATTATTCTTATTATTTTCTTAACATTATTCTCACACTATTTCTTAATATTACACTATTTCTTATTATTTTTCTTATTATTATGCCTTATTTGAATATCAGACTTGATTTAGTAACTTATTTGTTGTTTGACACTTAGACTATGTTTTTATTTTTGAACGGAGGGGCTATGCTAAATAATATTACTGAACAATATTTTATACATAAGTATTTCCCTTTTTTGATCAGTTTTCTGCATAGAGTTCTAATTTTTAGTGATGTCTATTCAAAGAATATTAATATTTTACACATTTAAAATTAACATTTTAAATATTGTCTTATTGTTTCCTAGAAAGATTATACTGATAACTACTGCCCTTGGTAAGAGGGACCCTGCCCTGGTCCCGCATTTTTCTGGGCACCCCTCAGGTCTTCTAGACATGATACTTCCTATGGGTCAAGAGGTTTATGGGTCAAGGCGACAACCTATAGGGAGTCCATGACCCTTGATTTTCTAGATCAGTCTCCAAGTATCTAGAGTCCTGGAATTGCCTGTTTCAGGATACTACACCTATTTCTAGGGTTTCAGAGTCTCTTCCTTGGGGGCTGTTTTTCAGCAGCAGGCCTCAATTTCAGTATACATACCCCAAGACCTGTCTGTCGAGCACCTGGGCACATGAAAAGACCATGAATGTGCTTCTGGGGTGTCTATATGCACGTGTACAAAGCCCCTTATATAGCAGATGGAGCTAAGGGTGGGAAGAGTAGGGGGAAGATCAGGGACTGGGAGTCTGGGGCTCACTTTCCCCATACTACCAGATTGCATCAAAGAACTCTTAGGAATACCAAAATGTAAATTTTTCCAAGACATTAGGACAAGGTATTTATCAAGGGAGGAAAATTAGAAATATTTAATTAATAGTTTGTAATTTTTAAGCAGATAGACTTATGGTAGGTGGGCTCATACCATACTCATGTCCTGAGCCCTAAACTTGTTAAAGGAGGAAACAATACCTACTTCTGCTCTCACTGGTATTTGTAAATGTACCTACTCACCAACATGGCTGATTATCATTATCTTTTGCTAATTTGGTGGGAAAAAAAATAGTATCTCTTTTTTAATTTAGATTTTAACAATATTTGGCATTCACAATTTTATTTTGTCAATGAAGAATAGGAACCTCTATAAATGTTAACTCCCAACCCAGAGCCAGGTATGTGGTGTCTGTTCCATCTCTACCCCAGGAAAGTTGCCTGCGTCCAGTGGACTAGCAAGTGGGGGTGTGGAATGAGAAGTACATAACTCTGAGAACTCTTTGGAGACCTCTGTTTGAC
This sequence comes from Talpa occidentalis, assembly GCF_014898055.3. Classification (NCBI taxonomy): domain Eukaryota; kingdom Metazoa; phylum Chordata; class Mammalia; order Eulipotyphla; family Talpidae; genus Talpa; species Talpa occidentalis. Next base: position 77,033,821 of record NW_023601212.1, on the reverse strand, counting down.
TATACTCATTAAGTGGGGCTCACTAAAGGAGTGAGACACTCAGAACCAAACAAAATCATGAAGATAAAAGTAAAGAAGACCAAAGTAGGGCATTCTGAGACGTTTCTAGAGTGTGAGCCTTCATCTCTGGCCTGGATTTTGCCATTTACAAATCCCTGGACTGGTGAGCAATAGAGTCACACAAGGGTTCTGTTATTGGGCATGTCTCAACATTCAAGAAATGCATACAGAATTACATTCTTGAACTGAGCCGTGGTAGTCTAACTGGATTGAATGTCCAAAAGCAGAGTCAACTCTTTCCCCCAAATTATCTCCAGTCAACAAGAAATTGATCTTGTTACACCACAAATAACCAAATCACCCCTTCAGAGGCCTTCATTCGACTTTCTTCTTCAAACACCCAAGCAGAATCTCTTCATTTCTTTCGGATAGTTGGCCAGCAAATGCTTTAATTACCAGTTGAAAGGAATAAAATAAAATCATCTGGTGGAATGGTTTTAATTAGAATTTAGTGAATCAGGCGAGCAATTAGTGCATCTAAGAATGGAAACTATATACACATATTTGTCTCTGTTGAGCTTCACTGATTTAAATGCCTATTGTCTCGGATACCTCAAGTTAGACAAAGGCCAGCTTAAAGGCAGTGCTCCTACTAATAATGTAGTTTGAGCTGATAGGAAATGGTAAAATCTATCACTTCCTCCACATCCTCCCAGTTCCCAGTGGCAGGAGAGCAAGGTAATGCCACCAATCTCAGTATAGGACAAAGCATGAAATTCCTAAGATTATCAATATTATTGATAAACTAAAGCCAGGAAATAAGTTACAGTGTAAGAAGAGAGAAGCAACAGCTCTGTATGAAGACCTGCTCTATACCAAGCTCAGTGTCAGGAGTTAATGCATCTCATCTCCTCCTCCCCTCTCTGCAACAGCTGCACAAGGCTGTGTTATGATAGGTACAATTTAAAAAAATCCAGAGAGATCAAATAATTCCCCAGTTTGGACAGCTAGTAAGGACAGAACTCTGGATAGTACAAATCCAAAGTCTTGCTTCCTCCAAGGGCTTTGGGATCGCTTAACGATAAAGGGTTTATTTTAACACCCCCACAGAGGAAATGGCATGTCTCCAAACAGCCTGATTTCTATATCTTAGGTGTGATCTCACTCTTTAGCTGGGAGGTGAGAGCTACAGGAGCCAAGACTGAGGCTGTGTCTTTGCAGCACTGAGCGAGTGCCTCACCACTGGTTCTTAATTGTGTCTGCATGTTGGAATCACCAGGACACTTTGAAAACTGTGCTAGACCCCCACCCTTGGAGTCTCTAACTTCACTGGGGTGGAGTATTGCCTGAATATGGCTGTTTTGCCAAGCTACTTAGGAAATGCTGATGCGTAGCTGAGCTCTAGGACCAGGGGTGCAAGCACAGTGTGTTTATAAAAGGTGGCAAGAGTCCCCATTTAAGAATGAAAATTTTGCTCCCCTGAATTTTATAAGGGGTGCCCAGGATGCCCTCCTCATCTCTGTTCCTGCAGGGATTGGGCAGAGTCACCAAGTAGCAGACAAAGAGAGAGAGATCCCAGGCAGTGATCCAGGTTCAGTCTCTCATTCTCACTGAGATTTAGGTCAGGAAAGGGCATCTCAGTCTCAATTATCTATAAAATACAAAGGAGAACTGCCTAACTGTCTGGAGTGCAGATTTTTTAAATTGCATTCCTACCGTGCCTAGCAAATGATATTAAGCAACAACTGATAATTATTTGTTTAAAATGTATGGTCCTTGAAGGCAGAGACCACACCTGTTTGAATCTCTGCAGCACTGAGACTATAGCACAGGCTCTTTGCACAGTAATTGGTGCTCCTGCCCCTGAGTTCTCCTATGGCTGAGCCTCTGCATGAGAGGACTTTATGCCTTGTGCCTCTTGACATGCAATAAGTATCATTATCACTTATTAACACCTTGGTTCAGTGTTTCCTTGTCAATAGATCTTTCAGAAAACAAAAGTAAATAGAATTGGGACACATCATGTGCTAGAGTCTCCCTTTTTGAGAATCACAAGGCATATTAGCAAATGGAATCCTTTAAAAATAATTTCTGGGGGCCTCCCTGGTGGCACACGGGGTTAAGATGCAACCTATGAAGCTGTCCACAGTCTCTGCAGCATGAGTTCGATCCCCGACTGGCCGGGGAGGTGACCCACATGGCGCAGCAGACCTCTCCCGTCTCGCCCACTGCTCCCCTCAGCAGTGTATCTCAGTCAATGTGCCTGTTCTGTTCCCCACTGTGTCTCTGGTGAATCCTCTCACCCCCCCACAACTCTGGCCTGTACCCCAGTTCTTGTATGCATAAATAAATAAATCTTTAAAAAAATAATTTCTTTTTTTTTTTTTTAGATTTAGTTATTTATTTATACAAGCACTGGGTACAGTCAGAAGCGTGGGAGGGTGAGAGAATTCACCAGAGCCAGAGCGGGGAGCAGAGCAGGCAGAAGGACCGAAGTACACTGCTGAGGGGAGCAGCGGGCGGCAGGAGAGGTCTGCGAGCCATGTGGGACCCTCCTCCAGTGGCCAGGGAGCAGCCAGGGATGGAACCGGCACCGCAGAGACTGCAGGCAGCTTCGCAACCTAGCGCTCAACTGCTGCGCCACCGGGGAGGCCCTAAAAAAATAATTTCTGCATCAATAAAATGTTTAAAATTGTGTCTACCAGTTTATTTATTTGTTTTTCCTTGGTGTATTTAGTGGAACAGTTTTTGGTACCTAACAGAACTAACATTTTATAGGACTCAATTTGGGGATCCATACCTTAGTTTAATTGTAAAAAGTGAGAGTTTGACAACTGGCTCTCAAGTTCAAATCTTCTATTTTTACCCATTTACCCACAAGTTAGGTTTTTTTTTTTTCCCTTGGAAACAGAGTCACAAGTTCTGAGAGCAAAAGAAACAGTATTGAAACACAAAAACTCTTGATTTTGATGAAGTTAATCGTGTTCTAGCTTCAGAAATTTCATTTGTAAAATGAGAATAACAGCAAATCTGTGGGCTAGGTATTAAGTTAGAAATGATAGAAGCCACAGTTGCTTTCCCTGAACATTTCCCATCCTCTGCCTTCTGGACACAGGTGGGATGTGGGACCTGGCTTCCTTGGCAGGTGGGCCGGTGCAGCTACCATGCAGTGGGTTGTGAATGGAACTAAGAGAGCATCACCTTCACACAAGAGCACTTTGCTGGGGGCAAATACATTCAGGGCTGCCTTTGAACAAGAATGGCCATCAGTGATCTTCAAGATGAAGGCTCTTTGATCAGCCTGGATGCCATAAGCAGCAGAGACCATTGTTGCTTATGGTTATGAGACATGGTTATGCGACATGAGCAAGAAGTGCATTTTCAGTGCTTAAACCACTGAGTTCTAGAAGTGGTTACTGCAGCACAACTTAGCTTAGCCTGTCTGATTCAAGGGTCAAATAAGCTAATATATATCAAATGTCTATCACAGTTTCTGGCCCATAACAGGTATCCAATAATGTTAACTCTTTCTTTTCTAAAATGGGTACACTTCCAGGTGATGCAGAGCACACATTTGGACACAGGTAACTCCATCCTGCTGTGCATGTACAGGGGATAAACAAATTTCACAGCAGAAAGTGTGTGCATAGCACTATACTCAACCTAGTAGGAATAATTGCTTTTTGAGCATAAACTTGTTTGAATTTTTCCCCTCTCTTTCTCTCTTCCTTTTCCTCCCTCCATTTTCTCCCTTAGCCCCCTTTTCCTGTCCCCTCTCTTCCTCCTCTGTCTCTGTATCTTTCTTTTATGCATAATAGGCTCCTAGAAAATGGTTGATAAGCTAAGTTGAATTTCCTACCCTGGACATTAGCTAGTCCTGTTTTTTTTTTTTTTTTTAAAGATTTATTTATTCATGCATACAAGAACTAGGGTACAGGCCACATGTGCAGGAGGGTGAGAGGATTCACCAGACAGAGCGAGAAACAGAACAGGCAGACTGACTGAAATACGCTGCTGAGGGGAGAAGCAGGTGAGACAGGAGGGGTCTGCCGGGCCATGTGCTATCTCCCCGGGGGCCAGGATCAAACCAGCACCACAGAGGCCGCGGACAGCTTCACAGCGCTGTGCTCTACCGCCTGTGCCACCAGGGAGGCCCCTAGTCCTGCTGTTTTTCGCATCAAAGTGAAAAAGGGACATAGACAAACATTAAAGACCCCAGTTGCAGAGAGGATCCTTGACTCCTTCTGATGCTCCCTCATCCTCACCTCTGCAAATCTTCTTTTCCTGTCTCTCCTCTTAAATGGTTCTGAATTTAGCACTTCTTCATCCCTTTTCATATAATTAGCTGTATTTTTACCTCAGACTTGGGATGACAGCCCAGCCCTTGTTTGTATGAGCTTATAAACACAAACTGGAAGTGTTTCTCATTAACATGCACTGGGGAGGGTTCAGCAACACTGTGGCTCATTTGCACAGGCACTTGACCTGCCTTCTTCTCCCTTTGGGGACTGAATGCAAACCTTTGTTTTCTTAACATAAAGCATAGGCTGCTCCCACTGGAGCCAGGCCTGCCAGGCTGGCTTCCCTGACTCCCAGTTTTTCTCTCCTGTAGCTGGGGCCTCAGACTCCACCTGCAGACCAGCCCACCTTGCAGGTCCTTCTCTGGTTAAAGAAGAATAAGAAACAAGAAAGCTAGGATCCTCAGGCTCCAGAATATGACACCCCCAGGCCCCTAACACAGGCTGGTGCACGCAGCCACCTCATTCCGTCCCTTGCTTTCAGTCCTAGAAACAGAGTCTAGATTTCCTCTGGGCCACCACACAGTCTGGTGAGAGTCCTAACACTTCTATTCTGGTCAGCCCTTTGCAGGGGCCATTACCCCACATTGAATGTCACAGTCCAGGATGTCAATCAACGCAGATTACTTCCTCTTCTTATAAGACTTCTGCAGAACCCCTATTGGCAGGGCTTTACCCATCCTTCATTCACCCCTCAGGGAGATATGTCACCTTCCCCATGCCTAAGTTTAGATTCTCAGATGCTGCAGCATGCAAAGACTGCCATGGGGGGTGCTCCTGATAAACTCTACTTCTTACCTGGGTCAGACTGACTCAAGTAGGATGGGACGTGGTCCAGTGCCTGGCTCCTCCTAGACTACACCCCACTCCTCTGCTGTGTTTTACTAAGCTAAACCTGGCTAAGATGGGCAGATTGGTTCAAAGATAAGTAAATAAGAACAAGAAATTAAATATATAGAGCACCAATAGGGTAAAAATCATAGTGAGCCTCAATTAATCCCCAAAGAACCAATTTTAGGAAATAATAATTTATGGGGCAATGCAATCCAAATTTTTTGTGCATTAAGAAGATGAACATCTCTCTCTCTTCTGTATAAAGAGGCTGTTGTTGGAAGGATCTGAAGAAAGGTGTGACAAACACTGGCACAGTACCTGGTTTGCAAATTTCACCTGGCATCATTGTGCTTGTTGCAGCTGTGGGTTTGGTTGTGAACTGCATGATCAGGACATGCACCATTGCCGCTGTAGCTCCCGCCTGGCTGGAGCCTCCATGGCTGCGCTGCAGGGAACACAGGACAGAGTCGCTAGAGAAGGGTGTCTGCTTAGAATGGATTTGGTTTAATGAGCCCACAAAGAGGCAGGAAACAGCGCCAGCAGAGATCAGTATCTCCTCCCAGGCTGGCCAAGCCGCTTCCACCTTTTCTGAACACTATTAAGCCTCAATGCACCACAAGGGCTCAGAATGAAATCATCTCCAATAGGATAAGGGATTCTCCAGGCAGATGATTTTGTAGACTTTTCCCAAGAGATCAAAGATCCCAGCAGCCAGGTGCACCCTTTGCCTTCACCTGGGATTATCTATGGGCTTAGCCAGATGAGAATGCAAAGTGTAGAAACCTTGTGTGGTGTTTATATACCCCTAGCCGATTCTGTAGCAATCATTGTCTGAGTTAGCTAATGGCAGGGTAGAGGACCTCCTACTGAGATTCCATTACCTTGTAATTTTCAGCTTGTTCACTGTTGCAATAAAGCCCCTCTGTCTTATAATTCCCCAGCACTCACGTCTCATCTTCTCCAGAACTGAAGTATGTAAGATGCTTTCTGCTGGGGATTCATTGAGATAAGTTATTGAAGTCAAGCAGAGAGGCAGGCTTTCAGCACTTGGCTATTCATCTCAAAATTTATGTCCGTGTTTCCTTTTGAAGGTCTAATGTGATCACAAATAATGTGCTTTCTGTATGTTTAAAAATTCATAAGCTTCCTGTACAATGAAGTTGGAGAGGTGAGGAACCCCCACACTTGGGGCTCACCAGCAAATCGGAGGCTGGAACAGCTAACTTGTATTTTATGTAATTTCTAAGGGACTGAGATGCTACAGTCATACAAAGGTATTCAGTGGGAGAGGGGTGGCAGAGTGGAGCTAACAATGTCCCATTCATCTGCAACACATACTCATTAATCTGTAGCATCCTGGTCAGGAGTAGGGCTGTGTGACTGAGCTAGAAGATCTCTTTCTTCTCTGAAAATTGTTGCTCCCTCCCATATCTTGTTTTTTGGTCTCTGAGATATGGCACACAAGTCCCAGCCTCTTCCTGAGTTTGGGTGTGGTCATCTCTTGGGTCTCCCTGCCAACAGCTTCCCTTTCCTTTCTACCTAGCACACTGTCATTCTTCCGACTCTCCTAGAACAGTGTTCTCCTCAAAGCTGCCACCATAGGACACCCTTCTGATGGCCAAAAAGAGAATCAAATAGAAAGATCCCACGGTGGGATTTGAGGTACAACCACTGTCTCGCCTTGAGACTCAGCAGCAGCACAGGCTGTGAGAGTTGCCCTTGAGGGATCCCAGGGAGACTCCAAGAAGGGAACTGAGTCACAGTGGACCTGAGCTGATACCCCCAGATTCACTGTTCTTCACTGGACAGCTTCCCACCAAAAGGTGTGTGGATGTGCCCTATGGGGGCAGGGGTTCTAAAACACACTTTAATTGTAATAGATTATGTGACACTCCTTTTCAGAAGTAGGGTCCCTATCCTCACTTTTTGAGTTTAGGAAGGGTAGGGCTGCTTTGACTAATAAAGTATGGCAAAAATAACTTCTGATGATCTCAACTTGCTGTTAGAACTCTGAGTCTCATCTCAAGGTCATTCACCCCAAGGCTGCCATATTATAAGGAAGCCCAAGTCACACAGAGGTCCTCTGGGCTCAGTCTCTGCTTCATCCCATCCAAGGAACTAGATTTGGTAATACAGAACCCTCCAGATGATTCCAGTACCATCCATTGGAGTCACCCTCAGCCATTTGAACTTTTTCAGCTGGGATTCTAGACACCATGGAGCAGGGACAAGCTATGTTACTGTATCTGTCTGAATTTCTGGCCCATGGAATCTGTAAGCATAGCAAAAGTTTGTAATTTTAGGTCAAAGAATTTGAGGTGGTTAACTGCACAGAAGTTGACTGGAATATAGGGATATAGTGAAACTCCCACCCCCACAATCCTTCTCCAAACAGATGTTCTACCCATTCTCTGTGTGCCTGAAAATGTGTTACCTCCCCTGTGGATTCAACAGGGGGAAAGTTCTGAGATCTCATTGTTCATTGGGTAGGGGATGAAAACTCCTAGGACTCAGAGAAGATACATCTTAATGAGGGGCTGGGTAGAGGGGAGACTTGCAGCAGAGTAGCACTCGGGGGTGCAGACTATCTGGGGCACAGTGATGAAGGCTTTGGCATCTGACATTGCAGCAGGAGGCCTGAATGTGAGTTGTGGGTACAAAGGGAGAAAGTGGGCTAACACAAGTGTTAGGAGGGAGTATGCCAAATAGCCAAGGTCAGTGTCATCACCAATATGTCTGACTCCCATCAGCCCTGAGTCTAATATGTCTGACTCCCTTCAGTCCTATCCAAATCTAAAAATATCAGCTTCAATTCAGTCCTATTCATAAGCACCCAGCATCTACTAAACAAGAGGCAGGTTGTGGGAGAAAAATATACAGATGAGGCTATATACTGCATAACTTCATCAGTACATAATGTTACATACTGTAAGCTAAAGTCTGGGGAAATCCTTCTCCATCCTGGGTTCACTATCTGCCAGGTTCCTATTTAGAATTAGATATAAATGTTTTTCCAGGAATTGCAGCCACAAGAAGGCCAGAATATACTTGGCTTTGCCTTCTGCCAGTTGCAGGGGTCTCTAACTCTGGAGGGGAGAGGTGAGGCTTCCCCTCTTCTTGGGGCATCACATTCAGAGGAGGGTCAGGGGCTCTGAGAATAAATGTAGTCCTCAGTGGGGAGCCTCGGCAGCACCCTCTGGCTTATCCCCCAGCCCCTCACCCCCAGCTTTGCCAGCTGGCTGCAGAGGAGAGCAGGGGAAAGCCTCATTAAGCCACACAAAGCCTGTCTAAGAAGCGACAAAGTGGGTTGCAGCTGCCTGGAGAGCAGGCTGCGCCTGATTGCCGTGAGCCCACTCGGCGTGCGGCCATGCCTGCTGACACAGCCTGTTGTGCTGGGCACTTTATTATTGCGGATTCCCTTTCCACCCCACAGATTCCTCAGAAATTGCTAACATGTCTGTCTTGGGCCAGCCCGCCTAGAAATGTCACTGCAGCAGCAATCAGGCCCCGCTGCCATTTCACTCATTCACACACACAATCATTAAATACTCAAGGTCAGATCCTTCACTCACTGCTTAATACTGGCCAGGCCCCAGGCTGGGCCTTAGGCAGAGGCTGACAAGCCCACAAAATCTCAAGTACCCCCAGAGATTCTAATTTAATGGATCTAGTGGAGCCCCTCCCTGGAAGCTGTACTTTTAAAAGCTCTCCCTTGACATGAGATGCAGTAAGGCTGAAGACTACTGCCATGCAAAATGGGCTAATGTCTATTGAGCTCCTACTCTATGCCAGATCCTATAGATTATAAACTTGTTTGCTCCATCTGTGAATCAGCTAGTAGCAAGGAGCGAGACTGAAGTTTAGAGAAGTTAAAAGTAATTTGCTCATACCACGCCATACCCACTAGACTGAGTAAAAAAAAAAAAAAGAATTGCACTACTGTTAGGGGGAAATGATGTCCTGAGCTAATCCCATACAGGCTTTGTGGACTCCACCCCCACTCCAGACTAAAGCCATCAAGACATTGGGAAAGACAAATCCCATCACCACCAAAGGGAGGGTGGCTGGGACCTGAGGGTGGAGTTGGGCAGCCAGGTTGGATAAAAAACCAAACACGTGGGCCTTGGGGTCTCTCTGGCTCGCTATCGCTCCCCTCCTGGCTTCACCGCTCCTGGCTGGCGGCGAACTCTGAGAGCGCCATTCTGGGATTCCTGATCGGCGGATTGGGTAGGACGCATTTAAAACTTTGTCTCCCACTTTTCTCCCAGAGCTGTACATTTCCTCATTTCCCCTTCCCTTGTAAATAAACCTTTTATTAACCTTTCACGTGTGCCTGCAGTAGAGCATTGATAAGTCCTTTTAAGTGCGCGGGTGAGGACCCACAGTCAGGCACCCCATTTTGTATCGGGGTTGCTCTACAACACTACCAAGGAATGGCAAAGCAGCAGAGCAACTGGAATTTTCATTCATTGTTGGTGGGAATGCAAAACGGTGCAGTTGATACCATAAATTTCAGGTCCTCACATCTAGTTCTTCAGGCAAGAATTGACCCCAGGCTGTGGTGGCAGCACTGAGTCACGCCACTACACCACACGGTTTGGGGTTGGCGTCTCACAAAGCTGCAGCAGGAGCTTTACTGATGCTCAAGCAAGCAAGTGGAAAGAGGCAAATTTGTTTAGAGAAATAGAAATAAGAAAAAGTTCATTAAGGAGAAAAGGAACAGAGATAACGTGAGACTCCCACGCTGGTGGAACCAGGCCAGAGAGGAGCAAGGAAGCTGCTGAGTCCCGCCTCTGAATATGCACTTCAAATGTATCCCTTCTTTCCCTGATGTTCTAAATCCCCATCAGTCTCTTTGTGATTGGTTAGTTCTCCATGGTCTCGCTTGCTCTGTTTTAATGTCTCTGTGCCCAGAATTAATTCTCTGTGTCCCAGCCCTTATCTTAGAGTCCTTTTTCTTTGTTATCTTTGTTCCAGAATGTCCTGCTGCCCTTAGTCCTGGGGGTGCTTGATTAGTCCCCTTTGGAATTTGTTGCCCTTTTCTCAGGAGACTTCCTTATTGGTCTGGAGGCTTTTCCTCTTCTGTTCTCACCCTAGAAGCTATCCACTTGCTTATGACTCACAGCCACTCTGCGAAAGTTTGGGTCATGTCTTAGAGAGTGAAACATGTTTTTCATAGGACCTAGAATTTTACTCCCAAAATAAAAATGCATATCCACACACTTACAGTTCCACTGAAATGTTCATAGTAGCTTTACAGCCAGAAATCAATCTAAATATCCAATGGCCAGTGCACTAATAAAACAACTGGGCTGTATCCACCCGAGAGAATGTTCCTCACTAATACAGAGGGCAGAGTACTATTGCGTGCAAAATATGGAGCAACTTTAAAAACCTGTATCAGGGCAAAACAGAAAAGTCACAAGCAGAACAGATACTGGGTTATCCTATTTACAACAAGTTCTAGAATAGGCAAATTTGTCAATGGTGACAGAAGACAGAACAGGGGTTGGGTCCTGAGGAGTGGGGTGACTGCTAAGGATCATGAGATAGGGTAGAGCCGCTGCCATGGCATGTCAGCACAAGTGGGTCTGATTCTTAAGCTTCTCTGCTGCCCCCAGAGGGAGGACCATTAACCGCTTACTCAGGATGGAACTGGAAGCACAGGGGAGTGGACTCTTGGGGAGGAAGGAGGCAGGTTACAAGATAGCAGAGAGAACACTTGGGAAAAAGAGATCCTGACTTCCCAGTTGTGAATGAGTACTTGTCCTTTTGCTGTCTAGCACCCTTTTAGATGCTGGTTTGGAGAGGTGTTGTGTTCAGAGAGTGGGGTCCTTGGGTTACCTCTGAGAAAAGTTTCATCAGAATTCCCTTCTCAGCAACACTTGGCAAGTTTCCCTAAAAGGCCGAGGGAATTTTTTAGTTTATATCCAAAAAGGCAGATTTATTATAAAAAGGGAAGTAAAGGACACTTGCACAGACACACGTGGGCAGAAAGAGCCACCCCTGAAAGGGACAGGCTTGATCAGAGACGCCTGCATAGTCACAGGCGGGCAGCCTTGGGAGGAGAGCTGCTTCGGCTGCTTTGCAAAGGGAGAAGTTAATGAAAAGAACACCTGCATAGTCACAGGGAAGCAGGAGAACTGCCCTCCCAGTGTGGAAATCGCACTGATAAAGTGTTCTTTTTGGGAGGGGTTCATTCCTCTCTGGGATTGTTAACTGCTGTTAAATTATTTCTAGGGTTGGTACCTAAGTATTTTTTCTATATTTGGTTTGACTCGGTAGATTTGAAAGGACAGGTGATTTTCTTCCTATGGTCCCCAATCTCCATATCCCCAGTCAGCACCTCAGGATACTTTTCTGTAACTGTTTAATGACTATCTTAATCATTTCTACCTCCATCTCCAGCTTCTGGTTTTGTGACGTCTACTTCCCAAATTTTCTATTCCTAGTCTCCATCACTTTCTTCTAGCAGAAAAGAATAAGAGCTTCCATGCTGGAAGATGAAATAATTTTTATTAAGGATGGTGGTAGAAAAGTTCCAAATTCAATCCTCTGGGGAAGTCTGTTAAAAGTGTCCATTCCGGATTAAAGAACTAGACATAAGACCTGAAACCATAAAATACATAGAAGGAAATATAGGCGAAACACTACGGGATTTGCACATCAAAGACATCTTTACAGACACATCACCCAAAGCAGTGATAGTGAAGACAAAGATAAACAGCTGGGACTACATCAAATTAAAGAGCTTCTGCACAGCAAAAGAGACAATAACAAAAACAAAGAGAATCCCCACCAACTGGGAGAACATTTTTGCACCCAACACTAATGATAAAGGACTGATCACAAAAATCTGCAAAGAGCTGATGAGACTCAGCAACAACAAAGAAAATAATCCAGTCAAAAAATGGGCAGAAGAGCTAAAAAGAAACTTCTCTGAAGAGGAAATGCAAATGGCCAACAGACATATGAAAAAATGTTCAACATCACTTGCAATCAGGGAAATGCAAATCAAAACTACCATGAGATACCATCTCACACCAGTGAGAATGGCACATATTAAAAAAACTAGCAACAACAAATGTTGGCGAAGATGTGGAGAAAAAGGAACTCTTCTGCACTGTTGGTGGGAGTGCAAACTGGTCCAACCACTATGGAGAGCTGTGTGGAGATTTCTGGACCTACTAAAGATAGAGCTTCCATATGATCCAGCAATTCCACTCCTAGGTATTTACCCAAAGGACACAGAAACATCAATTCCAAAGAGCACCTGCACCCCTATGTTTATAGCAGCACTGTTTACAATAGCTAAGCTTTGGAAACAACCCAAATGCCCAAAAGTAGATGACTGGATCAAGAAGATGTGGTACATATATACCATGGAATATTACTCAGCATTCAAAAAAGATAAACACATGCAATTTGCAGCAACATGGATGGCGCTGGAAGGGATCATGCTCAGCGAAATAAGCCAAAAAGAAAAAGAAAAATACCGGATGGTCTCACTCATAGCAGGAATCTAGAAAACTTAAATAAGGGACCAGGAAAATGAATATAAGAAAGTGAAAATCAAAATCAACAAAAAACTATGAACCAGAGACACTTTTTGGGGGGTGGGGGGTGGGAGGGGAAGGATTGGGGTCAGAATGGGGCGTTTGCAATTGTATGGGGAATATAAAAATAAAATTTAAGATTAAAAAAAAATGAAAAATGATGTAAGAATTATATAAAATAAAATAATTTTAAATTAAAAAAACTAAAAAAAAAAAAAAAAAGTGTCCATTCCCTGTTAAAAACAAGACAACAGGCCCCAAATGGAGTCATTTTACTAAGTGCCAGGTCCCCAAATCAAGACCTAGTAACAGTTTCGGTCTCAACACTAACTGGAATGTTGAGCCAATCCTCAATCTCAAGCCTAATCAGCACCAGCTAGGTGATCTGGGCCAGGCCCCAGGCATTCTCTAAAGGAAGTGACTTTGTAATAACTGGCTTACTCTTTGCCTAGTATCACTTCCTTGTTCTGGCTCCCTCTGCCTATAAAAGGTTTTCATTTTGCACAGCAGCTTGGAGCTCCTTTCTGTCTGCCAGATTGGATGAGGCCTGATTCATGAATCATTGAATGAAGCCAATAAGATCTTTGAAATATACAGTTTGAATTTTGTTTTTTTAACACTCCCAATCTATCAAAACAGTTCCACAGCTATGAGACTTGGACATCTGCATTCTTAAAAAAAGCTTTCCAGCAGATTCGATAGTCCTGGATGAGTTTCCTCCCGGCTCAGCAGCACTTCACACAGAGCTGCATTGCCTCAGGATATTCTGTTTTCTCTCCAACTGCAATAACATTTGAGCTGGGAGAGTTTCCTAAATCCAACATCAAAACAGGCCCCAGAATTGAGCAAGCCCTCAAGTCTTCCCCGGAGCTATCACCCCACTGCCCATTGTATAAAAAGTAACCTCTGTGGTCAAAGGCCTGTGATCAATATTCATAGCACAGCCAGTCTCCAGACAGAAGCAGTATTTCCCCAGAAAGAGCACCAAGGACACAGTCTCTAGGTCTCCCTTTCCTTAAAAAAAAAAAAAAAAGGGTAACAATTACAAGCAGATTACAGCAAGCAAAATACCTTGAACTATGAATTGTAGATTGTTATACATAAAAGAAGAAATGGTGTGTTTTTAAAGCCTTCATCGATTTCTGGGAGAATCAGATTAGTGTATAGGAAATTACAGACCCGGAAAAGCACTGCTGAAACTCCAAGTTCAGGTTCATGAAGTCGTTTTATGAAGAGTGCAGCATGACAATTCTTTGATTTTGCAAAGCTGTATTTCTTACATGCAAAAAAGCAGAAGTGGAAACGAGTAAGGGAAAGAAGTCTGTACATCTCGCTCCCGGGGTCTGCCCTCCTCACCTTCCTGTAACCTGGTACTCTTATGGCGCAACCCCAATGTGAAATGGGTTGGCCTGAGTGTGGGTCCTCACCTATGTGCATAAAAAAAAAAAAAAAAAAAACTTATAATGAGACCTAGCTGCAGACACACACAAACAGGTTAATAAAGGGTTTGTTTATAAAAAGGGTAAAAAAAGAGAGAAATAACCCAGGGTGAAAAAGAGATAAATTGGTGAATGTGCCCTGCAGTTCCACTTGTTATAGGGCAAAAATGTACAACTCAGGGAGAAAATAGGGAAATAAAGTCTTTAATGCGTCCTACCCGATCCGCTGACCTGGAAACCCAAAAAGCACTCTCCGAGCTGGCCGGACGCTGCTAGCTGGCGGGGAGCCAAAATGGGGGACCCCTCCAAAGCCCACGTGTCTGGCTTTATACCAGCCTGGCTGCTTAACCCCACCCTCAGGTCCCAGCCACCTTCCCTTTGGTGGTGATGGGATTTGGAGTTCCCAGTGTCTTTGGTTTTGGCCTGGGGTGGGGGTGGAGTCCACAAAGCCTGTATGGGATTAGCTTTAGGACATCCTTTCCCCCTAACACACTGAGCTGGAGCTCCAATAGCTTGCTGAAGGCTGACGAAAAACCACCCGGTAGATCCACACATCTGGTTATATACCAAGCCTGGCTGCTGACCTCCACCCTTAGTTCCCAGCAATCCTCCCTTTGGTGGTGATGACATTATGGGATTTGCCATTCTTGGTGCCTAAGTTCTCTTTGGTCTGAGGTGGGAGTGGGGTCTACAAATCCTGAGTTTGTGGAGTTCATTCAGGACCTCCTCTTCCCCCAACAGTACTTACCTATGTACTTACAAACCGACCTTAGATTTTACATGACTAAGAGGACTTGCAAGCCAAAGGCCTCAGGGGTTCCAAAGACCCAATGAAAGGAGAGAAACCTGGAATAAAAGAACCTAATCTCCATCTAACAAGAACACCTTCAAAGTAAACACGGTGAAAATATATGCTGAATGAAGCATATGGCTATTACTCTTAGAGTGAAGGCAGATTCCTCAAGGCCTGTCTGAACAAGATAAATCCACCCTCTCCCTTCTCACCTCATTGTCTCATTTCCCTCCTCTCCTCCATCTCTTTTAGCCTCTCCTGCCACAGGGCATTTGCCCAAGCTTCTCCTGCCCCCACCCCCACCCTTGGCCCCCAGGGATTTTCCCCTTTTCATTCTTTATCTGGTTAACTTCTACTTCTCTTTCAGATATCTAGTATCCCTTCTTCCAGGGCAGCTTCCCAGGCTCACACCCTATTTAATCCCCTTGGTAGCATGGATCATCATGGCCATCTCACGATTGTGAGGTTATTTGACAAAGCTCCAAGAGAGAAGAAACTTCAGTTCTATCTGTTCCCCTCTACAAAAATTATGAGAGCCAATTGTGGCATATAAAAATGCAAAAATGAATAAATGAGTGATCATCTAGTGCAGGTTGCTGACCTTGAAGATGTTGCAAAGACACAGAAGAACCCATCTCAAGTGAGTGACTGAGCTGAGATCAGGACTAAGTGCCTCTCAGCCCTGAGCCCAGATCTCTTTCTCTGATGCCGCCAGTCCTTCTAAATAATATGACTCCACTGGGAAAAAAAGAAAAAGAAAACAAGCCAAAAGAAAATCAGAGAGAGTTTTCCACTCAAGGAACATTTTTGTGCTCAGACAGAAAGGATAGTGCACAAAAGAAATCATGAAAAGAAGCAAGGGATATCATCAACAAAGTGCTTGATATGAATAATAATGAACAAAAACATTCCTGCTTATTGTTTATTCTAATTTTGAATTTTAATGAATAGCAGGGATGGTAATTACTCAATTCATATGTTTATATAAAACCAACACATGAAACCTCACAGTTCGATATTTATGAAGTGTCAGGTTGCCTTAAATACTCAGCTTTGCAATTAGAAGGGGAGCTATTCATTAACATTTTAAACTAGATAAATAAAGAATAGAGTTATTTATTCATTGCAAATTTTAAAAACTGGAAATTATACACTCGTCTTTTGGGTGTATCCTTATCATTCAATTAGCCAGGAGTCAAAATGCTACTAAGAAACATGTATCCACACACTTAGAACAGATGTAACATCTATTCACAAATGGAATGATTTAATCAGGTTAACGATTCAGATTAGTCCTTCTGTTTTGTGCTGGGGATCCTTTGCCCGCTGCCAGGTGATGTAGACAGAGCACTAACTTTAGAGTCAGCAGGAGCTGGGTTGCCATGGTTTTTCTTCTGGGTGACCTGTGGCCACGTGCTCACCCATTCTGAAATCAATTGCTTTGTCTATAAAATGGGATTATGATCTTGCCTCACAGGGCTGTTGGGAGCCATGAAAGGATAGGAAGAACAATGAGCAGCTCCGGGTAGGTATCTCAGGAGTTATGGTGTGGCCAGTTTCCTGACCCAGCTGTGACCCAACTGTATGGAATCAGCATCTAACTTTCTGCAGGTTGTGCTCTTAGATTCAGCAGCAAAGTCAGGGTATTAAGAGTTGTTACCCACATGCTAGTGATATTTGATGGTGCTAGGAGACTCTCAATTTGAAGATCGAAGACCAGGATTTTGCTAGGAAAGCACTCTGAACACCAGGTCAGGACCACTGTGTTGCACTCATCACTGGATTCACAGGGCTTAGAACCCAGGCTATAGTAGGTGTTCACTGAAATTTATGAATGAATGATAGCCTCATTACCATTATGGTACCAGCACCTCCAAATGCTTCCTGTAATGCTCAGCCTACCTCTCTTTCACACAGGTGCCAGCGTTCCCACCTCTCTCCACCCTCCCCACCCAAGGTATTGGTGGCACCCAGAGGAAGCCTCAGCTGCATCTTTCCCACCGGGGCCTTCCCCTGACAACCGAGGACTCCACCCTGTTCCCCACTTAGTCTAGTTTTCAGATAGGTCCGGTAGGTAAGAGCCCCATGGTTGACAGTACCACATGGGGCGTGCACTGCTACTGCCCTGCCCTTCTCAGGAGAGATGGGCCTCTTACATCTCTACTCAGAGATCTGGGGCTTGGAAGTGCAGTATTTGCCGTGTCCTCGCCAAATGTGAGATGGGATTGCTTCAACCCCCTGCCATGCTTACTGGCTGTCCACTCCCAGCCCTCTGTCCAGATCTAACTATGATATCCTTGCCCCACATCTCTGCCAGTTTCAGAGACTCTCTCTGGAAGCTTTGGCCCCTTCCCTGCTGGTGAGCGGGCAGCATGCTCTACCACGAGCAATGTCCACTCTGAATGTGGGACTCACCAGCCCTAAGGTAGATAGAGCTATTGACTTCCCCCCGCCCCGTCCCAGACATTTGACAGAATCTATTTTCTCTTACTTGGCAAACTAAGTAAGAGAGATAAATTGTAAGCCACCCGGTCCCTACTGCCCACCTCCCCAGCTCTCTGGACATAGCATTTCAGTCCATAGAAGGGAGAGGTGGTAGAGGCATCTCAGTCTAGGCCACAGCGCTAACCAATGTTTTGTGGAACAGGACAGCTGTGAATGCCACTATGTTAAGCGTGTGTAAGGCAGGACTGGACACAAAGTGCAGGTTCTCTGATCCCATGCAGACCGGGTAAAGGAGGAGTCAGAGTCCTCAGTGGTTTTGCAGGTCTTTTATTGGGGTTCACCAGGCATATGGCAGGCAGGGGTGCTGGCTGGGGGGCTGGGAGGCTGAGCTCTCTGGAGTTCGTTCTGCTGCTTCTCGGCTTCTCTTTCGGCTTCGGCTTCGGCTTCTACTGCTGCTGCTTCTCCTGGCGTCCCCGTAACGCCACCCTTAAAAGCCCAGTCCTAGCCCAGGTGAATCCCATCTACTTATGCCCACACCCTATTCCAGGTGCCCGCCATCAGGCATACATTCAGGACAAGGATCCATCATCTATCCTGATGGCAGAAGGGCAGAAAAGCCTGACATTTTCTTTGCCCTACAGCGTGTCTCTTTATTCTGAGATTTGGGGTCTGGGGCATTAATGTGCCTGAGGTCACCACCCCTCCCAGAGTGAGACAAGCCTAGAGACAGTAAATGAATGCCTGCAAGCATGTCTTTCACAGGCAAACCACCCAATCCAGACTTGACATCTGGTGACCTCATCTTTGTGGCCTGTCTTTGTGGCAGCATTCCTCTGCCTTCATCATCCTAGGGCAGGTGCCACACAACCTGGGGTAGTCACCATTCCCTAGTTTACAAGACATACAACTAGCCATCCTGACTCTGCTTGTCTTAACTCACCCATTCCTACCCCCAATAAAGTCTCCTGCCCAAGCCTCCCCCTCACGCCTCTACCTTCTCACCACCCCCAAACTTCCCTGCTGCGCTCTGTGGCGTGATGTGTTCCCTCTCTTGGGATCTGTGACCATCTTTCTTTCCCTGGCTATCCTCTCCTGATCTGTTGGCCTCACCATACCTGAAAATAATGACACCTACATTTAAAAATAGACATTCATATTGCTCTTATCTAAACCCTAAAAAGTCTAAGCTGACCTTTCTGAAAAGGGTGAAATCTTAGAAACTGACAGCATGAGCTGAATAATGAGCTGATGCAATAGATGCACTACAAGGACACAGAGTGAGGAAACACCTTTTGGATGCAGATGGGGACTCATGGGATGGGGGTGGTTAGAAGCCCTCCATAGCAGAGGGTGCTTATAGTAACTGCAAGGTGAGCCAACCCCCCCACCCCCCAGCAGAATGAAAAAAAATGAACCAACCTGAGGATCGGGAATAAAGGTCACCCCAGAGCACATGAGGCTCCTCCAGTGTCACTGGGGGAGGTGGGGGTGCATGCTTGCTTGTAACAAAGGTGCTGTTGGGGCTGAACTGTATCCCCCTGAAAGTCCTAGGTTGAAGTCCTAGCTCTCAGTACCTCAGAATATGACAGTGTTTGTAGACAGCCTTTTTAGATTTAATTACGTTAAAAGGAGGTCATTAGGGTTTGTTCTAACCCAGGCTGACTGGTGTCCTACGGAAGGAGGACATGGGCCGGGACAGAGGGAGATGCTGTGAGACACGCAGAGACAGCCGTCTGCAAGTCAGAGGGACAGGCCTCGGAAGACATGGGAAGCCAGCCCTGCTGACACCCTGGTCTCAGATATGTAGCCTCCAGAGCTGGGGAACAGTCCATTTCTTTTCAGTGATTCTGATAGGGGGAAAGGTTGTCCCGAGCAAACTCCATACAGGCTTTGTGGACGCCACCCCCACGACACTGCGAACTAAAAATCCCATGATCTCCAAAGGGAAGGTTGCGAGGACCTGCCGGCGGAGTCAAGCAACTAGGTTCTCGGTTTGGGTATTTAACTGGCCAGGGGTCGGGCGTCGGGGGGCTTGGCCCGGAGGCGTGCTCGGTTTTTTCGCCAGCTCGGCGGGTCATTGGGATTCCAGGTCAGCGGAACGGGTAGGACGCATTTACGAAGTTATCTCCCTTTTTTTTTTCTCCCTGAGTTATTCATTTCCCATTCATTTCTCCCCTCCCCTTGTCAATAAACCTTTTATCAACCTTTTGTGTGGGTCTACAGTTTAGCATTAATAAGTCCCCTTTAAGCACGTGGGTGAGGACCCACAGTCAGGCAACCCCATTGTATATCGGGGTTTGCCTGGTAACAATTCCATCCATGATACTTCGTTACACCAACCTGAACAATGAAGGTATCATTCTCTCTCTCCTTTCTCTTTTGAGAACGGGGAGAAAGGGTTCTTTAGCATAGTAGAATGTATTACTTTTGCTTGTTTGTTTGTTTGTCTGCTTGTTTCACCCAGACAGCCACTAGGCTTGTTCACAGTCAAAATTAGATGCGGACAGCAGCTGCAAGTGAAGCCGCCACATCAAAACATGGGGATGAACAGCAGGTGTCTGAGCTCCTGCCCACAGAAGCTCTTCTCTCTCCCAATGCCCACATCCCTTGCCCACAATACTGCCATCATCAAAGATGCTTTTGAAGTTTAGAAACCCTGAATCATCCATAAATTCAAAGCTTGAATGAACCCCATCATGCTGTGGCTATGTTGGATGATCAAGTCGAGTTAAAAGCATGAATCAAAGCTTTTTCAGGTATATGCAAATGAGGTCATCAGATTTGCGGAGCCTTGGGAGTTCTTGAAAATGCAGGATCAGAATAAGAAGAGGCTTGTACCCTCCCTCCTTCTCGGGACTGCAAAGTTTTTAGGGAGAGAAACACAGAATGTGGGTCTAGTTGGACCGGCATAGCAAGGTAAAGGTCAAAATCTTTGGTATGTATTTAGAGAATGTAGGGTAGTGGCCAGACTTCAAATCTAAGACAGTAATTCCTTAGTGGCTGCCAATCAGGGACACACAGGAATACTGGCAGGTCACTTGGCACAGGAGGAACAGAGGCGTTGGAATCGGAACACCTGACTCCCGTCCTCTGGTTATTTATCTGAGTCATTCATCCTCCACAAACATCTGTTTCCCAATCTAAAAACAATTAACATCACTCCATACTCATCATTCACACTGTTGAGAGGTTCAAACAAAAAAATCATTTTGAAAACTCTTGAGAACTCTGAGTCCCAACAAAAGGTAGGGACCCCTCACTCTGAAAGGATATCATACCTTCCTGCACAGGGCAACAGCCACTTGAAAATCACACAGAGATACTGTCAGCACTACCTTCCTGCTCTATTTCAGCTTTGACTTTTATTTTAAAGTAATTTTAGACTCAGGGGACAGATCTAATATAGCCTGCAGGCAGTACCCCCCAATGTTAACATTTTGTGCAATCACAGTAAAATTATCAAAACTAAGGAATTAGCATTGCTACGATGTTACTAACTAAACTGCAGACCTTATCAGGAGCTCCCCAGAGTTTGCAATGACAGCCTTTTCTATTCCAGGATCTAATCTCGATCCCAACATGACATTTGGCGGCCATCTCTCTTTAGTCTCCTCCAACCCATGACAAGCCCCTCCTTGTTTTTTTGGATCTGAGACTCAGTTATTTTGTAGACTTGCTCTCAATTGGGATTTGGCCAACATTTTCTCATGACTAGACTGAAGTTATGAACCAGCAGGAAAGGTGTGAGCAAGGTGACATGCCCTTTTCAGTGCCCCATATCCAGAAGCATCTGATGTTGTATGTTTTATAATAACAAGGTGTGAAGCTCAGTCAACTTGGTTCAAGGTGGTATTTCCACAGTAAAGTTACTATTTCTCCTTTTTAATTTATACGTATCCATTTTTGGCGAGATAATTTGAGATTCTGCAAATGTCATAATTTTCCCTTAAATGTTTGCCCACTGATCTTATTGCCCCTCAGAGAATCTTGCTTCAGCAATTATTAATGTGGTATTTTAATGGTGATTTTATATTTTCCTCACTCTATTTTCTTCTACAGTTATTATTTGGAATTCTTCTGTAATCTAGAATCACTTTTGTTCCATATTTATGAATTTATATATTTATGTATTTACTTATTTATTTATTTCATTATGTGTTCATATCGACTTGAACTCCTGTTTATATCATTTGTTATTTAATGCAATACCAGTTATGGCCACTGGGGGCTCCATCCGCATTCCTTTCCGTGGCCTGTCACCATGCTCCATCTTGGTTCCCTTTTGTTTGTTCAGTTGGTTGCTGGGTTGCTTCGTTGGGATTGTTTTGTTTTTAGCACTTTCTTACTTCTTGGTACCACAAAATCCTCTGGGGTCATCCTACATTTTGCCTGCTTAGCGCTACAATCAGCTACTACTTCACAAGCTCTACATTTTATCAAGGAGTACTCAAACATCAAAAACCCACTGCAAAAAAAAAAAAAAAAAAAAAAAAGGAAGTAATTTATGTTGGAAAAATAAAAATATGGGTTTATTTTATTTTATAGGTTTCTCCATCTTCTCTCACCTTCATCACTTCCTCCCAGGACCAGGTAGTCTCATTAAGAGGCTCTTATGGACACCCAGCATGAGGGAGGCTGTGGGTCCACAAGATGATGTTATCTAATGCCACCCCCTACACACAAAGACTTTTCAATCTTCTGGGAGATAATTTTAGCAACTATGCTCCAAACAAACAGATTGGAATACCCAGTAATAAAAAGGACATCAAACATTTTTACTTAGTCCATGAAGACATCCACTTGATTTTAGATTCCGTGCTCTGAGACAATAACTTAGCATATGGGATAGGCTAAATGATGGTCCCCCAAAGTTACCCACAGCCTAATCCCTGAAGCCTGTAATACATTACCTTACATGACAAAAGGGGAGGTGCAGGTGTGATTAAGTGAAAGATCTTGAGATGGAGGGTTTCCTGGATTATCCAGGTAGGCACAAGCATCCTTGTAAGAGGGAAGAAGGAAGACCAGTCAGAGAACTTGATAATTTGTTACAGCAGCTGTAGGAAACTAATGCAGCATATAAAACATGTGACTTCAGGTGGCCACAAGTTTTCGGTCACCTATTATTGTCTGAGTCATCAGGCAGATTTAGAATCACAATTTCACATGACTGGGAGACATCTGCCATGATGTTGGCATGAGAAAGACAGCTCCTTCTCAACGTCATCCAATGGAAAAGGACCAGGACATTTCAGAGGGGGCAGGGCATATCCAGGAGAATGTCTGTGTTTAGGGAGCAGGAAGCTTGCATGACTCCTGACCTTTCACCCTTAGTCACTTGCCCTCTTGTAGCACATAGGACCTGCCGGCACCATCAAAAGAGGAACTTCACATTGAACACCAGGAAAGACTGGTATGTGCAATACCTATTCTAATTCCCCCCTGTCCATGGCTGCCTCTTTTAACCCTTTTTGGGGCAGGGAATAAAGCCCTGCATGTGGCTAAGCTACTGGAGGAAGGCATTGGAGGCACTCTGTCCTTTCGCAGTCTAGTCTCCTAACAACATTTCAACACATTGGAAGGGAGGGGAAAGGAAATAAGGTCTTTTCAACACCATTCTGATATCTAGGCTGCTGTGAAATGCCAACTTGCCTCATCGATGCCTGCTGCCTCTGAGCTCTGTGTTTTCCTTTGGTGAAAGATCTGTTTTTGTATATTGAGATATATAAATACCCAGAGTTCCAAGCCTACCTCATCACAACTTGGATAACATAAGCTAATGAAAGGAGGCAGATCCATAAGGACCCCCTGATCCAGTCTATAGGTGAGAAATTCTTAGGGAATGGAACAAGTTTGTCTGTGTTTTGCCTTCATGTTATAGGATTTCTTCTGCTTTTAAAAAGGCTGGGGGCTGTTCACTGTTACAGATCAGATTGTTGGTTTGATGTGGTTCAACAGTGTACATGTCATCCCAGCTGATACTCTTTCCTATTTCAAAGACTGTGTGAGTAGCTCTAATTCCCATTTGTACACTGGGAGATCAAATATGAATACTTCCCGAGGAAATGAGAATAAAATAGGCTGCCCAGAGTTGCTCCTGTGCCCCAATTATATTCCATTTTCAGGTTGTGTTCTACTTCTTAAAATGATAGAAAATTGTGGAGTGTTTCTAATCTTTGCAGTGTGGATTGAATCCATCTTCCCTGAATTGTTTTAAAGTGGGCTTGCATTAAGAAGGGCTTTCAAAATAGACAAGTAGCTGGTCTGGTGGGTTTGAGACCTGGTCTACTAGAAAATGCTTTGTTTTGCCAAAAATATCACCAAATCAAGTCAAAAGCAAATTGCATCCATTTTGAGTCCTAGGGATCTGTGATTATTTCTTTCCTTTCAAATGAGAGAGGGAAGCAGCATTCATTAAATATCTAAAGTGTTCCCTGCACTATGTTGGGAGTTTACCTATTTTATCTCACAGCTCAAGACAGCCTGCTTTTCTTCCTATTAAGTGCAAGAAAGTAGAGATGCACTTTGTTTCAGAAACTATTGATGTTTTCCTGAACTGGCATGTAAGACCAGGTAACATACAGTGATGAAAGCCATGGGTGCTTCAGAGTTGAATTAGAATCTCTGCACAACCATTAGCTCTAGGGCTTGTTACATAACATTTTTTGGATTGTTTTTATAAAATGGACATAACAATATCTAACTTTTCTGGCCATGATAGTGGATATAGTGGATATGTGTGTGTATATCCATATACATGTATGTTAAATGCCAGACCCCTGTAGGTGTTCCATAAATGATAACAAGCATTATTCAATCTGTAAGTAACTATCAATTTAATGTTCAACCAAATCGTCAGGGGACTGGATTGTATCCTAGCCAAGAGGACACATAACACCAACTACAACAGGCAGCAGAAGGGAATAGGTCTGAGAAATTTGTCCTCAAATTGAGCCCAGTGGCTGAGGATTGTTATCTCCTGAGACTGGCATCTTTTTGGGCAAACGTTTACTTAGGTCACATTTTAAAACCTTATAAGGACATTTGCTTGGTCTTGTCTTGGTGAGAACGTCTCTGTTTGTCTTTGGTTTCCTGGAATCGGAGGTTCTATCTGCTCCTTGGTGATGGCTGGGTGATGACTGGTGCTTGGCCAGGACCCCACGTCATGAAGCTGCACAAACACCTCCCGACAGACCGCAGCTCTCCCTCCCTCTAGGCCCTGGGCTCTCCTCCATCCCCACTGCTCGCCAGGCCCAAACCCATCTCTTGCTTTCTCACTCTCCTGCTAACTTGTGTGCTTACCTAATTAACTAGCAGAGCTCTACCAGACACATCTCCAGATAGCAGTGGCCACTTCGGGGAGCTTTTGACAGGAACAAGAACATTCATTTGAAAGGTGTCTGAATACAAAGCAAAAAACTCCTCAAGGGGAGATTGTCTTGCTTGTCGACAAGAGAAATCCCTTCGTCTAATCTAGGAGTCATCCCTGGCCTTCCTTTCAGCACTTGGGAATTAATAATTGCTGACTTTCTAATTGTTTGGGCTGATAAAACTGTCAAGTACACACAAGTTATATCAAAACCAGCTGCACGCCACTCTCTTTTGTGAGCACATATGTCAAAATCTGTTTTTCTAAATCCAAACTCTCTGTCTTCTCTGTAGAAAAACATAATTAGCCTTTTGCAGTGATAATTTCCTATTTGTACGAGGCAGGAGCTCTCTCTCTGGCTGAACAACTAAAGACCTAAAAAAATTACATTTCTATATATTTTTTTAAATTCGGTTAGGTCAACACTCTAGCAATATCAAACTTAGATAAATACTGAACAATGTCTTTTCAAAAAGAAAAGTATTAAGGGGCTTTTCTTTTCTGGAACCCTGAAAAGTTTGTTTTATTTTTTAATATAAATAGTTTTTGATGCTATAGTTATGAAGTAAGAAAGAAGGGCTTTATCTCCAAAATAAAAGACAAGTTAGGGGTATGATTCAATCTTTAAAATTTCGTTTCCCTATAAAAATACTGATAGCATGTAATTTTATTAGTACAAATACGGAATTGAATGTTTCATACTTAATCTATCTACATTGCAAACATTGGTTTTATGTGTAATTTAAGTTACTATCTCCATAGCCAGTCTAAAATTATTTGGATAAAATTATTCCCACCAAAATGAAATGATGTTGATACCTAAAATTAACAGATGTTAATTTTTTAAGTTCTTAAAATGCTACAAATCATAAGCACTTAATATGTTAGTCAAATTATAATTATCTGAACCATAACTAACTTGATGACCTTAAACACATATTTAAGTAGTTCAAAATGACCTCTTAATGCTTGAATCCCGCTAGGATTCTATTTCCTACATGAGGCATTCGAATCATTGGTCACTAGACATAACTTACCCTTACTTCTTAAAATAGCAATAGATTAACAAATTATGCAATTATTTTAGACCATTTTACATATTTACATTTCCTTATTCAATCTTCTCTCATGCAAATTATTTAAATGAAATGAGTGTCTATAGAAAAAATGAAGTACATGATGCTGGAGTTCCTATAACTAGTTTTCTTTTTTATTTGAGAAAAAAAGCCCACCCTCTTTTTATTCATGATTTTTGCAGAAGTGCTGGAGTCTTGTTTGGATACTCCTGATTTAATATGATGTATTGATGGTTCATACTTAAAAAGAAAAACTGCCAAGAGACTGTGCTATACACAACTGAATTTACTCTTGAAATTTAAGCTTCTCAGAGAAGTTAAATCAGTTTAGATACCTAAATAAATTGCCTCACCCAAACCTACTAACTCATAAGAGATAAAAGAACAAATATGTACCCTATCAGAGGTAAATGATTTGAGGTTAATCCATGACTTAAGTGACTTAAAACCAAACCAAAAAAAGATTTTATGGCCACTGCTGGAACCCCATAGAATGGACACAGAGTTGGTCAACTCTTGTTGTAATAGATGATGCTTTCAGTCCCTAGAAAGCCTGTGTCCCACTAGGATTCTATTTCCTAAATGAATATTAGACTTATGACTGCCTCACACAATTTGCCCTTGTGTGGGGGTAGATATTTGATTAGACTAGTAGATATTTCAAACTACCTCCTCTCCCAGAAACCTCTGGAATAGTGTCACATAGGACACTCCTAGGAGGAATAACAGGTGTTTCTTCAGGCCAACTCTCTTAGTCGAAATTTCCACAGTATCTGTACCTGGTCATGGACTTTCACAGGTGTCATAAATAACACATATGCTCTGGAAAATCCATTAATGCATCTAAGTCCATTGGCCAGAGTTGGCAGGTACAGTCCCATAGCACTGAATTTCCTCTAAGCTTGTACCACCTATGTTAATACTCCAGGGCAAGTGAAAAATTCCAAGACTAGAAGAAAAGAAAAAGCCACCTGGGTCTCTAAAATTGATCCTGCTGGATCCTGGGAGATATTTTCATGGCCTGGGTTTTATAATCTAGACCTCTTGCTTTGAGACAAGGACTAATATCCCCTGGTTTCTGGTCATCGTGTTGCGGTTGTCTGATGTGTCCTTCCAGATTCTGACCTGCTCCTGTGAAGCCATTGTCACGTTAGGTAACTCAACAATTTACTTACAATAGGAGGGAAAGGAGGGACTGACCTGAACTGATTACAGATAGGTTCAGGGGCACATTCTTGATTCTATCAGCAAAATCTCAGCAGTCTGGATGTCACAGATCACTACACTGTATTTGTCTTTGCCTAAACAGGTAGAACAGGAAAGCAAAAGGTGTCCTAAAGTCCGAAGACCAGTTTGCCACTTACAGCTTGGCCTTGGAGAGGTCAGGTTCTGGTGTTGCTCACCACAGACTATGGTGTTGCCTGCTGGACAGCAGCAATTTCAGAGAGCAGTGACATCAGACAAAGTTACCTGTGATGACCATGAAGTCAACAATAACCAAGTTCACCCCATAATTGTGCCTCAGCCTATGAAAACCATCTTGTACAAAACCTTCCATTCCAAGATAGTGGGAGTGATGGCCTGTCTTCACCCTGACAGCTTTGACCTTGCTCTTGCCTATCCTGCTTCCACATGAGCGTGATCATGATAACCTATCATGGAATTGCCTCCTCTTCCTGGGGGCATCCAATCCAAAATAAAGTCAATCTTCCCTACAATTTCCCAAAATTACCCAATCAAAGCCCAAGTCATGTCAGTCCCTTCCAGCACCCTCTACTGAGGTGACCCTGATTTCCCCAGGGGGTTTCTCCCTCATCTCCATGAGCAATAATCCCAACATGTTCAGCCACCGATGTGTTCTGGTTTGCCTTTGGCTAGAGAGCATTTATGCCCAAATCTTTGCCACAGAGACAAATAACAAAATAATTAATAAAAGCCTTTCAAGTTTAAAGCCATCCTATTAGGATAAACTTTTATTTTACAAGCTAGACTAGAAATACTCAGTAAAGGAAACAATAAATGTGCTTATAGCCAAAGAAGTTTTTTTACTTACTTTTCAGTGGATGCTGTGATATGTAAATTCCAGTGGACACTTTTCAAAGAAGCTAGCAATCTTTTTATTAAAAAATGACAATACTTATAGTTCACTGGAAATTATAGCCTTTGCAGCTATTTATAGTCATGGTGAAAATATTTGGATATTCACTTAAAAATGAACAAGGAGTGATAAAGAAGTTAGCTGCTCCACAATGCCTCAGTAGGGCATGTCAACAATTGAAGAACGGAAGTTCAGGAAGTCTCAATATAATAATGCCCCCTCCATGGATCTTACTGGCAACACTTGCAAATCCACATATTCATCTTTCATTTCAATCAATCTTTTTGAAGTTTACTAACTGATGACCACGAGGACTGGCATATTCCCTCTGCTGTTGCAGGTCTCCCGTCTCTTACTTTACTTTCACAAGACCCTCCCCATCCCCACCACTGACTATGAAAAGAATCCTGTGTGTAAGAGAAAGCCTGTCATTTGATGTATTAGGAAACATGCGTGGTGGTTACCCAAGTAGAGTTTGGTGAGCCCTTCTCTCCTTTGTTTCAAAAATGAAGTCTGGGTGAAAGGGGATTTTCAAAATCATCTTAAGGGATTCTTTAGCAGAAAGCTTTAAAGGCCACTGGTCCAGTTTGTAAGCTGGTTTTTGGCCATGGTGGGCCTAGAGCCTGTGGAGAGGATGACTTGTGACATGGTCTCAATGGAGGACTGGAGTGGGACTTGTGGATTAAGTTGGGGCAGGAGCTGATGCTCTACCTAGCAGTTAAGGATAAAAGGGGAGACACGGGGTGTGACAAGTGGAGAGGGAAGAAGTGTTGGTCTGGTTCGAAAGAACTTCATGCAGGATATATACGAACTGCAGTTATACTTGCAGAGCTCTTGCTAAAGTTGTATGTTAAGGCAGCCTTTAAATCTTAACTAAAGTACTCAGTTAATTAAAATATGTACAGCTATGATAAGAAGTGATATTATTTCTCAGAATCACTCTCAGCAAATCCATGTTCATGTTCCAGACATTCCCATCAAGAAAGTTAGGCTGAGCTAGCGCAACATCAAAAGACCACTCAGAAACACACTCTCAATATTTATCAGTTCTTTGGTAATTCTTGTATGCCAGATAGCAGGGCACGTCACTTTCACTACAGAAAAAATGTGTTTCAGTTTCCTCTGTTACCCTCCACCAGAGCGAAGGCAGATCTGTGTACCCAGACCATGCAGTTAACACAGGAACACACAGGCTGGATAAGAAACCACCACTGGCCACGCATGTAGGATTAAGAGAAGAGGCAGAGAAACACCTCAGCTTTGAAGCATTCATCATGAATTTGCAAAGACAAAGAGATGGAAAAGGAGTCCATGTGGGTGGGAAGAAGTAGGAAGAGAATTGATGAAGCAGTTCCTTGGAGCTGCCCGGCGACATGCATGAGAAATCGCTCAGCAAAAAGCCACAACTGGAAATCTGGGAAGCCCAGTGCTGCTCTCAGGTGTAATTATAACATGCTAATATACAAGGTTAGGTGCCAGGGAGCTGGGGCATCACACCTCATCACAAAGAAAAATGAGTTTTGCCATGTTGGCATCCCTGTGCCCAGCCAAGGGTGGCCGCAGTGACACTTTCCACGGCCCACGCAGGCCCCATAATTAAAAGGTGGAATTAGTCATGTAAACAAATTATCTTCAACAAAGGGGTTTACAAATGCTGGCTAATTAGCTTAAATTCCCCAAAGCTTTCCACTGTTTTTAATTCAATAACACAGTGTAAATTCTCCAGTTAGAAAAAGTCTAATAGGAATTGGCACAAAACTGAATAATTGATATTGTCAGCAATGGCAGCAGCGAGCTCTTCAGCACTATTGTTGCCGCTAAGCAGGATGGCAGCGCTTTCCAGAGAGGATAAAGCAACCAAGTTTAATGAATTAACAATATAAACTGTAGACAGCTGGTGCTCACCAGCCTCTTGCTGAGAAAAATTTTAAAGTACATATAAATAGGCACACCACTAGCTTGGATTCTAATAAAGCGTCATAGCAACCAGCTCCTGGACAGGCCAGCTTGGAAACAGGCTTCAACAAGCTGTGAGATCCCAGCAGGTCACTGACCATCCCCAAGCCTGCATTTCACTCTCAGTGTGAACAAGTGGGACAGTACCCAGGAAAGGGTATCTGGACTCTTACCAACCACATATGGAATCATTAATGTTAGGGAGATGAAAACATCTCAAGCATTCAAGCAGGCTCTGAGGCAAGAGTGGTGTCCACCAGCATTATCAGTATTTCAAAAAATCTAATGAGGGCCTCCCTGATGGCTCAAGGGGTCAAGCACAGCACTATGAAGCTATCTGCAACCTCTGCAGCAGGAGTTCGATCCCCAGCCAGCCAGGAAGCAACCCACATTGTGCAGCAGACCTCTCCTCTCACCTGCTGCTTGCCCTCAGCAGTGTATTTCAGTCAATCTGCCTGTTCTGTTCCCTACTCTGTCTCTGATAAATCCTCTCACCCCCACCCGCCCCCACACCTCTGGCCTGCACCCCAGTTCTTCTATGCATAAATAAATAATTCTTTTAAAAAATCTAATAAAAATACATTTACCCATCAGGAGAGAGCTTCAGTGAAAGTGTCTTAAACCAGGGTGTGTAGATCTCAAGTGTATCTGGCCATGTGCCAGGGAGGAAGGTGAAGCTCCATAAATATGGTGAATGATCCTAGAACACCAATTTTACCTGAAATTTTAGATATATACTCAATTAGCATAATTAAAAAATTTAAAGTAATAAGTAAGCATGGTTTAAAAGTTACATAATGGTGGCCTCCCTGGTGGCGCAAGGGGTTAAGACACAACCTATGAAGTTATCAGCAGCCACTGTAGCACGAGTTCGATCCCCGGACAGGGAGCTCACCCACATGGCGCAGCAGACCTCTCCTGACTCTCCTGCTGCTCCCCTCAGCAGTGTATTTCAGTTGATTTGCCTGTTCTGCTCCCCACTCTGTCTCTGGTGAATCCTCACACCCTCCACACCTCTGGCCTGTACCCCAGTTCTTGTATGCATAAATAAATCTTTAAAAAAATTAAAAGTTACATAATGATGAAAGATAAGTGTTAAAAATAACAGCAGATTCCTCCCCAGTCCATTCCCTCTCTCACTTTATGCAAGCAACTATTTTTCAACACTTTTCACTATTTTTAAAATTAACTCCATTTTCCCCCCAAATAAGATACATCTACCACTCTCTGTTAATTCCTTTTAAGACATACTAACTTCCAATTTTGATAGATAAGGATTTTAGTGCTGTTTTCCCTCATTTTATCTTTCTAATATACTTAGGTTAAAAATTTTATTAAATCCATGTCCAGTTTTTTTTTTTTATTATGGCTATAATTATCAATTCTGAGCTAAGTAATATACAGATTTTCCTCAATGTACATGGGGTTACATCTTGATAAACCATCACAAATTGAAAGTACTGTAAGTCAAAGTTGCATTTAATACTCTTAACCTACCAAACATTAGAGCTCAGCCTAGCCTACCTTAACCATGCCAGAATACTCACATTAGACTAGTGATTGCACAAATCTACCCAAGACCTATTTTATAATAAAGGTGTTAGTATTTCATGCAATTTATTGAATACCATACTGAAAGTGAAAAGCAAATGCCCAATTTCAAAATTCCAAGTACAGTTTTTACTGGATGGATATCCTTTCCATCATCATAAAGTCAAGCATCGTAAGATAGAGCCTAACTACACCCACCTCCCCCATACTCTAAAATTTTCCTAATTTAATCATTGTTTTTCCATTGGTGTAGTTTTCCTTGAGCTTCAGCCTGACTCCACACCCTGCCACACCTCTGAGTGTGATTCTCAAAACAAGTGTTTACAAACTCTTACCATCTTTCAGTTTTACTGTTTTCTGGGAAGAACTTTCCCATGTCAAACTATAATACTCAGGACAAAGCTGGGGGAATGGGGGTGACCTGGTTTGTGAGAGTTCACACACACTTAAGAATATAGGACAAGGGCCTCCCTGGTGGCGCAGCGCTTGAGCGCTGGGCCGCAAAGCTGCCCGCAGCCTCTGCAGTGCTGGTTCGATCCCTAGGCGCCGGGCGAGGGTCCCACATGGTGCGCAGACCTCTCCTGCCGCGCCCGCTGCTCCCCTCAGCAGTGTACTTCGTCAGTCTGCCTGTTCTGTTCCCCGCTCTGGCTCTGGTGAATTCTCTCACCCTCCCACGCTTCTGACTGTACCCAGTGCTTGTATAAATAAATAAATAACTCTTTAAAAAAAAAAAAAAAAAGAATACAGGACAAGACCTAAAAGCAGACACACAGAGAGAAATTTTTAAAATAAATATTTAAAGGGATTTAATTGCATAGGAGTGGGAAAAGGGAGAGAAGGGAAAGAAAATGTCTGTATTACAGGTGTGTGGCAAGAGGCCATTTGACCTACCGGCCAGTGAGCACCCACTGCTCAGAGAGAACAAGTCCAAGTGGAAGTCAAATGAGACCCAGTTCACCTGTGCTCAGTCAAGGTCCACATGGCAGTTCTGCTCAGCCCTTAGTTTCCAGCAGCCCCCATCCAGGGAAACAGGAGGGGAGTCTAGAAAGCTCCACCTTCTGCCTTCAAGTTGGCTGTGAGCATCAGTCACCTACTGGTTCAGAAGTTGTTCCTCCCTGTTTCTCTTACATTAACACTTGAATTTATTTATTTTATTCTCTAGATGTCCTTCTCTTTAATGGATGCTTCCAATCCTGGAGCACCTCTAGCCCAGTATCTCCAGAGACCATGGTTCTCCTGCCCTCTGGGAATAATGATTCTCTCCCAGGACTCTGGGTGGTGGTGGGGGACTCCTGAGTCACCTAGCAACTTCAAATTACAAGTCTTGTGGGTTTTTCCAGAGGGAATTGGCTAGCTTTAATGGTCTCTCCCTCATGATGCTCACAGGCATTCCTTTCTATAAGAACACGCATAAACATCTTTTATTTTCTTTAAAGATTTATTTATGTATTCATACAAGAACTGGGGTGCAGGACAGAGATGCAGGGGGTGAGAGAATTCACTAGAGATGGGGTGGGGAGCAGAACAGGCAGATTGACTAAAATACACTGCTGAAGGGAGCAGCAGGAGAGACAGGAGAGGTCTGCTGCTCCATGTGGGTGAGCTCCCTGTCTGGGGATTGAACTCATGCTGCAGTGGCTGCTGACAGCTTCAGAGTGCTGAGACATAACCCCTCATGCCACTGGGGAGGCCTGCACATAAACATGTTCCCACTCTGCTCTCCCTTCACCTCTTCTCCCTCTGTTTTTACAACTTTATACCTTGGGATCATAGAACACTTACTTGTGCCCTCTCTAGCATTTTCCCATGCATACACAATATTACTTCATGTAGAGATAAGTTAAATATTTGACTGAGATAGTAAATTGATTGAATAAGATGAAATTTGAGATGAAAAGAGAAATTTAAGTTGGGACTTATTTTGCAAAGACATGTGTCCACAGATTTTAATAGGTTTGGGAACACTGTGTGATCACTAAACCCTATCTGAAATATTGAGGAAGAAATCTAAGGTTAGAATTTTCCCCAGTGTTTCTGTCACTTTATGCTATCAGAGCAAAATGAAAAGGAGAGGATGGCTTGCTATTGCATTATGAGTACTGTGATGCTATAGGACATTTCCTGAATATATGAAAAGGACAATTGGCTTCATGCAGCCCACTGGGTCTGTTTTCCTTGTCTTTGAAACGATGCGTGGAGTATGTCTACAGAGCCAGATTATAAAAAGAATTGTTCAGTTGATGGATCAACAGAATGGAAACTGCTTCAATCAACAACCAGGTACTAAAAATCATTTCCATTTGTCTTTTTCAATCAATGGTTTTGCAGATAGCAAACAGTTGGCAGAATTAAGCTACCCCACCCCCAGCTCTTTTTCCAAAGCCTTTTTGTGTTGACTCAAGCAGGAAATGGCACGTCTTAGTTTTATAGGAGGAAAAAAAATTAAGAAAGAGTTAATGAAAACCTCAATGTTTAAACACTCATTTTAGCTTAAATGTCTAATTAAGATTGTGGTGTCTTGATGATTTAATAGATCCAAAAGCAGTGTTTTCTTACTGCAACTGATCACAGTTCAAGGCCTACCAGCCAAGCATGAAGTTTTGTTAATGAGAAATATAAGCTTATAGTCAGGCCTCTGGATACTGCTATTAAAATGTACCTAATCATGTTCTTTAAGCAGAATTGGATAATCACAATGAACTGACTCTTTCACTCAGATGATGAACCTTTCCATTTGATAGATTTGTTCATAAGTAATTTAACTCAGAGTTAATTGATACAAAACATCACTGTCACCAAACTTTACCATAAAAAAATAAACGATAAGCATTAAATATTTTTCTTTGGAACAGACTCTGCATGGATTGAAGGTTTCCCATCATGCAGTAGACTTTGAGGGCCACAGAAGCACTAAATGTCTAATCTTCCTGTGAAACAGAGCCCAGGCTGCTCTAGTTACAGAGTCTCACTGGCTGTTTTGATTCTAGTTCTTCGTTTCAGTCTATCCTGGTTTCTGTGGGAGAATTCACCCAGCCTCTACTTTACGATAGGATTAATATGCTCATGTCAGAAAGAAATGGAGAAGTTTGAAGAGACTCCCAGCCCCTCACCAGGACAGGAGTATGCAGGAATCTGACCCTGACCCAAAAAGAGTGGGTCCTTTGCCCTCTGGGGAGAGCATTCACCATGGGGTGCTAGCTGTGGTTGACCAGGCAAGGCTTTGTTAGAGACTCATGTTAGGGAACCCATGCGGGAAGGTAGAATTCAGCCTGGGTCCTGGAATGGAGTTAGGAGGAGATTTTAAAAGGTAGGCCCTGGAAACAACCCAAATTCCCCCCCCCCCAAAAAAAATAGATGACTGGGGGCCTCCTTGGTGGCACAGGTGGTTGAGTGGCACACTGTGAAACTGTCCGCAGCCTCTGCAGTGTGGGTTCGATTCCGGCCACCTGGCAAGAATCCCACATGCCAAGCAGAACTCTCCTGTCTCACCCACTGCTCCCCTCAGCAGTGTATTTCGTCAGTCTGCCTGTTCTGTTCCAGCTCTGTCTCTGGTGAATCCTCTCACCCTCCTGAGCATCTGGCCTGTACCCTGGTTCTTGTATAAATAAATAAATAAATCTTTAAAAAAAATAGATGACTGGATCAAGAAGATGTGGTATATATACACAATGGAATATTACTCAGCAATCAAAAAAGATAAACTCATGCCAGTCACAGCAACATGGATGGGCTAGAAGGGATTATGCTCAGTGAAATAAGTCAGAAGGAAAATGAAAAATATCGGATAGTTTCACTTATAGGAGGAATATAGGGGAACCCAATGAGATATGAGGGGAAAAAATAATAACATCACAAAACACAACAAAACAAAACAAAAACAAGTAAACAATTATAAACCAGAGATGTCCTGCAGGGGAGGGGGAGGGAGAGGGACCATAGGGGAGGGAGGAGCACAGGGGACTGTGGTGATGGTGCACATGGGTGAATTGGTGGAGGAAATTCTATGGGGACGACACCTGAGGGGGGGAAAACATTGTTTAAAAATGAATAATGATGTAAAATATATATAAATGAATGAATTAAAAAAATAAAAAGGGGGCCTCCCCCAGTGGTGCAGCGGTTGAGCACTGGGTTGCGAAGCTGCCCGCAGCCTCTGCAGTGCTGGTTCGATCCCCGGCTGCTCCCCGGCCACCAGAGGAGGGTCCCACATGGCGCGCAGACCTCTCCTGGCGCCCGCTGCTCCCCTCAGCAGTGTACTTCGGTCCTTCTGCCTGCTCTGCTCCCCGCTCTGGCTCTGGTGAATTCTCTCACCCTCCCGCTCTTCTGACTGTACCCAGTGCATGTATAAATAAATAAATAAATAAATAAATAAATAAATAAATAAATAAATCTTTAAAAAAAAAAAAATGAAAAGGTAGGCCCGTGAGTTGAGGCAAAATAGAGCAGCACCATAGCTTGTTCTGGGTTGGGCTATGCACTAGCATGAGCAGACAGGTTACATTCTAGCTGCACCTGGGTCTCTGAGCCTCCTCCCTCTGGGAAATTGTGAGACAATCATAGGTCACGATCTAACCCTTTTTGTTTTACATGTTCCCTTAAGGTCAGTGTCATGGACAAAAATTTTGGACAAGGCTCACCAGCTCATGATTTATTTTTCTTAAGATTATTTACTTGTGCATAGAAGAACTGGGGTACAGGCCAGAGGTGCAAGGGGTGAGGGTATTCACCAGAGACAGAGTGGGGGAACAAAACAGACAGACCCACTGAAATACACTGCTGAGAGGAGCAGCAGGTGAGGCAGGAGAGGTCTGCTGTGCCATATGTGGGTCAACTCCCTGGCTAGGGATTGAAGTCAGGCCATCGTGGTGATAGCACTGAGACTTAACCCCTAGGCAACAGGAAGGCCCCAGTCCATGATTTAGTACACCTGTTCAAACAACTTGGGCCAACTCATCCTATGACTCAGAATTACTTCTACCTAGGTTGTCTCATAGAGGTTAGGATACAGGGATGCGGCAGGATGGGAGGACAGTAATTTTGGTTTTATCTTCAGAATCTCTAGTTGGGCTTTCACTTTGAATGTTCTTTAACTTAAAGGATAGTTGTCAACACCTAATAGGCAAAGTGGTATTATGGGATCTATAGCAAGATAGATGTTAGGAATATAAGTGTGAGCAATATTGATTACTAATCAGAATTGT
Organism: Talpa occidentalis; assembly: GCF_014898055.3. Classification (NCBI taxonomy): domain Eukaryota; kingdom Metazoa; phylum Chordata; class Mammalia; order Eulipotyphla; family Talpidae; genus Talpa; species Talpa occidentalis. Next base: position 76,997,205 of record NW_023601212.1, on the reverse strand, counting down.
GTTGTAAGTAGGGGGTGATAGATAAGTACATAAAATGTCTTCGCAAGGAATATTTTACTCTATAAGAAAAAAAGTAAAATTTTGTTTTATGTCTCTTTCCTAGGCAATCTGTGGTTTCACCAATCCATTCCACAAGAATTTATGGAAAATCTATCTTAAGCCTGTCACTGTGCAGAGTGGAAATTCAAAGACACAGAAGATATAGTATCTGCCTCAAAGAAATTACAGAGAAGTTCCAGGTTTGACTAGAGAGGCATCAAAGCAAGTCAGGGCCTACAGGACACGGCATCAAGAATTATATTACTAGCTAACGTTTATTACAGTGCATATTCTTCATCCGGCACTGTTCTAAGAACCTTAAATATATTCTTCATCTAATCCTCACAATAGTTCTAGAGGGAAAGGCATTTTTGTTACCTTTATTTTATAACTTAAAAAAACAGAACCTGAGTTCTCTCCCTCGCCCACCTACCAAAAAAAAAAAAAAAAAAAAAAAAAGGAAAACAGAGAAGCTTAGACACTTGCCCAAAGTTGCATAGCTTGAATAGAATTTGAACCAAAGCTCCTGATTCATTCTCTTAATCACCACACTCAGCTGTTAAGTACACAGTGAGCTTGGAGCTATAGAAACTCAGAAGTGAGGCATCCAAACTGGAGAGGGGCTGTCACAATGAATGTCAGAGGGGGAAACCAGCAAGAGGTAATTGCAACAATTAACTGTCTAATTAGAATTTAATACCTCCTCATTTAAAAGATAGAGTCAAGACTTTTTTTAAAGATTTATTTATTTTTATTTATTTATTTATACAAGCACCGGGTACAGTCAGAAGCGCGGGAGGGTGAGAGAATTCACCAGAGCCAGAGGGGGAAGCAGAGCAGGCAGAAGGACCGAAGTACACTGCTGAGGGGAGCAGCGGGCGGCAGGAGAGGTCTGCGCGCCATGTGGGACCCTCAACTGGCGGCCGGGGAGCAGCTGGAGATCGAACCGGCGCTGCATAGGCTGCAGGCAGCTTCGCAACCCAGTGCTCAACCGCTGCACCACCGGGAAGGTCCAGAGTCAAGACATTTTTATTGAGGAAAAAAGATGATAGTTGAAGGATGGATGGATGGATGGATGGATGGATGGATGGATGGATGGATGGATGGATGGATGGATGGATGGATGGATGGATGGATATTAAAGAGTGAACTCTTAGGTGGGGAGAGAAGGGAAGTTACATGGAGGGCAAAGTAATCATCTGCAATGTAGCTAATGAGAGAGAAGAGCGCTTTAGGCAAATTACACCTGAATTTGTAATTTAGGCAAATTACACCTGCCTAATACTTTCCCAAGTATAGGATGGGATGTATATGGGTGAAACCTGTCTCAGAAGAGACAAGGATCAGTAACACCACGGGAGAGGAGAGGGCAAAGAGTAGAGACTACATCTAGGGCAACTCTGGGGAGTCTCTTTCAATGAGCCATAAACAAATTGTAACTGGGTGGTCCCCAGGGAAAGGGGAGGTTCCAGGTTCCCTGCCCCACCCTAAGGGAGGGTGGAGCTGAGCAGGAGAAGCTGGAGAGGGCAGGGGAAAAGAAGGAAGGGGATCAAAAGGGAGACCTGGAGGAAGCACATGGAGCAGAGTCATGTGAAGAAGCCGTGTTTACTTCTCTGCCTTGAACTTGCACCTGGGACTTGGGGGTGAGAGACCCTTGTCAAAGCTGACAATGGCAGCCTTTATCTTGATTTGGGTTTTGACTTTGCTCCTTTCCTTCCAGAATTGCCTGACTCCTTCTGCCCCTTTCCTATGGGTCCCCACCAGAAGGTGCCTTAGACTTGTGGCAAGCTTTTGGGCCTCTGGTCCTGCTTTGAGCCAATCCTGTTTGGCTGGGCATTTCCTCATGAGAAGATGGGTAACTTTGGGCACTTGATCTAGAAACTATATTTTTCTCTACTCTTCTCTTTATTGCACATTAAATGTATTAAAGTTATTTTCCATCGAAGGTCTTATGCATTAGAGAGCATGTTTTGTCTTGATGCAGCAAATGGCAGAACCTATTTAGAACAGGCATCCCAGGGTACCCCGCCTTCTGCCCGTTAACAAAATCAAGGTGAAAATGTTGAAGCTGGTTCCCACTCTGGTGTCTAAGTCATGTACATTCTCCGAGGCCATAATCACTCTCCAGGTATCCAGACCTCACTCACAGACCCTCCAAGGGGGAATTACTGCTCTGCCAGGAGCCGGGGCTTACCAGAGTTCAGCATGTGCAGTCCCAGAGGGAACAGTATGCTTTTAGAAAGCAGGCTTCTCCCTCACCCCTCCAGGGTTCTTGATGGGTCTGGAGGAGGAAGAAATAACTAAAGCAGTATTAGGGGGTTTCTGGGGGTGCACATGTAGTTTTGTAGTTTGGAATTTGTATGAGCAAGGAAGTCCCCTTAGGGGAGGTGCTACCTTACTGACTTGCACTGTGAACCCCTTCCCTGGGAGCCAGAAAGGGATCTGGGTCTACCCACCCAGTCTGGCCTCAGGTCCTCAGCAGCCTAATCAAATAAATCTTCCTGCTTCTGCCCTAGCTGGGCCTTGTCCTAGATTAGCTTTCCATTCATCCCACAAGGACAAGGACGTTGCCTTAAAGGCTTAAGTGCTTAATTTCAGTAACAAATGAAAGAACGGGACCTCTTTTTACCTATGAAAGACCGTTAAATTTAGGTTTCAAATTATCTGATGCTAAATAAAGTGTTTTAATTTTCAGGCAGAGTGCACTGGGTGTGAGTGTCAAATTATCCTCCTGGGCCCCAGGGACCTTGCTTGCCTCCAGTTTTAGTGTCAGGATTTAGTCACTGGTCTTCAGAGGAGACGGCACTTTGCTGTTGCACTTCAGAGATTTCCTGTGTTGGGTTTTATATCATACTGTACAATTTTTTAAAATTTATTTATTTATGCATACAAGAGCTGAGGTACTAGACAGAGGTGGGGAGGGGGTGAGAGGATTCACCAGAGACAGAGTGGGGGAACAGAACAGGCAGATTGACTGAAGTACACTGCTGAGGGGAGCAGTGGGCGAGGCAGGAGAGGTCTGCTGCACCATGTGTTTTGCTCCCTGGCTGGGGAGTGAACTCATGCTGCAGTGGCTGTGGACAGCTTCATAGATTGTGTCTTAACCTCCTGCACCACCAGGAAGGCCCAATACTCTTTGACTCTTTCTCCAGAGGAATCTAAAAGCCCAAACCCTGGAAATCTGATATTTACCTGGGCCTATTTCTTTTGTCTTTACTTATATCTTCTGATTCATATTCATTTGTGTGCCATTCTACCCTTTGTAATTTTAACAACTTATTGTTCTAGCCTGGGGTCACCAAGGAGGGGTGCATTTATCTCATTGTAGGGCACACAAGACATTCCACTGGGATGTGTCAATAAAACATTAAATCTTATCATTGTTTCATTTTTAATTTCTCCTTTTGTTAACAGGCAGAGAGGGGCACCAGAGGACCCCCAGACTGCATGCTGTAAAGGGGTCTGTGCACACAAATACAAAGCATGCTTAGTATGAAAGAACTTTAATAGATTAGGGTGCATAGAGTAAAGAGAAGGAAGGATAATAGTTTCCTAATAAAGCACCCAAGTTACCCATTCCCTTTGGGTCAATGTCCAGTCAAACAGGGTCAGCCAAAGTGGGGCCTCTGATACCTGAAATCTTGCCACAAGTCTCAGGTAACTTCTGGTGGGGAAACATAGAAAGGGGGATTCTGAAGCAGGTCTCAAAAGATGGACCAAATGAGCAAATCAAGGGGCAAATCAAGGTAACAGCTGCCTTCGTCAGCCTCCCCATCTGTCTTGTACCCACATCTCTTTCAAGAGTCTCAACTCCGCAGGTCTCCGATCAAACCCACCAAGTCCCTGGTGCAAGTTCAAAGCCAGGAAGCAAGCAGACCTTCTTGATGGTCTCTCCTGTGTGTGTCTCAGAGTCACCTGCCTTCTGGCATGCAGAACTTGACCTGGCCATGCATTCCCAGCCCCACGTAACTTCAATCCAAATAGTTTGTAGATTACTCTTACAGCTTAAAAAATGTGACTTCACATATTTTGCTTATTCATTTATCCAATCAGCCTTTTCTTTATTCATGCTGTGAATAGTTAGTGGTGCTCGTACGTGGCAAGCAATCCCTGGGTGCTCAGGGTGTGTCAATGAACAGAGCACCATGTTAGCCCTCAAGCAGCCACCATCTGGTGGGAGAAGCAGAAATTCAAACACATAAGTACAATACAAAATGATCAGTGCTAAAAACAAGAGTCTGATATAAGCAAAGAGGAAGGAACAATTAACACTAAATTCAACAAGGTCAGGGATGCATTTATCACAGTGGCACCTTGAGAAAAGACCCTTTCACACAGCAGCACAGATACATGAATGCACACACCAAAATGGGGTAAAAGCAGCAGTAGTTCGAACTGTGCACATTACATGCTTCTGGGGTGGGGGAGGAAGGTAGGAATAGCAGGCTCCGGGTGGTAGAAGCTGGAAGCTGACCAAGGTCACCTGACACCGTAAATAAAAATGTGAGTTTGCATTTTGTCTTCTCAGTCCCTTCTACTTGTTTGTCTGATCTATGGGCCAGCACCGTTAACATCCTCCAGAAGCTTATTAGGCATGCAGGATCCTAGCACTCATGTGTGCCTAGACACACACACACACACACACACACATCCTGTTGTGCATGCAAACACATAAATCTATATTTAACAACCATCAAAGTTAAACTGCATTTTAACCAGATCTCCAGATAATCTAACTTCATATAACATTTGAGAAAAGTCAAATGCAGATGGAGGGAGGCAAAAGCACAGGCCTAAGATTCCCAGATCTGTCTGATACCTGGCACCACCAGTGCTGTAATCTGGGACACGTTTCTTAATCTCTTTGTACTAACAGACTCTTCTACTTCATAGATTGTGGTAAAGATTAAATGAGTACATTGAAAATTTAGATTAAACTTTTAAAAACAACAGCAATGAAAACAACTTTGGTAAAATACCTGGTCTGTATAAATAAATACCTGGTGATCAGAGTGGTAATTTTTTTTTTCACTGCACAAATATTAAGAGTTTTCTTCTCTCTGGTTTGTGCTTGAGGTATACCTATATTAAGTGTCCTGTCTGTTCAAAGAACAGAGATGAATGAAAGACCCTGAGCTTTATAAATAATCAAGCTGAGGCTGATTGCCACCCGGTCCACGTTTGGAGAATGTATTATTTATTGCTAAAAGCAATTTGCAATTTTTGAGCACCTGTGATAAGAAGGGTGTATTAGGCAATTTATAAACATTTTGATCTTCACAATGGAAATATTATTAACCCCATTTTCCTGATGAGGAAAATGAGTCTGAAGAATAAATAAACTGAAGGTCATGAAGTTAATAAAAAGCAGATCTGGGATTCTGCAGATGTAGCTCACCCCAAAGCCCATAATCTTTTCAACAAGATGATTAATCTTACAACAGAAATATACTCCCCCCTAATAAATCTAGTAACCAATGACTCATATGATCATCATAGGACATATTTTTGAAAGAATAACTTCAAACTTAGAGAAAAGTTGTAACAGTAATGAATGGATACCTGCATATAGATCACCTAGATTCACCAACATTAACAGTTACTTTTTCATCCCAGCTCCACTCCCGTTTTTTGCTACTCTCTCCCCTAACCCTGCACCTCTCATTTGCAAATAAGTTGTAGACATCCAGTCCTTTTACTCCTAAATCCAACAGTGTGTGCATTTCCTGAGAACAAGGACATTTACTTACATACCAAGGTATAGTAATCAAAATCAGCAACACTAATGCAATACTGTTACAAAAGCTACAGTTATTATCCAAATATCTACATTAGGATAACACAGATACTGTCCATTATGTTTATATCATTTTCACCTAGTCCAGAATCCACAATTGCATCCCCCTACTGACATATATAACATTGGTTTCACTATAGAAATCATACAAATATACATGTTTTTTTGTAGATTTCTTGGAACTTACAAAAAATATTAAAAGTAAAAAATCCAGCAATTACAATTATGTATTTCCTTCTAGAATTTTTTTAGTGTGCTCGCACATGTCTGTGCATTTATGGACTTGAAATAATTAATGCAGGGAACTTAATTTGTCTTTCTCAATCAACATTATATCCCAAGCAAAGACTCCAAATTATCTCAAGTATTTCCTATCACAAAAATCTCTTTGTAAATAAACTTTCAATGAATTCATAATATTCCATCATATTTTTCTCATCTTCCTTCTATTGTCTGACACTGAGTTTCAATTTATACTTCCTCTCCTACATAGCCCTGCAACGAACATTTCTGTACCACATTACATACTAAACAGACTAAATTTCCTAAGTCTCAGTGATTGTTAAAAGAGAGTGAGTTTTTCATTTTGAATCCTTCAAATAGCTTTTAAAAAATCATGTCTGAAAGCTTAGATTTTCTACAAACAGACAGAAATAAACTTGTGATACAAACAATTACTTGGGATTTAAGGAAAAAAATATATATGAGAGCTCCATAGCTAATTTGACTTCTCCCTGCCTCTAACCATTTTGTTTCTGGAGCTCTGGAACAAAGGGACTGAGGTGCTAAACTCAAGGTATAACCTTCCATTAATCTAACTTATCCATTACAATCTGTGGGAAGGTCCAGACCCATCCCAACAAGACTACTATCACTACTTTCTCCTGACTTCATGCCTGTGTGGTCTTAACCACACAGACTTGGAACTGGCAAGTTTTTTGTTGGTGTTCTTGGTTATAAGCAGCAGAAACCCATGCTAGATAACTTCCTTAGGAAACTGGGACATCAAGCTTGGAAAACCAGAGGTGAAAACACTCACTGTCAAGGTCACAGCACCACCCAGCAGTTGGATGAGAGGGAGCTGGTGTCTCACTGCTGGACACTTGTCACTAAAGTCTGACCTGCCTTTGGCACCAGGAAAGTCTGTCTTTTTCCTGTGCATGTATTTACATCACTCATTTAAGGTTTAAAGTTCTAGACTAGATCATATCACTGTCCTAGTGTAGGGCATATCCAATGCCCTAACTCCAAGAAAGTGGGGTGCAGTAATATCTGCCTCCTTTAATTTCAGAATGAGGAAAAACCTGAAGAGGGAACTTTGGAACCAAGGTCACCATGCTGAATTTGTACTACCTGCCTAGCATTCATCATTCTTCCTTTTATTATATATCCATGCAAAGTTGATTTGACTAACAATTATAATTATTTTTTTATTTCTTTTAATGTTTATTTTTCAGGGGAGAGCATGAGCATGGTTCCTGACCACCACAAATTATGTAGTTGAGTTCCCTCCATCTGGGGAAATCACTGGGATAAGTACATCTGGAGTGTGATAGATGAGCCTCACCCTGCGAAAACCACCTTTGTGATCTGGTATCTCCTCTGCCAGGTGAATATGTCATTATGTGTTTTTTTAAATCTGTTGACACATTATAATATCATATAAGATTCAGATGTACATAATTATAAATCAAAATTTGCATATGTAACTATCTTTCACATATTTAAAATACACCCACCTTTGCACTATGACATTTCAAATGGAGAGGATACTAAGTATCATCATCTTACGGAAGATCTGAAGTTATTCCCCTTCTTTGGCAAAGCCACTGCTGTTAGTCATCATAACACCCAGGACTTTTATCACTTTTGGAAAACAAATTGAATTAGATAATTGTGATTTACTTTGGGTGGATCTTAAGCCTGATTCCTAAGATACCTGAGTCCTTGGCGATGTACCCTATGAGGAGGTACAGTATATAAATTAGTGTGAAACATATACAAGGTTTTGTCTATACCCCAATCTGTCCCCAGCAACAACCCCTATTTATCCTGGATAATTAGGTTCAATTAGAACTGTCTCCTAGATGGTGTCATAATGAACTCTTTGATAGGCCATGCATGGTTCCATATGACTTGCTGCTCAGGGTGCATGATGAGAGCATGAGGGATACCCTGCGGGAACAGCAAGGTTTATTACTTTGTTTCTTTCACTGTAGAGTTACTTGCGTAGGAGCAAATGTTGATTGAGCAACCATGATAATGTGTAAGATATGAACAAAGCCCACAGACCCTATTAATGGTGACGCCATAATAGACAAGGGAAAAAATGTCTAAGTCCAAATTAAGTGTCTACTTATTAAAGACAAATTATACCCTACTATAATATAAAAAGAGTCTGGTAAAATCAACAACTCTGCATGTTATTGGCTCCTATCACTAAGCGTGTGGCCGTAGTGAGACTCAGTGCTGCTCACTAATGTAGACAAACCAGGCACACAAAAGTGGCAGAAGCCTGGTACAATTTGATGAGGTTATATATCCAGGTTCTTAAGCAATGCATAGACTGCATTATTGCCTCTGTAGATATTTTGTTCCTGACCTCATTAAGCAAGCACCAAGGAAGGACATAAGTATCATATTCCTAATTATAAAGAACTTTGCAGTAAAGGTGTTGTATGGACTTCCCATGAGACACAAATATTCCTTACATTCTTTGCCTTATCTGGGAAATCCATTCACATGACTTCCCATAAGTCCCTTAACATCAATATTCTAATCTTTTTATAAAGTCCTAAATCACCTTGACAAATCATTTTCCAAATTGGACTATAAGAAATACTGCATGATGTTGTGCTCTCCAGGTAGATTTCCTATGGGAGGACCCAGGGGCTCAAGCAGTGTTTCAGGTCACAGGATCTCGTGAACACTAATGAAGTTGGCCACTGTGGTGGCAGCAACAGCAAAACAAAGATATGATATTAAGAGAATCTAAAGAGATACCTCAGAGGAGGGCAGACCTCTGCTCTGAAGCCATAGTTTTCTTCTAAAACTCTAATGTCTGTGCAGAGATTTCCCTTTGGGAGCTTCCGAGAAGCTTCTCACAGGCTCCTTATCCATCCCACTATTGTCAACATTATTGTATAAGTTGGATCAAGATGGCCAAGTGGCCTGTCAATTCTGACTGCAATTCTGAATTTCTGCTCTGGGTCCCACTCCGCTCAAAGTTAGCAATTATGGGCCACATAATAACTGAATTAGAACATTAGTTACAAATGTGGTATATGCTGCCTCCAAAATCCAGAACCCCACCAAACACTGTGCCCTTCTTAGTGACAGAAGGAACCAGGTACACAAAGTATTTCTTGCTTAGAGGGATACCCTCTAAATCACTGAACATCTACAACTAGGTCAATGTCACAGACACTTTCATCTTTATGGGGATTATTTCCTCACTCTGGTGTACCGAAGCCTTGTTAGAATATCCTATTGCTCACTACTAACTACTACTGGATTAACGTAGTATGATGTCCAAAATACGGTGAACCAGAGTGGTATCTCTCTTTTTTTTTAAAGATGAATTGATTGATTGATTGATATACAGAAGAACTGGGGTTAGGCCAGAGGAGCAGGGAGAGGATACACCAGAGACAGAGTGGGGAGCAGAACAGTTGGATCTACTGAATACACTGACAGGAGCAGTGGGTGATACAGGAACGGTCTGCTGTGCCATGTGGGCAGCTCCCTGGCCGGGGTTTCAACTCAGGCCACATTGCTGATAGTGCTGAGATTTAAGCCCTAGGCCAACAGGGAGACCCCAGTGTGATCTCTTATGGAATGTCAAGATGACACAGATTTATACAGATTACATTATAACAGGAAGCAGGACAGTCTTTATAACCTCAAGATACATAGGAGAAGGTATGCTGCTATTTTTGCTGTGTAAATACTGAGCACTTGTGATCCTCTTGCTAATGGTATCAAGGAGAAATCAGTCACTAAATTTAAAAATTTACACCACGATCCATAGGTTGTGTTGCTCTATCCAGTAAGTATACCATATATGGCAACAACTGTATTTGGGGTTATCACCTTGTTATGTTTACAGACTGTCAAGACCAATCTGTTTTTTTCCCAGAAGCCAGACTGTCTGCTTGAAAGGGGCTATAATAAGGACAACTGCCCCTGCATCATTCAAGAGTTTGATGTTGGCACTAATGTCCACAATTCATCCAGGGATTATTTGTTCTTATCTGTCATTGGGGTTTCATTTGATCCTTCTTAATATAATGACCCTAATCCACTGGTAAGAAAATAAAATTGAGAATTCTACCTGTAGCTATACATTTGGGAACTGATTAAATAACCATGTGTAAAGCAGAGACCCTGATGAATACAGTTTGATCTGCGCCAAAGCTCCATTTATTACTTGGTCTCCATAAACTCCTATTATGGGACTAGTATGGTTTATCGGGTCCCCTGGTTCTAACAGACCTAGAAAAATCTAGGTATTCTCCTTTCCCAATATATAGTTAATTGACAGAGAAGTAAAGATTCATTTCAGGAAATATCTACATCTAAGTCGTATCTCACGAACTTTCTCTCTCTCTTTCTCTGTGTGTATACATATATACGTGTGTGTCTATATATACACACATATTTTGTGTATATATACATATATACACACATATTTAGTGTGTGTGTATATGTATATATATATATATATATATATACATATACACACACATATATTTAGTGATTTTTTTTGTTGGTCCATTTCTTAAAAGGACCCAAACTCCCCTTCAATCAATAGATCTTGGTCTATTGATTGATTAGAACTGGAAATGTTTGGAGTCTTACATTCACTAGATCTAGTTTTTCCTGACTATATAAATCAAGCAATACCTTAAGAGGCTTCCTCTCTGTTTCACCCTTGGGGACATCATGATTAGTTATCATAAGAGTTACTTTAATTCCTAGATCAGTCTTCCTGCCCTTTACAGAAATTATATTAACCTTGTATTTCTGCTTTGCACAATCCCAGCATCCCCATTCATAGAAGAAAGTCAAATTCCCCTGCCATCAAAATCCCCAACCCTGGCCTACAGAACCTCACTATCCAGAATCTCAAAGGTAGTAGGCCTCCCTATGAAAATTTTTTATTGCCTTAGTGAATGAATCATCCTTGTCTTTAGTTTTTGTCAACCTTAAATCACCAGAATGGTGAACCAATTGGTAAGATAATCAATATCTCTGAAGAATAAATTTTGTACCACAGGTATGAGATATGATTTAAGGTAAGTTTATAAAGCTGTACTAATGACCCTAATAGGAGGAAGAAAAGTGCTTCTGATGTTCTTATTGAGAGAGACATGAAACATTTGCCAGACCAATAGGCAACCCACTAAGAAAATGACATCAGGACCAGCAGTGACATTTAGAATGATGATCTGATTCAATTTATGATAATATATCACCATCCTTTGAAACCCATCCAACCTAGCATATGCCAAACCTCTATTGCTTCATGTTACTGACAGAGGCACTATTCTTACTGCGTTTTCAGAAAAGATTTTAATTGGTTAAGTAAGAGCAACTTCAAGGACATCTATTAAGCCCATTCTTCTAATTGTGAAAGATAATTAGTTCAACATGTGCAGAAAACTATTCCAACACATAAGAATGAGAAAAACAACTTCAGGAAAGTTTTAGGAGCCCAGTAGGCAATTGTGAGATAGATTTGGGTTAAAAGTCCTTTCTAACTGATGAAATACAATCACATTCTATGTGTCCAGGATTAGTACTAACTCAGAGTCACAGTTTAATAATACTACGTAAGACAACCAGTACATTTATCCTGGTGGAAAGCTAGAAGTAAAGTTTCTTTTGCTTGTGATATTGTTAGGAAGTTATTTGGAAGCCTTATGATAAACCACTGTAAATGCCCTGCAGTCCTTTACGGATATCAAGTAGCTTCTCACATGTAAACCTCAACCAGAATGGGCAAATATCGAGTCTATATTTCAGTCAACCAACAATAAGAACAAAAAACCAGAACTATAACTATAACTAACTAGAACTAGAACTAGAACTAGAACTAGAACTAACTATAACTATAACTATGACTATAACTAATCAGAACTATAACTATAACTATAACTAATTTTGGAAGTAACAAATTGAATGCAGCATCTCTGGATGAGTTTCCACTATCAGTAAATTGAGATTGGTCTATTATTGTGGGATACCTTCTCAGGTCAATTTTATTTGGAATCTATTTGCATATATTTTCCTTGATTTTATTTTCTTTTATAAAGTAGAAAATTCCCATTATCCTTTTTTATGTGCTCATTCTGTTCACAATTCTGACATTGTATTGGTGCCTTAGGGTACGATGGGATCTAAATCTATGGTTCTAGAAACTCTGAAAGTTAGGTCCTGAAGGAATTATAGGAGCATCAGTAAAAGATAAAGAGCCTTTTCAAATATAGGGAAAGGGACCTCTTTGGCTAGCAGAGAACATTAAGCATTGCTTTGGAGTTTGCATATCCTCAGAATCTTCTGAATTGTCCCATAAATCCATGTTCTAATTTTTGACAATCTGTCTTGATCAATGCCTCAACTTTCATGTAAGAGACCTAGTGAGACTATTAATTCAAATGTCGCCAACATTCAGCAACCAAAGAATCTCTTTATTAAGGTTTTTTACTGTCTCAGACCTACAGCTGCAGGAATTACAAGATCTTTAGGATTTTTTTTTTTTTTTTTTTTTTAGTTTTTTCATCAATATAGTCACCCTGGAGTCCTTGTTTATTATATGCTTAAGGTCAAGAATTTAAGGTCTGGAGTTTGTCATGTTCTTTCAGGAATAAATCGTTGTTGGAAGCAGTGATCCTGCCCAAAGATAGTGACTATTTCAGGCTCTTCATATTGATCTATTGCAGCACTTAAGTATCCAAAGACCTTAGGTGAGGTGACCACCAGTGATAATGTGCCTTGCTGTTCATTGCATGTCACAATAGCCAAATTCTTACTCTTAAATAATAATCAATATTGTTCAAGTCAGGATTCTTGACTGCAAAGGATAGATGTTGACCCCAAAGAATCTAAGAAGAAAAAAGTTATGACAGATATTGTATAACTCAAAGAATTATGAAAAGACTGGAGAACTAGGTTTGGGGAAATGAATAGATGTACTAGAAGGCCCTCAGTATGGTCCACTGAGCCAAGGTCCACCGAGATTTTTCTGGGAAGAACGTCATTGTCTACATTGCTATCCATGCCACTGGACACTCACTACTTTTGCATTAGTAATGCCACACTGATAAAGAAACAAGAGTAGCGGAGCTGTGGGATGCAGGATGATACTCAAAAGCAAGATCCTAGCCTTTTTTGACAGAGAAAAGTGTGGGTCAAGCTGAACACTGGACTTAGGACTTTTGGGAGGGTGAGTCCGATGATATACTCCCAATTCTCACCTATGGCTCCAATCTTATTAACAAGGTGTTCCACTGATCAGCCCCTGGTGTGCAAAGTACATCAGTCAAGGGCCCACAGGATGTTCCTGGTCATACCTGTGATTTATACCTATTGTCCCAGGATGATCAAGTGTCCTGCTCTTGTCTAACTTGAAAGGAACCTTGTACACCCACACACTACCACCTGCCATGACATCAAATTTCTCTCAACTTTGTTTTTTCATCCTCAGTGAATAATATCTACTTTCTTTCTGTGACTTCCTTGGCAGTCACAATTCCAGGCTGGGTAAAATCTCTGTCTTCCTCTCCAAAAGTTTAAGATGCTCCCTGCTTGCTATGTGCATATAACTAACAATCCCTCAATCAATCCCATAGGCCTGCTTCAGGTCGTTATGGCTGTCAGCGTGTGAAACCATCCCTTGCTTTCCAGTCATAATGTTGATGATCCAGTCATTGAAGCTGCCCAGCCAGGCACAGTTGCTTTAAAATTTGCCCCCAGCTCAGTGAAGTGCCCTGAGCCAAGCATAAAAGGAACATTTATAAGTATTTTTCCCAGTTCTACCTCTTTGAGTGGAGTTCTTTACTCTGTGAAGTGGAACTTCTTTCTGTGGTCCTAAACTTTCCACACTGAAATTTCAAAGGCATGTCCCTTGCTCTTGTATTTTCTGAGTCCTGTTTGTGGGGCTGTGGCAGGCACAGTGGGAACACAGTTCATTGAAGACTGCCACGTAATAGCGACCCAGAGGTCAGGCTAAATGATATGCTGTGCAAGGACCGGGACTTGGCAAAGCCTTTTTTCATCCAATCCTCTCCAGGGAAACTAGATTTAAATTACATTTTCTCTCACTGTTCATTTTCTTCCCAACTTCTCTGTTCACCACAAGTTATCAGAATTTCACTAAGGAAATGATCCATAGCTGATCTGACCATGGACCACTTATAAATAGTCATCTACATCCCTCCTTTCCTGAAAAAACCCCTTTGACTGCAGAGAAGAGTTGCATGAGGAACTTTGAAATGCTGAAAGGACATGTTGTACCCTACTTACAATGGGAAAATCGGGTACCTTTGACAAGTATTCTCTGACAACAAGAGAACGAGTCTTACTCAGCTGCAAAGAGACGATGGTCCAATTTAGAAAATTAAGTTAAAGGCAGTATTTTACCAAAATTGAGTTTTTATACTATGAATTTCTACAACAGAAATTTAGTTGGCACTTAGATTTAACACGGACTATTAAACTTTGGTATTTCAAACACAAATGTAAAATGCCATTAAAAGAAAGAAAGAATTTTAAACTGAGTTATACATACAGGAAGAAGGAGCAAAATACACCTTGGCCTCATTAATGTCTCCATATTTATTCACCTTCTCCAAAAGAGAAACATCTGTTCTCTGGGGATATAGTATTTGTTTCCTTCAAAACTTGGAGAAAAAAAAAAAATCCAAGCAGATGTACTTCATATAAAATGTTGGTTGGAAAGTATCTGTGTTAACACTTCAATCATTCAACATTCTTACACAATATTAAAAAGGATTGAGTTTCCCTTCATGGAAGAGAGAGCATCACATGTTTGGAATCACATGTTTGGAATCATATCAAGGAAAAAATGGGACGGGCTCCACTCCTTGAGCCAAGTTGCCTACTTTGCTGGTGAACACTTTCCCGTTACCTTTCCAAGTCAGCCTAGCAGGGTAGAAGAGACAGAAAAATATTAGGTATGCTTAATATGAACTGAAGTGCAGCCAAATAGCATACTTCAGGGTACACTCTCGCATGCTGGCACTCTGAAAGATGCAATTTCTCCATTTCCAAAACTCAACAATTTTTCAGCTGCACAGCATCATTCCAATAAAACACTGGTATTTTATTCATCTCTTCCTGAAGTACCATACTTTTATTTTGTAGGCGTCTCTTAAATCACATCAATTCACAAAAGACCAATTTCTTGCCGCTATAGTCAAATCAGATGTTACATGCACATTCACACACACCATGGGCTTTTTTCCCTTTCTTTTGTTCGTTAGTCATAGATTAGAAATTTGTAGTCTGAGTCACAAAGCCCCCTTAGGCAGGGAAAGGAGCTAATGAATGCATGATACAGATCTATTGTCCTCCCCTGGCTGAGATTGCCCTCCTTTACCCCACATCCCAGCTCTCAGCTCAAATTGTGTCTTCTCCAGGGAATTTTGCTTTTGTTAGGGGCATCCTTTTATATCCTATCTTTGTAATTATTATTTGTCAGTTAGACAAATGTGAGGGTGCTGAATTCATCAAAACAAACATGGTTCAAATATAAGTACCTTTTAGATGTCATGTAAAATTTTAGAACCAAAGGGATCTAAGGGATTTTGTAGTTCAATCAGCTCATTTTACATATGAGGAGACTGAGGCTCCAAACCTTCAAGTCAGTACAAATAGAACCCATGTCTCCTGCTATGAGTTTCATGCTCATTCTTCTGCTTCAAGGGATGAGAAAACATTCTGTAAATGACCAGAAAATAAATAGACTTTGTGGGCCACATATAATCTGATACTTTTTGTTTTATTTTTATAAACTTAAAAAACATTAAAAAGAAACTATTATTAGCGCTAGGGCCTTACAAAACTAGATAGTTGACTGGATTTGGTTCAGGGGCTATAGTTTGACAAGCCTAATTGTATTTCATGATACCCACCTGGATCATCAAAAAGAAGGGAAATGTAGTGGCGCAGGATTCAAAGACAGTGCTATCAAGCTGTCGCCAGCCACTGCAGCATGACTTCCATTCTCTGGCAGGCCAGGGAGGTAAGGAAGATGACACACATGGCACAGCAGACCTCTCCTGTCTTGCCCACTGCTCCCTCACCAGTGTATTTATTTCAGTGGATCTGCCTGTTCTGCTCCCCACTCCGTCTCTGGTGAATCCTCTAACACCCCCCCCACACCCTCCCACTGTGCACTTCTGGCCTACACCCCAGTTCTTGAATGCATAAATAAATCTTTAAAAACAAAAGAAGGGAACTGTATTATCCACTGCTACCACAATGTTGTATAAGAGACCCCCAGACTCAATGACATGCAACAATAGGTATAAGTTCTCATATTCACAGGCCTGCAGATTGGCTATTCCACATGGCTCATTTGGAGGCATCAACCAGAAGGGCAGTAACTACTTGGGGCATGTTCTCATGGCAAAGCTCCCAGCTCTCTACCATCTTCATGTGGCCTTTCTTTCTCTGTGTTCTTTTCCACTTCTTAAAAGGACTTCAGTGATTCATTTAGGCTTCATCATAATCCATTCTGACCTCATCTTAAATACATCTGCAAAGACCCTTTTTCTACATTAGGTCACATTCAGGTACCAGGGGTTAGGACTTGAATATGTATGCTAAGGGTACACAAGTCAACTCACTATATCCCATAACAGTGTCTCCCCTGCTTTTTCTGTCTTTGAGTCTCTTCCTTGTCTCTCACCCTCCAAAGTTCCCATGGAAGTAGGTAGTAGGAGTATTTACTGTTGAAGAAACCCTCAGATGATGTAGAAGTTTCCTTGAGTAACCTGGAAGGCAGCTGTTTTTATGAAATGTTTTGTGCATACATACATGGAGAACAATCTGGTATGCTGCTGTTCCTCATGTTAGGGAGCCCCCAATGTAAGGAAAGACAGTGCAATCCACTGATGATGGACACCAAGAAGGACTAAAAGAGAGGCAGAGGGGCGGGCCTTCAAAGCAAGTCCAGGGGGCAACCATCTATGAACCCTCTTTGAAGTCTCTTTTGAAGATGCATTCTCAAGAGTATTTATGTAGGTTTCTACCACAGTTCTAGGTAACAGTGCCAACTCAGGATCTCTTTAAAATAAATTTTCAGCTTGAAATGTTTTAGACTAACCAGGTAAGACAAATTGGGGCTATAAACCTACATGTCGGGCAACTTGTAATTATCTTCAAAGAGAGCTTTATCTGTTCTTTTTACCCAGAACCAAGGCAGTTTCAGTAACTTACTTACTATTCCCTTAAGTGGAGCAGCTTATTTTATTGCCAGTTTATTTTTACAATGTAAGTGTAATTCAAAAGGTCACAGTTTTATGGGGGGGTCTTCTATTTATTTGCCTTCCTATTAAGCCATCCACTAAGCTATATCAACTGACTCCCACAATTAGCCTGAAGAATTTTCCAGATCTTCAAATGAGTTCTTGATGGATGTTTCCAACACCAAAGTCATAATCCAAGATATTTTACACTTTGGATTCCAACTTTCTCTTTGATTTTAGCCTCTGAGATTTCCTTCATTTCTTGCCAGCTCAAAATGCTTTTATAAATATTTTCAATAAAATATTTTCAGTTCTTTAAATAGAAGGGTTATGAAATCTGCTATGCTGCTAGGAACAGATATAACTGTTCACCATGGACCTATTTCCTGAATTTCCTATCTGATTTCGAGGGTAGTCAATCAGATCACTGGTGTAGATCATAAGCTCTATTGTCCTCAAGAATCCCAGAATTTTGATTTGTCTTTAGTCCCAGATTAACACATAACTAGCTAAAGCTTGAATTCTGATACAGAGATCCCTAATTAATCACATTGTTAGCTGGCAGACTGAGGAGTTTTCTGGGATGCCCC
Organism: Talpa occidentalis; assembly: GCF_014898055.3. Taxonomy (NCBI): domain Eukaryota; kingdom Metazoa; phylum Chordata; class Mammalia; order Eulipotyphla; family Talpidae; genus Talpa; species Talpa occidentalis. The sequence goes on along the minus strand of NW_023601212.1, from coordinate 76,979,284 downwards.
CCCAAAATTGCAAGTTCCAAATGGGTTTGCCATCAGCCACATAAAGACAAAACATACTCTTAGTGTGTAAGATCTTCCACTGAATTATTGTGCAATAGAAAGAAGAAAAGAGTATAATTTCTAAATGAAACACTTGAAGTTACCCATCCCCTCATATGTAAATGCCCACCCAAAGTAGGGCCACAAGTCTAAGACAACTTCTGGTGGGGAACAACAGGAAAGGAGAAGAGGACAGGCAAGTATGGCGGAAAAAGAGCAAAATTAAAATACAAGTCAAGGTAAAGGCTGTCATTGTCAGCCTTCCCACCTTCTCTCACCCACATATCTTCCAAGTGTCCCCTTCCATGTCCCCCAAGTCCTTGGTACAAGTCCAAGGCCAAGAACATCTTCTTCTTCACACATTTCCGCCCCACATTCCTCTTCCAAGTCTTTTCACCTTTTAGACGCCTCCCAAATTCTATTTAGTTTCCCCTATAGTCACTTAGCTCTACCCTTCAATAGGTGGGGCAGGGAACATGAAATTTCCCCTTTTTAGATTATACTGTTAGAACATCGGTAGCCTCCAGTTCTCTCTCCTGAGCTTCCCACCTACAGGGTATCTTCAGTTGTACTCCTCAGAGGTACCTCATGTCTAAATACAATTCAACCTTGTCTCACAAAATCAGGGCATGACACCTCCAAACACCAATTTCCCCAGTCAGAAGCCTGAGAGGCATTCTTTATTTCTATCTTTCATCACTCACAGCCAAACTGTACCAATGATACAACTCAGTTTCTCTTCTCCCTGTGTCCTTTATATTTGTCTTAGTTCCACATTGCTTGCTCGGATTTCTGTAAAGCTCTCATGAATAGACTCTGCACCCAGACATCCCCCGCTCCATCTATTGAGGGCACTGTACTTAAGTACACTGTACACCGTACTTATGATCTTCCTAGTACTACAATTTAATAATGTCATGAACTGACAAAGATGTGTGTTCCCCCTATGTCATATTTCATAATCCCTCTTATATCTATGTAAGACTCTGTGACTTTCTCCAGTGGAACATAAATAGAAATGATGTGGATTATACTTGAGAGGAGCTGGTTGAGACATTGCTGTTCCTTCCCCACTTTCTATTCTTGGCAGTGTTGACTATAGGTTGATGCTCAGAATCACATTGAAAACCACATAATGAAAGTGACTGGGTCTCTATTACCTGGTACCCTCTATGTCTGCTTGGAGCAGAGTCACCCAAGCTCATCCATTTAATATGCTATTTATTTAAAAGATTTATGACTATCTAGTGCAAAAAAATGTAATAATGTCTGGGATGGGGGCTTATATCACATGCAGAAATAAAGCAAGATCAAAAATGTCAAGGAGTCAACTAAATTATGCAGTTGTACAGTTTTTACATTGTTTGTAAAGAGTTATAACATCTAAAGAGAGACTTTGATAAATTAAGATTAATACTGTAATCTCTAGAGGTATAAAAGGTACAGGTAAAAATTTAATAAAGGAGCTAAAATGTAAGCCTAATAAATATTTGATTCAACTAAAAGAAGTGGGGACTATAGAAGCAGAGGAAGAAACAAATTGAAAATAAATCCTTAGATGATAAATTTAAACCCAACTATGCTTCTGATCACCAGTTAATTCCAATGTGTGTTTGGGAGGTTTCCAATGAACTCAATTTTAATATCTGCTTTTAGAAATTGTCAGATTACACAGTTAAAAGGTCTCAGTCCCACAAAACTGTCCCCCCACACCATCCAGATACATATTTCAGATACCAATAGTACATCCAGGTCATCACCTCTGCTTCTTTCTCATGAACCAGCTACAGGTAGGAAGTTCTGACAACTCCGTCCTCAGGTTTGAAAAATTTGCTAAAGTGGCTCACAAAACTTAAACATTTTACTTGCCAGAGTGCCTGTATTATAAAAGAATATAACTCAGGAACAACCAGATAAAAGAGATGCATGGAACAAGATCTGTGCTGCCATGGCTTCTCCTAGTGTGTAGCTCCCCAAATCTCCACATGTTAACTAGTCCAGAAACTATCTGAGTCCCATCCTTTTGGGATTTTATGGTAGCTTTATTACAGTGCCATGATTGATTAAATCATTTGGCCATTGGTGATTTCTCCCAATTCACCTGCAACCCCTCTCCTCTCCCTACTGGAAAATAATAAGCAAGGTAATTACTTAGGGGGCTTGTCCAGTGTTGCAACAGAGTGACCACCATTCCCTAGAATCTTGAAAGTTTATCTAGAGGTCTTAACTAGGTTCAGTCATGTATACATACCATCCATGCTATCCACACCACATTACTACTTCAAGGCTGTGTTGATGAAACAGCTCCTACCCAGGGAAGGTGAGCGGGACTACAGTAGAAGCAAGGAGGGATGGGCCGAGGACCCCAGCTGCAGGCTGAGCTGCATCCTCTGGATGACCTAGTCCAACAATAGTATAGTCACTTTCAGAAAGTTTAGTCCCTTTTTTATGTAAATGTTAAACATTCATTAACCACAATCCAGCAATTCCACTCCTAGGTATTTCCCCAAGGAACTGAAAACATGACCACAAAAAGCACTTTTACCAGAATGTTCTTAGCAGCTTACTTCATTATTCATAAGAGCTCCAAACTGGAAACAAAACCCAAGTGTCCACTGACAACAGAACTACTTAGCAACAAACAGTGAGCAATCTGGCTGACTCTCAACCTCATTAGAAGTATAAGAAGGGGTGGGAAGCCATACTGTACAATTCTGTTTCTGTGGAGTCCAGTCAACAGGGAAATGAAATCTGTGTATGGGAATAAGCCAGCAATTGCCTCTGGGGAGGAGTTTAGGGACAGTTATGATATAGACTAGAAAGGGATTGAGGGAAATTTCTGGCATGATAAAAATGTTCGTTTTGTTTGGGGGCAGTGTATGATTGCCAAAAGTTATTAAACTGAACATTTAAGATCTGTGTGTTATATTTTAGATAAACTATACTAAGCACAAAGGAAATCATCTTGTACCCTTCTGGGTTCTTCTAGGCTGACAAATAATCACACAAGCACCAGACCAATTCATAAGAGAAAAATAAATATAGAATTTTAATAATAACATGTTAACCTATTATATACATGGGAGAGAGATGCAGCATGCTGGGCTCACAAGTCTTCAGATACCACTTTAAATGGCTTAGGTAAGACAGAGGAGGCTGGGACAACATAGGGGAAAACAAAGTTACTTTTGCCTTCTCCATAAAAACAGATAAGGGGTTAGGTCTTCCTGGAACTGATCCTTCCAGAGAGAAGTTTAGACACAAACATCATAAGCAGCTCCCACTCAGCTTTTAGAGCCCCTCCCTGAAATCAAGCTTTTTTTGGGGGGGCAGATTTTTCTCCCCTATAATACCTTAAGTTAAAAAATGAAAAGTCCACATTTCTTCAGATAGACTGGAATGCTTACTAATACCTCATTTTCATTTATCTTTTCAGCTTCATCTTCTGTTTAAACTCTAGACACAGGTTCAGATCCAATTCCAGACACAGATGTTTGCTCTACAAATGTCCATGGTTTGATCCTCAGAGCAAATCCATATTCTAATTGTGCTGTCTTATTTCATTTCATTCCTTTTTTCCTTCATTTATTCATTCTGTGCCTACATTTTGACCACCTTCCACTATTCTAGTCACTAAATATATAGCAGCAAATAAGCTAGAGAGATACCTACTTCCCAGGAGCAGATGGTGTCTAAATGCAGCTACAGATAGGAAATAAATGTAAATACTTCTGAGAGTGACAAGTGATCTCAAGTAAGCAAAGCAAAATTATAGGATAGTGAGCGACGAGTTGTCAGAGCGTATTAGGTAGCACCAGGGGGGCATGCGGCAGCAGGGACAGCAGAGCTAAGTGATGAGAGAGGGTTTGGCATGCACACATTGAGGAAAAGTGTATTCCAAAAGGGAACTGAATCAAAAGGTTAAAGTTTCCAGGCAAGGAATTAGCTTTGACTATGTGAGGACAGGAAGAGGAATTAGGGAGTCAGTTTCTTGCAGGAGAGTAAACAAGGAACAGGTAAGTGAACATTAAGAAAGGAAGGTGGAGAGAGATTCTGCAGGAGTTTGGATTTCAGGTATGCATTAGATTTTCATCAAAGTGTCATGATCTGCTTTCAATTTTAAATGATTATTTTGGCAGTTGGGTGGCAAGCATATCATAAAAGGAAGCAATTAGGTTGGTAGGAGGTTTTGTGGAAATCCAGGTGAGAGATGATGATGGTTTGGATGAGGAGAAAGCAACAGAGATGGGAGCTCATGCACAGAATAGACAGATTCAAGAATTTGGGCAGGTCTACACCTAAGGCAATCCACCCAATTGAGACTGATTCCAGAGATACTCTGAGCACTTGTCTACTTTTTCTGAAATTCCTCTCTATCAGTTAATTAGGGTATGTCTGAGTCTATTCAAGTAGCTATAACAAAATGCCACAGGCTAGGTGGTTTATGAACAAACATTTATCTCTTATTGTTCAGAGCCTGTGAAGTCCAAGATCAAGAAACAGGCAGATTAAGTCTGACACAAACCCCCACTTCCTGGCTCAAGAATGGCGGTGTTTTCACTAAGTCCTCACAGGGTGGAAAGGCCTCTATTATGAGAACTCAAATCCACTTGTTAGGGCTCCACCCTCATGATCTAAACACCTCTCAAAGGACCTACTTCCAGATATCACCCTAGAGAATAGGATTTAGCATATGAATCGGGACTTGGGGTGGGGGATGGGAAGTGTTCACAATAGTACTAAAACAACAACCACCCCAAAACATAGCGCCTTAAAACAACCATCACTTATGTTCACTAATTGAACATAAGTGGGCTTTTGAATGCTGGCTTGTACAGGCTGAGCTCGGTGAATCTGAGCTCAGTCAAGGACAGGGTCAGCAAGACTGGCTGTGCTCCTGTGAGCGGCTCAGCTCTGCTCCAGGACTCTGTCTTCATCCTGGGGCTCCAGACTAGTCCCGGCATTGCTTCATCACGGGCAAGACATGAAAGGTGTGGTCCAAGTGCAGGTGTGCAGGCGTCTTCTAAAAGTCTCCTCTTGGCTCATGTGCACTCACATCCCACTGGCCAAAATGAGAATTGAAAGTCTGAACTAGGAATTAAGGACCTGAATATATTTTTATATATATTTCTGGAAGGAACTAGAAAGTCGCTTAGGAAAGGGCATGGGTATAGGGAAGAGTGAAGGTACTAGTAGGGCACAGAATGAAATTCCCCTCCTTACTCTAGGCTCTTCTGAATCTGGATGAACACGTAAATTAATCTCAATCAGATTGGTAGGAAAAATGACCAAATTTAATAACATACATATAGAGGATTTACATGACTATAAATTTGAAGGTAAATGGGACAAATCAGGGGTTGAAATCCTGTACTAAGGGCCTGGGGCATCAAGGACAGAAGAGGGGGTTTCACGTGACAAGTATGAGGACTTCATACCACAAAAGCTTGCCTCTAGAGGTTTGTCTTGCCCTAACAGTTTTTCACATGAGACTGTTTCTGGAGATATTCCTAAGTCAAGGTAATCTGTGCTCTTTAAGTAATAGGAATAGTTTCTCCTGAGGGTCCCAGGACCTCTCTTTACCTCACTTTCATATATTTCCATATACCAAGGTGACAGGTATTAGAAAAGGCCTATCTGAACCTTTCTGGGGAGACTGATTCCACATTTCCATGAGCCCAAGCCTCCACACTCACATTCAGGTCCCTGCCTCTGGTCACAAGCATTGTCAGTCAAACATAGTGGCTGCTTCAGAGTAGCGGCCCCCTCCACACTTCTGTGGCAGCAGCTCCAGGTGACAATATTATTAGGAAGGTTGGAAGCAGCCGATGCTGCTTAGTACAAAGGTGTTGCTGCAGCAGCTGCTTCACAGTCCCCTAGGAAATGTTCTAATTGTGGCAGCTCATTAATATCAAAGTAGGTGGCCACCGAAAAGAAAGAAGAATGGAGGATTCAATAGTAAGAGTGGACTTCCACTGCACACACAAACTAGGAACGCCAGTGGGTCTTCCTGAAACAACTCTACAAAGTTAATACTGTCAACCTCAAATCTCAGTTGCTTACACCATGTCCATGAGCTAAACGATACCTGCAGCTCATCTGTCCCCAGGTAAAGCTTCAGACCGCGGTTTCATCAATTGTCAGCAGTGACAAAGAGTGTCAGCCTTTTCACCTGGCAGGTGCTCCCCAACAGGGGAATGAGAAGTCAACTCCAGGTGAGGGTCAGACTGACAATGAGTTGCTATTTTGGACACTTCCTGAATACATGAGAAGAGGGAAGAATGTTGGTTCTCTCCTTTGGGGAAAGAACTATTCCAAGTGTCATTTGTTTTGATAGCAAAGCTATGCATAAAATAATGTGTAAAATGAGTGCGACATAAACAAATCTTCCTAGCAGCGCTGAGCTCACTAAGTGTGAGGCACTTTGAATCAACCAAATGGTTCATGCATTTCTGGTAGGGTGTAACCAACTGGAGGAAGAGTTCTTGCAACCATGGTCCCTGCATGCTTGTGGGAGTGTGTTTATATGTACCTTTAACATTCATCCCACAAACAGTTATTAATACTTGTTCTTGGGAGTGTGTTTATATTTATATGTACCTTTAACATACTTGTTCTTTAGAAAGCATTCCACATGACTGGGAGTTAGGAGAGACAACAAATATAGATTCTGTTTTCATGGATTCATTTTCTTCTAAGTGAGGAAGGAAAAGGTGCTAACAGGTAACTACGATGCAAGGAACCATCCTGCATGTGTCTATGTGTGTTCAACTTTGTACGCCTCTGGGTTCATCTGAGCAGGTTCCCACCATAGAAACAAGTTTGCAAGTCCTCATCATTCCGAAGCCACCTTGGCAACCCAATTGGTCACTGTAAGGTAAGGAAAAATGTCAGGCTTTTCTGCCCTCCCGCCATCAGGATAGATGATGGATCCTTGCGGTCCTGAATGCATGCCTGATGGCGGGCACCTGGAGTAGGGTGTGGGCATAGGTAGATGGGATTCACCTGGGCTGAGGCTGTGCTTTTTAAGGGCGGCATCACAGGGACGCCAGTAGAAGCTGAGAAAGAAGCTGAAGAGAAGCCAATGAGAGAAGCAAAGAAGCAGAAGCAGAGAACGCCAAAGAGCCAGCCTCCCAGCCCCCCAGCACCCCTGCCTGCCATATGCCTGGTGAACCCCAATAAAAGACCTGCAAAAGCCACTGAGGACTCTGACTCCTTCTTCACCCGGTCTGCATGGGATCAGAAAACCTGCTCAGTGTCGTTCCTGCCCCTACAGTCACCATCAACAGACATCCCAGGGATCATGAAAGGGATAAGCCAGGATGCTAAAGAAAGAGCCAAGGTGGGGGAGAGTCTCCAGTCTCCTCCTACTCACTTTGCATTGCTTCTTGAGGAAGGTCAGAGATCTAGGGGATGTGGTGGACAAGGGGAATGGAAAATAAATCAAGACATTAAAGGAACAAAAGAGCTTCATGCTCCTACCCCCCAGCCCCAGCAAAATAAAATTTTAAAAGCCCCTTAAATTAATCTAGCCATACAGAAGCATATTAGGTGAATGCCTAGAGGAGAGAACCTGGAAGGATCCAGATGTGGTCTGTGGCCAAACGGAATTCTGGGCAGAGTTTCAACTTTTCTAGACATTGCAACCAACCGTAGCTCTTGAGAGAACCTTCTGTTCAGTGAAACTTACCAGCTCACACTGGAGCTGTTAACTAGCAATCAAAACATCATGTGGCTCTTCCTCTCACTCTTCAAGGCTTTGGATTTCTGCAGCCATAATAGAGCATTCCACCAAGAGTCTGCACATGCTAACATCTTCCTGAGGCTCACTGGCTTAATGGGAGAATGTTTAAGTGTGGCCCAGGTCCCACATCTGTGATTAATTTTGTTTTATAGGCTGATAGATTAGAGCAGCTAAAGACTTGTAAACAAAGGCAAAGCTGATGTTTTCAGAATGTCTCTTTTCTTCTGTCAATAAAATTCTGAGTCACATGGGAACAAAGCAAATGCCCCACATACGCAAAGCATACTGAGATAAATATTTTTTTATGCCTGGAAATTACACCTTTCTTTCAGCTAAGGCTTTGGTGTGGGGGTCTGTATTCATTTAGTCAGGAGTTGGGCTGGGTTTGCAGTGTGTTGTTGCTATGGTTACACTCAGTATGCTACAGGTTTCAAACTCCTCCAACAATAGCTGTGTGGAAGATGTGGATTAATTTGCCAGGTTTTTCTCAGTCTCTCCTCCCTGTCTTGGTCATGCCACTTGGCTTTGGGACTTGCTTTTGTGCTGTTCTCCAGAAAGCATTGGGCTGTTTTTTGCTGCCCCAACTATATTCCACTGTCCTTTTTATTCCATTATAAAGTTTACTACTTTATGCAAGACTTGACACTAGTTAGTGGAGTAGGGGAGGGGACGGGTATTCTCTGTTGTTCTGATTAAGTTGCCCCTTAGGGCAGGTACTGAGTCCAAGGGGAAGGCCTTTATGGTCCTCCTCCAGGTACCACCTGTAAGAAAATGGAGGGGCTCCGGCACTTTTCCACCTCCCCCCACAAGCTTCCACAGCAGCCACCTGCACCTTTGTTTCCCTCCTAGGTTTTGTTGCCCACATGTGATAATGTGTTATTGCAAAAAGTGCTTGGGAGCAAGAGCACAGAGAGTGTGTGCACCTATGATTACCGACACAGGGTGGAGAAGCTGGAGAGCAAGGTGCGTGCGCATGTATAGATACAGACACCAAGGCAGAGATTGAGGGAGACTAAGGTGAGAGAGAGGAGGGAAGCCAGAGAGGGAGCATTTGAGCCTCGTGCTGGAAGGTTCAGTTGCTGCCTGCCTCTCTTCCTCCCTCCTTCCCTTCTCCCCTGCTCCCCTCCCCCTGCCCTGCCTATGGACTCAGTCCCCTGCTTCAGCATTAAAGTCCTGTCAAATCTACCAAGGGCTCCAAGATTCCTTTTCTGTTAGCTAAAATCAACCTTGAACCTGCCGGGCCTGGGATGGTTCTAGGACACAACCCTTCTCCTAGATATTGAGCTCTTTTTAATTTTTCTGTTCCCTGCCTCTAGCTATAATGGTTTGCCACCAGTGTCCTTGGACCATAGTTTGCTGTTGTTATTCTATCAGCTACAGATTAAGACTTCTTTTCCTTAGAGAAGGTAAAGTAACAGAGTCTGAGTTTCAAAAGTAGCTACAGTCTAAGTTTCAAAAGTCCCTTCTTGTAGCCAACCTCAGGGAGGGGCATGGTGCCCATTTTCCCCCGAGCACGTGGCAGAATTCTTGGAGAAAAAGCTGCAGGCTGCTCTAACCCTCTCCAGATCTGTAGGTGATTCACATCCAAACCTGCACTAACAAGTTTTAGCAACCTGCAAACAATTTCTAGATGAATCTTTTTACTCATGTGACTTCAACTGACATCTGAGCAAGAAATGCTCAGATCCTATTTCTTCCCACAAATCTCCAATCTCTCTCCAATTTTGGGTAAGTCGTTTGTCCTCTACTCAATTTTTGATGAGTTTAAGAAAAACAATTAATTTTCCATGTGTCTGGATTTTTTTCTTTCACAAGTGCGAGAGCGGTGCTCTTTCTAGCTCTCCACATCTGAGTTCAGCTGCCCGTATATTTGATCAGTCTTCCTTCTTTGGATCCCTACCTGTGTCCGGGGATTTCGTTCAGTAACAAGTGATTCTGTGTTCCACATTTCTCTTTTGCCAAAACTTCTTTTGGAATTTCCACCTGCCTTTCTCAGATAGCTAACCCCATGTGATGGCAGCGTTTTGCAGGATGTTACATGCTGTGAATATATCATAGACACTGCTGGGGCAGAAAAGCAATGCATTACCAGATTTCTCTGAGCATCTGAAATCAGCTCTTAAAATGTCAAACATCCTTTTGATGCCCTGTTGCTCCCATGTGCAACATTATAATTTTCCTCTGAGGGAGGCTGAGGGCAGGGAGTTGGTGCTACACTTTATCCACATAAGTAAACGAGATATTTATTAAACACCTACTATGTACCTAGGGTGGTTTTCAGCTCTATGGAGGATTATGGAACATAACACTTGATCTTAAACTTTTGCACAAAAATAGGCCATCAGACCTCTAGTTAGTTCAAGTACCCAACATTTTCAGGGGTACCTAAAACTGTCGATGTCATGAGTGGAAGACCCTTAGTCCTATAAATGTAGCGCAAGTCAGAGTCTCAATATTCACCAACAAAAGATAGGCTGAAATAGTCCCCCACTTGCCAGTTACTGATCCCATTTCACAGCAATGATACTGGGCTTTTAGCATCCTTCACTGCACACATAGTTTTGCCCCTTAATTGTGTCGCTTTCTTCCAAGACAGAAACTACAATAATATTCGCCTTTCTCCAGTGATGATCTCCATACATCCACTTCCATTGTTGCTATAATCCCTGATTCTATTTTCCATGTGTTTACTAGTTGCATGATCCCAACGTAGTTGGCTGACATAAGGTAGCCTTCTACCTATCTCTCAGGGGTACATTAGTGGTTGGCCATATCAAAACCCAAGACACCTCTTTTACTATGTCCTTCTCCCCAATGCAAGGCATAGAATCAACATTTGAGGCTTGGGAAGCAAAGCAAGTAAAAACACTGAGGATGGTGGGCCTCCCTGGTGGTGCAGTGGTTGAGTGCAGTGCTGTGAAGATCTCTGCAGCCTCTGCAGTGTTGGTTCGATCGCCACCGGCCTCAGAGCAACCCACATGGCGAGCAGACCTCTCCTGTCTCACCTGCTGTTCCCCTCAGCAGTGAATTTCATCAGTCTGCCTGTTCTGTTCCCCACTCTGTCTCTGGTGAATCCTCTTACCTTCCCGCGCATCTGGCCTGTACCCCGGTTCTTGTATAAATAAAATAAATCTTTAAAAAAAGTGCTGAGGATGGAGCCATGGGTTTTGGTTACATTGAAATGAAATTCTATTGCTGAGGGATGGGAACCTCAATTTTGGAGGACCTAGGCTCCTAAGAAGATACTCTATCATATGAAAACTAACTCAAGATAGGAAGAGTAACAAGTGGTTAGAGGCACAGTTTTTGTGTAGTACCCTGTGCTACAGGTGACCCTACTGGATGACCTTGAGCCAAAGACTCAACACCTCCAACACTTCATCTCATAGGCTTGGATAAGGATTATATGATAGGTTTTATATAAGGCACTTAGCACATTCTCTGCCCCATAAAACATAATAAATTCAAACAGTTCTTATGGCTATAGTTGTAAGTGGGTCTTGGCCAAAGGAACAAGCCCAGCTCCTAACACAAGGATGTCACAGTTGGAGAAATAAGAAAAACAAGATTAGATTTCTGCCCAGATGACTGTTTAACATAGACTCTGGCTACACTGAAATGTAGTCCAGGTGAGGTATTCCTATAATCTGATACTATCTGTTTCTAGTCCATTCCCTCTGCCATTGGAGAAGGGAAGGTGATGGTGGGGGGGAACACTCTATTTCCCAAAACCTCCAATATACCAGCCACCATGCTAGGTAGCTTTGACTTTCATTCTTAGTTTACTGACTTTCACTCTACATGTTCCCACCTCTACAGCAGTCAATATAAAGATAGGAACATCGGTATCATAAACTCCTTTGCAAATACACTCAGCAAGCAGTCAACCCTACTTCCAGAGAATGTATCAGTGTGAGAATCCTGCTGTGTGGATGTAGACATGCCCTCCCACATCTGAGGGTTCCTGTAAGCCCATTCCCAGAACATTCTGCCTCAGAGCATTGCTATTGTGGTCACACACCAGCATGGTAAATAATCTGAACAAGCTTTCTCAGGTGCAATATTTATGATTCGGTTTGAAGCAAAGAATAGTCAGAGGCAATAGGTAAAAACTAATTTACTGTAATGTCACCCTGGATATATAGCAAATAGCTGTAAACAAGTATGTACAATATAATTAAAAATATGTAACATTATAAAATAGGATGATGGCTAGTTAGAAGGGAAGATCTATCAAGTAGGAATGTGTATATATCACTTGAAATATTGCATCAATTACTTAAAGTCATCAGCTCAGGCACCTCATCTCAAAAAGAAAAAAATCTTACAAATACAGATTGAAAACAACAAGCACTATTTATTTCTGTTTTTGGTTTCCTTTCATTCCATCTGTCCACAAGAATTTCCCTTCAGTGTCTGTTGAAAAAAGAGCTCTGAGATAAATCCTTGAACTCTACCCTGTCTTATTCCTGACTCAATGGATCTTAGCATGAGAAGTGGGCTAAGGAAAGCATCCTTAAATCCTCAGAGTAAAACACCCAAAACATTCAAGTGCAAAAGCAAGTGGGAAGAATAAAAACAAGTGAAATGGCTCATGAATAAACACAATTAATTTACCTATGCCATTCCAACAGGTGAATCAATTCTCTGGTTGCCAAATAGCGCAGGCAGTCACCAGGTAGGGTGAAAATGTGCTACTTCCTTGGGTACCCACAAGAGAGACAAGGTGAGTCCCTACTGCCCAAGCTGTGAAGTTTCCAGCTCTATGTGTCACCCTTCTCAGTAAGGGTGAGTCACAGAACTGACCCTAAGTTACAAAAGGAAAACAACATACGCCTCTTGTTTGCAGTCATTCCTCTCAAGCTATTACTCATTTGAACTTCTAGATCCTTCCGGCTAGGGAAGTCTCTCCCCACTTCCATTATGGCCTCCATATTTTTAGCTTACTTCTTAACTAGGATCAGGATTTTTCTCAGGCATGTACTGTTTTTCATTATCTGAAGTGGCTAGAAGAACCACTCCTACCTGATTAATTCAACATCGAGTATTTTCTATCATTCATTTCTTTCATCTGCAGATTGCCGAAAAATTTCCCTTGTCCTGGATTCTCAAGTAAAGACCAGGCACCCAGACTAGCTGTTTTATGTGGTTTCTAAAGTCTCCTGTGTTATGCCCTGGTCTACCCAGAGCCAACCCAATTTCCTGCTATTGTCCTTATTACAAGCAAATTCTGAGTTACAATAAATATTTTCATTGTCCTTGCCATGACTTACCAGGAATGTTTTCTCTCTTTCCTTCTACTCATTCAAATGTCACCCACATTTACTATTCTAATTCAAATTTAACATTTTCATGAATTGCCTTCATTTGTCTCTCCTCAACTGAGTTTTTGTTTTAATTATATTTATTAACATCAGGGCTAAAGCAATAATTTATAATTGCTTTATATCTCCCCAGAAGATTTGCAATTTCTTTTTTTTTTTAAAGATTTATTATTTCCTTATGCATACAAGAACTGCAGTGTAAGGCCAGAAGTGAGGGGGTAAAGGATTCACCAGAGACAGAGTAGGGAGCAGAACAGGTAGATCTACTGAAATACACTGCTGAGGGGAGCAGCGGGTGAGACAGGAGAGGTCTGCTGCCCCATATGTGGGTTTTAATTCCATGGCCAGAAATCAAACTCAGGTTATAGTGGTGATAGTGCTGAGAATTATCCCCTTGCGCCACCAGGAAGGCCTTATGCCACTTTTTAGATGAGGAAATGGACCCCCTCAATTCATGTGCCACATTTTTTTTCAGTATAAATATAATTAGTGTCTTACCGAAGAGAACTAAAATAGAAGAATAAAAATATATGTAAAGGAATAATTCCAGGAAGTTTTTGAGAAACAAAGTATTTGAATTTATATGTTGGAAGTCTATACTCCCTAAAAAAAACCTCATATTGAATTAATATTACTGAGAGAATAGTTTCCTAGACTTTAGAGATAAATATAATACAGTTTAAGCAAGCCAAACAAAATATATCACATTTTTCCTATAAACAGAAAAAAAAATCAGCTAGTTTTATATCACTCTATACAAACTTTCATCACCCAAAAACACTTGTGCAATATTCAATATTAACACAGTAAATTAAAAAATTTCACATCCAGCCAAACTGTCACTCAAATATAAAAATATAAGAATTTAGGTACTAAATTCCCATGAGTTTTTCCTAAATAAGTTACCAAACAAAATGTTTCAGCCAAGAAATGAATTAGATGAAATGTTGGCAAACATACTGGAGTTAAGCACTAGAACCAATTTACCACAGGACTGACTATAAGACAAGTGAAAGTCTTACAGACAATGACAACTTAGAAGTCACATAATTAATCTAAAATAAAAGCAAATGGGAGAAATATGTTGAGATGTAATATTGGTATTCCAGTTTCTTCACCTTTTATCCAAAGATATTTAGAACTTTAATTAAGAATATTTTCATTTAAAACAAATAATAATAAAGTCAAGAAATAAAAGAAATTCCATGGTTGCTTTCTTTCCATTAGGTTAATGAGTTGTTTGTAGTGCTTTCCTGTAGGAAAAGGAAGACACATTTAGATGAAGCAAAATGAAAGAGGTTCTGTCTGCATTTGTGATGCAAGAGATAAACAGAGACAAGATCTTGTACATTTATTCAGGTAGAGATCTGGGGACAGGTCTTACTGACTCTGACTGAAGCCAGAGGGCAGAAATAGAAATCCCTCTTAAAGTTATGGATTAGGTGAAGTGTAGGAGACAAAAGGCATGTCTACAATAAGGGATGCAGAGATTTGAGATGCAAAGATGAAAGTGTAGTAAAATAATGAATGGAAGATAGATTTAGAGCAACTTAAATAGAATATGAGCAACTGAACTAGCTACACAATTAAAGCACAATTTAGGGCTTAATAACTCCATACCATTACTCAAAACATTCCCTCCAGAGCAGAGAGCTACCTGATCACCTCCCAGGGACACCCTACCTAGATTTCACGGTCCAATTTAAGACTGTATCCTCTAAGAAGCCTTGATCAGCTTGACTCCAAGTGACATCTGCACCTGCTGCCTTTGCATGCTTGAGGCTGTGCTTCTTTCTCTATCCTGCCCAAACTTGAAGGCCCATTACTTCAACCCTTCTCTTGGCAATATTGTCTAATCCCTTAACTGTATTCATGCATTCCAACAGCCCTGCAAATGGTTTTGAAGACAGAGTTACAGACATAGAGTATCTGCTGTGGGGAATGAGAACAGACATTGCAAGAGATGTGGAATGACATTCACACCTCAGCTGAGGTTAAAAACAACGCATTTTTAGACATTAACGGGTGTGGTTATGTGGAACAGAGGTCCACGCTCGAATCTAACAGGCTTTAGAATCCAACCTAACTGGCTTTGAATTCTGGCTCTATTACACACTAGCTCTGTGGACAGTCAAGCAAGTCATTTCACTCCCTGTTAATTTGTTCATCTCTAAAACAAGGATCATAATAAATAGGCTGAAGTCTTTTCATTCTGAAATGCAAATTCTCATTTGACCTTGAGGCTTTCTCAAGCTACAGTCCAAAACACTCCTTCATTCTCTAAAGTCCAGCTTTTGAAATAGCACTTCACACTTTCTGCCTTCACTTCTTTAGCTCTCATTTACTACACAAACAGCTACAGCTGAAGGTCACTAATAGTCTGCTCAATGCCACCTTTTCCGTGAGACCTTCTCTAATCCCTCAATTTGTGATACCACACAGCTCTGATATAAAGTTGTAACTTGCTTCACTCCAGGCCTCTCTCATCCCCTTTCCTGATATTTATTTGTCTCCACAGCACTCAGCAACTTCTACATACCCTGCCATTCCCTTACTCAACCTCTGCATACTGTGCTGTTCTGTCAGTTCTGCCATCTGCATCCCTCAATAAGAATGTGAGCTCCTTGGTGGCTGGGATTTTTGTCTGTTTTGGTCAGTGCCAACAATTTTGATGCTAATAAGTGTTTGCTAAATGAATATATGAGTATGTGCTCATCTAACCTTGATTTAACCTCTGAGACACTTGATGCTGCCTTTGCTTCCTTGTTCTTGAACTTCTGGGACATTCGTCCTCAGGTTTACTATGGCCACTGGCCCCCCTCCCCCCATCTCTGTTGCTCTTTCCTTCAAGATGTCCCCTTGTTCTCTATTTGATATTTTCCTTCTCTTTTCTTAACTTTGATGACATGTGAGGAAATCTTTCAGGAGTTTCTGAGCATTAATGTGTATAATCCTTATAATTACAGCAACCTGAGAAGTAGGTATTTACCATGAATACCTCATTTTATAGATGAGTAAACAAAGGCACAGAGAGGTGATTATCTTGCCAAACACCAGGAAGAAAGTAAGTGACAGAGCAAGGACCACTCCTGGGCAATGTGGGTTTGGAGACCTTGTGGTTTGGGCATCCCTGGTGGCACGAGGGGTTAAGTCTCAGCACTATGAAACTATCTGCAGCCACTGCAGCATGAGTTCGATCGCCAGCCAGGGAGCTGACCCACATGGCGCAGCAGACCTCCTCTGTCTCGCCCGCTGCTCCCCTCAGCAGTGTATTTTAGTCAATCTGCCCGTTCTGTTCCCTACTCTGTCCCTGGTGAATCCTCTCACCCTACCCACATCTCTGGCCTGCACCCCAGCTCTTGCATGCATAAATAAATATATCTTTAAAAAAAAATAGAGACCTTGTGGTTCTTAACCATGATTAAGACTTAGCACTGCTAACGCTGCACATGTGCTCTGAATGCCTCCATGCCTCTTTCCGAGCCTGGACCACACTCCTGAGCTCCAGACCATGTGCTGAACTCACCTGGGCATACCTCAAGTCTCACATGCTGGGTTCCAGATCTCCACAATAAAGGGATATTACAGTAGAGTGAGTCAACTGATTTCTTGGTTTCCCAGTGCATATAAAAGTTATGTTTATCCTATATTGAAGTCTATTGGATATGCAATAGCATTATGTCTAAAAAAACTGATTAAAAAATTGATTAAAAAATACATTACTGTTAAAAACTGGCAGCCACCATTGAGCCTTTAGCTAGTTATAATCTATTTTCAGTGGAGGGTCTTGCTCTTGCTGCTGTCTGTTTGGGGTGGTGGTGGCACTGGGTTGGGGTGGCTGTGGCAGTTTCTTAAACTAAGGCAACTATGAAGTCGGCTTCACTGATTGACTTCCATGCACAGAAGCTTTCTCTGTAGGGTGTGGTGTTGCGGGTTTTACCAACAGTAGGACTTCTTTCCAATTTGGAGTCAATACTCTCAAACTCCATTGTTGCTCCATTGTCTCAAACTCCATTATCAACAGGGTTTAGTTTACATAATAGACTAAATCCTGTTTTCTTTTTTTTTCCCCATTTTTTAAAAAAATATTTATTTATTTATTTATACAAGCACTGGGTACAGTCAGAAGCGCAGGAGGGTGAGAAAATTCACCAGAGCCAGAGCAGAGAAGAACAGGCAGAAGGACCGAAGTACACTGCTGAGGGAGGCAGTGGGCGGCAGGAGAGGTCTGCGCGCCATGTGGGACCCTTGTCCGGGGGCCAGGGATCAAACCAGCGCTGCAGAGTCTCAGGCAGCTTCACAACCCAGCACTCAACCGTTGTGCCACCAGGGAGGCCCCTAAATCCTTTGTTTTCATCTCAACAACGTACAGCCTGTTCACCAGGAGCAGTTTCTCAAGAAAACACTCTCTTCAATCACCCACAAGCAACAACTCCTCTTCCATTGTATTCGAACATGTTTGAGATTTAATTCACCTGCATCACCCCTACATCCCTAGAAAATAGCATGTCTTTGGCACACAGCAGGTGTCTGTTCAATAAACGAATGGCCACCTCTGCAACAACTGCTTTATTCCTGTTCCTTACCCTCCTGTGAGTCATCCACCTTGGTAATCACCATTCATCTTTTGCAGCTTAGTCACCCTCACCAGGAACCCATCCCTAATTCTCTCATCCTGCCAACTAAGCAGATACCCTGTTTTGTGTAATTTTATTTTGTGCAACCTAATTTTATTACAGAGTTTATGTTCTGGGTGGTAGGCGAGTTTGCTTTTCTGTCCTCCACAAACAGCCCTACTCTCCACATCAGTTATAATGAACTTTGCTTTGTGTGAGTTTGGTGGGCCCAAGAGAGCCTCACAAGGACACCGTGAAGAGTTTCCTAGCACTATTATAAAACATATTCACAGAATTTCTATTTTTGAGGAGGGCTGTCTTCATGAGGACTTTGGGAGAAAAGTCTTTCATTTCTCAGTATCAGGAATAGTTCTGACATTGCAGTGCAACCTGTTAATTCTAGTGCCAGTGTAACAGGGTGGTGTCCAGAAAGGGGGAGGTTCCAGGTTCCTTCCCCACCAAAAAGGAGTAGGGAGCTGAGCAGGGAGAGAAGAAGCTGCAGAGGAGACTGAGGAAGGAAGGAAGCAGGATGGAGCCAGAAGGAGACTTGGAGGAGGCACATGGAGCCGAGAGACATGTGAAGAAACTGTGCTTGTCTTTTCGTCCTGGACTGGGTGACACAGATGTGGGTGAGACCCGTGGGGAGGTGACAATGGCGGTTTTTGTCTTGATTTTGATTTTGCTCTTTTCCTTCTTGACTTGTCTGGTTGTTTCTGATCCTTTTCTGTGGGTCCCCCCTGTGGAAGATGCTTTAGACTTGTGGCAGGCTTTGGGGCCTTGCTCTGGGCCAATCCTGCTTGGGTGGACTTTTACCCATGAGGGAACGCGTAACTTTGGGTGCTGATTTAGAAACTATATTCTTTGCCTTTCTTGTATAGTTTACTAATTGTATTAAAGTTCCTTTTCATTAAAATCTCATATGTTTTGTGTTGATGTGGTGGATGGCAGAACCTATTTAGAGCAGGCAGTTTTGCGGGGTCTGGGGTGCCCCTCCCTGCCCTGTAACACCAGCAAGCACAGGGCAGGCTCAGTATCTGTTCAGGCAGACGCATAAAGAGAGTCTTGGAGTCCTCAGTGGATTTTTCAGGCATTAATTCTCCCTCAGGGAACCAGATACACAGGTGCACCAGGCAGAGAGGCTGGCATGCAAGGAGGCTTGCAGGGTGGGGCAGGAGGGCTGGGAGGCAGACAGGCAATTGAGCCTCCCAGCCCCCATTTGAATCCTTACGCTCTTGCTCTAGGCTTTCTCTGGCATTCTCTCTCTCGCGTAGTCTTGTGGTCTCACCTATTCTTTAATCATACCACTGGTCCTCTTTGAGCCCAACCTCTAGGCTCATGCATGCACACCCATACTCCAAGTTTCCACAATCACCCACGAGTGACCCACACCCATGCTCCCAAGTACCTTCTGCATTAACGAGATCAAGGCCACAGGTGATAGCCAGAGGGTAGTGGCATAAAAAGCCTGATTAATTCATTTACACTACACTAATGAACCCAGCACATGCTGATGCTGATCAGGTTCTGCCTCCCGTGGGCTGCCTAGAAAATCGGGACTCCATTACAGAGCAGGCACACAGCTCTACAGTTCATCTTTACTGTTATAATAGCTATTATTTGCTCAAGTTTATACAACCCTTCCTTTAATATTAATGGTAACGGCAAACATTTGTTGAGCATTTATGGTGCTTCAAACTTTGTGCTAAGTAACTCAGGCTTTTGTAGCATTTAAAATAATCCACTGAGTTAATATTTTAACAGCAACAAGTTATAGGTCACAAATTTAGCTGTGCATATGACACAACTTTCCTTATTACCTGTTTTCTCTGCCTCCCCAGGCCTGTGCTTATATTTTCAGAGGTTTCGGTGTTCAAAGCATCAGCAGAGAGGCTGGGCTGTGGGTGGCCCTTTGTACCTCGGTGGGTTCATCTGTCCCCATCAGGATCCCATGAAAGGGACTTTACTTCCACGTGATCTCAGTCACCGACCCTCAGGAAGGGCAACTCTAGACTCACTGCTAAGTTCCCATTTTCCCAAGTCTACCCTGAGTCTTTGTACCTCTTCAGGTTTAATCAAGGGGAGGCCCAAGGCCCATCCAAACCTGTCCTCACATATTTACATATAAGGAACACACAGGGACCCTGAACTTCTCAGCCAAGAGAAACCTGGAGCAAAGGTTTACCTTCATGCACTATAGGCAGTCACACACAATGACACGTTACTTGAGGAATATGTAATCAGTAGGTTTAAAGAAAACATCAGTAATGTATGTAGCATGCACCCAGGAGAGGGAGCAAATTGTTGGCTGGAGAATTTTGTTTTTAATTAAACAGGTAATGTATGCTTGCGTTTAGTCCTATAAATGAATATGTATTCACCACAGAGGCATGAATCCTATTAGGCCCTCCTGTACATAAACTGTATGGGTGATTACCACTGATTACTGTACTATTAGAGACCTGTGCATGGAGTGGCTTGATTGTAGCATGCCTGGCTCCTGAAAGGGCTCCCATGTGCTTTGCCTGAATTGTGGAGAATCAGCAGGGCTTCAGATTGCCTGGCAATTCAATTGTGAGTTTGCACAGTTGTGGTGGGGGCTGCAGCAGCACACCGTTAGATGGAACACTATCTTTACTCAGCCCTGAGAAAGGGAAAAGAGGGAGAAGATGGCAGCAAGGAGCCCCCAAGAGACTTGTCCCCTGAGCACGGCCTGGGTGCAGATGACCCTGGCAGCACCTGCTCAGCGATGCCATCTCAGTGACTCGAGGACCACAGTCACCTTTATTTATATTAGTCTTAATAATTTCATCTCTAACCTACCACGTTCATACTAGACACTTGTATCTCACTTTGGAAATCACGAATGCAGGTCTAGCAGTGAAGTGCATTGAGCTCACCTGGGCTTTCCCCAGAGTGCCTCTGCTTCCTGCTTTCCAGGGGGACCCTGCACACCGGGTGAGCACAGCGCATCCCCCTAAGTCCTCTGCTTCCTTTGCTCTTCCTCTGCCTTGAACTCTGGCTTCCAGCCTTTACCTTTCCTTCCATCAAAAACACTCATGCCAGGCCTCCCCTGGTGGCAGCGGTTGGGCGCTGGGTTGCGAAGCTACCCAAAGCCTCTGCAGTGCCAGTTCAAACCCTGGCTGCCGGAGAGGGTCCCACATGACGCAGAGACTTCTCCTGCCACACCCGCAGCTCCCCTCAGCAGTGTATTTCATCAGTCTGCCTGTTCTGTTCTCCGCTCTGACTCTGGTGGATTCTCTCACTGTAAGGGCAGGACAGGCCACAGAGCAGGTTTTCTATTATCCCACAGACTGGGTGAAGGAGGAGTCAGAGTCCTCAGTGGTTTTTTTGCAGGCTTTTATTGGGATTTACCCGGTACACAGCAGGCAAGGGTGCTGGGAGGCCAGGAGGCTGGCAGTCCTCCCAGCCCCCAGCAAATCCTCGCTCTATCTGGGCTCTCTGGCATTCATTCTGCTGCTTCTCGGCTTCTCTTTTGGCTTCTGCTGTGTCCCTGTGACGCCACCCTTAAAAGCCCAGTCTTAGCCCAGGTGAATCCCATCTACCTATGCCCACACCCCACTCCAGGTGCCCGCCATCAGGCATGCATTCAGGACCGCAGGGTTCCGTCATCTATCCTAATGGCAGGAGGGCAGAAAAGCCTGATACCTTTTACCTTACTCTACAGTCCACCCCCTCAGGGTTTTCTGCCATACAATCTACATATATACAATTTTCTTAGCAAACATAAACAATGCAGCCATGGCCCACAAAACCAAATACATCACAATATAACAACAAAATACAAAAGAACACAAATAAGTCCAGGCCGGGGACCAACCTAGTGGCAAAAGACAATTATTGGCACCAGCAGATGATCCACCAAATCTGCTGCCGAAGGCACTGCTCATACGAGGGAGGGGAATCACTCACGGCATCTACTGTAACACACCAGGAGCAGTTAGGCTTCCTGGACTTCTCTGGCTGTGGTCTCAGCTATAAGCCACACACAGCATCCACCCCCAGGATGCACTAGCTCTGGGATTGATGATTCTATTCTGTTGGGGGTAATTGCCAAACCTCAGAGTTTCTGTCTGTAGTCGCTCCAACATTCGGCCTTCATGGCCACCAATGCGACTCGCAGACCCCTGCACTCAGGCCAACCCACTGCACAAGCACATGGGTCGGGGATCCTTGGATACAAACTCTACATTCGGCTTGGGCTCCACCCCAAGCCACATTCCCCACCTGTCCCCCAAAGAAGGGTTCCTCAGCTCCTCACCCTCACTCGAGAACGAGCAGGGCATCATCCACAGGTGATTTTACGAGACCCACTGTCCTTCCTCAGCTTATTTAGTGCTTAACAGCCACTGAGGGCTTCCCAAACTTAGCATTAGTACCAGCTTTTGCCTTCTCAGTTGGCTTTTCTCCTCTGCCAAGCTGTTGGGCATACACATGCTGCTTTTGGCCATCAAGGCCCACTGGCCACCACCAGAGTCTCAAAAAAAACATAACCTGCAAAGGTCCTCCACCTTCTGGCGGGTTTGTCAGTCCAAGTCCATCAGTCCAAGTCTGTTGGCCTCTCCCTGCATCAGCACTGGCAAGCTCCGAATCGTGGTCCTCTCTTCGCCGATGATTCTTGCTGCCTCAGGGGTCGTTGGCTGGTCCTTTCAGGTGTCGTTGGCTGGTCCTCTTGTGTGTCTCCTCCTCCAGGTGTGGTCTTATTCCGTAGCTCCTGGACCTTGTCCACCCTCTGTGCCACCATGGTGCCTCCAGCACTGTCACAGGCTCACACAGTCTGTTACTCCTTAGTCCCTCCAGGTCTTCGGAAGGCTCCATGCCCGTCTGCATGGATCATCCTGCCAACTATACCAATTGTAAGGGCAAGACAGGCCACAGAGCAGGTTTTCTATGATCCCACAGACTGGGTGAAGGAGGAGTCAGAGTCCTCAGTGGTTTTTTGCAGGCTTTTATTGGGATTTACCCAGTACACAGCAGGCAGGGGTGCTGGGGGGCCAGGAAGCTGGCAGTCCTCCCAACCCCCAGCAAATCCTCACTCTATCTGGGCTCTCTGGCATTCGTTCTGCTGCTTCTCGGCTTCTCTTTTGGCTTCTGCTGGCATCCCTGTGACGCTGCCCTTAAAAGCCCAGTCTTAGCCCAGGTGAATCCCATCTACCTATGCCCACACCCTACTCCAGGGGCCCGCAGGGTTCCGTCATCTATCCTAATGGCAGGAGGGCAGAAAAGCCTGACACCTTTTACCTTACCCTACACTCACCCTCCCGCACTTCTGACTATACCCAGTGCTTGTATAAATAAATAAATAAAGATTTAAAAAAAAAAAAAAACACTCATGCCACACAAAAGGCCTCACATTTATATTAAATATCCAGAGTAGGCAAATCTCTATCACCTCAGGCTGCTGAAACAAAAACCATTGACCGGGTGGCTCAAGCAACAAACATTTCTCCAAGTTTTGACAACTGGGAAGTCCAAGATCCAGGTGCCAGTCACTGTCCAGTGCATGCAAATCTGAACCCTAGAGGTCTGTGTTTGAAACTACCTCTCTCATTGAGGGTCTTAAGGCATGGCTTTCTTCTTTAGGAATTCCATGAACCAGATGACAGGTTTAGGGCAGGTACTGTATTAGAGTGAAGAAAGGAAGGCTGCAGGATATTTATATACAGTTAACCCCATCTCCAAAGTCTGATATCCCTGAAATATGGAGAATCATAGATGGAGTCAAGATGTGAACACATTTGGAAAAATGAACAATCACTCTAATGTGCAGAGATGGTTACGGATCAAAGAAAATTGATCTGTGTTAAATTTTTTATCATTAGAATTATCCTGATGATAAATCTTTGTTCCATGACAGATCAGCCTGAGCCAGGCTGAGTTGAAAAGAAGAAATGGATCCAGAGAAGCAAGAGCCCTCCTGCACCTTTCCTAAGGCCAAAGGTCTCTAGGCAAATGACTATGGGGACACTCAGAGTCCTGATGATGACCCCTGCAGGCCACAGCACCCACACCAACACCTGCAGAGTACATCTGTAAACCAAGCAGAAGGCCAAATGGGAAATATCATTTAAACCAGGAATACCATCAATAACAACAGTGCCCCTTGCTTACCAGCTAGAACCCTGGTACATGCATGGGCGGACTCAGTAAAGAGTCCAAGTTGAATAAGCACTTGCCACTTAGTCCACCCAGAAACTTCTTCCTGGGGCTGGAATGTCTCCCAGCAATACAACTAGAACTGAGTAGCCTGCTTTCTAACAATGGCTGCTGAGGAACAGAGCAAGCCAGGTGGGCCTGTCCAACCCACTTAGCCCAGGTGGGACAGGCACCGGGCATGTCAAGGTTCTGTAATTAACCATTCACTGCTGCCTTCCACAAAGTAAAGCTGTAATTTCCTGACTATCCAAGGTGACACAAGCTCCTCTTCCAAAGGCATTAATTAGGAACATCTCATTCCCTGTGGCAGGGGTGGAGCAGATCTTTCCAACTCGAGTGTGTATTTATTTAGAGCTATTACCACATAATATTTACAAGATACTTAACGTGCATTAATTACCCTGTAATGAACTCTATGGCTATAATATCCATGTTCTGTCAGGACTGTAAAGTGCACACCCCCACACACATAGTTTTTTATCACCTTGGGGGAAAAAAAGAAAAATTAAAATTAATTGCATACCATTAAATGCTTATTTTTAATAGAAAACTTGCAAATGATGTGAAAATGCAATACAGGGTACATAGTAAATCAAAAGCAGATAACACACACTTCTAGACACACTCTACTGTTTTTATGAGCATGTTTTACAATCCATTCATTATGCTGTCTGTCCTTTTGAAAGCTGGTTATTATATCGCTCATACAAAGAAACATGTGAATGGCTGTGCAGCAAGCCATGAAAATCAGAACAAAACTGAATGTTTCTGCTGCTATTTGAATCTTCCTCCCTCACTTCTCTGCCTGGAGAATTCTTATGGGGGGTGTACGCCTGTAAAATACCACTCAAAGCCTTGTATGAGTGAGAGAAAGAAGAAGACAAGCCATGGCAGGTAATGATTCAAGATGGTGGTTAACCAAAAAATGGTCAGCAGTCATCCTATTTTGTCAGGGCTGACATCTTACCTAGAGGCAAGGAGATGAGGTAAGAAGATTAGGCTTGCACAGAATGCTCTACCTCATAGAATTTGCAATATTGTGATTTATGAGAAATATATACTTCCTTATTCCTTATTCAGATAACCAAACTGTATTTCTCAAACATATTTGATCTTCATCCACAGTTCTAGGCCCACAGTTCACTAGTCTTGGAATGTCTGCAACCCTAAATGTGGAGAGTGACGAATGTGTCTCGTTATGTTAGTGAAAGTTGCCAGGAAAACCAACTTAAATCAAGGGTGGGACTTTCAACCCTGCCCCTGATTTTCTGGAAGGAGAGAGGGGCCAGAGGTTGAGTTCAATTGCCAAAGGCCCATTAGTGAATCAATCATGCCTAGATAATGAAGTCTTCATGAACATCCAAGCAGAGGAAGGCTTTGGACAGCCTCCAGGTTGGTGAGGATGTAACGATTTGGGGAGAATGGTACCCCAGAGAGGGCATGGGAGCTCTGTTCCCTTTCTCTATAACTTACCCAATGTTTCTCTTACATTTTGCTATTCCTGGATTATATCTTCCAAAATAAATTGATGATCTAGTGAGTAAATGGGTTTCCTGGATTCTGTGAGATGTTCTAGCAAATAAATCCAACCTGAGGGCATATTCTGGTATTCTCTGATTTATAGCCTTATGGTCAGAAATGCAGGTACTAGCCTGATCTTTCAGCTGGCACCTGGAGTATAGTTTTGGGAGACTGAGTAGTTTACCTATGGAATGTGATATAATCTCTGGTCAAATAGTGTCAGAATTGAACTGAATAGAGCTGAATTTTCAGGAACTCTGCTGGTATCCAAGAATTGTTGCAATTGGGGTCCACATTGTAAATGGGTTGGGAACCCTACGCAGAATGCCAGATCACCTCTGCATATACCTCTCCCCCAGCAATATAAGTCATCTTTATATTATACAGGCAAATCACCATCCAGGCTGTCTTTCAATGATGGAAATATCCTAATACATCAAGTAGAGCTTAATTGATTCCATTTTCAAATATCTTCCTAATCAAAGCCAAAATCTTATCTCTTTATAAATTCTACTCATTTGTTATAATGTTGACTTCTGAGCCCATGATATTCATCAGTGAGTTTGCCCCCTCTTTTATTTGCCCACCTTTTAATCATTTGATAATAGGCATCTAACCCAAGAGTCTTAAACATTTTGGTGGTTTGAAGACTATCTTTACCTTGTTAGAGGTCATGCCCCAGTCAAGTAGTTTTTTCAGAAGTTATCTATGGGTAAATATAGGAAACCTATAATCCAGATCAGGGTCTTCCAATGGCTATTCATAATGACCCTGCTTTTCTAGGAATCTTCTTCTTGACCCATAAGAAGGAAGAGTCTATTTCCCTTTCAGGACAAAGGGTTTTTCAGGTTCTCATTGGCATCTTGATGGTATTTTACCTGGCTGGATTCTATCCCAGTACATTTGTGAGTTTCCTAATTACAGTTTCTAGTTTTATGATAAATTCAGGAGCATCTTTTATTGAGCTTACCACTTATGACAAGCATGCACTAAAACTATGAAATGAACATCTTATTCCAAGAGGAGGATTACAGACAAGAGGACTAGTTGACACAAATACATGCTGGAAATGATCCAGACAAGAGGAAAATTGAATACATTTCCTAGGTAATGCCAAACATTCCTTATTTTTATGCTAACTGAAAAATGTGAAAATTACATATTGAATTGTCTTTTACTAACAAAAAAAAAAAGACCATGGCATAGCATTGCGTTTTTTTGGATCATAAAACTGAGAATATTCATTCAACAAACATATTGACAGCTACTTTGTGCCAGATATTATGGGAGACTTGGAGACAGAATAGCTGTAGATACTGCCCTAGAGCTCCCACAGAGGACACAGATATACAACTTTGATTATGGTGTGTTGTGTGCCACAATAAAGTCATTTCTGATTTGCCAAGAAACCTCTGAGGAGAAAATAACCACCTCAAGCAGACAGAGGCAATGTTAAGTCAGCTGGGTATTTAAGGGCAGTAAGAGTCATGGGGAAAGATGAGGTTAGGGGGAAAAATTCCATTCAAAGAAAACAAACAAGACCAGTAGAGTGAGAGAACATGGCAAATTTGGCAACAAAATTACTTAATTATGACTGAAAACTAAAGGGCATGGGAGCAAGAACAGTAAGAAGAGACTGATTAAATAGTTTGGGTTTATGTCGTGTATGGCATTGGGTGCCTTGCTAAAGAGTTTGGGGTTTAATATGAAGGAGATATGAAACAATTTGAATTTTTTGACCTAGAAAAATTAAAATTGTGTTTTTGTGTTAGGACTAGAAGTTGTGTGACAATTATAGAAGAAGGAGTGCAGGGTGACTCAGGAAAAATTATTGTCCCGGAGTCAGCAGCTTCTGCATCTCTTCTTGGAAATAATCCAGACCTATTGAATCAGAAACTCTGGAGGTTGGGAGCAGCAATCTGTGTTTTAACAAGCCCTTCAGGTGATTTGATGCATGCTCAAGTTTGAGAGCTACAAATAAATGCTGATGACTCGTTGAATCCTTCTAAACATTGCAGATTCCCAGAAAAATGTGCTAAGACTCCCATCATTGATAATGAATAGATGGAGTCCAAAATGAAAAGAGTCTGGTGTTTTCTTCTTAAATTACATTGCATTTCAATCATAGATGATATCTGGAGTCTAATGTACACAATGACTATTTCTGAGTCTTTGGGTCCTTATTATTAAATGGGGGAAATTGGCAGAAGGAAGAGTGATTGGCTGTTCTGTTATCAGTCATTGTTAAAGTAACAATAACTAGATGCCAGACTAGAGTAACAGGAATCTTTTTCTTCATCTTTTGACAAGATGATGACTATAATAGACTTTAATGTTTCTATATTTTACTAAGACAGACACTGTATAGTTCTTTGAAATAAGTGGACAAACAGTATGTTTTATATCCATTTATTAACATACAACCCCATTCTTCAAGGGTCCTGAGCAACATAGAGGAAATACACATATTAAAATAGTAAAGTAATATACAATAGTCAGGTATAATACTACTCTTTGCACAGAAGGGGGCCCTGAAAGTTTCCTTTTTGTGACAAATATTAACCTTTTAGCTACTAGAGGTAGAGCATCTGGTAGGTGATCCCAGGGAGGGACCATTGTAACAGAAAGGCACTTGTCAGGGACAGGGACGATCAATCACATGAATGATGATCATCTTACCTGAAAGGAACATTAAGGCTATCATAATTCCCTGACATTAAGATTGTCATAATTCATTAAGAATGAGCTTATGTTGGTGGGAGTGCAAACTGGTCCAACCACTATGGAGAGCTGTGTGGAGATTTCTGGACCTACTAAACATAGAGCTTCCACAGGATCCAGCAATTCCACTCCTAGGTATTTACCCAAAGGACACAGAAACATCAATTCCAAAGAACACCTGCACCCCTATGTTTATAGCAGCACTATTTACAATAGCTAAGCTTTGGAAACAGCCCAAATGCCCAAAAATAGATGACTGGATCAAGAAGATGTGGTACATATATACCATGGAATATTACTCAGCATTCAAAAAAGATAAACACATGCAATTTGCAGCAACATGGATGGCGCTGGAAGGGATCATGCTCAGTGAAATAAGCCAAAAAGAAAAAGAAAAATACCGGATGGTCTCACTCATAGCAGGAATCTAGAAAACTTAAATAAGGGACCAGGAAAATGAATAACTATAAGAAAGTGAAAATCAAAATCAACAAAAACTATGAACCAGAGACACTTTTTGGGGGGTGGGGGCCGGGAGGGGAGGGATTGGGGTCAGAATGGGAGGATTGCAATTGTATGGGGAATATAAAAATAAAATTTATTAATTAAAAAAAAAGAAAGAATGAGCTTATGCTGTGCCATTTGTATGCATCTGATCGGATCAATCCCATAGTGCCCATCTCTTCTTATCCTCTGTCCAAGACTACATTTCTAAACAAAAATGGTCAAACTTTAAGTCTTCATCCAGTTTTGACTCATTGATATAAAGTATCAAATATGGATTATTTAATCATGTGTCTCTATACATTTTTTAATTTTAGTGTTTCCATTCTCACAAATCCACCTCCAAATCCTTCCTGGTACAAAATAGGCAACAGTGAACATTTACTGAGAGCATGAATCATGGCAATGTGGAAAGTTACTGGGAGAGAAAAATGAGAGATCCAGGGTGTGTCTGGACAACTGCCCTAAGAGATATTTTGAGTGAGTAACTTCATTTCTCTATACCTCATTTCTTCATCTCAGAAATAAAAATATGTTTAAAAACATCATTATTTTCAACCTCTACTAGCATGGATGAAATGGGAAAAAGAGAGTCAGAAAACTAATGACCTGTCTGGAAATTTTATAGGCCTAACCAAAATATCTGCTACACTCCTCAGAAGTTTCTGGAAGATCCAGGTGGGGGCTCTCTTTCAAGTGAGCAGGAGTTGATTTATGACTCTAGTCCAAGAGCCATGAGAAACTCAAGGGTCTAAATTGCTGTTTCCTTGAAATTATTCCGTTCCAGTGAACTCAGATGAAATGAAGCAAAAGCAGACTCTCATAGAAACCCTGGTGAAGCAAAATTGCTGATTCTCATGAGCCTCCAACCTGCCCCTGATAAATCTGCTGACACCGTCTAAACATAAGCCTCTCACAAGGTTAACAGGAGCCCCATCAACAGGAAAGAAGATGTAAAAGTGTCTTCTAACCTAAATTCTGAGAGCCAACCCAGGTCATTTTTCTGTCAGTCTTTGAAAACAGACCTAGTCTGATGTCACACCTTGTGTCAACCTTCCCAAAGTGACAGCCAAAACTTCAGCACTTCAGTACTTAAGATTTTTACAGAGTTTCAGATGATGTTGAATAGTCAAGATACTTTAAGGCCCCCAAAGAAGGGGTGCAGGTTTTTATTAGGGGAGCAATTGGTTTTAAAAATCCAGACTTCCACTGCTGAACTTCACATGTAACATCTCATTTAAATCCACACCGAAGTTTTATTAGTTGACAGTTGAGGAACCTGAGACTTAGAGAAAGCTCAAAATATGTGTCTTCTGAGAAATTTTCAATTTTAAACTCAATCAAGAGCAGCTGTGAAAGTGTGAGATCATCTTGGCATCTGATTTAAAATGCCAGTGAAGTCTTTGTCTCTTTCCTTTCTTTTCTGCCAGACCAGATCACAGCTTGCATGCCTTTCTACAGAGGCTAGCAATATTGCAGGAGCGTTTGCCAAAGAGCTTTCATGTTATTTAGAGGGAATCAAGGAAGAAACTTGAATGATGATGATACAGTGTGCAACTTCAAGAGAGATGGGGAACAGGGAACAGGAAGCCAGTTTTCAGGAAAGAGGACATGCAGGGGAGAAATTATCCCAAGCAGGGGTAGAGTGATAGCAATTGTAAAATTGTAAAGAAAAAGTTATAAAATGGATCTTTCATTGTAAACTTCAACTTGTAGATAAGTCCTGAGTCTTTTGACAACCAAACTAAATCTGAGAGAGAGCTGGAGGAACATAACATAGTGACTGATATGAAGACCAGGACTTCTTCACATGAAAAGTTGGTGTTAGAAAAGCAGCCCTTCCTTTACTGAGAATGAGTCACAAAAGGTGTATCATGCCTCTATGGGGGCCACACTTATCGTCCATGATTTGGCCATCATCTGGCGGCCTCTACCCACATAATCGGTGTCCAGTCTGGGTTGGCCCTGACTGTCGTCAGTGAGACTGTTGGTCTGTATGAGTCTCTCGCATCTCAGCGTGGTAACTGCAGGGTGGTTAGGGAGTGCTCAGAGAGACAACAAACAAGACAGAAACTACATGGCTCAGCACTGGAGTACCACTGTCAAAGCAGTCACAGGCCCTTCCAGAGGAAAGGACACAGACCTCACCTGTCCCGAGGTGTTAACATTGTCTCTCTCCTTTTCTGGACCATCACTCTCCCGGCCACTCTATGCAAACCTTTCACTCTTCTCTGGGCTCCTTGTTCTCCTTGGCATGTCTAGATAGTCTTCTGCTTTTCCCCCAGACACAATTTTGGCTATTAAATTTCCAAAAGTTATGGACAAATGGTCCCCAGGTTTGTGGGATGTGGGCTGGTCTCATGTTCATCTAGGCTGGTTATTTTTGCTAAGTTTTATGTATCCTCATACCAAATCCTTTGTGAAGGTGTAACTGTTTCCTCATTAAAAGGTGAGGAAACTGAAGCTTGGGAAGGCTAAGCAAGTGACCCGCATTCCCACAGCTAGTGAGTTGTCTAACCACATCTTCAGCTGCAATCTGAAGGCTGAGCTGTACAATCTGGCCGGTGCTGTCAGTGACTCTTCACAAAGTCTCTGTTCTGGGCATGCAGTACGTAAGGTTGGTTGGCCATGTAATCAGTACTGGCTGGTAAATTCTAAGCAGAGGTAACAAATGTCATTTCTGGAGAAAGATTTAACTGCTGATGTAAGACCCTTGTCCAGAATTTTCTTTTTTCCTTTACCATTGAGACTGGCACCATTTGAGAGAGTGCCTGCTCGGTCAGCCTGAGTCTCTAGGTGACCACGATGAGCAGAGCTCCCTGCTAACCCACAGTGGACTTGTAGCTTGAGGGAGAAACACTTGTGATTTTAGTACATTTGTGATTGAGTTATTATACTGTATAATCCGGACTCTACCATTGGATTGACTGTATCATCTCTTTGATCTTCAGTTTCCCTGGTAGTAAAATGGGATGATAATTACTACCTAGAGACACTGCTGAAGTGATTGGACATAAAGTATAAGGGTAAAATATCAAGCTCAGTGTTTAACACAAAGTAAGATATACTAAATGTAGGATAATGTACAGTCACCGGTAAGGAGTACACCTGGCTGTGGCCTGAGCAGAATGGGGACGAGGTTAGTTCAGCCCCACTCATATGGACAGCCTGGAACCTGTCTCCATTGTGGACCTCTTCATTAACTAAGCATCTGCCTGGTACCTGTAGGATATAAACCAGGTAGTCTCTGGTGGTAGAGAGGCCAGAGAGAAGCAAACCACAGTGTGGGGAAAAGTAGTGCTGTTATGGCTTATTATGAATGAGATGATCACCAGGATCAGAATGGGTCATAAGTGAGATTCAAGCCAGTAGGTGATATAGACAGAATAGACTTCTGTCTATATATGGCCTATATAGACATATAGGCTTCTCTAAATATGGCCACACTTCTCTAAATATGGCCACAAAAATAACTTGATGGCCCTGAGTTTCCCAAAATAGATCTCTCTCATAACCAAAGAACAACCAGGTAGAAAAATGATGTTTTAAAAACTGAGTTTCATTTCCCCCTAGTGAGGGGGGAACTTCCCCCCGAGAGAACTGAGGAAGTGTCTCTTATTCAAATGGATGCCAGTCTATGATTGTCCAATTATTCACTGCATTCTGCCTTTGATGGCCCAGATGTTCTCAATTTCTTGTAATAAATTCTTTCATCTGAAAAGTCGTTCTACTCAGAAATGCAAAACCCTCTCCAGTTCGCCAGCTTTTTTGATGAGCTGGTATAATTGGCCTTCAATTTGCTTATTGTTTTGCAATAGAAAGCCCAAGTTTAATTTCATTTCTGTAAACCTGTAGACAAGAGCCGACCATTCCATCATTTAAGTCATTCTCCTCATTACCATCCTCTTTAGCTCTGCCCACCCCCATCTCCATTTTCAGGAAAAGGTTGTGGGAAACTTTTTTCCTTCTTCTTTTTCTACTTAAAAAAGAAGGAAATTTTCTCATTGAAAGATATTTAAATTTGACTCAATAACATTATTTATTGGACACCTCTTCTATACCCTCCTATTTAAAAAAGCAACATATGTACTTATCATCATGTGTAATGATCTGTCAATTTATTAACATCTTTAATTACTAACCTAACTATATAGAACAATATTTATTGAAATCCTTCCATGATTCTCCAAACCACGTAAGGCTTTGTGATAGATACAGATGTGCACAAGGTAGATTTCTGGCTCATGGAGTTTGGGTATGTTCATAATAAGTATATAACAAATTATCAATAGCAGATAATTAAATTTGCTCATTCATTGATCAAACAATTTATCATGGTTAAATACTATAAGATCAAATTTTCCTTGTCTTTATATTTTACATTTTTTGTGGGACTAATAAAGCGCCCCCCCCCCAGTCACTGTCACCATTTTTCAATTCCATGTCCAACATTAAGGCAATTTCACTTTATTGGGTTGAGGAACTGGACTCTGTGATGGATATGTCACGGACATGTGTTCAGACCATAACATAGAGATAATGTGTCAGAGAGGTTATAGCACCTGCCCTGAAGAACTGAGTCCAAATTTGTGGTAATATAGCTGCTATGTGACCTCAGTCAAGTAACCTAGCTTCCTACCTCAGTTTCCCTATTCATCATGGTGAATTTGACCAAGCTAAGGTGTGTCAAGCTATTATATTACTTTGGGTATATTAATGAGGATGTTTCTGAAAGAAATTAACATTTGAACCAGCAGACTGAGTGAAGCAAATTGTCCTCTCAATGTGGGTGGGCCCCATCTAATCACTCAAAGACCTGTCCAACCACAACAAAAGGTTGAATAAAGAAGAATTCACTGTCTTCAAATGGTAAATTTGGTACAGAGTAATCCAAACGGAGGCTATACAATTGGATGTCCTGGGTCTCTAATTTGTCAGCTATAGAGTTTGGGATTTCTAATGTCCAAATTACACAAGTCAGTTCCTTAAAATATATAAAGTTCTGTTTCTCTGAAGGACCACAATTAATACACTATGTATTTGGGATAGTAGGACCAACATCATTAAATGTTATGATATAGAGAGTGCTTAGAATGGTTTCTAGCACAAGTTAATGCCTCTGTAAACATTAGCTGCTGTTAATCTCTAGGTTCTGGCACACAGAGCTTTCTGGCTATTTATATCTCAAGATGTCTCTTCACTACCAATGCCCTTATCTTGTGCTGCCCCCTTCCAAGACAGAATTGATGCTTCTTTGAAGTACTTAGCTGATGTATTCATTTTCTCCTTTTGTTATTTCACTTGAAATCACATCTTCTCCACTCAGTGAAAAATGATTCTGTTGGGTCATACACAGATTCAAACAGAGTAACTCGACATAATCAGAAATTACTTGTACTCTGAGATGTCAGGTGGGTCTGCAGCCATTCTTCAAGAACATTTTTGGTAATTCTATAGATGAAAGAGGATTGTGAAGATTTTATAAACCTTTCTTTTTCTCTTGCCCTTCTTCCAGATGAGAAGAGCCCTCAACAGACCTTTGTCAAAGAATAAATTTCTAAGGCCACCAATTTGGATCTCAAAAGCCCAGTTTCAAAGGAACCCTCAGCTCACGACAGACACTGCTATCTAAAATAAACGCCCGAATAGCTATCAGTTAAGGTACACACAGAGCAGATGGGAAATCTGCTATTTCATGATTGCTCTGTGAATTCAAGAGGTCTTTGTCTGAGGACAATAGTAATATGAGCAAATATTCAGGTTTGCCATTATGGGTCAACCAGAAGATCAAGCAAGAAAATCAAATTAAATCTAATTGACTCAGTGATGCCAGCACCATTAGCACAGAAAACAGACACCACCAGACATCTTTCTCCAGGTCTCCTGGCCCAACTCTTAGAAATGAGGCTAGAATATACCCATTCTAATACTTCCACATATATTTGGGGTTAAGTACAATGTGGTTTTATTATTTCTATTTAAATAAAGCTGATTCACCACAGTGAAATACTTCCCCTGTGACTTTAACCAAATGAGAGTCCTCTCAAAAGACTCTAGACATGTTATCAATATGAAATGTACTCTATTAGTTATTTAAATGCTGCTAAATTTAAGCTCTATTAACAGGATGACCAGGAAAATAATCATCTCTCATCCATAACTGTTCTGTCAATCAATTTAAACAAGTTAACAGTAAGATTTGATTTTACCCACAACTGCTTGCCTGCATTTTACTCAAAGGGGGAAAAATCCTGTCTATAGCTATATATCTTTGTTTCCAGACCTGCTCTATCCCCGTTGAAGACACCAGCTCCCACCTGATCTTTCATCTTTGGCACTTCCCTCTCACATTCCTGTCTAGTGGATCACAGAGGCTGATGACACCATTATCCACTTTGCACTTACATCTACCCTTTCCTCTCCTCTGCTCTGCCATCTCTCCTATCACAAAGGAGCCATCATGGGCAGATAGATCTGGCTGGAAGACATTCTAGGGTTCCCTGTGGAAAGAAAAGTTGAGGGCAATTGGGTGGTAGCTTTAGAAACTGATCGAGGCAAGAAGAATGAAATTTTCCCAGCAGTTTAAGTCACTAAATGTCACAGATGTAAGATAAAAAAAAAAATCTAAAACCAGGGTTTATCTGAATGGTCTAGTTCAAGGAAACTGGGCAAATAAAGGCCATGAGCTTGGACAGCAGTTAAGTGCCACGTGATGTGGAAGTCAGAATCAGGGCTTCAGTCATCCCTGCTTGGGTTCAAATAAGATTAAATAGGCAAAGCAGGATCAGGCAGGTTTATAGCAGACAAGTACAAGAGCTAGATGTCAAACTCCGACTAATGGCATCTTTCCCAGGAACATGCCATGTAAAATATTTTATATATATATAAATCCCTGGTAAAGATCTTATTGTATCTCCTCAAGGGAGATACAATCAACAAAAATATGAATGATCTTCTTGCTTTCATTTCTAAATTGATTCAAAGGACTGAACCTTGGTTTGGACAAATATTGATTATTTGTAACTGAAATCATATTTAAATTTCTCAGCTCACTTTTATTCTCAGAAATGCATTCTACTAAAACTCTCAAGTGCTGATAACTATAATCAAGCTATCATAATCATAATAATTATAATAATGATAATAGCAATATACTTGTATCACACTTTACAGTTTATAAAATGCATTCCAAGATGCTTGCAAATGTATTATCTCACACATAAAAGGGCATTTTCCTATATTGACAAAGTTTGGTCTTGAGCATGAAAACTATCAACAAATTGAATGATCATTACGAATTAGCACTTGAAGGTCTTTGTGGCAGGCTTTGTCTGCAGAGCTCCTCAAGCTCCAGTACCACCCCAGGACGACGTCTCAGAGCCACATCTGCGTTTTTGTTGCTGGTCAGCCTTGGGCTGCCAGAACCCAAACAGTCTGTGTGTAATACAGCATGGAAGTGACTAAGAATTAATATTTTTCCCCAGAATGTTCACATCCCTTAACCAATGACTGATGGATATAAAGATATAAATACTTGGACTCCTTTATCTCTTGGCTAGGTTAATTCTGAAATGTGTGATAAAAAGCATTTCCTAGGGCCTCCCTGGTGGCACAACAAGGGGTTAAGATGCAACCTATGATGCTATCTGCAGCCACTGTAGCACAAGTTCAATCCCCAGCCCAGGAGCTATCCACATGGTGCAGCAGACCTCTCTCCTTTCTCGCCTGCTGCTCCCCTCAGCAGTATATTTCGTCAGTCTGCCTGTTCTGTTCCCTACTCTGTCTCTGGTGAATCCTCTCACCGCCCTCCCCCCCACACACACACACCTCTGGCCTGTACCATAGTTCTTGTATACATAAACAAATAAATCTTAAAAAAATAAAGCATTTCCTAATGCTTCCCGTGGGCTTAAGCTTCAGTTGTCCTTTGTCATAGCTAGAGTTTTAATTACTTTTCCTCTGGTATTACTTCCTCTTTTCCATGCTATCCCTGCAACTCCCAAATTAACTCTGCACCCTCAACCCACTTCTCAGAAACTACTTCTTGGCTGACCCCTATTCAGATCGTGTCAAAATTAACCATGAATATTCTGAATCAATGGATAACATGAGCCGAGCAAAAGATAAAATTCTCACTAAATGAAACAACCTAAATATCCAACTGAACATTCATTTTATTCTTTAAAATGTCTCTCACCTGTCCATAGTAAGACAGTGGCTGCTATTATCATGCTATTGTAAAAAAGGTATTGAGTGGACAAGTATTGAGCGGGCAGTTTGAGCAAAAATGAAGTCATTAACCTTGACCTCTCAAGTTCACAACCTAGATTTTAGACACAGAAACAAAGCAGGACTGATAGTGTAATAGTGGACATGAACTGCAGGTACACAGAGGAAGGAGACTGACTAACTATTCACCCATGAGCAATTTGAAGTGTAACCAGACTTGGAAAAACGGAAATAACAGCGTCAGGAAATAGCCACCTCTGATTGCACCCCAACCAAATCAGAGGCCTACTGCTTGCTGGCTAATTCCCCTTCAGAAGAATGGTGTCAGTAGCATATCATCTCATAATCTAAACAAAAAGACAAAACTAGAAGTAGTGATCTTAACAAATCCTCAGAGACCTTAGCATTTGTCACAAATCTTGTTTGCCCTATCAGAAAAATTGATGTCTCACAACCAGTTCTTATACCACCTGTCTCTGAAGATAGAATAGAAATAGTCCAAGTTACAATCATGTTCTGCTGGAAGAAAACAAACAGTTTTCACAATAATGCATCAAAGAGTGGGACACTTCCTTTAATCTCTGTATCTCTGCTTCACTGAATGAGTGCTAAGCTGTTCACTTAAGTGTAAAATCAGTCATCTTCACCCCTTCTTTCCATTTTCAAATATGAACAAGATAATCTTAGGACAACAAAGACGGCATTACTTTATATAGTAGATAACAAACAGATGCAACTTGTTTTTTTAGAAGCTCTATGGAACAAATATATACAGTTTTTAGAAGGATTGTGATAAATTTGATGGTTAGCTCAATGCTGATTACTAATAGCTTTGTCCAAGATCACTCAACCACATAAGATAAGGGCAGAAATTTAAATAGCTGGCTGCTATTCACTTAGAAAGCTGTCTGCTTGCTGCTAGTCAGTCATTTTTGCAAACCTTTTACGTGCTTGTTTTCTCTTAGTCCTCAGAATAGTTTCTGATTATAGATAGATAATCTTGGTTTTGTTTTGTTCCTTTGTTTTGTTTCTCTATATCACATATGAGTTAAATTATCTGGTATTTTATTTCTTCTTCTGACTTATTTTGACTATAATCCCTTCCAGTTCCATCCCTGTGGTCACACATGACAAGATTTCATCTTATTTTTATAGCTGAATAGAATTCCACTGTATAAATGTACTTCATATTCTTAATCCATTTGTCTGTCATTATGCACTTAGGTTGTTTCATAAGTTGGCTATGGTAAATAGTGTTTCAATGAACATAGGAGTGTATATATCCCTTTAAATTAGTGTTTTTACATTCTTCGGGTAGATTCCTAGGAGTAGAATTGCTAGATCATATAGTAGATCTGTATTTTGAGAAACTTTCAGCCTGTTTCCATAGGGGCAAAATTCCCATTAGGGGTATACAAATGTCCTTTATCCTACATCCTCTCCAACACTTGTATTTCTAGTCTTTTTGATATGGGATATTCTCACATGTGTGAGGTGATACCTCATTGTGGTTTTGATTTGCATTTCCCTGGTGATATGTGATAGAATCATTTTTTCAGATGCCTATCGATTGACCATCTGTATGTCCTCTTTGCAGAAGTGTCTAGCAGTTCTGCTCATTTTTTAATTGGGTTAATTGTTTCCATTTTGTTTGTAGATCATGGATATTAGCCTCTGGTCAGATGTATGATGTACAAATATTTTCTCCCAATCTTAGAAGGTGGACTGAGCAGAGGCTGGTGTGATGAGAGTGGATCATATCTCAGCAAGTATTGAGCATTATGCATAACACGTAGCATCTGTTACTTGACACAGTTCTCTAAGTACTCTCAAATAGTTTCTCTATATCTTGAACACCTGTGTTGCAGACAGCTGTATGGTGTACCCCCACTCACCATAAACAAGGGGGTATACAACTAGACCTGCTGGTGTAGTTTGTGTTCCAAATACCTAAGCAGTCAGGTGCACAAGTGAAGGAATAGGATTTGGAGTTAAAGAGGTATCAGCAGGTGCTCCCAGTACAAGAGCTCCAGGGGGCCCTGAATCTTTGTCTTCACAGTATCAGAAGCTTCTGCAGCTAATATGCCCTTTTAATGGCATCCAGGCTAGCTGCAGGGTGACTGCTCTAACAATGCATGTGTTTTCTACTAATTAGAGCATCATCATTATTTTGAAATACTTGATATGAAAACATTCTGTTGGATTTGAAACACATTTGCATTATCACAAAAAATTTCAACATTACATTTGTCAGTGCAAAAAAAGGATAAACTGTTAGCTCCATTAAATACTCTTTAACCATTGCAGATTTTGAATAGTTGTAAAAGTGGTTTTAAATTTTTTATCACCTACCAGTGTGAATAAATTTTCTCACCACTGGTGACTATCAAAAATTGGAAAAGATCGTCATTAAAAGGTCATTATCAGGAATTGAGTATTGCCTTGTTAGGCATAAGCCCGAAATGAAAAATTATATTCATGGAGTAATTATAGTCATCGAGTAATTATATTCACAGCTGAGTAAGGTCCAACCAGACAAGTCCACCTGCAGACAGTAACTTTAAACTGTGGCTATCATATAAAACAAATAGCCACTGAGGTTCTGGAGACTGTACTGAAGCAGGTGTATCCCACTGGGAAGTCCATGCTCAGAGAGAGAAGTATCAAGCCATTGGCCATTTGCATAACTTTCAGCCTGAGATTAAACATGGTTGACATGGTACATGGGGCAGTGAGGAAGCCGATGGGGCAAAAAA
Source organism: Talpa occidentalis (assembly GCF_014898055.3). Classification (NCBI taxonomy): domain Eukaryota; kingdom Metazoa; phylum Chordata; class Mammalia; order Eulipotyphla; family Talpidae; genus Talpa; species Talpa occidentalis. Next base: position 76,939,656 of record NW_023601212.1, on the reverse strand, counting down.
CGTAGCTCTCCGTCCAGGGGAACCATTAAATCTGGGTCAACTATAGTGACTGGGTAGAGAGACAAAATATCAGAGATAGAACCTTATAGTTTTATCTTCCCATAACCATAACTCTGACTACCCCCTAAACCAAGAACGCAACTGAGTTAAAGAAAGCAACTGAGTTAAATACCAATGATCTGAACTGATCAAAGTTACCAACCAAGAAGCAGAGTCTGTAGTTTAAGTCCAGGTAAGTCAATTGCCCACCAAAACAAAACCCATAAACATTTATTATTGAGAAATTAAAAAGTCAAAAATTTCTACAACTGTGTATTCATAATGTTTTATTATTCAGTTAAATATATATATTAAAAATATATATAATATATATAAATATATGTGTAATATATATCACACACACATATATAACACATATATATTATTTATATATAAATAATATAAAATATATAAATATATTATGTAACTGAATAATAAAACATTATTGAATAATAAAAAAACAGAAAAATCTCAAGAGCATATTGACCCATCATTAGTTCTAATATAAGCCAGATATTAGAATTAAAAAATGAAAGTTAAAACAACTGTCATAACTATCCTCAATAATGTGAAAGAAAATATGCTAGTGACGAACAAAAAGACAGGAAGTGATAGTAGGCAAAGAGTAATAATAAAAAATAGCCAAATGGGAAGTCTCTAACTGAAAAATATATTACATTTAAAAAGTCACTGGACAGATCTAACAGAATGCCAATGACACCAGGCAGAGTAAGTAAACTTGAGCTAAGATCAATAAAACTGACCCGTAGAGAAATGGTAAAATTGAATATATAAAATTACATTTATAATTTAGGGTTTTCAATAAGGAGAACTCCAGACCTAGATGTCTTCACTGGTGAATTCTATCAAACATATAAGAAAGAAATAATAATAACCTTATACAAACTCTTTCCTGAAATAGTGCTATTACTTTCCAATTCATTTTATGACACAGCATTACACTGATTACAAAACCAGAGGAATATATCACCAGATGACTTCATATTCAATATATATAGCTGTCATAACTTAGGTACAAAAATCCCACACAATTATAGCGAACTGAGTATTTTTACATAAACAGATAATAAATTTGGACAAGAGGGTTTATACCAGAAATTACAAGGTTGGTGTGAAATCTGAAAATGAATCAATGTAATTCACAATATCGTTGGAATAAAGAGAAAACACATGATCGTTTTATCTTTTTTTTTAAAGGTTTATTTATTTATTTATACAAGAACTGGGGTACAGGCCAGATGCGCAGGAGGGCTAGAGGATTCACCAGAGACAGAGCGGGGAACAGAACAGGCAGACTGACAAAATACACTGCTGAGGGGAGCAGCAGGCGAGACAGGAGAGGTCTGCCGGGGCCATGTGGGATTCTCGCCGGCGCGCCTGGATCAAACCCACACTGCTGAGGCTGCGGACAGCTTCACAGCGCTGTGCTCAACTGCCTGTGCCACCAGGGGAGGCCCAACACATGATCATTTTAATAGATGAGGAAAAAACATTTTTAAAATATCTCTAAGAAAAGTAGGAGTAGAGGGCCTCCCTGGTAGTGTGAGGGCTTAAGACGCAACCTTTAAGGCTGTCCGCAGCCACTGCAGCACGAGTTTGATTCCTGGCCAGGGAGCTACCCATATGGCGCAGCACCTCTCCTGACTCGCCTGCTGCTCCCGTCAGCAGTGTACTTAAGTAAATCTGCCTGTTCTGTCCCTCACTCTGTCTCTGGTGAATCCTCTCACCGACCCCCACCCCCCCCTACCTCTGGCCTGTACCTCAGTTCTTGTATGCATAAATAAATAAATCTAAAAAAAAGAAAAAAAAAAAGAAAAGAAAAATAGGAGTAGAAAGAAATATCCTTAACCTGATAAAGGACATCTATGAAAAACTCATGGCTAACATCATCCTCAGTGGTAAATGACTAAATATTTTCTACTTAAGAAGCAGGAACAAGGCAAGACAAGGAAAACATTTGTATATATTCAGTTTCAAAAGGAAAATTAATTCTGTATTGGTAATGACATGACTACGTACTAATAGTCTTAAGCAATCTGCAAAAAAGCTACTAGAACTAATAAGTAAATTTACAAAAGTCCTAAGATAAAAAGTTAATATAAAAAATAAAAGTTAATATAAAATTAAATGCATTTCTATATACTAATAAGCATGCTCAACTAGAAAATGAAATAAAACTTACTTTATAATTAGAAAAAAATAAGTAAAATACTTATGAATACATTTCAAAACATTTAATTTTTTCACTGAAAACTTAAAAATAAACATTGCTGAGGAAAATTAAATAAGTCCTAAGTTTTGGAGAGTTATAATGCTAATGGAGTCAAAGACTGAAATATTGCTTTTCCCTATTTATTCTATTAATACAAAATAATTTAAATTGATATAACAAGAGGCTCTTTTGAAGAAATTGACAAACTGATTCAAAAGTTTATATAAAAAGTCAGAAGTCTAGAGAAATCAAGAGATTGATTTACAATTCCTAATTTTAATACTTGTTATAAATTTACTGTAATCATGATAGTGTAGAGCTAGCAAAAAGGTAGATGCCAAAATCAATAGAACAGAGTAAAGAAATAGACCTCTGTATTTATGACCAATTGATTTTTGACAATGCTTCCAAGATAATTCAATGGGGAACGTTTAGTCTTTTCAATAAGTGTTGCTAAAACAATTGGATAGTAGTATAGAAAAAAAATAAACGTCAACACTTACCACACACCATACAAATGAATTAATTTCAATTGGGTTATAGATCTAAAATATTAAGCATAAAAACTGTGCAATTTCTAGGAGGAAAACGTAAAAGAAAATGCTTTATGTTGGGTTAGGCAAAAATGTCTTTAAAAAAGGTACAAAAAGCATTAAAAATTGATGAATGAGCATCATTAATTAAATTAAAAACTTCTTTGTAAAAAACAGAGTGAAATACTGATAAACACAATACACAATACAGATAAACACAAAACACAGATCAGTATCAAAACCATTATGTTAAATGAGTAATAGCCAAATCACAAAATACCATATACTATATAATTTCATTCTACTATATAATTTCTTTCTACAAAAGCCACCAATATAGAGGCAAAATCAGATCAGCAGTTGCCTTATACCAGGAGTTAAAGAATCAAGTGAAAAGGAACTGCAAACTGCAATGCATGCCTTAGACTGAAGGTGTTCTATACCTTAATTGTGTTGATCATTACAAGACTGTATAAAATTGTCAAGACTCATTTCTATATAAAATAGATGAATTTTATTTTATATAGATTATGTCATAAAGCTAGGAATGACCAAAAAAATTATGTTGACAGACGCATGCTAAAATTTCTCATTATAAAACATTGAAAAGATTATGATGGAAGCTTAATATAAATTCAATATTTAATATCTGCCCTAATATTTCTATTTATTTTCCTTAATCATATAATGTGAAACAAGTACCATGATTTTTTTTTCCCCCTTAAGCAGCCTATGGGCATCTTCAAACCCCTGTAACTTACCTAAGTGTTCCATGCAATTATTATCATTTTCTGTGTGTACTAGGGTGTGGGAAAATTTGGGCAATAACTCTCGACTGTTTACATAAACTCCCCAATAAAGCTAAGGCTGAGGTCAATAAAGGGTTTGAATCAAATGGCTTGCTTTCAACCTCCCTCCTCATTGTCGCCATCATAAAGTACAACAACTCAGTAGTATTTGATACATTCACAGTGTTGTGAATCATCGCTACCACAGCTTCAGTACATTTTTGTCACTCCAGAAAGAGACCCTTATCCCAACCCTTGAATGTATGTATTTCAATCTTTGTACCCTTGAAATCTCAAAGCCACTTGGGTCCCCTGTCACTCTACCCAGAACCATAAGTGAACAAATGCACTCTGGTGTCAGTGAAGGGACTTGTGCTCAGAGTGTGGGAACAATTCTCTGCAAAACGTTTTACACACCTCAATCAGAAAAAGTGCACACACCTGCAAAGTTAAGTGCATGCATGTGCTCTCCAAGATGGAGGTACCCTTAGGCTAAAAAAATGACCAGGACATCCCAGCAGGTCCTACCCTGAGGCAATCTCAAATCATTGCCATTTTTTAATCAGTCAGTGAAGAAACAGCATGCCATACCCACAAAACCACTCTAGAGAATTTATGGGGGAAAGTTGGGGTGGCTGGATCACAAAATCAAACAGCAGAAAAAACAAGTTTTGGGAAGTTCAGGTACCAAGGCATTTCAGGGGACTTAAGTGATAGAGAAAGTCTTAGTGTGTATCTAGGTGATGCCATTCCACTGTCTCAACTCAGGAATAGCCAGTACCACGCGACCACCCAGTGTCTACTCCTGTCTGATTGGCCTTAGATGGTCATGTGCCAAAACCTTAGCTAGATAAATGGGGTAATATGATCAACAGGTCTATCGGATCCTCAGGATACTCAGGAAATGATGGAGAGAGGCTTTGCTAAAAAAAAAAAAAAAAAGTAGGCTGTTTTTGGGCAACTGATATTATGCCTCACTGTTCTAGCACCCAATTAATAATAGGTAGCTCTAATCATGCGGTCACAAGGACACGTGAGGCTTAGGAAATCAGCCTGATTGCAAAGGCTGGTACTTATGTAAACAATCCTATAAGTTATGCCCAGTGTCCAGGGAACAGTGGATGGGGCAAAACAACCAAATCCAAATCAATCTGAACCAATCCAAGCAGCAAGCACAGTTCTCAGTCAGAGTCCACTCACACCAGGGGCCCAGTCATTGTTCCAGATGCCACTATTACACAGAGAAAGACTCAGGTGACTCCCTACAGATGGACTGCAGGCCATGAGTTTGAACATAATTCTTCCAATTAAGTGGGGAAAGGCGTAGGGCTTCAGGCTCTTTCATAACATTTAGGAGAAAAAAATCAAAATTGAGCATGGTCGAGAAGGCGTACAGTAGAAATGGCAGAATTATGGGCTCTGAAGTAAGGCAGACCTTAGTTTTACTTTCAGTTCTTCCGTTTCCTAGCCATGTGAATATCAGTGAAATATGTAATCACAGTGATGTGCATTACCACTATTACTATGATGAAGAACTACATGGTGATGAAAGTGGTAGAAAATAGGCATTAGAAATAGGAATCCAGCTCAGGAACACGAGAATTACTAATTCCAGACCCTATCCACCTAGTGTGTTCCACTCCCTAGTGATAACGCAGAAATGAGATAAAGTTAAGGTTGTTTGCAAAATATTTTTTTTTGAGGATTTTAAACTCTTTTTAAAATTTTTTTGTGTGGAAGAACTGGGGTGTGGGCTGGGGGTTGGGGTGAGAGGATTCACCAGAGACAGAGTGGGGAGCAGAATAGGCAGATGCAAAGAAATACACTGCTGAGGGGAGCAGCAGGCGAGACAGGAGAGGTCTGCTGCGCCATGTGGGTAGCTCCCTGGCTGGCCGGGGACAGAGCTCATGCCACAGTGGGGATGGTGCTGAGACTTAACCCTTAGGCCACCAGGGAGACCCCTGTTTGCAAAATATTTTGACCCCACTTCACAGAAGCTACTGAAAGCAATGACAACAGAGCATTTTGTATATATTTTTTTTCTTTTTAGTGGACAAATATTATCTAAGAGAAACAACTCATTTTTATTTTCACTCCGTAGATCACATAATTTTGCACAACTCTGTTTGAAGAGCTGCAGATTAAAATGCAACTATACAAAAGATATATCTTCAAGAATAATGATGTTTGTTAAAAAAAAAAAAAAAGTCACACTGCTCTCCAAATGTACATTCTCTGTTTTTCTTCCTGAGGTACAACATAAAATTGTCATTTTGGTGTTGTCAATACTTATTTAATTCATGTAGAAGATATCACTTTCATTGAAAAGCCAGTCCCCAGCCAATGCACACAAAACAGCCTCGTGGGTGTGGAACAGAACTGCTGACTGCACTGTGGATAAGAACACACATCACTACCGATGGCACACAAGTAACAGAGTAGAATTTAATGTCTGTCACTTGCACAGTATGTTTGTAAGTAGAACCTTGATGGGGACCAATTAAAAGGAATCAAGCTCTAAAAGAAAAGGAGTGGGTGCTGCAGGGAGGAAGAAATAAGGGAGTATTTATGGAGAAGTCATTTGCTTTTTATCTCATAAAGACCAGAAATTCTCTTTGGCAGATGGATATATCTTAGATGAATAAAAATGAGAAAATAAATTACCTAAAATGTACTGTGTTTAGTAGATAAAAACTTTCAAGACATGACTGCCACAGCAAAAAATAGTAAAACAGCATTCTTGATGGCATAAGGGATATGGGACTATTGGTGCAGTTTTCTGTGCTCACTTTTAATGCTGGAACAATAAATCAAAGAAGTTTCCTGTAACTCTGTCTTCCTTCCTCTGGGTCCCATTTTTCTTGTTCATCCTTAACTTCCAAGTTCCCAGTAGGTCCAGTTTATCTCCTAAGGTCAAGGGAACCCCATGCAGCTGCCTCACCTCATGGTTTCCCATTCTACATACATTTTTCTCTTCAGTAATTACCATTCCAGGGAGCTTAGAGTCCTGTGCGCTACTGGCTATTCTCATAAACACATGAAGATATCAGAAGAAAGCATTTCAGTTCAACTTATCTCAGATCAGATGTCTTTTATCAAATAGTTCTTATTCAAAGTGGGTCAGGAACTACCAGGAATCTGAGAATGAGAAGAAGGCATCATGTCATGAAGAAGGACCCTGGGAAATGCTCAAGGACTCTCATCTTAAGAGATGGGAAGTGGTGTTAATGCTGAGCACTTATTGTGCTCCAGGATGACAACAAGACTTTCTTACTTTCTTAAGAAACATCAAGGAGGAGGCCCATTTCATGCTTGATAAAACTGAGATTCATAGAGATTAAGTAACTGGGGTGAGTAAGATTAGGCAACATAAATTGGGAGGATTGGAACTTAGTTTAAAATTTCCACTTTGGGGGCCTCTCTGGTGGCACAAGGGGTTAAGTCTCAGCACTCTGAAGCTATTCACAGCCACTGCAGCAAGAGTTTGATCCCCAGCCAGGGAGCTACCCACAAGGCTCAGTAGACCTCTCTTGTCTCACCCGCTGCTCTCCTCAGCAGTGAGTTTCAGTCATTCTGCCTGTTCTCTGGTGAATCTTCTCACCTGTTCTCTGGTGAATCCTCTTACCCCCCGCACCTCTGGCCTACACCCCAGTTCTTGTATGCATAAATAAATAAACCTTTCAAAAAATATTGCCACTTTGTAAAACACGTGTTTTTCCCACTACACTTCCTCTCACACAAGACACCTCACAAAAATTTAATTCCACTTATAGGAAAATCTAATCCCTAAATGAATTGCTTATTTGTGACCTGGAAAGCCATAGACATGGATTCAAAGTCTAGATAGAAGTCACCATATTTTGACATGTATTTTCTTCAGAATGCATTTGTTTATATTTGGAAGGAAGAACATGGTTTTTTCTGCAGCCACAGGGTATGAGGCAAGAGGGGTATGGCCTCCAGGGCTCCTTACATATGGAGGCAACCAACATAGACCCTTGTCTAGGTGTTTGGGGGATTATCTGCTATGGAAGTTCTTATCAAAAGGTACAATTGAGCTTTCCTACAAGTGATGGTGTGACCATGATGGTAATCTTTCAGAGAAAAAAAAAAATGGAGCTGAATGGGGAGTTTGACACTGAGATAGAGTAAGATTTCTAGTAAATGATGACCAAGAAAAAATTTAAGTTCTGCAATATATCTCCAGTGCTCAAAAGAGAGACTGGCATGTAACAGAGACTCAGAATGAGCAAATTAATTGATTAACAAAAAGGACTGAAATATGTGTGAACTTTTCTGCAAGAGAGAGGTTGGAGGGTAAACTCTGGTGATAAAGTCACCCAGAAGAGAAGGGCCAATGTATATTGTGTGGCAAACATAGAAGCTCTTATAGCTCAGGGAGTGTGGTCCTGTCATAGTGAAGTGCTGTCATTACCATTGATTTGCTTGGCATTATTTTGAGTTTTCTATCCCTTGAAGAGTCCTCCCACACGATATCTCCCACATCTCTCTTCAAAGACAGAAACCTTGAGACTTAATACAGAGTATGACTTGTGATTAGAATAATCCTTCATTGATAATTCATATATTCAGCATGAGGTCCACTAAGGACCATCTGCTTTCCATATGCCAAATATTTCTTTCCCAGGCAAAATAAAATTTGCAATCCTAAACTGGATCACACTCTTGGTTATCTCCTATTATTTTAGTTACATGGCATTGAGCTCTCAAAACAAACTTAATTTTCATCATATTGAATAAAATAGAAATAACCCAGCCAGGCTGATCTATTAGGAAGAAGGTAGGTTGCACAAAATCAAATGGCAATATATTGCTGCTGCTCTAAAAAAGAATTGCTACTCTAGAGAATACTCCCTTCCTAAATGGCTATAAAGGCCCTGTGCTCCAGAAAAGGCAGAAGAAAAATTACCTCCCAGCTTGTGCATTTATTTTTATGGCTGTGGTTGATTGTTCCTCCCACTCCTGCCTACAACATACCCCAGTGCCTGTCAATTCCCAGACCTAATCCGACACCAGTTTCCAAAGCCCCAACTGGGCCAGTTTGCTGAAATGACATGATATGGTCAGTTTTTGCCAGGCACACAAGTCAGGAATTATAAAGTGAATGAATCTATCTGTCTTTATAAGTACATTGTGAACTTTATAGTTTAATATTAAACTTGCATCATAAAAAATGGCTCATAAATGGCTAATAAAAGCCTAGTTTACAGCTTATAAAGTGCATCAGTACTTTACACCGGTTTGCTTAGGAAGATTTATGTGCAAGCTCTTTGTCTCCTGGTTAAAGATTATTTCCCCCCCAAAAATCCATTAAAAATAACTTTTGAAAAATGGACCTTTGGTTGAACTCTGTGCAATGCCAGATTTGAGGCATCCAAGACATTCAACCCTAGCGTGCTGGTGCTTATTAATGTCACAGGATGTGTCTGGGGTTCCAGAGAGGCCCAGGGTGGATAGCACCATGGGGTGTCCTTGGAAGCAGGCACAGTCAGCACTGATAAATTGGCATTAACCTCATAATCAAGAAATATCCACATCACCTTATATGAAATGGTGTGCTAGGCCCACTTCTGGGGGCACAAAGAGCTTTGTGGAAACAGCAGAAATGCCAGCATGCCAAGTGTCAAACCACAGAGTTGGTGGGCTCCCGCCAAGAGCACTCGGAATCTCCTTTAATGAGTTGTCGAGATGGCCCAGCCCTTCCTGCATCTCCCACTGTCTCCTCTACTTAATGCACTCGTGATGTATGTAACTGCAGCCCACTCGCCCCTCCGCCCTATTGCAATTTTTATTACCCATGGCACTGCTTTATCCAGGTTTATCTGCATCATTATGTTCTCTTCTCCTATTTCATTTTTGATTTTTATTCTAACTCAGCGACTGGCAGCTGTGTTGCCATCTCCCCTCCAGCCTCTGGGTGCGCCTCTGTGCTTCCAGAGACCAAGGACCTTCGTAACGTATAAACTATAACTCAAGACAGTGGTGGCATCTATGATGCAAGGCCTTGATGTGGGGTAGGAAGCTGTTCCTGCATCGGTCTTACCTTGAGGTGGTTGTGACGCTTTGGGGCATTTAGTGAACTTAAAGCAGGTCAGAGGTAAGGGGGCAGTGAGAAAATTAAATGCTCCCTAACATGTCAAATGATTCTCAGATGTTGCCTTGTCTGCTAAATGCAGTTAAATCCCCTGCTTCCCACCCAAGCTTGTTAAGATTGGATGAGATGACAGCAAAGGGCTTCAACTACTATCATACATTTTCCAAATCTACAAGAATGTATTCATTTTATTCTCCACTACTATCCCTTACACCCCTTCAACCTTTTCACCTTTTCTCCTTCCTCCACCTGACTCTTAACCTCAGAAACCTCCATTCAGTTATCAATGTTCTATACTTTATAATTATTTTGTTTTGTCCAGTCATCTGCTTTGTTTCCTTATATTACTAAAGTGTGTGAAATCATCCAATATTTGCCTTCATCTTTCTGGTTTACTTTGCTTTGGATAATTCCCTTAAGTTCCTTCTATTTTGCTAGAAATGATAACATGTCATCTTTCTTTATAGCTGGATAGTATTCCTTGTGGGGCTACAGCACATCTTCTTCACCCAGTCCTCTATCAGGGGACACTTAGGTTGCTTCCAAGTCCTAGCTATTGCACATAATTTGCAATAAACATCAAGTGTAGAAGTTTTTGAGTTGATAATTTTATGTTCTTAGTATAGATACCCAAAAGTGGGATGTATTAATTATGAAAGGGGGATTTCAGCACTGTCTTTGTCAACTTTTTAATATCTAAAGAACAAGCAATCAAAATTTATGTCCTCCTCATTTTTTTATTTTATGGGAGTAGTTTCATATTTTCTCAAGAGGCATTCAATCACCCTTGCATTTATGAAACTAAATCAAACTAGATCAAAGGAATAAAGAACTCAAATGCTGCCCTCACTCAGTTTTCTAAGAAAATAAAGAAACTGAGATGTTGGCATAAAGAACAGCGTGCACTAAGGGGGAATTGCTCTGGGGCCTTCTTGAAGAAGCCAAGACTTAATCTACATCTTGAAGACAGAAATCATTCCTTGTGATTCTAAAGCAACATCAAATGAACTTTAATTTCAGAGATTTGGAAAGGGAGGCGCTCTTCTTTCAGGAATTACCTCATCTCTGCCAAATATTGGTGACTAGAGTTTAAGTCCTTCTACATCTCATTCCAAAATGTTGATGGAAAGCCAAGTTGTTTGATCAATTGTAGCAAATACAAAATTAGAGTGCCACATGGGTTGTGTCCTTTGTATTCTTTCATTTGAAGAACTTCCCCTTTTGGCAACAAAAAAGTTTCATGACCTCATCCCTGGACCACAGTCAAGGTAGAAGACTCTAGTCTAAGCCCCAATCATTCCCAATGATGCATCTACCTGAATCTGAAAAGATACAGGGCTTTCACCTAATGACTCTAAAGCTAGGAAGAGAATATAAGATGGAGAGAGGGCTTTGGGGACCTGGCACCCCAGTATTCAGATATTCCAGGAATTCTCCAGCCATTCCATATTATAGGAGAAAGTAACTTCTGTGTTTCATTTGAACCAGGTTTATTGAGTTTCTGGGTCTTGTGGTCAACAGCACGCTCACTACATCTTGAGTGTTAGGGAATCCACAACGAATGAAATGACAAATCTTCTTACCATCCTAGTTTCTATTATAGTGGGAAGAGACATTCCTGATGCCAATTAAGCAAGTAACATAGACAAGATGACAGTGATAGACACGAAGAAACATAAGGCAGGAAAAGGGGAGAGGCCTAGGAAGGGGCCACTGTTGTTTGAATAGGGTGGCCTGGGACTTGGAGGTAAAAGTGTGACTCCTGGGGTAAGAGCATTCCAGGAAAAGCCTGTGACCATGGCCCCCTTCCTGAATGGTGCAAAGGAAAGAGGAAGTAGAGGAGTAGCAGACAAAGAAACAGTAGGGGCCACTTCCTGCAGGAGCAGAGGAGCCATTCTGAAGACTCTAGCTTTCACCCTGAAAGAGACAAGAGCCTGGAGTGTGGGGCACAGGTGTGGCAGTGTGATATGCCTTCTGTCTCTGAGCCACTCTAACTGCTCTTTTGAGAATAGCTTGCTGGGGAGCAGGAAGGGAAGCAGGGAGACCACTTAGGCTAATACAATGACTTAGCAGGAAATACTGGTGACTTGGACAGAGTGAAAGGAAGGAACTGGGGGAAACAAGTTGGATTCTGACTGTAGGACTTAGCAGCAAGTGAGTGTAGAGTATGATAAAAGAGGTGTATTTTGTTTTTCCAAAGCAAATCAAAGAATGAGGGAGCCATTACCTGGCATGGGGAAAACCACAGGGGAAGAGGCTTAAGAGAGGATGTATATATACAAAATGAGAACATAATTGTGTGATTAATTTATGTTTATTTTCCTATATACCCACATCTCTTTTCTTCTTATCCCAAACTGGTATCTAAGCTCTGCCATTCTTTTAGCCAGGGATTTGAGTGGGAAGAAACAGAAGTAAGAACCCTTCATCCAGGAGTCCTTCCTAAGTGTGTAACAGACTTAGCAAACCTTGTTGAGAAAATGGTTCTGGATCTTTGGCCAGAGGAATAAGAAAAGTCTTATAAGGTAAGGAGCTAGAGAAAGGACATCCCTCTCAGGCTGACAGGAAGAGGAAGTCTGTGTTCCCAGGCAGGGGAGCCAGGTCCCACTCTCTGGCCATGCTGCCGGGGGTGCAACAGACGCCCGCAATGAGCAGGTGCACAGCCCTTTGGCTCTGGGTCTGCAGCCTTTGCAGAATTTCCTGCTCTGAGGAGAATAGCAGTCAGCAGAGAGAACCATAATTTAAGGAGAGCAGAAACAGAATCAAGAGACATGGAGGTGTAACCTGTGGGGACCAGCGAGCAACTCCAGGCACCTGTGGTGCTGCAGTTATCAGAAAACCCTCTACTTGGCTCAGCACGGTGGCGGGACGCCAAGATGTCTGCAATTAAATTTTCTGCCAGCTTCAGGGAAAGAGGAGTTGAGAGTTTTGAGAAATGAGTTATTACACTGAGTTATGGAAAATGAAAAACATGGTATTTCTTGAACATCTGAATTTGTGTGTCTAGATTTATGCCTGTCAGACAGGAAAAGGCATATCAAATGAACACAGTCCAAACTACTTTATTTTATGAGTTCTATGTTTTCTGACCATTTTCTGTGAAAGTCTATCTGTGGCACACTTGCAAAATCAGCATTATTTTTATCCTCACCTCACTGGGAACCCCAGCTGTTAAGAAATCCTGGCCAAGACCCCTTTCCATTCAGTACTAACCCTCTGTCACCACATAGTGCTATACAGATAGATTTTACCCCATGCAATAATAAAAGGTTTCTTCAGATAAGGCACATAAAATCATTTTTCTTGTGAATGAAACTATATTATAAATACTCCAGGTAAAATAACTCAGTATAGAGATTTCATGAAAGCCACTTATCAAATGAATGCCATCCCGAGTACACAGACCCCCAAATGATGTGTAAGATCCATCTACTTGCTGTGGCTGATGCATTGCAGAACACTGAGCTTTCAGATAGGCAGCTCTAGCTCTGCAATCCCTGTTTGTAACTTCTTGTTCTGAAGACTAAGAATCTTGCACTGGAAGACAGTGTTTGACTGAGGCTGGTTGCTGCAGGAGTGAAATCAGTGACATACAAGTTACTTCAGGGATGGAGAAGCTGCCTTCCAGAAGCTGCCTTATTGAGTAAGGTAGATATCTATGGGCTCCTTGGGTCATTCAAGGACAGAGTGATCAATTAACTCAGACTTGCACGGTTTCTGTAGATGATTCAATCACGCTCAACTTGTCCAAAGGACCCAGGAGTCCTCTCAGGCTTGCAGACCCATTGACAGTAGGAATTTGGAGTATGACTAACTGATCTTCCAAGACTTCCAGAGCCCCCAGCAGAACCAATGAGCCTGACCACAGTCAACCTCTCCAAACTTCTGTGATAAGGATTAGACCTGCAACCTGTCCAGCCTTGGAAAACCATCTGAGGCTGCTTTGTGCTAGAGTTGACCTTCACCAAATTTCTCTCAGGGAAAACTTTCAAGTTGTTCCAATGAACATAGAAGCAATGGTTGTGAACACCCAGAAGTCCTAGAACCTGAGGGATCTGCCTCCTTTCCTTGTTTCCCAAAAGGCTCTTCCAAGAACTCTGATCCCAGGGATTTCAGTCCAAATAAATAAGCCCCTCCTAAAAGAGCAAAGAGAATGGTGTTCCCCACTTTGGCTCCCTAGGTACACTCACTACTCTGGGTTCAAAAGCATCATTCCTCTCCATGCCCATTCCCCAACAAACGCCTTCCCTGGGCTTAAGCCATTTGATCAGGGAGTGATCATAACATACAGCTTCCTCAAGTCTTCACATTGCAACTACCCCTGGGATTGGCTACATAATTTGTGGGTACCAGTGCAAAGTAAAAATGTGAGATTCTGTGTTCAAAAGCAATTGAGACCTGAATAAAAATTACTATTTGTTAATAATTTCAAAATTCTGTCATCAGAACATTAAACTAAGCATGAGGTGGCACAGCTCTTATGCCTGTGGAGACAGCCCAACTCACCCCTTCTATCTACAGCTCAAGCCACCTCGTCAGTGACGTGATAACAATCAGCAGTGTAATAACAATGGTTTCCTACAGTCTCCCTCAATAGATAGTGGGCCCTGAACCAGACCAGATAACCATACAGGCCTGCCCAGAATATAGGGAGTCATGAGGCCAACCAGCAAGGTCATCCTGGAGCACCGCTGCATGTAGGAAGGGAGAAAGACAAATTGCTAGAAGGGAACGTTCCAGCTTATAAGGTGGAAAAATCACTTAGGGAATCACTTTTCAAGGTTAGGGAGGTAGGCAAGGGAGGGGAATTCTTGAGTCTCTGGTGTGAGCTTTGGCCTCCCAGAAACTTTTCAACAACCAGAGAGCCTCTTCCTATGATACAGTAAAAACCTGAGGTTCAGACAGAATGAGAGATTGGCTTACGTTTTGCAAGTAATAAGTCATGAATGAATGACATGTCTCCTTGTCTTAACTCACTTAGAGAAAGCCTTTTGACATCCTCACTAACAGCCTTAGATCCTAACCACTGAATCCCCATTGAACAATCATGCAGCATAACCTACTTGACTCATCTAAACTATTATCATATACAGACATGGAGATGAGAGACCTCGCCCAGTTGTGGGCACTTTTGTGTTTCTTATTTTGCTGTTGAGAAAATTCAGTGACCAAGAGGTTAAAAAAATACCCCACAGCTCACATAGTATCAAGTAAAGGACCATCCAAGGTTTGAATCCAGAAAGAGCTGCTTCCAAGACCATTAGCCATTGTGCCTTTCCACTTTCTTTAATTGTGAACAACCATTTCTGGCACCAGGTCAGCACTTGGAAGAAGGTGCATGTAGATGCAAGGAAACTCCTTTAATACAAGATGGTGCCTCTAAAAGCATGTGAATAATCATCCTGCCACCACACACAGTGTCACAGTTAGTCACAGCATACAGCGTTCAAATGCATGCAACTTCTAAATACTATTCCACTGAGTGTTTGGATCCACATTAAGAACAAACATCACTAGGATGTAGATACGACAAGGGTTAAAAGAGGCAGTGATAAAGAAATCTAAAAGAAGCTGAAGAGTGGACTCTGGGTCCTGGAAACACCACCCACAGGCTGGTGTCACTGGGTGTCTGGGCTTTGCTATTTCTATTAGCTGAAATGAGCTTGATTGGAGGAAGTAATTTCTAAATGCTTAATTGAACTCTATGGTTTTTTAGACTTGCTGTTACCTACAGAAGCTCCACTGAACTTGCAGTATAGTTTATTCCTTTCTTTGTTCATTTGTTTGGTCCTTTATTTGGCTGGTTGGATTCAAAGACCTCTGGACTTACCTTCTTGGGAAATTTCTATGATCAAGTGCTAGTAACAAAGGCATTCGCCAAATGAAACCTTAGAGAGCAGGTGATGTGTAATGTATCCTATAAATAAATGTAGAAACAAAACTCTAAGTACCTGTCCTAAATGTTGCACTAGTGATGTCCCTCCCTCTAGGAAGATCCCTTAAACCAGCAGACGGCCCCTAGGGCCAGGACTCAAGAAAGAGCTGTGGCTATTTCTAGAAGAGTTCTATTTCAACCCCAGCTCCCAGATAGCATTGTTCTACCCTGTTTCTTGCATCCATCCCCCTGCCCGTCCTGTTTTGGGCTTCTAAACTTTGTTAGTCCAGTAAACCTTTCTTCACATGCCATTGTTTCAGAGCATACATTAAGTCTCTATATTTCTGAACCTGGAGGCTGTTTCTCACACACAGCTTCTACTTGTCCTCTTGACTTCATCCCTCTTCATTTGCTTTTGACTAGTCTAAGGAGTTACCCGCCCACTCAAGCTTAAGCTCTTTAGATACCATGTGACTGGGGTCAGCTCACCCACGCCATTACAGGATGCTTGTAGAGTCGCTGGATAACAGGAGGACTTGGTCTCATTTCTTAAATTCACTTTAGTTTCCTTAGAAAATTGGAGATCATAATATGCCATGTTAGTTGGTTTTAAAGGACAAATCTCTAAAGTTTTCAACTCAGGACTAAAATGCCAGTGATTGAACTTGATGAAGAGGAGGAAAGAAGAAGAAAGAAGGCGAGAACTCCAGTGATAAGCCCAAAGAATTAGCATGCATCTGGAAAGTTACCCTGTTACCACTGGTACCAAATGAGGCAGCTGAGATCAGTTAAATTCACTGAAATTTGAGATCAGTCATTTTATAGAAAATGATTTTGATGAAATTAATTCAATCTGCAATTCTGGTTTTTAAGCAGCAATAATGATTCCCTTGGCTAAAATGTTGAGCTTTTAGAAGGGGAGGGAAACTTTATTATTACCAAGTGGGGTATCCCCCAAGAGTTCTGACTGAGATCTGTAGCTGAGCCAAGACATCTGGCAATTTCAAAAATTGAACTTGATCTTTAACAAATATAGACACAAATGTGAAGAACATAAAATCGCTCTTCAGAATGAGCCTTAATGGGCTACGTTGCCTTTCAGAAACATTTTCTAATGAGCCTTCGGACATGAAGTGATTCCAATTTGTGATGCATTTGAGGCAAAACCAAGAGGAGAAATTACATTTGCTTTTCCCTACTGGGTTGTTAAAGGCCCCAGATTGACAAGCCTTGAACACTCAACTGGGGGCAAAGCTCTTCATGTTTAATTCCCTCACTGGCAGGGCCAGCACCAGAAGCTGAAACACAGTGGAATCCAACAAGCCTGTTAACAGATACCCAGGGCAGCCATGAGGGAGGTCGCAAATGTACCCGGCACTGTACTAAGCACTGGCTGATGAATGAAGAGGGAGAAAAGATGCAGAGGTGAAAGAGACAAAGAACTCATGAACTAGGAATGGGTGGTCCACACACCTTCTATAATCCATGTCTCTATATTCTCCTAAGTGGCTTGGAGGATTGGCTTTTGAGTAGCAGGTTCTGACCTCAGAAGCTACATTCTCCCTCCTTACATTCCCCAACCCCAGGTACAATGACTATCAATATGCACCCCAGGGAATTCTTAAGTTTCAGAGGAAATCTGTTCCTAGAATGTGAAAACTGACACATTTTTAAATATTTCTTTTATTTATTTATGCAAACAAGTACTGGGGTGTAGGCAGCAGGTGCAGGGGATAAGAGGATTCACCAGAGACAGAGTAGGGAGCAGAGCAGGCAGATCTTCTGAAATGTATTGCTGAAAGGAGCAGCACGCAAGACAAGAGAGGTCTGCTGCACTATGTAGGTTAGATCCCCAGCCAGGGATTGAACTCATGCCAAAGTGGCTGCTGATAGCTTCAGAGCACTGAGACTTTAACCCCCATGCCACCAGGGAGGCCCAACTTGTACATTTGATTCATAGTTTACCAATACGCCTAAGTGGTGCTCACGGTTTAATGTTGAGCAACTTTCACATCTTGGCATCAGTTTAAACTGGACAGAAGAGACTCTGAGTAAGTTTTACAGACTTTCATCAAGATTTAGCATAAGATGGATTTTTAAATTCCCAGCAAATTTTAAGTCCCTTTCTTTGTAGCTCTCTGATTACTTCAATAGTTATCACTGGGAGTTCATCACTGGCTCCAAGCCAAGTGCTTAATCCACCAGTAAAGATAGATTAAGCCAAGGAGTGAGATCAAGGAAAGAGAATTTCCAGGCCTTGGATATCTTTGTGACTTCTCTGGGAACCCACACTCTATTAGGGGGGTCTGAGATGAGAGCTAGTCCATAAATAAGACTCCATTAGCAAATTAGAAAAGGCACCTCCTCTCCCCAGGGCAGATTAGAGAGCACACAGAAAATCACAGTCTGGCCTTTTGGACTTCTTTAGAATAGACACAAGAATGTGCCTTGGTAAGCAAAGCCTGGACTGAACTTCAGCCCCACTCACCCCTCAGCCAAGACTCCCTGTCCAGGTCACAGCCTGTTCAACTGGAAGCAGTGGTCCTACTTTGGAGAATGGCTGTTCTTCTGGATTCTGTCCTGGTCTCTTTTCTGGGCATTTGCTCCTGCTATGTCCCTTAGCAGGCTGCCTCTGGTCTTCAAAATGACATGGGCCTCTATTCATCAGTGCCCATTGCTCTGGGGCATGCCTGCCTCTGCCAAGCCCACTACACTGCCTGGCATCCAGTCCCTTGCAATCTAATATTCGGGGTCCCGGAGAGACTGTTAATCACAGCTCATAACTAGTACAGTAGTGTGGTTAAGAATGTTGTCTTGCAAACTTGCTGTCTAAATTGCAATCCATGCTCTACCTTTCTTAGGTATATAAGCTTCAGGAAGTTTCTTTTTTTTTTTTAAAGATTTATTTATTTATTTATACAAGCACTGGGTACAGTGAGAAGCGCGGGAGGGTGAGAGAATTCACCAGAGCCAGAGCGGGGAGCAGAGCAGGCGGAAGGACCGAAGTACACTGCTGAGGGGAGCAGCGGGCGGCAGGAGAGGTCTGCGCACCATGAGGGACCTTCCTCTGGTGTCCGGGGAGCAGCCGGGAATCGAACCGGTGCTGCAGAGGCTGCGGGCAGCTTCGCAACCCAGCGCACAACCGCTGCACTACTGAGGAGGCCCTTCAGGAAGTTTCTTAAGGAATAGTTTTCTCCATTACCTCCCCTGGAAAGTGATGATCATAACATTAACCTCACAGTGCTGCTTAAAGGGTTACCTGAGTTAGCACCTAAAAAAGCAGTAAGAGCAGTACCCATTCCACACAGTATTCATCACATTATGTGCTAAATCTTAACTACTATTGTTCATCCAGTGAATGATGTTTCACATTAGGAGAAATTATATTACAATCCAGCTACCTCATTACGTGCCCTTGATATCCCTCTGTGTGGTTAACAATGCTCCAAAATCAAGTTTTGGAAAGCCACAGGGTAATTCTAGGTGAGGGCAATGGCTCAGCCTTCCTACTGCTGGGAGTGGAGCCGCACACAAGCCGAGCACTCCTCGTGCATGTATATTTATGCGCGCATTATGGCTGCATAAATGGGGCAGTATTTCATGTGCTATGGAAAGCTCCTTTAAAACTCTTGAACCTCTTCCTCTTTATTTGTAAATTGAGCAATAATTACATGAGACGATATGTCTAGTCTATCTACCAGTTCTTCCTCCTCTTCCTTTGGGGCCTCTAACCAAACTCTTGTTCTTCTCTGCCCTCTCTACTCCCCAAGGCATCAGAGCAAAAGTAGAAAGGAAAAAAAAAAAAAATCACTCATGACCTTCCTCCCAGAGCAGGCCTATCAGAAGGTTATGCTGTATTTTCTTCTTCTTTTATTTTTTTTTAAAGAGGCATGGTTTTTTATTTATTTGTTTGTTTGTTTATTTATACAAGCACTGGGTACTTGTCAGAAGCGCGGGAGGGTGAGAGAATTCACCAGAGCCAGAGCGGGGAGCAGAGCAGGCAGAAGGACCGAAGTACACTGCTGAGGGGAGCAGCAGGCGGCAGGAGAGGTCTGCGCGCCATGTGGGACCCTCTTCCAGTGGCCGGGGAGCAGCCGGGATCGAACCGGCACTGCAGAGGCCACGGGCAGCTTCGCAACCCAGCCCTCAACCGCTGCACCACAGGGGAGGCCCTGTATTTTCTTCTGGAGCAAGTTAGGGCTGTCCCCTCCAGACTGCGGTCTCGGACCCTGCATAATGGAGATAGAAAAGACAGCAAACAGCAGCCTGGAAGGGGCTCATGAGTTTTAAATGAGATTATGCAGATTTGAGTGGCTGGCATTGCATTATAGAAGCATTGTTGCTTCTTCCCTAGCTTTGGTGCTGCTTCCAAGGTTGGTCTACACCAGTTATATTTTTTTCTAAATCACCGCACACTTTGGCCCGTGTATAAACCTTTTCTGTTCGGTGTGATTTTTCTGCCTGGCGTCTCTCCTCTGTCCCTTCCCTACCACCCTGTGTTTTGCTGATGGCAAATCAATGGCACATTTTTCTTAAACAGCCTGCACTTGGTATTTTACTACCGACCATGAGGGCCCCCGCCTTTTAATTACTCCTGCTGAGCCCTGCACTATATATAACACTAATGTTTCTGGGACTGCCAGCAATTAAAACCAAAAATAAATAACACATTACAAGCTGCAAACCCAGTCAGGCCTGGGTAATGCTACGGATGGATAGAAGGCTTTTGTTTTTAATTGCTCAAGTTTCTCCAGACTCTGTGGAATATAAACACCTGACAAACAGCTGTTTGCCAGAGCAGAGGAGGCTGGACTTCAGTTTCTTTTCTGATCTTCTTTTCTCTTTGCTCGGTCCCAGGAAACAGACTGACACTCTCTGCCTCAGTGTTTCTCTCTGCCAAAGGAGATGTTCAAGACCAAAGTGGGTGCACATGTGGTGATGAACATGTTCTTCTTGGTCACGTGTGGAACTGAAGCAAGTTATATTGATTTTTGCTGCTGTTTCTGTTTTTCTAGCTTGGATGGAATACTGAAATGCCATTTTTGATGAGTACTTACTTATTTCATTTATTGAATGGGTGAGTTTAGTACCAAGGATTGTCTGTCACCTTGAAGAACAATTATAAAATCAAATAATGAAGCTGTCTTTGAAACCTAGCTTGGACAATGAAGTAGCTTTGGTTTTTTCCTAAAGGAGATGTGTGTGCAGTGCCCATATGAAAGGGTTGCCTAGGGTGCCCACAGCTCCCAGTTGTGGGGCACATTGGTTCAGCTTTGCCCTGAGTGTCATGCAGCCCCTGTCCCTCAAAAACCTTCCAAGGACATCTGACTTTTCCCCTACCTGATGGACATAAGATTAAAGGACGGCACTGGGGTTGGAGACACAGCACTATCAAGTTTTCACAAACCACTGTAGCATGAGTTTGATCCCCAGCCAGGGAGGTGACCCACATGGTGCAGCAGACCTCTCCTATCTCACCTACTGCTCCCCTCAGCAGTGTATTTCAGTTGATTTGCCTGTTCTGTTCCCCACTCTGTCTCTGGTCAATCCTCCTACCCTCTGCACCTCTGGCCCACATCCCAGCTCTTGTATGCATAAATAAATCTTTTTTAAAAAGATTAAAGGACCAAAGGGTCCTGATGTTGTAAACCCATTTGACACAGTTTGCAAAGTAGTTCTTAGAAAGTTGCACCTAAAGAAACTCTGTTTGACAAGGTCAGGAAGGATTCTCCCTGTTGGTACTGCTGGGTGCCTCCTTAATGACTCCTTCCAGTACCAAGTATCCTGTGGACCCCTGGCCAGTTTCCTCTCTGATTAACTCAGAGCCGCCTTGGTATGCCTTAGAGAGCTCAAAGGCAAGTGCTGCTGTGGAGTGAGGCCGAACTCAGCACCTGCCTCACCAGCAGATGGCTGTGTTGTGGTTGAGTTCCCCTGCCCCCACCACCCTAGTCTTAATGCCGCCATAAGACATGCAAGAAATTCAAACACACCAAGGAAAATCCACATGCATTTTCCTCTACCCTTGGGTGTCGGTGGCTTTGCTGCAGGCAAAGCATCTCTCTTAAAAGCGACAAATAATAAGCCTTGACAGCAGCAGTACTGAACTAATGCTGACTCATGAATGTCATCATTGTTCTTTCCTGCTATGGGCATTAGTCCATGTTCAGCCCTAAGCCAGCATGTCTGCATAGAGAACAAAGCTGATTATCTTAACAATGGCTTTATTCTAGGCATGCTGCTAATGCAGGTAAACAAGTGTAAGGCTGGGCCTCACTTTGGGGGAAGAAACATTCAAGAAGTAAAAGCCAAGAGGGCCTACGAATGCATTGTCCATTTGTTCCATTGCCCATTGCTTCCTCTTGATGGCTCCCTTCAAAAGAAGAGGGCCCGTGAATGGCTTTTGGGTCCCTGGGAAGTACCAGCCTGCCTTATTCATTAAGCTCAAGAATCATCACGAGTTGACTGCCAACAAGCCAAGAAATACTAGCGCTCTCCTTCAACTCCAGCATTGCTCGCCCTTCCTGGCACCTGTCAAAGCTCTGGGTACCAAGCTCCCTGCCCTGGGGGAGGGCTGGAGGAGAGGGCAGGGGACACGCTGTCAGCAGCCCAGCTGCCTGGTACAGCCCAGCTGGAAGCCCAGGCTCATTGCCTCTCCATCTCTTTTCAAGTCACATCCATCAACATCCTTTTTTCACCCTGTCAGGTTCCTGGCCCCCACCTCCACCCCAGCCCAACCTCTGATTGGCCTGCTTTCCTTGAACAAATGTTGGATTTCTTGCTTTGATGGATCTCTTGGCACTGCAGCTCCTGCTACACACTGGATTGAACACCATACTCATTTCATTTGAGGGGTAATCATTTTTCTCTTGCAAATATGGAGTGGAGATGGTTAAGGGTCCTACCCACTGCTCTAGACATTTTGGCCTCTGAGAGGGCATTAGACGGTCAGAGGAAAACAGGACTCCTCTGTTAGAGGTGGCAAAGGTGGCACAGGGGGTATGCAGGGATGAGTCACCTGCATGTCATACTCTGCTGGAGATGAGTACTCTGGTGCCTTCAGGGCTAGACAGATAAGGCAAGAATGGAAAACTATCCTTTGTAAAAATAACAGTGTGGTGGCACCCAGAAGTGGAGTCTGCATACCCTTCCAAGGACATTCAAGTTCAACTTGAAAAGTAATTGCTACCCACAGACCACTGTAGAGAGGCCGCCAGCTGGCAGTACCTGGATCGTGGTGTGTGCCTGCCTTAGAGTCACAGACACCTGGGAGTCGATCTTTCACTCTGCCACTTACAAGCTACCCTCCTTTGGAAACTGCCCCCTTTGAGGATCACTTCCCAGTTATAAAATGGACATTTTGATGACTCAGGCCTCTGTTGTGGGAGTATAGAATCTCCTCTGTCATGAGCCTGATACAATGCCTGGCTCACGGGGGAGTGCAGAGTGTTTGATTCCTTTGCTTTATGGTCTTCCAGAGCCTAACCTGGCTCCAGTCCCCCTACTCCAGCCCAAGGTGGCAAATCCCTAAGTGGCTTCAAATGAAAGATTGGAGCCCTGAAGGACATCTCTATTCTTAAAAATACAGAATTTATACAGTATCAAGTACCATGGAAATGGATCTTGTTGCTTCTCCTGGTCATTGTGTCTGGGGCACTCTGCTATTCTGCTTTCAGTCATCAAGTTTCAGACTAGGCCAGGCCCCCTCCATGCCACATGATCACGCCTGGCCAACGAGAGCATCGCCAGGAGAGAATTCCTGGAAGGCTCTCAGGTAGCGCGGGATCCAGGCTAGTGAGGTAAGGAGAGGAGCTATGGTGGTGGAACTTTCAGAGAGAGGCATTCTGTTTCTACTGGAGCTGCCAGGGGTGAACAGGGGAATTACACAGAGCAAGAAAATGAAGGTAATGAGATGAAAACACACCCATGAGGTAGAGAAAGGTGAGAACACAGGCATATCTAAACCTATGCAAACTTCATGGGCTTCATAAACTAAGAAAGCCCCCTTTCTGCACAAAAAAAATAATAATAATAGAACTGGTTGAGGACTCATGCCCCAATGAGTCAAGTAAATGGACCTGTTATAAATGTGTCAAGTTGCTAAAGGAGGTAATCTGGGAGCACCCACCAGTGAAAGAACCTCATTCGTGTCTAATAATCTTCAGTGAAAAATTCCCTCTCAGGTAAGAGATCTCGGAAATAAAAAGGGCTGGGTAGTATCATTCATTCATTCATAAAGGCTTCTTAAGCACCCATTTGGTACAAGACACTAGGACTTCTGCTTTGCTCCTACTGGGTTCTTTGATTTCTAGCCCCAGAACTCAAAACCGGCAGTTCAGCTTGGTGTTCTGACTTCACTCAGATCACAAGGAATAGCTTTTCTTTATGTAGCCATAAATATTGATCAGATGACTTTTTAAATCATCTAATTGCTAATTGCACATCTGCTTAGAAATGTCCTTTGTCCAATATTCCCTCAAAGCAGCTGCACGGGAACCTGAACTGTAATTTCCCTAACACATCCGTCAACATTCACGCCCAGCTCTACACCACCTACAGAAATGTACCAGGCACAGCTGCTTTTCAGCACTCACACTATAATTCGCCAATTACCAAGGCTTAAAAAAATCATTCCAGGGTGGACCAGGAATTATGTAAGCCACAGATATAACAGTGATTATACCTGGCCCTTCTGGGTGGCTCTCACCTCAGCCACAGGAATCACTTTGCAAATACTAATTAGATGCATTCGTTCAGGATGCCCATGTGGAATGTGGCCGTCACTGGAAACTGGAAGAGAAACCCTGAGCACTCTCGCAGTCGAACAGGGCTCAGAGGCAGCGTTCTTCCACATGGGTACCGGAGGACAAATTGAGAGGACAGAGGAGGGTCTGGCAAAGATGGAAGGGGTGGAGGGAAAAAGAATGGAGTAATAATGGTCCAAATTTTCCCAAAATTGATAGAAAAGATGGAAAATTGGGACGATCCCCATGGGAGTTATGATCAGGGAGCCAAGTCTACCTCTCTCCAACCTGGCTGACCTGGACTTGTTTGAGGTTTGCTGGACCTCATTGAACCTGTGGGATCTGGTCCTCAAACCCACTCTGCGACCACAAAGTATTGGTTCATTGAAACATTCACCCACAAAAATTCCTCTAGGAAGCTGTGCCTAAAAACAGTCACCATTTAGCTGATGAGACATTTGAAAGGCCTGAGCATTATTTTCCTGTAAACTGCAAAGAAATCCAAATCATCTGCAGAATCTGTGGAGCATGCAAACAGAACCAGGGGGCATTTGTTTTACGACTGGTGCATTTTCAGACATCAGGTTCCCATAGGCTGAGAACTCCTCTCTGCAGTGAGGCTGTACATGCCATCAAAGACAGATCCCTCTCATCTCTGGGTCAAGACCCCTCTCCACAGAACTGTGCCTACAGGGGCACTGCCAGCTTTTGCACAGTAACTAACCTGTCATGCTTTCACAACTGGCAAATGGGCAACTCTTTATTTAGATAGGCTAACATTATCAATCACATCTTAATCTGGCCTGGGAGACATCCTGCCTCTTAAAGAAGACACATTTTTGCTTTTATTCATTACATGTTACTATGATGACTTCACTCAGAAGGCAGTCATTTCCAGAATACTGGCACAGAGGTGATGGGGAAGTGAAATGAGAAGGTTTACAATAGACCCACACATGCCACCTGCCTGCCTCCCAACATTGTCTTCCTTTGTTTTCCAGTCCTTGGTTATAAAAGAAAATTCAGAGTGCCGCCCACATCTTGCACTTTCCCACCATGAGCCTGTGTTGATCTGCTCCCCCTCCCCTCCATGGAATGCCCATTCCCAGGCTGCCTTCCAGTGTTCAAGACCCACAGCGGGCCTCCCCTGGTGGTGCAGGCAGTTGAACCTCGCACTGTGAAGCTGTCTGAAGCCTCTGCAGGGCTGGTTCTATTCCAGCCAGCCGGCAAGGGTCCCACATGGTGCTGCAGGCCTCTCCTGTCCTGCCCACTGCTCCCCTCAGCAGCGTATTTTGTCAGTCTGCCTGTTCTGTTCCCCGCTCTGTCTCTGGTGAATCCTCTCACCCTCCTGCGAATCTGGCCTGTGCCCCGGTTCTTGTATAAATAAATAAATATATCTTTTTTTTTAAAAAAAGGCCCACACAGGACCCTCATCCCCAAGTCAATCAGACTCAATTGTCACTCCTCCAAGGTCAGCATATGTTTGAATCTTTCTTTTTATAAAACACGCTATTTCTATTATAGCCATAGATCTTGTTTAAACTTCCATAATTACATACCAAAGGCTAGGAATCATGTCTTCCTCACCTTGATATCCCCAACAGTGGTTGGTATACAGTAGGAGCCCAATTATCTGAATGAATAACTCTGACAGATGATCTGGATTCTCTCTGAAGACTACCTTTAATCATTCTATTACTTGATAGCTTTAATTTTTAAAATATTGTTCCTTCTCTTGATATTTAATCTTATCACTTTCATCTATTTGTCTTAGGTTATCCTCAGACATTATACAGAATAATTCTAATCCTTCTTCCATGTGGCAATCCTTTAGATGTGCGAATACAAGATTAGGCTGTGCCTCCTTTGCTCTTAATCATACGGCTTAGGCTCTGTACTCTCTAGAGTGCCCATCACATCACTCTGTCTGCTGAGTGTGCATTCTTGGGATCTGTTCTCCACATTTACTGGACTTTCTGTTCAAATTATGCTGCCATTGAGCACAATTCATAGGTAGCCACATAGGCTTGATTACTGTTGTGTGATTTTGGAAAATGATATTAGATGAATCGATTCTCCCACAGCGCCTACTCCCACCTGAGGTGCTTTATCTCTTCTGAACATGCTTGCCACCAGGACACTTTTTTCTAGATTATTGCATCCATGGGTTCAATTACAGTTGTGAGAGTTTGGGCCTTCTGTTTGGGATTGATCAACCATCCTCTCAGTTACTGTAGAATTCTTAGTTAATGTTCAAAGTGCATTTATATAACTGTGTCTAATATAATAAAACTGTTCATCCACTCAACCTTGAGACAATCTATTACTGAAAGACAGGAGAGTAAGAAAGAGAAAAATATTGAGAATGAAGGAGAAAGAGAAAGACAGTAAATCTCAGGCACCCAGCTGCCTGCACACTCAGGGCCAGAACCTCCTCTAGGCCACCCTGGAATCTTATAAGACAACTGCAATACAGGTAATACAGATCTGGTTATAACACTCTACCACCTACAACAGTCAATGGCTCCCCTTTTCTCTTGGTATAAAAACCAAAATCTCTAACATGATCTTAGTGATGAAGACCACTAAGATAGCACCTTTAGAAATCACTTAACTGTCCCTTATTTCTCTTCCTTAGACTAGACCAAGCAAACACCCTTATTTCACACTGCTATACCCCCAGAAACCCTTAACCATGGTCAGATAATTTTATATCTATTTTGTGATTATTTTATTAATGTCTATCTTTCCCTCTATGGTGTAAACTCATGTTATGGACCATGTCCATTTCTTCTCAGCACCTTATCTCCAGCATCTGGCACAGATTTCTACACAGTAAAAGTTCTTAGTAAGCTTTTGTGAATGAAAAGAAAGAAGGAAGATATGTTAGACTGGAAAATGCCCACCCCATACCCTAATCCCCAGGATTTGGAAATGTTATCTCAGATGGTATTGGGGATTTGAAGATGTGATTAAGTTAACAGTCTTGAGATTGGAAATGTGAGTTTATCTATGTGAGTCCAATGTGATCACAGGTGCTTATAGGAGAGAGGCAAGAAGGTCAAATGAGGAAGTAGGAGATAAAAGACTAGAAGCAAGAGGTTGGAGTGATTCAAGGAAGAAGTCACAAGCCAAAGAGTGTGGGCAACCTCCAGAAACTAGAAAAGCCAAGGAAACAAACTCTCCCCTAAAGGCAGTGGGAGGAAGCAACCCTGCCAACACCCTGGTTTTAGCCCACTCAGGCTGATTTTGGACTTCTGGCATCCACAACTATAGGACAATCAATTTATGCTGTTTTAAGTCACCAGTTTGTAGTAAGAAAAAGACAAAGAAGATATTTCTATTTCTACTATTTGGATAGTAGAAAATACTTTACCTAAAGATAAAAAACACTTTAACTAAAAATATCTAAGAGAAAAGATCTTTCCAGAAAGCCTGAAGTTCACCTGTCCCTTAAAAGAGGCCCATCTATGTGACAATGTAGGGTGCTCAATTTCATGTTTTTCTCTTGAGTACTTCAGCTTTCCCTACCTTCTTAGCACACAGCTGTGCCTGGCACACTCTCCCCTGCTCTGTTGATGCCTGGAAAACATTTCTTTGGGCTCAGTGGCCTCTCTGCATCCTGCCAGGCATCTGACCCTGTCTATTCCCTGTCTCTACCCCCAGTGACTTCTGCCTAAACCCTGGTAGTTCAAAGGGACTACTAAGCAGCCCATGAGATACCTGAACTGTCATTCACAGTGATGGGGTTGAGGGCAACAAGTGGAGCCCATGTTTTTTAGGTCTTTGTCCAATGCTCTGTCCACCACCCACAATGTCTCCTGTCCACCAGTCAGAAAGATCAGGATGCTTGGCACCTCCATCTAGTGAGATAAAAACGACCCTTACTAAAACTTTGCAGACCAGAAAGGCACAACTGAATTTCCATCTGCAAATGCTGCTCAAATGTATTCCAGAGCTTGTCTTTTTCTCCCTCATTGCAGGCCAGGGCTTGCCTGGCATGTGTCCTAATTTCTCTCTGTTTCAAAGAAGCCCCCTGACCTAAGGAGGCCGGTTCTCCTATTCAAGGGAGTACAACCTCCCTGCCTCAGCAAGTGACATGACATTTGCATAAAGCCTGAATTGAGATGCTCTGGAGCGAGTGATGCCTTCAGAAAGCCCCTTGCTCTGTTCCTGTCCATCAGCCTTGCTGGAGATCATCTGCCCCACGCCCCTGTTTCCGCACAGGCAGCCTCAGAGCCAGCCCAGGGAGGCAGGAATTGGGCCAGCTGCCTGACGACTTTAATGTTAAAATGTGTTGAACATTCACAGGCCACAGAACTCTGCTAAGTGAACCAAATGGGCCTCCCTAAAGCCATATGCTCACTCCATCACATCCCAGCTGCAGCCTCCTGCAAACAGGGAGCAGACTTGCTGGGGAAGCTTTGGGATTTTTTTTTCCTTCCTGTTGAACTGCTAATACCAGATGCTGATGTCACAATCTGAGAACTGGCAGAGAAAAGTCAGCAGCAAGCAGAGCGTCCCCAGGGAACAAGAGCAATCCTTTCCTAACAAGCACTTTTTTGAGGCCTCTCTCGATTTTTGCATTTCCCGTGGATACTTAGAGGATGATATTAGGAGGTATGGCAAAGACTAGCTAACTCTTAACCAAAAACACTTTCCTTTTCTCTTAGGCATACAGTTTGACTACATTTTGTCAACCTCCCTTGCAGTAAGATGTGGCCAGTGACTGAGTTTGGGCCAATGGAATAGACCAATGTGCCACTTCCAGGGAAATGGAATCTTTCATGAGTGAGGGTGACCAAACAGCCCAATTTGCTTTAGACTGCCCCAGTTTTAGCGCTGAAAGCCCTGTCTCCTGAGAGATCTTTTAGTCTCTGGCAAAGCAGAACGGCTGCTCCTGAAGTGACTGTCCTGACCTTGCTTAACATGCTACCATCCATTACTTTGCCTCTGCCCCCTCCCCCCATCCCAAAATGTGAAATTGCTCATTAATGTAGAGCAGAGTCCCTTTTCGGGGGAAAACTCACATTAACCAAACTTACAATCCTGATGTCTAAGGCCACATGACTGTTTCTCAATTTACAGTGAGAAACTGTGTAACTGAACTGCTGAGTAGAAGGAGTTTTGAAGGAGCAAGATATAATCAGAGGAAGAAGAATTTGTTTGAATGGCTGGATGTTTGAGAGCTTCCTAATCAAGCAGAGTTGGCCTTAGCAACGGGACAGGAACATTTAGTTAACCACAATTTTCACATCCACCCCATGGAGGTGGCGCCTCTGAAACCCTTAAAGACCCTCCCTTAGCAATCTCCCCCTGGCAGACCTACGTTTCCAGCAGGGATCCTCTGCTCCTCAAAGTCTTTCTCTGAATACATGAATAGCTATAATAAGGTGTTGTCTATTCTTACTGTCTCTTTACGGTGACTTTGCCGTCTTCTGCTCTGATCTATTATGTATCCATATTAAAGTTTAACGCTCCTTATTTCCTTCATTTCTCAGTCCTTAAGCAATGATTCACTTTAGACCCCAAGGACTGACAAGAGCAATGAAAGTAGACTGATTACTGCCCCTGGCACAGAAGCCCTTGTCAGAACTTCATAGTCTAATGTTATGTTTAGTACCAATGAGACTTTAAATTCTGGGCCATAGGGAAATTTTTCAGGAAAGCCCCACATAGCCTTTCTGCTTAGACAGATGCCACAATGTCTCTAGAAAAGGGCTCTAGAACAGGATCTCTAAGGAATTCCAAGGCTGCCTGGACTTATAATTATGCCTTTGGCAGTAGGGGCCAGGACACAGCTTAATTCATATTTCAATCTTATAGGGTGATCATTGGCATGGTAACATAACAATTCCCCTAACTGTTGTCACTTCCTATAGTTCAAGCCCTCTCTCTTTTCCCTAGCAGGCCAGATTAATCATACTATATTTGGACAGCTAAATGGTGAGCCCAGTATAAAAAGGGTTTTCTGGCACAAGAGGCTGGTTCCGAACACATTACTGATGAGATAATCAATTTCTCTGGCACTGGGATGATGGAAACAACTTGTTGTTGATACACAAGTCACCATATACAAAAATATATCATTCTAGGAGGTAATTTGCATGGGTGGATACAGGACTGAAAAACAGAAGGGGAGAAGAGGAAACTATTGGCTCCTTCTTTCCTCGGAGCTGGCAGCTCTATCCAAGAAACAGCACCAAGTCAGTCATCAGTCCTTCTACCCTCTCTGTCCAAGCCAGAAATATCAGGGGACTGGTGGTGACACATAGCCACCTCCTCCCAGCCTGCTCCCAAGTTCCGTGTCAGACTCTGGAGTTCATATATAAAACAAGATGGTTCAACTAGTTGGATTCTAAAGCCTCTTTCAGTCCCTATATTCTATTTTAATTGATGCTTTATTAAATTCTAACTCACAGCTCTTCAGGCACATAGGGATCAATTCCGTTCAAAATAGAAAAGAAAAAGCAGGACTTCATTTGGCAAATATTTATGAGCATCTTCCACACATAAGGCATACTATGCTACATCTTCCGCAGGAGACTCAGCGGAGACTCACGGAGATGCTACTTTGAGTCTGCCATCTTATCTTGGTGACTATTTGATGCTGTGTAACCAGAAGTCATTAAAACAACAAGGCTTTATTTACTTGTTTTATTCCTATGTTCTGGGCATCCCTTTGCCTCTCACTCCACTCCTGAGCTCTGTCCTCTCCCTAAGGATCTTAGCTGCCCTTCAGAGATATCCCCTAACTCAGAGATGTAGCAGGATGGAAGAGGGGGTAGGGGGTCAGTGAGAGTCCAGAATGGACACCACTGAGGACCATGAGTTAGATCCTGACTTCCTTGGGGGAACTGAGCTCCAGTCCAGCTTTGTGTTTTTCATTCTTGAATTGAAGGTCCTTCAAAATCTAGCCCTAGACTATATATTCGAGCATATTTCAACTGACCCCCCCCCCAAGCCTCTGCTCCTAGAAGGGCAGCTGGTCCTCTCGAAGCTCACTGTCCTTTACACTTTGGGGCCAGATCCTGCCTTCCTGCCTGTGATACCTTTGCCTCTCTCCCTTCAGTGACTTGCTCTAGTCCAGCATCCTTCACTAAGCCTGCCCTGACCACCCACCACGCAAAATCCCACCTGCTCCAGAGACCATCATCCACACGCTGCCCTATGCTGTAGGAACAGGCTGCCCTTTCACTGCTGGTTGACATTTCCCAAGTTAATGAAAATTCAACATTAAGATATTTTATTGAGCATCTGCTAAGGGCAAGATATCATGTTATCTCTACCCTGCAGCAATTTGAAGACATAATCCCACTCTCCAAGGGATTCATAATCTGGTGAGGAAGATAAACAGGTGTGCAAGCGAAATCATCAGTCAGTAGAATAAAACAGATGTTCTGAATAGTATGCGTAACACCCACAGGTAAAGAACAAGGAATTCTGACACATCTCCACCTGCAAAGCCCCAAATTCCTGCCCACAAGCCAGAGGAGTTTCTAGACACAAACTCACCAAGTGTCCAGAGGGACACTGTAGAATCACCCCTAAAGTCTGTTCTATGAGTACAGAAACGTTTTCCTTTAGACATTACCCACTTGGAAAGCACAAGTATGTCTTCCCAAGGGGATGGGGCAAGGATGTGTCCATCCACAGGGAGAGAGAAGGGCTGGGAAGATGGCATGTGACATGGGGAAATGGGTGGCCAAGGAGCTCAATGAGCCACCATCCAGGCAGGGGAGGGGCCAGGGTCTCAGGCAAGTGGTTCACCCTCTCAGATAAACTGGCCCAGGGATGAGCAAGCTGGTGTCAGAGCTTCTACAGAGGTATACAGGACAGGTGTCTTGGATCCCCTACAAGACTTGAGGCGTGATGAAGGTGAGTGTCAGGAATCAGACAAGACTTGAAAGTCAAGGCCCAAGGTCTTATATGCAGCAGCTGGTAAGGGTCAGTGTCAAAGCTGGAGGAGAAACTGCTCACCTGTGGGCAGTCTACCCCCTCACCTCTTAGGCTCTCAACCTGAGTTTTTCCCTCCAGAGCAATGACTTGCTGCTGGAGAATCCCAGTCCTTGTCCTCCTGAGAGCTTGAGATCCAACTAAGACCATTCCTTCCAAATTCCTGACAATGCTGCTTCTTTCCTTTCATGGACATGTAACAATACCCAGCTTTTAAAGAACAAGTATGCTCTATACTCAAATACCTTCAGTCATGGTCCAAGCAGACATAGTTTAGAAGATAGGCTTCCTAAGTACCTTCAAAATCATCTTTTCTCTAAATTCATCACCCCAGATAATTTTATAAACTTGGAGACATTAGCTAGTGAAGATCCTCATGATAACTTTCCCATCAGTTTCAGGGACCCCGCTCTACCCATCTA
The DNA here is from genome assembly GCF_014898055.3 of Talpa occidentalis. Lineage (NCBI taxonomy): Eukaryota > Metazoa > Chordata > Mammalia > Eulipotyphla > Talpidae > Talpa > Talpa occidentalis. The sequence goes on along the minus strand of NW_023601212.1, from coordinate 76,906,954 downwards.
CAGGGAGATGTCCCCACTCTCTCTCTGCTGCGCATCTGTCTATAATGAGACAGAGAGGGGCCTGGTTGACTCTCCCAGGACTGAGGAGAGGTGGTACAGCATTGTAGTTACCAGAACTAATCGAGGCCCTAAATACCTTACCTTAAACTAATGCTCTGTTATGTATTTGCTGTGTGACTTTGGACAAGTTCCTGCACTTCTCTGTGCATTTTCCCATTAATACTACCCACTCCATCAGCTGTTTCATAAATTATATTAAATTTATGTAAAATTCTATGTCATAAATGCTGGGTAAATTAAACTTGTTTTTTTTCCCCAAGTGAGCAACACTTTGTCCAAAGAAGTTAAGTGCCCTGGAACTGAATTTCATGCATGCACTGACGTAACAGAATGGCTAAAGCTGTTGAGCAGAAGCACAAGCCCCAGTGTTCCCCATTTTTCCCACGTGGGAATCCACCCACCATGAGGACTGACCTTGGCCCAGCGTTAACGACACCAGTTGTTAATAGTCAACCTGCCTTCATCTTTATTGTTCTCAGTGGTCGTGGGATACCTTTGCTCCTTTCTGCCCTATAAATATTATTTCCATTTTCTGTATTTACTACTCAAATTGATACATTATACCACTAGCTGTACATTTGTCTTCATTCTGAAGGAGTAATAGATCTTTTTTTTATAATTCAATAATTTGGTTTTTTATACAAAGCAATTCAAGTTTCAATTCCTGGGGGAAGGGGAAAAAAATGGAGGAGGTAAATAGCACCACCTGAGAGAGAAAGAAAAAACCAGAGCTCATGCAGAACCCCTGAGGGTGAGAGAGAGTGCAATTTCTCAGGGAAAAAATTATCCCGCGAACATCGAGGTCTTTCACACCATTTGGATCCTGAACAACTATTATTGGCAAGGGCTGGTTAGGGCAAGAAGACAGTTAACAGGTCTGAACAGGGTGCTGTAAAACAGCCAAGAGTCTTCTTTTCCAGATGCTCACAGAAGCCAGGGGAAAAAAATCTTTCTGAAAATCGTATCAGGAATTGGAGGGCACCCAACAATAATGGGGACACTGCCCACAGGTGACGAGGGGGTAGCATCACTCTCTTGGCTGACAGAGGAGGTGAATCTTAACTCTTTCCCCCTAGCAGTTAGTGGAGTGGAATTTCAACCTGAGCCAACCAGATAGCACAGTGGCTGTATGGACCACAGAGGAGGCAGAAGAGCTCAGTGGCTCCAAGTTGGTGCTGCTCCTTCCCAGCTGTGTGCCAGTTGGGCAGATAAACTCTCTGAGCTCATTTCCTCCTGTCTAAAAAAAAACAACAAAAACCAGCCATGATACCTGCCTCACAGCGACATAGTGGTGTGACGGAATACAGAGATCTGTACCAAATCCTTAGCGCAGGCCCTGGCATATGGTAAACGCTTAGTATAGATTAGCTATTTTTTTCAAGCTGTTTTATAGAAGAAAACCTGGCTCACATCTATTTCATGTTCTACTTACCAAATTTCGATGGGAAGGGAAATCTATACCCTCACATGCAACAAGCAACTGTTAGGACACCAGGTGGGTACCCTACGGTTCAAATCAATTCTGACACTCACCCAGAATACTATCAGATCCCACAGGTTAAGGACTCAGTCCTACAAGATTATTCTCCTCCTTTGGATGCCAGTTGCAAGTCTATTACCTGTGCTTTTGACCCACAGACTGATTTTATATTTTTAAAGATTTATTTTTATGTATTTATGCATACAAGAACTGGGGTGCAGGCCAGCGGTACAGGAGGTGAGAGGATTCACCAGAGGGGAGCAGAAGAGGTGGATCTACTGAAATACACTGCTGAGGGGAGCAGCAGGTGAGACAGAAGAGGTCTGCTGCACCATGTGAGTTATCTCCCTGGCTGGGGACCGAACTCATGCTTCAGTGGCTAGCGGTAGATTGATAGTGCTGAGACTTAAACCGGTTCACCACCAGAGAGGCCCCTGACTGACTTTAGATTGGAGGGTTCAATAATCCCTTCTTTGGGTTTGATTAATGTGCTAGAGCAGCCCACAGAACTGAGAACACTGTATTCTTCCTTGCCCCAGTGCCTCTGACCCTGCACTCCTCTCTACTCCCCACCCTGCCCCACTGTCCTTGACCCTGAACTCCTACCTCTTCAAATCCAACACTCAGGCCTCTTTTAAAATCCAGTGAAGATCCATCTTTCAACGATGCCAAATCTTTTCTACACATTCAGGCAATATTTCCCTCTACTACTTCAATATGCAAATTTTGACATTTGTGTTTATAACTGTGTTTATGTGTGTGTGCATGTATGTACACATATGTACACATATGTATATTATATGTGTAGTCTATCTCTAATATGTATATATACAGTTGATCCCTGAACAACATGGGGGGTTAAGATTCCCAACCCTCACATAGTTGAAAATCTACGCATAGCCTTTAGTCTCCCAAAATTTAGCTATAAAAGCCTGTTATTGACAAGAAGCCTTACTGATAGATAAGTGATTGATACATATTTTGTATGATACAATCAATATGTATCACATATTGTATTCTTTCTTTACTGAAGGCTAGAGAAAAGAAAGTATCATTAAGAAAATCCTAAGAGGGCCTCCCTGGTGGTGCAGCAGGTTGAGCGAAGTGCTGTGAAGCTGTCCACAGCCTCTGCAGCATGGGTTAGATCCCCAGCCGGCCAGGGAGATACCCACATGGTGTGATAGACCTCTCCTGTCTTGCTCCCCTCAGCAGTGTTTTCAGTCCATCTGCCTGTTCTGCTCCCCGCTCTATCCCTGGTGAATCCTGTCACCCTCCCGCGCCTCTGGCCTGTACCCCAGTTCTTGTATAGACAAGTGAACCTTTTTTTAAAAAAGAAAGAAAATCATAAGAGAAAATGCATTTATAAGACTGTAATTTATCAATACCGAGCTTTACTTTACCTGTTTAGTAAAGTAACAAGGATCCCACAGTTCAAACCTGTGTCACTCAAGGCTCAACTGTGTGTGTGTGTGTGTGTGTGTGTGTGTGTATCTGTGTCTCCAAATTAAAGTGTTTTAAGCTGAAGAAACATTAAGGGTTATCTGTTTCAACCCCTCTTTTACAGAGAAGGGGATCGCTTCCTGATGCTTTAGGAGACTCTCTGAAGGTGACAGAACTGGCACTGGAATCCAGCTGGGATTTACTCCCTCAGGGTGGCCCTGGAGGAGAGTATGACAGGACCCACAAGATCTATATTTATAAGATAAGCATGATCCTTGCAATCTCTTGAGATGCCTGAATACTCGCTCCAAAGAGACTTCCCCCTCAAATCTCCTTCTGCTCCTCTGTTCAGTCACACCTGCTGCCCGAACACTCAGACCCCTGTGCTGGTTTACACATCTCTGCATCCCCCACAGTACTTAGAAATGGAAGTTGCTCAATAAACGTTTGTAAATGAATGAACGCTTGAGTGGGGCACAAATAATGGGACTTTGCAGGGAGGTCTGGGGGGAACAAAGATTTACCTAACAATTTATGTTGCTCCTGACATGCCATGCTTTTTTCCTTGCCCAGGAGGCCAATAGCACAAATACATGCTTTGCCATGAAAAATTCACAACCGTGCATTACTCAGATACCCTGGTGACATTACTTGCAAACTGGAAAACCAAGGTCATAGCAAAAGCTGCCATAAATCAAATGTGTCTTAAACACAGCATCTTCATGTTGGGAAATCTGACCCATTTACTGTGCCTCCCCCAGGATAAAGGTGACTGAGCACACCTCCTACATAAAGTGAGAGACAACATCTGATACTGAACTATAACCGATGCCAACCTGTGCACTGGCCACCCACTCCAAAGCATCAAATCACCCCTCCTCCCACCCCAATCTATAATTCAAGGCAAAACTCGTCTTCTACACGGTGCATTAGGCAATCACACAAGGAGATAGGAGAGGCTTTAAACCAGCATTTCCCAACTGTTCCACATAATATTCCTAGATGTTTGGCAAATAGAAGCATTTGGTGGTCAAATAATTTGGGAGAGAGGTGTAAATGCTATCCCATTCTTGAGGGTCTCACAAAGTGCCTGTGAAAATTCCTGCAGAGAAGAAACCTTTTTAACCTTTACTCACCAAGGATTTCCCAATCAGTTTGACAACAAGCCCTTTCATGACACAAAGCAGCAGCAATGGAACTCTGAGCTCTATGGTTGTAGTTATTTATAACTATAGAGGCTATTTGGGGTCCTTGTGCTTCTACTTCCATGCATCCTTGGGGGACAGGAGACTTACAGGAGAAAAACATAACCTTAACTGGCATCAGTGGCAAAGGGGCTCTGCCTTCAGGCTTCTCGTGCATGACTGTGTCATGCGTGAAAGTCCTCAGGTGTGTGTCTGGTACCCCAGTGAGTAGGGGCTGTCAAAAAAAAAAATCCGGATTTCATAGGGAGAGCCTTCTATTCAAAAGGATGGTTGGACTGTAGGGCACTGGGAGGTTGGGAGTTGCAACACTATGACCATAAAATCTGCAAGCAGCTCAGTGTTAGGCAGCAAGGGGTAATCAAGACTAAAAGAATTAGATGTGAACCAGATGTGGGGAAGTGGGATGAGAAAGTGTCAGTGACAGGAGAGTAAATCAGAGAATATTTTAGCCTGAGCCAACCTGTTCTAAGGACCCTCTGACTGAGAGCTGGGTCTATGTCCAGGGTTCTGGAAGAAGGAGGAAGCTTCACCAAAGTTTGGGTCATGAGCATTTTGTTCCAGTTGGTCAGTGGGGGACAAAACAGTTCAGTTAATCATTTATGGGACAAAGGATGAGAATTGGAGCATGGGCCAGACCTTGTCATCAGTACATAGTGGGGGGCATCTGTGAGTCTGACCTAAGGTTCCTGGAGAAGAGTGGGTCTTTGCAGTGAGCCATTTCCCAGAACTCAATGGGTCAGGAGAATTCCTGTGACCCTGGCCATTTTCCAGGAGTGCGGGCCTAAGGTACAACCATAGTGAGGGGTTGTTCATGGCTCTGTTAATCCAGCACCAACAAGGTATGGGTCGCTTGCGCCACGCCACTCTTCACTGGGGTCCTTGCATGGTCAGAGGTGGCTCTTTTAACCTTCAGGCCTTGTTGTGGAAAGGGGCGTGTGCCCAGTTATGGGGTGAGTTGGGCTCAAAAGCTGCATGGTGTGGAGATAGCCAACAAGGTGTGACAAGACAGCTGATGCCTCACAGGGCGGCTGCCCCCCTTCTCCCCCAGTAAGGAAACCCCAGTGTCCCTGCTCTTCTCTACGAAGGTGCAGCCACAAGACTAATGTTCTGATTAATAGCATTTGGAAAATTGGGGCAGGAGATCCAGGAGCATTCCTTAAATAGAGATGCAGAGCTGGCCACGTGTTTATTTATTGCTTTTTTTTTTTTTTTTTTTGCCTCAATTGAAGCTGCGGCAACAGTGTCTGTTCCAACACCAGCTGCCACTTTGGATCATGTGGTGACCTTGAAGGTGGAACTCCGGCAGTAAAGCTGTTTAGGAAAATAGAAGGGCAGGGCCAAGCCTCAGCCCATAGCCATTCATGCTCTTGCTTCTATTTCATAAAAAAACAAACTAGTGCTTTTTTTTGTCATTAAGCCATTATAACTTCCTGCCTGTGTTGGATCAACCCAATGACGTTCCCGATGTACAGAGATGGGGAGACAGAAAAGGTACAGATCAGTATGCCGACAGCTCATTCTGCTATTATTTTCTAAAAATCTCTTTTTACCCTCAGGACACGCTCACTAAATATACAACTTTCTAGGAGCCAACTGCTACCAGGAATACTCCTTACAGGCCTGTGCAGTGGCCTGGGGGGCACAGGTAGGGCTGGGCTCTGTCAAGCCCTTCAAACTCCTTTCCCTAAAAGGCCAGGGTGTGCTATGACAAATACAGATATGAGCCTAGTGGTTCAAGGGCCTTTATTGTACTGATACTACTAAGTGCCAAGTACTCAGGATGAATGCTTACAGTCCCCACTCCTAGGGGAAAAAGAAAAGAAATTCAGATACAGAGGAGACATTTAATAAATGTTCCCCCTGAATCAGGCCAAAGACACTGGAATTCCTCACTAGAGACAACCTCAAAATCCAACAAGCATGTCTCCTCAGCCAGACCTCTGCGAAAATACCCTTGAACGTTCAGGTTGCCCTGCAGTGGACTGTGACCCTGGTCCCATCACCAGGTTAGCATGATATTGTCTGTGGGTGAGAAGAGCACTGAGAAATTATATCTTACTGGCATGATCATTACGAAAAGTGTTTTACGAAGCTTGAGAGCTCTCAACTCTCCCCAGAATGGATTGTTCAGGAACCTTTCTCCATGATGATACAAAAAAGCACTATGGTGATTATGAGCAGACCTGGGGATTTTGCTGATGTTGGCATTAACCCATTGCATGACACTGAGCAAGTCCACTGTTCTTGAATTCATGTTTTTTCCTGTGTGGATTAGGGTCCACTGCTGCTGTAACAAATCGTACTAATTTAGTGCCTCCCTGGTGGTGTAAGGGGTTAAGCACAGCACCGTGAAGCTATCTACAGCCTGTGCAGCACAAGTTGGATCCCCAGCTGGCCAGGGTGCAACCCACATTGTGTAGCAGACCTCTCCTGTCTCGCCTGCTGCTCCCCCCCTCAGCAGTGTATTTCAGTCAGTCTACCTGTTCTGTTCCCCACTCTGTCTCTGGTGAAACCTCTCACCCCCATACCTCTGGCCTGTACCCCAGTTCTTGTATGCATAAATAAATAAATCTTAAAAAGAAACAAATTGTACTAAATTACTAGCTTAAAACAATGCAAATTTATTATCTTACAATTCTAGAGTTCAGAATTCTTTAGGTTGTTCTAATCTCCAGAGTTCTCTTGTTCTAGTCTCTAGGGTTGAAAGGGTTCTGTTTCTTCTGGAACCTCCAGGAGAGAATCCATTTATTTCCCTTGGCCAGTTTCAAAGGACTCTCTCCTCCATCTGCCAAGACAGCAGCAGAGCACCCTCATGTCTCTCTGATTCTGACTCTCCTGCCTCCCTCTATTTGAACTAGTCATTACATTGGGCTCCCCAAATAATCCAACATAATCTCTCCATCTCAAAATTCTTAATCATATCAATAAAGTTCCTTTTACCATATGAAGAAACAGGTCTTAAGAATCAGGATGTGGACATATATAGGGAGCCATTATTTTACCTAACATCACAGGAAAATTTGAAAATTAGAAAACACTCCAGAGTCCCTTCCACCCATTTATAGCTTATTCAGCATTCTTATTTTTCTTCTGTGTGATCCAGATCCATCTAATCTTCAGCAGCTGTTTCAACAGCATAGCACTGGCTTCAAATGACCAAACTTATCTAGTCAATACTTTAATAAACACTTTTGGAGAGAAAAGGCCAGAACATACACACAAGGGAGCCACCTGATTCCCTTCACAACAGATCCTATCCCTGCTGTATTCTAAGTGCACAGGAGAAAGGCAGGTAACAAGGAAGGGAACTGAAAACCCAGAAGAATCTGGCATTGTGCATACGCACACAACTGTGCACACACATGTGTATGCACACAAGTGTGTACACACACAAAGTGTGCACATACATACACATATGTGTTCAAACGTCTACACAAGTGTTCACACACACATGCATACTGTAAGCAAGATAAATACAAGAACCTAGTCTGGCTTGTCTGTCTGCTAGCCCAGGGGCCTGGCACAAGGCCTGGAAGAACACAGATGCAGGAATATGGTGGTGGGGGACCTCACTTTCACAGCAGTTTGCAAGGCTCCACCATCTTGCAGGGCTAACAGCTTTGGCAGAGTAGCAAGGAATCCAGGAGACCCAGTTTCTAGCCTTCATCCCACAATTTACTGAGTGTCCTTAGCCTACTAGGTCTCACTCAACCCTTCTGGCAAATGAAGGCAGTTTGCCCCCCACAAAAATGTCAAGAGATTGAGACTAGAAAGAAAGACATTAAAGTATTAACAGTGTTTATCTCTCATTGATAAAATTGCTGGAGGCATTTAATTTGTCCTTTATACCCTTAATTTTTTCTTTATTCCCCAAATGTCTAACAACAGAAGAAACATTTTTATAAGAAGAAACAAGGCAGGTTATTAAAATGGAAGATCATCTTGGGCTCAGTGTTTTGCAGATTTATAACAACAGCTATCATTTGGTGGACAGCTGGTACTTGGCAATCACCAAATTCTTCGTGGTGACTTCTAAAATAGCAGGCAACAGCCACCAGTCTGCTGCCATCAATCCCTTTCTGGTGGATCCTCCCATTACCCAGCCTCCAGAGGGCAAGTGCCACTGGCCATTAGGATTCTTTCTCAGCTAAATAAGGCAAAATAGTCTTCAAAAGAAAAATTAATTTTGGATATCATCTGGGCTTTCCCTTTCTGGGCCTGTGTCTTGCTGTAAGAATAAGTCTGTGATTTATTTATCATCAATGAAAACTGTGGTTCAGCATTAATGATTTCAAGAACATAGCTGAAACCCAGGAAGGATGACTTTTCTATGATCTGAGGTCAAAATAGTGAAATAGCTACTCTCTCCAGGGGGGCCGTGTGTGTGCGAATATATGTGTGTGTGTTCTGTATGTGTCTGCAAGCACGTATGCAAGCACAGATCCTTTATAGCACCCTTATAAAATCATCTACACCAACAGGCTATTAATAAAGTTTCATAACCAAATTTGGATAAAACTGAACCCTGAAGGCAGTTTCTATAATCCTCATCTGAGAATGAGTGAGCTCCCCCCCACCCACCGCCCCAGCCTCCACCAAAAGCTCAGCAGAGCAGCTCCCACGGGACCTCCTTCCTCTGGCCTTGCACACTCCTTAGTGTCAGAACAAGCCAACTTCTGCTTCACTGCATCAAATCCCTCAGACACTGATCCAGCTCTCACAGTGCACCAGACATTGGGCCAGGACCCGGAGGAATTAGCAAAGTAAAATTGTTTATGCCCTGAGCATAAAACAAGTTGCAAAGAGATACTGATAGCAAAGCTCTCCCCTCCATCATGTGGACAGAGCCAGAGAAAGAATTGAGAAGCACAACTGGAGTCAAATATAAAAACAATCTTTCGTTGTAATGGGGGTACAAGGAGGCTGAGTACAGGAGCTCTGAAGACCTCAGAGAAAAAGGTCATTCCCAGTAACATGAGAGCAGCAGGATGGGTGGTAGAGATGGCTATTAGCGGACAGGTATGAATGTGTCTCTGTTTATCTTAGAATTACTTGTTGGTGGTGCACACATGCAGAAAGCACAGCAGAAGTTAAGATTAATCCCCAAGGGGATGGTTTTCATGCCCAAGGGGATGGTGGTTCCACTTACCAACAAGGGAAGACTGGTTTAGAAGGATTACCCTATTAATACTATCAGCACTGTCTATACTCCTGACACATGCCAATTGATCTCAGTGCCCGGGTACATGTGGAAGTGTTTGAGGTTCAGGAAGGGTGGCTATACTGCTGTGTTGAAGAGGTAGCACAGAAGTTCGAGCATGCAGTTCTGCACTTTTGCTGAGCATGAATGTTCCCTCTGCAAGTCCATATATGGATGCCAGCTTTCAGCAGGGCTCCTCCAAGATCCACTGGAGGGCCAGAGGGTACTACTAGGAAGAAAGGCAAGTCATTGTTCAGAACAACAGGAAAACAAGAAAGAACAAACCAGACTCACCCTTCTTTCTGCAGGTTTCCAAACTTCCTGCAGTGCCTCCTACTGGCATATCCTAACATGGAACCAGTAGCTGAGAGATACAGTGTGGCAGAGTCCCCTGCACCCCTATGTGCAAAACAGATCACACCAGGGTGGGTGGTGGCTACACAATAAGAGCTGAACTAGCAGTACACCATTCAGGACCTCTGCTCACGCCCACTGATGCCTTAATGTCTAACCTGCAGGGCCACAGATCTGCACAGCCATAAGTGCAGGCAGCTGAATATGAATCAAGAATGGTGCCAGTAGGAAATAAAGTCAACTCGTTCTAAAAGGAATGAACCAAAACACAACTTGAGCCTCCTAGAGCTGATAGCATCAGCAACTCAACTTCTCCTTTCAGGGACTTCTCACTACACATCCTCACACAGACCACCCTGTGGGGAGCAGGTGCTGAGTGACACTCACCCAGTAAAACAGCCTCAGACAAATAGAATTCCACATAAAGAACTGGTTGACTCTCTTGGGCATGAACATCCATTCTTGATATGAGAAACTGGAAGCAGCCCTCACTCCCATTGCCTGGCACCCTCCCTGGCCTACAGCTTTTGGTGACCCCTCATTGTCACTTGATTTCCCTTCTGGTAGAACTGCCCTTAATTTTATCCTTAATTCCGTTCTCCTAGGGTAGACTGTAGTTGAATGGATAGAGGCCTAGTGCCCTAAGTTCTGACTTGGAATTCTTCCCAAAGACAATGTCATGTTGAATCTCAAGAGTTTCCAAAGAGAAAAAGGATTATGACAGATACATATCCCTGGCCAGGACCAAGTAGAGCTGGGATTGCTATAACTGGGAAGCATAACCTTCAGGCTATTCCAACCACACTCATTACTCTCTCTGGGCGACAGAAGCATTTAACTTTCAAAATACTATACACCAGTGTTCCAAAGAGTTATCTGAAGTTCTCTAAAGAGAATAGGCCAGATTCACAAGGATAAACAGAGGAAAATACTGAGTGAGCAGAGACCTGTAGAAAGGGCATTATGACGTCTGCTGCACAGATTCCTCTGGAGCAAGTTCCAAGGCGTGGCTCATGGAACTGCTGCATTGTGAACAGCGGAGAGCAGTTTATAGATGAGCATTCCCTGGGTTGCACCCTCAGATAGTCTGATTCAGCAAGTTTGGGCTGGACCTCAGAAATCCAATTAAAAATATATAAATGAGCGCATTTCTGAATGTAACCTGAAATTTCAGTGGTACAAGCTGTCTGTGAACTGGATAATATATAACACCTATGGAAGGACTGTTTGCACCATTTCTGCATTTTATTTAAGGCCATTTCCAAGTTTACACAGAGAACAGTGAGGGAAAGCAAATTTGCTTGGCCTCTTTTTTTATCACTGTGGCTCATCAGCAACTTCTGCTGAGAACAGCAGAACAAACTTCCTTTTAGCTCGGGAGCAGCAGGTGAACACAGTTGCGTATGTGTTCCAGAAGCTCTAGGGCTGATTTCAAAATACTCTTAGAACAGGCCCCATTTTATCCAAGTGAATAATATGGTTTCCCTTCTGTAAGCAAAACCATGATATATAGGCAACTCTGTGTTAATTGGATAAACCAGTGGTAAAACCCCTAAAGAACAATTAACTTTCATGTGAAATACTCCCAGCTGAAATCTTGGAAAACTTGCATGTAATTAGTACTCTCTTCCAGCTCTCCAAAGTATAAAATACAATACATTAGGGCTTGTAACACTAATATTGCCGAGAACACGGCTAACGTGGGAAGTCTAATTTGCCACTAATATGCCAACGGCAGGCTAGTTGGTGCTTTTACCTGTTCTAGCTAATTGTTTGCAATGTGATTTAGAAACTCCAATCCCTATGATACAGTGTGCACGATGATGGTTCTCATCCCCAGTGCAGGCTGTGGCAAGTCACGAAATTCTGATTTCAGGTTCACAAATGACTGCAGAGGTCATTTGGTCCAGTTCCCAAGCAGTGTCTCACAGAGCTGTTGTGTTATAATCAGCTCAGAGCAGTTCATAGATGACTATTCCTTGGGTTGCACCCTCAGGAATTCTGATTCAGCAGTCTGGGGCTGGACCTTCGAAATGCCAATTACAAAATCTAAGAGCATATTTCTGAATGCCACCTGGTTTCTGTGGTACAACCATGTGTGGGAACCACACTATCCTGAACCTTCTACTCAATGCACAAATTCCCTCTGTAAACTTGAGTGACCAGTGCCATCCAGCCCTCTAATTGACCATCCCCAGAAATAAGCAGCTCAGTCAATGGGGGGTTCCTGGGGGCCTGGGCTGAGAGGGTTTCTGGGGCTATATCCAGATTCAAGGGATGACTGGGTCAGGCTAAAGCACTCCCCATCCTGGGCATGATAAGGTGTGCCAACATGTGCTTGCCACTCCTGATAAAAGAGATCTATTCCGATCTCTTTTAGTTTATAAGATTGAAAACAGTGGTCTCGTTTAAAAGTTAGCCTTGCACCAGAATTTTGACGCAGGAAATGACCAGGTCAGAGGCAGAAAACTTGGGTTTTCATTGTGGTGCCAGCAGAACAGTGCTGCCTACAGAAATCAGCTTAACCCCCCAGGTCTCAGTTGCCTGTTGATTATCTAAGGGCAAGCTATCTGCAGTGAAGTGTTTTGAGACTCAAATACGCTTATGAATGTGAAGAGGCTTTGAAAATGCTTATTTATAAAAAAGTAAAGCACTCTCATTGTCAGACAATACTGTCAAACACTAATGGTATTTTCCCAGGAGTCCAGGTGCTTGAGCAGGTAGCCAAATATATGCATGTGTTAATATAGAACCGAAACACTGAGTTGTTCTTCTCATAATGATATCAAGACTTCTTTTGTTATCACAACAAAGGCTTGTTCAAACCCAGAGCATTCAGAAAGTGAGTTGGCCTGGCTTTCAAATAGCTTTTGTAAACATTTTGTAAACATCTACCTCTCCGTCATTCCCTCCTTTGCAACTGCAACAGCTCAGCCTAGGCTGGGTTGGAATTTAATCAAATTGCTTCACCACTGGCTTCAACTCCTGCAAAAGCATTATGTCACACTCAGGGTCACTTAACCTAATGGGCCTGACTAGCCCCTGTTATTTTGAACTGAGCATACTTAATTTGTTAAATGCTAGATGAGATACACATTGATTAGAATGAAAGACATCAGCTTGTAAAACTGATTAAATGATTTGTTAATTTATCAATAATCTCCTGAAGGACCAAAAAATAGGCTTTAATGAGTTATATACCTTACAATGCCTAGCATTTATGTTTTGTTTTGCTTTTTAATATGGGTGAATTTAAGACCTGCTTGTTGAATGAGTGAGTGACAGATGGAATGAATGACTAGTTCACATGTGACTTCCAGGCCATTTGTGACTTCCAAGGCTACCTGTGCAATTATGGCAACTAAATGTAGGTGTGTGATATAGCTCCTCTAAGAAATCATTGCTTTAGAATGAAAACAGTTAACCAACTGTTTTAATTTTAAATTTAATTAAAATAAACCAATTAGTTTTAATTTTAAAATCATTTGACACTTCAGGGGAGTGGTTTGTCCTTAATTTTTGCAATATACCTCTGGTGGTATCTTTGTAGCTCAAAGGCAGGGAAATAAGGTGGTTTGTGGGGATAGCCCCAGCTCCTGATCACCCAGAGTGAATTCCATGTGTGCAATTAAACATATTATCATTGTGAGTCAGTTCCCTATTTTGTAAAATGTAAGTCATAATTGTATCTACATCTCAAGCAAACAGGTGGGTGACTATTGTGAGGATGACATGGAAAGCACTAAGATGATCACTAAAAATTCACGCACCTAAAATGCTTTGGATGATACTAACACAAGCCATCAAATCAAGAAAATCACCAAGTTGATTGGTAGAATTTATAACCCATCAAAACAAACCAAGACGTTGCTCCAACTCGGCTCTCACAGGTCAGTATCACAACCTGTCAATTCTGGTAAAATATTTAGCCCATAAGAGCTATGGGAAAGTGAGGGTAGACTGAGGTGGGTGAAATTTTAGCAAACTGTCATTTGTTGAAAGCTACCACATGCTGGTGTCTGAGTAAATACATACTGGCAGTATTGGGAGTGGGTTATAACAGAAATTTATCACTGCTCAGTTCTGGAAGTTGGAAGTCCAAGATGAAGACACTACTATGGTCTGGTGAGGACCCTCATCATGGTCTGTAGCCAGGGTCTTCTCCCTGTATCTTCACCTGGTAGAAGGGGCTAGGGATCCCTCTAGAAACTCTTCCAAGGGGACTATTTCCATTCACGAGGACTGCAGTCTCATTATTTAAACACTTCCCAAAGGCCTCACATTCTTATACCACCACCTTTGAGTTTTAGGGTTTCAACAAATGAATTTGTGGATGGACATAGGCATATATAGACCATAGCAACTCAGCATTCTGCTTGGCACCAAACATATAAGGAAAGTTCTATACATATCATCATCTTTAACCTTCATGGTAGCCCTGGGAGGTAGGATGGTTCACTCCAATTTACTGGAAAACTAAGTGGCAAATGACATCCACTAGTTTCATAGCTCTCCTAACCGGAATGCAATATGCTTAGGGTTTGAACCTAGACCTGTGTGATTCCAAAACCTTCCATTCACTCGTTTAATAGTTATTTGTTGAATGTTTATTACATGGAAGTCCCCACATAAGAGGCAGAGGATAAAGAGAGATGACCTCTCTGCCTTTATGAACCTTACATTCCTTATGTTTTTCCACTTTCTTAAAAATCATTAGCTGTAGAGTCAAGTCATGTGTTTGACATTAGCAGGAAGTAATCTTTGTTTTATAACTTGATGATTATTTTCCCTCTGCTTTCAAAGACAAAATAACTCAAACTTAGTCTTGCCCATTGCAGATGAGGACAACAGTGCCCACTCTGTATGGGCTCCCAGCCCTGGTGTCAAGGACTTCTGTTCTTGGAGCAATATTCTCAGATTTAAAAATAAATGACATTGATTTAGCATTAGTCTTTTTTTTACATAAGAAATTATCTCAACAGGACTTTTAAAGATATAAAATATACAGTTTATGTAGCCTCAGGTTTCTTAACAGAGTCAAATCAAACTGAATAATAAAGTGAAACAGAATAATAAAATAATCCAATAGTGTAAGATCAAGTCAGGACTGATTTGGAAGCACCTTTTATAATTACTAGGCTGGAAGCAGTCTCTGTAGATTCAGCAGAACTGAATCATGAAATGAATTAAGACCATACCAAATTATTAATACTTTTCATATGCTGTTAAAACTCTTCCTTCATGCCTCTCTGGGAGCTGGAGCAAAATGTCTCAAATAGCAGGCAGGGAAAATTGAGGGAAATTAGTAAATAGGATATTGCTTATTGTTCTTTAGTATCTACTCATCTAATCCTTTGAATATTTATGAACCTTTATTCTTTTAAAGACTTTTCAAACACCTTATCTCATTTGACCTCCACAGGATGGTTGTGAGGTTCTGGAGAGGCATCTCCCACTGCAGTCAGTGGTAAGGACTTGAGGGTGAGGCCTCAGCTCTGCTACTCCTGCTGGGTACCTATGGGTAGCTTCCTTCACCTGTCTGGCTTGCCTGGTCTCCCCCATTCAGGGAGGATGACAACACTGTGATGGACTCAGAATTGCAGCAAAGAGAACAGTTGCTTAGTCAACAGCTGCCTTCCCCTCAACTTCAGAACCCAGGTCACACTATCCTCAGGAATTCTGTTGACCAGTGGCTGAGCAAGTCAATGGACCCAGGAAAGGCCATATCCACCCCAAGAGGGACTCCTTGAATGGTAATCTGTGTTCTAGAACTAAGCTGGCCGAAGCTCTGCCTTTGTCTGATAATTCGCCTCTCCTAAGTCCTGCTTCCTTCTGCTTTGCCATTAGCATTGTTCCCAGTAAACCTTATTGATCTCAATACCCCCTCAATATCTGCTTACAGGTACCTACTGACCAACAGCACTCACCTGGAGTACCAGGATACTTGAGACAGGTGACATTCTTAGATCAGAGTTGGTCCATGCTAATAAGTTCCCCATCAACATTAGTTGTCACTGGTGCCTTACTCCCCCCAACCCGACTTTGCACTTAGAAGAGTAGAGGCAGTGCTGCTCAGAAATGAGAGAACTAAAACATATTTTTTTCTGCCAATCAGTGATTTTAAAAGATGCCATCTCAAAGGAGACTTTTGACGATTACATTACTTGACATAGGTCAGTCATAGCCATGAACTCACATCAGGGTCACTTTCAAGGTGAGGAGCATTTATCTCTCAAGAAGGCCCTTGACTTGTGTGAGGACAATGTGAAAAGCCCTAGCTGCTTTAGAAGGATTCCCAAGATCATCCACTCGGTCATCCCAGGAGGCACAAGTCCCAGCAGCCCTCTTTGACTTTTTTTCATTTTGTCTCAACTAACTAGCTTTATATATATATTTTTTACATATGTGTCTCAATCACTTGTCTTTATGACAAGGCTCTACAAATAACCTCTGAATAGCACTCTGTGCTTTTCAAACTGTACAAAAAACTCAGAAATGAAATGCATTGTTCCTGCTTCAGGTGCTTAATTTCCTCTGCCATTTAGAGATTTTAATCCCTCAATGCAAAAACATAGGTGTTACTCCATTTTCCTCTTTTCCCTACCATTTATTAACTGTTTCTCGGGTGCCAAGCCCTGTGCAAATTCTTTACACCTCACTTCATTTATCCTCCCCACAACTGTGGAGGTGAGTGTTATGTGAAGAAACCAAGGCCAGAGAAGCTCAGAGTCTGGCCCCAGGTCACACAGCTGGTACGTTTTTTGTGTCCTTTGCAGCTGAGAGCTCTGAGTAACAGACAACTGTGGTGAAAAATAGCAAAAAAAATTCAGAGGGACAGCATGAGGACATTTACAGACATTGAAAGAGTCCACATGCCACTCTCAAGTCGACTCAGCCAGGAAGAATGCTCCATACTTCTATGCAAAACCTCCCTCTCTTCTTGATCTAGTCCTCTGTTTATAGCCATTTAGGTTCTTTCCATTGCTTAGCTATTGTGAATAACGCTGCAAGAAGCATAGGAGTGCAGTTTTCCTTTCAAATCAATGTTTGCTTCTTGTGCATCCCACATCAAAGTGCAGTGTGATGCCCCTGATGGGCTGGACCTAAGGCACAAGCCTCTCCAGGGAGGTTAGAATCCAGCATCGTCAGCCCTGGGAGTGGGAGATGGTCTTTGCACATGGCCAAGTCTCAAAAGTTGGGAACTTTCTGAGACCTCAGCAGGTGTGGAAAAAAGAAAACTGCTTTCCACCTCGAAGGTGTCCACAGACCCTATGTATATATTAGGCTGCATAGCAAAGCGGAAGTAAGGAAATAGATGAAATTAAGGTTGTTAATCAGTTGCCCTTGACATAGGAGGATTATCATGAATTATCTGAGTGGGCCTAATATAATCACACAGGTTCTTGTAAATGGAAGAGGGACATGGAAAGTTCAGTGTATCAGAGGGAGGCAGTGAGTAAAGACTCTTCTGGTCACTGGTGACTTTGAACATGGAGGGAGAGGCCATGAGTCATGGAATGTGGGCAGCCCCTGGAGGCCTCAAAGGGCAAGGAAATGGACCCTCCCTAGGGCTTACAGGGGGGATGCCCTGCTGACCCCTTAATTTAACTCAGTGAGATCCAGTGGATGGTAAGATAATAAACACGAATTGTTTCAAGTCTCCAAGTTTATAGTGATTTGTTACAACAGCAATAGGATACTAACACAGCAGGTAAGAAGCTGTGTGGCCAAGGCCAGTGTCTGCAGGTCTGCAAAGTCAGCACTCAAGGCCAGGACTGAGTGTTTCAAAGGCTGGTCCTTGAGAACTCTTCTCCATAATGATTTGCTATGAAATGAGGACATGGAAG
The DNA here is from genome assembly GCF_014898055.3 of Talpa occidentalis. Lineage (NCBI taxonomy): Eukaryota > Metazoa > Chordata > Mammalia > Eulipotyphla > Talpidae > Talpa > Talpa occidentalis. Next base: position 76,889,368 of record NW_023601212.1, on the reverse strand, counting down.
GCTGGGACGTGGAAAGTCGAAGGAACAGGACTATGTGGTGCAGCAGATGGCAAACAAGGAACGAAGTGCATTGCAATCATCTCAGTAAGACAGAGAGAAAAGGGAGCTGTAAACCCAGGCTTTAGAAATGCTGTCTAGTTGGGGAGAATAAGATGAGCTGGGAGTGAAGGACCTGCCAGGCTGTGTTTTGCTTCCAAGTTACCATCTAAATCTGCATATGAGGAAATAGAGTTTGAGAAAGACTTAGCTTTAAAGACTAAATTAGGTCATACAAAATTTTGACAATCTCCAGGATCCAAGTTATTCAGAAACTATAGTGAGATCCAAGAAGACAGAATCAACCATAGCAAAATCAGAAACACACTGAACATTTGGATGGAGGAACAGATTTGGAGTTAAGTCCCTTAGCCTATACATTAACTGCAGCAAAGCAAAACAAATTCATTTACGACTATGAAGAAGGGAGAGTGTAAGCAGTTTCTAGGGCACAGAAGGGTGATACATGGAAATTAAGAGTACACTATTACTAAATTAAGATATAAAATTAGATTGATATCTCTATATTTGGTATGTTATTTTTCCTTTTTTTTTTTTTTTTTACAAAAAAATACTTCTAGGGACTTCTCAATGTTCCCTACTTACTGATACTGTCCTAGATTTTCCTGAGAGCAATTAGAACCCTCAATTGTAAATCAGCCATAGGGGCAATGTTGGGAACTTGGTAAGAAAGAAACCTAATACCTGCAGTTGGAGAAGATATCTGGAAGTGCTCATGGATGTCAGCTTCCATTCTCCCCAGAACCATTTGAACTCATGGCGATGGGTCACATTTTTCAGTCTCTGAGTTTCCCTAAATATCTTCAGCAAAACAGACATGGTCCTGAATTGCGATCATTTTTTTCTGTTCTGATTGGGACTTTCTAATGAATCTTAGCACTCTCCTAAGACCCAGAAACACAAGTCCAACTGGCAAACCCTTGATATGTGATCCCTGTTCTGCCCTGTGCTATTTTTCCTACTCTCTGTGTGGCCCCCCTGGGCTTCTATCCAGTTGGGATAAGGCCCTGAAGTTGCTTCCTAGACCCTGACTCTGCCTTCTCACTTTATGCAATGGAGCCGGAGGAGTGCTTACACCCCAACTCTGCCCAAAGGACTAGTTCCAGCCTGACATGGGGAGGGAACTATCATTTGTCTCCTTTCCAGCCAGGCTCTGGGTGCTCATAGAGATTCTCAGGGTATCTCAAGTTCTGTTTGTCTTTAGAATTTCTAATTTCTTCATCATCTTTTTCCAATTCAGTCTTGATTTCTTCCTATACTGTTTTCTCCCTTGGGGATGTGTGTTCAATCCAAGCATCTGCTTACAGCCTCCTTTTGAATACTTGGGCAAATATTCATTGAATTTCTGTTGCATTGTTTTCTCCTCTCTCAATAAATTATCCTGTCTCCTCTTAGAGGCCACAGTGCCTCCTTTACTGAACTCCAGTATCTTTGCGTGCATGAAAAATCCCTCTGAATTTATCTTCATCTCCTGTGCAACTTCACCTTGATTATTTTCCACAGTCTGCACTTCCCTGCAGCTGTCTGACACTAATGCACTTGTGTAGCTCACAGGAGAGTTTGCTAACTTTGCTGCTTCCTGTTCATGCTGGTTCGTCTCTAGTGAATGAGCTGTAGGAAACAAGGTGGCTGCCTGAGCACAGACCCCTGGAGCAAACTCAGCCTCCCAGAACCAAGTGCCACACATGATTACCAGCCCAGAACCCTGCCTGACAAACTCACCAGCCTTTTTCTGCCCACATCAGAGGAGGGTGACTTCAGAACAGAGCAGAATGGTATCAGCCCCCTCTGTCCCTGGGTGCCATTTCCAGGCCTGGGCCACCCCAGAACTTCACAGTCCCAATATGGGTCCCCTAAGCTTGAGGCTAGAAGGAAGGCAGGTTTATACCCTGAGGACCATTCTGGTTTAAAATTCTGAGAGATAATATGAGTATAAAGTGCTATAATGTACTTAGAAGAGAAAATATAAGGACCATGCAAACATCAGGTGTTTCTCTAAGGGCCAACACCCATTCCCACTCCACTGGATGCTGCATGTTCCAAAGGATACCAGAATGAAGAATTTCATTCTTTGCAGTCCAAATCAAGATTAAGGATAAGGAGAATTTCGCTCAAGATGTGGTCTCAGGGAAACCGTCCTCAGGGCAAACTAGCCTCGTCCCAGGGCGCTTCACAAGCTCCACAATCTCATTTCCCTGAGCCTCATGCCCTCCTATGAAAGGGAGACAATGACAACTGTGTAATAGGATTGCTTTACAAAAGGAAGGAACAGATGTATTTGATTATGTCTCTGCCCTTTTCCCTGGCTTCTGATCTAGCAGTAACCTTCTGGGTTTGATATTCTAGTTGGTGATTTTATGGGACTTTCACGAGTATAGAGACTCTTCCAGGCATCTTGGGCTTGGGCAAGACCCGTGTTCACAGAGACAAAAATGCACAGCACCAGGGAGAGGCGTAGGCCTTTGGGGTGGGTCCCCTTGGGTTCAAATCTTGTTTCTGCTCCTCGGTTGTTGAGTGGTCTTAGGCAGGCAATGAGCATAATAATAGCACTGATAGGATTGTGTGAGGATTAACAGAGATAATCCATGTGACATATTTAGCAAATATTTTTAATCAATACTTATTAATTTTTAAGTCCTTGATTATTTTGACATCTTATCATTTTTCTAGGGGGATAGAATGGGGAGGGACTCTGAGGTCATTTTCTCTACAAGAAGAATATATTAATGTTCATAGCACCTCTCTATGCACAAAGTTTTGTGTATACTGGTCCTCAAAACTGAGATGAGCAAGCAGGCACCATTGCTTCCAGCCAGTTAAGGGGAAAATGGCAGCATGGAGTTTAATGGCTTCTCTAAAGCCACCTGGCTCCAATTCCTCTGACGTTTAAGCACAAACACCCACCCTCTCCTGCTCTCACAATGAAAGTCGAGTCAACGGGAGCCTGTCCTCTGGGCTAGAGTTAAGCCAATTTTCTTTCAGACCTTTAATAAAACCATTTGTTTGCTTTAGTACCACGTGTAACTTTTCTTCTCTGCCTCAGATGCTTGCCTCTTAGTGAGAAAAGGACATCAACTCCGTTACTCTGCTGGTCTTTGAGATTCCGGGCATCAGAGCAGAATCACTCTCTGAGGTCAATCCAAATGATTATTTGAAAGACTCAATTTCCTTTAGAAAAGGCACATTGTCAGTTCAATCTACTGTGGAATTTGTAGTATTAATGAATTGAAGTATACTTTAGGGATTTCTCCCAGATGCTTATTTTAATTTAAGCTCTAGGGGTTTAACTTTCCAAAATACTCAATTTTGTTCATTATGAAAACTAATAACTGGCTTATTTCATTGCTAATTTGGGTACGAAGGTTAATTATCTATAGTGGAGTGGTCTCGAGCTAATCTAAAGTCTACCTGAACACGGCACGGTGGCTAATTGATTCCCCCATGCTCTGAGAAATGAATATTTCTTTGTGGGGGAAAAAAAAAACACTCCACAATTTGGATTCTTTTCATCTCTGTCATAAAAGGAGCAGGGTCTCTCCCAGAAGGTGTGCAATCTTGCCCTTTTTAGGATGCTGTGGCATCCATTCAGGTATCTTTTAAGAATGGCTACTCGGCTCCAACTTAGCATCTTCCTCTCCCCCTCAAGAAGCTCAGTCACAGCCCCCCCCCCCGCATTGTTTATTCAGCACAAGTTTAGGGAATGTGGATATACATGTTCAGAAGAGCCTGATCTAACCAGAATGCCTTGTCTTCCACATTACAACAAAAACAATGAAACAGCAGTGGCAGCAGCAGCCCGACATCTTGTTCTCATTAGAGTTTCAAAAGGGCAAAGGGTTTCACATGCATTTCCTCATCTTCCTAAAGTCCTGTGAAGACAGAAGACACAATTTATTCTTCCCCTATGCAGAGGAAGAAACTGAGACCAGGAGAGACCCTGGTTCACACAACAAGCAGGTGTAAGACCTGGGAATAGAAAGCTGGATTCCCGATTCCTATTTCTGCACTGTCTACTTGACCACACCACCTCCATGATGTACATCTGCAAGCCATGATATTTCTAGGGTGTCTACAGTTTCAGATACCCTGCTATCCATTTCTGTTTCTTCCCCTCCACCAAACCCCATATTGCTGCAGGAAGAAATGTGGGCAAATGAGGCCGATGAGACCACAGAGAACACATGTTATTTGACATTCATGTCTTTGCCCATCCTGCTGCTGGCTCTCCTCTTGGGGTAGGAAATGAGGTGTCTGGGTCTAATTGATTCTCTCACTCCTCCCAAGGACTGAAGCAGATTTGGCCCTGAACTTCCTAGGCACATGTTTGTCTTTGGATCTCTTTATTCTCCTCCACCTCTGATTTATTTAAAAATTACTCTCTAAACCAACTTGAAGCAGCTCAAAATTAATTTAAAGTCCCCTAAAACTGAATTTGTCAATGTCCACCATTGTAATTTGTTACATTGCATTATAACCTACTACAGAACCGTGGCAATGTCAGAACTCCGATGATGTAGTATGGTCTCCACGTACAATATATCATAAGAGCAGTTTCAGCTTTGATGATAGATTGGGCCAGCCAGGGAAGAATTTAAAAAGAGACCTAAATTTCTAGGATTTTTTTATTCCCTTTAAGTGGTTGAAGGCGTCACCCCCAAGAGATTACTGAAAGTCTAAATCATTTTTTCTCCTTTTGCTCTGCATCAAAAGGAGGTCTGCAAAGGCAATTAACCCAGCATGTTGGCACAATTGCTGAGGCATAGTTTACTTGTGTTGTGGCCTTGTCATTTCAGCCATGACATTGTCCCATCAGTTGGGAGAGAGAAAGTGAATCTGTTGTAGCTTAAAGGCATCTCCAATTATCTAGATTGATGGTGCATTCAGCCCTTTGCAAGGCACCAAAGAACTAGGTCCTTGGTAGGGTTTGTCCCCAAAAGAAGGAAAAAACTCACTGAGTCTACACACCGTGTCCCAGGCTCCCTTTGAGGCCAGTGCCTATTAGGCAACCTGCTGAAGTAAACACATCAGTGTCAGGCTGAGGCCCTTTAGCCATGGACAATAACCAGGGGGCTCCACAGCAAGACACACTCTGCACAGCAAGTGGCACAGCAGCTCCTGGACTGCCTTGAAGGACGTTCTGTCATCCGGCCATTCTCGACTCCTCTGATCTAAGTAGCTTAACAATCCAGTCAACTTATTCTATGGAGGAGAAACTGGACCAAAAACTTACACAAGATCAGTCGCTAGCGCTTAGAAAATCTCAGGGTGCCTGTTTTACTCTCTAAACAACAGATCTAACATGTAGGTGGTCCAGATGAATTTTGAGCCTGGTTACAGTTAATTTGTTATTTAAAATACTCTTAAGCTACGGAAACAACCCAAATGCCCAAAAATAGATGACTGGATCAAGAAGATGTGGTGCATATACACAATGGAATATTACTCAGCAATCAAAAAAGATAAACTCATGCAATTTGCAGCAACATGGATGGAGCTAGAAGGGATCATGCTCAGCGAAATAAGCCAGAACAGAAAAGAAAAAATACCGGATGGTCTCACTCATAGTAGGAATTTAGAAAACCCAAATAAGGGACCGGGAAAACGACTAATTATAATAAAGTAAAACTCAAAATCAACAAGCAACTATAAACCAGAGACACATTACAGGGGGGAGTGGGGGTAGGAGGGATTACAGGCAAAATAAGGGGGGTGAGAATTCTATAGGGAATATAACCAAGATAAAAATGCATACATTGAGGGCCTCCCCGGTGGTGCAGCGGTTGAGCGCTGGGTTGCGAAGCTGCCCGCAGCCTCTGCAGTGCCGGTTCGATCCCTGGCCGCCAGCAAGGGTCCCACATGGCGCGCAGACTCTCCTGCCACCTGCTGCTCCCCTCAGCAGTGTATTTTGTCAGTCTGCCTGCTCTGCTCTCCCCTCTGACTCTGGTGAATTCTCTCACCCTCCCGCACTTCTGACTGTACCCAGTGCTTGTATAAATAAATAAGTAAATTTAAAAAAAAAATGAAAGAAAATGCATACATTGTGCAAAAATGAAAAATGATGTAAAAAATATAAAAAATAAACTACTCTTAAAACTTGGGAATTATTTTTCTTTTTAATAATATGAATTAGCATATCTATCTCTGTGATGACCTCTCTGTTCTTGAGTGAAAGAGCAAGGGAGAGTTGTAAGCACTACACTGAGCACTGAGAATTGGGCCCCCCTTGTGACTTAAATTCATGCTGAAGTTCAAATGAGTCCTGTAGGACAGTTATAGAACCTAAAGGGGGGCAGAGGCCTACCGACAGGATAGGAAGAATAAGAACCTAGCTGGGGTCTCTGAAGATAATTGCGTCAATGTTACAACTGACCATAAATACTGCTTTCTTCTCGGTGTTCTGTGTTCCCATCTCGGGAATGATGTTTCTCCCAGTAACAATAACCTATGTGTGTACATGCTCCTAGACATACATGAAGACATAAATGATGTGAGACTGTGAACAGCGCAAAGCGAGCTCCACATGGACATGTGCTGAGGTCTGAGTACTCCCTTGGTGCCAGGCCCAGGTCTTGGACAGAAAGGAGGATGGGAGCAGGCGCATGCTGACCACTTTACCATGTAGATCAGCTGTGGCTCTCACTTCAGACAGCTCGAGCTTTTAAACACAGAAATACGCTGAGGGCAGGGAGGAAACACAGCAGTGAGCTGCCTAAAAATGTTCCTTGGACTTGATCTGGCTTTGATTTGGCTCCAGCGCCTAATCACTGTTGTTCAGTGGGTGAGCAAAGGCCCCTGATCTACTCACACTGCTGGTCCGACTTAGATCTAGCAGCTGTTGTGGTTGCCTCGGAACCTGCCCCCTGTTACAGGGAATGAGAGAGTACACAGTCTCTGGGGAATGACACTTGCCGTGTGACCTTGAGCCAGCCCCTCAGTGTGTCAAATGTCAGTGTTCTCACTTGCTGTTCAACCCAGTATCTGACCCACAGGAGTATTTAATAAATACTGGTTGTCACGTTTATCAAAGTGAAAAGGTCCAGATACTTCAGATGTGCTACTTACAGCTTGGCTTTATCTGAGCTTAATTATAAAGGCTTGCTTTTTTCTTATTACTTCCAAATCATTGACACACTGTGGCTCCACCCAGAGAAAGTGGTGACCACTTCATCCTCGATGAACTACTGTTAGAAGATGCACTACATTCTGATGCAGATGACGAACATGCTGTACTTGAACAAACCAACTTGAATTAATAGCAGCTGTTCTGTTCTCAGCAACTATTATGCAATTTACCCTTGCCTCGGGCTCCTTTAAAAATGGAAATACTGCGCTTAAGCACTGGGAAAAATATCATTTAATGAAGAATCGAAATTTAATCTAAAACATGGGAAAGAAGTCAAAATACCCATGCTTCAAGAACTGGGTATAGTATTTCCCCAGGTTGAAAGGCTCTTTTTTAAAAATTGAGAAATTAAAGATCCATCACATGTTTAATGTCCCTGGTAATCAAACCAAATTATATTTTATCATGATTAGACCTAAAGTGTATTTTAATCTATAGTCTCGTATGCATTCTAAATCTAAACGAGTGTTATCATTTCATTCATTTCTCCCCAAACAAACAAAAGCCTATGTAAGAAGCAGCATCATGTCGACCTTTGTGATCTGCTAAAATGGGGCCAAATTCCTTGATTTTGCTTGTCAAAGCCTTAAACATGCTCTGGGGGGAGTCAGAGGTGGAATGTGAGGGGCAAATCTAGTCCCCTCATCTGCCAGTTGCTGTAATTTGTCTGTTTCTAATGTCATCACAAGATGATGCCAGCACAGTCAATGTGCAACTTGAGAGGCTCAGTCCAGGACAGACCACACAGGTGACGGGATCCACCATCCAGAGTGGAGACACCAGACCAAGCTACCACGGCTACACCATTATGCCATGGAGATGTATAATTGCACTTTATGATGTTTGCACGACAACAAAATCATCAAACACCACATTGCTCACAATATACCTGTTATAAAGCGTCATGTGACAGCTCCCTGAATTCTGGATGAGGCTTCCTCCAACAAGGCCCTCGTATCCTCTGAATGGGCTATGTTTCCTGAACTTCTGGCCCCTAGAAGAGGATTTAATCTGCAGCATGTATCTCCCTGAGCCTCTCTACCTTCCTCTTTATGTCCCCTTCATTTCCATTGTTCTTTTTTCTTTTTAACTCATTTTTCACCCTCATGCTCCCACTGAATCTTCCTAAAACATGAGCTGGCCCTGAGTGTCTCATGTTGAGGGCTCATTTGCAGTCTTGGGCCTGAGACAGGCATCTGGCCCCATGTCCTCCATAGCTCTGCTAGAGAAGAAGGTAACTATGGAAGGAGCTGGGATATGGGCAAACTGGGGACTAATGTGGTTTTCTTTTTAATTTCCATGTATGTTGTGGGCACACAGAAACTCATCTTGCCCCTCAAGAATTAAGATCCTGGGCCTCCCCAGTGGCACAGCAGTTGAGCCCTGGGTTGAGAAGCTGCCCGCAGCATCTGCAGCACCGGTTCCATCCCCAGCCACCAGGTGAGGGTCCCACATGGCACACAGACCTCTCCTGCTGCCCGCTGCTCCCCTCAGCAGTGTACTTTGTCAGTCTGCCTGCTCTATTTTCAGCTCCGGCTCCGATGAATTCTCTCACCCTCCCATGCTTCTGACTGTACCCAGTGCTTGTATAAATAAATAAATAAATCTTAAAAAAAATAATTAAGATCCTGCCAATGCCACTATATGCTATAAGTTATTGGGATCCATACCTGCCACAGCCACTCAGCTTTGGCCTAATCCTCAAAGGTCATTTACTGCTTCCAGTCCTCAGATGCTTCACAAACAACCTTCTGGCATCTCAGCGCTAGGAAGACCATTTCCCATTTCTCCTAATTCTTGTCCTCTTTCTGTTTTCCACCCAGACTGAGAGATTAGGAGAATGAAGGGTGTCCCACCCCACATTTAAAAAAAAATAGTGTTCCTTTGACTTTCTCTTATATGGAAAAGAATCTGGAGTTTTAAATTCATGAATCAACAGGTTATTTTATCGTTCCAAACGCTAAATTTGAAATTTTACTACTAAGAACATTATAAGTTCACTCATTTTTCACAATCGGCACTTTGGCACTCCAATCTAGTGCTTCCCACTTGACAGGGCCCCCCAGAGATGTGCCACAGGAGGGCAGGATGTTCTTGATGTCAACCTCAAAGGTAGCACTTTGAACATCCCTAACTTCCTCTTAGTAACACTCAATAGATCTATTATTCATTAGCTTATCTAAACCTTTCCTTGAAGCTCTTTATATTTTCAACCTCTGATAGAGTCATATTTCTCAGAAGATAATTAGGTATGAAGGTAGTTTCGACCATTATGGAGAGTCCTTAACTGAGTAATTTCATCGTGGGGCTCTCACAGAGTCTGATAATGCCTCAAAGTGTCAGGAAGCCTGAAGACCCTGTCATTAGGCTCTTTCTGGGCCTTCTTTACTCCATGAAGAGAACCATCCATGCCCACCTTTTCCATTCTTGAGAGCAAGTCCTTTATCAGCTCCCACTTTTGACCTACCTCCAACTGTTCCTCACAGCCAAAGACATCAAAACTTCTAATATTAAATACTGATACCAAAGACATTAAAATACAATATTGAAAAGAATGATTCCTTGCTATTTTTGTCTCGCTAGAGTGGTCATTGAATTTGACTTGATGTTCCAATTTAATTGCTATGAAAACATCTCCACCATAAAGACTTCATTCATCTCAACAAAGGCTCCGGGACTCTACTTTGTGTGAACTTGTTTCATTTTACTCTTTAATATTAACAGGGCACTTTTATTTTCTATCCCTTTGAATTTTTTATTTTAATTACCACATGACTGTTTTTGTACATGAAAGGAAATTGGAAACCAGGCTGAAAACTCTATTTTTTTTTCAGTAGCAGCAAATGGGATGTGCGTCCTTACGCTAACACAAGTATATTGCATTATGTTTGATGTGAATAGAGTCCTTTAAGAGAGTGATAATCTAATACTAAGGATTAATTGTATGCAGAAACTCACATTTAACAAAGTGCTCTTCTGGTCCTGATCTCAACCCTGCAAAAAGGTAGGGTCCACAGAATGATGGTCATTTTGCAGATAAGGCAATAAGGAAAGTGCTCAGAAACATTCACAGACAGCCCCTTTCTCTGGTCATGGTACTATGATGCCATCAAATCGGGTAGATCTAAACTGCCTAAGGTGTCTACACCAACATGACCTTAGTGTTACAAACACTTGACCTTACACAAATGGCCACAGATCAGTGCAGGTGAAATAGGTGAAATCTGAATTAGGCCTGTGGATTGTTCTAACATCAATTCCCTGTCATATTGTGCTATAGTCACGCAAAACATTAAAATGGGGGGAGGGGTTGGGTGAAGGACCGTTCTGTATTATGTTTTATGCCTTTTGTGTGTTTACAATTATTCCATTATAAATTCAAAAAACTTGATTTTAGTTAAGTCTAATTTCTCAGAGACTTCCTATATTTCACAGTTTAATTTTAATTAAAATTAAAAAAGTTTAATTTTTTATTTTATTTTTTTCGCCAAACAATGACTCTTGATAAGGGCACCAGTAAGACTGACCCACCTACTCCAGTTAGATCTCATCTTAACTATATCTTAATTATATCTGCAATGACCCTATTTCCAAATATGGTTACATTCTGAAGTTAAAAGGATTAGGAGTTGAACATAATCTTCTGGGGAGACAGAGAAGAAGAGGCATAAAGAGGGCCCTGCACACAGGGAAAAGGCCCTGCAGCAGAGGCATAGAGAAGAGTGATATCTGTACAAGCTGAGAAGCACCAAGCACCACCAGCAATCCCAGAAGCTAAGAGAACAGCTTGCAGCAGGGGCTACCCTAGACACTTCAGAGGGAGCAGCGCCCTGCTGACACCTTGGTTTCAGACTTCCAGCCTCCAGAACTGTGGAAGAAACTTTCTACTGTTTTCAGTCATAAAACCACAACAGAATAATAGACCCAGTCATCAATTTCACACACACACACACACACACACACACACACACACACACACACACACACACACAGATGCATTGTGCCAATACATGAGGGAAATCATGGCAACTTTTGTCCTACTTAAGTTATTTCCTACTGATGATTCTAAAATTATTAAGGCAATGAACTCCCCTAATTAATTCCATGAAATACAATGGAAAATTATTTTTTAAAGTTTGAGCAATGAGGGACATAAGATAGGATCTAAAAAAGGGCCATGTGTAAATTACGCACCTGGGGGTTTAATGGTTGAAGCTGCCCAGGAGTCGCCCCGTGAGGGGGCTGCCAGCAGCACTGGGATGGAACAAAGCTCACGCAGCATGAGCAAGGCCATCACCCATTTACATCCAGACTGTCCAGGAAACACCCACAGTATCACTATTGTCAGTGTGAGGTGCCCTTGCTAAAGAGGAACATCAGTCAGCAGAAGCTGAAACCAAAGAGAATGACAAGATGCTCACTAAGACGAACTGGTGAGGAAATATTTAATCTAAAGAAATAGAAATGTGAACAGGGCTTTGGAGCTGTCTTCTTGCATTTCAGGGTTGTCATAGGGAAGGAAGATTAAATCAATCTGCAGAAGTTAAAGCTTAGTTTGATGAAGGAAATTAGACAACAAACCTCTTGGTTCTACATAAAGACTGAGTGTCTGTTAAGACTTGCCTGCTTCAAATATGTTCCCTAATGGCCTCTACATTGCTGAAGTCCCGCCACTCATGTTACCCCTTCAGGATAAAGGTAGATTTGCCAGGGCATTCCTTATCGCCAAAAGGGATTACACCTCAAACCATTAATTCCTATTCACATATTTGCACAAGTTAGTTTCACAAACCAGCTATGAGAGCAGAAAGACCCTAAAGGAAGAGATAACTCAACAAACCTGCAGGGCAAGTGCATTGAGGGGAGAGTATTGGGAGGAAGAGACACATTCAATAAGGAGAGTCCATGGAAGGTTCTTCTTCAAAGTCCTGTTTGCAGCCAAGAGGGGCTTTTGCCACATACTCTCCCATTACAAGATGAGCTGCTTTCTAAAGAATGCCTTGACTTCACACACACACACACACACCACAAACACACACACACACACTGGGGGAAATCTAAATAAGACCTGTGGATTGTTACAAGGTTAATTTCCTGCTGGTGATAATGTGTGATAGCCAAGCAAGACATATCATTGGGGGAAAATGGGTGAAGGCTATATAGGACCTCTCTGTACAAAGTTTTATAACTGTTGTGAATCTATAACTACTTCAAAATAACAAGTAATTTTTAAACACTGGACTTTAACTAAATCTAATTTTTATATTTTCTTTGTTTTTAAGCAGAATGTTTACAAAATTGTTTGACCATCTATAGGCTCAAGTAACAAGTTACACTTGCCAATATATCTGGTGTCAAAACAGATCATTGTATAGCCCCAGCCTCTCGCCTGCTCCCTTTTCTGCTCCCTCCTCACACCTGCCCTGGGCCACAGGTCTTCAGTAGGAGGGAAGACAAAGAGAGAGAAGAGGGGAATGAGTCAAGCAGAGAAGGACAGCAAGTAGAGAGGGAAGACAGAAAAGAGAAAGGAGAGAAGCAAGCTAGGGAGGAAGGGAGAAGAAAAGCCAGCATTTGTCATTCAAGAAGATAAACATTTTACAGCCCAGCTTGACTGTGTCAAGAACACTTGTGTTTTAATAGTATGCCTGCAAGCTTTCAAAACAAGTGTTTACCTGTCACAATAAACAGTTATGAGTGAGGAACACAAAACAGAGAGAACCAGAAGCTGGCAGGCTGCCAGGCTGCCTCGTGCAGCTTAGCACCGAGCTTGTCATTCAGCAACTGCAGTCAGCTTCTCTGCTGTCTCCACAAGGATCTCTCACAGATGGTGGTGCCTCTGGGTTCAGGGGAGGCCATTTAAGGCCAGAGGGAGCTGACGGACCAGGTCCTTAAAGGACCCAGGCAGAGGCCCAAAGAGTGTCAAGGAGCCCAAGAGAAGAAAACCCCAGAGACTTCTGGAAATACCCTTTGTGGAGAGCTGTCACATAAAATGTCACATACTCCCTCCCCTCCCACTTCTTTATCTTTATATCACACTCACACGTTAGGTAACCAAATAGCGAGGGCCTCTGCTTACTTATAATTTACTGCTGGGAGCTGTCTGTCTCATAAAAACTAACTTTTATGGAGTACTTAATACTATATAAAGAGCTTTCTTACCCATCTGTTTCAGTTAATCCTCACAATAAACTCTTGAGATTTGCTGGGCAATATCATTTTGAAGAAACCAGACAAGTCACTTCACCTTGAGTCTCAAAGCCCAACATCTAGTAAACAGCCACGTGAGAATGCAGATGTGTGAACATGTGGCTCAAACTGCCTGTGGTTCTCAAACCTGGGTGTGTGGAGGAACTGCCTTGCTCTGACAATTTAAAAGGCAGATCCGGGCTTCTCTGGTGGCGCAAGGGGTTAAGCAGCAACCTAAGCCCTTATTTAAATGAGGCCAGCTATGAGTGAGACCATCCAGTATTTTTCTTTTTCTTTCTGGCTTATTTCGCTGAGCATGATCCCTTCCAGCGCCATCCATGTTGCTGCAAATTGCATGTGTTTATCTTTTTTGAATGCTGAGTAATATTCCATGGTGTATATGTACCACATCTTCTTGATCCAGTCATCTATTTTTGGGCATTTGGGCTGTTTTCAAAGCTTAGCTATTGTAAACAGTGCTGCTATAAACCTAGGGGTGCAGGTGTTCTTTGGAATTGATGTTTCTGTGTCCTTTGAGTAAATACCTAGGAGTGGAATTGCTGGATCATATGGAAGCTCTATGTTTAGTAGGTCCAGAAATCTTAAATAAGGGACCAGGAAAATGAATAACTATAAGAAAGTGAAAATCAAAATCAACAAAAAACTATGAACCAGAGACACTTTTTGGGGGTGGGGGGTGGGAGGGGAGGGATTGGGGTCAGAATGGGGGGGTTGCAATTGTATGGAGAATATAAAAATAAAATTTATTATTTAAAAAAAAATAAATGACGCCAGGAGGCTAAAGAGAGAATGCCCACAGATGGGCAATCAGCAAACAACAGGACCTAATACACCTGTATCTCCCCTGAGAAGTGATGGTGCTTCTCCTCCCCAGCAGGAAGAAGAAGGTCCCCCAGAAACTGGGTAGGGGTCTGCAGACTTGTATCTGGGGACATGCATATGGATCTCATCATGACATACACTTTCCAATCTTCCCCTTTTCTGTAGTTTATTTCCACTGCGGCACGAGTTCGATCCCTGGCCAGGGAGCTACCCACATGGCACAGCAGACCTCTCCTGATTCATCTGCTCCCCTCAGCAGTATTTCAGTCAATCTGCCTGTTTCATTTCCCACTCTGTCTCTGGTGAATCCTCTCACCCCCCGCACCTCTGGCCTGTATCCCAGTTCTTGTATGCATGAATACATAAATCTTTTTTAAAAAAATAAAAGACAGACCCCTGCACCTTTCTCTTAGGGCTCTTGAGTCTATAGCTGTGGGCTGTGATCCAGGTATCAGCATATTTCATCATTCAGGAAGCTGACCAAGAGCCAGGTCGTCAAGGAAAGACAGTGTGAGAACAGCATCCTCTAGAACCTGGGACCCTGAGAGGAACAGCCCATAACCTAGCTGTGAATTCCACCCCCCAGAGCTGAATGCTGGACACGGAAGAAACATCCAGCCCCAGGGGCTACTGAGCATGTGAGATGTGGCTTGTCACATGTGTTGAAATGTTAGATTAAATAAAATACAGCACTAAAATTAATTCAGTTCTTTGCTTTTAAAATATATTTCCCAGACAATTTGAATTTACTTTTGAGGTCTGCTGCTAGGTCCAACAGCTTCCCACAGTCTGAGGATCCTTTCACGGGGAACCAACACTAGGACGACTATTAGCAGGATCATTATTATTGTCTCCACAGACAGTGAGAAGGGGAGGGGATAGGAAAGGGAAGGGGTCAAGAAAAACTGGGTATTTGTTGTTGTGCTAGGAACAAATTAAATAAAGCATATAGAGTAGTTAGTAATTCCTAGAACACTGTATGTGCTCAATAAGTGTTGGTTATGTTATGAAAACTAATAGATAAAACCCTTATTTAAATGAGGCCAGGAGGCTAAAGAGAGAATGCCCACAGATGGGCAATCCGCAGACTACAGGACCTAATACTCCTGTATCTCCCCTGAGAAGTGATGGTGCTTCTCCTCCCCAGCAGGAGGAAGAAGGTCCCCCAGAAACTGAGTAGGAGTCTGCAGACCTGTATCTGTGGACATGCATATGGATCTCATCATGACGTACACTTTCCAATCTTCCCCTTTTCTGTAGTTTATTTCCAAATAAACCCATTTTGTTGTTGGAATAATGGATTGTTTTTGTTTGAAGTCAGGCATTGTTGTTACCCCAGGGGCAAGAAAAAACATGTCCTTGACATTTTAGTTGTGAAAATACAATATTATTTCATTATTATTATTGTGGTCATTATAAGTTTTTGTTATTTGTTGAAAGAATAAAATGCTAAAAACAACATTACAACTGTATCATTTACTAAACAATCTAAGCAAATCATTTTGCTTCCCTCAACTCTGCCTCATTATCTGTTCATAGTGATGAGGACATGTGTTTACAGGTCTCTGAAAGAGTCAAAGAGGACATGTATTTAAAATAGGTGTCTGGATCTCAGTAATTAATACCCTGATTCTTCCCTTCCTCCATATCTCTCAGTGACAAATTTAGTGTCAAGTATCAATTACCTGCTCACCACTATAAGTCCCTTTCTGGGTCAGAGGAAACTCAGGGAACCCTCAGCCTGGGAACTGCCCAGCATCTCATACACACAGACCTCCCTGCTCAGACCTCACCCACTCTCAGGTGGTGACAGCCTGGAACTATCCCATGAAGCATTCCACTCTTCTGCCTGCCTCCATTCCTACCGTGAAAATCCCATTGCCTAAATTTGCCTACACAGGAGTCTTGTTCAGTTCTTTCCAGATCTCCCTGGAAACTAAATTTGGTTCCAAAACATCACCTAAGTGCCTCCTTCTTGCTGCAGCTCAATCAGAGTCTGAACACCCCATCCAAGCTGCACCTTCCTGCCTCTGGCCCCTGCCCCCAGGGCGTAGTGCTGAGAATGTTTGACTTTACTTGCAGCACTTTTAGGATTGGTTTTCTTAAAGGGCTGCACTAGGTGATTTGCAAATCTTTGATAAACAATTCAAAGATAATTCTATGAAAGTCCTAGGGAGTTTGCATTGTGCTTCCTAGCAAGAGCAACTCACTGTATAGTTGGCCTTGGTAGAGCTCAACATCCAGAAACTAACACAGACTAAATAAACCAACAGGCATGGGTCAAAGGTCAGTGCCTTTGTCATTTGCACAAGTGGCACCAGCCCTGTGCTAGACAGCTCTGCTCCAGGTCATGCAGGAATACAGTTCGAATAGTTTAAGCCTCATAGAAGTCCTGCTTTCAGGAAAGCACTTGAGTTATAGAGCCTGAAGAATAGAAGGCACTCTTTGTTCTTTACTGAATAAGCTGCTAATGAATAGGAGAAACCACTGAATTTGGAGCAATAGAACAGAACAATTAAGTGTTGGGTGATTCCATCATGTTGCACACTGAACAATACTTAGAAACAGAGAAAACCCTGGTGCACACATACATATTTTAAGGAATGTGAGTAGTTTGTTACAAAGAATGTACAAAGCAGCCAATGTTGCTTTGCTCAGCACATCACTCCCATCCACTTGTACCATGACAGGCATCTTTCAATCAACACTGGAATGACAAGGAGACACTTCCCATGTGGCCTCTGGCCCACTAAGCCCCCAGCCATTACTGGATGTCATTGAATACTCCTATTTGGCTGCAGGAGGTCCTGAAATGTACCAGACATGGGGCATCAAATATCTTCATCATGCCAGGCTCTGTCACCTAGCCTTGAGCACCAGCAAGTTGGAGTTCTCTAGCCCAGTGCAGGGGAGGAGAGATAGGCTGTGAGTACATATTACAAGTGAAGTAAGGGATTTTTCCAATATCTCTGTTGAAACGCAAGTTGCCAGAATCTATAAATCTCAGTCTTTGGGGTTGAAATCACAATGGTACAGGATTCATATGTGAAATTCAAAGAAGGAGAGAGAAAGGGGCTGACCTGGTAGCAGTTCTGGCACTAAGTCCGGTGGCCTTGGGCAATCACATCACCACTGTGCATACCACTTTCCTTGCCTGTATCTACATTTCTTCTCTGGATTTTGTAGGCCCATGAACCAGTGAATTATTATTCACGTTGCTATTTATGATCCCCCCGTACTCCAACCACCCCTTGGACTAATTCAGAAGAACTGGACGCATTTAGAAGATGTATCTGTTGTCATTCAATAGAATTTATGTGCTTGTCTCTGAGTGCAACTAAGGCAGAGATGAATAAGCTTTGGGGGCCATATCCTGGAAGTTGGCACAGAGTCAGGGCTGCTGACAGAAGGCTGAAGACAAAAGCAGAGAAATAAGACTCTATCTGGGTGATACAAGGGAGGATCAGAAAACATCTGACCTAATTCCTGCATCTACATGGACAAAACAGGGCTTGGTCAATAGCAAAGGGGTTTGACACAGCCTACTGGAAACATTAGAAACCTAGTGTTAGCGGGCCTCCCCTGGTGGCGCAGGCGGTTGAGCCCAGCACTGTGAAGCTCTCCACAGCCTCTGTAGAGTCAGTTGGATCCCGGCCAGCTGGAGAAGGTCCCACATGGCGTGGCAGACCTCGCCTGTGTCGCCCGCTGCTCTCCTCAGCAGTATATTTCGTCAGTCTGCCTGTTCTGCTCCCCACTCTGTCTCTGGTGAATCCTCTCACCCTCCCATGCATCTGGCCTGTACCCCGGTTCTTGTGTAAATAAATAAATAAATCTTAAAAAAAGAAAAAAAACATAGTGTTAGCTCTGCCCAGGTGTTAACCAATGCACTGTCCTACGTTAACTCTTCAGCCTCACACGTGCTGTGAAATTTTCTGATGAATCTTAAAGGAAAATATTTCCCCATAGGTTGTTACTATGCTGGGGAAAGAGGCTGTGGAACTTATCCCATTCCAATAGCAATTCTGATAAACTTTCTCCTACACAGTGTGAAATTCTAATCAAGGTCTAGGAGGCTAGATTCATTAATTTTAACGAGTCACTGGAACAGTCTAAAGAAGAACCCTGGCTAATAAGGCCTTGCCAGAGTAAGATGTCATGCATCCTTCCAAGCAGGAAAAACACATCCTCGGAAAACTAAAAGCAAAAAAAAAAATTACATGACATGTTAAGGTCAAATTGGGGTGGGGGAGGCACTTTGGAATCTCTGTTTTTCTCAAGTCACAATTTACAATCTACATTTCAAGGTCAATTGAACTACTTGATGGCCAATTTAGGGACAAGGAAAGAGCTACATGAAGAATTATAAATGGGCACAAGGGTTCTGACACCAAGCAGACCCTCAAAGCCACACTCCACTGAGTCTGTAATGATCTCAGGTCATTCCCAAAAGTGCAGGTCAAAGGGGCTCTGTGAGCATGGGCACCGTTGATTTAGCACCAGACTGGTGACATCCATTTTGCTCACTCTGTGGGCGGACTTCCAGTGTGGCAACTTGGCACTAATGAGCTGTGAGGGGGGAAATTGGGATTTAAAGTGTTTGTAGAAATCTGATCCTTCTCTGACAGCTGGGGGCTCCCTTTTCAATTCTGAAACAGTCATCCTGTTTTTGAAATGACACCAGATATTAGGGTGGCAGAGATGAGGCTAGACTTGGGCAGATGCATTTGTGGGAAAGATGGCTTCGCAGCCACTGCCTGAGAGGCACGGTCACCACTGAGATTTGGGGTCAGCTGAGGAGTCACCTGGGGGAAGAGATTAGACGAAAGTATCTGAGGAAGCAGAAGAGAGAATTAGTCCATGTGTGGTTTTCACTGATAATAGTTAAGGGGTACCCCGACCTTTGGGATTGGAAAGGAAAAAGATCTTTCTCCAAAGCAAGACTAAATGCCTACATGGGTGTGCAAATATGAATTCATTTAGCTAGATTCATCTGGGTGCTGAATAGAAATCATTGAGTTCTGTCTTTGCAAAATTTGTCTTGAGATTATAAATTGTTGTATTAATTGTCCCCACATGTTTGAAGACTAGCTGCTTTGGATCAGCAAGGACATTTATCAGAAGTGCAGATCCCCAAAGCCCCATTACCAAAGATTTGAATTTAGTCAGTCATTAGTAGTTCAATCCTCACACTGTGTAGCTGGGAAAACAGTCGTCGTAGAAAATACATTTAACTTTCATAACTCTCATTAATTCTTCTTGAGAAAGCAAGGTACAGAGGCAAGGGAGATGATGTAGCTGGTTCCAGGCTGGGCCATGAGCCGAAGCGAGGTGCTCATGGGCCAGCTCATTGTTCCATCCTATGCCAGCTCATTTTTTTGTGAGCATTCAGAGGACTTCTCCCTCTTAAATCTTCTGCTTGTCTAGCTGAGACACCCAGCTTCTTGAATATCATACAGTCGGCCCCTGAGCCAGGTTTAACACCACATACTCATGTGCATTAAACCCCACAGTTCGATCCCACACTTCATCAAGGTGTATGCTCAGCCACGATGCTCACACATGCCCCTAATACATTGTGACACCCTATTACTACAGCACCTTTATGAGCTTCAAGGGAAATTACATTTTAAATTATAGCATACAAGTATAATGGAAAATCTAATTGTAGCAATGACAGTTTATTTATCAATCATTTATCATTTTGATTTATAAGGTGCCCAACTTGATTTAAAGGTAGCTAATGTTTAAAAATCTCAAGGTACCCATATAACCAAATACACATTGAAAGTAACAAAGTGAATAACTCCTGCTTTTCTGCAGCCTTTTGCTCATCTTTTCCACACCCAGAGCTGAAGCTGGAAGCACATCAGAGTTGATCCTGGGCATTTCCTGCCAGTATCTCAGAACCTTGATAGAAAATTTTGTTGATTATACAACTCAGCAATTATAAAGTGTCAATATTAATGTGGAACCAGGGTTATTCCTATTAATATTGTTGTCTCTCAGAGCTTCAGAATTTAGAACTGGAAAGGATTTCTAGGGTGATTTCCATGCCTCTGTCCTTCTCCCTGTTTCTAAGGAGTGTGTCTTTACAATTCACTCATTGATGTCTGTAGGTACAGGTTATTAGCCCTTCAAGTGCAACCCACTCCCTGGTTTAAATTCTTGCATCCTTACCTCCAAACCTTTCCTTCTTGCCAACTCTCCACAGACTTTGTTCTAAGATCTGAGCACCACGCTGATTATGCTCATATCTATTCTTGCTTGCCCTTGACACTGTCTAAGAAGCCTGGCTCCGGCCTTCACCCACCTCTTCCGGGGCTTAGCTTTCACAATCCAACAAAACAATCTGCCCAAAACCAGATCGCCTTGACTATTTTTTAAGAGAATTGAAAACAGGTATTCAAACAAGTACAAGTACACACATATTCACAACAGTGTAAAGGTAGACACAGCTCAAGTGTCAGCAGATGAATGTATAACAAATGGTGGCATATCCATGTGCTGGAATATTACACAACCATAAAAAGGAATGACATACTGATACATACTACGACGTGGATGAAATTTTAAGCATTATGCTAAGTGACAGATGCCAGACACAAAAGGTCAATATACTATGTAATTTCATGTACATGTACTACCAAGAATAGCTAAGTCCATAGAAACAGAAGGAAAATTAGAGGGGAACAGGAAGAAATTGTTTAACAGCTACATGATTTTACTTTGGAGTGAGAGAAAGTGCTAGTTGCACAACATTGTGAAGGTACTAATGTCATGAAATTGTTCACTTAAAATGATTAATTTCATGTTAAATGAATTTTACTTCAATAAATTAATTTTTTTTTAAGATTTATTTTATTTATTTATTTATACAAGCACTGGGTACAGTCAGAAGTGCGGGATGGTGAGAGAATTCACCAGAGCCAGAGCGGGGAACAGAACAGGTAGACCGACGAAATACACTGCTGAGGGGAGCAGCAGGCGGCAGGAGAGGTCTGCGCGCCATGTGGGACCCTCGCGGGGGGCCGAGATAGAACCAGCGCTGCAGAGGCTGTGGGCAGCTTCACAGCACAGCGCTCAACCACTGCGACACCAGGGGAGGCCCTTCAATTAATTAATTTTTAAACTAAGCTATAGGTGAGCTGACTACCTTATGATAACAAGTCCCCCTACTATTTACTTTATGTAGATTCCTTCACTAGTCTTATTTTGGTCTTTTTGGCCTGAATTAAAGGAAGTCTCTAACAGGTTTTTGAAATGGCATTAAAATCTGTCCAAATAGTCAAAGCCAGTTGCTTCTGCAGGCCTTGCACAAACACAGCTGCTTCAATTCTAAGCTTTAGAACCCGCCAGCACAGTGCAGATTTGGCCCAGTGAATTGAGCTCAGTCTGCCATCAGGCCCTAGACTTGGTAGCTCAGTAGTTGTTGTGGAGAAACTGAGTTAAAATTTAGTGATTGGGGCTTCCCTGGTGGCACAGGCAGTTGAGCGCAGCTCTGTGAAGCTGTCTGCAGCCTCTGCAGTGCTGGTTCAATCCCCACCGGCCTCAGAGCAACCCACAAGGCAAGCAGACCTCTCCTGTCTCGCCCGCTGCTCCCGTCAGCAGTGTATTTTGTCAGTCTGCCTGTTCTGTTCCCCACTCTGTCTCTGGTGAATCCTCTCACCCTCCTGCGCCTCTGGCCTGTACCCCAGTTCTTGTATAAATAAAATAAATCTTTTTAAAAAAATTTAGCGGTTGTGCTGTTCATGGAAAAATTAAAATTATGGAAAAGCTGATCTGTGTCACAGAGTAATGGGGCCAGGCTAATTAATACTCATTTTAAAGTCAGGAAGGAGAAAATAACATAACCATTCACTTTCTAAGAGCAGCCCCCTGCTATCAAGGCACCCCATTCCCTGAGGTTACAGGCCATCTGCATTTTCACTCAGTTGACTGTGAAATATTTAAGTGAGTAGACATAACTCTTCCCCTTTCACATAACCTGAGACGTGGCAATCCCTTAGCTTCTTGTCCAGAAACAGAGGGTCAGCATGTCCCCCCACAATCCCTGCTGAGGTCCCTGAATAGCTCCCCCAGCAACCTGGAGCACAGGAGTCCTGAAGTCCAGGTGTATTCTCAAGGAGAGCCACTACCTCTCGGGGAGCAGGGTCCGAGACAAAGCTCAGGCCAGCAGCCCATTCGTGGGGACTGTGTTCTCAGTAATTGAGTCTCAGAGTTCTTGGAAGCTGATTTCTAAGGAGCCCCAGAGGGAAACATCCACGCAGCACTCGGGCAGGCACAGGGGCGGTGCGGCTCCGTGTCACACTGCCACGTGCCGCCCCTCATGAACAGCTGACTGACGGCGCCACAACAGCCACCTGGGACCGTCACTCTGTCAGCACCAGTGCTCAAAGGAAGATCAGATTCAGGGTCAAGAGGAGGTGACAAGAAGTTATGGCAGACGCTGTGGTTCCAGATGGATCTCCATGGACGACTTTCTACCCTGAAGTGCCCCTCTGGAGAGTCTGTGGTCCTGAGGCTTCGCATCTGCCTCCACTCGTCTCAAAGAGGCAGCTCTCAGCCCAGTATCTGCAGGATACTGGGTTTTGCTGAGGCACTCACAGATGCCTCCACCTGGGGCAGCTGCCTCAACAGGGGTTGAGCAATGGGAGAAACCAGCAAAAGACAATGCCACTCTTAACTGTGACCTTGAGCATGTCACTTCTCAAAGCCTCCATTTTCCATATGTAAAATGGGGCAAGCCCTGCCCGTTCCACCAGAGCAGTCAAAGAGCCCATCATCCAGCAAATGGGAGTTCTTTATAAATGTCCCCTGCCTTGGCTCCACTTTTTCACCATTCTGATCAGAAAGTCGGACACCAGCGAGGACCTGCAAGAATCCCTAGTAGGGCTCTTCTGGAGGGAAGGCAGAGGGAATTGCAGACTCGGCAAGAGCTCGGCCTCAGCAGAAGAGGCAAGTGTCATTAGCAGATAATTGACTGGGGAGAGCGCCACACACCCCAAGGTGAGGCACAGGGTGCTTCCCATATCAATAAGGTCAATTATCAGAGGATGTAGACTTCCTTGGTGCTGTTATTAACCTATATTGCTCTTATTAACCTTTCTGATGAAGAATCTTTCAAAAATAATTATATTAAAGCACAATTCTCTGTGCGTTTAAAATATGTGAATGTTCCATTTCAGTACTCCTGTGTCATGAGATAATGAACGCCCAATTGCCCGGCTACCACGATGAGGTTTTAATCACACTCTCTCTCCTCCTTGCTCCACTGCAGTCTCAGGGCCAGTACTGGGAGCAGCAGGAAGCGCAAGGAAGCCCACAGGGGAGAGTTGAAGGGCAGGCCTGGAAAGGGAGGAGCCAATTTTGATGGGAAGGGAAGGGGCCAGTCCTCTCTCTTTTTGGAAGCAAGCAAGCAAACGGCCACCCACTTGGGCCACACACTTGGTGTGTGTTCTGGGCCCTGGGAGGGAGTCCTCTTAATGAGTGCCCCTATGTTCTCCCTGCAGCCTGGATTGCTTTTTAAGAAGGACACACTCAGACTCCACAATGAGAGAGCAGAGGTCAAGAGCAAGTTCTCCTGAAACGGAGGACTGAACGGCCGCTCACACATTTTAATTTTGAGAGGCAAACGGCAGGGGTCCCATCCAGCATGAACATGTGTAAGGACAGGTCAAGGGATTTCCCAGGGGCCAGAACTTGAGGGGAGGGTAATAGGGGGTGTCCATGAAAGAGTGGAGATCGACTAGAAGGGGTAGAGTGGTGGGTAGGCATATTTGGACATATTTGGTTGAACTTGCCCAATTGCATAACTGCCTAAGTGCTGCATGGGACAGAGACTGATCCCCTGGGAGTCAGGAGGCCCCTGGCCTGTCATCTAGCTGCATTGTTGCATGTGTGGTCACCGCCAGCTGTGAGCTTAGCCACAGTCACGGCTACAGTGGCTGCTGCCTCCATGTCTGGGGTGCACAATTTCTTTCCTAATTATTGAGGTACTGCTTTCCTTTTTCCTCCCAGATGCCAGTTCATACGTGGGGTTAACTTGTGTTCCTGAGACTGGAGAGCTCTCAGAATATTGCCTGGTATATACATGGGTGCCCGAATTTGATGTGGTTAGCAGGGGATAGTGGAAGTTAAAGTGCAGTACATTTTAACTCTCTTCTCTCCCAACTTTGTGTGGGACAAAAAAAAAAAAAACTTTGTTTGTATTTCCTGCCAGGAGCTACCTTGGATTCATTCTCCTGGCAGCTTTGCATTTGGACCTTGACTGTCCCATTCAGAGTCCTGGTTGGCTACTGGTGCCCACAAGGGACAGGTGACTTCACAGTTTGTTCAGGAATCTGTATTTTGAAGTCCTGCTCTCTCCTACTCCCTCTCGCTCTTTACTCCCATAGAATCTCTCACTGATGAAATCATTGAGCACACTAGAGTTTGATTATGTTGCTTTGATGAGTACAGGTGGCACAGACCCTTCAAACAGAGAATATGAGGTTCTTCCCTTAACAATTTAGGATTCCTGGGCACCCCTTTGTTTTACGCAGTATCCTCCATCTGGGCTCTTCTCTGGATGGACAAGCAAACCCATTAACACCAGATAGATTAGGAAAAGTACAAAGCCAATTACATACATATAGAGAATGTATATGGCTATAAATTCTGAATGGAACAAGGTGAAGGCTTACATCCCAAATGAAGAGGTAGGATGAAGCTTGGGGTATCAAAGAGAGAGATGGGGTCTCATGTGACCTGAAAGGAATGACTTCACATGACAGAATCTTGCCTCTAGATGTTTGCCCTGCTTACGATTAGTTTCCCTGATGAAAAGGTTAGCAGTTTCTCTTGAGACCTGTAGGGTTTTAATTAACTTTAGCTCCACATGCCAAGGTGACATGTATTAGATAAAACCTGCTCTGGAAATCTTGGAAAAGCCTATCTGAACATTTTGGGGAGGTCGACCCTATATAGGCAAGAATTACCTGGTAAATTCAAAGCCAAGATCACCTTGTAAACCAACCTTTACCTTACGATCGATGCCCAGAGAATGAGCCTCTAGATCTCTTTCCCTCGTGAGCCATGTCAGGGGACAGGTGAGGCCAGAAATTTCTTATAGTTGAAAGCTCCAGATAGTGAACAGAAACCAGATTATCAGGAACAGCAAGGCAGAAAGTGGTGAGGCCAAATGTCTCCAGGCAAAATGGAGAGACTTCTATCAGAGAGACCAGCGTCTGAGTGAGGGACGTAGTCTCTAGAGCAGAACTGCTAGACCTGGCTTCCCAGCTCCTCCCTATTCTAGCTGTGCAGTCTCAGGCAAATTGTTGCACCTTTCGAGACCCCATTGGTAATATATATTTTTTCTGAACACTAAATGGATAAACATATGCCAGGTTTAGTCAGGTCAATAGCCACTAGGTAGTAAGCACTGCATCTACATGGGAAGAACATGCAGAAGAACCATGCATGTTGGAGCAGTGACAGAGGCCACCAAACACACCCGAAGCTATCTCAGATACTGACACAGCAACATAGATCCAAACATGGTTCCCCCCAGGTATATTAAAGCCCCTGGCACTTTAGCAACAAAGTGATCAAATGGGGAAATAGTGCCTGACCTGTGGAGTTACAGGATTAGGAAAAGTACTGGCTACAGAAACAATGCAATGAGACCCAGAGGGCCCACAGGCCACGTCCAAGCTTGGATGCGCAGCCTCAGGGCCTGAAAGCTGGTGAAAACACAAGCTGCTGGGCTCTGCCCCAATTTTCTGTTTCAGTGGGTCCGCAGTGGGACCCAGAAATGGACATTTCTAACAATAACTCCACATGATGCCCAGATGTTGCGGGGCCCAGGCACTGAGCAGAAGGAGCAATGACACTGGAGAACTGAGTGTTGTCATTCAGGAATGTGACTTCGACTTCCCAAATCTTCCAGTGTGGGAAAGAAGTCTTAAACTTGGAGTTCTATGTGTTATAGCTCAATATGTGATGCACCATGCTGTCCAGAGCAGGCCTGGCCATCCTTGTGGACTCGGGCAGGACACTGGGTACACCCCACTGGAGCCGGGGTGGCTGCTGGGGCAGCAGAGACTCTGGCGACAGTAAAGTGACAATCAGCCGAGCAGCTTGTGTTTTCGTCTAAGTTTAGAAGCAACATTTTTTGAAAATAGTATGTAAATGTGACAGGAAAAAACCCTGAAAACTGTAGGTCACATTCCAATTAAAAGAAAAGGGTCTGGGTGGGGAATCAAAAATGGGGGGAGAGAGAGTTGGGGAAAGGGGAAGAGAGAGAGAGACAGACAAGACAGACAGACAGACAGACTGGGGAGAGGAAGGAGTTAGCATCTCTAACCAAAACCCACCTGTCAGCTTTCAATGGGAACACCACCTCAGGATTCAATGAAAACCAAAATGCATTAAAATGAATAAGAAAAAGGAAGAAATCTAGCTTTCTGAAAACCACAAAAGGGCAAGAGTCTCAAAACACCTCTGAATATCCAGAAATGTGTTTTCATTTGTACAAGTTTCTATGAATAGCATTTGCTAATGAAATTCTCTAGTTGTTTATCATATTAATTAAAAAGGAATACACATTTGATTTCCACTGGAACCTTGCCATTCAACCAATATCATCAAGCTCTTTTAATAACGATCTAATTTTCTCATATTTTTATGAGAAAGATTACCCTTATGACAATCAAGATCTTTGTGGGCTTTTTTTATGTCATGAAAATTAATATTTTTTTTCAAAATGAAAGTTTAGGAAGGAGAATTTGTTCACATTTTGCTAATCTAGTCATTCAGACATATAAATATATTTTGTGTGAGTGTTTTCATTTGCATTATTTAGATCAGTTACAATTAGAATCCAGTGACTTCTGCTTACTATTCTGGCTAGCCAATTTAATTGAGACCAGTTCTATGCTAGCCTAATTCAAAGTCAAACAACACATTTAAAAATGAGAGCAAGTATGTATTACAGCAGGGATTTTACGTTTTGTTTGCCTTGGGTCCTTTGTTTTCAGTTTGATTTTTTTTTTTTTAAGATTTATTTATTCATGCATACAAGAACCAAGGTACAGGCCAGATGCGTGGGAGGGTGAGAGGATTCACCAGAGACAGAGCCGGGAACAGAACAGGAAGACTGACTGAAACACACTGCTGAGGGGAGCAGCGGGCAAGATAGGAGAGGTCTGCTCAGCATGTGGGTATCTCCACGGCCAGCGGGGATCGAACCGGTGCTACAGAGGCTACGGACAGTTTCACAGCACTGTGCTCGACTGCCTGCGCCACCAGGGAAGGCCCTGTTTTCAATTTGATTTTAAGCTAGACACCTGGATTTTAGGAGGAGTTAGACACCTGAATTTCTGAGGGAGGTTGGAGAGCAGGCACAAGGCTCCAGACCAGATGCAGGAAGCTATTTGTAAACCAGAGGCAAGGTTCTAACTCTCTGGCACACTTAGTTTTAGGAGATTGCAAATGCCCTGCCTCCAGTTATCAGAGGAAAGTTGAGGTGTCAAAGACCAAATACTCAACAGTTCCCAGCAGATCAGCCCATGCCGTAATGATGAAGACAGGTGGCTTGGGTGTGTGTCTGTGCTGAGAGGTGGGTGATTCAAGGGCAGGGCTTTAGTCACTGGCTTTCAAAGTAGCTTAAAAGCCATCTCGCTCACAAGCAGTCTATCTCCAGTTATGTCTTACGCCATGACCACATTGTAATTCTGAGCCCCTTTCCACCTCTCCCATTAAATTGGTACATGTGTGGCTGTATTTTAATTTCTGATTCACTTAATTACCCATGCTGTGCTCAAGATCCAAGGCCACAATTACTGTTTCCATGGGAATGAGATCCCTGGTGCCTTTTCCATTCCCCTCCACATTCATGTTAATGTCACTTCATCAATCCTCCTGGGCATCCCCATCTTCATGGAATGTTCTCCATGACAAGGCCAGAGGCCGTCAAAAGGGGGAATTAACCCAAATCATAGCAACAGATGCCTTCTGCCAAGGTGGTTTTCACATCATTTCTTCCCCCAGGCTCAGGTATCTGTAGAATTGTTTACAGTAACTCCTGAGCCTCAGCCTCCTACCTAAGGAAGGTCCCAGCAATGCTTCTGCCTTCTTCCTTGTGGACTTAGAAGATGGGCAAGATGGCAAGTGTCACTGGGTAGCAGAAGAAGTCAGGCTCTGGGATATCAGAGGATCTTCCCTGTTGGAGATGCCATCATTTAATGACAGTGCAGCACAGTTGGTGGTGGTGAGAGGGGACTCGCCCTGGGCCTCGAAGGAAGAGAATTCTGAGCAACACTAGTGTGTGGCATCTCCAGTTCCTTTACCTTTACAGAGCAAGGACTGGAGTCTAACATGGTGCAAAGAACGTTCTCGTTCTAGTGGCACCAGGTCCACGCTGAGCTGCTCAGGGAGAACGGAAGTTGTCTCTCTTGTTGATAACTAGTCAGCAAAATGAGAAAAATGGTCATTGCTTCATCAGGCCATTGTGCAGAGTAGACCAGATGGTCTTGTGAAGGCCCTCACTGGGTTCTGAGTCTGTGGGGGATGTTGGCAATGCCAATGCCCTTTACCCCTCACTTAGCTTTTAAGAAGGGACACCAAGAAGTAAAGAGACTCTCTTGGAAGTCTGATTCAGGGACTAAGTCATGGGCCATCAGTTCCCTGTGATATTTTACATTTCCAAGCATCCTTGCTAGAAAATAACAGAAGCCAGGCTCACCTCCCTGCAGGGGCAGAGGCACCAGCACAGGGTAGGTGCTTGCTTGATGAGCTCTGATTCTTTCCTCCCTCCAGTTCTCATTCTGACTCTGTCTGAATCTACGCAACCTGGGGAGAACTTAACCTTTCTGGGTCTGAATTTCCCTACCCATAAAACCAGAGGCCTTGACAAGATCTTCTTTGTATTTCCTTCCAACTCTAACATTCTATGATTGTGTGACTTTGAGTCACCCAAGGGATATGGTAATGGGTTACATTACACAAAAGACTTGGATGTAATATTATGAGCTGTAACACAGGCTTATAGCAAACTCGCCTGCGCTCCCTAGCAGAATTCCCTATTGTTCTGAGTGTAATGAATAATCCAACACAACACACTGCTCAATCTGAGCCCTGCCCTAGTCCACATTCGGGGCCAGCCAGAGGCAACATTGTAAAGCAGGAGGAGGATGCTGTCAACATCTCCTCTGTGCTCAGGCATGACCCCTGCCACATAAATGTACTCACCTACCTGACATCACCCACCATGGCCGATACTGCCAGCTCTCACTACTTCCTGCTCCCATCTGAGCATCAAAATTCACCATCCTTTTTGTTCTATTCCTTTGGGACCCAGTGCACTTTCTGTTGATCTTGTGAAACAATTCATTTAAGTACATATTACTTGCCTTAAAAGATACAAAGGTGAAAGAGACATAGTACCTCTCCTTGGGAGGATTCAGCCTTCAAGATGGGGGATCCTAACATATAATTAGAAGTTGGAAAACAGCAAGAACAAAAATAAAAATAAAACAGCACTTGTGGGGCCTCCCTGGAGGCACAAGGGTTAAGACGCAAGCTATGAAGCTATCCGCAGCCACTGCAGCACTAGTTTAATTCCCAGCCAGCCACGGAGCATCCCACATGGCGCAGCAGACCTCTCCTGTCTCGCCCGCTGCTCCCCTCAGCAGTGTATTTCAGTCAGTCTGCCTGTTCTGTTCCCCACTGTCTCTGGTGAATCCTCTCACACACACCCCCCACACCTTTGGTCTGTACCCCAGCTCTTGCATGCATAAATAAATAAAATAGCACTTGCTTAGAAAAGCTAAAGACCATCGCTCCCTGAAGCCAAATGGGATGGCTTTATGGAAAAGTGGCATTTAGCTGTGCATCTGGTATAGGTAGGATTTGATAGGCAGTGATAGAGGATTAGAACATTAGGGACAGAGATAAAGGGTTAAACAAAAAATGGTAAGTAAGAAAGTGTACAGTGAACTTTGGTAACCAAGGATAATCTGATTTGACTGTGATCATGAAGAAGAGCAATGAATGAATTTTGCAAGGCTGTTGAAACTCTACCATGATATACCCATCTCAGGAGTTTTTCAACAGACAATGGAAAACTGTTGAAGGTCTTGGGGAAGGGGTACAGGGGCAGGTCACTTTCCACAGCAAGCTTAACCCAGGCGCTATGCTTAGGAGGACTGAAACAGATAATGGGGAGGTGGTAGCAGGCTCAGGGGTCTCTGTATGTGACCTGGTGAGAGAGGCCAAGATTTGAGATGCCAGCAGCCAGGGGAATGGCGCTAGAAGCATAAGATGGAGAGTCAGTAGGATGAGGCTGTGATAACACATGCAGGCAAGGAGCATAAAAAGGAGACAAAAGACCAAATCCTAAACAACCCCAACTAGAGAAAGGGGAGGTTAAGCAGAACGCTGGGTCTGAGTGGGAAGAATGAATTCTGTTTGTCAGACACCGAATGTATGATGCCTTTGGGATGACCAGAGGAAGTGTCTGGGCCTGAATGCAAGACAGGGTGGGCTGAGAGCCCAGACTGGAGAGTCAGCTGAACACCACAAAGTGTTTCACAGTGTCTCACACAGTGAAAGAGGCCGCTGTGGGGTTGTATACATCTGTAAGTACAGGAGTGTTGCAAGAAAAGGCATGGATGCCAAGTGCAGAGACTTGGGGAAAACTACATGGATGGGGTTGAAGGAGGAAAAGGAGTCAGATGAGAGAGTCAGCATCATGGAAGAGCCAGAGCAAAGGGATTCCAACAGTCACAGCTGGTGTCTGCTCCCAGTTACAACTTCAGTCCAATCGAGAAACGTGGCTTATCCTGCAGCACCTGGACACAAATGTGGTGTGTAGGGGGAGCAACACAGGACAGTCAGCCCCACCCTCACCAGTGGCTCAGCCCTGCTCTAGCTTAAGGGGAGGACCAACCCCTTCCAGCATCCCTGTGAGCGCCCCACAGAGCAGCTTAGTGGGTGCAGAGAGATGAACAGCTTTGCTTTCAGTAGAAAACCTTCTAGAAGAATGGAGCTTTGTCTGTAAATACCTTCATGAGCCTGCAGGGAGTGCCTGCAGGGAGTAGCTACAGCATGCTGCAAACAGGTACAAGCAGGATGGAAGACATCAGAGGGCAGAGGGAGACTGTTCTGTGCAACAGAGGGAAAAGTATGAAAAAATGTTGGGAGCAAGTTGGAACTGAGAGCAAACTGGAACTGGGGTAAGGCTGGGCCTACACTGGGGGGTGGGGCAAAGGATGTTTTAAGCATTGATATTATATGGCAGAAACTTAGGTGCATATCACCAAGTGAGAGTCAATCTGAAAGGGCTGCATACTGCATGGTCCCCTATACCACATTCTGGAAACGACTAAACAATGGAGGCTCTAAAATTGATCTGTGGTTTCCAGGGCTGGGAGGGCCAAGGGGTGAATAGGAAAAGCATGGAGGCTTTTGAGGGCAGTGAGCCTGTTCTCTGCAATACTGTGATGGTAGAAGCATGTCACTATCCATTTGTTCAAACCCATGGAAGGTACAACACCAAGAGCAAACTGTAATGTAAACTATGGACCTTGGGTGATAATAACATGTCAATATAGGTTCATCAACTGCAATAAATATAACACTCTGCAGGATGTTCATGGCAGGGAGGTTAGGCAGGAGGATGGCGGTGTAGGGGGCACATGGGGACACTGTCTTCCTACCCAATTTCCCATGAACCTAACACTGCTCTAAAAAATAAGGTCGATTTAAAAGGTGGGACATAATGGACATTGCTTCCTTTAAATACTTGTTCATTGCTGTGGTGTGAACCTTTCTTCTTTCTTCTTGTTTCCCAGCCCTCTCCCACTAAGATTTTATCAAAGATGCTAAAGTCAACACCTCCTTAGTACATGAAGATTATTTTTTTACTATGTGAGAAACTAATGAAGAGGCTAAGTTTTAGGTAGAAGCCATCTTCACAGGCCTGGAACCAGGGACACAGTACACTCCGGGAGAGTCCAAGTCTTAGGAACAGAAATCACAGGAAAGCTTTGAATTCTCCCAAAGGTGAGGTAGGTGAAGCACCCCTCCCCCAGGTGTCAGGACCCAGGGAGTCCCCACTGCAGCCCAGTTATGCCTGGAGGGCTCCAGGTTGGCATAATCACAGCCTGCCTTGTTGAGCAGCGATTCGGAAGAGGAGATTGGACAAGGGTAAGGGCACCACATGAACTGGGAATGGACACCTGTGGTCCCTTGGCTGAGCCACATAGTGAATGCTGGCTTTGAGCTTGACCAAGTGCTTGGATTTTATGGTTCTTCCTGCTTTATTTGTTCTTTTTACTAATATATTTTTATTGTGGTAACACAGTTACGTCATTGCTTATAGTTTGGAAGTGCAGGACCTCCCCTTCAGGCGTAGTCCCCATAGTATGACCACATCAGGTTCCATAGTCCCCCACCATAACCCCTGTGTGCTCTCTCCCCACCCTATTTTCACCCCTCCCTGCCTCCTCTCTACTTTGAAATATTAAGCCTCTAATAATATTTCTTTGACACTTCCAAAAGGAAAACATTCTTTATCAGCAAGTGAAACAGGCAGCAGACTTCCCAGCCACTTATATTATTAAAGGCCAGCACATATAGCACGTTTCCTGCCAGAAACTCAGATTCTCTACTTCAGGGGTCAGCAAGTAACAAATAGCCATCCCACCTTCTCCAGGAGGCTCACTGAGCTCCAGCCTTCACCCTGGGCTGATCACAGCAAGCACCCTGGCAGCTGACAAACAGGGCGGGCAGAGAAAGCCAACCCCAGTGTGCTGGACCCAGAGCTGCAGTGGCCACATAAGCATTGTGCATGGTGAAATGATCTTCACTGACTTCCATTAATCTCTCCAGGGCCTCCTGAGGTCAGAGATGTTTAAACAGCAGCACAGGTTGAACTTGCTCACCAGGCTGGCTCTGCTCACATACTCCCCAGGGCTGCAAGCTTTTTCAGTCATGGCCAAACCACCAGGTGAGCAATAGGTGAACTGCAAGGTGTGCAAATATTTGGCTTCATCCATGATCAAATAAATCATTTTTCCTTTCCCTGAGCTCTAGGAAAATCCAGCAAAGCCTGTGGACTTGCCTAGGAGCGGGGATTTACGCACATAAAACACACCTTGCTTAAAGCACACGCCAGACAGTAAAGATAGTTCAATTTTACACACATACACAAATGACAACTGGACTCTCAGAACTTCACTTTCCCAATAACACATCTCAAAGCAGGTTAGTCATTGCACAATGACAAGTGACACAATGCACAAAAATAAAAATCTCTATAGGATGAGTTAAAATAAGCTTTAGTTTTCCAAATCCCTAGGTCATAAAGATTTGGGTCCATGTTGACTATGTAAGGAAAGTTGCTAAAATCTTTTTATTTTTCTGAAAGTTCTGAATCCTGGAATTGGTCACCTAGTACAGCATTGCTTGTTTCTTCTTCAAAGGGAAACTAACTAAGAGCAGTGTACCAGGGACACCTTTGGCAGCCAGAGGAAACCCTGCTGTGCATCCTACATGGTGCTGTGGGCTTGTTCTGATTCCTTCCAGATGATTCTAGACAAGCTTGGTAACACAAGTTTAGTTACATTGTTTTGTTGACTTCCTCATTACCAATTTTTTGAAGATGAATTTCTCTAAGGAAATTCAGCTGCTGCCTATTTCGTGCAACTTTTGATTAAACAATCTATGTATTTTGAATACAACCTCCTATTCTTGCTTAGTAGCACAGGGCAGAAACTATGTGGGAATTCAGGTGCTTTATGTGATTTAAAAAAAAAAAAAAGTCAGTCTGTTTCCTCTTCCCTGACTTCCAAGAAGGCATTGCCAGTGATTCACTCCAAGGCAAATGCCAGCTGCCAATACCTACTGGATCCACTCATTGATGAGGGCAGTATGTTGTTGGCACCAACTTAATGAAACCACCCACAAAGCAAGGAGTCCCCATGCAAGTCACAGACCTTGCCAATAGTCACTACACCAGGGACACACAGGATTCTCCCCTTGGGACTATAGTGTTAGTACAGAGCTCGCCCGTCCTCCATCGTGAATCATCAACATACCTCAAATGCAGAGAGCAATTTGGGATGTGTTGATTGCTCTGAAATGTGTTGATTGAAGTAAAAAGGTTATCAGGACACTGGGCAGAGTCTTCCTTTACACATACATTTAACCTCCAGTCTCAGAACCAAATCTCTCCAAAAGAGGAAAACCCTTTCTCTGCAAACCACAGATGACCATGCAGGTTATCGCACACTGAAATTGCATCACCTTGTCTCTTTCTCAGGTTTCATCCTTGTGATGAATTCATCAGTGCTTAGTCTCTAGATCTTTGTCTGACTGGATTCATTCTCCTCCACAAATCCTCTTCTCCTGACTTTCTCCAAATCCCTGCTCTGGTTACCTCCAAACTTGCCTGCCACATGGCAACCAAGACTACTGCCCTTCAACTTCCTTTTTAGTCTCTATAAAGTGGCCATCCCCCAAACCACACATCTGCTGCATGCTTTAAAAATGTCTAGCTACTCCAGAAAGAAGGGACAGAGCAAGATGACAGAGATACTGATAATCTAGGAGCCAGCATAGTCATCACAGGGAAAAGAAAAGAGGTCTGTGGTGTACATGTCAACTATTTGTTTCAAAACTTCTCCTTTTCTATAACTGGCAACAACCAAATGAGCTAAGCCGTGGTATATCCATGTTACAGCTGAGGCCTGAGTGTTGGTGGTGATGGGGGAATTGCAAAGACCATGTGTGAAACTGTCCAAGTCTCTCTGATGACAGTGCTTACAGGAAGGGTGTTCGTCCCCTTCACTTTATTGCCTGTGATTGATCTTCCTGCACCTGTCAAGTCATGAACCTGAGATGCCTCGCATTGAGATCAGAAATATGAATTTAGCATCCCACAAAAGTGTGGATGCAGGAACAAACATAGAAAGCTCACTCTTGATCTTTTTATTTTAAGATAATTATAGATTCAGAAGATGTGGCAGAGATAGCATAGAGGGGCCCCATGTACCCTGCATGCAATTTTCCCCCCAACTGAATCTATACGGTTGTATAGGTAGTAATTGTGCAACTGGTCAGTTCTAAATATATCCTAACTTCCATTAAGATCTTCTCTTTGTTCCATGAAATAATTAAAAGTACAATTTAAAATTGCAAATATACAGCATTTCTTCAACTGGTATTTTTTAATGATAGCTAATTTAATTCTATTGTACACAGAAAATGTGGTCAATAAGATGTTCTTTGACATTTTTCTGAAATTTGTTTATGGTCCAATAAATGATCAATTTTCATAAATGTGTCATGTATGTTAGAAATAAATATATATCTGTTCATAATTGGGTAGAGAGTATGCCTATTATATCTTGGAGATGTTCAGAGATATTTTAGTAATCGACGACCTTATGAATTTTTGTCTGCTTGATCTAATACTGACAATGATGTACAATCCCCCATAATGATTATGGACTCATCTAATTCTCCTTGCAAAATTTAGTCATGTTTTGCTTATATGTACTTTTGAGGCTATGTATTATTTAAAGTTTAAAATTGCTATATATTTCTAAAGATTATTACTTTTAATATCAGGTAGATTCCATCATGTCTAATGATGCTCTTTGCTTTAGAAATCATTTGTCCAACGTTAATGGAACAGCTTTCTCTTGGCTAGTACATGCCTTATCTGTCTTTTTTCATCCGAATACTCTCAACCTCTCTGTATCTTTGGGTTTTGAGTCTGTCATTTGTAATCTGCACTGAGATAGATTTTTCTTTTTTTTTAAATTCAATCTCTCAATATCTGTCTTTTAATTTATGAGTAGAGTCTACTTACAGTGAGCACATGACCTGATTTTATGTATTCATTTTTGCCAATCTATTTTGTGTTTTCTTACCATTATTTTTATGCTGTTTAAGTTTTCTATCCTGTATCCATGGGTTAATTAATTTTCCTTTTTACCTTTTTCCTTTCTGCTACTTTAAAGTTACATATTCAGGGGCCTCCCCGGTGGCGCAGCAGTTGAGCTCTGGGTTGTGAAGCTGCCCCCAGCCTCTGCAGCACCTGTTCAATCCCGGCCGCCAGGTGAGGGTCCCGCATGGCGCGCAGACCTCTCCTGCCGCCCGCTGCTCCCCTCAGCAGTGTATTTCTTCGTCAGTCTGCCTGTTCTGCTGTCCGCTCTGGCTCTGGTGAATTCTCTCACCCTCCCGTGCTTCTGACTGTACCCAGTGCTTGTACATAAATAAAATAATAAATAAATAAATAAAATCTTTAAAAAAAATAAAGTTACATATTCAATTTCTACTTAGTGGTCAATATGCTTACTTTTGTTGTCAATATGCTTTTTTACTTTCTTTCTTTAGTGGTCAATATGCTTTCCTGCCTAAATAAGATCTCAAGTTAATCAGTATCTCTACACTTGTCCTCAACAATTAGATGACCTTGGACCATTTCCTTCATACCAACTCCTTTTGCTGTTGTAAGGCTGTAGACCAGGTATGAAGCACAGGATATGTGGTAACCACCTCCCCTGATGTGTTAAAAAAAAAAAAATCTGAGAGAATAAAATCAACATCAACATGTAGAGAAACTAAGTGGAAAAAAAAATATGACAGAATTTGAATTTCTGACTCTACAACTTGAGCTGCCTCCTAACCTTTCCTTTGGTTTGTATGATCCTGGGAAGAGGGCTTCTTTCATCCTAGATCAAATCCTGGGCTTTGGTCTGATTGAGCAATTCCAGTCCCATGACTCTTCCTGACCCAGTCTTCTGCTCAGAAGGATGGGATTTGGCTGTGTGCATAACTGAGGAAGAGTGTTATCATTTTCTCCTGAATGACATGGACTATATAAGAGCACCATCAAGTGAAAACTGTCATGAAGAAAAGGAAAATAGGTATCTGGCAGCCCCCAACTGCAATCATCCGCCCCTCGAGTGAAGGAGTTATTAATTGTGGGGCAAGTAGACTTCATGTTTATGCTAATTTATTCCTTCATAAATATATCAATGATTTTTAGTCATTCATATAAATATTAAATACCTGCGTGCCAAGTGTCAGGGAAGAAATAATAAATAAGGCGCTCTAGCTCTTGAAGAATTCTAGGTTTTGTTGTTAGCGATTAAAAACTAAATTGTAACATCTATAATAAGGACATGCATGAGAAGCTAATGGCAATGAAATACAAGTAGATCAGAGAAGATCTTCCCAGTGAAAGTATGTGCTTAGGTTGAGTCCTGTAGGGTGAACAGAAGTTGTATGGATGAAGGGGCAGATGAACAAAGGGGGTTACATTCCAGGGGGGAGGTGGATAGTGTGTGCAAAAACTATGAGCTTGATGTAGAGCACATCTCCATGATCTATCAATAATCTCCACTCTTCAGAATTCTCCATCATTTATTTCTAATCCTGCCATTTTAGCTACCCAGCCACTGTTATCAACATCCACAGAATACTGTAATTTTGCTCAATAAATTTTAATTCTTGGTCTATAACTTTCCATTTTATAATAAGATGATTGAGGCCCAGCAACACTTAGTCACATGCTCTAATTTAGGAAGTTGTCTCTTCTTAGGTAAAAACAGAAGCTCACTGAGGGCTTAATTCTTATCTGATTTATATCCCTAAAGAACATGAGAACATGAGACATATAACATGAGACCTCACTGTTGACAAATATAAGAATGAATTAATGATTAACCTGAAGCTAATCTCCCCACTTTTACTCCAAGATACAGACTAGAAAACCCTTTGAAAGAAAAGTTAGGGGCAATAAAAACACTGGCAGCCTTTTAATGAATGTAACCAGCTAAATTGTGCCAAGTGCTTTTTATATGTTTTTTTTTTTTTTCATAAAGCTCATAATACCTCTATGAAAGAGGTCCTGTGTTGATTATAATTAGTCCCAATAATAATAATTAGCTTCATTTAATGGAGAAAATTGAGGCTTAGAGTTATTAAATCTCTTGCCCTAGGTTACATGGAACAGATTGGTTCCATGTGGAACTCAGGTTGGACCCAGAGCTATCTGCTTCTGGAATGCCCACTCCCAACCACTGCATTCCTAGCCTTCTTTCCAATGAGTTCTCCTAGATAGCTTAGTGATGGCACAGATACAGAAGATGCAACTTTCATCTCTACCTCTGCCTTTATATACTCCAAGACCTTTTCCAGAAAGAAACCGCTCAGATATTATTCTGGAAATCTGAACAAATACAGAGCCATTAGCATGCAGGAGAGACCTGAAAGGCTGGGGGTTTTGAGGCAAATCCTGTTTTACCAGCTTCTACTCAACAATCCAACTTTCCAGCACTGCTCCTTTAGAAGGGACTTTGGGGATGACAAGTCACTATTCATTTCTTTCATCCATTCCTTCCATCAATAGTTACTAAACCAGGCAGTTCATTCAACATGGCACCTGCCCTCAAGAAACCTACAGTCTAGTGGTAGAGTCAGGCTTACAACAGAGCATTGAGGTGCTGTTGCCCATGTATTTTAAAAAATAGAAAAAGGACACCTGCTTCCAGAGACTGTATGCCTCAAACAACAGAACTTTATTTCCCATAGTCCGGAGGCTGGGAAGTCAGAGATCAAGGTGGTGGAAGATTGGATTCTAGGGAGCATTAGATTCTCAGCTTGTAGATCATCACCTTATCATATCCTCACATGACAGACCGGAGCCATACAGCTTTCTCCAGAATTTCTTCTTGTGAGGGCTCCACCCTCATAACCTAAATACCACCCAAATAACCTCCAATTAATGATCACATTGAGGGGTAGGATTTCAGCATATGAATTTGGGAGGACACAAACATTCAGTAAATAGCATTGTCTAAATCATGCAGAGATCATATTAGCTTTCATTTGATATTTTTGGCACAACTTACACAAGCTTGGAAAGGTTGGGTAGTTGTTCTAGGTCACAATAAATAGTGGGATGCAGTTAAGGACCCAGTTATTTGATCTCCACAGCCAGCTCTAACTGTGTTCATGCACTGAAACCTATATGCGAGATACTTTGGAAGGGAGAGAATAGCAATGCTGGCTTGAAAGAGATGGGAGGAAGCCACTAAGAACTTGGTAACTGATTGAATTAGGGAACAAAACAGTGGGCTCAATGCAGACCCAAGGGATGGAGAACTTAGAGCCCCAAAAGCAACACTTCAATACCAGGTAGTCCTGATGATTAGGAAATTTGCATTCCTGTGGTTTCTACCCGTTATTTCCAGAAGACATTGTGAATAAAATCCATACCATTGGCTTTAAGAGGACCCTTCTAAACTTTGAAGACAGCTTTCTTCTTCTTTCCTCCCAGATGATGACTCAGTAATTAATTCTCAAACACTAACTACGCCACTTAAATTCCAGATCCTTCACAGTGCTAGTTACCTACTTCTTAATGGACTTTATCTCACTAACATCCCTGAGTGGGCACAAGATAAAGCAGGCTGATCACCAATCGTCACCTCCCTGGGCTGATACCTTGCTCCTATTAATGTGGCCCAAGTGTCATGGGCTTCATCATGAACTGACCACCTATATTGAGCTTGAAGCTTTTGTTAAGTCAACTCATCTATCAAGGACAAACATGTTGACATCTTTTTAAATGACATCCAACCTTTCTGTGGAAATGAGCAGCGGGATTAGATCCCAAAAGTCATCTCAGAGATGTTCCTTGACAGTGCTAGGTTACAAATCAATTTTAATCTCTCACCTATTAGTTTAGGGTGAAACAACCCCCAGAACACAGCAGCTGCATTAGAATACAGCAGCTGCATTAGTGAAGCAAATGACATGCCACCACCAAGTCTCCAAGCTTGCCCAATTGCTTATTTCTCTTTACGACAGGGACAGATGCCATTAGAGGGTTTTAACACAGGGCACACTAGGGCAATAGAATATCAGCTTCCCTAAAAATGTCTCCTTCAAAACCACACCCACGGAAACTCTAGAGGCTTGCTTAGCAGGGCCTTACAGAAGTGTGAAAAGAACAGGATATTGTAATTACAAAATGTAGATTTGCTTCTTGATCCTGCTACAGAGGAAATTATCATGGTACACTTATCTTTCCTGACCTCAAATCCTTTATCTAAAAAGAAGAGAGAGAGAAAGAGAGATCATCATATCTGCTTTTTAGAGTCTGTGTGAGAGAGAACTGGGAATGATGAAGCAGGTGATCCAATGATAACCACCCAGCAGAGGCAGCCATTAGCACTATCTAAGCCAAGCTTCAACCAGTGGCAGGCCTTATGTCCATGGCTTCCCTTTCAAGTGGAGCCAGGTGCCTGTCCTGGTGCCCCAGGAATGCCAATGTACAGAGCACATGCTGAAAAGCATGATGGATTGATGGGAAGCCCAAAGTCCTAGGCATGGCAGGAAGAGCATGGGCGCTACTATCTCCCTACCTCCTCATCCCATAATGTCAGCTACTACATGGGCACCATGAATATTGTAATCAGACCCCATAGTGTTTTACTGCAAGTGCTACACTCATAAGGTGGGCACATAAAGCAACTTTACGCTTTCTCTACATTTCCAGAGGTGTTCTTTCCTAACACTGGATGAAATCTTAGAAAGTTGCAATGCTTTTCTGGACCGGCCAATATTAGTCATGAGAACAATGTCATTTCACCATACTAGAACTCCAGATTTCATTCAGCAGTAGGTTCCCCTTCCTTTCTGGGACAGAAGCCTGCAGCGAGGGGTGGATGGAGAGCAGGTGTTCATTGGGCTCCTGGTACCTCTCCTTCCTCTCTCCAATGGCTGCTGCCCAGAACAATCATACAAACCAGTCTGCCCAGAAAAGTCCTAAACATGATTATTGGAGTACCCCTTTCATTCTAACAGTGCCCCAGTCTGGACAATAAATGCTGTGGTCACCCACTT
Organism: Talpa occidentalis; assembly: GCF_014898055.3. Classification (NCBI taxonomy): domain Eukaryota; kingdom Metazoa; phylum Chordata; class Mammalia; order Eulipotyphla; family Talpidae; genus Talpa; species Talpa occidentalis. The sequence goes on along the minus strand of NW_023601212.1, from coordinate 76,848,255 downwards.
TCACATCCAGCCTGGGGAAGGAAAGGATTATTAGTACCTGAGAGGCAGGCCCAGCTGTGATGCGCTATCAGTTCCCTGCAGAAGGAGGGTGCAGGAGGAGTTAAGTTGTGCTTTGTGGGGCAGGTTAGTGGGTTTTTTCAGAGTTGCTTCTACTAAGGACCCCACCTCCCTCCTCAGAGTAAGATCTGTCCTGCTGGCAGCTTCTAACCTCTTCTCCAACTTCTCAACTTCCTGTTACCACCTCTTAGATTCTCACTGTTAGGATCCCTACCCCTCCACATGGAGTCCTTGAACCCAGGTCCAGATCACATCCTGCCTCTGGCTCCCTCCCATGCCTACAGCACACAGCACGCTCAGCTTTGCCCTACTTCTGGGGAAGGGGCAGTGGGGGAGCCGAACACATCAGGGCAGCTTTGTTACCCTTTCTCTGGGTAGAAATCACAAACTAGTCCTCTTGTTTCCCACTTTTCAGAAACACAGGTCAAACTCTCCCAGAGTGAATTCCCTCTCAGTTGGATGTCTCAGGAGGAAATGCAAAACACCATGGAACTCTTGGTCATTTCTTAAGGTTTCTTGCAATCTGAATTCTCACTCACACCATATCGCTCTGGCAGAGGTCCATGTGCCTTCATATCACAGTGTAAGGGGGCATGGTCCCACCCCCACAAGCCCCCATCACTTCCACATCCCCAGACGGGTACCCACTCATCCTTGTTAAGTCCAGAGCAGCTGCTCCCCACTCACTTCTACCATCTGAACCACAGAACTGTCAACAAGGCAAATTGAGAATTCATGACAAAGAATCAGGCTTCTGGGAGTTTGCAGATTGTGAAATGATTTGATTCCTATCACTCACAGGATCCAGGCAGTGCAAAATTGGCCAGGCGACCAGAATTCTCTGGAACTGTGACTTGATTTCTCTGCAAGATAGCCAGAGATGAGGACGCTCCACTGGGGGAGGGATGAGGGTTCAATAAGGATCTGATGAAGAGCAATGCGGGATTCTAACCAAAGCAACCAAAGCAGCCGCACGTGTGGTGGCCCTGATGTGACATGTCTTTTACCTGCTGCATCATCTAAACAAATCAACAGCAGCAAAAAGCCTTCTCCAAGGCTATATCTGAAGGTACACTAGAGATTGATTTTCCCAGCCTAAACAGTAATCTTCATTAACTGTTAATATTTTTTTAGGACCTGACATTTATCTTGACCAACATTTCCACCTTGAGATAAAGTATATTTACAAAGTCCTTACCTGAGAAAGCTTGAAGGCAATGGAGATAAGGAAATGGACATCTGCACCAGGAAAAGGGTCCTTCCCAAACAGGAGGTTTTGTCGCACAGGGGAGCCTGGTAGAAAGAGGGGCACATTTCTATCAGCAGTGACCCTTGAGCTCACAGCAGTTGGCCTAGAGAAGACCAGCCACTTCTTTGCCTCCGCTTGCTCCTGGCCATGATTGATGCTCACACCAACTAGTCACTTATTCTCAGAACCACATTTGTAAGCTCCTCAAGAACAGTGAATCTTTACTTAGTGTGTGTCTCATTCCATCACACCCTTAAAATGCCTGAGAGGTTAAAGACCATATTTTTTTGCCCATGTACAATGAGAATTAAAGCACAGAAACCTACCTGCAGAGACTTCACAGGATGGTTAGGCCATCCTCAAGGAGCCACCAAACTACAACTAGTAGCTGCAGTAACAAAAACAAACATGCTCAAAATGAAAATAGCGTGCTTCGGTTCATCTCTGATGCGCATGTGGTGCTTTCTCTGTTCCCAGGTCATCCCGTTGCTGTTGCTTTATTGAATTTGTGCTTCTCTCTTAGGTGGGAAGGGAATTTTATTCATCCTTCTTCCCAGGTGGAAGTGAGAGCTATTGGGAGGTTAAATGACTTGCAGCTCAAAGACTTAAACTCAGCTTTTACCAGTTAAATATCCTCGTAGAGATCTCCCACTGCCATATTTGTAATCAAGAAGGGGCACCGCAAAGCAGCCACAGGGTGACTCCTGAATCCAACGCGCAGGCAGTGCCACCTTCCCTTCTCAAGTTGACAAGGATGTGGGCTGCCGATGTGCCAGGCAAGTTTTCTCCAAGTGTGGGACTTTCTGCTGAGTATTGTATGTGCTCAACACATAAGCCATTAAAATGCAGGAAAATAAACCATTGGAGAAAGTGAAAAATGACTGGGAGGATTCTGTTTCCTCAACTTGAAAACGATAGTTTTTGTGAGTAAGCCGTGAAATGCTTTCTGAGATTTGTTTAGGCTCACTTCCATTTCAGGATCAGTTAGAATGAAGTGATGTTTAAGTCTCCACTTAAGTAAACAAATTCACCCCATTTGTTAATATCATCAGGTTACTGTTCTCACCCACCCACCCACCAACCCTCCTGGCAGGGAGACGCCCTTCTTTCTGGAAACATGTCTGGCTGGCTTCCCTATGGAGGGAGTGTATTCTCACAGTCACAGGCGGGACTTTGGCCACAGCTCAGGGCCTCTAATGGGATGCAGAGTGTCGACAGGCTGTTCAGGTCAGCAGCTGTGCAGGCATCTGCAGAGGGCCGCCCACTGAGCACGTGCTTAAAATGATCATCTCAAAATGCTTCACACATGAACTAGATAAACATGTCGAAACATTTGTTATCAAATGGAACTCTGGTTATTTTAGGTCTCAACATTTCCATTACTTGCATCTTAGCTGTAAGTGTCAACTTTTCTGCCCAAACAGCTTCAGATCTAAGATCACCTGGGCATGATCTTGGATATACATTTGTTTCCAAAGATCTGCTGTCATAAGTGATCACAAACAACAGAAATTATTCTCTCACAGTTCTAGAGGTAGAGTGGAAAACAAGGTGCTGGTGGAACCGCACTCCCTGGGAAGGCTCCATAGGAAACACACCCCTCAAGCCTCCCACCTCCCAGGGGCCCAGCAGGCACTCCTGGGCTTGTGACTGCCTCCCTCTCATGTCTGCCTCTGCCTTCACATAGCCCCTCCTCTCCCACCTGCCTAATCTTTCTCTACCACCCCTCTTACAAGGACACGTGATTGGATTTAGTGCCACTTGGGTAATCCAGGGAGAGCTCATCCCAGATCCTCAATTTAATTACATCTGCAAGGGCATGTTTTCCACATCAAGTGCTATTTATAGGACCCAGCTATTAGGATGTGAACATAGTTTTTTTGAGGGGCTACCTCGAAAGCTACTCTAGTGATCATCAATTCAAAAACTCCAATTTAGGGATTAAGTAGATACATAAGGTCAGAAAGTCAAAATAACAGTCAAGATCATGCATCTGGATGGAGCCAGACAAGGAGCCAGGCTCACTTTCTTGACATGGTGACATCACTTACCCAGTGCTCGAGGCATAAACCTGGGGCCATTCATCAGCTCTCACTTTGCTTCATCTCCTAGAGCCAGTCTAGCCCTTTACTCACACACAGAATCCTGTCTCTTCTCACCACTTCTGCCTCCACCAGCCAAGCAACATCCCTGGTTTGATCTACTCACCTCCCTGCCTCTGCGCCAGGTTCCCCATAGTGCACTTTTCACACCCCACTCAGAAAGTACGTGTTCAAGAGAAAATCAATCTCCTGCTTCAATGTTTCAAACCCTCAGTGATTTCTCATCACACTTAGAATAGAATCCAGTCCTGCCCGTGGTGTCTGTGCCCAAATGACCCGCCCTCTACACCCTGACACTTCCACCGTAGCAAACTTGCCTGACTTTCTGTCCTCCAAACAGGCTAAATCATTTCCTCTTTTCTAAATTTGCCTTCTATACATTAGGACCTTCTTCTGCCACTTCTCATCAAGTCCTGCCTTAGATGTTACCTTCTCAGAGAAGCCTTTCAGAACAGTTAACCAGACCCTTCCCATATCTGTCAATCCTATTTTATAGAATGTTTTATTTTCTTGTATGTCTGCATTTCCTTGGCACTATCTTTATGAATGAAATTAGCTTATCTGTGTATTTATCACTCATGGTGTGGGACCATCCCCCTGGAAAGAAAAGATGCAGTAGAGCAGGTATTTTTCTTTCATGGTCCCATGGGTTCCGGGATTTGGAGTGTTCTAGAGCAGAGGTAGAGTGATAGACTTTCGGATTAAACTGTGAGTTTGGATTCTAATTCCATCACGTAATGCCTTGCTATTTAGCTTCTCTCTGTCTCACTTTTCCTACCTGTAAAATGGGCACACAAGTAGTAATGTGCCTCATAGGGATGCTTGAGGGCTGAATGGGTTAAAGTATGTGGAAGGCAGGAGAATAAGGTCTATATGCATCTGCAACTGCTATTACCCTGAAGACTTCCCAGTACATAGAGACATTGAATACATTTTGATTGAATGAATAAATCAATGAATAATTCCTAATCTAGCACTCTTCTCAGAATATTTATATCATAAAAGACAAAAAAATCAGAATTAAATGTGAAGACCTACAAAGGCAACTTCCTTATCTTTTATTGATAGACAGTTCAAGACTATGTGATTGAGAAAGGTAAAAGCAATGAAGAGGGTTTTCGCCTCCAGGCCCAACTTCACCAATGCAGATTTACAGTTGGATGGGAGGCAGCCCTTTGCACTCAGTTCTGATATCATGCTCCATGCTCGAGTCCTAAGAAAAGTGGGTTGGGCAGAGTCAGATGTGTATCTTGCATTCTAGAAACTTGACAGCATTCCCCCAGATAAAACAGCATGTGGCCTAAGGGATTGAGAACCAGGGGCGACAGTTAGCATGGCCTGTTTGCACAGTTAATGGACTCAGAAGATGGGTAATTATGTGCTAAATGTCTGTCTCCCTCACTGTGCAGCAAGTTCTATAAGGGCAGGCACTGCGCTCCTTGAATTCACTTCTGAATACCCAGGGGCTGGCAAATACCTGCTACTGAACAACAACAACATTGAGGTCTACAGTAATAATAATAACTAATATTGATCAAACACTGATCAATGAGTACTTCATAAATGTTACTACTAGAAAATGCTCAATAAATATGTATTAAATGAATAAGCAAATAAATGTCAAGAATGGCGAGGCAGTTCTGAGAGCAGTGAGGACCAGTTCGCAGTCATGGGCCAGTTAGGAGCATGGGTTCCATCCAGAAGGCAAAGGGTGAGGACACAGTAAGGGGATTTTATCAGGAACTGCCATGGATTGGTGTTTATATGGCACTCTGGCTCCCATGTAAAGAGTGGGTTGGGGGAGACTCAGAGGGAGGTCGGGGCACCAACTGAATACCTTACCAGCTTAAGAAGAATGGCTGACAGTAGAACAATGGAAATGGACAAAGAGCTGTCAGAGCTTAGTTTTTAAATGGGCTATGGCAGCCTCCATACACTATAGATCAGACTATGAATAGCTCCCAGTGAATGAAAATAGCTGTCCGTTATTGAGAGCTTGTTCCATGCCATGCACTATTCTTGGTACTTTGCACAAACCAGATAATTTAATCCTCAAAAGAACCGTATCACATTGAGACAATTATTATATCCAGGTCACCTAATCATTACCCATGTTCTAACCAATGAGATATATTCCCATGCTGATCTCTAGTTACAGTTTCTGCCTTTCAGAATGAGTATATGAATCTATGGTACTATAGGAACAAGGTTTAGACAAGAACAGAAATTGGACATGAAGAATGAAAGGAAGTGTACTCAGTGGACATGACCAGCTTCCCAGCTTCATGGCCATGCAACCTGCTGAGAAGCACAGGACTCCCACTCAGAAGAGCCCCCAACTTGGTCACTTGGTCTACTGCTCTGTTGTTGCTGTCGAGATTCTTGGTACTTTTTAGATGAGAGGTCTCCCATTTTCATTTTGCACTGGTCCCTGCACATTATGTAGCCAGCCCTGCCATGTAAATTGCACATAGCAGATTCCAGATGCATATGGAGAAAGGTTTCTGTTTTCACATGGAGTGACTGAATTCCTACTTGACTTGATGTCCCCTTCAGTGCATATATTCATGCAGATGCTGGACAACCACACAGCAGAGATGTAGAAATAATTTACTTTTCAAGTAGAGAGCTAGACTATACCATCTCCCCGGAACCATCCACATTATTCAGAGTAATGATAGCATCTCAGATTACAGCAAATTGCCTCCAGTAACCAATTCTTTGCAGGCGAGAATTTTAACCAGCGGTGTGCACCAGAGTCAGTCAGCTTGACAGTTTTTCAAGATAAGTATAACCAGGCCCCACTCGAAACATGGAGTCCAAATCTGTAAGGGTGTGCCTGGGATATGGATTTTTGGAAATGCTCACTTGGTTATTTTTAAATGCACCCCTGATTAAGGACGACCCCTCAAACAGGTCAAATCTGGCTTCTGTCTAGCTACACCACTCAAAAGGAACACAGCACTTTGTGAGATGTGAAAGCAAAACTGACTGACATAAAAACTAAGTTGTAGTTGGTCAGTTTCGATCTTTTGTCCCTCCATGACTTTGCAAACATGCTTATTCAGTCCTACCTCTAATACCCCAAACCCAAACCACTCAACAGAACATAAAATGATCCAGAAACCTAAAAGGAAGACAGGCTCAATTATGAGTGCATTTGATCAATACCCAAAAAAAAATCAGATGAACTCTGTGTTATTATCCTATATGTCTTTCCCTCTTTCCATTTCCTTCATTATAATAACATTCTCTTGCAGTGACAGAATCATATTGTACAAAGGAACAAAATCCTATAGGGTCTCCAGAGACATCCTATAACTACAGAGAACAGAATAAAGCACCTGGAGTTCAAGATTGGCCAGCTCATGTACCCCAAACCACTATCATCTCAGCAAACTCGTGTCTTCCCACTACCCCACATCAGCAGCAAACATGTTCTAAAGGTCTGTTCCCTTCCAGAAAACAAACAAACAATGTTTTAAAGCTAGGGACCACCTGCTGTGAGTTGTCTGTGATTTGAAACTGTCCAGTCCCAATTACATGAATCATCTCTAGATTTAGAAGTCAGCTCCTCATATTCATTGCCTATTCTGAATTTTAAACAATGTTTTCTAGTTTTCTTGTGGGAATCATTGCCAGGAACCTCTTAACTCAGTGTTTCAAAATCCTTGAGTGATGAGCTTGGAACTGTTGTCTCCACTTGGCAAACAAACTGAGGTTCTGTCTGCGTGCAGCAAAGCAATGCATGGTTTAGTCAATTTTGTGCACAAGTCAGAAGTCCCCTGGACCATATGGAACAGTGGCCATCAACTTGGAGGATATTATGAACTGGACCACCATGTGCCCCAGGAATATATATGTCACTGCCCTGATTCCCCAATGTGACAGTATCAAGAGATGGCCCCTTTGGATGCCTGTTAGGGTTAGATGAAGTCATAGGGTGGGGACTCATGATGGAATGAAAACCCTTACAAAAAGAGACATTGAGAATTGGCTGTTTTCTCCCTCCACTGGTGTGGAGTGAGAAGTCAGACAGTGAAAAGCCAGGAGGAGAGGCCTCACCAGTGTCCCAGTCTTGGAGTCTGGCCCCCACAACTCTGAAAAACAAATGTCTGCTGTTGAGCCATCCAGTCAGTGGTATTACGTTAGGCAGCAGAGCAGACTAAGAAGGGGGCTAAAGGGGTTTAGAGCAACCCTTTCCAGCTTCCTTAACTAGGATGCCATGCTTCTTATTTCTGCTCATATCTCTGATTTCCTTTCAGTCTGACCATTGGTGAGGATGCCCCATCCTTGCATGCAAGGACCCTTTGCTTTTCCATTTTCTAACTTGTGCACACACACACATGCATGATCATGTACATGTGTATATACACAAACACATACATAGATGTTTGCACACACATGCATGTGCATGAAACACACATATGCACAGTCCCTCCTGTTTTTGAGAGAGCTATGAATTGTCTTGACTTCACTTATTATATATCTGTATTCTTGACCAAGACAAACCTCCAGAGATATCTCTCCATTCTTCTTCAAACAACCCCCCTGTACTTCTAAAATCCCAGCCCCCATGACCAAGCAGGCAGCCACTAGGAGCCATTTGACTTTTCAAGCCAGTCCTTGCCCATATTCATCACTGAAGCAATCAGCCCAACTTTTATTGCAGTCCTGGTCCCTGATGCTTGTCTTTCAGTCATTAACCTTAACAATGTCAACAGTGTTCACAACTCCTGGCCTGAATAACACACAAAGCAGGCTGCCCTGGACACCAGAGCAGTCAGGTTGTAAGTTGGCCTAGGTACCCATGGGCTGAGGTGGATTGCCCCTTCTAGCAGAGAGGGCTTGAGAAAAACCAGAAAAACAAAAGAGATTGACACTTAAGCAGCTTTTGTACCAAGCTGATGCCAATATAGACAGATGGTTAGTAAAAACTTTCCTAAATAATGGGGTTATTTGGGTCCATATGTCTTTAAAAAATAACAAAGACAGATCAAACAGCAAAATGAAGGAATAATGAATATCGAAAGTTGGCCATCATCATAGAAAACTGAAGGACAAGTAGAGAAGTCCCTTAATGAGGGGACTTGACAATTCCTGGGCCAGGACTCGTCATAATGATTGCTAACCCTCAAAGAACACATGTGACTTTGAGTGCTCTGATTTTACAGACAAAGAAACTGAGGTCAGAGAAGTTAAACACCTTGCTCGAGATTGCTGTCGATGAATGCCCAAACTGAGTTTTTGAACCTACAACTATCGAGGTCAACAGAATAACATTCCTCTAAGATGTCCACATTCAAGTCCATGATACCTGAGAATATGTTCCCACAGCAAAGGGGAGTTACAGAAGCAGATGGAAGAAAAGATTGCTAATCGGCTAATTAGGAGGGAGATTATCCTGAATTATTGCAGTAGGATGTTTAAATGTGGAGTGGGAGGCAAAAGAGCCAGTGTTAAAGTGATGTCATGTGAGAAAGCCTCAGTGGGCCATTTTGTCTCTGAAGATGGGGAAGGGGCCATGAGCCAAGGAATATGGGCAGCCACTAGAATCTGGAAAAGTTAAGAAAGATTCTCCCCTAGAGTCTCCAGAAGGAACGCAACACTGACAGCAATTTGGTTTAGCCCAGTGAGACCCATTTCAGACTTCTGACGCCCAGAATGGTAAAACAAATTCATGTTGCTTTAAGCTACTAAGTCTGTGATATTTGTTACAGAGGCCACAGGAGACTAATATAACCAAGCACAAAGTTGGCGTCTGTTCATTTTGACTATGGTTGCTTTTCTATGATTGTCTAGCAAATTATTTCAAACTTGGGAGCCTAAAAATGGCACAAATTTATTAGTGCCCTTTGTTTCTATGTAGGAAGTCTAGGCACAGCATAGTTGAGGGCTCTGCTCAAGATCTTATGAGGCCAAAATCAGTATGTCAACTGGGCCATGTTCCTTTCTGAAGACTTGCAGGAAAATCTAATTCCCAGCTCATTCAGGTTGTTGGTCAAATTCAGCTCTGGCAGTTGTAGGACTGAGATTCTCCTTCCCTCACCAACTATCATCTGAGGGCCATTCTTAGCTCCTCATACACTACCTGTATCCATGCCATCAGAGGAGCTGCTTTGTATAAGTCCCTCTAATTTCAGAAAGGACTCAGAAACTTTAAAGAACTGATTAGGTCAGGCCCACCCAGCAGGCTCCCTCCTGATTCACTAAAAGTCAACTGATTAAGTGTCTGAATTACAACTGCAAGATCCCTTTTGTTCTAGAAAGTAACATCAAGTGATATCTTCTCACACTTAGGTCCCACTCACATGCAAGAGGAGGGAATTATACACCAGAGGGTAAGAATCTGGGGACTGGCCTTAGAATTCTGCCTTAGAATTCTTCAAGCACATTAATATGTATTAACTGATTTGACTATACTTTACTCCACTTCACCCTCACCATGTGAGGGCTATTGACTTTCTAGGTAAATGACAAAAAAAAAAAAAAAAAAAATCTGAAAAAAAAAAAAAATACCTGAATTTAATATGGACTTCCATGCCTACCAACCCGCTCCCCCATCTGAATCTCTCTCAACATTTTCTATCACGGTTCATATCATTATGCAAACACCCAACCAGAAACCTAGTCATGTTAAGAGCTAATCCTTACTGAGTACCAGGTACTGGCCTGAAGCATATTTCCCTATAAATCTGTGAGGTGGATATAAGTATGATTCAAATTTAAAGGTGAGCAAAACACAGCACAGAGGGTTAAGCAATGCTGTTGCTTTTAATTAGGGGGCAGAACCAGGATTCAAAGGCAGTTGTGTGGCTCCAGAGCCAGATTCTTAACTTCCAATCACAAGGAATAAGCACCACAGGATTGCATACTTGCAGATCAGCTATTGCCTTCACTGCTGAGGCAATTTCTCCAATGTGGCTTTTTTCCCTCCTTACAGAAACCAACAAGTTCACAGTGTATTCTAACAAGCCCTAGGAATTGTGGTAGGTGGGGATGGGGGAACGATATGACATACTCAGCCATTTCTCTAAATGCAATGATTCGAGATTCCTCCACTCCCTACCTTCCACCCCCAGAGTTTCCAAACAGGAAACTCCTAGCAAAACCCAGCTGTGTGTCACCCCCCTATAATCCCTACTATGAGAGTAAAGAGGAGCACAGAAGAGGGAGCAGGAATTTTGCCAGCGAAAAATGTTTGTGCCTCACCCACACATAGAAGGTGGAGACCACATCAGAGAATAGCATGAACAAGTGCTTTCTCTGGAAACTATGGGATCATTGTCTTTCTTAGGACCCCAGTGTGCTTAACACATGTAGGATATATTTAGAAATGAATCTTGCCTGTGCATGGACAACCCCAATGCTGACAAGCTGCTGCTCTGTTCACTTCCCACTGGCTTTCATCTGGATTGAAAGTTCCTGGGGGCAAGTGCTGAATTCTGCTTTTCTATTTAACTTCTGCAGCACCAGACTTAACAGGGTCTCAGTAAGGATTTGGTGGTGGTGGGTTAATATTTTTCCAAGAACGGGCCTCCCAGAGGGTTGAGCATGCTATGAAGCTGTCCGCAGCCTCTGCAGAGCGGGTTCAATTCCCAGCCAGCCAGGGAGATTCCCACAGACCTCTCCTGTCTCGCCCGCTGCTCCACTCAGCAGTGCTTTTGGCCTGTCTATTTGTTCTTCTTCCCACTCTATGTCTGGCGAATCCTCTCACCCTCCTGCACCTCTGGCCTGTACCCCAGCTATTGCATAAAATGTTTTTTTAAAAATTAAAAAAAATTTTTTTCCGAGAGCAACAGACCCCATTTTTGGCTCCATTTTGACCCCTATAATAACATCTGTCTAGATAGAAACATCTATTTGTTCTGCAAAGGCCTAGAGCCTTGGAGCCTAAATCTCTCCTCCCCTGCTAGCTATTCGTAGGCAGTGGCTATGATGGCATCTTAGTCTTGTGAGAAACATAAAAGTGTAATGTGCTTTTGTTGCTGCATCTGTTAATTACTTTATTCTACCTCACCGGATCTTCTGTGGGGGGCAATGACCAAAAGGAGACCATGGGGGCTTTTCTAGCAAGTGTTTTCAAACTAGTCGTGTACTTATCCCCATTGTTTCCAAGAAAACCCAGCTTGGGAGATTGCCACAGAGATGTTCACAATTTGTAAAATTTCTTAAGCAATTCAAAGTCATTCTTAGCAAATCCCCTCCTCATCCTATATATGCACATGACCACATGCTGCCAGGTAGATTATTCTAGAATCATGCTAGTGATCATTGTTAACAAACAAGAGAGGTGACACTTCATTCCTGCAAAAGTCAAAATGGAAATTAAATTTGGGAATCTGAGTTGTATCAATCTACACAAAACAATCTGAAGGAAAGAGTTGAATTTTCTTGGTCTTAAATTACTTTTGGAAATGGGCTTAGTTGGTAGCTGGCATTCTGAATTCATTCAATTGCTATTTTTAAAATAGTTTCTTTGTCCCTTCAACTGAACTGAATTTTTTTTTAAGAAAGCTTATTTTTTTTCAGGAGCTCTTAGATTTTCAGAGTTCCATTAATATACCATGTAACTTTCCCAATTCTGAGTCCCAGAGATTTAACATTTCTTAAATTCTTGGATGTAACTAGCGAACCAAGTTGAATATGGTGTCCTTCTATAATTTCCTCATGGCTCATTGCCGCCTGATATCCTTTCTTTTCTCCTTTCTTCCAAGAACCCACGTTCTCATTACATGATCCAGAAAATAAATGTGATATCCTGAGCTCTACTTGTTGTACTGGAACATGAGGGAAAGTATCACATATTAGAGGTGGCTGAAAAAAACTTGGAGCAGCTTCCAATCTAACCATGGATACCATATCCAGACTACCCTGACTTTAGAGGGAAAGAATATTCTTCTTTTCTCATGTCACTTGAATGTTGTCTGTTATACTCAGCCACTCTAAATCTCACAAATATAAATAATTTCAAATACGCCTTTCACTTTGGATATTCTAGAATCCCATTTTTCTGTCCCTCACTTTGTCCTTGGCTATCATCAATCATTATGGAGAAGCAAGGCCCAGAGAGGTTAAATGTCCTGGCCCAAATGCCACAATAGCAGAACCTAGGTCATCACTGATGAATTGGCCTTGTCTTTACCAATGCCTCTTGCACTAAGCAGCTTCAACATGTCAACCCACAAGCACATTACCACTCATCCTGACACTTTTGCGTTTGGTTTCTTAGAACAGCCTGACTTTTTAAAAGCTGAATTATCACAGCACCGCATCAAGTAGAGTAACACTCAACAGTATTCCCATCCATCATTCCTTTTCCTTTAAACTGGTGTGCATTGATCACCCAGTCTAGAGAATTGTGACAATCAATAACTTTTTTTCAGAGAAATAGTGTGAGACTAAAGAAATTAGCTTATTTTGAGGTAGAAAGAAACAAGATGTCAATCAAATCCTTTAAACCTAACCTCAAGTAAATGCAGATGCCAATATGTGGAAAATTTAAGTCACAACTGCCGAAGTAACCCTTAGGGGAGAAGAATAGAGCTGATGTACTGGTTAGGTGTGGACAGGGCATGACACAAAGAATTCCCCTCACAGTGAGAACTCATATCTTCTGGGACACCAGAGAGGATATCTACTCCACCCATCGACTCTACCTCACCACTATGACACTTCCTATCATAGTCTGTATTCTGATGGCCATTGCTGATTAACCAATTAACAAATTTAACAGCTTAAAACACCATTTTATTTTGCTCACAATTTTGTGAATCAGGAACTAAAGAAAGGGTCAACCAGAAAGTTTTCCCTTGAGCTCTCTCACATGGCTGCAGTCAGGTGCTGACTAGAGCTCAGTCCTAGGAAGGCTCAGTTGGGCTGGGCATTCAATATGGTGCACATACGTGATTGACAGTTGATGACAACTGCCACCTGGGGTCACCGTGGGGCTGTTGTCCTAGACATGTGCAGATGGCTTGTTCAGCTTGATGGGCTCAGTGAAGTCAGAATTTCTACATGACAGATGGCTTTCCCCAGAGAACCAGGTGGAAACTTCATGGCCTTTGTGAGCCAGCCTTAGACTTGAAGTCATTATTTCTACTGTACTCTCCTTGTTCAAGTAATACCCTGGGCAACCCATCCAAACTCAAGGTGAAGGGGCTTTGACCCTATTTCTTGACAGAAGAGTGTCTAAAAATGTGTTGTTTTTTTTTCAGATGTCCCTTTGCACATCAGAGATGGGGACAGTATGAGTAGATTACAGAAAGCATTGGAAAGTGTCCACTTAACTGAATGCTTTTTTTATCTCACTATGTCTTTGCCTTTCCAAGTGGTCTTTGCCTTACATCCTCAACCTCAGTGTGTTCTATGCTGCAGCTTCCAGTACACCTGATGCCAACAGTCTTCACTTTGGTGACCTTTCATGATTTTCCCCTCTCTTACTACTCACATCACTTATCTTCTCTGGGTCATACAGTCTCTGTCCTGTCACCAATCTCCAGGCATGACGACTCTCTCCTTTAGAGAGGCCATCATTTCAAAGCCTGCCTCCAAAGCATCTTCAAAGGAGAGAGTAAAACAGATCCTGAATGCAAAGGCAGAAAGAGTATCAGAAAGGTCTTTGTCAATCTGTAAGAATCAATAATGTTCTGCCAGGCAGGAGACCTGTCGGAGCCAGGGAAACAATGAAATTCCATCCTTGCTGAAATACCAACATCCAGAGGGACAGACAACATGCAGGCAGAAGATAAGGCATCCTGTTGTCCCAGGAGGCTAGAAGTTACAGTCTCCCCTCGAATGACACCACTTCTAGGATTAGGCCTCTGCTCTTAGTCCTCCTCTTGATCAGCTTTCTGCCTGTGTTTCCACACTCATCTCCCGCCTCCATCAAGCTAAACCACACTGAAGTAGAGTTCCTTGCTAAGTCAAAGCTGTATGCATGAAGGGACCATGTTCCCAGGAAGCGCAAAATCCTCCTGGGCAAAACACAACACAGAAACCCCCCCAGCCAGTACACCCCCTAATCCACTGGGACTACATCCCAAGACCCAAATTTACAAGATATTGTTTGAATGCATTAAGGCTCTGAAGGCATGAAACAGTTTAACCTTACTCAGGCCCTATGAGATAGGTAGTTATCATTCCTACTTTACAGGGTGAAAGAAGGTACAATGGGATTAACAACTTGCCCCCAGTCACATCTCTGGTGGCAGAATCAGGGAGGTAGATCAACAGGTAGGTTCAGATAGGTTGATACCAAGGCCATGTTCTTATCCTTCATACTCAACTGCCCCTCTTTACAGAGTGGCCTGGGAGAGCAGTACTGGGGTGAATGTGGTTGGAAAGGTACATTGGGATTAAACTGTGTAGTGCTCTATGTCAAATACAGCTGGAACTCTCATACCTCATGCTTTCAACAGATCTAAATTGAATACCCCCTAAGTGCTGTAAACCTGAGGTCTTGGCATAAACCATAAATATATTGTCCCCATTCCCATGGCGTTTACAGTCTCACCCTACTACCTACTCACCAAAAGATGACATGGAACAAGGTAAAAAAGCATTTTGCTCCAGGTGTAGTTTCTACAGAACAAAAGGAGGAAAGTGGTAGTTCTTCAGGGATCATCCTTAAAATGTCCTTAAATGCTTAAGTTAATGAAGTGGTGTGGGGCGCAACCTCCCACCTTCCAAAAATGACTATAGACCTGAGGCAGATCACTGTGGATTCCTTAGGTGGGGACTATTTGCAGTAACAATTTTTTTCATGGTTTAGTTAAAGAGAAAACTATTTTGACAGATGTTCCTGGCTGGTCAATGGTTTTCCTCCATGCAGTATTCAGAGACTCAAGTTTCTACTACACTGTGGCTCTGTCAGTTCTTAAGTTCTAGTCATCATTTATATGCAGCTGGCAGAAAAGAAGAGACCATTCAAGAAGGCACATCTGCCATTAAGTGGTATCAGCTGCCTGTGTGCTCTTTCTGATGGCAACTCAAACTCATCATATGACGACACCGGACACCCAGGCTGGATCATCTAGCCCTCTCTTAGAAGTCACTTCCCAGCAAAAACTCCAAAACTATATCTCCATGTTATATTTAAATAGAATCAAATCCTGGAACACCAATTCAAGGCAATCTTGAATATGAGTAAGAGGCCACAGGAAGATGTGCAGTATTGAACCACAGTGACTGGAGAGAGATTGATGGGATAGTTTATCACCTTAGTGCTCCATCATCTTTATGTGACTGTCCCTTCATGTCTCCATTGATGAGGCCATCTTCTTCCCAGGATGCCTTCTTGACATACTTCCCCAATACCAGTGGCAAAGATAGACCTAAATTTTGAATTTCTGGAAAAGCCATTTCCCTATCCACAAACGCTACTTCGCTATCTCTTTTCAGACTTGCCCTGTCTAGAGCACCTAAGTTCTAGCTGAAGGCTTAGAGAGCAAAGCCTAGGTAGGAGTCAAGAGGGAGGGAAAGTGGGAATACACAGAGAGGCCTTATTTTAATATGACAAGACCCCAACAGCACTGAAGCTGACTGTTAGCCCCAGCAAAGCTTTTTGTGGGAAATTTAATGGGGTCTTCAAAATGTGTTAATCAATTCCAGGGGCAGAGGGACTCTTCAATATCACCTATTCAGATGCCTTTATCTAATACATGAGAAAACCAAGACTCAGGAGTTAAGTGGCTTCCTAAGATCTCATAGTGTTTGAGTGGAAAGTCACTGGCATGGGGAGAAACACTTTTTAAATATTAGTTTCCATCTTCCCTAGGTCTCCCCAGCCTTCTCTATGGCCTAGCTCCTGCTTATCCAGTTTGGCAGCTATGACCAATTCTGTGACACCGAACTGTCATTCTGCTACATTCTGTAGCATCTGTCAACAGAATATAAAGACTTAGCTCAACTAACACATCACCTTCCTGTCAGTTTCCCTGGCAAGGGGGTACATAGTGGATCCTGGCCCCGCTAGCTCTATCCCACTCCAGGATATTTGCAAGGGTTGAATGCAGACAAATAATCAGTTGGGTTGAATCTCCTTTTACTAACTCTCCAAACCGTTAGGTTTGTACACACGTAGTGTCTTTAAACTTGCAGCTGATTTGGGTCGTCGCCCAAAGGACACTCATTTTCCAGGTAAACCAAAAATTGGAGAACCACTTACCGAGCCCCCCATGAATTAACAAGTCACCCAGTGGAACCTCCACCACAGTTTCATTACAACTGCATCTGCAAAGCTTAGAGAGAGACTGGTGGGGAGGAAAACCCGCAGCTGTTTTTCAAGAAATTAATTTCTATCCCTGCAGTGATCAGTCCTGGTTAAGTGAGAGAATCAAATTATCTAAGTTACTTCTGCTGGGAAGGTCGGCTGCTCTGAATCCTGATGAAAAATAACACAATGGTGCTATTTAATTTAAAACCTCCGTCTGCTTCACTTATAATTCATAATGATTATGCCTCGTGTTTATGTAGTATCCAAGGATCGCAAAGAACTTTGATAGCATAAATGATTCATCCTGGGGACCCTACAGAGAGGCGATGCTGGCCTCTCTTTCTCCACAGGGAGAGTGAAAAGGGAGCACTGAGTCCAATAACCTGGATTCCCAACTGACTTTTCAGCACAAATCAACACTCCCACTCTAGTTATTTAGGACTTGGCATCAATCCTGGCCAGACTAATGTATTACACAAATGGACATCATGATATCAGGAGCATAAAAGAGATAAGGAGTTATGGCTTGCAAATGTAAATCAATAAAGACCATGGGCTTTCAGCCATTTCTTTCTGAGAAAAATGCTTCTAGTGCTTCCGGCAGCCTGGCCAGCATATGGTAGCCTTCTACAAGAAAGCCTTAAATGTTGATCTAATAGTTCCGAACAGTAGAGAGACAGAATGAACTGTGTAAAAATGACAATAAACACGTGTCCTGCACTTTACAGTTTACAAAGCACTTCTGCATCTATTGCCTCATTTACATATTCCTCTCTTGCAATACCTTATGTGCTTTGCACTTCTGGTTAAAACTGGAGCTACCATTCACACTGCCTCCAGGCAAAATGCATTGCCCAGCAGGGCTCCCGCCTTAAGCTTACATCCAGGGCAGCAGGGACTCTGCAAAGAAGGGTAGCTTCACTCAGTTCAAGTCATGACAGCCCACACCCTCTGTCATCCAGGCCCTTCTGTCAAAGACCAGCTATTCTCCATGTTCTGAACCAAGGGATATATTAACAGCTGTGTTCATGCTTTGTGAAATACCTACTAGGCGCCAGGCAATTTATCAAGGCTCCTTACCCCAGACTGACCAAATGTAATACTGCTGCAGAAATAAATTCTAGCCTTTTACCCAGGCCGGGGAAGAACAATCTGTACTTCAGGAATGGTGAAGTCAGGAAAGCTTTATTACTCATGCATGAGGTCCCAGACCTGGGTAGTCCCATAAGGTGGGAGCACCAACCAGTCTAGGGACAGAGGGTTTCTTTGATACATAGCCATCTTACATTGGTAACATTGGTCAGTAAGCACAAAAGTTTGTGAGAAAAGACAGGTATTCAAGAATGCCCTGGGAGATCAATCAGCCTGGCAGCTATCTGGCCTTGTTAAAATGTAACCTCCTTTAGGTAATCTCATCTCCATAGGCTTTAGAGAGGTAAAACTTGTTATTTACATTTACTTTGCATTATTTACTGCACCAGACCTGTGACTCTTTTAGCAGGAAACAGGAAAGATTTCATTTGATTAGCAGTTCCTTTTCAATACAAAGGGAATCTGAGGTTCAACTTGCCCAAGTTCAGAGTTCAGTAAAGGGTTGAGTCATTCAGAGTTTCCTCAATCCTTCCCCTATATATTTACTCCAGGAAAACTTAAGAATACATATGGGAGAGAAAAGTAACTAGTAGATACCAGTACCAACAGCCATACTCCTGCTTGAGTGCTCCTGGAAGCTCTTTTCTTCCCTCCTGGGGGCAATGCCTTTGTTGAGGAATCTGTGATAGACTTCTCAACTGCTCTATGGCTGCATTAACAGGAATATGATAACCAGAATAGGGGAGAAGCAGTTACTCCAGGGGTCCCATTCCTCTGAACACACTTAAAATATCATACCCAACAAGGATAGTGACCTTCTGGAACACATCCATAGGGAAGGGAGTAACCTAGCCAAATTTGAACTATTTGATGCAAGGGGCAAAAACCAAAATAAGCTGTAAGAAGAAGTTAGGCAGGTCTGGGCCTCCCTGGTGATGCAGGGGTTAAAGTCTTGTTATAGAGCAACCCCGATATTAAACGGGTTCCTGGCTGTGGGTCCTCACCCGCGCGCTTTAAAGGGACTTATGAATACTCTACTACAGACAAAGGGTTAATAAAAGGTTTATTTACAAGAGAAAAAGAAATAAGGAAAATGTACAACTCAGGGAGAAAATAGGGAAATAAAGTCTTTAATGCGTCCTACCCGATCCGACGACCTGGAAACCCAAAGTCACTCTCAGAGCTAGACGGACGCCGCGAGCTGGCCGAGGGCCCCAAAATGGAGAGAGCCCCAAAGCCCACATGTCTGCCTTTTGTATCCACCTGGCTGCTTAACCCCACCCTCCGGTCCCAGCCACCTTCCCTTGGGTGGTGATGGGATGTAGAGTTCCCAGTGTCTTTGGCTTTGGCGTGGGGTGGGGGTGGAGTCCACAAAGCCTGTATGGAATTTGCTTTGGGGCAGCCTTTTCCCCCTAACACTGGGGTGGGGGTGGAGTCCACAAAGCCTGTATGGAATTAGCTTTGGGACAGCCTTTTTCCCCTAACAGTCTCAGTGCTGTCAAGCTATCCCGGCCACAGCTGCCTGAGCTCGAACCCTAGTTAGGGAGCTAACCCACATGGTGCAGCAGACCTCTCCTATCTAGCCCACTGCTCCCCTCAGCAGTGTATTTCAGTAGATCTGCCTGTTCTGCTCCCTACTCTCTCTGGTGAATCCTCTCACCCCTGCACCTCTGGCCTATACCCCAGTTCTTATGTGCATAAATAAATAAAAATAAATCTTTTAAAAAATAAAGAAATTAGGGAGGCTTGTGCTATCTGTCTTCAACTCTTTGATGGGCTTCCTTAGGGAAAGAAAACAGCAGAAGAATAAACAAAGTTGGAAAATACAGTCAAGCTGGTTCAAATTCCTGCAGGTAATACGACATCTTGGTATGGGATAACATTAGTCCCTACACCTAGCATCGCTGCTATGACAAAATGAGATAATGTAATCAGCCTGGTGTCTGAAACACTGTAATCTCTTGGTCATTACAAGGTGGGATTTTTTTTTTTAAAGATTTATTTATTTATTTATACAAGAACCAGGGTACAGGCCAGATGTGCGGGAGGGTGAGATGATTCACGAGAGACAGAGAGGGGAACAAAACAGGAAGACTGATGAAATATACTGCTGAGGGGAGAAGCAGGCGAGACAGGAGAGGCCTGCTGCACCATGTGGGACCCTCGCTGGCCAGCCTGGATGGAACCGGCGCTGCAGAGGATGTGGACAGCTTCACAGTGCTGCGCTCAACCGCCTGCGCCACCAGGGGAGGCCCACAAGAAGGACTTCTTAACCTTCAAGAGGGGGAAATGTGCAATGGTGAAAAATTAGATTCTTCCCAGGACTAATTTTAGTCCCAATATTTTGAAAAGCAAAATCAAAAACAGCTAGCCTCACTGTGGGATAACATAAATGATTCCTTTTCTGCCTACTCATCTACTGGGTTGAGGAAATAGCCAGTCTATTCAGTCAAGTCTGGAAGGACTGTCTCTCCTGTTTATTCTCCCTATGGCAGGACAGGCCATATTACTACCAAAAATTTCTGAGTCATCAGCCCTTTAAATAATTGCACATTGCCTCGTATGAAAAATCATGTGTTCTGAAAATCTCTGCATATTAAGTTACAGCTAAAAGCTTTCAGCTCTACCCTTTGACTTAAAGAGGATGTTTGGGGTGGGAGGAGTCCATTTGGTGATGGACCTTCCAAATTGCAGGACCCAATGGCCAGTTCAGATTTCCAAGGCACACTGACCAGAATCCAGCCAGCTTTCTTGATCTTAATTTCTGTGTCACTGCTGTACCTTTATCCCACACACCCCCACATGAAAATACAGCAACAGAAAAAAAGCAGCCAAGAAATGCTTCACGCCTATTAAAACTGTTCCCATTGTCTGCAACATATCATTGTAGGAAAGATAATGTGATTGTCACGGGCAGGGAGAGGGGCACCCCAGGACCCCCAAACATGCCTGCTCTAAATTGGTTCTGCCATCCACCGCATCAACACAAAACATGAGACTTTAATGGGAAGGAACAATTAGGAAACAATACAGGAAAGGCAAAGAGTCTAGTTTCTAAATCAAGCACCCAAAGTTACCCGTCCCCTCGTGGGTAAAACTCCATCCAAATGAGATTGGCCCAGAGCAAGGCCCCAAAGCCTGCCACAAGTCTAAAGCATCTTCCAGTGGGGACTCACAGAAAAGAATCAGAAACAACCAGACAAGTCCAGAGGGAAAAGAGCAAAATGAAAATCAAGACAAACCCACCATTGTCACGTCCCCCACGGGTTTCTCACCCACATCTGTGTCACCCAGTCCACGACCTAAAGGCAAGCGCAGTTACTTCATGTGTCTCTGCTTCACATGCCTCCTCCAGGTCTCCTTCTGGCTCTCCATCCTCCTTCCTTCCTTCCTCAGTCTCCTCTGCAGCCTCTACTGTCCCTGCTCAGCTCCACCCTCCCTTGGGTGGGGCAGGAAACCTGGACCTCCCCCTTTCCTGGGGACCACCCCATTACCTGATGACTGTGTGGGCTGACAGTGCTCCATGCCTTTTGTGTGTGGGAAGGACCCAGGGAACTCCCCAAATCACAGCCCAAGAAGGGGAGTGTGGCCCTGACGAGAGAAGGCCTTCCACCCCATAACAGGAGTGGCTGATGCAGGACAATTGGGACGAGAATTGAAGGAGAGATGTGGCTAACGGTGGACTGAGAAAAAGACATACAAGCCCACATACTCCCTCCAGCCACAACAAACCTTTGGCTGTTCCCAAAACATGTTGGCCCTTCTGCTTCTTCTGCATTGAATGCCTTGTCCTTATCCAAACTGTGTCTATTCAAAAAGCTGCTGCTCTTCAAGTTCATAGATTTTCTCTGTCATGTGACTTTCCTGGATCTCTGGGCAAAAATAATCACTTCCTCATCTATGACTCCATGACATTTTATCCATATTTTATCTGATGGCGCTGAGAATATTGTCTTAATGATAATTATCTAAGTGACTATATCTCACATCAACCTTTGTCTCCTGATGCCAAAAGCACACTTTAGCCATCTCTGGATAGGAAATTTTAAGTCTTAATCTTTGTATGATAACCTGACCTCTTTCATTTGTCCCTTCCTTCCACCCACACTAGAATGCAAGCCACATATGAGGCAACCTGTGTCTCGTTATCTGCTTATGGCATTTATTTTATGAATGAACTGGCTGGCTGGCTGGCTGGCTGGGTGGATGGATGGATGGATAGATGGATGGATGGATGGATGGATGGATGGATGGATGGATGGATGGATGGACGGATGGATATGAAGGAGGCAATATAAGAATGGGACCAGCAAACATGAAAGGAAAACCACTGACACACAGGATGACAAGTGAAATAACCAGAAAGTCTTATGAAGGAATTGTCTGAGGCAAGTCTTTAAAGAAAAGTAGAATTTCAGTAGCTAGAGAAAGAGAAGAAGAGCCTTTCCGGAAGGAGACATAGTTCAGGAAAGGTGCAATGGGTGGAAAGTGTAGAGCAACGAGGATTCCTCAGTAGCATTAGTATGTGATACGTGAGAGGTCATAGTGTTACAGGGCAGGGAGAGAGGCACCCCAGACTCCGCAAACCTGCCTACTCTAAATGGGTTCTGCCATCCGCCACATCAACACAAACATGTAAGACTTTAATGGAAGGAACTTAATACAATTAGGAAACACACTGGAAGGCAAAGAATATAGTTTCTAAATCAAGCACCCAAAGTTACCCGTCCTCTCGTGGGTAAAAGTCCACCCACAGGATTGGTCCAGAGCAAGGCCCCAAAGCCTGCCACAGGTCTAAAGCACCTTCCAGTGGGGACCCACAGAAAAGGATCAGAAACAACCAGACAAGTCCAGGAGGAAAAGAGCGAAATCAAAATCAAGACAAAACCCGCCATGGTCACCTCCCCACGGGTCTCACCCACATCTGTGTCATCCAATTCACAACCAAAATGCAAGCGCAGTTTTTCATGTGTCTCTCGGCTCCATGTGGCCCCTCCAGGTCTCCTGGCTCTCCATCCTGCTTCCTTCCTTCCTCCGTCTTCTCTGTAGCTTCTTCTCTCCTGCTCAGCTCCACCCTCCCTTGGGTGGGGCAGGAATCCTGGAACCTTGCCTTTCCGGGGATCCTGTTACACTAGGATAAACAGGGAACTGCAGGCAGCAGTGCTTGTCCTCACTGTCCTATTAAGGAAATTGGAATATATCACACGTAAGCCAATAGGAGAGGTTTAAGGGCTTTCTCTCTTTGTATTGTTTTTGCAGAGGCACATGTGTCAAGCATTGTGTCTGAGAACACTTCCCATAACACACACGTTAGCAGGAATATAACTCCAGTTAATTCATTATCAGCCATTGGTGCTAGTGATTTTCCAAACCTGCTAATCCACAGGGCAGGAGATGGGAAAAAAAAAAACACTAGACACTCTGCAGACTGAGGTGAGAAATAAGATCTGGATCATGTCTCTGGGGGAGGATAATGATTAAAAAGAAGGGAAGAGAAAATAGCCAGTCTATTCAGTCAAGTCTGAAGGACTGTCTCTCCTGTTTATTCTCCTTGATGGCTACTTGCCAGCTTTTGAAGTCATCAGCCCTTTAAAAAATCATTGCATGACTCAATCATGGGTCATGCCATCTGGATTGCATATTAGTTACAGCTAAAAGCTTTCAGCTCTACCCTTTGACTAAAGAGGATGTTTTGGGAGGAGTCCATTTGGAATGTGACCTTCCAATTGCAGACCAATGGCCAGTTCACTTCCCAGGCACACTGACCAGAATCCAGCCAGCTTTCTTGATCTTAATTTCTGTGTCACTGCTGTACCTTTATCCACACACCCCACATGAAAATACAGTGGAGAAAAAGCAGCCAAGGAGATTCCTTTCAAGAATGCAACATATCATTGTAGGAAAGATAATGTGATTGTCACGGGCAGGGAGAGGGGCACCCCAGGACCCCCAAACATGCCTGCTCTAAATGGGTTCTGCCATCCACCGCATCAACACAAAACATGAGACTTTAATGGGAAGGAACAATTAGGAAACAATACAGGAAAGGCAAAGAGTCTAGTTTCTAAATCAAGCACCCAAAGTTACCCGTCCCCTCGTGGGTAAAACTCCATCCAAATGAGATGGCCCAGAGCAAGGCCCCAAAGCCTGCCACAAGTCTAAAGCATCTTCCAGTGGGGACTCACAGAAAAGAATCAGAAACAACCAAACAAGTCCAGAGGAAAAGCAAAATGAAAATCAAGACAAAACCACCATTGTCACGTCCCCCACGGGTTCTCACCCACATCTGTGTCACCCCGTCCACGACCAAAAGACAAGCGCAGCTTCTTCACATGTCTCTAGGCTCCATATGCCTCCTCCAGGTCTCCTTGCTCCATCCTGCTTCCTTCCTCAGTCTCTTCTTCTGCTTCTCCTCTTCCTGCTCAGCTCCACCCTCCCTTGGGTGGGGCAGGGAACCTCCCCCTTTCCTGGGGACCACCCTGTTACACAACTACATAGCCCTGCCACTTATTGAGCCTTCCCCCACACAACTTGATCTGCGCCCCTCTCTTCTTGGAGAATGCACCACTTATCAAGAGAAGAGGTAGAGGGTTGTTCATTGCTGTGTTTAGATGACAGAATAGGTACAAAGCAAAGCTGCTAGAGAGACACAAGGGAGAGACCCATGCTTGCTGGGCACACTCCCCATTTGGTCTTTGCCTCCTTCCTTTCTCTCAACCTGCCCTTGCAGATGCTGAGCTCCACCCTCTCCATGCATCAGCCAAGGAAAGGGTTCAGACAGACAGCCTTATCTGCTGCCTCTCACAGCCCAGGTCTGCAATGCCGCCATTACCACCATGGTGCCCACAAAAGAAAATGAGGAGGCAGCATTATTACAGCAATTCTAATTACCGTATGCTAATTGGGCCACCTTCAGGCTTGAGGATAATGCTATTTCCCTGAGATGAAATAACAGAAGCCCCTGCACTTGCCTTGCTCTACTTATTCTTCCATTGCTAGCAGAACATTCTGTACCAGGCAGCAGCCTGCAGATGCCCCAGGCAGGGAGGAGCCTCCAATATAATCTGCTGCTGCTTGACACCTTCCATATTCCAGTGGATTAGGCAGAGTTCTTGAACTAAATCCTGTATTGGGTGCTTTAAGAGTTCCTGAATGTCTCTCAGTCTCCTCCCATCCCCCCCCCCCATAAATTCCCTTATTTGTACATCTATGCATTTATCTGAGGGGGTATTCATAGGTTTCCATGCTTCTCAAAGAAACCCATACTTTTTTAAAAAAAATGCTAAAACCACTGGCCTAAAGGGGAAACCATCTAATCTATCAAGAGTTTCTTTATTCCCTGCATACCCTAGGGAAAGGAAGTCTAATAGAAAAACAAAGTGGAAGGAAGGATGGAAATTGAGATTGAATGTAGAACAGTCAACAATCAAGGGATCAGGGTATTATAAGCAGATACTCAGGCCCTCTCTGCCTGCCTTGAGCAAAAACTGTTTGCAGCTTTATTTTAAAAAGTTAACTTAGTTCAACCCCTTTGTTTCTTGTCATGCCTGCAATCTCCTGGTCCAAATTCTACCAACTGTTTTTAAACATAAAATAAAGCTTTAATTTCTTGTCTGGGCTGTTGCAATGCTCTCTTAATTTGTCTAACATTCTAAGTTTTTCATCAATTTATTTAAGTAACAAAGATGGAGAAGAGTAACAGAACTGTGCAGTAAACAGCCACATACTTACCGCCTGGATCCTACGAGAACCTCATATACCTGCTCTCTCACGCCAGCCAGCCAGCCTCTCTACCTACCCTTCACATCCACATCCCTGTGCTGCTCTTGTTTAATGCAGCTGTTTCGCTCCTGTTTCCTTCATTTTGTACCCCACACAGAAAACACAAATCTGACTATATCCCCCACCCTGCACCTCTTATGTGTCCTTAGATGTTCCAGAGGAATCATCATTGGACTCAAGCTAGGACACCTGATACAATGACAGTAAGTTGAATTCAACTGTGTGGACAAGTTATAGAGGAAAGTGTATGTGGAATGTATGGGTTATGCCACATTAAAGTTAAGTTTGTAATATTGGTTAAAATAAAAGTTAAGTACACAATGCATAATAATATTACATAAGCCACAGATAAAGAGCCTTTTCAATTAAACGTTCAGCTGATTAAAAGTTAATGTTTTCGCTTTAATCAGAATTACCATGTTGAATTACAGACTAAATATGAAAATCTATCTGGGGTAGCTAGAATTCCAGATGCTTCACATTTGATGAGAAAAAAATAATAACCTCTATCTTGCCATTGTTTTTAATATAAGTTGGGTTCAGCTCATTCATTCTGCTAAAGCAGTTCAGCATTAAGACAGAACAAAATGTGTGACTCCAGTGTTGTTATCAAATTTAGTCCAGAATAGGCATCTGCCCTGGAGATTTCATTATAAGGGTCAGGGATTCACATCTCGGCAGACAATGCTTTGTCTGTCCTATGCAGACATTCAGAATGTGATGTGATACAAGTTTTTATTGGAGATATATTAATAGATAAAAGTATCTTGCAGGACGTTGTTGGCATATCATTTTATTATTGTTATTGAGAGCACATGGGGGGACTATCTCTCCATAGATTACTCTATGCACTGCTGCAAGCCAAGTTCTGCTCCCAAAATTCTATGACTGTTACCTGCAAGTCTGGCCAGTCCTCGGAGGCTCCTGGCTGTGCCCCATGGGCACACAGAGGAAAGATATATTGTGTACAATAGCCATGGAGAAGACACACAGAAGATGAATTTGAATTTGATTTGAATCACCTCAGTTCTACCAGTGCTCTGTGGGACACTCATCAGCTTTGACTCATTCTAAGGATCAGATCCTGGGGCACCTACCATCATGTAGTCCACACAATTACTAGGTGAGAAGCATATTCCTGCCTCTAAGCCTAGAAAAGCCTTGGCCAGTTGCCTCCCTGCTTTCTTGTTGCTAGCACTCCAACTTTAAATGGGATGACATGTCAATTGCAAAGAATGAATTATGATTGGTCTCCACCAGTAAAGACTTTCTATTATTACTCATCACATAATTTCCAAGGGTCCCTTTTATTGGGAGTGGTTTTGAGACCTTGTTTTGACCAGTGTAATGTAAGAGAAGTGTGGCAGGAGAAGCTCTTGGGAGAGATTATCCTTTGTTGTAGCAGGAATCCCTTTGTTTTCCCATCTGTGCCGTCATTCTGCCTTGAATGAGTGAGTGAGGACCTGTAGCTCAAAGCTGCAGTATCCATCTTTAGATAATAGAAGGACTTCCCTGCGAATGAAGAGCAATCATGCCAAGGGTTTAGAGCAAAAAGATGGAGAGCATTAGTATCCTTGGTGGTTGAACATCTGCACCAATCCTGGAATTGTGCCCCTTCTTGCTCTGCGAGAAAATTAAATATATTAAGAGCTTGATCTACTGCTAGCCATATTTTCTGTTACTTGCAGCTCACAGCACTTCTAAATGATGAGCATAATTGAGTTTAAATACACAATAATGAAAATCTATTTCTCGACAGCATTTTCTAATGCTCACTTCAATCTAGTTCTTCCCTGCTGCCTTGGAGTTAGGTGGTGTGTGTGGAAGGGACATGAATCACTTCTGAACCCAAGCACTTAGTTGCAGGCATGGGATATTTATCCCTGCAGTACAACCAAGGAGGCTCCATAGGCCAGTGTCAACCTAGATTCCCAAGAGACTGTGGAGCAGAACACTTTATCAATCTATGTGGACATGTAGCATGAATTAAATACTTCAGACATATTGTATGAAGTCACTGAGATAAGGGGATTTTTGTTACCTTGATATAGCCTAGATATGCTGAGTAGTACATCTATTCTTCAGTTTTTCTTCTGAAGAGTCAATCTGATGGGATTTCCATAAGATGTTGGTATAACTTGATCAGACTGTGACAGATACATTGATTGATTGATTAGGCTACTCAACAGTCATCATCCCTATCTTCTTTGCCAACAGAATCAGGATTTTCTTCAGAGTAGCAATCTTTCCAATCTTAAGGGGTGTCCAACTTCCAACTTGAGAGGCATCTAAATCCACTGTATGGCTATCTCATTCTCTTTTGTTTGTTTGTTTGTTTGTTTGTTTTGAGGTGCAAGTATCTTCTGCTGAGGGGCCCAGCAGGTCTTTATTTATACTTTTTCAGCAAGCAGTGAGATGACATCATCATGTGCATAGAAACAAAGCAGAAACAATCAGTGCATCCCTTATTTCATAGACTTTTGGCCACCACATGCTCTCAGTAAGAAGGCAACCTTCAAGGTTAATAAAAAAACTAAGCCTTACACTAGAACTCATTGTATCAGCTAAGCAATAACCTAAGATAGTAGATAGCCGCCAGGACATCCCTATCAGCTAAAACCTAAGAAAGAAAAGACTTTTCTTATTCGCATGGTCTTCAGCCGGAGACTGGCTGCTACTCAGCTATCAGACCTTTTTCTACCTAGAAACTCCTTAACTCAAATAGCTTCATTTAAAAACTTTCCCAAGAAACTTCAAGAGAAGGCAAAAGAAGGACCTACTATAATTGTTGTGCTGGATTGCTTGTCAGACATGTACAATAAATTGTCTCCCATTGTCAAGTGGGCCAAATTGTTTAATAACTAATTTCTTCTTTTTTTTTTTTTTTGCTCTAGGGAAGATTTTATTTTTTTAAATATATTTTATTTTTATATTCCCCATACAATTGCAACCCCCTTATTTTGACCCCAATTCCTCCCCTCCCCGCCCCCCACCCCCCATAGAGTGTCTCTGGTTCATAGTTTTTTGTTGATTTTGATTTTCACTTTCTTATAGTTATTCGTTTTCTTGGTCCCTTATTTAAGTTTTCTAGATTTCTGCTATGAGTGAGACCATCCGGTATTTTCCTTTTACTTTCTGGCTTATTTCGCTGAGCATGATCCCTTCCAGCGCCATCCATGTTGCTGCAAATTGCATGTGTTTATCTTTTTTGAATGCTGAGTAATATTCCATGGTGTATATGTACCACATCTTCTTGATCCAGTCATCTATTTTTGGGCATTTGGGTTGTTTCCAAAGCTTAGCTATTGTAAACAGTGCTGCTATAAACATAGGGGTGCAGGTGCTCTTTGGAATTGATGTTTCTGTGTCCTTTAGGTAAATACGTAGGAGTGGAATTACTGGATCATATGGAAGCTCTATGTTTAGTAGGTCCAGAAATCTCCACACAGCTTCCATAGTGGTTGGACCATTTTGCACACCTACCAGCAGTGCAGGAGAGTTCCTTTCTCTTCACATCCTTGCCAACATTTGTTGTTGCTAGTTTTTTTTAAATGTGCCATTCTCACTGGTGTGAAATGGTATCTCATGGTAGTTTTGATTTGCATTTCCCTGATTACAAGTGATGTTGAACATTTTTTCATATGCCTGTTGGCCATTTGCATTTCCTCTTCCGAGAAGTTTCTTTTTAGTTCTTCTGCCCATTTTTTGACAGGATTATTTTCTTTGTTGTTGTTGAGTCTCATCAGCTCTTTGTAGATTTTTGTGATCAGTCCTTTATCACTAGTGTTGTGTGCAAAAATGTTCTCCCAGTCGGTGGGGTTTCTCTTTGTTTTTGTTATTGTCTCTTTTGCTGTGCAGAAGCTCTTTAATTTGATGTAGTCCCAGCTGTTTATCTTTGCCTTCACTATCACTGCTTTGGGTGATGTGTCTGTAAAGATATCTTTGCTAGTTTTTTTAATATGTGCCATTCTCACTGGTGTAAGATGATATCTCATGGTAGTTTTGATTTGCATTTCCCTGATTACAAGTGATGTTGAACATTTTTTCATATGCCTGTTGGCCATTTGCATTTCCTCTTCAGAGAAGTTTCTTTTTAGCTCTTCTGCCCATTTTTTGACTGGGTTATTTTCTTTGTTGTTGTTGAGTCTCATCAGCTCTTTGCAGATTTTTGTGATCAGCAAATGTTGGCGAGGTTGTGGAGAAAAAGGAGCTCTCCTGCACTGTTGGTGGGAATGCAAACTGGTCCAACCACTATGGAGAGCTGTGTGGAGATTTCTGGACCTACTAAACATAGAGCTTCCATATGATCCAGCAATTCCACTCCTAGGTATTTACCCAAAGGACACAGAAACATCAATTCCAAAGAACACCTGCACCCCTATGTTTACAGCAGCACTATTTACAATAGCTAAGCTTTGGAAACAACCCAAATGCCCAAAAATAGATGACTGGATCAAGAAGATGTGGTACATATATACCATGGAATATTACTCAGCATTCAAAAAAGATAAGCACATGCAATTTGCAGCAACATGGATGGCGCTGGAAGGGATCATGCTCAGCGAAATAAGCCAGAAAGAAAAAGAAAAATACCGGATGGTCTCACTCATAGCAGGAATCTAAAAAACTTAAATAAGGGATCAGGAAAATGAATAACTATAAGAAAGTGAAAATCAAAATCAACAAAAAACTATGAACCAGAGACACTTTTTGGGGGGTGAGGGCCGGGAGGGGAGGGATTGGGGTCAGAATGGGGCATGTGCAGTTGTATGGGGGAATATAAAAATAAAATTTATTATTTAAAAATAATAATAATAATAATAATAAAATAGCTCTTGGTACAAAAAAAAAAAATATCTTTGATGTGCATATCCCGTAGTGTTTCGCCTATATTTCCTTCTATGTATTTTATGGTTTCAGGTCTTATGTCTAGTTCTTTAATCCATTTTGAGTTGATTTTTGTGTATGGTGTAAGGTAGTGGTCAAGCTTCATTCTTTTGCATGTAGCGACCCAGTTTTCCCAGCACCATTTATTGAACAAACTTTCTTTGCTCCAATGCGTAGTCTTTGCTCCTTTTATTTATTTATACAAGCATTGGGTACAGTCAGAAGTGCAGGAGGATTCTCCAGAGCCAGAGCAGGGAGCAGAGCAAGCAGAAGGACCGAGTTACACTGCTGAGGGGAGCAGCGGGTGGCAGGAGAGGTCTGCGAGCCATGTGGGACCCTCCTCCGGTGGCCGGGGAGCAGCCGGGGATTGAACCGGTGCTGCAGAGGCTGCGGGCAGCTTCGCAACCCAGCGCTCAACTGCTGCGCCACCGGGGAGGCCCTCATTCTCTTTTGATAGACTCACTAACTCAGGTTCATTCACAGGTCTTTCAGCTAATACAGCATACTGGACAATCTGCACATTAGTTTACCAGGGTTCTTATAACAAAGTACCACAGGCTGATGACTAAAACGACAGAAGTTGATTGCTGAAGCTAGAACTCAAAATCAAGATGTCAGCAGGGTTGATTTCTTCTGAGGGTAAAGAGGAAAAGAGATGTTCCAGACCTTTTTTCTTAGTTTGTAAATGACAGTCTACTGGCTTCTCTTCAAATCATCTTTCCCCTTTGCATGTCTCCAAATTTCCAGTTATTATAAGGAAATGAGCTCTATAGGATTAGGATATATGCTAATGACCTTATTTTAACTTGATTTTTTATAATGACCCTGTCTCCAAGTAAGGTCAATATTCTGAGTTCCTGTGGATTAGGATTCCAGCAATATTTTTTTTGCAACAACATAATTCAACTAGTAACAGTTTGTTAGCTTGTTTTATTGCATCATTATCTTCCTTTAAAGTGGTGACATACTACATATGGAGCTAAGGTAGTCATCTTGCATGCAGGAAGGAGGAAACCAAAAGTGACAGAGATGCTTGGAGAAGAAAAGACATCCTTCCAGAACTGCCAACCTGCAAACTTCTTGTTAAGTAAACAATTGTTCTTTTAGTTTAAACCATGATAAGGTGAAAATTCTATTAATTGCATGTGTAATTAAGTGCATATATAGCTAAGTATAGAAGTGCTAAAATAAAGTTTTAAAGTTTTTTTAAAGATTATTTATGCATACAAAAGTTGGGGTACAGGCCTGAGATGTGGGGGGGTGAGAGGATTCACCAGAGACAGATTGGGGAAAAGAACAGGCAGACTGACCAAAATATGGAAACATGGAAAATAACATGGAAAATAAATTTGTAACATGGAAAATAAATTCATTTTCAATTTTCCCATAGCTTAAATATTTAGACAAAAATTTACCTCTCTGCTATCCTAAAAAGTTTGCTGCAAGAAAAAGCCATAACTTACCTTGCCATGGTTTGATGTGCAATAATAAGGGTATCATGAGACAGAATGATTTGTGCTGTGCTAGGCTGGGAGGAAGACTCCATCCCTGCTGTGGCTTGTAAAAGAAATTTAAAAGCTGCTCTAGTATATTAAATGAGGCTAAGAACTCTGATCAATAATTTTTCTTCACAAAAACCAGAAAGGATGAATATGATCAGTGATTGATTCTAAAGACTTAATGCCCACAATCAGCAGACAGAAATACTTTGGAATCAATATTTTGAAAGTTGTCAGAGATTGGTCCAAATTGTGAGAGAAATTTATAAAATGTGTTTCATTACATTATCTACTTATTTCTAAAACTGAAACCATCAGAGATGTCTGGGAAGAAGGTGGTATACAAAGAGACATCCATTAACAGCTCTTTTTTTTGCAAATGAGTTTGGGACATGTGAATAAAATGGCAGAGTTTTTAAAGAGAATTTTTTTAAAGATTTATTTATTTATGCATATGAGAACGGGGGTACAGGCCAGAGGTGTGAGGGATGAGAGGATTCACCAGAGACAAAGGGGAACAGAACAGGCAGATCAACTGAAATACACTGCTGAAGGGAGTAGCAGGTGAGTCAGGAAAGGTCTGCTGTGCCATGTGGGCAACTCCCTGGTTGGGGATTGAACTGCAGACAGCTTCATAGGTTGTGTCTTAACTCCTTGAGCCACCAGGAAGGCCCTATTAAAGAGAATCTTTGAAAAATACACTGAGTTGAGTTTACATGTCTTTTATTTACCTGCTTAGTTCATTTATCCAAAAATGTCAGCACCCATAGTTGGGACTCAGAGTCTGCAAATGCCACTGCTCTTCCCACATCTAGATTCTCTTTTCCCTTCACTTGTCCCAACAAAGCAGCTACAGATCTTGAAAAGTCCATAGTATTCTCTTTGGGGAATGCTTCCCACCATGTGTATAATCTATTCATAGACAAATTATTTCATTTTTCTCAACCTCAACTCTACAGGTAATGTGGAAGGACAACAGCTGCCTTGTTTAAATGAGAGAAGAGTATGGGACAGATTACACCCCATCCTGGCACTTCATAATCCTCAATAAAAACAACAACTTTATCCTTCGTCCCCTGCCTCCCTCTTTACTTTCAAAACCCAATTGACATGTGGAAGGGGTAAAAATCAGACTTCATTATTTGTTTAACAGAACTTTTATTGACACTTAGAGTAAGTTAAGTACACTAGTCCTCTGTTTAAATTATGGTGAACAAAAATGGTGCTGGGTTGCTGGGTTGCTACATGCAAAAGAATGAAGCTTGACTACTACCTCACACCATGCAAAAAAAACAACTCAAAATGGATTAAATGAACTAGACATAAGACCTGAAACCAAAAAAATATATGGAAGGAAATAAAGGCGAAACACTATATGACATGCACCTCAAAAACATCTTTACAGACACATCACCCAAAGCAGTGATAGTGAAGGCAAAGATAAACAGCTGGGACTACATCAAATTAAAGAGCTTCTGCACAGCAAAAGAGACAATAACAAAAACAAAGAGAAACCCCACCAACTGGGAGAACATTTTTGCACACAACACTAACGATAAAGGACAGATCAAAAAAATCTACAAAGAGCTGATGAGACTCAACAAAAACAAAGTAAACAATCTAGTCAAAAAATGGGCAGAAGAGCTAAAAAAGAAACTTCTCCAAAGAGGATATGCAAATGGCCAACAGGCATATGAAAAAAATGTTCAACATCACTTGTAATCAGGGAAATGCAAACCAAAACTACAGTGAGATTCCATCTTACACCAGTGAGAATGGCACATTTTAAAAAAACTAGCAACAACAAATGTTGGCGAGGATGTGAAGAGAAAGGAACTCTCCTGCACTGCTGGTAGGTGTGCAAAATGGTCCAACCACTATGGAAGCTGTGTGGAGATTTCTGGACCTACTAAACATAGAGCTTCCATATGATCCAGTAATTCCACTCCTAGGAATTTACCCAAAGAACGCAGAAACATTAACTCAAAAGGGCACCTGCACCCCTATGTTTATAGCAGCATTATTTACAATAGCTAAGCTATGGAAACAACCCAAATGCCCAAAAATAGATGACTGGATCAAGAAGATGTGTACATATACACAATGGAATATTACTCAGCAATCAAAAAAGATAAACTCATGCAATTTTCAGCAACATGGATGGAACTAGAAGGGATTATGCTCAGAAAGAAAAAGAAAAATACCGATGGTCTCACTCATAGCAGCAATTTAGAAAACCTAAATAAGGGACCAGAAAAAAGACTAATTATAATAAAGAAAAAAAATCAAAATCAACAAGCAACTATAAACAAGAGACACACTACATGGGTGGAGGGGGAGAAGAGATTAGGGTCAAAATAAGGGGGATGGGAATTGTATGGGGAACATAACCAAAATAAAAATGCATACATTGTGCAAAAATGAAAATGATATAAGAATTATATAAAATAAAATAATTAAAAAATAAATGAATTACGGTGAACATTTAGAAAGAAAATGACCCACGACACCATCAAGAAATTCACATCCTTAGTCCCCCCAGAAATCACCCTTTCAGGTTGCTTCTTCAAAGGTAATCAATGTAGCAACTTTTATCACCATGGAGTCAGCTTTACCAATTCTACACTCCATACTGCATCAGCTTTTTGTATCTGGTGTCTTTCTTTCAACATTGGGTATGTGAGATTAACCAGTCCTATTGATGTGACAACATTGTGTTCATTTCAATAGCTAGCATGTAAGTGATTTCATTGCTAACATTGGTAATTTGCGTTATTGTTCTTGTTGTTCTTATTGTTCTTTGAGGTAGGAGTTCACCAATTGTATCCATATCCATATTACATCACCCACTTTTGGATATGCTCAATTTATCTATTATACATTTTGTAATTGACTTATGTTGTTGTCTTTATTATTTCCTTCAACTTTTGTAGCTTTAATTTGGTGATTTCCACTAAGGTTTTTAGATGCATACTTAGATTATTGATTTTCAGTCTTTCTGTTTTTCTAATATATATGCGTGTAATTTCTCTCTAAGCATCACACAATTTTGTGATATTTCATATTCAATGTTATTCAAAATATTATTTCAATGAAGCAGTTAAAAAACAGAATGGAAATACTCTCTGTGTCATTATATGAAGCAATTTCCAGGGTATTTTTGAGCTTTAAAGTCAAGTTTAAAAACCAAATGCAATGAGTGTTTATTGCAACTTTTGGCATGAGAAAGAAGAATAAAAACATACCTATAGTGTGTTTTTTACTTTGGCAAAGGAAACAACTCAGGAAGAATAAACCAAACACTAACAAAATTGTTTATGTACAGAAGATTGATTGGTATGCAATGAAAGTAACATGGAAGGAAGTGTCACTTCTTTAAGGATACCTAGTTCTTGTTTTTGGAAGCATATTAGTATGTTAAATATTTAATGTTTTTATATATTTAAAATGAAATTAAGTCAACAAGTGTTGAACATAAAAAAAATCCTTGAACTGAATGCCAACATAAGCAAATGAACCAACTGTGTATTCAATGGATAACATAACCACTTTGAAGGGGGAAAAAGATTAATGCAATCACTTTTGAAAACAGTATTGAACTTTATATCTTCTGTCTAATAGAAACAAGAACTGCAAAGAAATCGTGGACTCTGCTTAGCGCCTGTGTGGTTGATAAGGATTATTGGATTGTAAGTTGATTATTTTCCATTTCTAGCAGCTTAGGTGTAGCAATTCTAAAATGATTTTGTGTGTATTTCAGGGTTGAACCAATGAAGAAATATATTATTGATGTTTGGAGCTGAGGTTTTCAGTGCGTAGGAATAGACATACAAATATGGGACAGGGAAAGGCAATCCTTGGGTGGGTTAGAATTCAGAATATCAGTATTAACTCATTAAAGGACTCATGAGCAATGACACCTCCATAATGCTGAGCTCACACAGCACCCAAATCCTGGTTTCTAAATATTTTTCCTGATAGGAAGCAGGGTTTTTTGAAGAAATAGCTAGTGGCAACAAAGGAAGAACAATTACCCTGGCACATTTTGGATTGTGTGTGTGTGCGTGTATGTGTACCCAAGAAAATACTTACATGCCCTTCTCCCCAATGATACAGCATGTCAGAAGGATACAAGAGCCAATGTATGAAAATAAATCACGGGACTAATAAATTATAACACATTAATTCAAAGGAATTAATAAAGCTATGCTGAGACTAAAAATATAAATAGAAGAATATTTGAATTGATAGAGACAATGAAAAGTTTTCTTAAAAATAAAATGATAACTAATGAATAAAGAATGAAAGTCAGAAAATAATTTTTTACCGCTCAAGATAATAATAATCCAGGCAAAAATCATCAATAGATTCTAAACTCACAGAGTATAGTATGAAGGAACAATGAGGTGATAGTCTCAAGTGATCTCTCAGCAGATTACTTATTAATTACAAAATGAAAAATGTACTTTCACAGTGGGGAAATCTGGTGGACATCACCTTACATCACTAGTAATTGGACAAACTGACATCATTACCGCCTGATTATATTGGGGAATATAACCAAAATGAAAATGCATACATGGCGCAGAAATGAAAAATGATGTAAGAATTATATAAAATAAAATAATTAAAAAATAAATAAATAAATTATGGTGAACATTTAGAAAGAAAATGATCCACGTCACCATCAAGAAATTAACACGGGGCAACTTAGAAATGGCACTGCCAATTTTCCAAACATGGAAGGTATTTAGTTATATTCTTGTTTTTGATTCTCTGCCACTTAGAAAGGGACAAATGTCTCCAGGAGAAAAGCAGCAGGAAGTGGGGAGCTGCCTCACTGTGTTCCCTTCTCCTTTGGATCATGCCTTCCTTGGTTCTCTCCCCATGCCTTCCAACAGCTTTTTGGGCTCTTTGATTGTTTGTTTTTGGTATTTTAACCATCTGTTGTAGTTATTCTTGGCAGGAAGGGGGCTCTGAGGCAAACTACTCCATCACAGCCAAACATGAATGCTGGGCTGGACGACCTCTCCGCAGTAGATGCTCCACTGAGATGAACTAGCAGAAAGCACACCCAAGGGAAAATGAATGTGTCACCCAGAGCATAACCCTGAGGTCTCCTTGAAGTGAAAAGATTCTGCATATTTCTCTCTAAATCCCCAAGGACTGGCATCTTGTGGGCTTTCAGTAAATGTTTGCTGAATTTATGAATAAAGGAAATAATGACAGCCTGACATGCCACAGCCAGGGGGCCAGGTATGACCTTGATCTAATTGGGAAAACACCAGCAGCCAAGTGCAAGCTGAACATTTGGGCAAGAAACACCTGCCATCAGGAATGAGAGATTTCATGATAGATTCAACCTGGGAGGGAAACATGACCTATGCAGCCTGGATTCAGCGTGTGAGTGCTTTCTCTGCACCTCACCAGAATCAAACAATCTCTATCCCACAAAGCCTTGCTACTATGAGTCAATGATTCAGTTTTGGAGGAAAGGAGCCAAATGTTTTTCCTTTACTCTGCAGCAAAAAAAGTGAAACACTAGAAATAATCTCAGGATCTTGCAATAGAGAACTGGACTGGTAATTAAGATACAGCCATGTGATAAAATTACTACTCACTTAACTTTAAATGATAATGAGGAAGATTATTTAATGACATGTAAAAAAAATCCATGAAATAATGTTAAATGAATTAAGCCAGCTACAGATAAGTAGAGTATGACTTCATTTTTGTTTTTTTAAACTATCCATACATGATAAGGGTTCTGGATAGATATCAAAATATGAATATGATTATCTTTAGATGATGAGATTATAACTATGTTTTCTTCTTTGAGTTGTCTACAGTTTACTAATGTATAAAAATATCTCTCTTCATGAATAGTTACTTTTAAATTTCTTTCTTAAAAGGTGCTGTTCTGTGCTTGTTCCACTGAAAGGAAAAGACCCATCTTGGCTGCTCTAAACAATGAATTATTCGACCTACTGTTTCAGACTAGAATGGGGAAGGCAGAGTGGTCTAGAGATGAGGGTTTTATGGGGGTTTCTGGCAGCCTAGCTGATGATGGATGATGCCACCCTCAGCTGGCGACACTTTGGGATAACAGACAGGAAGAGCTAAAATGAGCAGTGGCTCCCCCAACCCAGCTCCAGCAGCCTGCCCTGCTGAGCCCAATCTGGAGGGAAGGGACAGGCCTCTCTGCTGCCAGAGTTCAGGAAGAGATGATCCCTCTGCTGGGACTCAGGCTGCTAATTACCTGCAGATACCATTAGCGATTACCTGATGCATAGGAGTGTCGGAGCAGGGCCAGCTTGTGGACAGCTGCAGCTTGCTCCCTGTCACAATCGCTTAATGGGCCGCCCTATGGAAATGGCTTTCCAGCTCCTCTTCAGACAAGGTGTGTTATTATGATAACCACAGGGGCACGTGGCCTTGCATCAATTATTTCACTCTGCACGGCTCTCTGTGGAGGGCACCTGCTCTATAGCAACCAAGGAAAAGCCACTCTGAGAGCTCATGAGCCAGTTTCTACAGAAGGCCTGCATGCCCCATCTCTCACTGACTTCCACTTTCTCCTGCCAGAGTCCCACCAAAGATTTCCCCTCACCAGTTCCCACCATCACTTGAGCAAGCTAACCTCTAGAGTCAGGTGGGCTGTGTGACTTAGGGAACTCAACTAACTTCTGAGCTTCACCTTTGCCAACCAAAAGGTATTACTGATGATAGGTTATGTTAACATGTACTCATTTGGACCTCCCCGGTGGCACAATGGGTTGAGTGCAGTGCTGTGAAGCTGTCTGCAGCATGTGCAGAGTGGGTTCACTTCTCGGCCGGCAAGGGAGATACCGGCATGGTGTGGCAGACCTCTCCTGTCTCACCTGCTGCTCTCCTCAGCAGTGTTTTCAGTCAGTCTGCCTGTTCTGCTCCCCACTCTGGTGAATCCTCTCACCCTCCCACACCTCTGGCCTATACCCCAGCTCTTGTATAAATAAATCTTTTAAAAAAAATGTACTCATTGGCTTAATCCTCACCCCACCCCAACACCAGAGGTAGTTGGCATGTAATTTGTTTCACAATTTAGTGATGAGGAAACTAAAGCACAGACAGTTACAGAATTTCCCCAACTCTTACTTGTTCATTAACAGACTACAAATTAGTTGATTTAATGCCAAAGTCTGCTCTCCTAACATTATACCAAATTGTCTTTCATGTGTAAAAATAACACTTAACTCACACCATTATTGTGAGGATTATATAAACAATACTTGAGGAAATATCTGCCAGGACTTTTGCAGAAAATAATTGCTTAATAAATGTTTGTGAATGCATTTGTTAGTAACTCAAATGTAGTCCCTTATGCTGCAGGACACCCACACAGCAACTCCCGATCAAACTTCAAGACAAGGTGTCACCACACACCAGAGGTTGGGAATCATCCTCTCCCAAGTACCCCTGATCCCTACGTTGCATTCTGGGCCAGCAGACAAAATATATTTTTTTAAAGATTTGTTTTATTTATACAAGAATTGGGGTACAGGCCAGATGCATGGGAGGGTGAGAGGATTCACCAGAGACAGAGTGGGGAACAGAACAGGCAGACTGACGAAATACACTGCTGCAGGGAGCAGCGGGCGAGACAGGGGAGGTCTGCTCGCCATGTGGGTTGCTCCGAGGCCAGCAGGGATCAAATAGGCACTGTAGAGGCTGTGGACAGCTTCTCAGTGCTTGCGCTCAACCGCCTGCACCACCAGGGAGGCCCAACAATATATTTTTAAATTGATTGCATAGGGGAAAGAAACAAAAGAAAGCAAACTTCAAATCATTTTGTTGCTCACAAGGAAGGAGCCTGACCAACTCAAATCTCCCAAGGGTGTTTGCGACAGTCAGGGCTGGGCTTTGTTGGTGACACCCAGTGAGCTTTATGGCGGAGCCACAACCTCCCCTCCTGCCTGTCATCCCTACTTAAGGAGCATCAAACATGGCCAGAAATGCAGTGAGGGGTCCCTGGCAGGCACGGCCTCAGGAGGGAGCACACCCACGTTTTTACTGGGATGGGTTGCTTGGAGAAACACACCTGGCTTTCAGCTGGTGCCCGTGGCCAGTAGGTCACTGAAGAATAACTGAGGCAGAGGCATCAACAGAAATAACCACATCACATGTTAGGAAATGTGGGGATTGAGGGAGCGAATCTTTGTCATTGTGACAAACTCATCCTCTATGTCTTCATCCCACCGGTGATTCATAGCCCCGCACACCCGACTGGTGAAGAACCGCTGCCTCCAGCGATGCTGTGGACAGTGGCTACCCGAGGCAGTCAAGTCACAGACAAGCATGTCGGAGTCATCTGTGCTTCCATCCAGTGGACCTTGACATGAGCTCCCCTTGAAACAGCACAGCACCTTTGCTGAGTCCTGTCCTTTGTCCACCACTCTGTGAAGGCCCTTTGGGAGGGAGAGCTGCTACTTCTTTTATATTCTCCCCTCTCCCAGTGATGACTCAGCAATGACAAATTGAGCACTGGCTTCCTGTGACTGGCTTCCTTCCATCAGATCTAGGCAAACCCAGAACTTCCCACTATTGAAGAAAAACAAAACACTGCACAGGGACCTTTGGGTCCCTTGATATACCTGGAGCAGCA
The DNA here is from genome assembly GCF_014898055.3 of Talpa occidentalis. Taxonomy (NCBI): domain Eukaryota; kingdom Metazoa; phylum Chordata; class Mammalia; order Eulipotyphla; family Talpidae; genus Talpa; species Talpa occidentalis. The sequence continues at coordinate 76,807,730 of NW_023601212.1, read as the reverse complement.
TTGGGCTCATTGATGTACCTGGAGCAGCTGGAAGCACTATAAAAATAAGGCCAGGAGCAGAAGCAGCCAAAACATCAGCATTTAAAATAGGCTAACTGGGGCCTCCCCAGTGGCACAGCGGTTGAGCGCTGGGTTGCGAAGCTGCCCGCGGCCTCTGCGGCGTCGGCTCGATCCCCGGCTGCTCCCCGGCCACCGGAGGAGGGTCCCACATGGCGCGCAGACCTCTCCTGCCGCCCGCTGCTCCCCTCAGCAGTGTACTTCGGTCCTTCTGCCTGCTCTGCTCCCCGCTCTGGCTCTGGTGAATTCTCTCACCCTCCCGTGCTTCTGACTGTACCCAGTGCTTGTATAAACAAAACAAACAAACAAATAAAAAAAAAAATAAAATAAAATAAAATAGGCTAACTGTCAACCCTGCCCCATATTTCATACTTACTGTGCAACAGACTCTAAATAAAGTATTTGACATATACCATCTCATCAGACTGTACCATGATATCTACAAGACAGTATCCCATTTTACAGATGAGTAAGCTGAGCCCCAGAAAGCTGAATTACCCTGAGCAGTCTCACAGGGTTAACCTGGAACCTAAACTCCAAACAGTGTTGTCAAGTGTAAACATGGCTTCAAATTCCTGCTTGTTTCACAAAATCATGCAGCCTCAAGCTGACCTTCCCATCCTTCTGTGCTGCCTTCTCCTAGGATTGAGAAGAGGCTCAAGGCAGGAGCTAAAACAAGAGTTTGGGCAGCAGGATGCACAAAGAGGTTAGAAAACTGGATGCAAAGCAGACTGAGGCCAGAGTGAGTTCTCCAGTCACCAATGTGCAGGGATGCCTGAGCAAACACTGTCATTGGCACCAACCACAGGTGTGGGGGGTGAAGAGGCAGAAGTGAAGATGCAGACTCAGGAAGGCGCTTTCTGGGGCTGACAAGTACATTCCAGTTCTCTCTGTGTTCCCCTACACCTGTCTCCTACTGGATTCAGGGAGAGAACGAGAAGGGTAATGTCTAATAAATTAAATTGGGAAAGATCAATTGGAAGCCAACCAAAACCCAATAATTTTAGGTGACTAAATTAGTTATATTATGTGGTTGTATTAATCAGAATCCTCTATGTGACAACTAACAGGTAACCAAATAAATCCCTTGGCCCGTTTGCGTGCAGTTCTTTTAAAGAGACACAGTAGCCAAAAGTATTAGATTTCAATTTCTTCAGAGTTCTCTGAAGGATCCTTGAAGGATTCCCAAGTTATAACTCACTGTAAGACTTTTTTAAAAATAGAACTTTTCCTCTCTAATTCCCTCAAACGCTTCAACTACTCAAAAGCAGCATCCTGGAAAACAAAAGAAAGCAAAGCCAAACCAAACCATAAAGCTTTTCCAGAGTTTGGTGGGTGACTTTTGTGCCAGCCTCGCATTCCTTCCTGGTGACTCCCCCACCCACTTCTTTATTCCCTGCCCTTCTGACTTGTCTTCAGCACCAGGAGTCTCCCAGGGACATCTGCTCCCATGTACCGCCCACGCTAGCATGTGGGTCCAGGGAACCCAGGTTGACCACAGGGAAGTGGGATGTCTCCAGGAGAGCAGGGGCCAAGGATGCTGGTGCACTCCCCATCAAAGTTGGTATGCACAGCCTCTTAGAGTTCTGCCTTTCTCTCTCATGTGTATGTGAGTATATATGATGATTCTCATGGAACATTCCCACTTAGTAAAATTCTCCATCTTGTTACAGAAGGAAATCGATTCAAACCGCGGTAAGCAGAAAGGAAGGATGTTCTCTCTCTGTCTCTCTGTCTCTCTGTCTCTCTGTCTCTCTCTCTCTCACACACACACACACACACGTACAAATATTCACTCTCTTCCCTCTCTCCCCTCCTTGCTATACACACGGCCCCAGTAACCCTGTACTGTGCCCTTGCAGGGAGGACGAGCATTTCATGGCCAAGGTCTCCCCGCAGGAGGATCTACTTTGGCCTGATCTGGATGACGTGCACTTTGCTTGGATTAAAGACTGTCCATGGGGATGAAACATCATGGCTCCCCATGGCTTACATGCTCACCCCCTAACAAGAAGGAACAGTGAATGTGATTAATGCCCTCACCCCATTAAAACCACAGCTGTGCTCTTCAAAAGAAGAGGGATGCTGTCTAGGTTGACCAAATAGAAGTACACACTACCAAGATGAATGATGAACTGTTGCTTTTCCATCCCAGGCTGATTTTTTAAGCTCACTTTGGTGTGGAAAGTATAAACTCTTAAGTACCTGAAGGGATCTGAAAATGTCACTTCGATCCTGCTATTTCTGTACTTAGTATTTTTCAGTGAGATCTCCATGGACCGTTACCAAAAAATTAATCTACTGGACTGGAAGTCAAGCCACCCTCTACAATTTCAATCAACCATCACATTTCTTCCTTAAACCAAACACTCCAAATAAATTGCTTGATATTCTATTCCATAAATACTCTTTGTACCTTTCCGTGTTTGAGTTTTCCTTTGTGTGTGTTTCCTCTACCTGGAATGACATTCTGCTTTCTCCATGTATTTGTCTCCTACCCTCAGTGCCTTCCTTCTCTAACCAGTGGGGTGGAGCCACCTTTAGAGGCAAACAGGCTGTGTCTTAAAGGAAACAGTCCTAACTCCAGTCCCATTGCATCCTAGTCCCCACTCCTTTCCTTTCCCTGCTACCTAAATCCCAATGTGCCTGAAAGCTCAGCCCCCAGAGAGAGAAGAGGATCTTTCAAGGCCAGTCCTGCGCAGTAAACTCTCTCTTTTCTGAAGTCCCAAAGCACCACTTGATACCACATCCTTATTTGTTGATTAAAAACCAGAGGATGCCTTTAAAGCATCCACACAGGACCTCTTTCATCTTCAGTAATCATCAATAATAATCACCATGTTGTAATTGTAATAGATCTCAATTCCCTGGCTAAGCTGGACTTGTTGAAAGAACAAATGGTTAAATGAGTAGATAAAAATAGCGACTATATTGTTCTCGTATTGGAAATCTTAGGATGGATATGAGTGTATTTTTTAACTTTTAAACTGAGACCATTTTAAATCGAAAACCTCAAACATTTCAGAGGACTGTAGCAATTCCTCCACTCGCCAATGCCATTCAGCTGATTAGTGGCATGCCATTTGTTCTGTGAAATGTGGTCATGGATTCCTTAAGGACTATTTCTTCACATATTCACAAAATGTTCCAGGTTTTATGAGAGCTACTGGTACAAGTATAGGGTAAGAGAAGAACAAAGCCATGGGGAAATGCTGTGGTGGGGCTGGCACCAGTGCTATTTCTGCTGCTGGTCCTGCTGGGCCAGAGGCACTCACTGACACAACCCAATATGCAAATCTAGGCTTCTGAATCCCCTGGAACCTCAGGCTCAGTGGAAAATACTCAAAATCACAAAAGTCATAGACCAAATGCCAAGGGTCACTATAATGCAATGTGTCTGGCACATGTTTGGGCTTAGGGGATGTTCCCTACATATTAAATGAAGCAGCTGTTGTGTTCATACAGTTCTATGAAAAGGGCTATTTATATCTCGAAAGCAAATTATTTATTTATATATATATATATAAAAATGTGTGTTTTATATATATATCAAAATACATATATATATATATGAAATTTTAAATAATTTCTAACATGAAAACCTTCCACTGTACTTGGGTAAAGATAGTTCATCTTGGGCCTCCCGGTGGCGCAGCAGTTGAGCGCTGGGTTGCGAAGCTGCCCGCAGCGTCTGCGGCGCCGGTTCGATCCCCCGGTTGCTCCCTGGCCACCGGAGGAGGGTCCCACATGGCGCGCAGACCTCTCCTGCCGCCCGCTGCTCCCCTCAGCAGTGTACTTCGGTCCTTCTGCCTGTTCTGCTCCCTGCTCTGGCTCTGGTGAATTCTCTCACCCTCCCGCGCTTCTGACTGTACCCAGTGCATGTATAAACAAAAACAAACAAACAAACAAACAAAGAAATAAATAAGTAAAAGCATGCCTCTATAAAAAAAATAAATAAAATAAAATAAAAAAAAGATAGTTCATCTTTTGTCGGCATTCATCACTTCACCCAAGAATAGGTAAAAAGGTAATGAAGCAGTGTTGAGTATATATGTATGTTGAAGATTTTTAGCGACCACGAGAAAGCATGAAATATTTATTCAAGTGTCTGCATTTCCATTTCTGAATAGAGAAGAATTAATTTTCGGCCTCTCAGATCCTGAGCAGCGGCTTTTAGTTAAGAGTTTTGGAAGAGGCCAGCTTCGATGAGACGTGCTGCATTAAGCACAGACGACCAGCCAGGGAATTTGCTAAGCTGGGATGGATTAATGCAAGCTGCCAGCACTAACTTTTTACAAACTCCTCTCCTGATAATAACAGGGGAGAGTAGACACAGACTTCAAAATTTTGGCAGTAAAATTAACTTTAACATATGACTCACTTTTTTTTTCTAAACTTAGAAAGGGGGGAAAGGAGAGCAACCCAAAATAATTCAGAGCATCTCTTAACAGGAAGTGCAGAGACAGTCGTTGGCTAGCGTGGCAGCGTGTCCTGTCTCTGTGTGGGTTTCCAGACCCACGACAGCTTTCCCACTAAAGCATCACCACGTTCACAGATGGCTGCCATGCTGGCTTTCATCAGCATCAGTCACACTGTCCCTGTCAACCAACACTGAGTGAATCAGGGTGCCAATATCCCCATTATAAGGAAGCAAAGTGATGATGGGACCAGATAAGCAAGGATGTCCATCATTATTCATAGCCTCCTGGAAAAAAAACCAAGCTCCCTCTAACCATCTCTTTGCCTGCATTCAGTCATTCTAATTTAGAGAGTCAAGCACATGAACACAGCATTTGGGAGAAGAGGCTGCTTGCATTGGGTACACCAGTTGTTGTTGAGTTTATACTGGATCAGATGACAAGGCACAAGGATGTAGGATTAGATTCCAGCTCAGAGATGACATTTTTAGCATATTTCTTAATCTCTTTGTGCTTCAGTCTCCTTATCTGTTCAGTGGAGATAATGACACCTACATTACAGGTTATGTAAGACAAGATAACACTCCTAAAACACATCCCCGTGTCTGGCACAAAGACAGTCAATAAATACCAGGTTATAATCTTACCAAAGTTCTTACTTGTAAACTATATGATGTGAAAACTCATCCTAGTTTATCACTAATATACCACATGATAGCAGTTTGACTGGAAAGTGAAGAATTCTGACACACGTGTGATCAGTCTCCTTTAGACAACTTTGTCATCTTAGGACACCCCCGGGGAGGCATGGCTGGGTCCCAGTACTACTCTGAAATCTGCATTTCTTTGTAGCCTTTTCTGAAAGAAAGTGGGAGAATTGTCATTTGTGTAACACCTGTTCTTCCCTCTCATACCTGCCATTGTGTATTTGTTCGAAGAGAGGGATTGAGACAGACATCGTCGCTTTCCAAAGGATATTTGCTAGACAGAGCTTGGCTTCCAGTGTCTCTCTGAGTGCCTTTGCTCATCAGTCTTAGATGGATGCATGCAGACCCCGGCCATTGTGGTTGGAGTCAGCAGGTTAAGGGGGGACCGCTCAGAATCAGACGACCCCCTGGAACTGACCCTCCACTAACCACTCATCTGCACAATGCTGATCATCAGTCTCCAGTAGCTTCATTTTCTTCGCTGCAACCAGCAACCATCCATTTTCTCCTTTGAAAGACAATGCCAGGGGAAACAATTAGGTTAAGAGGGACAGGACACAATTTATAAGTCTTCCCCTGTGTATTTCTTGTTCCTTCTACTTAAGACATTGTTACTCATGATTTGTATATTGACACCCTCTGGATATAGGAAAGCTCTAGATATAGGGTTGAAATGGACAGTTTGATGGATGTCTTCTTATTTTTCTGTCATTCACTTAATAACATGTATTATTCCAAATCCTAATAGCAAGTAGTTTTTAGATTGCATCTTGTATGGGAGAAAATATGTTAGAACTCATCTTGCTTTGCATATCTTTTCTTTGGTCCCATTTAGGAGGAAAGATATTTCCTGATTTACCTGAGAGTCAGGGGGAAGGGTGTCCTTGAATAGAATGTGGGAGTGAGGAGGCTAATTTGATTGTGGTTCATTTGTTTGAAATGCAAATAGGGTGATTTCCTCTGCAAGAAGTTGACCCTGCAAATTCTATCCAGGTGCAACATTTTGTATTGACCTCCAAGAGCTTTGATATTTTCCTTATTGATATTTTTCCTCTGCAAAGAGCCCTACATTCCTTAGAACTTCCAAAAATCATAGTGAAATGTCAGCAGTCTTGTCTCCTGGCTTTCTGTCTTCCTCCTTTCATTCTTTGAGCCATCACGCATCACTAAGTGTACCAGGTACAATGGACCAGTATATTAAGGTGAATAAGGGCCCAATCTCTGCCTTCAAACAGCTACACACTTCAAGGAAAGTGGGTATGCAGAGTTCAGACATTAACCTGAAGTGTGTCCTGAAAGATGAGTAGATGTTTTGGGCAAATGATCAGTATAGGGCATCCAAGCACAGGAGAGACTGCATAGGTGACAGGTTCTACCAGAGGTCACCTTACCCTGGGAAATGCATGTGCCTCCAAGAACATCGATCAATGCAAATAGCAGAGGGAAAGAAACAATACTTAAAAAGAAGTGAGACTGTTATTTTGCAAATAGTACATTTAGCAAGCTCTTAGAGCACCTATTTATGTCCTGCACTGCATGCAAGTGTCTTATTACTGACAGCACTTTGCTGAGTGACCCAGCTGACTTAAAGACATGTATGGCCCCCTGACAACAAATCCAGGTTTAGAAGTAAGAGTACTGGACTGGGCTATGATGCCTAGGTCCAGCGCGTCTATAGGGCAACGTGATGGATCTAATACCAAGGCAGTGCAGCACAACTGTTACCAGCCCTGTGACATTGCATGTAGACACTTCCCATCTCACCTTCCCCACCAAGGATTCAGAGATAATATGGCATCCATCTCATTGGGTCCTTATGAGAGGGTAATTAAGTTAATTTACTAAGCTTCTACAGAATTCCATTGCACATCGGAAGGCTCTGTATACTTTCTGTATATATTAGTTTATTAACTAAATAAAAAATAGATTTTATTGGAAGACTTATTCAGAAACTGTCCCTGCCTTCTGCAGCTGAGAGTAAGAGTTACAACCTGATTCAAAAGGAGAGTGCTGGTCACAAATCTTAGCCATAAAAACTGAGCTGTACCTCCAAATAAGACAAATTTGTAGAAATTAACTCTGAAATTACAGCTGTATTAAAAGACTGTTAATTCACAGAGTCTGGTGAAAGGTGTTTTCTCTAGCCTAATCTCCATTCACAGCAAAAAGGAAGCAATTCAGGGACTTTGCATTGAATAGGAAAGAAATGACAAGAAGGAGTTAAATTTTGTCACTGGTCACAGAATACTTTTTGTGTGGTGATAATTTTTTTTTAAATGTCCTCAATTTTAAGTTCCTCCTCTCTTTCTGTTCTCATTCCCCTTTTACCAAGCCTTTATGAAAACCTTACTGCTTTTTTCAGTAAAAATTTTAACACAGAGTAAAAATCTATTGTCATTTAGAGCCACTAATGATTAGTTTGAATGTTAAATAATCTTTTAAAAATTAAAAAAAAATTTCTTTTTTTCTCTGACCTCTTGGACCAGGTTACAAACAAGAAGGTGGGGGGGGGAGTGGACCAATTCCCAATACTTTTTCTCACAAAAACACTGATTATTTGTGGGTAGAACATTTTCTATGTGTCTACTCAAGGGCCATGTGTAGACTTTAAATGATTCTGCTAAAACAGCAGGATAGGAAACAGGATGTTAATTTCCTTGAACAAATGTGGTAAAGAGCACTCTAGAATGAGGTTCCAGGACACGTTCAAATGTTCTGCTGTCACTGATAAGCTCAATCCATCTTCCACCAGGAAGCTGGGGAGACCCTGTTGGGCTGTGTCCGGCCCCTGATTAAGTGTGTCCGACATTCAGGGAAGGGCACTCCAGAATTTCACCTCCATCCCATTGGTGCGGGGCGGACAGAGCTGTCTTCCATCAGCAGAGGGCAGATGTGTAAATAATGATGTCATACCAACCATAGCTTCCCTCTCACACTGAGTCCAGATCAGGACTACCTTTTTTTTTTTTCTTTAATTTTGTTTAAGAAAAGTTTTCAGCCTAGTGGCCAAGGGGTTAAGACCCAAAGAGATAGACTCTGTATCTACACTCTAACCATACTCTGTCTTAGCTGGTTATACTAAGAATAAATTGCATGCACTCTTTAAGCTAAATTAAAAGGTTACTTGGAGTTATAGCAAGTAAATTTTAAACCTCAGTCTTCTCACAAATTACAGATCCTTACCTCTCTCTTGCTACAAGTCCTGTTCAAACACCCCCACGAGCCTACAATTACACCCTATCAGTAACAAGTTCTGCAGTGAAGGGTGATGGCTCACAACCATAGAGGGACACAGTCCTGGACTAAAGGATATTATTTAATATGGTTTTGGTTTAGTGACTCTGATTTTATCTTTTGTGCTGTGCACAGGGAAGAAAAGGCAGTAATGTTTTCTTAGTCACTCCATGGTAAGCATATTGTACACTTCAATTAGATTCCCTTTATCAAGCATGTCCTCCTCCTGCCATAAGTGTAATGCTGCCCCTGTTTCTTCCATCCCTAAGCAAGCACACACAGCTCATGTTGAGGGCTCTAAGATGCTTTATTAAACAGAATTTTTTTGTAATGTGATGCTATTATGTCAGCTGGTAGCCCCTTAAAACTCAGACTTTGCAAAATTTTAATATCAGATCCAAATGCCAGCTTCTGGGAAGTGGCAACCTGGAGACTTTTCTCAGGAGAAAATTGTATAAACTCCAGTATGAAACTTTGTTTTCAACCACATGATCCTGATACAAGTGAATATATGAATAAAGCCAAACATCTGGAAATTTTAGCCATATAAGGTACATGGGTTAACTCAGGCTTTTTTTACATTCCTGCCTCTGCAGCCACCACCTGCAGCTTTGTTTTCCTCCCAGCTTTCATTACCCACACAAGATACTGTGTTATTGTAAAAATACAGATACCCCAGTCAAGAATCTCAGGGATCACAAGGACTGAGAGGCTCCGTTGCTGCCTGCCTGCCTGCTTCCCTGCCTGCTGGTCTCCCTGTGTATATGGGCCCCTGCTTCAGCATTAAAGGCAGGTCAGATATATCTAAGACTCCAGATTCTTTTTCCATTGGACAAAGTCAACAGTGAACCTGCCTGGCCTGGGATGGTTGCACAAAAAGGAGCAAGAATAAAACTGGTCTTTACGTGGCATTTAAACTGAAGAAATGTGGGAGATTTGTGTAGATTCCATTTATATACTTGGCAAATATTTAAATGAGCCCTTTCTAGTCCAGGCACTGTAGCTCCCAGGGAGAGGGCAACAAGTCATAATCTAACCTTCAAGGAGTTTACTATCTCTAGTCTCTAGGAGAAAAATAGGAAGCAAAAGAATCTTAATATCATATATGGCAGGTGTTTTGTTGTCATTTACTCAATATTTAATCCCTTCCCCTATTTTTCTTGCTAACAGATGACAATTACGTTTGAGTTGATAATATGTTCAAATCTATAACTCTATCAGCTTCCTTTGCAGCTAAGAATATGTTAGCAACAGAATTCTGGACAAAAAAAATATATAAGTATAAGTCTACTGGAAGATTCTGGGGTTGTTTTTGCTCTTTTCAATAGACAAACATGATCAGCGCTGCCCTAACTGACACTTTTTACATTAAACACAGATGTAATGTTTGGTACAAAGGCAGCCATCTTGCAACCATGAGGTGAAAAGTGTAGGAATGAGAGCTCACATTCAAAGAATGACAAAATACTAAGTCAGAAAAGACCTGAATTCCTGAGAAGCCAAGTCAATAACAATTATTACCAAAACCTGAATGCTTTATTAAATTAAAAAAAGTGGTTGTTTAAAGTATTCTTCAGCTAGTATTTTGTTGCTTCTATAGCCTTCCATATTTCTACATAAGTGCTAAAAATGTAGATAGGTTACAGAGGTAAGTATGAGTAATTTTTCTAACGTTGACAAAGGTCAAGCAAGATCAGACTTCTTTCCAGAAAGAATATACCTCTTTACTTCAATTAGACCCTGTTCAAAGCATGCTTCGAGAGCTAGATCACACATGGGATGACATTTAGATTATGTTTCAGTGGAAGCACAGGAGGCTCTGAGGGGTCCAAGTGGAGAAATGCAGAAGAGGCTGATGAATCAACATATGGGAAGGCTGGGTAGCATGAAAACACAAGGCATTCTGGGAAACCAGAGTGTTTCAACATGAAGGAAGGATGGGCCTGGGGAAATGGAAATGATGGTGTGTGAGGATAAGAACATAAGATTACGAGAGATTTTGGAAGTCAGATTAGGAAATCAATGAAAGTTTGAAGAGGTTAGTGAAGCGAATTAAAAAGATAACTAAAAGGGGTGGAGGGCTGGTATTTGACACTTGGAAGATCAGTTTAGACATTTCTTTTTGTAATTACCTGGAACTATTTAATCCCCAAAGCTAATGAGAAGTTTTAATAACATATGGGGAGAGGGAGAAATAATATTTGCATTTCAAGCCTAACACATAGGCTTTTATCTAATCTTTCTAAAACCTGCCCATTAGGCACTATATCTCCATTTCAGAGAGGAAAAGACAGAGACTCCAGAGCTTACGCAGTTGCCAAAGTTCACACACTAGATGGGAGATCTGGTTCCTAAGACCATATTGGTTTGGTGCAAAGTGCTGTCTCAGACCCCCAGCCCTGCCCACCCCCAGCAACTCCTAAATAGACCTTTTGCCACCAAGAGGATGGGAAAGGAGGCTGGGGGACTTTGAAACTCTGGATGATAACGCCAGGTACCCAGAGATCACAAACCTAGTGACTAGGGAGATGCTTTTCCCACCCTATGGAACATGTAGGGCACATGTCCAGGGAGATGGCTCCTGTTGGCATGGAATTGGTGTACATAGACTCTGATAAAAATACATCAGATGGGAAATCACTCTTGAAAAGAATTTCTTCTGTAACCGGTGGCTGATGCCAAAGACAGTTATAGATGGTGCCCCGTGGAGGGGTGAGGGTTGCTAGTGAGGATAGCTAGCCCCAGGGAAAATGTGAACAAAACATTGCATTTGGGGTGGGCACTGATCAGAAATATATGGAACTACAGAAGCAGCCCACAGCATTCAGTGTGCAGCACTGAGCATTTGAGCTTGAGTGTTCAGAATTCAGTGTACAGGATTTCAGCAATTTCTGCCCCCATCATGCCAATCTTCCAGGAGGCTGTTGTGGACCTCTGAAGGATGTGGAGAGGCGTCCAGCAGCCAATCTTAGACAGGAAAATTTCAGAGGTTTTGCAAGTTGCGGAGTGACTGAAACTATTCCCAGTTTTGCTGCTGTTACACCCTGGCAGGGAAGGTGAAGACCCAAAAGTGGGCACCTCACTGAGCCGTGTGAGTGTGGCCATTTGTGGAGTCATTTGGCTACTACAGCTGCTGTTTTTAGAGTCTCTTGTCAGGTGCTGTGCTTGAGCATCTTGGTCGTACTGGGGTGTATCTCCTGTTGTGTCTTCTGTTGTCTTTGTGAGTTGGAATTCAACCTATCCTCTGGCTGCCACGTGCTCCAGGTCTGAAGTGGCAGGAAGATGCCATTTTGGGAGTGTTCTGTATAGGACTTTAAAAACACTGGACACTGCTTCAGGTGAGGTAAATGGCCATTATTGGCTTCAGTAAGACTTTGTTTTTCCATGGTTTGTTAGATAAATCCCATTATTGTTATTCTCTGAACTTGAGTAGTCTTGCAATTGTGTGCATGGGTGAAAAACTCAGTGACTGATGAACTATTTGGGCAGTGTCCTTGGCCAGTTTTAGTGCCCCCTGCTGCCCTGTATCAGTTCTATTTGTGGCTGACCTGAATGAATCTCCTGGAGACATATTTTTAAAATGGTACTATTCATAATAAACTCCTTTTGAGTAATTTCCTCCAATTGCCAAGCACCATTCTAAGTGTGTTACATGCATTAGCTCGTTTAATAAACAACTTCACATGGAAAAACCTCAAAGCAGGATTTTTATGTTTTGAGTTAAACCATGGAGAGCCCGTCAATGTGGAGTGGTATCCACCAGGGGGAAGAGAGGGAGCCTATCACTACCTGCTCCCTGCTGTTTAAAACCTCTGCAACAGGAGCAGAAAAGTGTATTCCTGCAGGGCAGAGCCCCTGGAGAGAGGAACACAGGGGCTGAGATGGGCTAAAGGGAAGCAGGTAGAAAGGAAAACAACCAACATTTATCAGGACATATTCTGTGCCTGAGTTAGAGCCGGGTCATTTGAAAGCCCATACAAATTGATTGCACATTAACAACCCCTGAGCTAATGCTATCAGGAGGGTTGTTTAATGGTGTTACCCAGGAAGAATCATGGCAGTTGTGTTCCTGCCCAGCGAGGAAATCCATTTTCACTTAGGACATCAACCAGGAAGTTTCGCAGCCAGCTGAATGAAATAAAGCAGGGAGCCTGTGGCCCCCTCTGGGCAGACCCAGGTGATAATTCTGATTGCTGACATTTATCGAGTGGGTAAAACATGCCAGGCATGGCCCTAAGCACCTTATGTTCATTATCTCATTTGATCCATATGAGGCGATGGAAATACTTGCGATTTTACAGATGAGGAGGGTGAGGCATGGGGGTTTAACTCACTTGACCAAGTTGATCCAGCAGCTGAGCAAGGATGCTACACAATCCAAGGTATGGACTAACTGAAGGGTCCATCCTGGCTGGTCAAAAGGGGTCATATTCGCATCAGCAGACAGCCAGAGTGGCACTGCCATGGCCAGTCAGGATGGATGCTGGCCGTGGACCCCTTGTGCTTGTGGGTGTGGAGGCTAAACTTCTGCCCTGGTGATGAGCAGGCAGCCAGCATCAGGCCAAGGGCCTCCAAGGGAAGTCAAGTCTCTTGACCACAGCCTAATTCAGATCTAATTCTTGGAGCAAACTATCCTCAAAGATTTACATGAAGACAGAGCATCTTTACCTGACTTTATTTCCTGGTGCCCACTAAGTCCTTCATTCCATCAGCAAGTGCTTGTGGTATGCCCACTGTACACCAGGCATGGCTGTAAGAAAGGAACTGACAAAAATCCCTCCCTTGTGGCAGTTCCCATTTTAGTTAAGAGAGAGAGACATTCACCAAGAAGAGTAGCAAGTGATTAAACTATACTAGAGGCAGTATACATGTAATACCAAATAAAATAAGGCCAGGAAGATTGGGAAAACTGGGTGGAGGCAGAGCCCAAAGATTAGGTGCTACTTCATATGATTTCCTTATATATGGCATGGTGGATGAACAAATGGATGAACCCGATAAAACAAATATAAACTGCTATACTTGAAGAACAACTAGTGGTTCTCAGAGGAAGGGGTAAGGAAGGGGGGGTGTAAATTAGGTAAAAGGAGCCAATTGTATGGGAAAGACAGAATTGGACTTTTAGAGGCAAACTAAATGTAGGGTATGCACATGGCGATGTTTAGTGATGTGCCCTAAAGTTTATATAATGTTGGGATGCAGTGTTACTTCAATTATAAAAAATTGGCATTTGGGAAAAGCCTTGAAGAAGGTGAAGGGCCATCCCTGCGGTTGTCTGAAAAGTCAAGACACAGGACCTAAGGGGAAAGCAGAGAGCTTAGCCTTTGAGGCTAGACTGGGAAGAGGGGATCCTGCAAAGCCAGCAAGGGAGAAATAAAAGCCACAGAGCATCCTACAGGAGCAGGTAAAGTCCCAGGAACCATTCGGGTTCTTGCTGTTCTCATTGGTAAGATGGGAATAGTAACTGTAGCTGCCTCACAGGTTCTTGTGAGGACTGAATGTGATGATGCCTGAGAAATGCTTAGAATTCTTATGCAGGGCAAGCTGTGAGCCCCAGGCTATCAGCCACACCAGCTTCTCCCCTTGGTACCTCTCTGCACACTTCCCCATTCCCCCTATTGTGCCAAGGACAGAGGCTGTGTCTTACCTAATTCAAATTCTCCAGATCCTCTATCAAGACCTCGCCCTGGGGAAAAGCCCCTGTAGAGAGCTGTGAAAGAGGGGACTGGCAAATGATTAACAGGCAAAACTATAGAAAGAATGGCAGCTCTGAGCAAGGTATTGTAGGTAGCACTGAACTATGTAAAGAGTTGGGTCAGGCGTCCCTGGGATGGCAGGCTTTAGCAGCAGAGGGAGTGCAACAGGGTAAGTGGAAGAACCTCCAGCTATAGGTACTGATCCAGTGAGAACCACATTTACCCAACCTGTGGGGCCCATAAAAGGCTTCTGGACCGAGGTACAACTTGTCGCAGGTTCAGAGTCACTGTCATCCAGAGAGCAAGGAGTCAGAGCTGCAAACTGGTGATTCCTACAGCCTCATGTCACTGCAGAGATGGTGGCAGCAATGAGCTGGATTCAGCTCACGCCTCATTCATGGGATTTCTCTATTTCCAGTGACAAAAACAAGCACTTTTTTCTGGAAGTCTGAATTTGTGCTTTTCACTATCTTTGTCCTCAAATAGCCTGGGGACAACTGGGTTTGTGTGTTAAGTGGAGCCAAGTAAAACTGGAAGAGGAGCCAAGTAAAATCTAGCCTCAGGGGAGGCTGCCCCCACACCGGTGGCCTGGCGTCTGCACTGGCTCCCTGGCGCCATGCTTAAGCAGAAGGCACCTCAGGAGCTGCCATTAATTCCAGAGTCTTTCCTGCAGCCAATTTTAGCCCAACTCCTTGATTTAATTACACTCCTGCGTACAATAGGAAGCGTGCATTCTCCTATACGAGATGAATATTAAGCTGATAGACCTGTAATTTCCTCCACCAGGCGCACTCCCACTTTTGCATATTGATGCCACATTTAGTTTGTTATTTTCTAATTTTCCATCCTTCTGGTCCTATGCTCACCACCTTCTCTCCATAATAATTTCTATCACCCTCTCCCCATAATAATTTTTATCAGTGCACACATACCGCTGTCTCCTCTCTCTCTCCAACTCCACCCAGATCGTGAGTGGCACCACTGAGCCCCCTTTTATACCTGCTGCGGAGGCAGGAAGAGTTCTGGACTCTGGTCTTACTGGACTCTGGTCTTACCTCACTGGAGGTCCTGTGGCCATGTGTGGTCAGGGAGACACAATAAGGAGTGGAGCAGGTGGGGTTCTGAGGCTAAATGGGGAGCCCGGAGACCACACACAGCTTCTCAGACCTCAAAGCTTGCCTTCCCCAACCATCTTCCTGCCATAAGCTGCTGGTGTCTTGAAGGGACTCAGGGTGATAGTGGGAAAGGCTGTCCTGAGAAAACTCCATACAGGCTTTGTGGATGCCACACCCACGACACTGGGAACTACAAATCCCATGATCTCCAAAGGGAAGTTTGCGAGGACCCCACGGCAGAGTTAAGCAGCTAGGCTCTTGGGTATTTAACGGAGAGGGCGGGGGTGGGGGGGAAATCTCATCCCCTTGGTGTGCTAGGCTTTTGCCAGTTCAGCGGGTCATTGGGATTCCAGGTCAGCAGAACGGGTAGGATGCATTTAGGAACTTATCTCCCTCTTTTTCTCCCTGAGTTATTCATTTCCCATCTCCCCTTCCCTTGTCAATAAACCTTTTATCAACCTTTTGTGTGTGTCTGCAGTTTAGCATTAAGTCCCCTTTAAGTGCACGGGTGAGGACCCACAGTTAGGCAACCCCATTTTATATCCTCACAGTTCTGGAAGCTGGGGGGCCGAGATGAAGGCACAATGATCTGTGCCTGATGAGGATGCACATCCTGGGTCACAGAAAGTATCTTCTTACAAAGTCCATACATGGCAGAAGGGGCAAGGGTGCTCTCTGGAGCTTCTTTTATAAGGGGACCAATCCCAGTGATGGGGACTCTACCCTCTTGACCTAATCACCCCACAAAGCCCCTACTGCCCCAAATTGTCACATTGGGGATTAGATTTCAATAAATGAATTTGAGGTTAGAGGTCGCATAGTTAGAGGTCGCATCAGTCTCTCAGTACCTCCCTCTCATCTCTCTGCTACTATGTCAAGGAGACAACCCACTCCTGGCTTGGCCAGCTTGGCCTCAGTTTCCCCAATCTGTGCATGTCTCTGATTCCACAAGAGCTCCCCTTTAGTTTTGATCTTGTATTAGTTCTTTACATATTTTGGAAACCAACCCCTTTCCAGGTGTGTGATATGTAAATATCTCCTTCTGAAACTGGAACGAACTTAAAGCCAATGTCACCAAGTTTGGCAAACTAGGGTTTTTACTTCACTTTCAGAAGAAATCTGTCAGCTAGACAGCAGAATTCCTGTTACCTTCTTTTAGCAGTTCTGGCAAATTCTTGTTCATTGACATCCCCATTCTAGACTGGATGCAAATGATGTCTTTGTCAGAGTCTTTGTTTAGACAAATGGGTGTAATTAAATCTCACTTTCCTTTACACACTTATGTGTGTAAATCATTCATATTCAAATAACCTGGTTACTTGGATCAGACTGAAAGACATAGTTCTGATGGAATTGTCTGGTGATCTCTAAATCTCCTTAGCAACACATTTATAAAGGCTTTTAGAAGAGATTGCATCTATAGCTGATTCATTCCAGATCCTTTTCTCTGAAATCCTCAACCTCCCCTCCAAAATGGGGGTAATTATTGAGGATAATGATGATGATGATGATGATGATGATGATGATGATGATGAGTGACTTGTATCAGAGGATTGCTCTGAAGATAATCAAAGTAATAGAAATGAAAGTGTTAAAATACCAAATTGGAGCAGAGTTATCCAATAGAGTGTATGATAAAATAAAACACTGAGCTGGGAGTTAGATTTCATATTATTTCCAAGACTGGATAGATCACTTAATATTTTGGGGGACCCTTCTTCCATCCGTAAAATTCAAGTGATAATCTTTGCCTTTCCTACTAGCAGGACTACTGTAGTACCAAGTGAGACTTCCAGAAAGTCATTTGCAAACTATAAAGTAGTGCGTAGGTGTACAGGACATCCAAATCATCTCCTACTTGCAAGGGTTTCTTAAGCCAGAACATGCTTAGATTTCCATTTTAAACCAACTCCAAAGAATTTTCCACATATTCTGACATAGGTGAACTTTATTTAATGGTTACTTGATAAATCAATGAATGAATGAATAGTGCCAGCCATAATGAGGAGAGGGCTCTGTTCCTATAGCATTAAGTCTGTAGGATGTCTTTAAATTCTGCCATACTGTGAGCTTCATGAACTGTCACTAGGCAGCACAATTCTTTATTGGCACTACTGGGAGTGTCTGAATTATTAAAAATCATTCTTATGACAAAGTTTTATAAACAAGTATGACATGTGTTTTATAGTATTTCTGTTAGTGGAGCACTGAGTGAGTGAAATGCATATAGACACAGAGAATTTATGGGGTAAACAGTAAAGACTTGGTGGTGCACAACTGTCAGGGCACAACTGTCAGCAGTAAAGACACTGGTGGCTGCACAACTGTCAAGTGCTCCAAATTCAGGCGTGCCCTGAGCACCGCGGGGTCTAGGGAAGGCCCTGTCAGCTCCTCTACAGTTCACACTGCTGTCTCTTCTTTCCACCACTACACTCTCATCCCTTCAGTACCAGGTTACAGTCTCTCCACACCCCAGTATAACCACAGGGTAAGCAGATGGTGCCCACTTACTCTGCTATTGGCAAAATTCACACCAGCAGGAAAGGAAGCCATCCTTGTCTGATTTCTGGGGTACCCTGTGTTCTTCTTTCCCTGCCCAAGACATTCTTCTTTGCCCCCCTCCTGTAAATTGCATCTACACATCCTTCCTGCTCAAAGCTATGAACTCCACACCTTGCATTAGGCATTCCTATATTATAGGAGGCTATTTTAAGAGTGCATTTTCTGGCCTTTCCTTAACACTATAAAAATTAATGGACTGGAGATTTGTGTTCAGTTCTCAAAGAATTTCTCTTTAAAAGCTGCAGTAGAAGAAACTCTGGTTCAATGGTGAAAATGATGACTAGCTTGGATGATGACCAATTCAGATAATTGGCCATAGACCTCTAATCTCACTGGCATCCCTCTGTCACTCAGCAGGGAACCAGCCGATCATTCCATCAATACATTTATTTTGTCAGCTGTCACTGTGTGGCGCCCATACGTCTCAGCTGGGCAACTTAGGCTGAGAAATGGAAACCTGCCAATATCAGAATCATTTCATCCCTATCACATGCCTTTCTTGTCATATGGATTTTCAATGCATTTCTGCCTGGCTTGGCAAATCTAAACCATGACCTTGCTTTTAGCTGCTGGGTCCCTTTAATTATTACTATCAATTCCAACCAGCTTGAGTCAGTACATTTCCAAACTGCATTAACTCAGTAAGTTCCACCCACGAAATTTCTATTCTATTCTGACCAACATGCCCCCTCTCTGAACACACACATAGACACACACACACACACAAACACATATCGTGTATCACTTTGAACTGGTTATTCTTCTCAATAGGGAACACATGTACATACATACATTGATTTATTTTCACGTGACTGTTCATGCACAGATTTTCCCTCAGAGGTGCGTATGGCGCCTGTGCTAGATGGTTATTCTCTGCTTCAGTCCTTAGCAATGTCATAGTAATACTTCAAGCTTATCCCAACACAATCCTCTCACTCCTGACCCCTCTTCAAAATGACAACAACGAATTATGTAGAACTACTACTAGTTAACTCCCAACATAGTGACATTATCATGATTTCTTGCTAGAAACACTGTTGCCCACCAGACAGTACATTGCACAATTTCCCTTGCAGCTATGTGTAGAGAGGACTGAGTTTCAGTCAATAAAATATAAGTAAATGTGGTGTGAAATGTCCAGGAAATATCTTTAAAAGTAGGATGCATTCCCTTTTTCCTTCTATTTCCTCCACCTTGTAACCTGGAACACAGTTGTGAAGACTGGCACTCTAGCAGCCTTCCTGGATTATGAAGACAGGTTTATAAACTAGATGTCAGAGTATGGGGTGGGAAGGTCTTTCACATCTTCCTATAATGGCTTCATCAATCATGGGCTTCTTTTGTGAGAGAGAAATATAATTTCACCTTCTATAAACCATTAAGTTGTTTGAGGGATTGGGGCCTCCCTGGTGGCACAAGGGGTTAAGCACCACACTATGAAGCAATAGTGGCCTCTGTAGCACGAGTTCAATCCCCAGCTGGCCAGGGAGATACCCACATGGCACAGCAGACCTCTCCTGACTCTTCCGCTGCTCCCCTCAGCAGTGTATTTCAGTCAGTCTGCCTATTCTGTTCCCCGCTCTGTCTCTGGTGAGTCCTGTCACCCACTGCATCTCTGGCCTGTACCCCAGCTCTCGTATGCATGGATGAATAAATCTTTTTAAAAAAAGTTGTTTGAGGGTTTTCTATTATAAGTGAGCAAACTCTAACTCAGGCATCTGATTTCCCTACTCTTCTCTTCCCCATCAGTTCCAGGACCTGCTGGATTGAATAAACTCTGAGCATTTCTCCACCCTTCTTCCTTCATTTAAATATTCAAAGTCACAGATGAGACTTTCCAAATAGCTGAGATTAGAACAGGTTCCTTCCTGGGTCCCAGCACTGAGTCTGGAGGAAAGAGCTACCTGGGACTCTTGGACTGACCGTGCCTTTAGGAGGGAAATAAAGGTGCTGTTGACAAAGGTTCAGCGCAAAACTTTCCTCCCTTATCCTCTGCAGAGAACGGTGCTGCCTCTGGGACCATAGCAGGGGCAACAGTTGGTGTAGTCACAATGGTGCATGCCAGGGACTCTGTTGAATGGGGACAAACAACATCACAGGGGGGAATCCAGCCAAGAGATGAGGAAACAGGTAACAGACACCTTTGTCCAACATTTGTTGCCAGTGTCCTCAGTGCCAGGCTTATTCCAGACACTGGGGACACAAAGAAGAAGGTTGGCCAGATACCCAAACCCTAGTGGATGTACACAATTTCTCAGTCAGGTATGTGGTGAGCACCAAAGTAGAGATCTGGGTGGGGGTTTGCAGGTATTCACAAGAGCAGCAGGTAACCCAGAATGGGGAGACTTGAGGAGCAATGGGGAATAAAGATAATTCCCACAGTGAGTTCCACTTGAAGCAGAACAGGAGTTAAGCAAGGAGAAGGAGAAGAAGCTGAGGGAGGAGCAGATAGGAGGCACTGGAAGGCAGGAGGGAGGAGGCAACAGAGCCTGTCTGGGGAACTCAGGTTACATTGCTGGTTGCACTGGAGCCCAGAGTTTGAGGACACAAGATGGGCCAGGATCAGGTCATGGAGGGTCTCATGGGATAGGGACCAGAGCCTAGAATTTGCCCTGTAAGCCAGAATTTGCCCTGTAAGCCAGAAGCACTGCAGTCACAAAGCACCATGAGATGAAATATGCATCTTGGAAAGATTAGAATGATTACTCAGTGTGGAAGATGGATAGCAAGGGAGGGGGCTAGAACCAAGACCTCGTGACCAATTAGGATGTTGTTAAAATAATATCATAAAAAAAAATAACAGTGTCCTGAACTGAAAAGAATATTGCTTTACAACAAACAGTACTGCAATGTTCTTCTGGCCAGTTCTTATCGTGTTCCCCCTAATGAAAGCCAAAAGCATAATGTTAAATTGAAGGCATATCCAAATGCATCCAGAGCAGTGGAGACCATGTGTGCAGATTGCTGGCCTTGCACTTGACACTGGGCGAAGCATCGAACCGCAACCAGTGAGCTCGGTGCCTCTTAGACCCTCTCTGGGATAGCGATGGTTTCCAAGCAGCCCAGACTTTGTCAGGAGCTGGAAAGTTGACAGATCAGAATGACATTGCTGGTTTTACTGACATTGTGAATGAGTGAGGGAGGAAAAGAGTGAATGGATCAACTTAATAATTAATTGCACCCCTGGATCAGAGTCACCCCGGTTTCTACAGTTAAATATATGGTGTGGGAATTTTTGCCCATCTCCCACCTCTGCCTTTCTTTTTATAAGTGCATCTTAAAAGAACTGGAAAATATTATTGAACCATCTCTACCTCTCCACTCAAAGAAGTGAGCAATTATCCTCCATCAGAAATGGTATCTGGGACGAGTGCGAGACAACCTATAGCCTGGAATTTTAAATGATCTTATAGTCTTTTACTGACAGTGGAGGCGGATAATTCAGGAGATGTATTTTTGGAAATGCTGTAAATGCTGTAAATGCAGAATAAAAGTTCAGCAGATAGATAACACACAAAACTTGAATTATCAAACACCTTGTTACTCTATAAAAACCTTTACCAAGTTGTCAGTGTTCACTTTGGAGTTCTGTGAGAAGTAGATTTTTTTTCCGGGCATGGAAATTGCCCTGGTGGAAATGTATTCAGCAAAGAAAAGGATGTACCATAAATCTAGTTAATGTTTGTATTTATGTTGAATTGCCTGTGATGGGGCTTTTTCCTTCCTGTTCTGCTCTTCTTCCTGAAAGAAGAAAAGGAAAGTTTCTAGAGTAAATCAGCATCCAGGGTGATCAAAGTGATGCTGACCTAAGACTCATAGTCAAGGAATTCTAAGAACCTTCAACAGCACCTCACTTTCCCTTCCACTCTGGCCAAATTTATGAGCACCTTTGGGTCTGGGTTCCTGAGATGTGCCAGGACATTTCCAGTGGCCTTCTTACTGCCCCAAATCAGAGCAAGAATAATTTAATGACAGCATAATTTAATGGCACGCAAAGCAATGTTAGCACCCACTGATAGCACAAACTCATGTCCAGTCCAAAAGCACCTGTGGACACCTCACAACCATTAGGATGGCTACCCTGAAAACAAAATCAACCTAAAAAATGAAAAAGAAAATAACAAGTGCCAGTGAGGATGTGGAGAAATTTGGAACCCTTGTGCACTGATAGTAAGACTATGAACTGGTGTTAGTTATACGGACAGTAAAATAGGGTCTTTTCAAAAAATTAACAATAGGACAACCAGTAATTCTACTTTTGAGTATAAATCCAAAAGAAGTAAAAACAATCACAAAGAAATAATGTACACCCATGTTCACACCATTATTAATTACCCTAACATATCAGTGGATGAGTGGATAAGCAAAACCTTGTATGCACATACAATGGAATATTACACAATGCTAAAAAAGAAAGGACATTCTGACACATGCTACAACCTGCATGAGACTTGAGGATATTATGGGTTTGTTTGTTTTTTAAGATTTATTTATTTATTTATACAAGCACTGGGTACAGTCAGAAGCGCAGGAGGATGAGAGAATTCACCAGAGCCAGAGCGGGGAATAGAACAGGCAGACTGGCAAAGTACACTGCTGAGGGGAGCAGCAAGCCGGAGGAGAGGTCTGCGCGCCATGTGGGACCCTCACCGATGGCTGGGGATGGAACCAGTACTGCAGAGGCTGCGGGAAGCTCAACCGCTGCGCCACCAGGGGAGGCCCGAGGATATTATGTTAAGTGAAATAAGCTAGATAACAGAAGAACAGATACTGTATAATTCTACTTACATGAGGTAGTTAGAGTAGTCAAGTTCATAGACAGGAAGCAGAATGGTGGTTACCAGGGGCTGGCAGGTGAGAAGAATGGAGAGTTATTGTTTAATGGGTGTGAAGTTTCAGTTTTGCAGGATGAAAGGAGCTCTAGAGATGGATGGTTGCACAGCAATGTGAATGCTTAATGCTATGAACTTTACACGTAAAGATGGTTAAGGTGATTAATTTTATATTATGTGTATCTTTCCACAAATTTTCTTCAGCAGCATCTAGGGGTCTGCAAGAGAGAGGAGGTACCAGCGAGCTAGCCGACGCAAGTATATTCTGTGGCTATTTTTTAAAACTAAGGAAGTTGTGTCTTTTCTTGCCCTTTGCTCTCTCAATAACCCCTTCCTTCCTCTCTCTGCCCTGCTCACTTCAGGCATGCAAAGATCTCCCTGGTGTCCTCAGGTGACCTCTGCCCTCACGCCTCCCCCAGCATTAACAATGTTGGTCACCAAGATTCAGCCACCCACTTGTTCACGACAAGCTCCAAAGCACACCTCCAGGTTCCTTCTTTCCACTAAGTTTCAGGCTCATGTTTTCTCTTGCCCATTGGAAACTTGCCTCTATAGGTCACACAAAATTTATTCTCTTCCCAAACTCTCCTCATCTTCCTTCCATGTTCTGATCTTAGCTAATGTTGTTACCCTTGGCCCAGACTTCAACCTCAGAGTCCGGGATTCTCTTGAACTAGCCTTACCTACCTGTCTCTCCTTTCCCATCTCCCAGGCACAATCCTTTCATTTCTATCCCCAAAACACCATCTCCCTTCACTCCCCACCCCTTTCAAGTGTCCTGGCCAACCTCTGTCACATCCTAACAGATCCCCCAACTCCTTCATTCTTAGATGCCTACATCCCCTTTTCTACACTGCCTTTAAAACATAGATGTGGTCATGTCACTCTCTTGCCTAAAAGCTTTACTGAAGCTCCCATTTTGCTTCTACAAAATAACTCCCCCAAATCCCCCAGGCAGAGTGGGGTACATTCCAATATCTCAGGAAATAAACAAGTTGGGTGGGCAGCTTTGGGTCAGATGTCCAATCCTGGTTGAGCCACTTGTGCCAAGAAGAATGCATCCTTTAAGAAGAAGGCGGCTTCAGTAAGCAGAGTTCTAAAAACGACATCTTAAGATTCCAGTCCCTTGGTTATTAAATTGAGCATTCATCAGGGACCACTGTAAGGAGATTTTGCAAATGCAATTAAGGTTCTAAGTCAGTTCATCTGAAAATACAGAGATTATCTGTGTGGGCTTCACCCAGTCAGGGGTACCCATAAAGAAGGAGGTTTCTCCTGCTTCTGGTAGAAAGGAGAGTCAGAACGATTCCAAGAGAAGGATCCACCAAGTTGTTGTTGGCTTTGAAGACAGGGGACTACCTAAAAGGACCAGAGATCAGCCTCTAGGGGAAGAGAATAGCCACACTAATTTCTGTCAACAATCTGAATGAAATTCGAAGAAGATTCTTTCCTAGACCCTTCCTGTAAAGACCCAGCCTGACTAATATTTTGGTTAGAGTCTTTCTGAAACTCCAAGCTAAGAACCCACCAACTTTGGAAGGGGACATGGAAAGAGCTACAGCAGCTCTCTGGGATAGCTCATAGAAGGCAGGAGGGGGCTTCTCGCAGGGGAGGATGTGCTGAGTGTAGACGATTCCTTGGGCAGCTGTTCACCCATAAACCCACGTTAAATAGGCCCATTTACCTCTCTCTGTTCTTCATTGCATTCTCTGTTCTTTTTTTTTTTTTTTTAAGATTTATTTATTTATGCATACAAGGACTGAGGTACAGGCCAGAGGTGTGGGGGGTGAGAGGATTCACCAGAGACAGAGTGGGGAACAAACAGGTGGATTGACTGAAATACACTGCTGAGGGGAGCAGCGGGTGAGTCAGAGGAGGTCTGCTGTGCCATGTGGGTCACCTCCCTGGCCGGGGATTGAACTGGTGCTGCAGTGGCTGTGGATAGTTTCATAGTGCTGCGTCTTAATCCCTTGTGCCACCAGGGAGGCCCTATATTCTCTGCCATTTATAAGATTCATTTGGGAACTTCATGGACTTTTTAAAAAACAAGCATTAAAATTGTAATTACTTTTATCCTAATCTAGATAAATTTAAGATTGCCAATGTCTAATATATCATCATCTTTCCCACACATCATTGTATATGGTTGTAATAAGCTTAATAAATTAATATCTACTCTCACACACATACAATGCATGACCAAATTATGCCTCTATCTCTTAACAGGAAGGAAATAAATGGCTATTTTCACTGAGAAAATAAAAGAGCTCACCAGCATCCACACTGTTGGCCTATTCTGACTTAAGAACAAGAATTTTGGAATCAAAACTGACTGAATCCAATATGCCTCATTGAGAGGTCATCTGATACCTCTTAGTCTCGGTTTTATCAGCTTTCCAACAGGTATAATATCACCTACCCGTGCATTTCTAAGAGGATTGATTTAAGTGATGCCCATCAAGTCCTTAGCACCTGCCCATCAAGAAGTCTGTACTCAGCCATGGGGCCATTACAATTATAGAGAAGATGAATCCATGGGACCTTTAAAAAGCAAGGATGTTAGTGAGGCTCACACAAGGCTAGGTGCCCACAGTTGTTGGGTCTGGTTATGACTTTTTGAGTTTAACCCAGTCTAAACAATCCTCTCCTGGATATGCATCCATCATTTTGCTGTATAAACATCACTGAGCTGTCTCCAGCTACTTGTTATGAGTTACTTCCAGATACGAGTTTGGTGGTTGGTAAGGGACAGAGAAGAGCAATGCAGCTAGGAACACTGTCAGCATTGTCAGCACCATTCCAAAGTGGAACCCTAATCTGGAGTGTGCAAACATGCAGGAGATCAGCCCGCACTGGCAGGAGCTGCTTGCATGGCTGGGCTGCCCTCTCCCTGAAGAATGTCAGAGTAGGATTGCTGAGACAACAGAAACAAAACAGAGCAACAAATAAGCTGATGGAGAGTACTTAGTCCAATACCACCAGCCCAGTGAAAAGGGGACTAGAAACCCCTCTAGGTTAAGATAAGGTCACTCAATAAGACACAGAAAGGTCCTCACCCTGAAGAATACTCACCTGGATAATTGAGACTACACACCTGGTTAATGTCAGAGAATAGACAATCTCAGTGTGGACAGTAAGTCTACACTCAGGATTGATGTGAGAAGGTAAGTCTTGAAGAGTGTGATGGTGTATTCGAACAGAAGTCCTCACCAGCCTGGGCCTTTGCTCTAGAAGAACCCCCACCTGAGTCTCAAGGGATCAGAGGAAGTCAACCAGGTGAAGACAGCCAGGATAGTGGCGTGCAATGGAGGAGCCTCCAAGTAGAAGCCTGGAGGTGTCTGACTGCATAGCAGGGGAAAGGGCCACTCTAGCTTAGTTGCTGGAACATGGATTTCAAAACTTCGGGGAGTAGAGAAATTTCAGAATGAAATGATCAGCAGGTGAGATTGCAGAAAACCTTGCTTATCATCACTGAAGAATTGAAAGGGGGTTTAATTCACATGCCCCCTTCATGTGGGTCTATTTTATTTTATTTTTTTTAAGATTTATTTTTTTTATTTATGCACACAAGAGTTTGGATGTAGGCCAGAGGTGCGGGGGTGAGAGGATTCACCAGAGACAGAGTGGGGAGCAGAACAAGCAGATCTACTGAATATACTGCTGAGGGGAGCAGTGGGCAAGACAGGAGAGGTCTGCTGCACCATGTGGGTCAACTCCCCGGCTAGGGATCGAACTCATGCTGCAGTGGCTGCGGATTGCTTCATAGTGCGGTTCTTAATCCCTTGTGCCACCAGGAAGGCCGCCAAGTGTGGGTCTATTTTACAAAGATAATAACAACTAAGCATTTATAAAGTAATTTCAATGAGCCAGTCAGTGGTCTTTTGTTTTACCTGTATTAATTCATTTAATTGTTGTCAGCTCCTTAGGATGCCAATATTAACCTGTTTATAAGTGGGAGAAACAGAGGCACAGAGTAGCTTTTCCCAGTTAACATAGCTGGTAGCTGACAAATGGAGGATTTGAACCGTAAGTGATGAAGCCGATATGTTCGATATTAGTAGATTGCTTATCACCTCATTGTTACCACTTCAATTTTTCATGGTTGAGTCTTATTAAAGGCTCTCTGTGAAGGAGGATTGGTATGATTTTTTTCAAAGATTTTGAACAAGTTAAAGTTACCTTTCAAATTCAGGTCCTGGATCTGTTACTTAGGATTGTTAAACTTTATGATTTCCGTTTCTTTTTTGAAACATAAAGAAAAGTAACTCCATGTGGAGTTCTTAAAAGTAGGTAATCAAACATACAAAATGCACATTGCCTTTGATATAATAGATCAGTGCTTGCTAAGTGTCATCAGTTGGGATAAAAACTTTCCATTACAGGATGCCCAGATATCTTACAGACAAGATGGGTGGAGGGGAGTGTAATGAGGCGGGTAATCCTTTGAACTCACACTAGATCATGTAGATTCCAAAACCAAACCTAACTTAGAACTTTCAGTTGAGTTAAAATGGTGGGAAGCATGTACTGTTTTTATTGAGAGTGGAAAGATGAGAAGGAGAAAATGCATGGGTGTGGATGCTACATTTGAAAGAAAAAAGGAAAGTGATTCCAGGGTATTGTCCAGATACAAGCTCCTACTAATCTGTGGACTAAAAATGGCACAGCTGATAGGATCACAGCACTGAGAACGGGCATTGGGCTGGCTCGGCAACTCACTGCCGACTCCTTTACAACAGGGAAGCCTGTTAGGGGAGGGCCAGTTTTGAATGAAAACATGGAACATTCCCTCTCCTGGGATTTAAGTTCTCTAAAGTGAGCAGACAGGTGCCATTCATCTCAGGCAGGAGGTTTGCTTGTAATCATAAATTTGGATGGAAAAAAATATTATGTCTTTAATTTTCCCTTACCTTTAACCGAAAGCTAGCTTTTCCTTCAATTACAGATGTAGGCCTTAAATTGCCATAGAATGTGCTGTACCTGAGGCTTTATCCCTAATAAAATCACAGGTATTTTTCATTTCACATCATGCTTGTGCAGGTCTCACAATATATCAATTATCCTCATCATAATTCAGATTAGCCTCATTATGAAGCCCACACTAGAACTTGTTACCTAACATGTTAATAAAGAAGTAGATTCATTACTATGTCATAAATTTTGTAATATTGTGATAAATAATTTAAAGGTAATTGTTTTTTTTTTTCTTTATCCAATTTATTTTATTGTATTCTTTAGAAATGGTGTTCTGGGAAGGGAGTCTGCAGAGCTCCCCAGACAGCCAGGGGTCTCTGACCTAGGTCAAGTATGAACAGCCTGTTACCGAGAGCCCACACATTACATTTATATCTGCCATTGAGAATGTGGCATGCCCGTGAGAAAAAGGAATTCCTAAGGCAGGCTTACCCTCAGACCCGGGTAAGAAGGGCCAGAAATCATACAAGGGAAAGGATAAAAGGAACTGATTCTACGGAACTCATACTTAATCTTACGCACCGTAATAGATCCTTAAATTTACATCACTTCATTAAAAATTGTTTCATCAGAATGTTCATAAAAAGCAAACAAAAAATCCTACCTGGTGACTAATATTGAGCAAAATGACATTATATGGGAACCCGCTTTCCTTATAAGTAGTTTCACTTAAAATCTTAGTTTCCAAAAATTCACCCACAACATTAAGTGTTGTGTGCTCAGTTAGTGGCCATTCATTGAGCTATTCACTTATGACCTGTGCATCTATTATTTTCTACCCACTCTTTTTCCTCATTAATTTTTTTTTAAACTAGCTATGATTACAGTATGTATGCCCAGTTCCTTTCCAGTGAGGCTGGGTTTGAGGGGCTAATCTCTATAGGTACAGGATACAAGATATTAATGAACACAGGGGTCAGGTACTCTACACAGCCCAACCATGAGACCCGAGGATCCCCAATTAGAACTTGGTTGTGGTCTTCAACAAAGAACATTAAGGCAATGCTGCTAGCAGAGGTTCTAGACTTAGTTTATATAAATATAAAATGTCCTTTATAGTCAAACTTCAGTTAAATAAACAAATGACTTCCTTACATCCTGACATTTTGGAGATGTCAGAGAGAAAAGAAATAAGGACTCTGCAATCCTCAGTGTTGCCCCTGGCAGGATTCAGTACTTGACTTTGAAAGCATGATGTGCAGCTCCTGGAGAGAATGAATCTGCCTGAGTGGAGATGTGTGGATCTGTGTTTGACAAATCAATTCCCTTTCTTGCAGGAGGAGAACGGAGGCTCCCACTGGGGTCAGGCAGCTCAATTACCAGAGGCAAAACCGGGCAGCTGAGGTCCCTCCCAGGGATGCTGGCGCAGAAAAGCTGGCATCACCTGGTCGGCCAGGAGGCGCAGCAGCGAGTCTCTGAAATGAACGCCATCCTCACCTCCCAGAACAGGGTCACCACTGCCTTCGTCTCCCAGGGTCAGAAGCGTCTCTTAGCTAAAAGGCTCAGAGCAAACACTCTCCTAAACAGGAGAGTACTCCTGAGGGATCGCAGGAGGCTGGACAAGATTTTCCTGTTCATGCAGCCAATACTTTGTCCCCAAGGCCCTCTCCCTCTTGTACCTATGAGTGGGGGCATGGGTACTAGCTGCAGGTAGAGAGAACTAGTATTTTGGTCCCCAGGCAAGTGACAGTTCCATAGCAGCACGTGAAGAGTTCGTATGAACTATAAGGGGGGAGGACCTGGATGAACATCATAATTATGTTTTTAAAGATTTATTTATTTATGTGGACAAGAACTGGGGTACAGGCCAGAGGTGTGGGGGTTGAGAGGATTCACCAGAGACAGAGTAGAGAACAGAACAGATGAATCTACTGAAATCCACTGCTGAGGGGAGCAGCGGGCGAGTCAGGAGAAGTCTGCTGCACCATGTGGGTAGCTCCCTGGCCGGGGGTCGAACTCATGCTGTAGAGGTTGTGGATAGCTTCCCCGTGCTATGCTTAACCCCTTGTGCCACCAGGGAGGCCCTGAAAATCATAATTCTTCCACCCAATCACCGTCTGACCTCAGGCCAGATTTTTAACTTCCCTGTGCCTCAGTATCCTCACCAATTCAAAGGGGTTATTTATTCTAGTACTTCAGAGGGTTATGAGAATTAAACTAGTTCGTACGTAGAGAACACTGTAAAAAGTGCACAGCAGTTGATTAACAAACTCACTGTGATTATTGTCACAGCCATGAGTGCTGCTTGCCTGCTGTCCCTCGCCCTGGCTCCCAAGCATGTGGTGCACGGCCGGATTTCATCCTAACACACCAAGGTGGTGTGTGACGTGACTTAGTCTATGAAGCATGAGCAGCAGGTTCACACATCATTTCCAGACAGAAACTTGAATGTTGGTGTGCGCTTCATTGGCTTCCTTTTTTCCTGACTGAGCAAACATGTTATCATGGGGACCAAGTCTCCCTCAGTCTGAAGCCTCAAGGGGGAAGGACAGAGAGCTGAGTTCCCCACCCTGTGGGTAGGTCTGTTGCTCAATAGAGTAAATCTCCCCTGAAATTTTGAGTTTGTTTGCCACTTCAGCATCATCTAGTATTTTCTGATTGCATATATACTTGTACTCACGAATGAGGTAGTAGCATAACACACACTTCCAAAATGTGAACCTAGCTTAGGATTCCAGGGGATGACAGCTAGGAAGCCATTACTGGAGGCTGGAGGGATGGCCTGCCTGTTACCCAGGGCTGAAATACATGATAGCACTTTTACCTGCTGGAGTCTAAAATTCAGGTCATGATTTGTAGCTGCAGTAGAAAATGGTTTGTTGTTTTTGGCTTCATTGGACCCTATAATACTAGCAAGAGAGTGGCTCAGAAAATCAGTAGCCAGTGTTCAAGCAGGAATGAATAGAAATGCAGGGAGTCCTGAAGTCCAGAGATGTGTAGATTGGGAGAGTTAAACAGTAAAGATAAAATTGAGACATGTGAAGGCTTATTAAACCTTTGAGCAAGAATCAAATCAACAATTTGGCTTCATGCCCATTCTTGATGTTTTTGAATGACCTTGCAACTAGGCTTGGAGTTTCAGCTTCATATAGGGAACCGGAAGAAAGTCTCATAATTCAGAGAGCAGCATCACTACAGCCCCACACCCACTTCTAAAGCCTTACTTCTTATTCCTCTGGGCCTGTATCTGGTTCTCTCTTCAGCTCACTTCCTGTCCCTATCACAATTCCCAGTGTCTTTATTCTCTGTCCAAAAATACCAGCTTTTTAATCTCACAGCCTCACTGTTCCCCGCTGTCCTTCCAGGAACTGTTCTTTTACTAAGCCCTGGTTCCCATGATTCTCTCTTCCTAGCTCCTTCCAGGCCCTCGGGACTACAAACCTGAACTTCTGAAAATGGCCAACGTCAGACAATTCTGAGTGTATGACATTTTTCTGAGATTCACCAACACAACCCCAATTCTGTTTGCTGACTTTCTAAGCTTGCTGTCATGCCTTATGCTAAGGACTAACCAGTTTTCAAGCCACAGCTTAGCAAGTGTCTCAGTCACTGGCTCATAGTTCACACCAGTCCAGAATTCCTCAAGAATCCATATCTGACCTTACCTCCATCTGAACTCAGTACCACAAGCTAAATACTATAATCCAGATGGTAGACAAGGCAATATACAAAGGAACCACCACTTCCCTTCCCTGATACTTGACTACTATTAATGCAACCTGAGACTCCACAGTTAATTTGATCAACTCTGTGTCTTCCGTCAGCCTACCTACCTGCCCCTCAGCACACATCCGGTACCCCACAAGCTCCTGCCCTGGCATTGCTAATCTATGGCACTCACATTCTGAACTTTTGACTTCCTTGTTTATTGTACTCTGCTTCCAGACTTGTCCAAATCCCATCTGCACTGAACCTCAAAGTCTCCCTTTAAGTTCTTCTGCTACAACCCATAACTCTATTTCCAGACCACAATTTCCATTTGTTCTTTGAATTGCAGTGGCAAACCTGAACGTCTGGTTGACCTGGCCGATGGGATGACCCTGGGATGATTTGTGCGGTTGATTTTCCCACTGAGAGGAAAGATTTTGATTTTCCAACTCAGAGGAAAGAAGTTGGACCTTACCACATTGTGGGCTCAGAATGAACTTTGGGTCAACAGAAATCCCCAGGTGTTTTTCACATGAAAAGCTTTTGTGATGCAAAGTTCCCTCATCTTGTGTATGAGCATTTAATTTGCTGTACCTCCATATAATTTTTTTTTTTAAAGCAGACTACCTCTTTTTTTTTTTTTTTAATAAAGGCATGTTTTATTTATTTATTTATTTGTTTGTTTGTTTGTTTGTACATGCACTGGGTACAGTCAGAAGCGCGGGAGGGTGAGAGAATTCACCAGAGCCAGAGCAGGGAGCAGAGCAGGCAGAAGGACCGAAGTACACTGCTGAGGGGAGCAGCGAGCGGCAGGAGAGGTCTGCGCGCCATGCGGAAACCTCCTCTGGTGGCCAGGGAGCAGCCAGGAATCGAACCGGCGCCGCAGAGGTCACCGGCAGCTTCGCAACCCAGCGTTCAACCGCTGCGCCACCAGGGAGGCCCACCTCCATATAATTTTAATAACTTATTTCAGAGCCACTGGTCACAGACTATTTTAATTATAATCCTTGGTTAATGACATACTGTTGCTACTAGGTCTAGAGTGATCCTCCTTTGATTTATTTCAACAATGTTGATTTGTATATTTACTCATTTTTTTACAAATATAATTAAGTTTAATGAACTTAAGATTGAATCCCAAAATAAGATGACTAAAAAACAAGCTCCCTCTACCTATGTATTCCTGCCACATCCCATCCTGTTGTTCGATAACAGGAAAATTGCCATTTTCTAGGTTAGTCCATGCTGATTTTACCCAATCCTGGATCCTGTTTTCCTTGTAAATGCCAAAAAAATTGCCAAATGCCAACCTGACCTGACTTTGGGCAACCCTGAACTTCCATCTTCTCCTGACTCCAGTGCAAGCCCAGGGATGCTTGCTATTTACCACTGAGTGCCATGGACCAAAGGCAGCATGTCTTTCTAAATTGAAATTTACCTGCCACATTTTCAGGGCTGGCACCTATTCTATTCCCCAGGGCTTCCCTCCTGATCTTTTTTCTTCCATTTCTACAAAACATTAGTTTGCAAATGTCCCATTTTTTAAATACTTACAGTCTTTAGAAAAATCCACAGCTCAATTCTTGTGAATCTGAATGGTAAAATTCACAGTCAGTGAGAAACTACATCCTGATGTGTCACCCCTGACATTAAGGGTACCTGGATCATACACCTGCACAATTGTCAATTGTCTAATTTTTCTTCACAATCAGTAGAAGCCTGTGGAAAGATACCGTAACATCTGCTGGGCTTTAGGCAGCTCATTATAGGAATTCAGCACCTGGGTTGCCTGGAGAGCAGCTTCTCAGATTTCCCCAGGAAAAGGATTCCTGGGGGCTCTGTACTCATCTGTTCATCAAGAAATTGATACAGGCAAATCTCATAAATGTCAAAGGAAAATGCATTCAAGATGCTTCCTTTTGTCCATTCAAGAACACATCTCATTCTTAAAAGGCAGTAACAGAGCAATATATGAGGGGTAGTACATAGTAAGCATTTGTATGCAAAGAGAGGGGATGAGAAAGAAACCAAGAAAAAGAACATGAAACAAATGGAGAGGGTGAGGACAGAGATGAGAGAAAATGAATGAATGAATGAATGAATGAAGAGGGAGAGAATAAACTTAAACTGAGCCAATCAAGCTATCTATTGCAATCTACTCATGAAACTTTCTAGACTTTGCACTGAGGACCTTAATAAATTTGAAAAAAAAGTATCATAGATATAAAGAGCCTGCTATTGTAACAAGCTTAGGATCATGTGGTGGAGAGGGGCCAGGAAACAAATGCTTGTGAATTACTCAGAGAACCATTAAAAAAGTGTGGACCCATTGGATGCTGAGCCTGCTCATTAGCTCAGGTCCATAAATATTAGCAGTTATAAACATAATAGAGAAATGTGGGTCGTAGATCACATCACACAGTTGTAATGTAATACCAATAAAATCTTACAGCTGTTAATTAATTCCCATCACAAATGTGTGTTAGGGTCAACAAAGTTATTATCCTATCATGACTTGGCCCAGAGTAAGCACATGTTTTGATTTGAAGTAAG
This sequence comes from Talpa occidentalis, assembly GCF_014898055.3. Classification (NCBI taxonomy): domain Eukaryota; kingdom Metazoa; phylum Chordata; class Mammalia; order Eulipotyphla; family Talpidae; genus Talpa; species Talpa occidentalis. The sequence goes on along the minus strand of NW_023601212.1, from coordinate 76,773,934 downwards.
TCAGCATAGAATCTTTTACAATACATTACCTTGAAGAACAGCAATAACTTTTTTTTGGATTCATGATCATTAAACAGATAGAATTTTAAAAATAAAACTCTGCTTTGCTCTATGCAGACTGCTTACATCCCATCACTAAACTCATCTCACCCTCAAAAAAAAAAAAACCCTAAATCAGCAAGCGAATATTACTTTAGCTGAATTATTCCTAACTCTGCCATCCTACCATTAAGTGGCAATTAATCTGCAAATGTTCTTACTTCTTTCTTCATTCAACACAACTCGCTCCCTGACTCAGAAGCTTACACCCACAGAAGTATCTACATAGAATTGTTAAAAGGACTCAGAACAATGTGATGCCAATAAATGGATTTTAAAATTAAATAGCCAAACTGATCAACCAACCAAGGAATTAAGAAATGAATTAATGCAAAAGCTTGGAATCCACTGGAAAAGTAGTGAAGAAATTGAATGGGGCACACCTCTCACTCCAACTTTCACCAGTAGATTCAGAATTTTTATCCCCCCAATTAGTTGGTCTTGATTTCTTTGTCATTTCAGCCTTTACAGACAGGGAAGATACTTTCTAGCAATATTATGATATTAACAGGGGAACTGTCCCTTACAGCATGGGGTAAATTGATTGTGCTGGTGGTGGGGAGAAGTTGACTTCTTATCATGTAGCGTAAAGATGGGCAGCTCTTTTTTTTTTTTTTTTTTTTTTTTTTTATAGAGGCGTGCTTTATTTATTTGTTTGCTGGTTTCTTTGTTTGTTTTGTTTATACATGCACTGGGTATAGTCAGAAGCGCGGGAGGGCGAGAGAATTCACCAGAGCCAGAGCGGGGAGCAGAGCAGGCAGAAGGACCGAAGCACACTGCTGAGGGGAGCAGCGGGCGGCAGGAGAGGTCTGCGCGCCATGTGGGACCCTCCTCTGGTGGCCGGGGAGCAGCCGGGGATCGAACCGGCGCCGCAGAGGCCGCGCGCAGCTTCGCACCCAGCGCTCAACCGCTGCGCCACCGGGAGGCCCCATATGGGCAGCTCTTAAGATAGTTAGGGAGTCAGAAATCAAGTGTTTGTTAAGTGTAGTTTTTCAGTCTCCTGCCTATGGAATACTCACTACCATACATGAGTGCATACTGACATCTGAGTCCTACTGTCTAGAGTGATGGCAAGAGGACAGAATCATAAGCAAAATCTAGTAGTGTGGTAGCATTGATGCGTGACCCTAATGATGCCCTGAATTTGTCCTGTTTCTTTAAAAATCTTCATAAATTGATTTCTTTTCTATTTAAGTCTTCTCTTTCTCCTTCTTGTTCTAAACAGGAAGAACAATTCTGATGATTATGAATGAAGAGTGAAGAGTCTCTGGTGAGATCAAGGCTTCTAATTCTATTCCATCCCATTCATAAACCTTGCTAGGTAAGCTATCGGTTGAATTCTAGTCCTGAATTATTCAGAGGAAACTGCACTGAAATAGTGTGTGCAATAAGGGAGAGCCTGTAATGCACATTTTGCATTCTTTCAATCTGCTGTCCCATGTCCTGCCTTCCTAATCTCCCTCCCTACCCTCCTGCTCAGTAATCCCTTCAGAGGCACATGCACATGCATATACCCATCCTAAGTAATCCCTTCCTTTCTTCTACAAGGCAAGGCAGTCTTCTTTAACATACCTCATTCCATAACAAAATCCTTTTTTCAGAACTATTTTTAAAATGAACAGTTGCTTTCAAGGAAAATTATAAATAGCACTTCATTAATTGGGATGCTGCCTTGATAATTTTACATATATGAGAAGAGTGTAAAAACGCCATATCTGATCCCTTATGAGCACAGATAATTTCCACTGTTATCACAGTCCTTATTCTGCCCTAAGGGTGTGGGTGGCCCATTTCTAAAGCAGGTGTATTTAAAAGAGTTTGATCTAAATGAGACCAACTTGAAATGAATTTGCAAATGAAATTCAGGGACACATTTGAGTAGGAGAGAGGACTACAAATAAGGTTGAGAACGTAAAGTATGTGCGAATTACCAAAGATAGAAACTGCTTTTGCTCTGTACCTTCCAACAGTGGACAAAGGGCAAATCTGTGCCATATATGAAACAGTTGAAAGCACAAGGAGATCATTTGTCTAGAGAAAGCAGAGAGTAAAACGTCAGTGTTTCGTAGTGAAGAAGGGAAAGTGAGGAAGAAAGAGGAAGAAAGAATTGGGAGAAAAAGGAGACAGAAGAAAAAAAGAAAAAGATCGCCGCTTGAATATTTGTAGGAAATAATGTTAGAAACTGTAACCAACTTAATCTATGAGGTGCCAGAGAGAAGAATTAGGAGTTAGAAGATTAGTTTCAAGGAGTAGATTTCCAGGCTCTATATTGGAAAATATTTTCTGGCTAGCAAAGTGAAATAGATGTATTATGGTAATGAGCATCCTATCAGAAGAATTATCCAAGCAGAGACTGAACCACCATCCATCCTGGCTCTTCTCAAAGGGATGCCCTAGGAAGTCCTGAGATTCTATGATTTTGTGATTGCATCATAGGATATGTCTATGGTAAAATCCATAGCATTCTCATCATTCTCAGTCTGGAAAGTCATCATGAACACTGAATTAGCAAATACTGACTCCCAGGGGAAATACAGGCTTGGGTTTCTAAAACTCTGGTCACATCAACCAGCCGATACATGACCTTGTTTTATATGTGCTATCTGCTTAAAAGTGCCTTCCTTAATAATATTGTTGATTTATTAACATTGAACTGATGACCAACAGCACTGTAATTCAGGCCTAAACAAAGATTATCTGACACATGCATGTTCATCATAAGGTTTGTCACAGCTTTCTTGCATTTAGGATCAGTAGACAGGGCTGTGCTTGGAGGTCAGTTTGAACAGAGAAATCACCAACAAAAGCACAAAAATGCAAAGGAGTGGCATTAATTAGACTAGATGGTGAGAAGGGCACTTGCTTACCGCATAGAGCTAAAACAAAAGGGCAGAGTGATGCCTCGTTCAGTCTCAGATGGAAGCATGTGTATTGGGTGACTCAAAAATCTCACTGCTTTTCACATGTCTGTTAATGACAGTGAGTATTGAGTTAGGGGTTACCATAAATGTTAGCAAGCAGGAAAATTCACGAATACAGAATCCATGAACAATGGGGATCAACAATGGAGAGAGGGGAGCAATAATGGGCAAACTGGTCAGATAAAGGGTTCTCAACAATCCCAAAGCTTTACTTCCATTTTATGACTTCCCTTTCGAGAGCAGGGCACCATAGTGTTTGCACTTTTGCAATTAGAGCTGTCAGTCCCTCTGGTCACAGGTTAGGCAGGCAGCCAACTTGGCAGCCCACACCAGGAGGGTTACATGACATTGCTGTCTGGTAACAGTTGAAACCTTCCATGGAGATCAGAAGAGCTGGTCTCACCTAGGCGGCTCTGGGTGGACATACGAAGGCCCTGTGCTCCTGCCTTGCCTCTTCACTTCAGCTCTCCAGGGGGCACGGTTACGCAGTATGTAGATGGTGTGTGTGCTCAGTTGGCCAGGTAAGGAAACTGGAATTCAGATCTGCAAGGTGATTTGTCTGGGAGTCAATGGATGGCAAGTCTTTTCACTTCCTGGCACTGCTTCCAGTCACTGTCAGAATGCAACTTCTCAGAATTCAGAGGATTACTTATGCTCTCAGTAACACCAACTTGTGTCCCACCATGGACTGAAGTGCCTCATCAAAACTGATGCATCTGTGTAACATCAACAACCACAATTTCTGTCTCACATGCACACACATCTTCAAAAATAGAATGTGATCGCCACCATTGGAGTCTTCTTCATTAAAAGACAAAAATAGAGAGTTCACATTTCTGAAAAACCAGCAGAACAGTATTGAGATAGCATGAAAAGCATTTTGGCTTTTTCCCAAATTTAAACCTATGAAAGGAAGATGAGGACAGGGGCCCCATCTCATCTGCACCCAGCGTCCCGCAAGGGAACGTGATTGCTTCCTTGGAAAAGAAAGCAGCCTTTACCTTCTCGTGGATTTTAAGTGATGATGTGTGTGCACTCGTTATTAGTTCCTAAAGGACTGTAAGAATTGAGGCCAAGGGGTTAAAAGGATGCCCTATGGTTAGGTGGCCTCAATTAACTCTCTGGGGTTGGCTGAAGACTGGTTGGTGTGAAGGACGAGACTGGAAGAGAGCAGACAGGTCTAGTCTGCAGCCCATGTTTCCTTCCAGTAACCCCTATCTCTGTAACCACCTTTCAGCTCAGAATCTCCAGTGGGGACCAAAACCACCATGAACAGAAAGTTGGGGGCATCATTTGCACCTCTGCCTGGCCAGGGTGCCCTGCATTCAAAGCAACGACTCACACCTGGGATGTGGCAAGAACGGCTCCTTTGGGAGTCCTGCCTCCTCCAACCCGCTTGGAAGTGCACATCTGTGTAGGAAGGGACTGGGCCACTGGCTCCTCACTGGTACATAATCACTTTCACAAAAGGATTCACCTTGTTGTTACACAGTCGCTTTCCTGAGACTGTTTATCTGCCCAGGTTCTTGTTGGCATCCCTCACTGAAACTGAGGTATTTCTTTTCAACTTCCTCAATGGACCAGGCTCTTTCCCAAAGTCACAGAGCCCTCACCTGTGTGCCCTCCTTCTCCTAGAGTGCTCTTCTCCCTCAGCCCCCACGCATCTCCCACTTCTTCGGAAACAACCCGAAGATGTCAATTTTTGACATCAGCAGCGAGGGCTCTTAGCAAAACTAACAGAAACCCTGACTCACCTGGTTTAAAATAGGAGAGAGATGCATTACCTCCCCAAACAGGAAAAGTCAAAAGAGGGGATTGTTTGGTGAATTCATTTGCTCATTGAATTCCTCACAGAATTTTGGTTTTTGGATGTTTTTGTTTGTTTGTGTTTGTTTGTTTTCCATATTTCTATTCCACCCTCCTTCCTCTGTCTTCTTGGCTCCTTCATGCCAAATGGCTGCTGCTACAGCAAAACCTGAGGTCACAACAGCACACAGAGGGAGAAGAAAATACTCTCTCTCCATGTTCGTCTCTCTTTAAAAGTGAAAAAAAAGATTTCTCACAATTCTCAATCAGACTTTCAATTCTTAGTAGCCAGCATTGTGTAACAAACCCATGCCTAATCTGTCACCGCAAGAGGGGGATTACTGTGATTGGATTAGTGAAGCCCAGATTACAGGAAAAGAATCAAATCTATGAGATTAGAGACTCACCACCAACACCATTTTCTACAAATCGCCTGCACATTACTTTCAGCGGCCCTATGCTGCCATTGTGTTCCCTATTATTTTCTCTCTCAGAAATCTGAACACTCTATACCATAACTGATAGTAGACTTACATGTGACAGCCATCATCTTGGAACTTCTTAAGGCTAGACATGATAGTTTGCTCACCACTGTATTCTAGAATCTGATACAAATTTTGGCCTTGAGAGTGCATAAGTGAATGAATAAATGAATGAATATGTGAATGACAACTATTTGGTGCATGGGTGACACTGACCTTCTCACACAGGCATTCCTTTGTCCTTCCCCACTTGGAGAAACTTCCCTTCAGGAGCAAAAAAAATTCTCCATTGTCCTAAAGCAGAACTAGAACTTAACTTCAGAACTTTTGACTCCAAGTTGAATGTTGTATCTAACAGACATGAGGAAAAGAAGGCCAGGGTATTAAATGGCCCACCTAGCATCCCAGCAATACTGGGGACTCATTTTTTAATAATTTTATTAACATAACAGGACCATTTAAACTTTTGAGTAGAGACACACATGGATAATCATAAGGCTCTTTTTTTCCACCTGACTCAAATCTGCCTCTGCCTTCAGCTTTCCTTCATCCCAGAAACATTTACAGAACAAATGGACCCCAATCTGTTGAGGATTCAGTTTGTAATTCTGACAAATTAAGGACCCTGAAGAATCAATTATTTTTACTTATCTCCCAAGCTGAAGGGGAGGAAACCCTATATTTCTGGAACTTTGGCTTTGAAACCTCTTGAAAGCATTACAGAAAAGCCAGGGGAATTAGACAATAAGGATTCTTTCAAAACAGTAGGATTTAAAGGATCTTATTACCTACTTTATAATCTTACCTTAAGGCTGTAGAAAGTATTAATTGGAGCAAAGACATCCAAAAGGGAGCAGCCACTGTAAGTCATCTGTATTGTTGAAGTCTGCCTTTTATCTCTTTAATTTGCTACATTGCCTCACCCTTAGCATCTCTTTGAGATAAACCTCTCCAACTCCTGGCTCCCTGGTATATTTTTTTTTTCTTTTTCCTGGCACCAAGAAGAAGAAAGAGAGAGTGAGCTAAGCCAAGCAAATCAATGGCACTTCAAAACCCATTTCCTGGCCTGAGCCATGGTTGAGTCCTTCAAGGAAAGGAGGATGGAAAACAGAGCAGGGGAAGCTCTAGGTGAGCAGAAAAACTCACGCTAAGCATCTCCAGAGGAAGTTTAATTTACATGTGGCCTGCATCACCAGCACCCAATTCTTACAAGAAATAGTAAACTGTTTCTCTCCAGAAAGTGTGAAATGCTTTAAAATAGGTTGAAAAGACTGAAAACCCACCTGATAAATGGAAGCAGGATGTGCTAATCGGATCCTGCTGTTTCTCCCTGGCTGGGCCTCAGGGACCACCTTCATCCCACTTGTACATTTTTGCAGTAGAATTTGAAATACTTCTTATTTTTTATTTGAAGTAATAACCTTCAGTGAAAATGTCATAATCCCATAGAAAATGGCAGGGGAAAAAGAAGCTTCCATCTTCAGCAAAATCAGTTCCTATGTTAGGAAAATTGGTCTTGGTCTAATTTCCTCTCCCTGTTTGTAAAAGGTTTCTGAGTGCATTAGGCTAGCATATAATTTTGGTGTGTGTGTATATATATATATATATATATATAGATATATATAGATATAGATATAGATATAGATATATGCTACCTTTCTGAAGGCAACCTAAAGCACTGAAATATTTCTCAAATTGCTATCTTTTTATTAATTAAAAAAATGCAGATCGCTAAGTACCACTCCCAAATCTAGTGACTCTGAAGCTCTGAGGGATAAGGCCCAAATTCAGAAATGTTTGGGGTTCCTTGGATCATCCTTATGCAGGTTACAGCTTACATTCTCATTGGCTTAGAAAATGAATTCAGCCACTTTGAAATCAGAACGAGGAGGGTTTGAATGCTGAGGCTGCTGCAGGCTTAACAGACAAGGGATATCAACTACTATAAGAAAAGGGGACATGTTTCATCTTTCTTGATTTAACTAGGTTTTTTAAAAGGTATTTATGAATATTAGTGGCTCTAAATGTCAGTTCCAACAAAATTTTATAGATTATGACCAATCCCTTCTATATAATAAAGGCAACTGCCCTTAATACAATGCTGTGTTCAATTGTAAAATTGAAACTGACTTGCGTGATTTTTGTTTCTGTTTTTTCTTTTAAAAAAAAAAAAATATATTTATTTATTTATTTATTTATACAAGCACTGGGTACAGTCAGAAGCCGGGGATGGTGAGAGAATTCACCAGAGCCAGAGCAGGGAGCAGAACAGTCAGACTGACGAAGCACACTGCTGAGGGGAGTGGCGGGTGGCAGGAGAGGTCTGTGCGCCATGTGGGACCCTCACCCAGTGGCTGGGGATCGAACCAGCGCTACAGAGGCTGTGGGCAGCTTCGCAGCCCAGCACTCAACCGTTGCGCCACCGGGGGAGGCCCCTTCAGGTTTTTTCAACTGCTGTCATTTTATCCTAAGTTATGAGTTGGCTTCTCCCTATTGATTCTCACTAGTTCAGCATATATCTACATAGTGGAGTCTACAAAATAATGCCTCCAGTGAAAGATAACTTGATTTCAGACATTCAACTGCCCTGATTATTTTGGTACATTTTGACAGCTTCTAAGCTTAGAGATATTCAAAGAGCTGACCCAAGAAAGCCTGAAATTTGGGCACTGGATGTTCTAATTGGTAGGTATTCTGGAATCTAATTTCTGAATCTGGGCGACACTCAGCAGAGTGGTGAATTGGGTACAAACTTATTGGGCAAGTTTGGCCAACTTACCATCCAAAGAGAGGATCAAGGCCACATAAGTTCCAGGAATACAGAACCATGCAGAGACTGTTAGAAGGGGACCTGAAGCAGAAAAGACAGGCAGAGAGTGTGAGGGAGTTCTTGAAACTCCAACTCTATAAAAGTAACTTCAAGCCAAGATTCTAATAATTGCATGAACAGTAGTTAAGTTTTCTGATGATCCGGGCACTATGCTAAGTACTCCACATGCATTAACCTCACCTAGTTCCCCAAACAACCCTACCAAGTAATATTAAAAACCCCATACTACAGAAGAAGAAATAGAGCACATAATTTACCCAAGGCCACCCAACTGATAAGCAAACAGGTTTCTCTCCTATTGAGGCAACTGGAGCAGACCCAGAACTTGGGCCGAGAAGAAGGGGCGCTAACTGGGGTAAAAACACATAGGATAGGGGCCAAACCCTTCTGACAGTCTTTCCCTTTCCTTCATCTTACTTCCTCTTCTTCTTCCTTCTTGCCCCATCCTTCTTTACCCTACTTCAAGGAAGACAAGAAGCAAAGATGATTCGAGTACAGTTGATTCTCTTTATTCAGGCTAATCATAGTCTACAAAGTCACTGCAAACAACAAATTAGCAAATCCTGAACTGTTACTTCCAAGGAAAACAGAGTCAGGTTTCTGAGAGCCTCTCATCACCACATATTCATTGATTCATAATCTTGTTTTATATGTGTTTCTGTTGAAAAATGCCATATTTAATATATCCATTAATTACAGCCAATTGCCCTATATCTCATGACTGAACAAAGCTATTCTAACACATGCAATTCCCCCATAAGGCACACCACAGTCTTCTCCCACTTAGGAATGTTAGACAGCATGCCAGCCCTAGGCTTGCAAATCACTTTAACAGGAAAGCCACCAACCAAAAGCACCAAAATAGGCACTAACTAGACCACAAAAGGACAGTCGTCCACAGAGTGAGAGCTGACTCAAAAAGACTGTGTCTGATCTCAGCAGGGGATGTGTGTGTTTGGCAACTCAATTTTTTCTCTATTCTGTGCATGTTCACAAATGCCAGCCAAAGAGCCACAAGTATTGATTTGATGATGACAAATAAATTTTAGCAAGAAAATTCACAAGTATAGTCTATAAATAATAAAGATCAGCCGTAGCTTCTCTACTGTATGTGTGGCCTTGAATAAAACAGGCCCCCAAGGCCATTTTCTCATCTGTAAAATGGGTGTACCATCAGCCTTTCCCAGAATTGCAGGGGGCTGAGTGAGCAATGTCACAGGAAAGCTTCTTGAAGACAGGCCAGAAAGTATTCACCACCTTCTCTCTGTAACCAGCCACATACATGGATGGCCTCCAATGCCTGCACCAATAAGAAACCTCAGCAAGGGTGAGTGTTCAAGGCCAGACAGCATAAAGCATGGACCCAAAATGTTCCCAACTGAAGAGGGGCCCATTTCAATGTCTCCCAACACTTCAAGAATACTGCTAAGCGAATGGCATTTGTTGTCCCTACTCTTTTGTTCCCATGTTCCTTTTCAATTCCTCTTCTCTGGGCCAAGGGATATTGGATACATGGAAAACGAGCTGATCAGTCTAGGACAGGCAGATACCATCACAGCAAGCCTGCCTGTGGGGAGTTCATGGAGTCAAGTGCAGACATTGAATTCCAACACATTGCAGCAACAAAGTCATCTTCATCTTTCAGCGTCTTCCAGGCCATTCATAAACCAAATAGACAAATATCTGCATTTTTGTAGATAAAATGAATGCAGAAGGAGCCATTTCCAAAGATAGATGACTGTCCTTTTTCCTTCAGCAAAGTTTAAAAAGGTAAAAATTATCATATTATGGGCACGGTGGTCATGGAGAGAAAATGAGGCCAGCGCTCAACAGGGGAAATTGCTCTCCTTGCCTGGGAATGTTTTAGCATTAAATTAACTCTCCTATCTCCTGCCTGCTAATAGGAAAGCTTTCACCTCTCTGTTTGGCAGGGGATCTACATTTGCATTTAGATGGAGCTGTTGTAAAGATGGCCCTGCACAGGGGCCTCCATCCCTTATTTACAATAGCAGCCGAGTGATAAAATGATTATCACATAAGTGGTTGTTTCACTGGTTTTGATAGGGCTGGAACCAGAATAGGAAAGGCTGTCAACTGAATTCGTCAATGAAAGGAAAAGATAGTTTTTGCACGTGGTGGGAGCTCTGAGGCCTCCGTGACAAGACGGAGGCAAATTCCCTCCAAAGCAAGGCAACCAGGACAGCTGGATGCTGGTAGAAAAGGTGGCAGCACCTACGCTTTAAGACAGGTTCCAAGTCACCATCTGTAGCTCTCATGCTTCATATGAGGGAGGCAACACATGGGTCATTGTTGCCATTTCTCAGATGAAGAAACTGAGACCTGTGGTAGGTACAAGGCTTCTCCCTTGGCCATGCCTATAAAATGGCAGAATTTGAAGGAGGTCCTTATCCCCAGTCAATACACCATCGAGTGCCAACAAGACTCCTACTCATCTATCTATCCATCCTCCCAACAGCATCTTGAGCACCCAGAGTGGAAGATGTGCAGAGCTGGGAGCCCAGAGAACCAAAGGTCATTCTGATTTCTGCCACTAACTCCCCACACTTAAATTCTAGCATCTATGGCAGTGAAGGATTTGGATACATGTGTTGGTAGCAAAACCTTGCTTCTCTTGTCTGGCTGTTCTGGTTTAGTCCACTACCACTTAGGCACCCATCCTGTGGTTGTCTGAACATATGTGCAGCTGTGGCAGCTGTCAGGAATCAGTCCATACCCAACTATGGAGCAGAATTTCTCAGACTTTAGCCACCAATAGAACCACCTGGAAGGCTTGTTTAAATGCAGTTTGCCAGAAGTTCAGATTTAGTAAGTCCAGGGTGGGACCCAAAACTTTGCAATTCTAACAAGTTCTTGAGTGATGCCATTGCTGCTGCCAGTCCAGAGATGGCATTTTGAGAACCACTGCTCTAGAAAAAGGCTCATGTCATTGCAGGAAGAGCTCGGACCCCTCGATATTATGCCATATGCATACTTTTGTCCATGCTTACTATTTTTGCCCCATCTATCATGACATCAAATACTGTAAGGCCAACCAATGGGATGTCTTACAATCCACATGCCCTTATTGGCTAGGACATTAATGACCACAGTTACTCACCAAACCAAAATAAGGTTGAGAATGAGTGATCTGGAAATATGCCCATAAGAAATGTTTTCCTCTGCAGAAACTATAAGGCCAAGTCATGCATGGTCTTTGGAAAGCTGTAAAGTTTAGTTTGGGCTACATGTCCTGTAATGAATAAAAATATAACGTCCCCATTTATCAGGTGATAGATATAAAGATAGACTCAGATCAAGTACATGGATGCAGGAGAAGCAAGTAGCCCAGGAGACCCAGTGTAACCAGACAAGGGAAGCCTTGCCTTCACAGCAGACACTGTGCTGTCCTTCTAGGTCCAGAAAGTGGTCATGCTAATTGGTTTCTGTCTTACGGCTTACAGGCTGGAATCCACCCACACACTTCGGGCTGGGAGGGGGTTGCTGGAAAACAAACTCTATATCTCTGTGGCTGGGCATCAGAAGCACCCAACAGGTCAGGATAATTAGATGGTCTCCAAGGCTTCCTACAGGAATTGAATTCCCTGTTACTAAGTGCCCCCATGATTACAGCAAGCTATTGCTTCAAAGAGATTGTTCCTTCATATTATAGATGACAAAATTATCCTCAATAAAAAATCAGTTGCTTAATAAAAACCAGAAACCCAGTTGGTGTAAGCAGATCATATTCTATCCAAGAACCCCATGGGGAAAAAAGAAAAGAGGAATGAGGTGGGCAGCAGCAGCTGGCTCTCTCAGAGGCTAGTTTTTCCCAGGCTGGGACAGACTCATATCTGAAAATTTGGAGGGAGGGAGAGAGTCTCAGAATATCATGTGTTCTCTTTGGTCTCAGAATATCATGTGTTCTCCCCCTGCCCATCCATCCCTAACAAAACACACACACATGCAATCCCCATACATGCTCTCAATCTCTTCTATCTGTCCCAGTGTTCCCTACTCCTTGGCCAATGTCAAGGACTCAGAAGAACAAAGACTCACAAAAGAATGACAACTCATAACAACTGAATGTTCTTATGAACTAGGCACTTCACTTACACATTCTTTTTAGTCCATGTTCTGTGTCAATTTAGCTAAAATGGAATTGTTTCCCAGAACCCTCTGCTTTGCACAGCTCAGGGTTAGTGTGACCCACAGCAGATGTTTTATATGAGATTTGGAAGGTGAACCTGAAGCAGCAGCATATTCTTTCTTTGTTAAGAGGGTGAGCCTTGCTCTTCCTCCTTCTCTCTGCATCATGCTTGTGTCCTGGCCTCTTCCTCACCGAGTTTTCTCACAAGACTTTCAGGATCAAGTGATTCCTAGCCAAGAAACAAAAGCAGAATCATTGCATTCCCCAGTGGATTTGGATGAAAACTTATAATAAAATCAGGTACAACCCCAAGAGGAGACATCTGGGTCTGTCGGGAGCTGCATGGAAGATGGCAAGTGTATTTATACTGTATGAGAGCAGTGGCATCTGCCACGTCACTGTGAACATCACTGCTGTGTGGACATGTCTTCTCTTGGTATGCTTCTGTACCTGGCTCTGTAATAAATATGTGAGCTCTTTGAAAAAAAAAAAAAGAGGGTTGGCCCTGGGCAACAGGTGTGTCATAGCTCAGGTGCACCATCATTCATGGCTGGAGCACGTGGTCGGCAGATCAGGCACCCTGCAGCTCTCACAGCTGGTTAATGGTGCAGCTGGAATCCCCCCCTTCATTAATCAGGTAACCCCCTCATGTCAGTGGTGGATGACTAGGGGGATTTGCCTTCCAGAAATGCACCATCTTTAACTTGAAAAGACAAAAGTTTCCCTCTGTTTTATATTCTTTTATATAAGGTATACCTATAGATAACATTTAAAATAACTTTAATTCATCATCTGCTGTGTATAAATCATGGCTGATCCTTCAGTGTGACTTCAGAGTTACTAAAGCATCCTGCCCTGCCAGCACTCAGCATACAGGGTGGACAGAGACACCCGAGGCAGGGGATGAGGGAGAGGAGCTACAGATCCATGCTGGGTGCTGCCAAGAGAGGGTTAAAAAATTACCACCTGCTACTGTTGCTTCATCACCAGCCCCCACCATGGGGTAATGACCCCTGAGAGAGAAGGGGGAAGGCCCGGTGGATGGAGTGTGGAGGGGAAATGTAGATAAGAAGAAAAATCACAAGGCTTTCTCTTTCATGTTTCAAGTACCAAATTATGCTTGACATTTGAATTTTCCCCAAGGCTCACTTCCATAAAATCATGCCAAATTACCCTGAAAGGGTTGGAGCTTCCCGGAGAGACTTTTGACTGTAATCAAACAGGTTTCCTTCGTGTTTCAGGCACTGAAGGGATCTAAGGAGAAACGGGTGGACGGCTGGTGAGGGGGCACTTGCTGAGGAAGTACCCGCCTGCTGGTCGCATTTCTGGTCAGATTTACCACTGTGAAACTGGCATTGAAACAGCTCCTCCAAGCGCAGACATCCCAGGGAGCTGGGAGGATTTGAACAGAACAGAACATTCCAATGCAAAGGGACATATAATAAAACTCATATTGATAACAGCATGGAGGTTTACTGCAATGTGGCACTGTGCAGGAGCCTTACTCACTTGAACTTAAGAACATCCAGGCACTGCTGTTATTCGGTTTACTAGATGAAAACTGAGACAGGGCAAGATGAAGTAACACACCCTGCCCTTTGGATGCCAAAACCTGAGCTACATCACGCCTGAATGGTGAGGTATAATGCCAATGCAAAGGATAAAGCAAGGGGCAACCCATTGCTAAAATACCATTGGTATCAAAATATCAACAGGTGCCATGCCATTCTTCGACTGGGCATGCTGACCTGGATGGCATGGATGGCAGTGGACTAAGTAGGGAAAAACCTTTCAGACCAGTAGAAATTCACTGTTGCCAGAAGCCTGGGCCCTTCAAAAGAATTCCCATGGCAACTGGTCCTTCTGGACCTTGCCTGAGAAGTGAGGCATGTTTCCTTGCAGATGCCTTGCTGGCTTGGCTCTGAGTTGTCCACTGACTCTGCAAATTGTTCCCTTGCTTTTTCCTTGCTCTCTCCAAGCAGTGCATTTGCCTTCCTGGGCACTGCATCAGCTTCATGAATCTTACCATCAATCTGTCTCCTAGTTGCTAAAACCTCCTTATAGTGCTCTATCCCAGCTCTTGATCTCTTGAAATTTCTGCCACAGTGACCTTTCTAGAAGCAAATCTGACCCTGCCAGTTGCCTGCTCCAAGCCTTCCCTCAGACTTTCATTTCTCCTAGATCAAGCCCAGATGCCACCTGGGCTGCATAAAGGCTCCAGGGCTCTGCTGACTTTGGATTTACCTCTCCAAGCCTGCTCTTCACTCTGGGCTCCATCCACTAAGACTCATTAACACTTCTACACAGGCACCCCAGGCTTCTTTAACCCCTAGAACTTTATTGCCACCCCTCTTGTGCACAGACAGATAAAGATGCAGTATTGGGAGGAAATGTGTTCCAGGCAAATACATGCTCATTCATTGAGTGAGTTCTCACTCAAAGGCCACAACATGAAACAATGGCATTCCTTCATTTCTACTCCAACTTGACAGTCCTATGGAACTGATAGCCATGATCGAGTGTCAGTTTCAGTCCTATGGATTATTGAACAGGCAACACAGAGAACCAACTAGTCATCCAGGGATAAAGTTCACTACCAGGGAATAATTCTCTAATTGTGTGGAAACCAGAGTTAACACCATAGAAAAAACAACTCTAACTCCCATGTTATGGAACTTTTCAGAAACATACTGGGAATATATTTTATTCATTACTCTTAGTCTTCATGAATCTTGTTTCCAGCTTTTGCCTTCAGATTTAGCTCAGCTTCATTTCAGAGACAGCTCTGATGAGACTGAGAGTCACCATGTGCCCACGGCCCCAGCATGTGACACTGGCATCTCGCCCTGCCATGATCTTGGCTTACTCTTGTCCCAGCTCTATCATCCTTCCATCCAAAATGACTTCATCATATCCCTTTCTACTTCTTCCTTTTTTCAACAGCTTTGATCCATGGCTTTGAAATTTGTAGACTCATCTCCTTTTTTAATTAAATGCTTTACATTAAGCTAACAAAGAAATGCCACTTTCGCTCCTTGAAAGATTAGCAGGTATCAGGATGGCAGCTAAAGAAGAAGGAAAAGGTGTCAGAACACAGGATACTAAGGTGTAGCATGATGGAATCAGGCCAGAACAGAGAAGCAAGAGCAGGCCTGGTGTGCCAGATGGAAACAGGTGAGGAGCAGCCAGGGCCTGGAGACAGGACATCAGTGGTGATGCCAAGAGTTGAAAGGAGAGGACAAGAACAGAGCAGGACAATCCGGGTCAACCTTAGGACAGCAGGTGAGACCGCTACTGTCTTGGCTCAGCTCTGCCTGGGATGGCACTTCTGACCTGGGGCCCATGCAGTCTCTTAATAAACCCCATTCTCAAAGGCTCCATCTGAAAAAAGTGAAAGCAGAGTGTGTTTTCTAAAATCTAATTTCTAAGACTTAAATGGCAAGTCCAAAATCAATAAGGATCTTATTGATTGAGAGACTGTTGGATCTGGTCCAGCACTCAGGGATTGAAGAGGATGGTGTGAGGCCATCCTGAGAAGTGAGAAGCAGCCCACATGGACTTACTTCTCCTTGGATGGCAATAGGCCCTGGAACTTACTATCTACTATGTGTGTCCACAGTCCTCCCAGGCTTTGTTATTACTGTTCTGACTTTGCCAACTCACAGAGGACCATAAGGCCCTAGTGAAACACTCAGATGCTTGGGGAATGGTGTCTCGGGCTCAGAGAAACATATTCCCCTTGCACATATGCTTAAAGGTTCAGACAATCAAAAGACTTAGAGAGATACCTGTAGTTTGCATCAAAACATTAAAGATCACTTAGCACTGACCCGTTATTAAAAAAAAAGTGGTGGCCATGAAAATAAGTCATTCAGACTGCCTTTCAAGAAACAATTTGCCACTTGGCTACAAGGAGGATGACTATGTGGAAGCCTCCTGAGGCAACATCAGGCTGACGCCATGATTTTCTTGGCAATTCCAGTCAATGACTGAGCAGGGAGGGATGATCAGGGCCTGGCTAGCTCTGCCCAGGAGGGAATTCTCAATGGGAAGTTTCTGCACTGCAGTCATTCAACTGGCTAGACCTTTATAGAGATTCATACCACTGCCTCAAGCTCTTCCCACTCCCTCTCTCTTCCTCCCCATCTCCTTTCAAGGCATCAGGCCTGCACAATGGCCTGATAGCTTTCCCTGCCCCTATCATAAAGGCTTTCCCAGCTCCTCCAACTTATCTTCAACAGATAAAACTCTTACACTTCTAATTACATCTTGGCCTCCATTTCCTAGAGAAAACAGTATCATTAATACCAATCTGATGCAGTATCATTCTACCAAGTAGGCTACTGAGACCCTACACTTGCTAAATCATATGGCTTAGAGCAATACAATATGATATAGCACAGAGAGAATTTACATCTTGGGCAATGAATACTGTAGTCTAAAGACCAAGTACTCCATCCCTGTTAGTGGATGAATCATCTGAGATTCTAGACAAAGGTGGATGATACTGAACCTGCTCTGATTTGGGCTAGGCTGACATGATCACCAAAAATTTAAGTCAGTGCCAGAAATCATAAGCAAGCAGGAGGCCCGTCTGTCACCCTGGGAAGAGATAGTCAACACAGGGGTTAGGAGAACCTTAGATTTCCCAGAGAATTGTGAAAAGAATGTTTTGAAAATGCAAATCCCAAATGACAACATAATAACTAGGAAACATATAAGAGCTAGGAAACAGAAAACAGGGAGGTGGACTGGCCGTACATAGGCATGTTCCTACACAGATCTGTTGCCCAGGGACCTCGCCTCCAGCTGATTTTAAAAGGCATCCTGCCTCCCACCTCCTGACATCTCAGAGGAACACTGGACAGATGGGATCTGAGAAAAGCCAATTTCCTCCTGTGCCGTCTTTCCTTCCAGTTGGAGCAGCAGGCTTCAAAAGCACAGGGTGGATTACTACTGCTGGGCAGAAATTTCTTGGTCATTTTCCGAGTGGGTAGGACTTTCAGAGGGGTAGATCATTTATAGGTTTATGTGCCATGCAGAGCAGAAAACAGAAGAATAACACCTCTCACTGTATCCTCAAATGTTTCCTAGAATTTCAGAGTGTAGAGTGGCCTTTTCGGCATCAAAAACATCCCAAGTGCCCTCTTCTCCAACATAGTAGTAATTATACTTTCTACTTTCCATTGTAGAAAGTGGAAACAACTATTACAAAAGTAGAAGCAATTACTACAAAAGGATACTATACATGAGGCAATTCTTTAAAATAAAAAAATATATTTTATTAATCTCAATATGTACAAAGATTTGTGATGCTTAAGTGTGAAAAAATACTTAACTATTTGGTCATAAGATAAGGCATTTCTGAATAGCAACCTTCACATAGATGGTGTTATACCAGATCCTGACAAAATACTGATGATTCCCATTTTACAGAAGGCAAAACTGAGGACCAGTAAGATCTAATAAATTGACTTAAAAAAATATTTGGTTGAACAGCAACCAAAATCCAGGACTTCAGGTATCCAATGAAGTTCAAAGTTCACTCGAGTCTGCCAGGATAGAAATAAGTGTGACATGTTTGGCTCTGTTCAGGTCTTATGTGTAGATTAAAATGAAACTTCCATTGCCTTACATGATATTATCTGAATTTTAAACTGTCAAATGGTCAATTTTCAAAAAGGAAAGTATTCCAAAATTTCCCCCATCTTCCTCCCCTACTGGCTCAGCTGCCCTCACCACCTGTTGCTAACCTGACTGTTCTGACAACTCAGAATCCCATTGGTCTTCCTCAGTGTGGGCTCCCTGAGGGTAGCAAGGGTGGCCTGGCTCTCTCCATACCCTTAGTGTCCAGCACAGAGTAGGAGCTCAAGAAATGACTCTAAGACCAAGATAGGATTTCCACGGAATAGAACAAATATGCAGAGAAAATTAAGGACAGACAGAAACCAGGAGCCCAAGGGACAGAATCCAAACCATGGATCTGTTGGTCAGTGACAGTCGATTAGAGATTATAAGACTATGATAAGATAACCTGAGCTTGAAATGGTCAAAACTCCAGTAGGTATCATTCTAAATATAACAGTAGCACCAATTAAAAAAATGATTTACAGGCCTAGTACAACACAGGGAGATGTGTACCAAATGCCAAACAATAAATTACAAATGGGCGTTTGGGTACCATAGAGAAAAAATAATTATATTCAGTCATGTCCATCTGTGTATCGAGACACAACAAACCATTCTGTGCTTTCATTCTGAACAGAGAACACTGATTAATTGCCAGGTTCTCAAACTCTTTAAAGTCTGTTTTTGCACTCAAAGGTCTGACATTTCAACACATAAATGCTGTAGGCTTGCATATCACGGTCTGGTATGTTTGCAGCGCCGAGCTTCCAGACACATCAGTGATTTCCCACTCCAGAAAGAATTAAAGGGCTGTCTTTCTAGCCAAATGGTTCCATATTCATAAGCTCGCAAGTCCACCTCCTGTGGAGGGCTTGGAGGAGGCGATGCCACCCTGTCTCCTGTCTTGGAATTTGCAGCAGCAGGACTGTGGGAAAACATACCAGACTCTCTGTTGTCAATGACCTCTCTTCTGCCAGGAGCTGAGGATTGGGCAGCGACCCCAGGTCCAGCAGGATGGAAGCTAAGATTTTCTCATGGCCAGTTTTCAAGAGGGAAGGTGCTCTCTCGCTTGATGCCATGCAATTCTTCCTGAGGGTCACATTTGAAAGGTTTCACCCAGTATGGAACCATTCCCCTTTGGCTGTTAAGCTTCTGTGCATACTCTTTAAGAGCCACACAAATTCAAGCAAATGTAACTATATAGAAATATGGCAGCTTGTTACAGTGGTAATAAAAATAGCTGAAATTTGTTGATCACTTACCTACTACATAATTTCTTCCATGATCTCTCAGCTGTAGCCAGCCCGGCAAACAGAGCCCATACCAGGGAGTACAAGAGGTAGGCTTGAAAGGGGAAGCAGACACAAATGTGCAGGAACAAGGTGAAGAGGCATGTTCATCCCAGGGACGAGCAACAGCAGGTAGCTGCTACCTCCTCAGCTTTTTCCATTCAGCCCTCCAACCACACTCAGCAGCTCAAACCAGCTGTGCCCTTGCTGTGTGCTCTGTGCTACCTGGACAACCCTACTTAGCCCTTGCCACCCTTCTCTGGAAAGCTCCATTCACTGGGAGTCATGTCTGCTTCTTCCCTGGTTGCCTGGATTTGTTCTTTCTCTGTGCTTCCAAAGGCCTCAGCAAAGCAAAACATAGTTACAAAGCATCATGGTCAAACCACCAGTATAGGATCTCCTTGGGGGTAATGACTAAATGAGCTAAAGGTACAGTGTACAGTTTCATGAGTTACTTTAGATGTAAGAAAAAAGTTTCTCTGACATTTTTTAGGTGCCAAAGCACTTCCTAATTTTTGCTAATATAAATTAATTAGACAATATTGTATTGAAGAATTCATTTTTTTATCATCTCCTTCCCTTTTAGAGCATAGAGGTGTAACTCAACAAGTGCTTAGCACATCAAATTGCTCCCTAACATTCTTTTTCTTTCTTTTTTTTAAATTTTTTTAAAGATTTTATTTATTTATTTATACAAGCACTGGGTACAGTCAGAAGCACGGAAGGGTGAGAAAATTCACCAGAGACAGAGTGGGGAACAGAACAGGCAGACTGACGAAATACACTGCTGAGGGGAGCAGCAGGTGGCAGGAGAGGTCTGTGCACCATGTGGGACCCTCGCCTACAGCCGGGGATTGAACCGGTGCTGCAGAGGCTGCAGGCCGCTTTATAACCCAGCGCTCAACTGCTGCGCCACCATGGGAGGCCCCCTAACATCCTTTTTCTTACCTTTGCTATCATCCTAGTCTCACACTATACATCCATAAAAACTTGTTTGAAGGCCTCAGAATTCCTTAAAATAGGCTAATGACGATAGTTAATGGCTGTTTGTAGTCATTTAGAAAGTAGCCCATGGTTGAGTTCAGGCCTTGTTGGTTTCCTCACTATTTGGGGAGGCTTGTACATAGTCACAGCCTCTATAATTATTCCTGAAGGCAAAGTGTTTCCAACAAGAAATCTTCCTTGGGAAGGAAGCCAACCCCAGGCTTAGCAGCTGGACCATGAGGTTCATGAGACACTGGGTGAGAAGGCCAGAGACTGGCTTCCATTACAGGGTGTATCCAAAGAGGAACATATGTTCCAAAATGTTAGTAGTAGAGAGATTAGAGGGGAGTTTCTGTTGGGTTTGTCTTAAGTTTTCCATTGAATATAAGGATTGGGTTATTTTGATTATAGATTTAATTACAGATTACACTGTCTTATAATCAGAAAAATATAAAAGGGAAAAAATTAAACTGGAAGGCATCATTTTTATTTTTATATCAGAAGCAAAACTGAACATTTTTTAAAGCGTAACAAAGACAAACCAGAGTAGGAATGTAAAGTGAATCCAGGACTGACCTAAGTCCAACATGCATGTACCCAAGAACATACATATTCTCTGCACACATGTGATACCAAGATTTTCAGCAGCCAGTGTGCAAAAAAGGGGTAGCTGAGAAATTCCACAGTTCTGACCTCAGGCAACAACAGAACAGCTGCTCCTGAGAAGTCCAGCATTTCCTGAATCTGAATTCTCCATGTGGGTTTAGAAGAAGGTTGATTCTGGTAGCGGTGATGGGTTTTTCTGATGACCTGAGCTTACCAACTGTGTCACTCAGTCATCTCCTCATGGATATGCCCAGCCAGAACCCACATCCACCCTATCACAGAGCTGCCCTAAGTCGACCTCTTCCATCTGTCCTGCCCTGTCCTCCCACAGTACTTCCATTGACAATTCATCTCCTCCACTTTCTCTCCTGCCCAGGCCTCCCAGTTCAACCCAACATCTAGCTACTTTTCCCAATGCACATACAGATCGGCTCTCTGGGTCAGCCCAGATGTCTCCTTTGATGGCTGTGCCTCCGCAAACTGGCCAGCCAGACTTCAAAGCTCCCATGTTGACTTGTGGCCTGGGTCTGCTTTAGCTCCCATGTCTTCCTTTATCTCTCACCAGTCACTTCTCACCAGTCATTGGGTGAAATCAGAGAGAGCAAATGCTTGCCACATGATCACATAACCATCTACGATGGTGCTCATCAAAGTTGGTGCCTTAACCAGTGCCACAAGGTGCCTGTCATCAGCCCACAGGGAGAAAGGGGCAGAAGTCAATAGCAAGTGTGTTGAAGCTTTGAAAAGATTTCCAGGCCAGGCATATGCTGGAGCACTGGATTTGCTTGTTGTGCCAGGTAGAGACTAGCTCACACATAGCTGACTCAAGGTGAATCACTTGTGGGTTAAGCTACCTACCAGTCATAGGTAAGCAGAGGGTCCACTTTTCAGTGCCAAATGGATTGGAAATCTTTACAAAGCTTCTCAAGTTAATTCAGAAGCATTCTCTGAGACTTGCAACCAAGTTAGCCTTTCACCTGAGCAAAAGAGCACCATCAGGAACTGGGCTCCTACAACTCTGAAGACACCACATTAGACAAATTGCCTATGTTATCTTGTGGCATCACACCACCCCAGGAGGTGAGTATATCACACTCCACTCGTGACTAACACCCTGCAGTCCCAGGGTAATTTAGTAGCTTACTCTGGGTCTTGCAGATAGCACAGGGGAATCAGGAATTCAGATCTAAATCTGTTTGAAGATGAAACTCCTTCATTTGCTCTTGCTCTTCACAGAGTACCAGGAAAAGGCTGATGACCATAGGAATTAGCAGGAAACATTGGGTTGCTGCCCCCTAATGAGGAGGAGGTAACTATCTCCCCTGCCTGCCCTACCTAAGCGTCTTACAGTTAGAGCTTGTTAGGCCTGGTTTTAAAACAGTTGTTCCCATGACAACACCCTGGCAGCTTTTCTTAGCAACCATGGCTACCTTTCACAATTTTCACAAAGTTGGTTCAAATACAAAATTGTTAATTGAAAGACTTTCCAGAGGCAAAGCCACATTCACCAGTTGACCAGTTTACTTTGAGAACATCTTAAGAAAATCTGAGCAAGATTCAAAAACCACTAGAAAGCAGTCCCACCATCCTGGGCAACAGATGACAAAGGAAACACCTCAGTTTGCAGCCCATGATGTTGTTTTAAAAATCTGAAAAACAACAATAAACAAACTCTATAATGTGCATTTTTCCTCTGATTGATCAAAGGCTTGCAAATTAAAAATGCTTGAGGTCTATAGATTATACTAGTTTTCCATTGTGACAACTTATCACTAAGTTAGTAGCTTAAGAACAAACACATTATCTTAGACTTCTGTAGCTGGGAAGTCTGATTGGACCTCACCAGGCTAAGACCAAGATGCCTGCAGGGTGCATGGTCTTCTAGAAGCTCTGGGGGAGAATACCAGAGGCTGCATTCCTTTCCTCGTGTCCCTTCCTCCTTCTTCAAAGCCAGTAGTGTTGAGCTGAGTCCGTCTCACACTACCTCCCCTCTGACATCCTCCAATCCCCTCCTACTTTTAAGGACCCTATGACTGCTCCCCAAATACACCAGATACAAAAGAATTCAGGAACAATCTCTCTGTTTTCAGATCATCTGATTGACAACATCAATTCCATCCACACCCCTGATTCCTCTTTGCCATGTAATTGACGTTCCAGAGATTAGGATGGGGGCATTGTGGGGAGCTGCTATTCTCTTTACTTCAGTGGAATGGCAGTGACAGCTAGTGCTGCAGATGTGTACCTAAAACAAGGCCAGGCAATTTATGGTTGGTTATAAGAAGCTGAGGGCCTGGTGTTGGGGACACTGGCCCAGAAATCAGATTCTGGTCCAAGAGAGAGGACAAGATTGCCCTTTCAGGCAGGAGTTGCTGAACACCAGGAGGTGTTTACATTTTAACTGAGGACAACAGTGATGGATGTTGACAAAAAGGGGCAGACTCTGTGAAGCGGGAACCTTCCCTGAACACTGCTGCAATTAACCCAGGAAGACATTTATGTAGCAGGACAGAGAACAAATCACTGCGGTAATCAATAAAAACACCTCGAAATCCATAACTTTCCAGGGAGAAATGGCCCCCGGTGCTAGGTGGGCCCCCTGAGAAGACACAAGAACTCCCCACTCCTGTACTGACACCATGATGGGCAGGAAGGCACCAGGGGAACCTTAAATTCTAACTGGAAAAAAGAGAAATAGTCTCCCCAAAAGCTAGCTTAGGCCCCCTAATGCAAACAGGCTATGTGAGGGGTTAAAGAATGGTGAGCCGCTCTTTAAAGAACCAGAGGAGCTTGGAAGAGGTGAGAGGGACTGGTGGCCTAAGGAGGTGAGTGCAGGGGACAGCAGATAGAGGGCAAATACAGTAAGTGACGGGGAGCTGGCTCTGCCACTTACCAGCTGTGAGGCTCAGAAAGTGATGTCACCCTTTGTCTCAGTTTCCCCATTGGGTTGTGCCTATTGGAACAGCCCTGTGCAGGTGTGCACTGTGTTGGTTTTTATTGGTTGTTTTTTGGGGGGTTGGGTTTTTTTGTGTTAAGAACACCCTGAGAGATGGACCTTCAGAGCAGACGTGTCCGTGTGCGTCCCTGTGCGGTTAGCTCAGGCAGCCTCCACAGCTGACACATCTTGTACAACTGGAATTTTCTGCACTTTGAGTGGGGAGATGCTGACCACATGTGAGTTCTCAGGCTGCAGCTGTAATGGTGAGTACATTTAAGGCAAAAGCAGGAAGGAGGCTGGGCCAGAAGGGGTTGTCTAGACTGTGAGGAAAGCAGCAGCCACTGACGTGAGGCAGAGAGGCCCGTTCAGGAACAAGAAGAGCCCACATAGTGGTCTGCCCAGACCTCATGGGGGAGCCATGGAGCTTCAGCTGCAAAGTGGCCCTAAATGTTGTCTAAAATCCCCTACAAATTCCAGATGAGTGAGATCAAAAGAGAGACACCAGGCCCTTTGCAGCTTACATAGAGATATGCTCAAATGTGTGGTTTTCTAGAAAACCCATTTGCTCACTGTGAGGTAATGATGGCTTTCACCATCCTCAGAGGATGGGCATGAGGAGTGAGTGAAGGATACACCCTGGACACACGTGGCACTGCTAGAGTCAGTCTCCAGAGGATCATTGCTAGTATTTCAAGGGATGTAGGATCATCCTTTTCTCCTGGTTTCCAAATGAGTGTCTTTTCATTTTAACTGTGAGACTTTTCTTTTCCCCCAAAGTAACCTTACATGGTAAAAGGGGACAGGCCTGCTTGACTTGGGGGCCCACAATACTTCTTACTTGGCCTTCTCCCTCCTCCTGAGACAGCTCCCTGGGAAGCATCTCCCAGTATTCCCAACATGGTCTGACTCAGTTACCCCACCGGGGCGGGGGCCAGGGGCTCAGAAGGAAGGGTGTCTTGGCTAGAGCCATGCTTTGTGGTGTCTCCACCTGGGGACAGGTCTGGTCCTGAACAAGCACTTCATCCAACAAGTAATTTGCTGAGTCAATTTGATAAAAGTCGGTGTCCCTAATGTCAGTCCACCCAATACTAAGTCACCAAATGACAAATTTCTGAGTTTCCAATATCATCAAAAACCTGCTTCAGTTCTAAATACTTACTAGACTAGCATTCCATACTGGGCTCACAGGCAGGGTCATCGGAGCCTGAACTCCCTAGTCCAGTACTCTCATATCCTGTTCCCCCTCTCACTGTCCCCCAAACACCCCTAACAAGTGCACCACCAGTCAGCCACTCCCCTCAGGGCATGGATCCCCACTGCCTCTCAGTGCTCTGTGTCCCCCCATCCTCACCCTCTCTGGTCTTGCTTTACCCCATCCTGCCCTCGACCTCACAGGGTTGACAACCTAGGCTAGCCCTTCCTCGACCAGAAGGGATCCCCCAGCTTGCTCCCTCAACTCCAGTCCCAGAGAGCTTGGGATGGAAATAGGATGAGCAGCACTTAAAATCTTGTTCTGAAGCCAAATTAAAGCTGATCATCTAAAATTTCACTAAATGTCCATTGACAGTCGACTGGATAAAGAAATTGTGGAAGATATACTCAATGGAATACTACTACTCAGCTATTAAAAAAATGAGACAGTACGTTTTGGGACAAAATAGATGGATTTTTTGAGGTGATTATGCTAAGTAAAATAAGCCAGAAAGAGAAAGACAGTTACCAGATGGTTTCACTGAACTATGGAATATAAATAACCGAAGACAACAAACTGGCAATGCACAGCAAAAATAATTCTTAGACTCTGTGAAAAATATACTGGCTACCAGAGGGGAGGGGGGCAGAAGGAGCAAAGGGTGAGTAAAGGTGGGTAGCAGGGAACTGGTCCTGGAGCTTTGGTGGAGGGCGAGTGGAGCTTGTGTGCATATGATATAAAGATGCACTCCCAAATCACATAGCCATGTGAATGATTAGCAAATCATTAAAACTGAGGAAAAATTAATTGCTACATAGTAGGGAAAAAAACAAAATCTAAACATATTTTTTCATTCATCCAACATTAAAATAAATGAATGTGCAGTATATTTAGTAATCTTTTGAATTTATTATTTGGCAAGTTGATCATATAATGAATTGTCTGTCCATAGCCTGGTATTTGGAAATTTGACCTAAAACTGGAACTCAGTTCCCATTGCCAGTGTAATTCTCTTTCCTATGAAGAAAATTTCTCAGTACTTGGTTCTAAACACAATTAGTATGTCTTTATTAGTATGGCTAAATTTGGTTTCTTTTCTCTTTATTTTTGGCAACTTTGTCTTTGCAAAATGCATTTTCTCTTTTTTTTCCCCAAACTTGCTTTCTTTTTAAAAATGCAGCGTATTTAAGATGTTAATGGCCTCATTTTAATTTGCACATATTCTTGTTAATAATGAAATCTACTTAAAGTGAGTTAAAACTAAAAGCCTGTCAGGGTAATTCACAAACATTTAAAAACTCTGTAGCAATTCTAGGAGGATTCCCTGTTAATATTCTTAAGGACTTTCAATGGATATACTAAGTAGGCCTTGGTATTAACAGAAATAGCAAACAAATTAAAATTGGACTCTCGGTAACAATTGGGCAAAATGAATATTCACACCCTTCAGCATGCAATTGAATCAGGTTGTGCAGGCTTGCACATACTGAAGGAGAACATCTTTATTGAATAACCAGCATGCTAAGTATCACTTAAGACTAAGATCCAGTCACCTGACTTCACTATATTTCTTTCGGGAATGCAGAAGAGAATGACATCAATCAAATTTAAAATAATGCAGTGCTCGTTGGGCATTAATATCAGCAGCAACCTCGATTTGTAGTGTATAGCAAATTTTCATGTGAACAATGTAATTTGCAAGGAATATACATTTTATTAAAATTCCAGCCTAGGAGTTGTCTTAAAATCCATTCTCAGACCTTTGAGAATATCCCGATGATCCATGAGAAATGTCAGAATGATCCCCATTTCCTTGGTGGATTACAACTTCAAGAACGGCGCCCATTGCTGTAAAGATAAATCTCTCTTCTGGTTTAATCTCTTTGAAAATTCAGTTTATATTAAAAGAAAAACGCTTTGCTATGTATTTGTACATAAAAAACAGGACTTAAAGTAGAGCTTTAAAACATTATCCTGCTTAATCTTCACAACAATCTTTGGCAGTAGGTATTGTAATCACCACTCAGAGGATGATGCATCCAGAGCCCAGAGAAGGAAATTGTTATTTCCAAGCACACACAGCAAATGAGAAATACACAGGCATGAAAGCTACACCTTCCAGTTGTGAGTCAATAGTCAATAAGCTAAAGCAACAGACATGCCTCATTTACCATATACACAGACCCTTCTTTTATCTTCCAGGTTACTGAAGATAATTTACACAAAATATGGTGTAAGTTAAAGACATATGGCATAAAGATTTTATATAGGTATACAATGCAAGAATTGTGTGTGATGAGAACTTTTAAAATCTACTCTGTTAGCAACTTCCAAGCATATAACTATTACTAGCTATAATTATATTAGGGATAATGTATACTATACTGTACTTTAATTCCCAGAACTTATTCATCTTACAACTCAAAGTTTGTACTGTTTGACCCTATTTCTCCCACCCCCACACCTCTCTATCCTTAGCAGCCACCAATCTTTACTCTGTTTCTATGAGTTCAGTTTTTTATAGATTTCACATATGAGATACACTACAGTATTTATCTTTCTGTCTGACTCATTTCACTTAGCCTAACACCCCAAGTTTCATCCATGTTGTTGTCAATGGCAGGATTTCCTTCCTTTGCACGGCTGATTAACATAACATTACAGACCCACCACACTTCCTTTAGCCATTCACTTATCAATGGACACTTAGGTTGTTTCCATATCTTGACTGTTGTGAATGATACTGTAATGAACATGGGGGTGCAGCTATCTCTTTGAGATAGCGATATTTCCCCTTTAGCGATATATACCCAGCAGCAGGATTGCTGTGATATGCTAGTTCTATTTTTAATATTTTTGTGGAACCTCCATGCTGTTTTCCATAGTGGCTTGCAGCAATTTACATTCCCATCAGCAGTGCTGAAAAGATTCCCTTTTCTCCACATCCTCCTTACACTTGTTATCTCTGGTCTTTTTGATAATAGCCATTCTCCTGGGTGTGAGGTGAGATCTTTGTAGTTTAGATTCACATTTCCCTGATGATTAGTGACACTGCATATCTTTTCATGTAGCCACTGGAATATCTTTGGTAAAGTATCTATTCAGGCCCAAGACCCTTCTTGGTAAGAATGTGTGGGTAAATGAGAATGCGCAGATTGTCTCTAACTCTGACCCATCATCTTTCACCTGAACTATTTCAACAAATTTCTGGTGTGCCTCCCCACTCCAAACCTCAGCATTCTTTTCACCCCATGGTGCCTCGTGCATGTCTGGCAAATGTTTGATGAACATGCCATGCCTGTGCTTAAAAACTCCTTAGCTTGCTTCCAACCTTCCATAAGAATAAAGATCAATCTTTTCAACAGGACACCCTGGACCCTTCATGACCTAGCTCCTGCCTACCCTCCACCCCCAGGCACTCTAAACCCCTACATTTTTGCCACCTGCTATCTTTTCTACCTGAGATGGTCTTTCTCTTCTGGATCTAATAACATTACCCAAGGCCAGCTCAAATTTCTCAAATTTCTCAAATTTCCCTGATGTCCAACCAATGATCTCAAACAGAGTTTGTCATTCCCTTCCTGGGTGACGATCTGTTATGAACAGGCTCACTGTTTCAATGCACTATCTGCTAGCCATCTCTCCAACAGTAATTGAGCGCCCAGTCAAAGTAATCCAGTTTTACAGAGTGTGGTGTGTGTGTGTATGTGTATGTGTGTGTGCGTGTATGTGTGTGTGTGATATCACTCTCCACCAATCTATATAACTTACTTGTTTCTTAGTATGTGAGAATAGGGGCCAACTAACTACAGATTACATGCCAAGTCTGACCTGATTTTGTAAATAAAGTTGTACTGGATTCACTAAAACTATATGGTTACTTTCCACAAGGACAGAACTGGGTAGTTGCAACAGCTACAGTATAGCCAGTAAAACGGAAAATATTTATGAGCAAGTCCTTCACAGAAGGAGTGATTCCTGCACTGGAAGTAAGGTCAAAAACCCAACTTGTGGACCTATTGAGTGGGGAAAAAGAAAGTCATTATCGGATATCAGAGACTTGAATTCTAGTTAAAGTAGTCTATAGCAAGCCCTGATAAGGGCTGGAGTGGGGAGCCAGAATCCTAACCATTCATCTCCCAGCCTCACCCTCACCCCACAAGAGCTCTTGGAGGGGTATCACTATCCCCCACAGTCCCAATGTGTTTAGCCACAGATCTAAACACTCTCCAAGTCCCTTCTGCAGTGAAGGTCATGATGCTAAGTCTGAGGCAACATGTAAAACTCCCAGATTTAGAATCCTCCAAAATCAAATTTCATCTTTTAGTATTTTCATAACCAAACCACAGCTGAGATAGATTGAAAAAGGAAAATAAACAAATATTATCAGACATTTCCCCCACTCAGTCATCAGCCAGCCCACAGTATGCCTTCTGCTTTCTGGAATGAATGGTACTTTCTGTGATCTGTCATGGGCATTTTAAAACACAAAGGCAGAATGTCAGTTTTGAGGAGATGTACAGCATGAGGGACTGTCACTCCAGTGACAGAGCACCCCTGGGGACGGTGCTGCTTCAAAGGGCATCAGGTAGGGAATGACATTGTGAGTTATTTGTTGACTGAGCAGGGACTATTTTGAGCAGCTCACATGTGCACCGGGGCTGCCTCGAGGAGTATTTTGGCCCTCGTGTAGACAATGCTGTGGTCAGAGGTCCTTAGATTCGGAGCTCTGGACCAGAAGTCAGGGTGCTTGACTGTCTCCCCCTGACACTCTCTGTGAGTGTGTGTGACCGGTTATCTGGACCCTTGGGGCTGCTTCCTTATCTGCAAAATGAGAAGACTGCACCAGATAATAATTGTGTGTTAGGCTCTGTGCTCAGAGTTTGCGTACAATAACTCAATTAATGCTCACAAACTATCTATAGAGATGAGATCCCTGTTTCATGAAAAATATAGTCTTAGAGAAGTTTAGTAATTCATCCAAAATTACATAGCTATTCAGTAAGAAGGCTAGGCTGTAAACCAGCCATGGGAAGCACCTGATAAAATGATTAAGGTATGATAGATCTGAGGCATATGATAGATCAGCTAAGGAAGGGAAGGGAAGGGGGCCAAAACAGGGAGGGAAGAACACAAGGGATCATGGTTATGTTTCACGGGTGACATGGTGGTGGGAGAACTATGGGGACTTTACAATGATGGAAGAAAAAAGTAATTAATAAAAAGTTTTTAAATGATTAAGGTATGGTTCAAAGTCAAATAGCTTCTAATTGAATCCTGATTTTGCTATTGATGGGATATAACAATTTGTTTAATACTTTAACTTCCAGAACTTTACCTATAAGTGGATGTGAAGGTACTACCTGCATTATAGTTGTTTGGAACTCTAGATGAGATCACTGTTGTGAAATACCTGGCAGATTCTGAATCATAATTAATGGGAGAGACTATTGTTATCTAACTCCAAAATCCATGTCGTGAACTGCTCTGTAAGAATTGAGCTGTCCTCCCCATGTCATCTCTGGATTCTAATATCACTGAACACCTACATCTCGCCAAAGCCAATGAATGCTCAACCCCTGTCCTCATTCCATTCGCAACCTCCCAGAGGTATTGGGCATTGTTAAACACTTCTCTTGGGTTATTTTCTTTTCTTTTTTTTGTTTTTAAATCTCTCATTTATATATATATATATATATATATTACATCATTGTTCATTTTTAAACAATATTTGCTTCTCCCCTCCACCTCAGGTGTAGTCCCCATAGAGTTTCCTTCCCCAACGAACCCATGCACCATCACCTCAGTCCCCTGTGCTCCTCCCTCACTCCCTCTGATCCCTCTCCCTCCTCCTCCCCTGCAGTATGTCTCTGGTTTATAATTGTCTGTTTTTGCTTTGTTGTTGTGTTTTGTACTGTTACTATTTTTTTATACCCTGATGTCTTATTTGGTTACCCTATATTCCTGCTATAAGAGAAACCATCCTATATTTTTCTTTTTCCTTCTGGCTTATTTCACTGGGCATAATTCCTTCTAGCTCCATCCATGCTGCTGCGAATGGCATGAGTTTATCTTTTTGATTGCTGAATAATATTCCATTGTGTATATATACCATATCTACCTGGAAACAACCCAAATGCCCAAAAATAGATGACTGGATCTTGGGTTATTTTCTCATTTAGACTTTTAGATGCCACATTGTCATCTACTTCTTTAACTTTCTCATAACCTTGATATGCTTCTTTTTGAGCATTTGAATACCACTTCATTTGTTTCCCAAACATTTGCTGGATTTTAACCCTAAGTTTCTCTAAGGATCAATAGCTAAAGGGGTCTCCACTCAGTAGAGTCAAGCTGTGTCATGTTGTTTTCCTACAGTAAGAATGTAACAAATCGTAAACGTCATTTTTACAAACTAAAGGAGAATTTGCGCTGCTATTTCATCTACCCTCCCCCTCACTCTGCAGCCTCCACTCCCCGACCCTAATCAACAAGGCACATGCTGCGCTTTCCCAGATTTGCTGGCACCTGTCTGCTCATAAACAATCCAGCCACATTGATGACCCATGCTGGGAACTTTGGCCTGGGAAGAAATGAGTGAATTAGAATCAATCAGAAATGATGCCGGGACAGGAAATGTACACATGACAAGTTAAGTTTTTAGCACTACTTGTTTAGGAAGGTACCACAAACTCAATTCTACACAAGGTCAAGAGTCCAATTAGAAAGACTTGAGAGAGCAACGATCCTGAACTTCAAGGGGGCAGTGGCTCTGTGTGTAAACAGATTCAAACAGATATCCCAGGATTCACCACAGTTCTTTAGAAGTGGAACTATTTAGTTTCTATGTCAAACAACAGTTTGGATATCAAAGTATGACACTATATCAGGCTAAAAGAAGACTAAGCTTCAAACCTCCTCTAGGATCAGAGGTATCTTGTTTTGAGATCCAAAGCCTCTAGTAGGCACAAAAAGGTGCTTTAGTAATGATTTTTGATACATCTTTCAGGCGAACCTAGTGAAATCCATATGCTGACGACTGCAAAAGTTAACTGCTTTAAATTTCTTTGTTTTGTTCTGTATTTCTGAAATTACTTCAACTCAGTTACACACTGCTCACATTGGCATCCCTTACTCTGTTTCTGAGATTAACAAAAATGAAAAGACATCTTTATTTATGCCAAAGTATGATTTTCAGAATTTTAAAATCATAACTCATGCAAATATAAAATGAACACTTGTCAAAGATTTTATTCTACTCATTAATTACTGAGGGAATAGAGAGATGTTAAGACGGATGTTAAGATGTTAAGGAACCAGGTCTTTATAGGCAATTAAGTAAAGGGCTATTAAGATAAAATTTCTGGACTAGACACAAACCCTTTAGTGTCCACTAGGGTAATAAGCTGTGAACTCTATAGTTGTCTATTCCATTGAACAGAAATCATTTGCATCTCTACTGGGGAAAAAAAATCTATAAAAGAGTATATGTAACTTTATTTAATCTGGGCTCTTTAATCAATAGTAAACAATGAATTGAACAAGATAAGCCTCTATAAATTTGGGTAGCCCTAAGCAACAATTAGACATTGGAAAGACATGTCACTCCCTTTTTGCCTTACTTCCAATTTTTGGAAGAGCAATCTCCCTACCACCCTTGTGGCATCATAAGCAATCTCCCAAAAGGTTGGTGTCACATGTTTATGTTTAGCCTAATACTTCACACATGCAAAAAAATGTGGGGGACGGTGAGATGGAGCTATATTTTTTAAGATTTATTTATTTATGCATACAAGAGCTGGGGTCCAGGCTAGAGAGATGGGGGGTGAGAGGATTCACCAGAGACAGAGTGGGGAACAGAACAGGCAGATCAACCAAAGTACACCACTGAGGGGAGCAGCGGACAAGTCAGGAGAGGTCTGCTGTGCCATGTGGGTTGCTCCCTGGCCAGCCAGGGGATTGAACTCCCGCTACAGAGTTAGCGGATAGCTTCATAGGTGGCATCTTAACCCCTTGCACCACCAGAGAGGCCCTGAGATGGGTCTATTAACCACATATACCTCCTTGAATTTGTTCTGCTAATGTAGAACCCTTCAATATGAAACAACTTCCGGGTAGAAATTTTCATAAGGAATTTTGGAATGGACTTTTGAAAACCTCTTTTAGCCTAAAGTTAGGAAAAAAAGCATAAGACACTCTAAACCAGACTGTACCTGATGTTATATATACCTGTATTGGGGGGTAAATTCCTTTTTTCTTAAGGCCCTCCAATTCTGTGACTGTCTCTCACCAACAGGAGGTGACCTACCTTACCAAAAGTGACCCTGGGGCCACAGTTGTGAAGGAAAAAAAAAAAAGAGAGAGAGAGAGAGCTCTGATACCAAGTTTCCTGAGTTTCCTTGGGGAGGATTTGTAGGTTTGGATCTGCACAGCAGAGAAATAATCATATTATCTAGGTTCTCCAGAAAAGCAGTAGGATGCACATTTATAGAAAAAAAAGATTTAACAGTAAATAGCTCATGCAATTATGGAAAGTGAGAAGTCCCATGATCTTCCATAAGCTAGAGACCCAAGAAAAATGGTGATGCAATTCCTGTCTGTCTGAAGGCCTGAAAATCAGGGGAGCAGATGATATAAATCCTAGTCCAAAGGCAGGAGATTAATGTCCCAGCTCAAGCAGCCAGGCTAGAAAGGAGTGAATTCTCCCTTCCTCTTTCTTTTTGTTCTTCTCGGGCCCTCACGAAATTGAATGATGCCCATGCACATTGGGGAGGGCGATCTCATTTACAAAGTCCCACAATTCACATGCTAATCTCATCCAAATACATCCTCATAGGCAGTCCCAGAAATAATGTTTAATCTGGGCACCCCAGGGAGAAGCCATAAAATAACTATCACAGTACTTTTCCTTAATAGTGGGTTTGTCATACCAAATTAAATGAGAATCCTTCACACACATGACACCCAGTCATGGCATTGGGTGCACAATTGATTTGTCCAATTATATTCTAGTAAAAAAAGAGAGAGAGAGGGAGAACAGATTCTCATAAACCCAGGCAGAATTTATACTGCCATTTGAAAATGAGACTCCGTAAAAGTACTTATTTCTGAACTCTGGGGAGCAGGTAAGAATCAGATACCATTAGAGTTTCACTTTGGTTCAAAATCAGTCTACTGACTGAGGGTTAGTGAAGAAGAAAGAGGGAAGTCTTTCACACATTTTCTTGTATGTTCATAAAACATAGACCATTAAATCAGCATCAGTAAGATCCCAAACAACACAAATTAAATTTCCCTCATCAGTCTACTCAGTGCCACATCATTCTTCTTCTGCTAGGTCTGGTTAAGCAGTCTGCTTTCAAGCAATAGATTGAATAGAGTCCTTGAAATTCTAAATCTATCTCCTGACGTAATCTGAAAGTTGTTTCAGATATGTTAGCTCAGAAACCTGTACCCAAGATTCTATTCTTAGACATCAGTAGTTTAGAATATTTGGGAGGAGGTTCTGAGACTGAGCTTCCATGCTGAATATACACATTCTGGCCTGAAGAAACTTTGAAGGGCATCAAAAGAAAGCAGAAGCCTCTTTGATTTTAAAACTGAATGACCATGCTTAATTTATCACAGTAATCAATAATATCACAATGAAGAAGAAAATTCAATAATGGGGCAGAGCGCATAACTATTTCATCAGGGTTTGATTGCTGTTTTCTCCTGAGGGGAAGAACATGTTATGGATTTCAAGAGTATTGACCAATCTCCAGGGCATTCTTGTAAAGTATACAACTTCTGAAATATTTGAACTAATGACACCTTAACTATAAAAACTTGACCTAAGAAAGGCTGAATATCTCTTTGGATTTGACAAATTTTCCCATGCAGTTCTTAGGGTAATGTTGAGCTAATTCAGAGATATGGAGCAAAC
Source organism: Talpa occidentalis (assembly GCF_014898055.3). Taxonomy (NCBI): domain Eukaryota; kingdom Metazoa; phylum Chordata; class Mammalia; order Eulipotyphla; family Talpidae; genus Talpa; species Talpa occidentalis. The sequence goes on along the minus strand of NW_023601212.1, from coordinate 76,739,087 downwards.
CAAACAACAACACAAAAAAACACCTATTTTCACTATCTGTTTAGAAGATGAAATAACAAATCCATGGGAACCTCTAGAAAATCTAAAATATTGTAAAATATTGTTTTAGATATTAAATAATATTCTGGAAATGGCATTTTATTTTCTTCAATGTAGGATCCAAACTTGGGCAAAATCAAGAATTAGTGAAGATTTAGTCACTCCATTAAGATAGGATCATAGGTGCCTATGAGAAACTATTTGACTATTTAAACAAAGTGACAATATAATATTTTAAAATATTTGAAAGGGTCTCCCGGTGGCGCAGCAGGTTGAACGCAGCACTGTGAAGCTGTCCATAGCCTCTGCATCACAGGTTCGATTCCTGGCCGGCCAGGGAGATACCCACATGATGCAGCAGACCTCTCCTGTCTCACCCGCTGCTCCCCTCAGCAGAGCTTTCGGTCCGTCTGCCTGTTCTGCTCCCCATTCTGTCACTGGTGAATCCTCTCACCCTCCCGTGCCTCTGGCCTGTGCCCCAGCTATTGTATAAATAAAAAATAAATCTTAAAAAAAATAAAATATTTGAAAGACAACATGATTGTAGGGAACCTGGGCTTTATTCTGACCCAGAAATACAGCCACTATTTATCATATAAAAATAAGTCAAGTATATAAATTTTAAATTATGCTTACTAGCCAATGTTTTATTATTCATTCTTACTCAGAAACTATCTAAGAAAACAATAATTATCAATTAACTAACTCAATGTGCTATTCAATGTTATAAGTTACCTGAGGATATTGGAAACTGTTTCCAAACTGACATAAATACCACTATGAAAACATTTTTTCAGAATTTTCAATTTAGTTAAACAAAACTTGTTTTTTATATCTTAAATGTAATGTAGCAGTAATGTTAGTTTAATTTGATTAGTAAGCCAATATGAAAAGGTTAGGAAGTACATGGGGGGAAAAAAACCCAAAATATCTAGTAATAATTCAAGGGGAAAATACATAACTATTGTTTATTTTTAAGCTAAAATTATTGAACTGGTATGATTTTTCCAAAGATTTTTCTTAACTATGTAAACTTAGATTTGTCAATTAAAATATTTTGAATTCACATTTTCATTAAGAAGCAATTTTTAAATCTAGTACTTTTAAATGATAGTTTCCTTATTTTCTGTAAATTTTAGTACTATGAGATTTAAATCAGATTTGTGAATTTCTGAAAACCAGACAGATCAGTGCTCCTTTATTTTACAATATAGTAGTGTAAACCAGAGCATCTTCAAGAAATTTTATGTTTGGATAATAAGATATCAAGGCCTTTCTGAATTACAGACACACAGAAAGTTCATAGTATCACTGGTTCAAATCTCAATGAGCTTTTCTTCCTGTAAAGCATGAAATTCTTAATTGATTTATGCTCACAAATAGACAAGCATATAATTTTGTTAATGCTCATCAAACCTACATCTCTGTCCCACCTGATAGAAAATGGCCAACTAGGAAATCAACTCCCACTTATTACTAAAATCAAGCCAGAAACACAAAGTCTGTAGATGGAAAATAAAGAAAAATCTAGAGTGGGCCTCCCTGGCGGCGTAGGCGGTTGAGCGCTGCACTGTGAAGCTGTCCGCAGCCTCTGTAGGGCGGGTTCGATCCCGGCCGACAGGTGAGAATCCTACATGGCGCAGCAGACCCCTCCTATCTCGCCCACTGCTCTCCTCAGCAGTGTATTTCAGTCGATCTGCCCGTTCTGTTTCCCGCTCTGTCTCTGGTGAATCCTCTCACCCTCCTGCATCTCTGGCCTGTATCCCCTGGTTCTTGTGTAAATAAATAAATCTTTTTAAAAAAGGAAAAAAAGAAAAATGTAGAGAAATAGAGATCCAGTAAAGTTAAAGTTCTATTGCCACTGGGATTTGCTCTGGACACAAGAAAAGACAGGCCTGAGTTTACATGGCCCTTTAGCACTCACGCCTAGCCAGCAGATGATGGCTCTGTCAGCTTAGTCCATCTGAGCAGCTCTGTAGAGCAACCTACAAAAGCCATAGCTTTCAAAAGGTAAAATCTTGACACTCATGTAAATATAGATATAAAATGAATACATGTAAAAGATTTTATTCAATCCATTAATTAATAAACAGGATGATGCTAAGACTTGCATATGCGGAATATAGAGAAACAAAATGAAAGATCAAGAAAACGTCAAAACTCAAAAGCTGAGCATAGACCTGAGGCATACAGCAAGGGAGGGGGTGGGAGTGGGGGAAAATCAGGGGAGGGAAAACCACAAGGGAATATGGTGATGGTTTATGACTGATAAGTTAGCGGGAGAACTATGGGGGCTACAACGATGTAAGAAAAAATAATTAATTAAAAATTAAATCTTTCACAGACATGGCATACTGGCATTCAAAAAAAAAAAAAAAGAACAATAGAAGAATGGGTATTTAAAAGGATTTACTAAAGAGAAGCTAGGCTATGAGCTATGACACAAAACCATCTGATATTCAACAGGGTAAAATATTGCAACATTTGGGGTTAAGTATTGGACAGAAATTACTTGATTCTCCACCGGACAAAATTCTCTAAGGTAAAGTGACTTCCCATGGCTTGCATCTTTAACCAATAGTCAGTAGAGAGTTGAACAAAATACTTTCCTCACTTTGGGTGGGTCTGGGGCCATGCATGACACAGAAAAGGACATACTACTCAACTATTTGCCTGATTTCCAAGTTTTGAATAAATTTTCTGAATGCTAAATAAAAGCTAGCCTGTGGAGGAGATCAAAGTTTCATGTCACGGTGTCCTTGGAGAGTAAAAATAGTCAATCTGATTTGTCTTAAGTGATGAAAAGACATTCACTTGCCTTTTCCCAACACTGTAAGCTGATATAGGTCAGGGTCAAGGCTAGAAACCAAGACTTTAATTCCCACCAAGGTTTGTAGAAACTTGTTTGAAAGACAGATCTCTGAAGAAAGTCCATCGATTCTTTAAGACAGTATCAAGACAGTGGGAATCAATAAATGAGAGAAAAAGAAACTCAGTGGTAACTCACAGGCACCACTGAAGATAATTGAGGTGGATTAGAAATGGGTAGAAAGACACTCAAAGTTTGAAGTTTCTAATAACAGCAAAGCACCCTTTTTCAGTCTTTCTTTGTAAATCCCTCCTTCCAATTCAATCATTAATCATCCCAACACGCCAGAGTCTATCTGCCTAAGTTCCTGGGACCTGACCAGTGGTTCAGTGGGGGGGCAGTCCTGGATCTGAAAATGAGACCCCTGGATTTGGGTCTCAGGTCCTCCCCTCCCACCCCGAGGCATGGCCAGAGGGGTGGCTTTGGTGCTTTGCCCCCAAGTCCCTTAAGTCACCCTTGGGTCTGTTAGTTTAGTCTTCTCTTGAATTTAAAACCAAAGTGAAGGACCTCCTGGTGGCGCAAAGGGTTAAGCACTGCACTATGAAGCAATCCACAGCCTCTGTAGCACGAGTTCGATTCCCAGCTAGCCAGGGAGAAACCCATATGGCCCAGCAGACCTCTCCTGTCTCACCTGCTGCTCCCCTCAGTAGTGTATTTCAGTCAGTCTGCCTGTTCTGTTCCCCGCTCTAACTCTGGTGAATCCTCTCACCCCCCCACACCTCTGGCCCATACCCCAACTCTTGTATGCATAAATAAATAAATCTTAAAAAAAAAAAAAACAAAGTGAAGATGGGCAGGTGTGATAAGAAGCTGTGATATGATTTCTTCAGGTTTCCACTCCCCTAGGACAATGATTTCCAAACTACTGGGACATAAAGATAATGTCTAACTTTACACAGCAAAATAAAATACAGGTACACAAAATCCCATGGACCAATCATACTGTCTTACTGCCTTGTGAAACACTACAAGCAAAAATCCCTTCAACCACCATTCAGGGCAGGAAATAGAACTTGGCCTGCCATTCAGGGCAGACATCTTCTCACCTCCAAAAGCTACCAAGTTGGACCATGTTTTAAGTGGAGTAAAAAATGTGAGTGGCTACCCAACAGAGCTAAGCATTGGACCTAAAGATTCTGCTTCATAGATGTGCGTATGTGTGTATGTGTGTGTGCACTTCCATTAGACCTCAATTTCCCAGCAAAGGTTACAATAAAAAAACAATGAGATCACCTCTGCCTAGGTAGCGTCCTGCTGCCTCCATCACCCAGGGGGAAGAAAGGCAGGCGATACACTTAGTTCCCCCAAACAAGGGCAGACACAGGCTGAGAGTCATGTGCTTCACACTTTACAATGACTGCCGCAGCTTCTTTTCTCACCTATCAGAGAATTTTAGAAAACATAAAATATTTTTAAAGAAGATGAAATATCTGTCTATATTATGCAAAAAAAATGAATATGGAATATTATAAAGAAAGCAATTAATCCACACTTAAAACTAATTGCCTAACCCAGTGGGTCTTTAAATTATTCATTAGTGCTATTTAAAAATAATTGCAGTTTATGAGGAAAACTCATTATAGATTTCTTTTAAAACTAAAAAGAACGGGTTTCCTTTTTTATTTACCAACTGTGTACAGCTCTCAAAATCAGCCCATTTTCCAGACCAGTTTAATATTCTGGCTAGTCCCTCCCCCATCTAATCAACTGTATCATGTATCATCCCAGTGCTTCATGAGATTCTGAACACACAGAGAGAACAATGATTTGCCCTAAAAGAATATGAAAAGTATGACCAAAAAGGGAAAAATAATAAAGGGTTTTCAGAGAACAAAGCAGCATAGAGGTTGGAGAACTTCACAGGAGCCCAGGCTGGTCCCTCTGCCTCCAAGACAATGACGTGGGGTTTCCTACCATGTCTGCTGTGAGTCAGGACTTCTGAGCTCTTGCTCTTCCCTCCTCACTTATGTCCTGACTTAATTTCTCCATTTCTCTGGTTCCTTCAAAGAACACTCAGAACCATAAATAGTATAGCCATAAATAGTAAAGCTGGAAAGAACTTTCATTGAGTTTAGTGGCTTTTGAACCATCTTTCCAGCACACAGGGGCTCCTTGGGTGTCCAGAGCTGCCCATGGGCAAGGGGCAGCTGAACTGGCAGGTCTCTGTGCCCTCTGAGCCCACCCCACCCCCCACTCTTCACTCCCATCTCCATCAGAAAAGCCCACCTGTTCTTTAAGTTTTCATTTGAAGAGAACACCTTCTGCTAAAAACAAAAATTAAAAGCGATTGTCATGGTGTAGATAGAACACTAGGCCAAGAAGGGAAAGTGACTCACCCACCATGGGCCAGCCGGGCACAGACTGGGAGCAGAGCTGACTCCAGGTCAGACCCCGCCATCCCACTGGGCACACAAGGGCAAAAGCCTTGGTCCAGAATGAGCTGGACCAAAAGCTGATCAGCCACTTTCATTTGTTCTTTGAGTTAAAATTTTCCATAAGACATCCAGAACCTCAGCCTTTTCATTTGTTAAGAGAGAAAGCTAAAACCCCAGCCTGCTAAGCTACTAGCCAAGCTACTGTAGAGGGAAGCTCTTTGCATCAAATACACTCTCACCGAGGGCTCAGGTGCAAGTGTGACCAGCACCTTCCTCAGCAGAAAGGCTCAGTAAACACCATGAGAATGTGGCTGTGACACTCCCACCTGTACAAATACTAGCAGCTCTCTAAACTGTATTGGTCAGGTGAGGAAAATCTTCACTTCCTGTCTCCAGTGCAACCACTGGGACATGTAGGTGAGTGCATGTACCCCCCCATTCACACATCTGTGTACACATTCATTCATATATACCCTAATATACACATACACGCACATATTCTCACACACATACACTTGCACACATATACACCCACGTACACTTTTACACACATGCTCACATGCTTATTCAGACCCACACAAACTCATATACATCCACACATACACACACAAGTTCATACACCTACCCGCACACACATAACTGCTGTTAACGCCGGCACAGAGAAAACTCGGTGGGCTGCAATTCCACTGATCCCTCCTTCCCCTAACAGCACAGATCCATGGGTTCCCAAAACTCCAAGCCTGTATACTCATCTACTCACATCTACACCCCCTCCTTCCTAACCTTGTTAAACACAAGCAAGCAAACTAGGGGTGGGGGAAGCAACATAAGCAGAGCATGGACTTTTGACAATCATCATAAATATTAATCTGTAATAGCAAGCAAACACACAGATTGTTTGGTGCGACCAGAAAAAAAGATGAAGGTTGATTAATGTAATTAATGAGGATAGTGAGACTGGCTTATTGACACATGCGATTCATGCTCCCTCCCTATAGCATCACACTCATTTAGGGCCCATCTTTCTGCAGCCACATGTCCCATCCATACTTCAGTGACTGCATGGAATTGACCCACCTCCAGTTCCAGAAGTGGGCCCTTGCTAGCTGAAGTCACTGGACATATGCCTTTCCTTAGACTTCAGTAATTAATTCTGGAATAGGGACATAGCTCCCGCGGCCTGCAATACAAGTTTGCTGGGAGAAATCATCTCTTTTGAATATTTTGTGTTCCTTCACTTAAATCTTTGAATTTTGTTCTTCATAAGATCTTGCATTTTTTTTTAACAAATAACATAGACTAGTCTGTATCTTCATTAATGGGGTGTTTTGGTGCCCACTTATTTTTTGCATTAGCGGTATACACCTCCATTCCCCACTTAGGCCCAGTCCCCCGGGGATGGAAGACTCACAAATACAACAGCCATCATTTTTGCTTGAGGAAGACATGGAAGCTGAGGCAGGACCACATGTAGAGCTTTAGGAGGAAGATATTATTACATGGGGCCAAGAGACACCAGGTCCGAGTTCGAGCTGCTGGATCAAGACTTGCCTGAAGCTAGTCCTACTATTCAGCAATTTACAAGAATGAATATGTTCTCTTTACTCTGTAAGCCAGTTTGAGCTATTTTATGTGACTTAAAACCAAAATGATATGAACTGACATAATGGCTAATTACAACCATTTGATCCAAGTGTCTTGTGAACGTGCTGCTATATACCTAAGTAACGTGTTCTTCTTTAGAGTGTCAAACAAACAGCCAAAGTGTCCTTTCTGAACAACAGTTTTCACTATAGGTTTATTCTATAGTTTATCATCCCCCTTTACAATAGCAGTTGTGCTAAACATTCCATACATATTATTTCCTTTAATTCTCAATCCCCCAAAATGATATCAGCTAGAACCACTAATATCCATGTTTTACAGAAAGGAAGCTAAAATTGAAAAAAAAAAAAAGCGGCATATAAAAGGTCACATGAGGAGTGGGAGCAGAGGGGTTCATAGCCAATTGTCACTACCAAGGCCTATATTTTGAACGATGACTCCGCAGGGTCTCAAGATTTTAGCTGTAGTTGAAAAGAAGTACCTGCTAACCAATATATCAGTAGGTAGTTAAGAAATGAGTGAATTAGGGCCTCCCCAATGGCGCAGCGGTTGAGCGCTGGGTTGCGAAGCTGCCCGCAGCCTCTGCAGCGCCAGATCGATCCCCGGCTGCTCCCCGGCCACCGGAGGAGGGTCCCACATGGCACGCAGACCTCTCCTGCCGCCCGCTGCTCCCCTCAGCAGTGTACTTAGGTCCTTCTGCCTGTTCTGCTCCCCGCTCTGGCTCTGGTGAATTCTCTCGCCCTCCTGCGCTTCTGACTGTACCCAGTGCTTGTATAAATAAATAAATAAAATTAAAAAAAAAAATAAAGAAATGAGTGAATTAGTCAAAATGTGCAATGGTAGGTATTTTGATATCTACTCATTTTAATTCAATTTACATCCCTCTATAAATAGGATGTGAAACACTTTTATATTTTTAATTCATTAAGTTTGGGTTAATTCAAGTGTTTCTGTTAAGGCACACGGTTCTCAGGGATCACACCTAATCATCAACAAATTTGAATACAAATGGATGAAAAAGCACACAGAGATGGAACAATGGAGACACAGCTACAAAGTTCCCTGGTGAATCTGGTCTCTGCTTGAGAGAGATGGGAAGGGGTCACACCAGGTCAAGGACTTGCAAAGGCCATATACAAACCGATCATTACTATTTCTTTATGCTCCATTTTCTTCACACAAGGACTTAGCATCCAAAAAGCCTAAACTGAATATTCAGTTTCTCTCATGCTAAGACCTAGAGCTATCACTTGATGAATATGTTTGTAAGACAAAATCAATACAATCTTAAGCAATAAATTTCTCTGACAAAGGTAAATATCACAGTAGAAAGTTCCAGGTTTTTAGCATTCTTAACCAAAGCAATAAATAAACGGACTCCCCCCAAAGTAAAGATGGAAATATAATTATTCAGTCTCTCCATGTTAGATTTGCCCAGAAATTGAAATATTGTTAGCAAACACGGATTTAAATTTTGTGCTCCAATGAATTGGTAGATCTCTTAGTTTATTGTTTTGATTTCTCTGCATTCTACCACAGGGAAATTATGCAAACTCTTACAGTACATGAAACGAATACTGATAATTATGGAATTTGCAACTTAACTTGAAGATAATTTCATGAATCTCTTCCAATCTATTGGCAGTAGTTTATGTACATCTGTATCAGTATTCTTTTTATTTTTTATCACATATGTGCTTTCATTTTATTAATTAATTAATTTTTAACTGAGGTAATATTGGAGTACCCCCACCAGTCGTTACCCTATTTTTAAAACCAGTGATCTGATAAATGTGCTAAGTGCTTGTGAAACTACACAACCTCAAACCATAAGTTCAAGTTGGCAAATAAAAATGAGTTGGGTGGTTTTCTCTGAAGGGTCTGGTTGCTTGACAGACTTAATCACATCCTATAACCCCAGGCTGGAAGTCCATAGTCTGATTCCAACCTCACCTGCAGATCTGAAGTCCTTGGAAAATTTCATAAAATGCAACACCCAGGGTCGCACCCCAAGCCTGTTGGATGACCATTGGAGTCCAGGACATCTGTCTTTAAATGCTGCCAAGACCAGCTCTGGCGAACAGGGTTGAGGAGAGGAATCCGAAAGAACCAAGGAATGAAGAAATGCCTAACACAAAATATAATTTAAGAGAAGCAGGACCAAGGGGATGCAAGGCTTCTCATCCCGAGCTCAAGCATCCCAAGTGCCCCGTGCTATTCATTTTTACTGATACAAACCCACCTCCTCCCCTCCTTGTTAGTAACTGACAATGAATCATTCTCTTAGTATTTACCCTTGCCCGGGGAACACATTCACATTCAGGTTCTGCGTTATCAGGTATTCTACTCCCTTTCCAATCTTGTCTGTTTCTCAGGCTTAGCTTTGCTGACACAAGAAAGGACATCATGGTCTGGACACAAGCCAGTCTTCCAGCCCATGCTGACCAGTCTTCCAGTCATGACCCCGACATTCTCCTTTTCTCAGCACCTCACACCTTAGGGGACTCCAACAAAATGCAACCTACATGGGATTCCCCTAGGCTGCCAGGCAGAGAACATGCCTATGTTTATGGTGCACAGGCCCAGGAGAGAAAAAGATACTCAGTCCTTGTTTTATCTGCCTGAGACTTAACAATGTTCACTTTATTGTATTATTTACTTACTTATTTTTACAAAACCTGTCGGATACCCTTGACTGCTATAATGTCATGGAGATATAAGCTTTCAGGCTTTGCTTCCATCTGGAAAGTCTACACTGCTTGGAGCTGAGAGGATTATATTTATCACAGAGTGCTACAGGGTGTTTGTTTCAAATGTCCCATCTCCAATGGTAGCTTTCTCCTGCTGAAGTCCAAGAACTTCTCTCTGTTATTAAAATTAACCCTTCAACTAAATGCTATGAAGGCAACAAAGTTTCTCAGTTACAGGTTGACCTGACCATGGCAAAACAAAAAAAAGGTAGTGGGTATGCCAGCAAGCTCGAGGCCCTTTGTCCTACACTTAATACCTGAAGATTATTAAATCCCTTTGAGCCTCAGTTTTTTCATCTGCAAAATGGGATTCAATAATATTGTTTTAATATACCCACCTCATGGAATTATGAGAAAAAAATGAGATAGCATGCAAAATGTATGCACGTCGCAATGCATATGTTTTCCGTGATGCACATGACCATCATTACGACCAAATGATCTTTCTCAGACCTCTCAAGTTTTGTATTAGGTTCAGTGTAACCTACCACCTCCTCACTAAAAGTATGACTATAAATCCATCTATAGTTTGCACCAAACTATATTAAATAAACAGATTGTTTTAAGATGATTACTTGAAGATTATTTAAGATGTGCCCAAAATGTTTCTCTAATCAGACAACACCTGAAATCTTTCATTTGTTTCTGCATACCCCACTTTAAGGTCACTGACGAACCAAAGTGTTGGAGAAATGTGTTCAGGGAAGTGTCGGGAACAAAGACTGTTGTATGAGAAACTGCATCAGAAACCGGCATTCTCAACTAGGCAAAGGAAAAACATAGGGAAAATTTATGGTGGTTGCCTTTAAACATCTGGTAGCTGTTCCAAAGAGGTAGATGGGACTTACTGAGCTGGCCTCAACAGTAGAATCAGAATGAGACACTAGGGAAGAGCTGAATGGGCTCCCCAGCACTGATTCTAAGGCAACTGGGGCCTCCCCAATGGTGCAGTGGGTGAAACACAGCGCGGTGAGGCTATCTGCAGCCTCCGCATTGCCAGTTTGATTCCCGGCCAACCAGGGAGATTCCCACATGGCGTGGCAGACCTCTCTTGTCTCGCCCGCTGCTCCCCTCAGCAGTGTATTTCGGTTCTTCTGCCTATTCTGCTCCCTGCTCTATCTCTGGTGGATTCTCTCACCCTTCTGCACCTCTGGCCTATACCCCAGTTCTTGTATAAATAAATAAATCCTTTAAAAAAAAGATTCTAAGGCAACTTAGACCCAGGATTTTCCTTCTGCTGCTATTTAGGGTAACTGTAAAAGCGTGTTAATTTTTAAACAGTCATATTATAATGCTGCCCTTTCTGGATACTCCAGTGTGACTAGAGTGCTTGCTGGGAACAGGTAGACTGCAAATTAGAAAGGAGCTGCTATAATTCACAGGAGAAAAACAACCCCAAAGATATAGATAGATGAGTAGCAAAGGCCAGTTGCCTTGGTAAATGATTTAAGGGAGTCCAAAAGCCCCATTTAGAGGTGATGTGTCCTCCCTCGCCTGTTTAGAGCTCTTACTGTGAATACCATGATTACTGCTGAAGTGGGGGACGGTTCAAACACAAACAGCCTGACAGCTCAACAACCCCCCAATCCACAGAAATAAAAACTAGGCCAGAGCAAAGGAACTTTCCTTAGCCTGGAAAATAGACCATTATTTAAGGGGACCCAAGTCCCCAAATTCAAAGAGAATTTAAAAAATTCTTTTTAAACTTGATTTCATGATACAAAGCAGGGTAATATATTGGGGACCCTGAAACCTCTAGGCCCATACTATACAAATAATCCAGTTTTTTTTTTGTTTGATAATAATGCCAGGACATAAAACCATCTTTTCTGAGAAAAGCAAAGTATAAGGATTTTTTTATGCTCACTACACAAATAAAGGAGTTACCCAATCTGAAAGATTACAAGGACCCTTCCTACACATGCATTTCATGACTCTGACTACTATTTTATTCCCCAAAGGCAGTCTCATATTTAATTACGATTAAGTACAAAGGTGGGGCAAGTCCATAGAGAGTGTTCATGCTTGGGGGAAGTAGTTATTGGGGATGTAAGCTAAGCTGGAGTGACCAGGGCTATTGTTTGGGGGGACTCCATAGTTCCCACTAATCAAAGCATATTGTCTCTACTCCCTATTCTTACCTTACTTTCTGATAATCTTTCTAAGTAAGATATTGTAGCTGATCTTGCCAGTCTGGCCATAATGTCCGCCTGCTGTTTTCAGCAGATACAGGTTTCCCATTATGTTCCTCACACCAGGACTTTTGCCCTTGGTGAGAGGCCCCCTCCTGATCTACATTTTAGCTTGACCAGCAGGATCCCTGGGCAACAAGACAATAGCCCCTAAAACAAGGAGAGTCAGAATCCTACTTTTGAGTAAACTGGAAGGTCTAATATACAGTGACAAATCAGAACTCCATGCAACTCCAGCACCACCATTCCTACAACTGCAAGAGACATGATTTATAACAGAGAGAGTGTTCTGGAGCTGGGGGATGCTCAGTCCTGTGGGTGACTAGAGTATTAGCAGCATCTCAACCAGTGAAGAAGCTAGCTTACTACCTAGCATCTACATCTTGATGTGGCTTTGTTGCCATCACCGTTTAATATCAACCATTCCAAAGCACTGGTGGTGTATAAAATATCTTGTGTCTTTATGTGGGAAAAGCTTCCACTTCTAAGTCAGTTGGAATATGAATAAAGGAAATAAAGGGAAGATAAGAGGAAGTGTTGGCTCAATTCATGGATAGAACATCAATTTGATAGTTGTTGGGAGCCTCCAAAACACTGTAAAGGAATCAAGAGAAGTCGTTTCTGAAACTGTTCAGTGAATGTTCCAGCAAGAATTTATTTTAATTGCTTTAATCCTATATTTATAGACTCATCAGGGGCCTGAAAGGGTCACTTAAAAATTTTCATTTATGCTTAACTAAATTTTATGAAGAAAATTACATGTTTAATAGTATTCATAGAATTGGGGACTTACAAATGTCTGGAGATGTGTCCTTCTAAAATAGCAAAGGTCTGTGACTTGATATCACTTAATCTCACAATAGCCCTGTGGGGTAAAGACAATTATTCTCATTTTGCAGATGAGGCAACTGACCCTCTGAGAGTTTGAACTCTTTGCCAAGTAAGCACTTTGAAAGAAGGATCCTGCCTTATTCAGCTTTCAAACTCGAGTGTCTGGCATATGGCAGGCCCTTGGCCTATCATTTTAGAGGTTTGTCCCCAGACCTGCAGCATCAGCATTGCCTGGAAGCTCGTTAGAAATGCAAGCTCCCAGGCCCTGCCCAGATTTCCTGACTCACATGCTCAAGAGAACAGGGCCCTCAAACTGTGTTTCAACAAGCCCTCCAAGAGAAACTGGGGCAGGCTGAAATACTTGAGGACCCTGGTATTTAATGACTAGTGTGTGGAAATGGCAAAGTTCAGAAGGAGTGGATGCAGGCTACTCAGAACACTGAGACCAAAATCAAGAAGAGTGTTGGTGGTGAGAGAGGCAGGTACTAGGTTTCAAAGAGCTAGGAAAGTAACACCCCAGCTCTGGATTGACAGGTGATGGAGTCTCCCTTTGTCTCAAGTCTTCAAGGAGTTGCACACTCTCTGATCCACAGTCTGAGTGCCAGGATTTACTCACAGCTGCAGTGCTCACACCTCACAGCTCCTCCAGCCACAAGCAGGGAATCCGAGTCCCTTCCCGGCAATGAATACAATTAGTCGAGTTTCCATTTTTCTTTCTTCCTCCAAAATCCCCCACAGTGAGGGCCACCTGAGGAAAGAAATTTCATCTTGCACAAAACCAGATTTATCTTTGTTCCTTGCACAACAATACAATGAAAGCCCAAATGATTTCTCCACATTTGGTAGCACTTAGAAGCTTTTCATCAGCACAAGAATAAAGAGGAGAAAGATTTTCTTCATTTCTGTTTACGGCAGCGATACAGCTGAAAGAAAACAATTTAAATCTATAAACTACTGAGCTGTTTTTGACATAAGACAAGCACCAAAGTTTCAGTCATTTATCTGGAATCATACTTGCCTGAGATGAAAGGGGCCTAAGAGATCATCTAGTCTATTGGTGTAAGATGGTTCATTACATTTCTTTTAAAGAGTTATACGTAGGGCCTCCCTGGTGGCGCAAGGGGTTAAGCACCACACTATGAAGCAATATGCAGCCACTGCAGCAGGAGTTCAATCCCCTGCCGGCCGGCAAGAATCCCACATGGCGTGGCAGACCTCTTCTGTCTCGCCTGCTGGTTTCCCCTCAGCAGTGTATTTCAGTCAGTCTGCCTGTTCTGTTCCTACTCTGTCTCTGTGAATCCTCTCACCTCCTGCATCTCTGGCCTGTACCCGAGCTCTTGTATGCATAAATAAATAAATCTTTAAAAAAAATAAAGAGTTATACGTATACTTTGAACCTATCAAGAAAATATTCATTTTCATTAAAAAAACAAACAAACATGATTTTTCATGCATAGTGTTGCTTAGGGTAAAGCAAAAGTAATTAGTAAGAATAAAAGTAGGATGATTTCAAAAAAAGTAAGTCAATAAGTAAATAGCCCCAGTAATACCCACAATTCAGGAGGCCAGACATGAAGTTTGGTGATAAGCTAATAGGGTCCTGGCAGCAAAGAGACTCCACTGCACCTCAGATAATTGAAACAGAGAGACTTTACTGAGGAAATAGTAGGGGGTTGTGGGCAGAGCTAGGGTACCAAGGAGCTGAGGGATCCAAAGATGGTCTGTCAGAGGGTGTCATTACTGTCCTCAGGGCTGAAGCATCCAGGAAGGAAGGCCTGTGACAGGAGCCATGGAGAGGTGACCTGGCTGGACACACAGGGCTGGAGAGAAGGAACAGGCAAAATATGGCCTAGCCTCTTCCCCCACCCTCCTGTCTCCCATCTGTACCTCCAACCGGCTACACCCAACCACCCAATCAAAGCCAGAAGACAAAGCTCCAAGGAGACCAGCCGCAGGGACAAGTGAGGACAAATGACTAGCTCCTTGAGGGAAGGCACTGGCAGGGGCAGGGAGCAAGGGCCCAGCGCCTCTGCTGACTTGGCTCGAGCAGAGCTATGAGACCAGCAGGCACGCAGGCCAGGGCATTCAGGAGCATCTCTGTGGGGCAGAAATCCTACTATAGAGATTTGTAGATCTCAGAGCTCTCGGCACCTCAGTTTCACAATCTGAAAAGTGAGACGATTATTTCTACTTTGCAGGTGTGCTGTGAGTGAGGATTATAAATTACATGTAGCTCTGCTGGGAGGCAGAAGCTGTCCGATAAAATCCAGGCCAACTATCATGCCTGGTGAAAGGTACAGACATGGAGGGTCCCATATATCCTTTATATGAAATGTCCAGAATAGAAAAATCCACAGCAGTGGAAAGCAGACTGGTGGTTGCCATTGCCAGGGGGAGGGGAGCATGGGGAGTGACTAACTGGCTGACTTTCAGCCAAGTGTTGAACTGAGGTGAGAAACAGAAGGGGAAACTGCCTCTGGGCTGGCCACCTCTCAGAGGACATTCCAGAGCCCCTAAACACCTTTTGCCCAGCTCCCCTGCCAGACCTGCTCTGAACTCACCTTTTCTACTCTATTCTCTACCTTTCCATATTCATTAGTTATCTACTGCTGATTAACAATCTACCCAAATTTAGTAGCTGAAAGTCATGATCATTTTCTGTTCACAATCCTACACAATTGGGCTGAACTTAGCAGGCAAGCTTTTCTGCTGGCTTCACTGGGGATCACAGATGCAGCACAACAGTGCAGAGCTCATGAGCCTGCAGCCAAGGCCTCACCTACATGCCTGGTGGTTCCTGGGAGCTATTGGCAGGGGAGAGTCCATGCCAATATTTTTCCATGTAGCTTTTCCAGCATGACAGCTCAAGTTTCTCATACAACAGCAGCAACATTCCTAGGGAGCAAGGGTCATGTCTGCTGAGTCCTCATTGGCCACAAGTCACATGGCCACAGTATGTGGGTGAATATTACACAAGGCTGGATGCCAGGGGTCAAGATGCACTGGTGGGGCCTCCCTGATGGCGCAGCGGTTAAGTGCTGGGCTGCGAAGCTGCCCACAGCCTCTGCAGCGCTGGTTTGATCCCCGGCCACCAGCAAGAGTCCCACATGGTGCACAGACATCTCCTGCCATGCCCACTGCTCCCCTCAGCAGTGTATTTCATCAGTCTGCCTGTTCTGTTCCCCGCTCTGGCTCTGGTGAATTCTCTTACCCTCCCGTGCTTCTGACTGTACCCAGTGCTTGTATAAATAAATAAATAAATCTTTTTAAAAAAATGCACTGGTGTCCTTTGATGGTACCGTTTACTTCACCATTTCAAAGGACCCCATAAAGTCATAGAAAAACACTAGGGAAAAAATGAAAATTGAAGTCATCAGACTTTTTTTTTTTTTTAAAGATTTATTTATTTACACAAGCACTCAGTACAGTCAGAAGCGTAGGAGGGTGAGAGAATTCACCAGAGCCAGAGCGGAGAGCAGAACAGGCAGAATGACGAAATACACTGCTGAGGGGAGCAGTGGGCAAGACAGGAGAGGTCTGTATGCCATGTGGGACCCTCCTCGCTGGTGGCTGGGAATCGAACCAGCGCTGCAGAGGCCACGGGCAGCCCCGCGCTCAACCGCTGCGCCACCAGGGGAGGCCCTCATCAGACCTCCCATGTGCCAGAGATTGTGCTAATTGCTCTAGCAATTGGCTTGATGGGAAGTCTTCCCTTAAAAAATTCACAGTTGAGTGAGAACATATAGAAACAAATCCGAACGAGGTGTAGCTGGCAGCAGAGAGGAAATAGTTGACCCTGCTGGGATCACACCAGGCTTAAGCCCTTCAAGGAATTCTACTGTGCTTAAATAAAATCCAAAGGCTTTATCTGTTTAGTAGACCCAACATAAGTTGCACCTGCTAATCCCTAACCTCCCCTCCTGCCTCTACCCCCTGAATACAACCCCCGCCCTTAGAATTATTAGCTCTATTTTAGAGATGAGGAAATTAAGGTGAGGAGAGAGCGTGTAATATATCCCAAATCCAAAACTAGAACATTCAGAGGAGAACCAGAGCAAGAAAATTGGCTCCAGAACCTCTATTCTTATCTACCACATTGGACTAACTTTCAATGCCACAAATGCTGTTATTGTTATTCTACTGTTTTAAATTTGAATAGTGCTTCACAGTTTACGGAATATTTTAAATAAGGAATCGTTCATTGAATTCAGTGTTGAAATAGAATCCTGAGCTAAATCCGTATTTGACAAGCATTTATATCCTACCCAACTGCTTTTCAAAACATCTTTACATTTAGTATCATCTTTGACCTTGAGGTAGACAAAATAAAAACAATATTATTTCTTTATTTCAAATGACAAAACTGAAGCTCTAAAACATTGGGACGGCACCTCACCTAATGTTTCCAGGTTTGTACCCTTCTGCACAACAGGCTGGCTACCAAATAAATCATTTGGGGAGCATGTAATCACAATAACTTAGCCAATTTGGCAAATGTTTTTTTTTTTTTATCCCTGTTGTAAAAGGCAGCATGCTGCTTCCCTCTGTCTAGCTAGAACCAATTTCTGACAATAGCATGCTCAAATAGGAGTCTTTCTATGCTAACCATCATTTCTAGCACCAAATCAAAACTTTCAAACGACTGGCTTTATGTACAAGATGTATGCAATGAAGGAAAGAAAATGACTTGTGATTCCCCCGAGCCTCAACACCCTTCATTTCATTTGGGGTTGGATGGTCATGAGGTGACTAACTGGACCGTGTCCCTATCTCCACAAACAGCACATTTATGGTAACCCATTCAGGGGAGTCGCTGTCCTCCATATTTAGATGTACAGATTTACAGGAAATCTGAGATTTCAGATTTCTTCAGGCATCCCATTCCGAAGATCATATTTCCCTTTGTGTTTTCACAGCCAGAAAATCCCTTATCAAATCCCAGTAAATCTCTCTTTCTCTTCTCTAAGCCTTCATCTTGTTCTGCTTTCTTGGAGGAAAGAGAAAAGCTGGTTGTTCCTGCAAGCAGCAGCAACCCCTGAAATCTGCCCACACCAGAATGCTGTGGGATTCCAGATATTTTAGTGTTAGACATCTGAGTGTTAATTACCTCACATGGTTCCCTTGTCAGTGCTGATGGGTGCAAAGCCAAGTTGGCCGAGCTACGAGTTGCCGCAAGGGAAAGCAGTAAGCAGGTTATGGCCTCCCCAGAGGCTACTAAGCTAAAACCACACCACAGATTCTCACACATTGCCTCTCATTACCATTCCTCACCATACCCCACGCTCGGCCTCTCTGGCACCCTCACACCCTACCCAGACACCCACATGTGCAAGAAATGCTCATATACACAAACAGAAGCCTTTCTGGTGTACCCTACCGCCCATTTTCTCAGCTCTCCTCCTTCCCCTCCCAACCCACCCCTGATCCATCTATTTCCTCTTGGGTGATGGAAGATTCCCTCCTCCACAGCCTCAAACTAAAGCCTCTTCTCCATAGTCCCATTCCTTAACTATTCCCTTGTCCATAACCAAGGTTTCTCAGGACAGCTTTGTACCATAAATGCTTTCTCAGATAGCCTGTGGTAATGCTCCACAGAGTGGAATGACTGAGAATCACAGCGTGTATCAGTCATTATTGACAGGCACAGGAAGACCTAGAGAGTTATAAATGCAGAACAAACACTCCACATGTGTTTGGTGCACCCTGACCAAGGACACAAAGGAAAACTGTCACTGGTTCTCTTTCACAAAATCTATCATGAATAGAGAGACATTTAGCTGGAATAGATAATAAATATGATCATAATGATATAAATTATGATCATAAATATATGATCTAATTGTATAATGTAATAATCTAATAGATATAGAACATAAATATCAAAAACTAAGTCACAAAAGTTCTATTTAACTGAGAGAAAGCCCAGCCACTATCCCTGTTGGGGGAATAGGTCCCTGGAGGACCTGAATCCACATATCACTGGTCTCCTCTTGGGTCCTCTATGGACCTTAGAAAGTCTCCATTCCTCTCCTCCTTCTGCAAATGGAATATCATCAGAAGTACTTGGAATTCAGACTCTGGGTGCTGGTCATCTGACCCCCCCCCACCCCATATCTCAGGCAAGGGGTCTACATTTGGGTCTAGCAGATGAGACTTCTAATAAGATTTTGACCATTCCACACTCTAGAGGGGCATAACCTTATAATCACATACACAAGAGCCCTGAATAGGGAAAAACTCCCCAGTGAGCCACCAAAACCTTTATAGACCACCAACTTGGGCAATTACTTACTGTTTTGCAATTAAATTCACTCAGGAAAATGGAATCATTACTGTGAGGAGTAGCTAACCAGCAAAGGGCGAAAGTGTGCTTTCAGACATATGGCAGGCAATTCCCAATGATGTCAACAGAAAAGTGCACATGAGTAACTGCGAGGCAAGACTCATCTCTGGGAGAGGCTCTGAAGTTTTGCAATCATAAAAGGAAGTGGTAAATGTAGGAACTAAGAGTGGCTGTATAAAGTCATCATTTTCATCCAAACATAAACATACATGCTTTGTCAAGCTGACCAATATCAGACAGTTCATTACAGTGAATTCTTTCCTTCTATTCCATTTTTAGAGGCACAGAAGACTCTCTTTTGCAAAAATTTTATTTTTTAATTTCTCTTACATATTGAAATTCTGCTCATTGCAAAGAGACCCTCGAGAATGATATCAGTTTTGATTAAATGAACAGAGATACTCAATATGATAGAAGCCATGCAGAAGGAATGCACCAATTCTAAAAAGCAAAATCTACCATTGCAGCATTTGTGTTCAAGGTTATTGATAAGATGGAGAATCAGCACAAAGTGCTAAGAGTGATAAACATAGAGTATATGTTCTATTAAGTGTGGTCACTTTCTTAACAAGAAGACAAAAGGACACCTCAGCGTGAGCCTTGACACAGGTCTGACAGCATCAAACTGAATTGGGTCATGGAGGGAGACAAAAATTCCTGGCCCTTATGTGAGCCTCACTTGGAGGCATGTTGAGAACATGCAGTTCCCAGAACAAGTAAAGGTGACCTTACTATATCACAACAATCCTGGTTTTCATTCATTTGCATGAAATAAAATCTCTCCCCTAATGACGTGTTTTTTAAACAAGTGTACATTATGAACCCAGAAAAGAAAGACATTGCATCTGACTTTTATTTCAGTGCTGTAGATTCTTAGTATGTGATTGCCCCATCACTTCCAGCAGAGAGCATGCCGATGAGAAAATGGGAGGAAGAGAATACAAAGTTCATTGGGGAAAAGTCTGGAATTTCTGGAGAATCACTCACTAGGCTCACCATCATAGCATTGTTTCCTGGAGGACAGTAAGCCAAGCTGGGGTGGCAGATGTAGAAAGAATTAGCCAGACATTAATCAAACTAACAGGTACCGAGTGTTCCCTGTGTGCCAGGCAATGAACTAAAGCTAACACACATTATTGTACTGCATCTCTCAAGGATCCCATGTGGGTGTCAACCTCCCAACTTCCTTGTGTGATCAGTACAACGGTTGTGCCCATTTTACAGATGAGGCAAGTGAGGCTAAATAATAAAGAAAAAGTATAAATTAAAAGGATCCATTAGGAAGAAATGGGTTTTGGCAGGAAGGAAATGGAATAGCCCTTGAATAAGTGGAGAAATTTAGGCAAAACTTGAGGTCAAGGCAGAGACACGAGCCCCCAGGTCAACACAGACAGATGAGAGAGATGAGAGTTGGCAGGCCCCACAGAGCCCAGGGTCTGGACTCTCAGCAGCCGAGTCCATGGTGCAACATGTTAGTCAGCTCTAGTCATAGGAAAGAAAAACATATTGAGCAATGATTCTTTCATAGCTGCTATCACACATGATTCTTATAACAACCCTGATGCTCAAATCTGGGACAGAGGCTCAAAAAGCACCTTCTCTTCCCTTATATAAGTGGGAATCAGTGAAAGTTTCCACTCAAGGCCCAGTCAAGCTCAACTTGTCCCTGCTGAACTCAGCTCCTCCCAAACAGAGCTATTTAACACCTGCCTTGTTCATACTATTCTTGAAACATGTATGCATCAGCCAGGTGGGGTAAAACCATAATCCCAGAGCCTGAGAGCACCCCACTGGCCATATCTATTCCTGGATGGACTGTTAGTCCCACTAACAGTGGAAGATGCAAGGGATGCCCAGGCATAAAGGACAAGGCAAGGGTCGAAACACCAACCTGAAAGGAGTGAGCCAACAGGTGTGCCAGGTGGTGTCTGGCCAAAAAGAAGCAGGGTGGTGAGTCATACATAGAAATGAAGCAAAAGGCCTGACCTTCAGTTGTCCCATCACATGCATTAAAGGCCTTGGCTGGAGCCATGCAGTGAACAACTTGCCAGAAAGAAACTGCACTGCTGATGGGAAGGAAGAGCACTGTATCTTCCAGAAATGCTCCCTGAGGGCTCCAGATGCTGAGATTGAATGCAAAAGAAAAAAAAAAAAAAGAAAAAAGAAAGACCTCCCTGAATTCTTACCCCTCTTGCTGGCCAATATCCAAATCACTGTCTTTTCTTCTCCAATACTGCCATCCCATTTAATCCAAGATGGTATCATCCCCAAGCCTTATCCCTGGGGGTCAAACATTGAGGCAGGCCCAAAGACCTGAAGCAATATGTTATGAAAAGCCCCTCCCAGTAATGAGTCCCCAAACCTTCAGAGTCATCCAGCCTCTGGCTCCCCTGAGATGCAGGAAGATGCCCCTTATTAAGCTGCCAGGGTTAATTAACAGTGCACTTTCTAACCTACTTACCAATTTAGAAAGAACCTTTTTCCCAGTTCCTTTTAACATCCTGTTTTCATTCTCCCTTTTCAGCAAAAAGAGAGATTAAGGTTTGACCACCTTTTAATGCCATTAGAATTAGAAAACCCTTTGGTTAATTTTTCCAAAGATAAGGATGTAACATTTCTCTCAAATAAGGGAACAGAAAGGTTTACCAGAGGTAGCAGCTGGAAAGGTGATAACTAAATTGGAAAAAAGTGTGTCAGCCCTCAACTTCATTACTGGGTGCCTTTGAAGCCCACTCTCCTGAAAGCATTTGTTTCTTACAAGAACAGAATATTTGAAAACCAAAATTCAACAAGGATTTTGACAGTATGGTTAAACAACGTTTGTGATAATAGCATACAAGTCTCCGCTTATAAGAGGCGAATGCTGCATCATAAGCATTGTTGGGGAATTAGAAACTCCTCTTAAGGAAATGGCTTCATTTTGCAAGAGTGGACACATGCAATAAATTGATGATCAATTTTCATGTAATTTGCCTCTTTTTTTAAATGCACTTACCACTCAAGCCATACTTCACCTCCTATAATGACGTGCCGTGTTTCAAAAGGCACTTCAGCACTTAGCGCAGCTCAAGGTCTTCACTCTGAATTAAAATTCCAGCTTCACTATAGACTTGTCTCTCTGCCCCGGCTTTGCCATCCTGTTTTGCCTCAGTGCAGCAGCCACAGTGATCCTCTTCAAATGGGACATTTCATATTATTCTATTCTCCAAATCCTCCAGAGATTGCCCTTTATCAGCCAAAGTGAATCTAAAGTCCTCACTAGGGCTTCCAAGGCCAGTCTGCTCCCACCTCTTTACCGCGGACCTCATCTCCTTTCTTCCTACTACTCCTTCTAGCTCCTCCTCCTCTTCTTTCCCTCCCTCCCTCTCGCCTCCCCAACTAGGTAATGCCAAATGCTGGTATTTGGGTCCTGAAACAAATTCACCACCCTCTCCTGTGCACTCACTCACCGTCCACCAAGAATGTTCATCCCCCAGACTTCAGCATGAGTTATTCATTCACCCATTTGAGATCTGGACATAAATATCCCTTATCTTTCTTTCTTTTATTTTTAAAGATTTTTATTTATTTATTTATACAAGAACCGGGGTACAGGCCAGATTTGTGGGAGGGTGAGAGGATTCACCAGAGACAGAGCGGGGAATAGAACAGGCAGACTAACGAAATACACTGCTGAGGGAAGCAGCGGGCAAGACAGGACAGGTCTGCCGCGCCATGTGGGTATCTCGCCGGCAGGCCAGGATCGAACCGATGCTGCAGAGGCTGCAGACAGCTTCACAGCGCCGTACTCAACTGCATGCACCACCAGGGGAGGCCCCAAATATCCCTTATCAATGAGGTTTTTCTATACCTTCTCTAACAGCCCTATTTCCAACAGCAAATTTGCCCCCAACCCCCGACCATACACTTAATGCTTTTTTCCCTCCATGTCACTCAGCTAACATTCTTCTAATGTTTATTTGGTCTGTGAATTCCCCCCATGAGGGCAGGATTTGTCTTCTTTGTTCATTGCTGAATCCCCAGCTTCTAGAACAGTGCCTGGAACATGACAGGTGATACTAAATATATGTTAAATCATTAATGCATCTGCCTGGCATATAAAAGTTGCTTGGAAAATGCAAGCTCTGTTTTCTTTATCCAAATCCATTGATCTAAAGCCTGGGGAATGTCTGAGTGGCTCAGGAGACAGGATAGATGATTCTAGTCACCAAGCAATAGCTGCCTGCATAAATATCAAAGCCCAGTCTCACTCCTGTAATAAGCACTGGCCACTTTATATTTTAATTGTGTATTTGCCCAACAACCCCCTAAGACAGCAAGTTCCCTGGTGGCCAGAGTTGTATTTTTTCATACTCAACTTGCATTAGAGAAATGGCAACCATGTATCAAACACTAGACCAGACACTCAGGAAATAGAAATAAAATACAATGCTGATCCAAGACTTCAGCATATCTTTGGGTAAGCTGGGCCACACATATAAACTTGTGCAGTATACAACCTGTACAGCTGAACATGATGGCACCACAATGATGATCAATCAATAACCAAGTGATAGCACCTTCCATCGTCTCGCACATCCTTTGCTACATGACTGGTGACCTAGTTTATACCTAGTCTATCTTAATAATTTTACTGAAGCCATGAGAATGTACCTTGTAGACCTCCCAACTTCAGAGAGAGTAACACACCAAGGGATTCTACTGCTTCAGTGCTCTGAGATCCGGTGCCCTGCCTGTGCTCCCCACCAATGACTGATGACAGCAGTTCTACCAGTATTAGTTGTCGAAGGAGGGGTGACAGGTAAATACACAGGCTCATTTCAGGACATCACATACTCCTTCAAAGGCCCAGTGGCCGATTGACTCGAGGATTCCCCGACACTTTTTACAAATGTTCCTAAAGACTTAGGAACTGGGGCCTCCCCAGTGGCGCAGCGGGTTGAGCGCTACGCTGTGAAGCTGTCTGCAGCCTCTGCAGCATGGGTTCAGTTCCCGGACGGCCAGGGAGAAACCCACATGTTGGGACAGATCTCTCCTGCCACACCCGCTGCTCCCCTCAGCAGTGTCTTCAGTCTGTCTGCCTGTTCTGTTCCCCGCACTGTCACTGGTGAATTCTCTCACCCTCCTGCACCTCTGGTCTGTACCCCAGTTCTTGTATAAATAAATCAATCTTTTTAAAAAAATGAGAAAAAAAAAGACTTAGGAACTGTCCCAGCTGTTTAGGACACAGTCACTCCCACCTTCTATCCCTCTCTACTATATTTATGTTCAGGCTGACTTGGCAGTTTGATACCCTGCCCAGCCTCCTCCAGCTCCCGTCCCAGAAACTCACAGGTGTTTTTTTCTAATAAATCCTTGCACATTTAATCCTGTTCTCAGCTTCTGCTTCTTGGACCACCTGTACCAACCCATCTTCCTTCTCCTCAATTCTAGTTTCAATTCCCTATAACATGTTCCCCAAATGGAGTAATCTTCCCAATAAGAAAGTTAGATTATGTTTCTCCCTTACTCCAAATTCTTTGCTGGCTATCCATCATTCATAGGATAAACCCACTGAGAGTGACATATGAGCTATTAAATCCTTCATCCACATGTCTTTGCTGACTTTTCCAGCCCCTCCTAGCCTTTGGTGCTTGCAAAAAAATTTTATGCTTCAACAGCTCCAAAATACTATGGTTCCCAAAAGGGCTGTGCTCCCCTAGGCTGCTTCATTTTTAGCACATGTTTTTCCATCTGCCTCGAAAACCACCCTGCCCCAACCTTTCATGGCCCGGCACACAAACACACACAAGGCACACAGGCAGGCACACATAGGGAGGCAGGCACACATATTTGTGCAGCCCAGACTTAGCTCCAGTGCTGGTTTCCCCAGGGAGTCCACGCACTCCCACCAAGCTGGCTTAGGTTCTGAACTCTGAAATCTGGAAAAAACTCCCCACCACAGCTCTGCACAGTACCACATTCAGAGGCTTCCTCCTCACTTTTCTCCACTTTCAGGAGAGATCCTGGAAGGCAGCCACAACAGAGGGGACCCCAATGGGACTCTCCACTCAACTCTCCTTTTCCAGAGCCTGCTTCATCATCCCAAGGCACAGCACAACTCCCCTGGGCCCTGGAACGCCACATTATTCAGTGTGACCTGGCTCCCTACACCACAGTTGAGAGAACCAGACAGAACGTATGAGCCAAATAGTTTCTCTCCAGGAATGTGAATTTTGAACCAGGAGAAAGTCAGGCTCTCTCTGGCAGATGGCAGAACTTCTCCTTCATCTCCCTCCAACAGAGACTAGGCAGGCCAGGGCACGGAAAGGAGCAGGGATGAAAGATGCCTCTTGTGCCTCCTGCTCCCCTCACTATGGTGAGATACCCCAATATCCTCATAAGAAATTTCTATTTTCTGTTAAATCAGTTTGAAAAAGACAAGTCCTATTTTTCATCTCCACATCCAAAATGCCTGGCATGTAGTAGATACTCAATGTTTGGAAGAGAATGAATGAATAAACAAGTGAGTGGGTGAGTGAGTGCGTAGAAAGTTCGTGGTGGAGGGCCCAATGCCTATCATAGATAGGCTGAGCCCCTTTGTTCTGAGATGTTTGATGACAGTTTCTGTGACAAAGCAGTGAAACTGCTATTTAGAGACACAGGGAAAGGCTGATAGTGTCACATGAAGGCATCCACACGTGCGAGAGAGGATCTGATCATGAGGAAATAATAACTTCCAACCCCGCCTGGATGTCTGAAGTCAACCCTGCAGCTGGCTGGCAGGTGCTTCAGCTACAGCCCGAGCCAGCGAGCCCTGGCTGCCTGTGCAGAGCCCTGCAAAACATCAGTCCTGAATTTCCAGTGATGTTTCATAATTTTCCCACTGCCTGTGCTTTTAAATGTAATGACATAGTCCTTTTGGGGAAAAGTGCATTAGTATTAGGGAGTAGACTATGCCTGAGCTTGGGGGTGTCTTTCTAGCCCTGAGGAGTGTGTGGGGTGAAAGCAGCAGCTCCCGGTGCATGTAGCCTGTGAGTGCTACCTGCAAGGGGCCCTGCACAGACCTGGCTCTTAGCTAGCGCTCGGTAAAGACTAAGTACTCAGCCCAGCTCAGCCTCCATTTTTTGTCAGTAGACTGAATTAAATTGGACCAGATGCTTTCTAAGGTTTTTTCAATTCTAAATGGCTATGATTTTTATCAGTCATAGCACCTTTTGGAGGCATAGCTTTGGGGCATTCTCAGTGTCACCCAATCAAGCCTGGGCCCAAATCAACCTGCCAAGGAAACAAGCATCCCTCGAGGACTCAGGGAGAATCATCAGGTCTGGTGACAGTGATGGCAATGTTCTTTTGCAGAGTTAATGGTCGTTAGCTGGTCTCCCAGGGCCCCCTGAGGACCTCTGCTGCTAATTAGGAAAGATGCAGCAAGAGGCGTCCTGGTCCCCAGGGCTCCCTCTTCATAATTTCTCATGACTCCTACTTCTTTGTGGTTGATGCTCCATCCCATTAGCGCAGGCTGCTCTGCTTATCGCTGATGGATGGGAATAAAGTAGGACAGAGGCTGCCATAGGAGCCAGCAAGCCTGGGTCCCCAGGCAACACTCCAAGAGGCATCCCCAAAAGGTGAGTCCTTATCCCTGGTGATCTGGCAGGATCTACACACTCACCCGCAGCCCTGAGCCTGACCCCCACTTCCTTCCTTCAGTCTTTCTGAAGGGTCTCTGTATGTACCAGGCATCAGTATTCAGGCTCCAAGCTTAAAAACAAGCTATAGGTGCAACACAGAAAAAGAAAATAGAGGGTGTTGAAAGCACCTGGCTCTGTGGAGGTCAGGGAAGGACATTTCTGATGCAGCTTGAACAGCCTCTCTGAGCATTTGATGAAGGCCAGTCTGTGCCTAACTCGGCTGCCCCAGCCCACACTCATGCTTCTTTTCGCTGCGACCCTTATAAACTAAGGGTTTATAAGCCCACCTAGGACTTGAACCCAAGTGGACAATGACAGTGTCATGGTTATTCTCCTTGCCTCCCTCTAGATCCACAGTCCAGCTTTCTCCTCAGTTCCCAGAGCACTAGCCCCTGTGGACTCCATCAGTGGGGTCCTCCAGCTCCCTCGAGGTGCATCAACGGGAAGTGCCAACAGGAGTCTGCAGGGCAGGAGGACAGAGAGGTCAGAGTATTTTGTGCCTCTGCTCCCTCCCTGCTAGGCAGTGGTTGGCAATGCTGGTCCCTCCACCCCAGGACAGGCACCTCAGGTGGCTCCTCCTGTAGCTTCAACCCTTCTAGGGCCCCAGGACCACCCCTACCCTTCAGCCTTCAGGCCCAGGGTGCCAACAGCTTCCTGCCGTCACCGGCCAAGGACACTTGGCTGCCTTCTGTGTCCTCCTTCACCAGCCCACGTCTGTGTAAATAGCCTTGTCACTGCAGTCTCTTTGGCTTCTCCTTTGGAGTATGCCATCTGTTTCCTGCTGGGACCCCGACTGAGACAGATGTTTACATAAATACTTTGAGACCAATGGATTTAGATCAATCCCAGAGTTATTTCCCTAGTGAATAAGATATTTTATGGAGGGTCTCATTTGTAAACTTAAGAAAGAATTTTCTAAATGAATAGCTAAGAAGCCCTTTCTCAGTATCTTCCCCATGCACCCCCCACCCCAGGAGGCTTTTAGGAAGCTTAAAATCTCCTAAAAGTCAATCCTCCTGGATTTCTGGTGGGGAATCACTGCTCAAAATTATGTAGTAACTGCAAATCTCCCAAAGAACTAGGTAGGGATGTCTCACTTCACATCAGACACTGATGTTTGGGCACTGCCCTGCTGGCTTCCCTCTCCTCCCATCCTCACCCCTACTGTCACAGCCCTCGGCGTACTGCCCCTCCTCTGAATTCATTCAGTTCCTTGGGCTGACATGTCCTGCCCCTCCAACTGCCATGAATCTCTGGTTTCTCCCATTGTTGAAGTCCCAACTATTCTTTGAGGCTCAGTTCAAATCCCCTTCCCAGTTTGCCTTATGCTATGACCCCCTCCTCACCTTCTATCCAGCTCCAGTTGTCTCCCTTCTTTGGGCTTCTAGAGTATTTTTATTTTTGAGATTAATGCTCAGTAACACTGACTTTCTGAGGAGTGTACAGTTCAGTGAATTTTACCACACATCTAGATTGATGTGGCCATTCCTACAAACCAAATGCAGTCAGCTCCATCACCCATGACCCCTTGTGCTATCCCCTTAGAGGGGGACAGATGTATATGCATCTATGCAGAGGTTCAGTGTAAGGAATTGGCTCATGGGATCACGAATCTGGGCAGTGCTGAGATCTGCAGGATGAATCAGCCATCTGGAAACCAAGAGAGCCAATGGTACCATTCCCATTCAAAGCCCAACAGGCTGGAGACCCCAGGAGAACCAATGTTTCAGTTCAAGTCCAAAGCCCAAAGAAGCCCATCTTCTAGTGTAAAAGCAGTCAGACAGGAGGAGTCTTCCCTACATGAAGAAAAAGCTTTCATATTTTATTCAAGCCTTCGAGTGATTGGGTGAGGCCCACCCACATTAGGGAGGACAATCTGTTTTACTCAGTCAACCAATTTAAATGTTAATCTTATCTAAAAACTAGTCACAGAAGCATCCAGTATGTGTGACCAAATATCTGGTGCCCTGTGGCCCAGTCAAGTTGACACATAAGATTAATAATATAAACAAATAAATTGAATCATATAATTTGTCACTAAGAAGAATGCATTAGAGAGTCATCAACTTCAAAGTGTGTCAACAGCACATACTTTTTATTGCATAGCATATTTATTGTGGGCATACCACAGTTTGTGTATGCATTGACTGATGGAAAGATAATTGTATTTGTTTCCAGTTCCGGCAATTATGAATAGAGTTACTATAAACATTTGCGTACAGAGTTTTATGTAAAGCTAAGTTTTCATTTCTCTAGGATAACCTAGGAATAAGATTGTTGTGTCATTTGATAAATGTACATTGAACTTTATAAGGAATTGTCACAGTGTTTTCCAGAGTGTCTGTGTCATTTTGCATGCTTAGCATTAAGGCATGAGCGTCCTAAGTGTTTCCCATCTGAGGTGTTGGTGGTGTTGGTAATTTCCTTTGTTTTTTCCTTAATGATTCCAATGCACAAATAGTAGTATCTCATCATGGTGTTAATTTGCATTTCCCTAGTTAGTAACGATCTTGGACATCTTTTCGTAGGCTTTCTTGTCCTCCCTATTTTGTGTTTGGGGAAGCATCTGTTCAAGTCTCTTATCCATTTTCTGATTGGGTTTGTTTGTTTTACTGTTGCGTTTGAGAGTTCTTTATATATTCTGGATATGAATCATTTGTCAGATTTGTGATCTGCAAATATTTTCTACCAGTCTGTAGCTTATCTTTTCATTCTCTTAACAATGATTTTGAAAGAACAAAATGAAACCGCATTTACCACTTCTTTCTTTTATGGGCCATGCTTAGGTTTCATGACTAAGAACTCATTCCAAACCCACATCCCAAAGATTTTCTCCTATCATTTCCTCTAAAGGTTTTATAATTGTGTGTTTTACTTTTTAAACCAATTATCCCTCTTGCCTATGAGCTGTAACATTTAGAGAATTGTTCTCCACAGTGCAGGTGGGTCTCTCACCTAATCACTTGAAAGTCTAAAGAGAACCAAAAGGCTGATTCTCTGTGTAGGGGAGAATTCCTCCTGACTGCTTTCAATTTAGACTATTTAAGTCAAAATATTTGTATACAGATGTTCAATTATCCAAAATCAGTTATTGAAAAGATTATCCTTTTTGTTGATGCCTTTGATTAGTTATCAAAGCCCAATCGGTCATATTTGAGTAGATTTATTGTTGGAGTGTCTTTTCTCTTTCATTGGTCTATGTGTCTAGTTCTTCGCCAATACCTTACTGTTTTGATTACTATAGCTTTAGGGCAAGATTTTAAATTAGGCAGTATGATTTCTTCTACTTTATTTTTCTTATTCAGCATTGTTTCATTTGCCTTCCCATGTAATTTAAGATATTTCTTTCTATATAAAACATCTTGCTTGGATTTTTATTTGGAATGGCATTAAATCTACAGATGAATGTGAGAAGGATTGACACTCTATGTGTCCCCCTTTATTGGGGTATCTTTTGGTTTTATTCATCCATATTTTACAAATTTTGATATGTAGATTTTTAACTTTTTTAAGTGTATACCTATATTTTCTTTTTGGAGCAATTATAAATGATTATTTTGGTTTCCAATTGTTCATTGTTAAAGTATAGAAATAATACTGATTTTTTTAATGTTGACCTTACTTCCTGTGACTCAACTAAACTCATTTATTAGTCCTAGGAGATAGATAACTTGCAAGAAAATGTGCAATTTTTTGCAAAGAAAATTATGTCATCTGGAAGAGAGACAGTTTTATTTCTTTATATCCAAGTTTTATGTCTTTTAATTTCTTTCTCCTTACCTTGCTGCACTGACTGAAACTTTCAATATGAGGATGGATTGGATTGATGAAATTGGACATCTTTAACTTGTTCTCATTCCTGGGAGGAAAGCATTTAGTCTTTTGCCATGAAGTATGATAATATAGTTTTTTTCATAGGTGTACTTAATCAGATTGAGGAAACACACATGTATTCTTAGTTTTCTAAGGCTTTATTATTGTGCCAAATGCTTTTTCTGCATTGATTGCTATTACCATGCGGTTTTATTTTCTAAACTATTAATACAGTAGGTTATATTGATGAATTTAGAGATTAAACCAGCTTTGCATTCCTGGGAAATCTTCTCTTGATTATGGTATTCACCTCTTTTTATATATTGTTGAATTTGATTTGCTAATATTTTAGGAGGATTCTTACAACTATATTCATGAGAGATATTGGTTTGAAGTTTTCCTTTTCTCTCTGGTTTTACATTAAGGTAACCCTGACCCATCCCTTCTTCTAGATGTATAATTCATTCAGTTATCTTATAGGATGGGGTTGTAGGAGGTTGTGGCAGAAGACTTTTGGAGTTTTAGGTGCTGATGCCCCAGCCGCTATTCTAGATAGACTCAAGACTAATTGCAGCTGATAATCAAGAGGTTACCATGGAGCATCCATGACCTCCCACTAGGGACTATGCCCTGTGTCACTCTGCAGATGGAAGAATCTCTCCTGACAGGTCCCTTGGCTTCAGTAAAAGCCAAGTTTGTGCACCTAGAGAACATTTCAGTTGAAGTTTTTTGGGAGGCTCCCAGCAGTTTATTCTATCTATTAATCAGCCTTTCTGGTCATTGAGTTTATAAATATTGTTTCTGGATAACATCAAAGTCTTTGGGGAAAGTACTAAAATGGCCTTGTTCAAGGCCATGCATCTCTGATTCTGTCTCCTGCCTCTGTCTCACCAGCCTGGGGGAAACCCTAAACCAATTCATACAAGCAAAACCACAAACAGTTCTGCAAACCCCAAATTGTATTTGCTGTAAGAGCTGTCATAAATTACCAGCAAAATTCCAAAGCATTATTTTAAAAAACTTGTATTCCATTCAGTTTTTTTTTAAGTACAGGAAGAAATTAAGTTAAAAAGCGAAGAAGCATCTTAGAAAGCATCCCGACAGTGTCCTTTTCAAAGACTTGATCAAGATTTATTAAGTTTTAATTAAATGTGAAGTGCACAACTGGATGCTTTTATGAATACAAAATGAGGAGAGCAAGTACAGTCCACCTTGAGAACATTTGCCTGGTAGGAAGACAGTTAGACTTGGCATTGGAGCTTAAAACCCAGATTTCTCATTCATCTACTGTGTAGTTCAGGCTCTAGATTTGTAAACAAATTATTAAGAAATTCAAAGCTTGAGACTAGGATGATGACTCCGTTAGGATATTTTGTAAGAATTGGGAAAAAAGCAGTAACTGTGAACACAATCAGCACAGTGTTCACATGTGGCAGGTTAGCTGGTTAAATGAATGAAGTCTGGCATCAAAAAGCTTACTATCTAGTCGGAAAAATTAAGAAAACTATCAATAAAACAAGTGGAAATAAATAACTGAAGCTATGCCTGGCCATACTATAAACTGCATACTTACATGCTCTGTGTGTGTGCGCGTGCACGCCTATGTTTGTGTGTGTGCGTGTGTGTGTGTGTGTGTCCTCCCTTTATTATTACAACTCTGGAAGGTTGGTACATGTGTCCATAAATTGCAGCTAGTGAAACAGATTCCACATAGAAAGATGAGATCACGAAGTTGGAAAACAGTAAAGCTGGAATTTAAAAGTGGGCTTGTCTGATTCCAAAGCCGCTCTAAATGCGCTAAATGCAGAGACAGATTATTTGGCCTGAGAAGGAGTAAGGTACAGTGTAGTGTCCCTCATGCATCCTTGTCCATGAAACTTGGGGCAGTGATCTATAAGACATGAAGGGCAAATAAATAAATGAAAATGCTTTGCAAATGCAAGTGCAGAAAGGTGTGGAAGATAAGAATTTGATACACACAAGAGGCTTGGGGGAAAGGTTGTGAGATATCATTACTTAACATCATTATACTTCATTATTATGCTTCACAGTCTAAATTTTATATTTATTTGTGGCTTTTTTTAAACACACTCTCTTTTTGATATGAAAGTCATGCTGACAAAACAAGATTGATTAAAGTTTCTAATTATCTGTCATCACAGCATGACCAGTAGCAAATGGAATGCATTTTCTCATTTCTTCCATGAAAAAGAGGGAGCTCCTTAATGCCAGACACAAAGCTCTTCTGGTTCATTCAAGTGCCCAGCAAAAACCTGCATGGCAGGACAGCGGAGATGATTTTCCATAGAGATGACAATCAGTTAGGGCCAAGGGGAAGGTCTCTAGAGGAGTCTCTGATGCAGACATCTTGTAGAATAATTTTTCTTGTGCCTTAGATGTGGTAGTGCATATAAGTGGACTGTATCTTTGTCAGACAGCTGCTAAGCAACACTATTGATACTCTATGTGAGAAAATGGACTATGGTGGAGGACTCTGGGTACTGTGGTGGTGGGTATGCCAGGGAGCTACGATAAAGGGGGAGACAGGCCTCCCTGGTGCTACAGGGGTTAAAGACAGAGCTATCAGGCTATTGCCAGCCACTACAGCACAAGTTTGATCCCCAGCTGGCCAGGGGGCTACCCACATGGTTCAACAGACCTCTCTTGTCTCGCCTGCTGCTCCCCTCAGCAGCATATTTCAGTGGATCTGCCTTTTCTGCTCCCCACTCTCTGTGGTGAATCCTCTCACCCTCCCCCACACCTCTGGCCTGTACCTCAGTTCTTGTATGCAAGAACTGCAACTTTTAAAAAAATAAAAAATAAAATAAAGGGAGAGTACTTTGGACTGTACTTCCGAAGATGTAAACCAATGGCACTACAATACCAAAAAAAAAGGAGAAAATACTAAAAAGGAAAAAGAAACTCTATATGAAAAGGAAAACAAACCCTTGACATTTGACTGCCAAACTGGGCCTACCAGAGGGGAGGGTGGGAGAGGAGAGGGGGAATAGGAGAGGAGCAGGTTCAGTGATCCATGGTGGAGAATTATTGGGATGTTGGTGGTGGGTGCAGTGTGATAACATGCATTTGTAGAGGTAGGAACCTATAATCCAAAAACATACAGACTTGTAAATCAACATCACCTCAATAGACATCATTTTGTGAAAGAGAAACTCTTATGTGAGTCTATTACTTACAGCAACACTAGCTGGTGTAAGAAATAAATTCTTAAATTATCAATAACTTCACATAAAAGGAATGTATTTCTTATTCAGGCAGCAATTCAGTGCATGTGTTTCTGTTGGCCAGCAGCCTTCCATCCACAGCTCATTCAGAAACCAGGCTCCTTCTGTCTTGGGGTTCTGTCTTTTCAGGTCTCAGAATTCCCTCAATGCAACTAGTGGATGGGGGGGCACAATTGCTTTTGAGCCTTTCTGGCATAGTAATAGTAATGGTGCTCTTAGCCCAGTTCATGGCCTGAACCACTTTCTAGTAGAAATGCTCACCCTGGGAAGGAGCCCTTGATGACCATTGCTGTTTCTCTTGGTCACCCCCATTCACCTGCCTCCACCCCCCACACATGTATATACTTAGCCCCTCCTCAGCAATCGCCTAGTAGTGCAGCTAGAGCAGAGCATAAACCTAGAAGCAAAAACAGCTATTTTCATTCTGTATTTATGAAAGTGTTCATGATATAGTTAGTAAGCCATAAACCAAAAAAAAAACAAAACAAAACAAAAAACAATTGCCTGCCTGCCATAGACTCATTAGACACAGTGGTGATAAAGCAGGGACCAGGGAACCACAGAACAAAGCTCCCCTCCCCTCTCTGCTGAAGGGAAACCCTGCACACACCAGTAACATCAGTAACATTCTGCTTTCCAATTTTTCGCACCAGAGCTGCAGCCTTAGAGGCACTCAGCTTGCCTTCCAAGTTATTATAGACAACATTTTTTGTCCACGCAGAGCAGGGGCTGTGCTGTTTTAGTATCTGGTGCCGATGTCCTCAAAACCCACCACACACAGCAAGCCAATAGCACTTACTTTAGGCTCTTGCTAATGGCAAGCGGCTGTTCACCAAGGCTCCTGAATAATTCTGCAGAAGGAAGCTTCTGTCCTTTTACTTGTAACAGAATTCTGAAAACACCCCAACCTGTATTAGAAGGGAATCATTCTTGCAGATGTTATGGGGATCCTTGTTACATCTATTTGACAGACTGAATTTAAAGAGTTTTAGTAGGGTGGTTTTTATTAATTTCTTAGGAACAAAGAAGCTACAAGAATAGATTCTTTCTTCCAGTCCATGGTGTGACAATTTCATGTGCATTCAAGGACTGATTGAAAGCAAGCACCATGAATATGGTAGCACATGCCCCAGACGATGTGAGTCGACATTGTCACTTCAGATGGTCTCAGTAAGAATCTGTCTGCCTCCCTACAATTTTCCTCCTTGTAAGTCATTTTCAGAATTAGTAGCACATCCCTTTAAAGTTTTGATATTAGGCCATTTCCTGATATCTAATTAATTTTCAAGAGTATCTCTATTTTATCAAGCCTGGTGAGTTAAATGGATAATCAGAGTGCTGCCAGGTGGGCTCAAAAATATAGGGTGTATTTCAGGTGGGACACAAAGATCACCTGTGTATGAGATTCACAGATGGAGCTTTATTAAAACAACAGACCCAGGTGGAAATGTGGGGATTTCGTGTACATTTGTATACTTATTGTCTTTCACATTCTGTTCAAGGTTGGAAGAATGCTACAAGTATATTTGTGAACCCCCATCCTATGAGTTGTTTCCCATAGGTGTCTTTATACTTTCACCACATGTGTACTGAAATGATTTTACTGTGTGTATTCTTGAGTCTTAAGAAAATAATACACTCTATTCCTCTTTCCTGTAGTGCTTTCTTTTTCATTCAATCTTTTATGTTAGACTCAATCCACATTGATAGACAATTGCTCCAGTTCACTCATTTTTCACTTGCATCTGGTGATATATAACACGACACAATCTAGTCATCTTCTTGTTCTGCTGTCGCACATTTAGTCTGTTCCTTATTCGTCATAGATACACGCACATCTTCTAGGGCCATGTTTGTATGTGCTTCCTTATCCCATCTTTGTATTTGAAGAGTCTCACAGCAGCTTGTCCACCCAGGGTCAACCGCTGCACTAGTGCAGGGGTTCTCAAAAGGTGGTCTTGGGACCAGTAGTGTTCACTTTCCCTAGTAACTTGTCAGAATACAAATGCCAGGTGTCCCTCCAGTCCACTGAATCAGACACTGGAGGGTGAAGGGTGGTCACCGGTACTTTAACAAGCCTTTCAGCTTTTAGCAAGATTCTGGTGTTTGCTAACATTTAAGTGCTATAGTTCTAGTCTGGTGTAATATGACCCTTGCTTTGCATAACCCAGATTAAAATAACCAAAGTGTTTGTTTAACAGCAATGAAATAAATACAGAACTTCAACTCACTGCTTCTAAAGCTCTGTATGCATTTATTTTTCTTTTTCCAAATTATGTTTATTGAGGTTGATCTTTTTGTATCTTTCAAACCTCTACAAATGTATCCTTTCACTCTCTTGTACCACCAGTGCCCCAACTATGCTCCACCATGATCCACTGGTGCCCTTCCCTCCCCTATTCTCTGCTCCAAAGCATTATATGCATTTAAATGAAATATACTTACCATCTAAGGAAGAGATTTGACAACAGTAAGGCACTACACAAATTAGTAATAGTCAATGTGGTAAATTTGTTTTAAAACATAGTTGTGGTACTTTATAAATCATGAGTCATGTATCAGGCAGAGAACACAGAAGAACAAGGGCATAAAGTCATTCCAGTCTAGTCTAAGTGTTGAAAAAAAAAAAAAAACACTCAAGAGCATCTCAGGCATTAAATATATTTCTGAATGAGTTTCAGAATCATCACCCATATGGCATTGAATTGTTTTCCTTTGTGTTACAACGTGTGTTCTTGCTTGCATTTTGGATGTCTGGACTACTTAAAATGCCA
Organism: Talpa occidentalis; assembly: GCF_014898055.3. Taxonomy (NCBI): domain Eukaryota; kingdom Metazoa; phylum Chordata; class Mammalia; order Eulipotyphla; family Talpidae; genus Talpa; species Talpa occidentalis. Next base: position 76,702,584 of record NW_023601212.1, on the reverse strand, counting down.
TGTTCTTGAAGCAAACAAAAAGGCCTATGTCAGAATTTGTGGGTAAAACATAGACGTTTTCTCAAGTAAGATGGAGCCGTGAGGGGATCAGGGTGAGCATAGCCCACCCACCAGGCTCTGGGTCAAGGAAACTAGGCAGGTCAGTAGTGGGAGGTGAACAGGCCAGGCAGAGCAAAGCACCCACAGGGCTTGCCACTTTTCCTCACAGTTCAGGAAAACAGTCGATGCCATTGGTCTTTGATGTGATTAGAGTTTCCTAGTAGGCAAATAAACATGACTCCAAGTTCTACAAACAGAGCAGGGATAGAGAAATCCAAGAATCACCAATAGTTTTCAACTGGGGTAGATTCTGGTCAAAGGGCAGGGAGAGAACTGTCAGGGATATGAAATGTATCCACCCACATTGAGGGACTGGGGTTATTCAGAGGACTATGGATGAAAAATCAGTGGCAGCTCAAGGTCTAGGAAAAGGCATAGGGAAAGCAAAGCATAAGGGAACTCCGGGGGGCACCTTGGGGAGCTGAATGAAGGCAGACAACGGATATAGCATGTGCCCTCATGCTGCAGGTGTCAAGGTCTGATGCAGGAGTGTGGTTTGGACAATACTGGAACATCAAATAAGGTGGCTTGGGGATGAGTCAAATAATATGGGGGGAGGGATGAAAGAAGGGAAAGGAGGAAGGAAAAGGATTAGTTTAAGTATCCAGGAATGCTGAGAGTAATAAGACATACAAATGACAAGCTAGCCACCAAGGCTACCATCTGCAATGTGACTCTACTCCGTGGAGTCAGAGGATACCCTGCAGAGTCGCACTCAACCAAAACAGAAGTAATGGACTTGGCAGTAAAAATCCTGGGCTCAGAGAAATGAAGAGAATAAAGTTCCTTATAAGGAGCATTCTACCCTCCTCCTGCTGCACCCCCACCTCTAGGCAGGCTTCGGTTCTCAAGTAATGGAGATAGGTATTGGCCCCAGAAAACTGGATAGGGCTGATACGTTTGACAAGACAGGAAAGGCCAGGGCTTCTTTCACTGAGTCCTAAATAAACAAAGGTCTAACACACAAAGCAAACTCTCACTCATTTGCAAATCTAATTTATGTAAAACCACCAGTGACCAGAGGTGGATTTTATCACCCACCCCTAAACCACCTATTTCTGTGACAACAGCAGAATCTTTGTGCAGCTCTGTTTGTTCTACTGAACTGAACCTACATCCGAAGTCAAATGTTTGTTGAGAACTTCTGAGTGCCAGGCTGTATGTCCCAAAAAGAACAAAGGTGAATGATACCTCGCTCCTTTGTCTGGAGGAGGCCAGCTTTAAGTAGAAGAGACAAATGTATCCATAGATCACTCAGACTCAGCCAGGTAACATTTACGTCAAGTTTCCCTCTTCCCTCCCTAAATGGAGCTTCTGATTATTTAGTGATTTCTTCAGTGGCACGCAGATATTTAAAAAGAGGGCCATTGCAAAAGGAATATTTATCACAACATTGGAGACTTGGTATAATACCATTTTCTTTAGAACAATCCAATCATTAATTTGGGTGCACTGTGGACTGCATTTAATGAAATACTAAGTGGACATTTGAATAACTGCATTTTATCCTGAGCCCTGGGCTGAATATTTTATATTATTTTCCTCTAATCATTTCCATCATTCACAAACAGGGATTGTTAGCATGTTCCCAGAAATGAAAACACTTTGTTCATTTTTTAAAAATTAGTCCTATTGATTCACAACATTCTCTTTAGCGGGATTCTCTAAAAACACACTTAAATGATAGCTTTGGTTTCTGTTAAGAAATGAATGTGTACCCAATAAATGGCACCGATATATTACACACTTAAACTGCCTGGGTCTCCCGTTGATAAGACAAAGGCAGGAAAAGATCCACTATGTCTCTAAGGCCATTGGATGAGACATAATCCCATAACTTCTACTGTGATTTTAGTTATTAGTAAATAAATACTTTTAAGTTCAGAGAGAGGTTTATGTAGAAATGACAAATACCCTCAGATTGTATTTCTTTGTTTCCAAAGAACTATTTGGAAACTGTTTCCAAAGAACAATTTCAGCTTCTCCTAAGAGATGAGGACTAGTGTATCCTGTATCTCAGGGCTGCCCCAGGCAAGTCTAGTTGGGCCCCAGGCAAGGGAGGCAGAGCTAGGAGTGGATACTGGATTTGTTTTCTGATGCTGCTCTAACAAAATATTGCAAATTCCATGAAGAAAACAACAGATATTCATCCTCTCACAGTTCTGGAGACCAGAAATCTCACATCAGTGTCACTGTGCCAAAACTACAATGATTTTCTTCCCCCACCCACATCCCCGAGGCTCCAGGGGAGAACTACTCCTTACCTCTTCCAGCTTCTGCTCACTGCCAGCATTCCATGGCTTGCAATGTCACTCCAATCCTGCCTCCACCTCTCCCTCTGTTTGTCGAATCCCCCTCTGTCTCTAGTAAGACACTTGTGGGGCCTTCCCTGTGGGTCTAGGAGTTAAGCCTCAGTGCTATCACTGCTGCAGCCTGAGTTCAACTCCTGGCCAAGGAGCTGACCCACATGGCACAGCAGACCTCTCCTGTCTCACCTGCTGCTCCCCTCAGCAGTGTATTTCAGTCAGTCTGCCTGTTCTGTTCCCCACTCTGTCTCTGGTGAATCCTCTCACCCCCACCCGCCTCCCTGCACACACACACACCTCTAGCCTATACTTCAGTTCTTGTATGCATAAATAAATAAATCCTTAAAAAAAAAAGATACTTGTGGTGGCATTTAGGACCCACCCAGAATAACCCAACTTAACCTCAACATACTTAAGTGAAATTAGGAGCTCATTATGTTAACTATTCACTTATTCACAAACCCCACATTCATTCTTTTTTTTTTTTTAAGATTTATTTATTTATTTATACAAGCACTGGGTACAGTAAGAAGCATGGGAGGATGAGAGAACTCACCAGAGCCAGAGCAGGGAGCAGAACAGGCAGACTGACGAAGTACACCACTGAGGGGAGCATCGGGCACAGCAGGAGAGGTCTGCACGCCATGTGGGACCCTCACAGGTGGCCAGGGATTGAACCGGCGCTGCAGAGGCTGCAGACAGCTTCGCAGCCCAGCACTCAATCGCTGCGCCACCGGGGAGGCCCCCCACATTCATTCTGAACCTCTCTCCCTGACCCTGGCCTGACACCTATTGTGGTCGCTCTTGGTAGCCTTGCTCACCATCCCCAGGATTCAGCCTCTCCAGAACATAGTAATGTCCCACCTCCCACCTCAGCTTCTCCTAGTGTTTCACACTTTCGTTGACCTCAATCCGCCTTCAAAATGCTTCTCCTGGTTTGGCATGGCTCCTGACCGGACTTCCCTCAGGCTACTCATGAGGGAGGTGCAGACCTCTGGGTTATTAGCACCACCCCACCCCACCATCCCACTGCTACCTGATTTCTCCACTGGACATTTTCTCTGAGTTTCCACTATCAACAGTTGTCATTGCAGTTCGCATTCTAAATTCTCATTATTTGCAGTTTTAATAGAGATGCAAATCCAGATTATAAAAAGAACTTTTAAAAATAGAATGTCTTTGCCTATAGAATAAAGCAGCACACACACACACACACACACACCAGTTTGTGAAATGCCTGTTTGTAAAATAAAGTCACATCCTCTAAGCTATGAATCATACTGTCCCCAGAAAGTGGTGCCACTTTTCTGTGGCTGTGTGACAGGGTCAGTGAATCAGGCTGCTACGAGCCTCTTGAAGAAGTACAGCCTTGCGGGATGAATTAAATGGTCATTTCCTCCTGTCACTAATTTCCCTTCCTGGGTGAGCAACAGCTCTATTAATCGGGAGAGACCTTGATTGGTATAGCTTCTCTATCTTCAGCTTCAGGTGTGCTGGGGGTGACTTACAGACACGACAGGGATGCTGAGCTGGCCAGCCTGCTGGCAGCTGCGGGAGCAGGTCAGCGAATCTGATTACACTGCTGCTATGTCCGGAGTACCTAGTTCTGCTTTTTTCCCCCCCGCTCCCTAAAGAGTGGTGTGATTACTTTATGCCAGACCACTCAAGGATAATTCGTACTGTCAGGCAACCCCTGTGTTTGCCCATTATCCGACAGTTTGGGGCTCACTTCATATTCCAGAGTGGCGTGATATAATGTAACACGATTTGAAATACTGTAAAGCAATAACCAGAGTAACACAGTTTGACATCCTGAATCTCAGAGGAGGCATGCACGCACTGGCGCCACTGTATTTCCACTTTCCCAGTACCTGCTACTTGATATTATTTGACTTTTTAAAGTATTATCTATTTTTCAATGTAATTAGAGGAGTGCGATGTTAGCCAAGGAAATTCCTCATGCTTGAAAAGAACATCAATGGCATATCAATCCTTGATCAAGGCTACCTAGTGCAGACACCTGTGCCCACACCTATGGCTGGCTGTTGACAGAACCGTCTGTGCTGTCCGCATGTCACATGATGAGACAGCACTTTTTCCTTTATGGGAGCTACGAAGTTCTTTGTACATGGTGCCTACCTAGCCAAACCACCACTGCCCATTGTGCACCTCCTGTGAGTAAGGCTTTAAGAAGAAATCGCTGGTATGTGGACTGGAAATCACATGTGTTATGATGGGATCTACCAGGCAGCTGGGAACAAATATGGTTTAAAAGGAAAGAAAATATGTTGGATCAAAGCACCCAGACCTACTTGCCCAAGCCCAGCTGATTGCTTCTTTGCATGAGGCAAAAGCAAAGGTTTGGGGCCAAATGGGGTGTGTCCCCAAGATGCAAAAAAAAAAAAAAAAAAAAAAAAAATTGCCCTTCCTCAGCAGCACTGAGACCCAGATTTGCCACAGAGCCCATTCTAAGGAAAGGAGCAAATTCTTAAGAACAAGAGACTTAGAATCCCTTCTTCTCAAACTATTGCCCGATCCATCTTTTCTTTCACTGCACACTTCTTAAAACAATAGTGCCTGCTTATTGAATCCACTCTCTTACCTCCTGAGCTTACATCAGTCCCCGGCAACTGTGCTCCACCTGTCACTGCAGTGTGTTTCCAGCAGCTCCAGCTTCTATCATTCCCCTCCCCAACATGTGACTGCCAAGTCCTGCTGAGAGGCAGACCACCCTGACCTTCCTATCACCACACCTTCCAAGTCTGCCTCTCTGTTTTCTTCCTCACCTCCACACAACTTATTCTAGTTTCCCTTGGGGGCTTGTTTGTTCTCTTCCAAAGTTCTGTGCCTGTTTCACTTGTCTTCTGCACACATACTCCCCAAAGGTAAGTATGTCTGGCTCATCCACAGACTTTGGTGCCACTTTTGCATCTGTGACTCCCAAACCTCTTTCTCTAGTGCACTCTGGATTCCCCGTTTCCAGGCTTGGAGTCCCAGCTGCTTGCAGGTGTCAGCCCGCTTTCTGATATCTTCTTCTCCTTCCAACAGGCACCCATGTTGGAGGGGGCCAAGGTTCATCTAGAGGCTGTTTACTTTTAGCTCTCCAGATCCAGCAGAGGATGCTTTAAGTTCCTCAAGCATGCCAAGCCCTTCCGTAGATGCTGGTTTTTCAATTTTCAGTTTCCTCCCTCTGAAATGTCCTCCCAATCTTTACAAAGTATCCTCCAATATCATCCTCAGAAAGCCTTTTTCTGCTCCGAAGGGTTAGTTAGCCTCCCAAACTTATCACTTAAGAGACTCAAAAATTCTTTTACTTATTTACTTTTTACTCTCTATTGTCTATTGCCTGAATGTAAACTGCATGAGGGACAGTTCCTTGTCAGTCTTATAGACTGACTTATTCTCAGCACCTTCTAGGGAATATAAACACTTGATAAATATTGAGTAATTGATGATGACTCCCAATTTTTTTTTTTATTTTCAGTGCAGACCTCTTCTTTGGGTTTCAAATCAATACCCCCATTGAACCTACTTGACATAGATATCTCACAGATAAATTAAATACCTCATGTTTAACCTATGTTCTTGATTCTCTCGTGGTCCTGCTCTACCTTCATCAGAGAAAATTAGTGGTACCAGTTCCAGTCACATCTTCCAAGCCTACTCTACTCTACAATGTATACCAAACTCCTAGCACAACTTACAGAATTGTTAAATATTCATGGAACCACAGGAAGCATGTAAGTCTAAAAGGAAAAGAGGGTAGAGAGGGACAAAGAGAGGGAAAAAGGTTCACAAGTATTTTTAAATCAAATAAAAAACTATCTTTCCCCATTATCATGCAACCTATAAGGTATCTTGAATCCTCTGTGTTAGCTGATGGCTAGCCCTGTTCACGTTAAACCTCCAGAATCATTTTCCTTTCTTCTTTCATCTCCTCCATCTAATGGACCACCAAAAGTTATCGTCCCTATAGAGCTCCATTTTCACCCTCATCTCCTTCTCATCACTTAGTAACTTGGTTACTGCTCTCATAATATCTCATCTAGAAAACTAGAGCCTTCCTTTCTGGTTCCTGCTTCAGACTTGCTGTCCCACCAAGAAATGTCTTCAAATTAGAGTTGTGATGTCCCTTCTCTTAAAAACTATCAATGGCTCCCCAGAGACTGAAGAATTCATCATGACGACATTAAGAGTTCTTGAGATTCTGGTTGGAATTTGTATTTCCTGTGTTATTTCCAAGGGTTGCTAGAGATTCCATCATTCCCCATTGTCTCAAGCACTTTACCACGCCCAATCTTCCACATGCTGCCAGTCTTCATCTCAACAACTCTTCAGTACAGAATCTTGTTCAATTCCTTCTTATCTGCAAGACTCCAACTCATTTTCAAGTCTGATAATCTTCCCACAAATTACGTAAATGTCACCTCCCCATAAATTAAATAAACTTCAACATCTTTACATCAACCTTAAGTCATTTGTTGGACTTCTTATATGTTTTATAACACATAAGCACCTAAACTGTTTCTACATTGAGCATTTACTACATGCTAGCCTTTATTTATTGAGCCTTTACACTCACCCTATAAAATGGATACTATCATCATCTCTATTTTTACAGAGCAATAAAACAAGCTTAAATAAATGGAATTGCTTTACCCAGGGCCCTAGTTAGCCAATACGAGAACTAGAAACCTAACCCAGTAAGTCTGACTTCAGAGCCTGTTTTTATTTAAAGCAGTATTTCGTACATCCTCAAAAGACACAAATCTCTTTTGATTTATCTTTAATGCTCAGTGTCTAGGCTACAGTACTATCAATAAATGTTTGTTGATTGAAGGAGAGAGAGTGGAAAATCATCAGACTTCCCAAGGTTCACTAGGGAAACCAGGAGACTCCTTTGTAATTTGGCTGAAGTAACTATTCAGTCAACATTGAATCAAATGTGAATTGAATTGAGTTACCCTGAGTAATAGAGCTAGATATGTCTCCCGAATTGAAGACAGAAAACTCCCTTCTATATGACTTTGCAACTTATCACTGTCAGAAAAGCTGAACAGGGAGAGCAGGGGCAGAGCCAGCATACACAGAAGAGCCTGGAAAATAATCAATTGAATTCAAACCACCATACATCATGGACGTTTAGAGGCAAAAAAGACCTGGGAGATCATCTACTTCTCTTCCTTCATTTTACAGGAAAAGAAAATAAGGCCCAACAGGGGATATAGCATCCCTTACGTCACCTGGGTTAGCGAAACATTAGGACTAGGACACACTGAGACAAGCCCTGTTCCCTCCCATAGCCCACAGCTCACCAGAAGGAAGATTCAGTTGCTGAAATGTCTGCATGTTATTGTTTTTCTCTCTAAATCATTTTTAGATAATTTCCAAACTTCTTCACTGCTTCATATACCTATTTAGAACTTTCACTTCTTTGTTAATTGTTATACTGTTTGCCTTTAAGGAATTATCTACTTAAATGCTTTATTTAAACATGGGGGAAAAACAAGGTAATACATAGTGCCAACTGGCAATTATAATTTCTACTTCCAGACATAAATGTGACCTTTCTACTCATTAGCCCAGCAAACCATAATAACCCTACTCCTCTCACTGCTTAGATATATGAAACTAAGTCAAATCCTGAGTAGCAGTGGTAGAGTTCAGATGGCAGGAAAATGATTGGCGCTGAAATATCATATCAGCCAGGATGCTTCCATTGCAATTCACACAAAACATTGCTTAAGCAATAAAGAAAATGTACATCAACTCCTGCTACTGAAAATTCCACAGGCAGGGCTGGTATCAGATGAGGCCAGCTCTAGCAATACAAATGGTACATCCATCCAAAACAGGGGTGGGAAGAGCACAAGGGACTAGGGTGATGGTACACGGGTGAATTGGTGGTGGGAATTTCACAGGGACTATAACTGAGATAAGAAAGTATACACTGTACAAAAATGAAGAATGATTTAAAAAATGCATAAAATTAAAAAAAACAAAGAATGAATAATTTGGAAAAAAAATGGTACATCCATGACTCAGTTCCACCTAACTTTGCAACTGAGGTTACTTAGGTGGAGAAGAATAGGTAGCTGTCATCAAGGCTTTCACAACTATTGAGGAAGACAGATATAAAATAGTCATCTTCTATAAATAGTAATGTATGCACACTGAATCCACTTCTTCACCTCCTCTTCACCCCTCAGCCCACTAGGGGTGCATAATGAGACAATTGCCCAGAATACTTGAGAGCATAGCAAGGGACACCGCCCAAGACTTACCATAATAGAGGCCATCTTCTGAAGAGGTGGTGCAATGTAGAGGAAAGAACCCTGTACTGGAAGTTAGAAAAGATGGAGTTTAGTCCTGATTCTGCCACCTACTGATGTATCATCTTGGGCACGTACAGAAGTTTTAGTGGGTCAAGAGACTTGCCTTGGCCAGGGCCGAGATAAAAAGTAGGCTGAATAAGAACCCCTTCCCTGTGGCAGTTAGATGGCAGCCAAGAGTCTATGACACCAAGGTTAAAAATGTCAAAGTTATATTGTAAATTTGCTGATGAACTAGCAGAATTCTCAATGTGTGTTCCAAAAGAGAATTAACCACTGCAACAAATTAAATTCTCTTCTGGTCAACGAGATAGATACTAGTCATGTTCTGCTCTTGGAAGAATTGAGCAGTCTCTCAAATCAGTTTCTATACTCTGTGGTTAAGATGAGGAATGCAGCTGAGAATAACTGCATGACTTACTGTTTACTTCAGTGAATTCTAACTTCTTTTTAGAAGGGAAAAAAACAAGCTGTCAAGTTTAGATATCTAATTTAACAAAATAAACATCACACCAATCTAGATGGGGGTAGACTATGTGAATGCTATTATGGTTTGACTTTCTTTTTGGTAGATGTTTTCTTTTATCTGAAATAGCAAATGGGACTCTTTAATTTTTACAGAAAAAAAAAATGGGGGGACCCAAGGAGGAGTGAGTCACCCCATCATACTTGTTACTCCAGAGATGGCACTAGCCCCAGGGTTTCTTGACCCCAGATGGAGCACTCTCTCCCTTTCTCTAGTCTTTTTCTACCAAAAACATGTTTTCTGATTATTTTCCATTAAATGAATCATTCACATTCATTCTCCGGAGAGCACTTTTGAAGCATCCTTATTCTTTTACCCAATCACTTAGCATGGCCGCTCTGTGAAATCTGTGGTTTGGAAACCTTCTTGTTGCTCCTAATTATTCCACTTCTTGGATTCCTAGGATGTGTGCACCTGATAATCAAGAGTTATTCATTGGAAGTCTTCATTACATTTGATGTGGATAATACAAATCTTACTCGTGAAATGCTACTCAGGGTCTCATTTTTGAATGAAGACATTGATTTACTTACATTTTCAGAACACACACAATAGGCAGAGAATTAAAATAATGGACAACAACTAATAGAAAACAGGTGTGACTCTGAAACTTAAATTGTGCATTCTCCCATCTTGGAGCAATGCTGGGAGAAGAATGTTTACCATACAATAATGGAGACAGCAAAAAATAAAATGAAATAAACAATAAATTCTCACTGAATGAGTGCAGCTTCCCAGCTGGAGTCCCTTTCAGCATCTAGCAGTGCAACCAAAAATGAACACACAAAGACTGCTAAACTAGGTTGCTTTTATTTCCCCTGGAGACTAGGAAGAAGATGGCAAGAGTATAATTTAATTTTTGTAAAATGTTTTCTAAACAAGTTCAGGGGCTATATCATTTGGGTTGACAAATTGAATACCAGGTCTGAAATTCTTGTAATAAGGTGTATGCCTTGACTTCATAAGAGAAACTCATCACTCAAATCCACAGCTGAGAAGGCAATAATATTTAAGAGAGGTGCACAAAGCAGTAGAGGCCAAACCTCAGGCAACCCCCGATGCGTGACAGGTAGAGGGAGGAGGATTTAATCTCCTGACCCTCAGCACCCAGAAGAAGGTGGCAGAGGCAAGGACTGATGTGAGTGGCTATTTTTGGCATCCCGTGTCCACTCATGCTGTAACACTGAGTTAGTTCCACCAGCCAATTTTGGTTGAGTGGCCATCATATCTGAAGAACCTCTTTTCCTCCTGTTCTAAGTGCTGAATTGCACTCTGTCAAATTAGCCTCATTCCATTCTTGGTGCATTTCTGCTAATGTTCTGCAGATGGATTGAATGAAATAGTTTAAGGGAACTGAGATGGGACAAAGATCTTTTTTTTTTTTTTTAAGAATGACCACCTAGAAAGCCGAGGTCTATGAAAGTGGAGTGCTATAGACTGAAGGCTTGTGTCCCTCCCCCCACCCAACCACCCGCAGGTCCCAAATTCATATGCTGAAACCTAATCCCCAACATGTTGGTAGTGATGGTATTTGGATATAAAGCCTTCAGAAAGTGATTTGGCCATGAGGGCTGAACCCTCGTAAATAGAGCCTTATAAAAGAAACTCCAGTGAGTTCCCTGCCCCTTCTGCCATGTGAGGAGGCAGCAAAAAGACAACCATCTATAAGCCAGGATGTGGGTGCTCACCAGACACCAGATCCCTCACCTGGCCGTGCTGGCACCACAAGCTTGGACTTCCCAACCCCCAGGGCTATGAAGAATATTCTGTTGTTTAAAGCCACCCAGTCTACGATATTCTTTTATAGTAGCCCAAACTACTAGGATGGGAAGAGAAAGACTGAAAACCTTGTGGACAGAAAAGAAGGGCCTGTGGACCCCATTTGCATGTCCCAGTCAATCTAACTCCCTCCCTCCTCAAAGGTGTCTAGCTGTAGCTCCTCAAGTCTCCTCCCAGGAGCAGTAAGAGTCCAAGGTTTGAAAGGAAACTTCCAGGTCTCTATTCAATCCAACTCTCTGTTCAAAGTGGTGCCCTCTATAGCAATCCTTCTCAAAAGTCACAAAGAACTTGTTTAAAATGCTTACTCTGAGCCCTGTGCCCAAATATCCTGATTCATGAGCTGTCAGGATGGGCCCCAGATTCTTCATTCTTAACACGTTCCCCCAGAAAATCCCAAAGCTGGTGATCTGCAGAATGTGCTTTGGGAAACATTAAACAACATTTCCATGCCACACCAATGCTTCGAAACCTCCAGGGATGTGGTTTCACTTCCAAGCAGTCAACCCTCAGGCTGATGTGATTATTAAAAACATCCCACTTGTTCCTCAGCCCACTGGTGCTAGTTCTGGAATCACTTGTAGCAACTAACTCCTCACTCCCCAATGATTCCGCAGCTATTAGAAGAGTTCACTGGCCCCTCATCCTGAGCGCATCCTACTCCTTCCATGGTTTCTTTCAATGACTTCCTGGCTCCTTAGCTCCCACTCAACAAGTCAAAGCCACGATGACCTGGCCTAGTCCATCCCTGCCTCTCTCCAGCCCCATCTCCCTGCAAGCCTTATCTCACACATTAGACTTATACAGAGTAGAGGCCAGACATACACAGCTGCCACGTTTCTATGATTTCATTTCCCTACGTGAAAAGTATGTCCTTAGGATCCACCTTAGGCCTTGTGACCTCTAAGAAACCATCATCATCACAGAATGGACTAAGAGTGCATCTGTGTGATTCATACCTCCCCCGCTACCCCAAGTGCAGTATTAGTCACCGTCCCATTAGAGGTGTGCATTATTTTGTCTCTGCTGGTAAACCCAAGGACAGAAACTCTATCTTATTTCTTTCCGAGTCTCTCTCCAGTGTTTGACACACAGAAATGACTCATGTTTATAGGTAGAATCGAATCCTCCAGGGCTTGAGCACAGAAGACAGACCTTTAGTCAAGCAGCCTCTCACTCAATCACATCTCTTGGAAAGATTGATCATGTTTTGGCCCTCCTCTATGTGACCCAGTCACTGTGTGATGTTGGGGGACACCCAAGGGGACAGATATATACCCGGTCATGAAGGGGGAGCATGCATGGCATGCTGAGAACTCACGACTGCATGATAAGATGTAAAAACTCATATGTTTGGCAACATGGGATCAAAACACAGAGGAGGTGTGGCTGACTCCATCTCAGAGAATCATGGACAAAGGGACACTTTTCATTCATTCCACAAATATTTGTTGAAGCCCATATGTGCCAGCAAGAAGTCTGGAATTAGGTAATACAGCTATATACAAACAGGAAATTGTGATAAAGGCTATGGAGAAAATTAGGCATGGGAAAATGGATGGAAAGTCGGGGGCATAATTTTTGTGGCATGGACAGAGAACATCTCACTGTAAAATAGTGTTTGAGGGAAGACTGAAGGAAGTGAGGATGCAAATGACACAAACATCAGGGACAAGTGCTTCAGGCTGGAGGGTCCTCGAGAGGGCCCAAGGGGAAGTGTGCCCAGGGTCATGCACAGAGATTGGGGCTTTGAGGCAACTGTTTGACACTTTTCTACTTTAGAAGGTTTTGGAGCCCTAGCAGGGTTTTGGGAAGAGGAGGGACAAGACCCAAGTGACATCAAGGGACGATTCTTGTGGCTGTGCATTAAGCAAGATGGAGAAAGCAAAGTCCCACTCTGTCCCCGCCCTGAAATCTGCAGGTTAGATCTGAGACTATATATCTATCTCATTGGCTCTCATTCTCTGGAGAATCCTGACACAGGAAGTTACAAGAGCTATGGAAGTTTTGTGCCAACATCCAGGGGCAGAGACCAGGTATATATTTCTTATCACATCACAGACATCCTTCAGCTCAATTCCATTCTTTGGCAGAAAAAGAAAGTGAGGCCAGAAAGGCTTTGTCTTGCTCATGATCACTAGGTGGCTGGGATGCCGTGTGACAGTGGACACTGCTCTGTGATGCCCGGATCCTGCTTGCCACCCAGCACTGGAGCACAGTGGGGACACAGCTTTGGCCACCGGTTTCCACTCACACCACAGAGGCAGCCCCCATTCTGAGCGAGGTGGGGTAGGAGGTGAGAGCATTTCCATCTGACGGGGGACACCAGTGGGTGACAGGGCCTCCAAAGCTTCATGGGGTCTGCTCTTTTCCCTTCCTTGCGTTATTTCATAAATTCAGGATTTCTGGAGTGCTGACTTGCAAAAAGTGGGAAGGTCTCACTTCTGACTCAAATGCATAGAACCACAATAAGAATCTATTGAGAAGAACCCACATTACAACTAGTGCACAGCAAGTGACCAAATTGGCAACAGAAGTGGGGGAGGTAGCGAACCTCTTGGCAAAGTTGGCCCTGATTGCTCTGAGAGTCCACCCGTCCGCGAGGAGGGATGTTCTTCTTGGGAGACATCCACAGCTCCAGGACCACAGCACCGAGCCCATCAGCATCTGATTGCTCAACCATGGTGCCTATGTTCACGCCACTTCTTGACTTCTTACCAAGATCGCTGGTTAATTTTTACTGAGGCAGGGCCACTGCGTGCAGCCAGGTTTTCATATGTCCTTGCCTCTTGCCTGTTTATCAGTGTCTTTGTAAACAAACAGTTGCTTTGTCATTGATGACTTAAGTTGCTCTAACTCAGCTGCCCCCAACTCTCCATCAGGCACGGTCACTATGGCGTCTAGACACAGAACATGCTGACCAGACGGGGTCATTACCGCACCAATATTGTCGCATGCATACCGCACTTTGTCTCAGCATCTGATTCTAGGGCATCCAGCCCAGGACACCCCAGTCTCTTGCCTCCAAAGTCACTGTTTACTTACTTCCATTAGAATCACAGGAAGGGCTTTTTTTTTTTTTTTTTTTTTTTAAGCCAGAAGAACAGACCCTCAACACATCTCTGCCTGAGGCAAAACAGGGCAGCAGATCATAAGGTTTCTGTGATGCCAAACTCTCTCCAAGGTGAGCACTGAGTGCAGGCATCTAAGCCCCTGGAGTTGCTGCAATTTATATTTAATGTGCAAACACGCTGAGGAAGGCCACGTGTAGAAGCCAGCTCAAAACATTTAGCTGCACTGTCTTGGAAAAAACTTATTAGTTGGCTGCAGAGTGATATTCAAGAGGAGAAAAAAGGAGGGAAAGAAAGAAAAATCGGTGGCTATTAGGTAACTTCGAGCAGGCCAGGAGTGCCAGGGCAGCGTGGCTACAGGGGTACATTGTTATGCGTCTCCACCAGAGCGCTGGTGGAGCGGCCACAGAGCATGTCTGACATTGCCTCCTCTGACCTTTTCAATATTGCCCAAGCACTGCGGAGCCCGCGTTTCTAGAGGAATTCAAATCGAATGTACTCAGGCAGAAAGGATTTGGCTGTGGGCAAACCCTATCAGTCTCTTCACGTTTAGTCTTGTCATTCTCATGTAAATTGTAATTCTTTATTAGCACGGCCCTTGTGCCTCCCAGGTGCACCAGACACAGAGAGATGGCAGGGAGGCCGCATCTGCCTGTGTGGGGAAGCCCTGCCAACAAGGACAGACAGCAGCACAGGCCAGGGCAAGGGCAGGGGGAGAAGGAGCCTGCCAGGCCCCCACTTGAAAGCACAAAAGGGAGAGTGTGAAATGAAAAAAGAAAAGGGAATCTACCCTCTCAAACATTTTAAGGGCTCTCTATTATAGGCATTGCATGGCCCCGCGGGTCTCTAGGATGTATTCGTCTTGCATAACTAGAGCCTTTGAACAGCAGCTGCCCGTTCCCCCACCAGCCCCCCCTCCCCCAGTCCCTGGCAACCACACTTCGAGTTTAACTATGTGTTCTTAGCACCCAAAACAAAAACAAACAAAATCTATGAAGAGACACCAGGGAACTTTCAGGGGATGGAGAAGTCTGTTACCTCAATAGAAGCGATAGTTTCACAGCTCCAAACTTATCAAACTGTGTGTGGTTTTTGTGTATCCATTATATTTCCGTAAAGCCATTAAGAAAAAAAAAAAGACACACATGCAAAGGATGATTCTAAGAATGCTAGTCGTATATGTTAGTAAGGACTTACATATACGAAAGAACATGCTTGCCGAACCTTGGTACGTGGTGTGCATGTCAATGCACCTGTAGGAAAGAGAGTTCTCAGAGGGCTTGAAAAATAAATAAACAAAATGAAAATCTGATGTTCAAGAAAGAAAAGATAGAAGGAACAGAGGAGTAAGCCTGGCCCTTTAGCCAGCTCTTTGATTTTCTCTTGGTTGTCAGGAGCTGGGGAAGCAGGAAAGGGATCCCCTCCCTAGGAGGCAAGTTTCTGTTCTGCAGGCACAGTATGTTCTAGAACTGGGCTGTATGGTATTGCACCCTTAAATCCCCCAATGGGTTTTCTTCCCCACCTCTCACTTCTGGGCATGCCTCTACTGCCTTAGGAAGCCCAGAGAAGGACTGGGGAAAGACAGCCCTGCCCCCCACCCCCCACTGTCAGAGTGGCAACAATGTGGATTACACAGTCTTCTTTGCCTTCACATCAACAAAGAAGAAGCCCAGGAGTTCCACGGGATTCTGCTGGGTAGCACCCATTTAAGGCCCAACGGCTGACCATGGAGGTGCCCAGAACCCCTAAGGGCCCAGCCATCACCGACTCAGTCCTTCCAAATCCTTCCTCCTACTCCTACTCACTGCTTACCTTGCATATATTCCATGGTTCTCAAGGCTCAGTCCCCGACATCAGCATCATCTGTGTGGATCAAGAAGAGAAAATTCTACTTTTTGCTCTTTTGGACAGATGTGACAGGATATGGAGGAAGGTGAAACTCTACCCATAAAGCAGCTCTCTGGCAGCACACCCAGCTGGCTGAGGCCTGACTGTGTCCTGCCTCAGTCAGTGCTGGTTCAGGTGCCATGGAGTCTCTTTGGTAGTATTGGGGCACAGGGGAAATTCTGATACCCATCTGGGTTCTTCTGAGGCTGCACAGATGTATAAACCAACATCAGACTGATTAGTAGCACAAAAGGTCAAAATTTAATAACATTCACATGGACAATCTCTTCTTTGATTAGAGAAGGGCCAATGGCCAAAGTAAAGAGAAAATCTTCTCCTCGGCCTCCAGGGCCCTCACTGCCCCCAACTCAAAACAACCTGCATCTTTTAGGTGATGGTAATAGACTTCCTAAGGCTCAATCTTACAGGGCCTCCACCGAACTTTTTTTGCTATACAAGAGGCCTACTCTGGGCACATTGAGAAAAATCTTTCTGATCCTTTAGGGGAGACCAATTCCACAGTGTGAAAAGCATCACACACTCCTTTAAGAAAAGACTGGAAACTCAAGGGTGAGGCATCCAACCTAATTTTGCAGGTTTGAGAATGTAAATATATATAATCAGGTTCCCCTGTCCTCAGGTAAGGGATCTTTGGAACTCATGGGATAAATCCAACTGACTTTCTGCTAAAAAAAGAAAGAACTGGTGTATAAGTTAGATAAGATTTCCAAGAATCATAAAGGTCTAAGAAAACAATATTTTGTTAAGTATAAATTAATTAAAAAACACATGGATTGTATTTCTCTAAAAGAACACACAGCTCTGAATATTGAGGCAGGGGTAGGGGGAAGAGCTGGTAAAATCTGTTTCAGACTTGGCAGAAGCCAGCATGTTCAGAAGCGGGGTGCAGCTTTTCAGAGAACAGATTTTTCCCATTATCTATCTCCTCTACCCAGTATAGTTTTTCCTATACTCAGGCCACTCTGAGACACTGGGTGAAATGGAACCCAGTGGGTCCATATGGTCTTAGCCTCACACAATGTGGGAGCTAAACCAGGACTGAAACCCTGTGCCTACGATGTCTGTGCCTTCCCACTTGGTTTGATTTGAAAGACCAAGTTAAGATTTCAGAGTGGGGGTCATTAACATGTCACTCAGCAACTAAACAATGAGAAACCAGAGCTCCATTATCCATTGAGATATAGATACTGTAAGGGTCTGTCCACCAAGATGTCACATTTCTAAATGTGGATGCATCATACAACAGAGCCTTGAGTATATGAATCAAAACTGGTAGAGCTCAACAGAGAAATAGGCTAATCCACAGTGATAGTTGGAGACATCAATGCCCCATTAGGAGTCATTGATAAAGCTGTTGGGCAGAAAATCAGCAAAGAACTAGATGTGAGTAACACAGTCAGCAAGCAGGATCTCACTGACACATAGAACACTCCCTCAACATCAGCAAAATACACATCTTTTATCAAAGGTCCATGTAACATTCGCAAGATATATGTTTAAGGCGATTTCTGCTCTGGTACATGAAAGTCTATCACCTTGCCATTTGTTTTCTATTTGTGCCTTCTCTTCTTTTTGTCACTGTTCTTTTTCTATCTTCTTTCTTAAAGTGGTTTGAGCAATTTGATCATGCTTCATCACAATGCAGTGTTTTTGATATTGCTTGCTCTTGGTGTTCATTGTGTTTCTTAGACCTGCAGGCTAGTAGTTTTCATCAGTTGGAAATTTCTTTGGTCACATTTTGAATCCCTCCCTACCTCTCCTCCAGGACTTCAATTGCATGTATATTAGGCTGTTTGAAGTTGTCCCACAACTCACTAATGCTCTTTTCACTTTTTTAAAGTTTTATATGTAATTCATTTTGATAGTTTCTATTGCTATGTCTTCAAGTTACTAAGCATTTCTTCGACTATGCTAACCACATTCTATATATGCATTTTTTTCATCTCGGGTATTATACTTTTCATCTGTACAACTTTGACTTGGATCTTGCTTTATATGTAATAGAAGAACCCAAAGAATCAAAATGTTCCCAAGTAATTTAACACATCCCAGAGCAAAGCTCAAAAACAGTTATAGGAACATATGTATACATATACATGTACACACAAGTACACACATTACATGACTTAACATCTTGCACATGTGGAATATAGTTTTAAAGTATATCTTAATGCTTTTGTCTGCTCTTTCTAACACCTGTGCCAGTTCTGGGTTATTTTGATTGACTGTTAGTGTCCTCACTATAAACCATGTTTTCCTGCCGCTTTATATGACAGGTAATCTTTTATTGTATGGCAGACTATATAGAGTCTATCTTGTTGGTTATTGGGTGATTTCATATTACTATAACTATGTCTTAGAACTTTGTTCTGGGCTATAGGTAGGTTACTTAGGAACAGCGCATTTGGGGAAGGTCTTGTTTTTATGATTTGTTAGGTGAATTTAAAACAGGGCTATTATCACCACTCTTATGGCAAAATCTTCCTGAGTATTCTACCCCATACCCCACGAATCCTAAATTTTTCCAGGCCGATGGGTAGAAAAAGTCTCTATTCCTGACCCAAGGTGGGCTCTGCTCATTGGATTCTAATCCTTCCAGTTTCCTCTTATGCATACATTCAACAGTATTCCGCTGAGTACTTTTGGCAAATTGGCAAGGACTCCAAGTACTCCAACCCATATTAAAATTTTCCCAGTTTTCTAGTATGTATCTTTTACAGCCTTTTTTCTTGAACCAAGATCCAATCAGGAGTTATGATTTGCATTTTGTTATTTTGTGTCTTTGACTTCCTTAATTTAAAATAGTCTTTGACCTTTCCCTCCATGACTTCAATTCTTTAAAAGTTGGGTCTGGAATCACTTGTACATTCTATATTATTGTTAAATAATGATGTTTGAGTCCTGGCTCTACTTGATAAATTTGAGGTCAAATAACCATTAAGCGCTTTAGTGTATGTATCTATACTAAAGAAATTAGAAAGATTAAAAAAGAGTACTTGAGGGGGATCTCTGCTAGTCTCCAGGATCCTCTGTGCATATACCTCTCTCCAATCTGGTCTTCTCTAGAAGCTATAGATTTTGGTCTCCCTGGCCTCTCAGCCTCATTTCTGCAACTCAGGGAGTGTGCTGGCTCCTCCTGGGATCTCGCTCCTTATATCACAACCTGGAGGCTTATGACAGGCAGCCCCGGCAGTTGTGGAGCTTCATTAGTTTCTCGTCTCTTGGGGATCATAGTTCTTTTTAAAAAATGTTGTTTTATATATTTTGTCTGGGTTTTTCCAGTTGTTTCTGGCAGGATGGTAATCCTGTCCTTGTCACTCCATCTTGGGTGAAACAAAAGTCCTCTAGGAATTTAATCTGGGGCCAGAGCCCAACCACAGAGATCTTGGCAAAAAGGCCAGAGCAGGGAGTTTATCACACATCATCCAGCAGGAATGTTGTCTCTGGAAGGCTCCCTGGGCATCCATGGTCAGCAATCTCACAGTCATTTTTAATCCCAGTGGTGATATAAAAATGCACATCAACACTCTCTCCTTGTGCTCACACTGGCTAAAGAAGGGGCGGGGGGACGGAAAAGTTCATAGTGAATTTTATTTAGTATAGAGTTTGTTCATTTTTAAAATTGAAAATAGTCCATTGACCCAATTCTTTTCATTGTAATTTAAACTAATTTATTATAGCCATCAAATAATAGAATGATAACATTTTGACTTTCAAAATAATAATTTAAATAGTGGTATTAAAAGTAACTGAGACTGTCTAGCCCTTATAATTTACAAAGCAATTTTATACGCATTATCTTTTTTAATCTAATTTCTTTAGTATAGATACATACACTAAGGCACTTAATGGTTATTTGACCTCAAATTTGATCAAGTAGAAATAGGACTCGAACTTACATCATTATTTAACTATAATACACAATGTACAAGTGATAATAGATCTAATTTTTAAACAATTGAAGTCATAGAGGAAAAGGTCAAAGCCTATTTTAAATTAAAGGAGTCAAAGACATAAAATAACAAAATGCAAATCATAACTCTTGATTGGATCTTGGTTCAAGAAAAGAGGCTATAAAAGACACATGCTATAAACTGGGAAAATTTTAATATGGATTGGATATTAGCTCATATCAGAGAATTATTATTAAATTCACAGATATATTCATGAAATTATCATGTGCAGAGAATATTATTCCTAGACATATGTGATGAGATAATTTGGGGTAAAATATTAAGATCTCTACTACTTATAAAGGAAAAAAATTTCCTTATAAGGAAAAATTACTTGGGCACATTCACATTTGTTTGTAAGTAAAGAAACATGATCAACTTCTAATTGCTGTTGGATCTGTGTGGTGGGAGTATAGGTACTCACTGTATGTTCATCCAGTGTTGCTGTATGTTTGAAAGTTTTTAAAATGAAGATCAGGATTGAAATGAATATATTAAAATCTGGTCAAGAAACAAAAAATCTATGGAATGACAATGAATGATTGTAGACTTTTCCCCAGTAAGAATAAGGAAATCTAGGACTATAAATTTTCCTTCTTTTCATCAGCCATGTGTTTCAGAATTTCAGATTCAGGTAAGTGAAATTTGAAATGCATTTACTTTAATTTTTTTGAAATGCATTTACTTTAAACTAGAAAACTATCTAGATGAAAGTATTGTTAAAATAAGTAAATGAGTATTTACACAAACATACTGTTTGTTGGAAGCCTTCTTGTTATATCAATTGGAATTCAGTTACTTTTAATCATAGGAATCCATTTCCCAACAACCTGACAAAAGTAGAATGAGAAAAAGACTGCAAAGTTAACAACAACCTTTTATGACATTTATATATTAAAGGCAGAGTCAGTTCTTAGTATTCCTGTAGTTATGTTGCACAATGTCTTCACAGACAGTGGATTAGTAAATTTCCTATGGGCAATATGACCATATATAAATACATGTCTCACAAGGATTATAATCTTATTTTATAAAAACTGTACATCCTGGCAAATTCCATTTTCCTTATTTTACTAAAATAAAATGAAATTTGAATGTTAAATGACTTGTCTGAGTCTTCTCCACTCAGAGGTGCCAGAGTTGGGATTCAAACCCCTGAACAACTGGTCCTGGAGCAGAGCCGCTTGGAGTACACCTCTGGCCAGCATCTCCACCATCTGCTCACCTCTGTGTGAGAGTTGGAACAGGAAGGCACAGCACAGCCTAGTTAGAACTCAGCTGGGAACATATTGGGTGACTTAACTGTTTTGGGAGTTCTGTACATGCCTCCAAATCACCATGAAAGTGCAATAAGTACTGATTTGGGGGTTACAAGTAAATTTTAGCAAGGTGGCAAATTCAGAAACAACAAGAATCAACAGCAAATTAAGATTCTGAACATTCCATTAAATTGAAATAGATAATATCCATGTTAAATTTATTTTTGTCTGCTCAACAGAGAAGATACTCAACATAACTTTGATCAGTAACTGGATGAATGACTGTAAAGTTAGCACTAAGCCCAAAACATGGTGCTTTATAATTAAGACAACTCAGAACTAAGATAAACAAGATCAGACAAAGGTTATCTCTAATTCTTTCTTGGTTTCAACTATCTGTGTGGTCGGTCTCCCCAAAAGTGTAATATAGGCTTATCTCAACATGCACAGAGTAAGCCTTCTGTGACCTGGATATGGAAATTAGAGGTCAATCAAGGACCCAAGAGTCTCAGGAGACATTGCCTGTACTTAAAGATTCCAGATTATTTTAAGAGCTGTGACAGCCTTTGGAGTTTTTCTTGTCCTTTGCCCTTATTACCTAATGAAAGAAGCAATCACTGTCCCCCTATTACTAGCCTAGAAGAATGCATTTATTTTTTGGGGAGTGTGTGTCTCATCCATTGCAGGTTTGTCAGTGAACATGTTCTCTGTGAATCTTTACTCTCAGAATTCAGATGAGGTCACCCCTTTTTGTCTGTCATATGATGTCTCCCCCTCTCTTCTTGATCCCTGAGGTGCCTAAATACAGAATAAATATCTCCAATACTCTTCATTATTCTTTAGAATTTACAATCATGTAAATTCTCCATGTGAATGTTATTAACTTTTGGCCTTTTTTCCTACTAATCTGTCTGACATTGATTTGTTCATCTGTCTAACCTCAAAAGAACTAACATGGGGTGTCAGAAATTTCCCCTGTGTCCTGACACACCCTAATGAAAATAAGCAAGCATTTTAGAAAAAAAGTTAAAGTTCAGGGAATTGCCTCCAGAACCACAGAGGACGGGTGGTCAAAAATGTACATAGAACAATTGCCAGGAATTTCCCAAATTAACAAGAGTTATATACCTATCAAAATGGGAAATCGCTGTTTCAAAATCAAGAAATATTTTCTCAGGCTCAGAAGGCTGTTTGCTCCCAGTTCACAATAGGCAAATAGGATACGAAATGCAACTTGTTAGCACAGTGTGTTCCTGAGGGTAGATGTGAGGAGTCTAGCCTCTGGGCACACTCTCAGTCCACACATCGTGTGATCAGTGAGCAAGCAAGCCTCCAAGTCTATCTGTGTCTGATCACAGCCCATCTGTTATTCATTTCACACACACACAGCAGTGTTTAGTCATGCTGCCTCATCATCTCCCAGGGACAAGCCCTGTGACAACTTATAGAAATGGATAAACAAAAGAGGTTGGGCCAACAGGGATCAGAGTGCAGCAAAGAAACAAGAAGTGGTACTACTGGAAGTGAAATGTGGCTCTAATGTAAATGAGCCATAGAGCACCCTCCATAGGCCTTTTCACATTGCCACGAGTCAGAAGTTAGTGAGGGCAACTCCCCCCACAGATGAGGAAGGGTTTATGGAAAGGGTGATGGCCTCCCAATGGGAGTGATGTTGTCAAGTGACCTCAAATGAGAAGAGTGCTGGGCCTCCCTGGTGGCACAAGTGGTTAAGCACAGCATTATGAAGCAATCGGCAGCCTCTGCAGCACGAGTTCGATCCCCAGCCAGGGAGATACCCTCCCTGGATACCCTCCCTGGGATATACCCTCCCAGCAGACCTCTCCTGTTTCGCCCACAGCTCCCCTCAGCAGTGTATTTCAGTCAGTCTGCCTGTTCTGTTCTCTAATCTGTCTCTGGTGAATCCTCTCACCCCCTCAAGCCTCTGGCCTGTACTGCAGTTCTTGTATCCACCAATAAATTTTTTTTTTTAAAAAATGAGAAGAGTATTCAGAGATTCCACCCTGAAACACACAAAATGAAATGTTGAAAGCTGATTCAAAGTTTGAAAGGAGTATGACAGTTCAGCAAAATGCTCATTCTGTATCATAAATTAAACAAAAGAAGCTCTACTCTTCAAACTCTCCAATAAGATTTTTACTAAAAAAAAATCTTTTAATTCTTAGTGTTTCAAACTTTTAAATTACTTTATACCAAATGTAGTTTTCTTATTTTATTTTCCTATATGTTTATGACTGACAACAAGAAAGACTTTAGTATTCTGGCAAAAAAAATTAAAAGTTATTGAACAATCATCATCTGTCCTGTGGATGATCAAGGTCATTTTAAAGAGTTTCAACCTGCTGGGTCATTTTTTGGTCCCCACTACCATGCAAAGTGAGGACTATCTGTATTTGAAATGATAAAACAATATGCTATTCTGTTGCAAAGCTAGTAATTAAGCAAAATAACAAGGAGGTAAAAGATTCCATCTTTAAAACTTATTGTTATTTTTCAGTGGGGAGAAAATGCACGTTTCTATCCAACAAGTAATAGACTGATGAAGTTACAGAACCAAATTTTGAAAGCTGGACCATTAATAACCAAAACTCCACAGCTCTTACCTTATTAGTATGAAAAATAGCTTTTGAAACTATTTACATTTAGAAAGGAGAGAAACTTGTGAGATCTGCCAGGTCTGTGAACAACAGTGGGCGGGGCTCAGAACTGAGTCTGACAGATCAAATCTGAGCTCTTGGAAACCAGACAGCACATTCTACTGAAGTTCTATTGCAGCCTACATGGTAGCAAGGGATGGCACAGCCTGGAGAGAATAAGAACCTGTGCATTATTTTTCACTGCTGGCCTCCCAGCAGACAACCAAGTCTCTCAGACATTCATACAACCTCTGTTAGCTCTGATGCCCTTTGAAGGAGCCTTGAGTTGTGCACAAGAAATTTCCAGTGCAAAAGAGTAAAAAACAAAGAACTTAATTTTTTCCTCATTAATAAAATGAGTCTTTTTGATGAAGATATTCTGGGATAAGGTTTTTTTTAATTATTGTATGTCATTAATGTTTAAGAGACTTAAAGTTTTCACCTGGCAGGTTCAACAAGTTTTATAGGTGCTGAGGCAACTGCAAGTGGTGTTACTAGGTCTTGCTCTGGATTGGCCTCCACAAAAGTTATTTTCTGCTGAAACCAAGGGAAAATAGAGACTTTAAGGGACTTTCTGTGGTGAGGGTTATAAATTTTAGAACAGCAATTTCTGACATCCACGTTTGTTGTTTCCTGCCCTGGGCTGTCACTTCCCCATCCTTCTTCACCCCAAATTCCCTAGGGAAGTCAGTTGTGTGTTGGTGGGGCTTTGGGGTTAAAGGCAGGCATCTCTGTTCACATTTGGTGCCAAATGGTGAGAAGGCAAGTAGGTGCAGACAAGCAGCAACTCTGGGCACATGGCCATCGCAACCATGGTGCCCCCACGAACGGCTGGGGGAAGCGCCAGACGCACCGCAGTGAGGCAGGATAGAAGCTCCAACTACACACTTCAGTTAGTAAAGGATGACTGATGAAGCCGGGACACTCAGGTACCTGCTCTAAATGGCTCAGCTTCTTTTCTGTTGTTTAAGCCTCTGTGCGTGTTGGTGAAGACGCAGGACAGGTCTTATCAGATTCACACCAGCTTTGCTGCTTAAATAACCCACCTGCCCCTTCCAAGACCAGTTGCCTCTTTGCTGCCCGCTTGGTACAATCAGCCCAGATCTCTGCCGCAGGCATCAAGGAGAAATGTGCTAATTTATCTCTCCTCTCTGATCCACATTCTCCCTATGAAGTCCAACCCACCCACGCATCCCCTGCATCCCAATACAAAGGCAACATCCCTGGAAATCCTCCAGATTACTCTTACTTTCTCATCCCCTTAAAAAAACTTCTGATTCTCTGCTTTCAACCAAGTCTCTTATCCATCAGAAGGTTTGTGCTGACCAGATAAGCAAACATCCTCAAAGAGAAGCTCTCAAAATAGAGCACAGCAGTCTGAAAAGGAAGGCTCATTCATTCATTCATTTAACAAATGTTTCTAAACTATGTGCTAAATGTAGGGAACACATATGGATTTAAAAAAAAAAGAGGGGGATGGTAATACACAGAATATGGCCACTGCTCTCTGGAGCTCAGTCTTGTAGCTGACGTGATGGTGGTATGGAAAGGTGAGGAACTCACTTTTCTGAGAATTTTTAATGAAACAGCCTGACCAAGATTGGGCAGCGAAGTACTTCCCTGAAGGAGTGTTGAGTGTGTGAGATCTGGAAATCCAGGCCTGGGCCAGAGGCAGGAGTGCACTATGACTGAGAAGACAGGCAGGTGCATGTGGGTCAAGGGAACAGAGTCAAATTTGAGGTGAAAACTCTCTTGAGTGGGAAATCATAGCACCTGGGAGGCAGGAACATATACTGCCTCTCAGAGGGCGCACACAGGGTAGCTCATCCTAACTTGTCTCCAAAGATGACTCCCTAGTGAGGCAAACCTCCCAACCCCACAGCTTTATGGAACCCCCTGCCTTTGCTCAGGCTGCCCTGAGACTTACTGTGGACCAATAGAACATGGCGAATATGACTTTGTATGACTTCTGAGGCTGGGAGATTAGAAGCTTCATGGCTTCCATTGGGTGAGATCTTGGAAAGCTAGCACTACCCGACCATGACCATGCCATAGGAAGCCCGGATAACCACATGGAAGGACCAAGTGAAAAGAAAGGATGCCCAGCCAGCAAGCTGAGGTACCAGACACATGACTGAAGAAGCCATTATAGACGTCCACCCCAGCTGAAGCTTTAGAGGACTCAGCCCAGGCAACAACTCACTGCAACTGCTTGAGGCCCCAAGTTGGAACCACCTAAGCGACCCTAAGAGCCAAATACATAAAGCCACTAAGTTTGGGGTGGTTTGTTGTGTAGACATTGAAGAACAGAAAATGGTGCCCAGAAATTGGGCACCAAAGCAAACAAGTGAAACAAAAAGTCAAAAATAGGCTCAGGACGTGAACACATTGAAAAGGATGTTTTATGGCTTGAGGAGCAAATTCTGCTCCTCAAATTCTCCTCTTAAAGGGCACAACGCCTGCTGCATAGAAGTCTGGTTTCAGCCTACCTGTTGATTTTCTCCAGTCTTTAATTTGTTTGAGTCGTGTGTTTTCCTGACAGACACAGATAGTCCAGTGTGTCCTTCTGGGCATAGTGCTGTAAAATTGTAACCGAGTTGATTAATAAGGTGTCTCTATTTCCTCTCTTTTGCTCACTGCCATTTACAAGAAAACAGCGAAAGTGGGTGGCAAAATATAGTCCTGTCAGGATCCTTCCTTCACAGAAATAAAGAAAAATGTGAAACTGTCAAATCTCAAGTGTTCTATATCCAGAGGAACATTATTGCATCCTCTCTGGCATCCTTCAGCATCCCATAATGCTCCCATCAGTGAAACAACAACACAGATGTGCAGATGCTGCTGGGTTTGTTTTCATTTGGTCTGAGGCTGACCAGGGTGATTTTTGAATCCCATGAAGACATTTTCACATAGTAATACTGCCTTGCCAAGCAGGTGGGAATATATTTTACTCATGTCAGCCAGACTAAAATGCCTGGAAAGTTTCACCATGGTCTGAAAAATTTCTAGTACTGCTGGTAGAGATTTTGGTGTCACTTCATCTATCTAATAACCTGATTCTTGAATTTCTTCATTCAAAAATCTTGTCTTGAATGCCACCTACGCACCAGGTACTATATATTCCTAAGGCAGCTTCCCCCACCGTGGTGAGTAACTGTGGCCTCAGCCCACAAAGGAGCTTCTGTTCCTTTGGAGTCCTGGGGTGTTACCTCTGAGCCCAGGTTCTAACAGGTGATGGTCTCTGTTTCTACCACTCAGCTTTCCAGAGTGGTGTAGGCGCCTTTCCTTTTGAATGCATAGTAATTCAGTCCTTTCTTCCCTGCCAAGAAGTATTGCCCAGCCTTTCAATAAACTCCTTTTTGGTGTGTAAACTAGCTGAATCCTCTCTAATGGCTTATAACCAGGGTGCACCACCTGATATGTTTCTACTTACAGATTAGCTGGCAATGAATTTAATTTTCTTCAGGACCTCAGCCCAGCTTCAAATAAAAATAAAAAGCCCAATTTTGTGTCACAATCTTAAAACTTTCCTATTTTAATGTCACTTATATGCAAAGAAAGCCGTCAGCTTTGATCACATGACCTTAAGTGTTGAGAAGGTGCTATGTGCCAGGCCTCATGGGGAAATCCAAATGGAAAAAAAGCATAGCTCTTGTGGTTGTGTGTACACATCTTGTCTGCCTTACCAAACTGTAAGCTTCTAGCTGGAGAGACTAGGACATTTCCAGTTTTGTATTCTCCAAATTAGTAATTCTTAGGCATTTGTGCTTCAAGGGCAGTAGACATGGTTTTTGAGATTATTAGGATGTAGAAGCCTATCTGATGGATGGGAATGTTGGAAGTAGATGGCAGTGTCTTGGGAGTTGGAGAGGATTTAAGAGCTAAACTCTAGGCAATATCACCATTCAAGGAGAAGAAAGAGATGGAAAGAAAATTCAACAATAAAGGCAGATGAAGCAATCAGAGAAGCACCAGAAAGACCAAGTCTCAAGAACTGGATAATAATCAACAGCAGCAAATGCTGCAGAGAGTTCAGGCCAATTGAATAATAAGAAAACATCAAAGAATTTGGCATCAAAAAAGCCAAGTGGCTTTTGTTTCCAACAGAGACATGGCAACCAAAGCCAGACTGCACTGGCTGAGGAGCCAGCAAGGGCACGAGTCTTTCTTGTGGTGGTAAAGGGGAAAGAAAGGGAATGGGCACCACTTTGTGGCAAAGAGAAGAGGGAGAGTGGCCACGGCTGCTCTTTGTAAAGGAACACATGATTAAATGAATTATTATTTTTAAGTGAGAGGTGTCCTAGTTAATGGTCATTTCTCTAAATGCCACTAAACCCCAAATTCTATTTTAAAGTAGTAAATATCATTGGCATGTGGATAGGACCCTGTCGTTTACAACACATGGGTTCATGTCTTTCTCTCTGGTGTCTCAGCAAAACGGAGTAACTCAAAATCTCAAACCAAGAACAGTCTTATATTGAATCTCAGTCAAACTAAGACTCTAAAGCCCTTCCTTTGATCAGGGACTGAGAGCACTTGAAAAGAATACAGTGGTAATCCTCCCCCTCTCTGCCTCTTAAAAAAAAAATAGTAACAAGCACTGATGCAAATAGCAAGTGCTTCTTTGTGCTTTGAAGTGAAAATCACACAATGCTGGGGGGAGCAAGAAAAGTGCCCACATGAAGATTTTCTCTAATGGAGATGAAGATAAAAAAAAAGCACACTTCCCTACATGGTCAATGGGCCTTAGAAAACACAGCCAAAGTCATTGGCATGCTATCTGGATGCCAAAACTTTTATCCCTGCCATACTGCCTTTCTTTAGGGTTTTTCATAAAAGAATTTTCCCTTAATGTTGGATGTGGAGTATACACATCCTCAAGTAAATATGATGGCGTAACTGGTGGAACCCTACACACACCACCCTCTCTGCAGCCAGCCAGTCAGCTCCTCGACTAGGGCCTTGTCCTCTGGTTCATACTGTAATCCCATGACATAGCACATACCTGGTACCTCATAAATAACTAAGTAACTAATTAATTGATTTTCTTAGCCAACATTTCATCACCTCTTGCCTGAGATATGTTCCCTAATAGATGTCTCTCCTTTTACTTTCTTCCCTGGTATCACTTATCACTTGCTGTGTAGAAAGCATCTCAAAAGGCAGTGTCTTGAAACAACGTAATCCTTTGTCAAATAGGATGGGTCAGCCATGGGCAGAATGATCCACTTCCTGGATAGCACAGCCATGTGGCCAGTAAACGGGTGCAGAGTTAGGCCGGTGGTCAGCTGTGTCAGCTGGAGTCCTGAATCCTCTCCATATGGACCTCACCACCAAAGCTGTAGCATCCTCATGGCACGAGGCTGAGTTCAAAGAGCAAGCATCCCAGGAGACTTTCTGTGATCTGGCTTGGAAACCACACAGCATCCTAAGTCTGCCCAGACACCTCCTGATAATAGGAGTGTTGACATTCTGTTATCCTATCCTATGTAAAAGGGCATGTGGGATGGCTGATGTGGTTGCAGCCATTTGTACAATCTGTCACTGTCTCTCACCATCTTTCTCAATGCTTCTAGATTTCTGAAAACACAAATCTGACTGTGGCACTTTCTACTTTAAAATGTCCAATGTCCCTCTTTACAAAAAGGATATTCCATATTCTCAGGGAGCATGAGGGCATGTAAGTTTTCCCGGACCTGGTCCTGGATCCTTCCTAACTTCACTTCTGCCCTTTGGCTCCCAAGTTCACACTTACAACATGTTTCCTATACTGTTCTTCCTGCTGTACTCAACGTGTCATTTCTCCTATCATATCGGAGGCACACCCTCTCCTGAAAAGGATGAGAGCTCACCCTCCCCATTGTTACTCTACCGACATCAGGGTCAGGTACCCTCAGGAGATCCCCTAGATCAGCTTGCCATTGGAGACCCTCCATTTTAATTAACCATTTATTTTTCAGTCAGCCCTTGAAAATGACACTCTGGGGAGAAACTATCTGGATTTACTTATGCATTCATCCCATAACCCCAAGATGATAATAGTTATCACTAAATTAAAGTATAAAACAGAGGCACACAGAAAATAATCTGAGTCTTTTTAGTTTAAAGTCCTCACTCCCCTTAGCCAGTGACATGCATGGTTCGTAAATGAACCACCTAATAATAAGAAGAGATAAAGCAGAGTCACACTTTCTTCAACTCTCAAAACTCAACAAAATAAATTTAAAACCAACATAAAAATAAGTCATAATAATAAACCAAAGGGCCACAAGCTTAAGTCATTTTGAGGTCTGAGAAAAAGGTCTAGGAATCAGCACTTCTAATAGCAATGTCTCCCCCAAAAGAAAAACAGAATTAAGATGATCAACTGACAAAGTCCTAAACTCGATTACAAACACCTCATAATTTCTTGAGACGCAGGCTGAGGAGAAAATGCAGGCAGTATGGGAAAAAGATATAGATGACTTTCCAAAACAGAAGCCCTCCCTCACAACCTCAGTGTCTTACCTTTGTGTTTTCCTGGCTGGGAGGAAAGCTAGAGATGGCATAGAGGATGATTATAATTGCGCAAAGCTAATTACCTTCAGCAATAACAGGGATTTAGCAGCTCAGTAAAGAAAGTAAATAAGACAAGCTATCCTGAGGGAGGGAGGAAGGGAGGAACTTACAAGGGAAAGAAACAGAGACCCGGGATTTGCTCCCTCTTCCCACAGATAAAAACACTGTGGCCAAAATCTCTGGCTCTACTGTCTGTATTTTCCATGGCCTGGGAGCAAAGCCACTGGGGAGTTGGATGAAGTTTAAGAAGAGGAATACTGGCACTAATTATATGTTTAATGTGAATATTCAGGATTCTGCCTAGGATTAGGGAAAATATCCAAACCCCAAGAGTGACCCCAGTGATACCCCTAGGACAAGAACTTTCAACAAAGTGGCAGAAGGGAAAGTAGTTATCTGTCTACTTGTTACAGGGCAACCCCGATATAAAACAGGTTGCCTGACTGTGGCTCCTCACCCGGGTGTTTAAAGGGGACTTAAACTGCAGGCACACACAAAACGTTAACAAAGGGGAAGGGGAAATGAGGACATGTACAACTCAGTGAGAAAAAAGGGAGATAAATTCTTAAATGTGTCTTACCTGGGCCACCGGCCTAGAATCCCAAATGACCTACCAAGACCAAACTGATCTGGCCAAGAGCACCAGCCAAGTGCCCCCAACCCCACTAACATGGCTGGTTTTCTGTACATACAAGAAAATGGCTGCTTAACTCCACCCTTAGGTCCTATATGGAGTCCGCTCAGGACATCCTTTCCCCCTCACATGCTCACATGTAATGGCCCATATCCTCAGCTAGTAGCTCTCTTCCTCTCCCTTCCCCTTCATCCCTACCTCCTGATCTTGCTGCTCACCCTCCTCCTCTTCTTTCCCCCGGCCCTTTCTCCTCCTCCCCCAACCTCACACTCTATTAAGAAAAGATAAAATAGATACCAGAGTCAAGGAGACTTACCCAAGCTGTACTGGAACAAGCAGCACTGACAAATAGAGGGGTGGGGGAATAAGGAGTCTTTCCTCTTATGCTTAATAACTAATGTGAAATACACACACAGAGATGAAAAACAGCATGCAAAACAGAACTATCAGTTCAGATTATTTAAAAAAATGCATCTAAATTAAAGAAATAAAAGGACATAATAAAATATGGACAAAAAATAAGAAATTTACAAAATAACCATCAGATTTGGAAAAGAAACAAATAGAAATTCTAAACATAAGAAATACAATTCCTGAGATTCAGCATTCAATTTGATGTAAGGAACTGAGAAACACAATTGGAAATACAGTTAATGAACTGAAAGTAGGCAAAAAGAAATCACCTAGAATGTGGCACAAATGTTCAAAGAGATGGAGAATGTGAAAGAAAGGAAAGCAGGATATGAGTTAACATAATAAAATCCCAAAAGAATAGAATGTACAGCATGCTGAAGAGAAAATATTAATAGGTAATGGCTGAGAACTTTGCAAAAATAATGAAAAATATTTCTTCAGATTCAGGAACCATAACAAATCTAAAGAAGGAAACTTAAAAGAGCATCCATGGCAGAGCACAGCAACACCACAGCGCTCTAAAGGCAAAGAAAAACATCTTAAAAGTACCTAGGGACGCAAGCCAAATTAACTACCAGCCAATGCCAATTAATCTAGAATTCCTTAACAGTGGCTATAAAATCCAGAAAA
The DNA here is from genome assembly GCF_014898055.3 of Talpa occidentalis. NCBI lineage: Eukaryota > Metazoa > Chordata > Mammalia > Eulipotyphla > Talpidae > Talpa > Talpa occidentalis. Next base: position 76,670,464 of record NW_023601212.1, on the reverse strand, counting down.
GCAGGGAGTAATAACTTGAAAATTCTAACAAACCTTCCTTTTTATTACTACATCACCACTGAGTCTAAGAATTTTTAAATCTAGTCTTAGGAAGATGGAGCCGGGAAGATAGTCCAACAATAACTAAGTTAGGGGTTTTACTAGTTCATCAATATGGTGGTTTAGATTTGGAAGTAAATATAAAGATAATGAAATGTACTATTTCATACCAAAAAAAAGTGGTTGGGGAAAATATATTCAGCTATTCTCTGATTCCATCCAAGAGGGAACATTAACAAAGACAAAGAAATCCTGAAAGGCCTCGGTAAGGGACCATCCGAAGGATGTGCTTCCAGAAAAAGCAGACAACCTGCAAGAAAGTGTACAATTCAAGAAGCGATGTTAGCTAAATAAAACAATAATCATGTTAGAATTGCTAAAGCAGATGTTGGCAAACTACAGGTTATGGGCCAAATCAGCATACCATCTGTTTTTGAAAACAAAGTTTTATTAGAGCACCACTCTGGTGTTTATGTTTTGTCTATGGCTGCTTCGGAAGCAAAAGCAGAGTGAGGTAATTGTAACAGAGACCCTCTGACCTGTAGAGAAAAGGTTGCTGACACCAGATCTAAAGCATTTGCAAAGCAACATAACAAAAATAATAGCTAATTTAGGTTAAAAGATTAAAAGAAAAAAATCAGCATAACCAAACCAACTGCTGACCCACAGTAATGTATGTCAGTAATAATATAAGTAATAATGAAAGACCCGGGTGAATAACTAGATTTAGTGTCCTATGGTCTATCAGTGTTTGGAGAGACAAGATACTGGTTAACATGAGACTAAGTTTTATAAACCTTTTAAAAAATTTTAAGTAGATGATTATTTTTAATTAATATATTTTACAACATTGTTTATTTTTGTACAATGTTTGCTTTCTCCTCTCAGGTGTAGTCCCCCGTAAACTTCCCACCACCAATTCACCCCTGCACCATCACCATAGTCCCTTGTGTTCTTCCCTCCCCTGTTTTGATCCCTCTCCCTGCCCCTCCCCGGCTATTAAAATTTTAAGAAGAGTGATGAGAACAGGAATAGAGTGAAGATATCCAAAACGGCAGAGGGGGACATGAAATTTAAAAATACAATCAATCCAAAAGAAAACAGAAACAGAAAATTGACAAAGCGCCAGATTAAGCAGGTCAAATAGAAAGTAGAAACTATGATGCTGAAAAGAAGCACAAGTGTATTAATTATCCATGCAAATAGACTGGCTAATATTCACCAGTTAATAGAGAATGTCAAATTGAGTTCTTATAAGAACAATGACATGTGCTATACAAAACGATAATTTAAAGGACAAGAAAAAAAATCTGGTATTGTTTACTGCTAGCAGATAAAATAGACTTTGATGCAGAGGACACTTATGAAGAAAGTTGCCATTGTGACGAAAGGTTTGCCTCACTGGTAAGATGTTACAATTCTCTATTTGTTCACGATTAACTGGATAGTCTCATTTATAAGGTAAAACTACATAACTATAAGAGATATTAAGTCTATCAACAAAGTGGGAAGAGTGTGTGTGTGTGTGTCTGAATCAGACAAGTAGGGAAATCATATTCTTCTCAAACACTCGTCTGAAGATTTATAAAAACTGACAATGCTATAAGTCAGAAAGTTCCTTAAACTTTTCATAGAACTGGCATCTAATACATCACATTCAACCAAATTCAATTAAGTTAGAAATGGGTGACAAAATTATAACTTAAAACTGATGCATTTGGACATTTCAGAAACACACTTAAAAAATATTTATACTGTGGAAATTTCCAAACATGCAAATAATCAATCCTTTGTTTGCATCACCAAGTTTGATTATCAGCATTCAAATATACACACATACGCACTCTCTAAACAATTCATGGATCAAGAAAGAAATCATCATGGAAATGTTTACATACCAATACCATAATAAAATTTTATTCATCAAAATTCTGGGCATGCACAAAAGTAATACTCATAAGATTAATTTATAATTTTAGAAAAAAAGACTAAAAATCAACCATCAAATCTTCAGGAGTTAAAAACAGACCAAAATTAGAGAAATTAATATGAAGAAAATAATAAAGAAGCTGAAATTAATGAAATCTCAAATAGAGAGAGAACAGAAAAGCTCATCAGAGCCAAAAAGTAAGTTCTGGAAAGACTTAATTGAAAAGTAAACAAACTTTCCCTAAAAGCACTTAAGATAGAAAGAAGTCGTGATGTCATGATGGAAGAGGTATAACTCAAAAAGAAGAGATCAGCAGTGTATTTCATCGGTCTGCCTGTTCTGTTCCCCGCTCTGGCTCTGGTGGGTTCTCTCACCCTCCTGCGCTTCTGACTGTACCCAGTGCTTGTATAAATAAATAAATGAATCTTTAAAAAAAAAAAAGATAATTGACACGAATAAGACTTCTCTTGTTAACCTAACAAGAAAATGCTAGAAACACCTAGGTACCAATACATTTGAAATCAGCAGAAACAGACACTCTCTGGGGGGGGGGGGGGGGAGGTGGATTATCAAAGACACTCAAGAAGAAAGAGAACTGAATGCTCCTAAAGCAATTAAGGAGCTTTACTGAATCAGTACTTTACACATTTACAAAGAACAAACTCATGGAACCAGTTCTCCCTAAAATAGACTTTCCATCTGAGGACATTTTTTTTTCTTCCTTTGTCTCTATACACCACTTGCAGTCAGGTCATTCATAGCATCTAAAGTCATGGTGATAACTGTTTGGAGAGTCAAGGAAAACTATGCAAACCTCAGGAAAATATGTTCTAGAACTGCATACACATAGCATCTAAGTTCAAAACAATGAGCAAGGCCTTGATATTTATGGAGTTTCAGACAAATGTTAGGGAAAGTGGAATTTCATGTTAAAGACAGGTAATCGAAGAAAAAGATGATCCATCAAGTCACTCTGATGATGAATTAAGACATTCCATCCCCTTAAAATCCTGAAGTGGATCTAAAAACACCTGAAGGTTTTCCAGGGTGGCCAAGTCATGTATCCCAGGCTGCTGTGTGGTAGTTCTCTCAGCTGCAGGGCTCAACCTTCCATAAGTGAAGTTTCCCTTAAATGTTTCCTAGGGCTCATGATGAATCGTCAATTCTTGCCTCACTGTCCCTTCACTGGGCTGTTCACTCTACAGCAACTTTGGATTGTCAGAATAGAAAACTGACTTCAGCCTTACAAAGGAGAGGGAGTGGGTAAGTGCGTGCAAGCACACACACACACACACGCACACACACACACACACACACACACACACACATGGGACAACCCTTCCATCATACAGAGAAGGTAAGAGCACTCCCTCAATTCTCCAAGGGCCCCTCTAGATACTACTTAGCCCTATTAAGTCTGGCAATCAAGAGCGGTGGACACAAAAAGAAGGGAAAGCAACACGACTGTGGACCTTTTCCTTCTAACTCCACTGCCATCACATTTAGCAGGAGCTGATTATCATTGTTTGCTTCTCCAGTGAATGCAATTAAAAGCACCTCCATGTCTGATCCACTGGGAACTTGAAATGTTGCTTACAAATTACCTGCCTTCCTCAGCCATTAGCATGTCTATTTAAGCCAGCGTTGTACTCCCTAATAACCAGAGGGGAGCCGCAGGAAAAGCGGGGCTTGCAAAGGAGGTGAACCTGAGTTTATATCCTGTATCATGGTGGTCTCACACCTCACAGTTCAGGAAGCGCTTCAGCAAAATGTAATTTAACATACTGTTACCAAAGCTTTAATTAAAAAACTCATTCCCTTTGGACTTGCTATTTGTCTTGGATTCAGTTCCACCTTTTCCCAGATCCACATAATCACCTCGCTTTCTGATTGGGGTGGCCCTAGGCATGGCTTGAAGGTTCTGTGATCCTGGAACTAGGTCTGTTGATGCTATCACTGCCATAGACCCAGCACCCCTGGTGACAGCTGCTACCAGTCTTTGATGTCATGGGTGAGTATGCCCTGCACCTGTACCGTGCACTATGCTTCACAACCACCACTCTGGGGCTTCCACATGGCTGCCCATGTGCAAAATGCCTCATGTGAACATAACAACATATAAATTGCTCTGGGAACACCCCCTCCCCTGGCCAGGCAGGCAAGAGAGCAAAGCTATCTGCATAGACTTTTAAGTCAGAAGTAACTGGCTTCCTGTCTTGTTCTGTGAAACAGTTGGGCAGGAAACCCAGCCTTTCAACCACTACTAATGCCCAAAAAGCACATAAAGAAGGTTTAGAGAATGGGTACCCATCTCCAAGGACAAACTTAAGAAATCAGGCAAGTGATTCAAGCCTAGTATTTTCCTTCCTCTGCACATAGACAGCATCAATATATCTCTAGCTTGAAATAACTTAGGACCAGAAGCACCCCGTGTTAAAAATAATTACATGTTTTACATCAGTGGCTCATTGCTTCATCTATATAAAATGTGTGATTGTTGGAACATTTTTCACAGAATAAAATCTGTTAACTGCTTCCCCAGTTCAAATCCTCACTTTGATTAGCCAATAAACTCTTCGTCTAAGTATTGTTGAGAATTGCATTCACATTACCACATCCATGAAGCACCCACACTTAACCTGGAGATGTGGCCTTGACCAATGGGAGGTGAATGTCCACAGAGCAATGCTTCCCCTTTCCCCTCTTGGCAACACAGTCTCCCTGAAGGTCACTTGAGAGATGGAAACAGCTGTGGTCAGTTGGCCACCCACTCCCTCATAATTACTCCCCTCCTTTGAGCCTGACTCCTGTGACCCAGGGCTGGCAAACTTCCCCCCAATAAATTGTTAAGCTGTGAATCCTTAAGCCTCAGGTTGTTGTTGTTGTTGTTGTTTTGTTTTTAAGGAAGCAGGAATAAGACTCCTTTCTTTACAAATGAGTTTTACTCTTTTCATCTGCACCACCATCTTCAGGAACTGAACTCCCACTGGAGTGGGGGAGGGCAAGGTGGAGAGGGGAGGGGGTGAGAGGAGGAAGGGATAGTGTGTGGAGGGGCGGGACTCAAAACAACATGGGTTGTGCAGCCTCACTCCAGCCCACCCCTTGCCTGACCATTATGGACAAACAAAAGCTCAACTTCAACTTCTGCAAAGTAGCTATCTACTTGAAAATTTCATAGCTATATATTTTTTATGTAACCAGAAAGTGAACACCAGAGAATCCCTTTTCAAGCAAAGGTTGGTTCAATAAAATATGGGGCAAACAAGAGGGAAGAGCATCATTCTTCAAGGCAGATTGTCATCTCAAATTAGAGCATTTTGACATTCATGCATAATAGCTTATTTTCAGACTGTTGGGTGATTTCCTTAGACTTCATCGACCAGAAAAAAATTAATTGTAAAAATCAGAATGTTAAAAGTAATTTCTCTAATCACACACAAGAGTGATATAAAAAGGAATTATAACAGAAAAATTTAAATGCTGCTAGTCCATGAGGTATTATGTTACATTTCATGTCCCTGAATCACAAGATTAAAAAAAATAAAAAGTGAATGATAATACTGTTATGATTTGTTTTGCTATTACTGTGTTAAAAATGAAACATTTTCATGAAATATTCATTTTAATTTTTTTAAATGCCTAGTATTTTAATTAGTGAAGGGAACAACAAGAGGATTTCATATTGCCTAGAAGCTACTCTCTGCTATATCATACTGTACCCCTTCATAGTGGGGAATAGAGAGCTTAAGATGTCTGTTGGTTCTTTGAGAAATCACATCTTGAGAAGTGAGTTTTTCTACCACCCTTTTCCTAAACTACTCTGTTATCGTCTTTCATGATACTAAATAGACAGCAAAGTAACACGACTGATGGGAAGTTTGAAAGTAACCATGTTTTAGATAAGCAAGCATATTCTTCCTCAGCTATCCACCAAAACACCTGTTGCAACCACAATCCAAGACATCAAGCAGACTTCATGCAGCAGAACAGGACTCAGAGGCACAACCCAAGAGATTGCCACTCAACAAACATGCTGCCTGATAGTAGCTCCTGAATAGACACACAGCCTCCAGCCAACTAAAGGGGCAAGCAAAAGCACCTGCTGAGCACAACTGCATGTCAGCACGAAGCTCATCATTGTATATACATTATCTCCTCTGATTCTGTAATAGTCAGGATAATGTTAGCTATAAGGGGCCCAATGCTATGTGATAAAGAAATATGGGTGCTCTGGGGTGAGTGGAGTGCGGTGTTGCATGTCTGTGGTGGACCTATTTCTCTGAATCATACAATGATGCAAACCAATGGACTTTAAATTCATTAAATTAATTTAAAATAAATAAACTCCCAATCTGTGGATTAGCATACTCTTTCCCCTAATCATCCACTGTAAGTATTCCTGGCCAACTGGTGGCTTTCTGACACATGAGGAGCTCAGGACTCAAGTCTTTTTGCCTGGTGGCACCACTGTCCCAGATCCTGGAGTCTTAACCCAGCTGGCGGTAAGGGCAGAAAAGATGGAGAAAGCATATCCATTTCTTAACATTTCTGCTCACACAATGTACACACTTTTTAGGGGATAACTATCATCTCTTCCACACCTCCCCTCTCTGTGTCCCTTCCCCAAGCACATACACACACATGCACACATGTGTACACCTCTGTGCACATACCAGTCCTAAAAAGTAGGTAGAGTTCTTCCATCTTACTAAGGATGAAGTATGTTAAGAGGTTTTGCAAACTTCCTGAGATCTCAGAGGAATTGGTTTGGGATTAATAACCCAGGTCTATAAGACTCTAAAACTCTGGATCTGACATAGCATGTGACATATAACAGGTAAAGGTACAGCTCTTTTAATACATGAAATACTTTGGGCTTATTGGAAACTGTTATGTGAAGCATCAAGTCCCTCCTCGGTTCATATATGGTTCATATAAATAATGTATTTCTCACAACTTCACCAATCAATATTGAATGGATTAATTTGTGTCTCAGGAGATTTTGAACAATGACATATTTATTTACTTATTTATGAAGGTTTGGGGGGTTCATTTTAGAGAATAAAATTTTTTCACAGTATAAATTTTAACATGGCAAAAATTTTTTATAAGGCATATAGGTTTGGTTTAATTTGAATGTAAGCCTATATTCTTCATTTTTTTTTAACAACTTTGATTTGGTTTGTGGTTCACTAAAAATAAAAGTGATACTTGTAACTGGTTCTGCCTGGGTTCAGTAAATTAGTGTGCTTAGTTCTGGTTTATAGTTAAGTTGAATTCTGGTTCTTAGTAAAAACAGAGCCTTATTTCAAGTAAAATATTTGTTATGTACATTTTTTTTTCATCTTTCACTTTAGAGTTGTTTCCTCTTTTGAGTTAGTAAATCTTGGGCAGAATGAATATCCCTTCTACTTCCCTGTCATGTATGCCTTCCGGTTCTGTCCACAAATTGATTGGTTTCTGTTTCTATTGCCTTCAATGGTTTTTAATAATGACCAATCAAGTCATTAAAATGTTTCTGAGTTCAAAAGTCTGTAGTCAAACTCAGCTGGAAAGTAAGTGTGAAGGGTGCTCCAGTGATTTGTATCTGTGTCACAAACCATCCTACAATTTAGTGACATAAAACAATCGCATGGTTATGCTCAAGGATGAGACAGGTCTGAAATGTCAGGACACTGCAGGAACAGTTTGTCTTTGTACCATGATGTTTGGGACTTCAGCTTAGAAAACCTCCAAGACTCAGGGTGACTTTACAGATGGAGGATGGAATTGAAGGCAGCGTCTCTGGTGGTTGGTGCTGACTTGGACCTTGGATGAATAGTTGGCTGGGACATCCACATGTAGCTACTCCGTGTGCCCCAAGCTTCTCCATAGCATGTAGCTGTGTTCCAAGGATAAGGATTCCAAGGGAACAAGACAGATACACATGATGTTTTAATGACACACCTGAGAAACCCCATGGCATGATTTCCATCTTACTCTATTGGTTGAGATAATCATAAAGGTCAGCCCAGGTTCAAGGACAGGGGTCCTTGAACATGGAGCCCAGCAATGTTGTCAAGGTCATATGGTGAGATGAATTTGTGTAATAAAAGATACTGTTACAGGACCTCCCCGGTGGGACAGCGGTTGAGCGCTGGGTTGCAAAGCTGCCCGCAGCCTCTGCAGCACCGGTTCGTTCCCCAGCTGCTGGGCGAGGATCCCACATGGCACACAGACCTCTCCTGCCGCCCGCTGCTCCCCTCAGCAGTGTACTTTGGTCCTTCTGCCTGTTCTGCTCCCTGCTCTGGCTCTGGTGAATTCTTTCACTCTCCTGCGCTTCTGACTGTACCCAGTGCTTGAATAAATAAATAAATAAATCTTAAAAAATAAAAATAAAAAAATAAAAGATATTGTTACAACCATCTTTGGGAAACAGGAGGTTCGGGAGGCATACCCATGGAGGGAACAGCTGTCTCTCCACTGTTTCTCTCAGGCAAAATCACTGCAGGTATGACCATAGAAAATCAATGGATGCCAGACCAGACTGTACTGGGCTTTTCAAAAGCTTTGGATTTAACTAAGGAGGATGACAGTGGGGAAAACTTAATTCTCTAGACCCAGTGTTGACCTTCTCAGATGCACAGACCTGACCCCTACAGAGTAGGCCCTCCATCCCAACCTCTTAGAATGCTGCTAGGTCATAAGAGTCAACGCCCTGCCCATGTGACAACACCCAGCCACTATCTGCTCCTGAATCCAAGCTTCAACACAGTCTCCTGAGGCTCAAGTAAAGCCTGGGTCTCCCTCTCAAATCTACCTTCCCCACCCAGCCTGATGGACAGTGGAAACATATACATCTTCAAAATGCATGATTTTGCCCTTTGGTTCCCTTTCCCCTAAACATATCAGACATATTAATTTGATATTAGCTTAGTTTCCAGAGTAGAGTTTCATAGTATTAAATAATACTGAGTATGCCAGGGGTAGGGCTTCCAAAGAATAGCCTAGACTGGGCATCCGCCATTCTCTTCAGGGCCCTTTGTTTTACCCTCCAGCAGAAAGGGGGAGGGAGGAGTTGGGGGCTTTCCTGTTCTTTTGGGCTTCAATGCCAATTTCCTGTGAGCAAATGCTTGAAAATACATGTATGCACAGCTTTCAAATACATAATCACATTTGATAGTTAAAATTACCTACTGGAATAGGAATTAATAGCCCATATTGCATACATGAAAACTAAGGCTTAGGGGAAGTTAAGGGGCATGCGTGAGTCTCTTAAACTAGGATTAATAAGTCAACCTCTAACTCCTAGTTGTTCTTTCTCTAGGACCCCACTGACTGCAGATTCAGAAATTCTAATTTTGAGTCTTATGCACATGAGTCAATATTTCCTACCTGATATTAACTCATTCATCATTTCCTTTACAGGAACCTTTGCCACGGGTTGTAGGTAGCTCCTACCACTCTTCTCTCTCCTCCTCCCCAACCCCTCCCTTTGAGGCCATCAATTTATTTTCCATCATTATCATTTCAGCTTGGATCTGCACCAGTTTTCTCTAAGTGATAGAACACCCTGTATCCCAAAGAGAAATGCTGCTACACTGCAAAGCAAGCCTTTGAATTTCTTTTTTAAAGAGAGTTCCTACCATGTGGCAGATTTTAATGACCCCCATCTCTCATGCCTGCATTGGGTCACCTGAGCCACAGTGCTCAAAATGATCTAACCACCTCATAATGTGGGCCGAGGCAGACACCAGCGCACCGCGGGGCACCCGGCCTAATTCATTATACTATTGAAAGTCATAAATCACAGAATTCTCCCCCCATCTCCTCCCTTCCCTCCCACCAAAAGGAGAGCTCACATGAAATCTATTTACATGGGATGATTATTCAATTAATTTTTTCATTACACTTGCCAGAAAGCATTGCCAGGATTTCTAAAACTGCCCTGTGTGTTTGCATTACTGATGACGCTTGTTCGTGCTACTTAATTTAGCCATTGAGCCCACTGGAGGTTGTGCCCAGCTATATGCTGACTAGAGACTGTGAAGGGGAGAGTTCTGGTCAGGACCACGTGAGTGCCTGACACGTGTTTAGGATAATTACAGAGATATGGATATCTCTGCGTGCTGTCTCTGCAACTCCATGCCCACCGCAGTGGTCTCAGCACAGGCTTGGGTTCTCACCTCAACCCAAGTGATTATAAGAGCCCCTAATATCCCTCCCTGGCTCTTTGACCCCTTCCCATCCATCCTCCATAGAGGCTGCCAAATGATCTTTCTAGAGTATAAATCTGATCTTGTTGCTGCCACGCATCAGTAGTGCCCAGTGGCCCATGGAATAAAGAACAAGCTCCCAGTTTGCTTTCATGCAATACTCTGTGAACTGGCCCCACCCTCCAATAAGCTGCAATAACTACTCCCCAACCCCATGATGAAGCCCAGGCTCTAGTTACACCAAAAATCCAAACCGCTCTCAGTTCTACAGCCAGTCTCTGCCTGGTGCCCAGACAATTTTCTCTACCTGAAATGTGTTTTGCCCATATCCACCTAGCAAATTTGCACCCACTATTCCATACCCAACTCAAATGTCACCTCTTTTGGGAAGTATCTGTGGTGCCCAGACACTAGCAGATTTTTCAGTGGTCTCCATTGTGCATGCTTTAATCCCAGTCCTTACAGAATATTTTTATTCTCTGCTCTTCCCTGAGTCAGTTTGGTCAGAGTCCTGGCAATTCTTTCTTGTACCTCTAAAAAACAGAGACATAGGGACATTCAAGTTAAGGTGTTGTGGTTTTTTTGCTTTTGTTTTTGTTTTTAATATGGATTATTGGTTTTACCTGGACTTGGTATCAAGTCCAGGGAATTGGTGTTTTTGAAAATTTCCAAAGTCATTTCTTTTACTGCCAGTCTGGCAAAGTCCACAGACCTTGAGTTAGGGATCTACATCCCAGTATATGGCCTGCCTCAGAGCAGGTGTTTAATGACCATGCTTCCTGAACCCGGAGAGGAATGTGTGCTTACTGGGCAGACAGAAGCATAGGGCAGAGTTGCACTGATGAAGGCAATGGGCTAGCTATGCTGCCCTCCTTCTGACCAGGACTGGCCATCACTGATCTGAAGGGGGTCTCACATAAGTATACCTTGTCTTCTAGCCTCCAAGCACAGCGTATCCCAGCAACTTAGCATCTGTCCCCTTGCCCATAGACTCTGAGTGAGGGAAGGGGAGAAGGATGCACAGGTGAAGCATGTGCAGACCTGGTCCTCAGCTAACGCAGCTTCAGGATTTACTGCAGACTGTCTAAGGAAGCCTCAGGAAACCCAAGCCTCTTTCCCTTTGTCTAGGCACTGGGAGACCCTTTAATATCTACTCATCCCCTGACTTGTAAATGTCACTTCCTGTCCTGCTGTTACTGAATTCAAGCCCCCAGAATGTTTTTGCCTCCTCTCTAGAGGTCCAACATCTCAAGGGATTGTCTATCCCTCCTGAATTGACTCCCCTTTTTGGTTTTATTGGAGAATACAGGCCCATTCTCCAGCCTTGGTATATAATGAAAGTAATATTGAGATTATGTGAGACTTTAGCTAATCAGGCTGTCATCATCTGTTCATCAAAATCCCCACTGGATCTAAACCTTTCTTTGTGAGTACCAGAGAATGGAGGACATTGTTGTGGCCATAAGAAGTTCATGTCTGAGTTGATGGTGCCCTCATGCAAAGCACTGGCCTTCCACAACATGCAAGACTGGGGCAACTTCTGTGTACTGTTGACTGAGTCACAGAATCAACACACAGCTAGCTATCTGCCTGAAACTCCTGTCATGTCACCCATGAGCTTCCTAACTAAGACGCTTTCTCTCCCTGGGAGCAATTCACATACAGGGTTTTTAAGAACTGGACTTTGAGTTAGTCATCACATACCATTGTGCTCCAGCTGAGACAAGTCCAAGAAAACCTAGAAAAATGTAGAAATATAGAAAGGGGAAAAGGGAACTAACATTTATCGAGCCTTTCTATGTGCTGAGATTAAACAAAAATGCCCACAACCCCCTCATCCACAAGTATTATTCTGCCATTTACAGATAAGGAAACTGAGGGTCATGTAGGTTAGATGATTTGTCCAGTTTTGAATAGGAATCAAGGCCATGGTTATCTGACTCCAAAGTCTTTAATTATTTCATTGTACGATTTTTTTCTAAGCATTCAATTCTTTCTTCCAGTAGGGCCTGATGTAAAAGTCTTGAGTCTTTTTTTATATTTCTACCGTGCATTTTAACTTGGATGAAACCTATCAAGAGAGAGGCAGTACTTGGGGTGCTCATTATCAACACGTTGCAGCGTGAGACCCAGGTTCCTAAGAGTGGGTCATACAGGGGCTGGAGGCCAAGGATGCTTACTGGGCTACTAAGCTGGGGAGGTTCTCTCTCCCTGGTCTGCCAGACGAAGGAGGCAAATGGCCATTCTCTTTCTTAGGTTTAGTGGATAGGATGGAGAAAACCAGTTATGAACATTCAAAATCAAATGCATATTTATTAAGGGCACAGAAATGGGAGGTCGAAGGTAGAAATTCAAAAGAATAATAAGGCTGTTTGCCCTCCAGGAGATGGGAGACAAAAAACTCACAAATATGTAATTACAGTACGCCTAAGAGTCTCACTGCATCCTGAGAATGAAAAGTGTGCTTAAAATATAGGTGGGTCCATAAAAGGCAATTAGTTCCAGCGGGGGAAAGATGTACACTCAGACACTTAAAGGATGCGGACTTTCCCCACACCTTGGCCTTGGCCTGGGTGAGAGGAGCTGGCGGGGCCTGGGCTCTAGAGCAGGCAATTCCCTCCCGACCACATAAAGGTGACAGGTGATTATTTGTGCTCCCAGGCAGGAGATTTATTTAACTTCCTTTTGGTGGAGACCTATAAATGTTATCATAGTACCTGCTGTAAAGTTTTGCAGCCCCTTTTAAAAACCTAGGCTCTTAATTCACTTCATTGCTTACCAGGGACCGTGAAGTCCTCAAAGGACACTGCAGGGTGAGGAAGGAAGTGGCACGTTCACCAGCATTAGTCAGGGCTCCCTAGGGGCCTTCAGTACCCCCCACACACACCTGTCTCTCCCCCACCTCCCTCCTCCCCTCCCATGTCTCCTTCCTCCTACCTCTTCTCTTCTCCAAGTCTGGTGGCAAAGACAACCCATGACACCTTTCGAATATATGTAGGATGGTTTCATAGAGCTCCTTCTGTTTTCCTCCTGTTTGGCTTCCCGAGCTTTCTCCACCAGCCTCCCTGCAGCCTCTTAGGAACAAATGCCTAATAGCATCCATTTTAGCTGCTTTCTTAGGATTAGCAGTAAATCCCATTATTGGTCATTGAACCTTTTGACTGTCTTTGGGTGTTTTCACCAAGTGACTAAGTGAAGAATTTAAATAGTAGTCTTTAAACTACTCAATCGCTAAGGTTTCTGACTAACCAAAAGATTAACCTATAACTTACCAGGCTTCATCTGAAATTACATCAGGAATGTCTGTCAAATGTTTGTGAATGTTGTGAAAAAGTCCACATGGGTTTCTGCCTGTGCCGCCGGAGAAGCACATCCTAGGGTTGTTTTCATTTCCTTTATATTATTACTAAAATTAACATACGGAATTTTAGAAAACTTGAACTATTCCATAAAGTTTTGAAAATATCTTTCTTTAATCTAGTAATCCCATGATTCAGACATAATCAGACATAATCATGTTAATGTTTCAATACATTTCTTTACACACATACATAATTGCAATATATTACTTTCCCCTGATATTTTCATTAACTAGTAAAATCGTTAACAGTCCCTTCACTTAGGGCTCTTTTGGTTGCAACAGAAAATACAACTTAAAGTGCTTGTAGAAGAGAAGGGGATACACTGGTTCACAGAGCTGAAAATTCAGAGACAGGTAAGTGTCAGACCTGGTAGAATCAAGAGATTCAAATTATGTTCTGAAGGCCTGACCTCTCCCTGCCTCTGCTCTACTTCCTGCTATGTTCTCCAGCTCAACTTGACTTTCTCTTCATGCTGGTAAAATGGCAGATGGCTATTCTGGGACTTTCTTCTCAGCTTCACAGCAAGTCCTAACAAAAGTATGATAGCATTTCATCAGATGAGATCACCTGCTCATCTCTGAGCCAATCCTTGTGTCTGGTTGAGATGATGTTCTGATTGACCAGGCTTTGTCACATGCCAGCTTCTGAAGCCAGCGAGAGTAATCTCCAAACTTTATGGAGTGAGAAGGGAGAGGTAGCTTTCTCCAAGGAATTTCACCATTACCATTCATATCACAATGTTCTGGTGGAATTGGTATTGGTTACACTGTCTACTGCTGTTGTTGCTGCCATGTGCATAAAAGATTCTTCCTGCCACTGAGTCACACATTATTGGTGCCCATGTTCAGACATGAATGGGAGGAGAGAACATGTGGCTTTCCATCTTTAGGGGAATCTTATACTTTAGGTTTTTTTCACATGCTTCTCTAGCTATTTGCAGTAGAAGACTTACAGAGTGATAATGAATCTCTTACTCCTAGCCCCAAATTTCAAAAGTCAGCCAAAGTGTCCTGCTTACTTCTACTTTGTGATACTATATGAAGTGCATCTGCTGCTCCCAGCCTTTGTAATAGTCATGCATTCCTATAAGAAGTCTTAGCCTAGGACATTACTGGTTGGTCACTGTGTAAGCCTTCTTTTATTGTCCTTCGTATATTCTATTGCTGGGAACTAAGGAAGTGTATAGAAATAAAATGTGTGGGCCCTTGAGTTTTGGGGAGTTGAACATATTAGATTTTAAAATTTGTAGGTTCTAGACTTCTAAGTGCTAGTGCTATGTATAAACCAGGAGGGCTGCCATCACAAATTTGGGGAAAAAGGAAAGGATGCGAGGGATTTAACATGACCAGTAAGCATTTTCCTGTGTCCATAAATGTTCTTTGAAAATATGATTTTTAATGGCCGCATAATATTCTATTAAATGAACATAACTTATTAGCCAATCACTGCCATATGTTTTTAGTTTTTGTGCAAGCTTTGTACATGGTTTGTACTGTACTAATATAATGTTATAAGGAGTATAGTTGCACATAAGTCCTTAATTGCTTCTTTAATTATTTCCTCAGGACAAATTCCTAGAGTGAAATTACTAGGCCACAGACTTGTTGCTTCTGGTCCAAAATGACTAACAGAAAGGCAATAATTTAAAGGACCACTGACTAGATGTGACCTGGATCTCACCTGACCCTAATCATGCTGAAAATCTGAATCCCAGTTATTCATTCAAATAGTTAGACCTTCATTCATTCTGCTATTTTGTAAACACGAGAAGAATATTGTGCTTGGAGAGAAATGGTAAAATAGCTGACAAACTAAGTGTGATATATGCCATTCAACCTTAGAAGAGCTAAAGTTGAATCAAAAGAAAAAGTGGAGGCCCTCCCTGGTGGTGCAAGGGGTTACACACCACACTATGAAGCAATCCGCAGCCTCTGCAGCACAAGTTTGATCCCCAGCCGGCCTGGGAGCAACCCACATGGCGCAGCAGACCTTCCTGACTCACCCGCTGCTCCCCTCAGCAGTGTACTTCGGTCAATCTGCCTGTTCTGTTCCCCACTCTGTCTCTGGTGAATCCTCTCAACCCCCATATCTCTGGCCTGTACCCCAGCTCTTGCATGCATAAATAAATAAATCTTTTTTAAAAATTTAAAAAAAAAAAGTGGAGATAAAGCCATCCTACTTTGAGTATGCATATGGAATGGGGCAGTGAATGTGGCCCCTCTACTCCTTGACATGAAGTTGCCCTGAACACTAAGAGAGTAATAGAAGCCTGGGTCTGGGAAAGTAGCCTAGAAAAACTGTTTTGTTAGCCATTCAGTTTTTATTAAAGTCAACTGACTATCTTAAATAAAATCTACTTATTTAATCATCCAAGCCGCAAAGGTGCAAAAATTAATCTGGTCTAAGTAATTCATTCAGAAAACATTTCATGAGATGTTTTGCAAAAATTATTCTAGAAATTTGAGGACACAGAATTGACAATGAAGAAAATATATCTACACTTGAATAGCTAAACAAAACATACCAAACCTAAAGAAATAAATCAGACATAAGTAAATCACTTTTGCTGAAGAGGATGATTCCCAGGTAAGAATAAAACCTGCTGGTGAGTTTAAAAATTTATTTTATTGATTTATCCAGAGAAAAGATGTATCAGGTAGAAAGGGATATGATCACAGGATACAGAAAAATGAAAATGAGAGAGATTCATTTTAGCAGTGCCCAAAAAAATGCTCTTCTGGTATCCTATAAAGTCCATAGGAACACATGATTTGTTTGATTTCTCTGTGGACATGGATGCATTAGACTGTCAGAGACTAATGATATTAAACATTCAAATCTTCCACCAAGGTCCCTTACTCTGATTGCTAATAATCCTTGCAACCTTCTGAAAATTTGGCCTTACGTGCAGTTCTCCTACATGGAGAAAAGGTGTAGATCAGGCTAATGTGAATGTCTGTTCCTTTTTTAAGTTGCATTTCCCATAGTAAATTAGTGAATTGACATTTTGATTTATATACATGAGATTCTTGTGAGCTGGGTTAATTTTCACCTGGAGAAATTGGCCCACTTAATATGCTGAGACAATCAAGCTTCTAAGCCCCCAAAGCTGAGAGTTAGATTCACCATATTAATGCCTTCCTGTATAGCCATTCAATGACCAACCAAAGTGCTTAGCACAGTGCCTGGCATATGAAGTTGCCTGGGGAGGGGAGAGAGAGAGAGAGAGAGAGAGAGAGAGAGAGAGAGAGAGAGAGAGACATAGACTTAGGAAATCACCCATATAGGAGTGTTGAAGGGATGTGAATGAAAGAGATTACTCAGGAATAATGGAACTTGTGGAGTTGGGGAGCTGATGGCAGTAACTCAGAGAATTCCCGTAAGAAAGAAATAGACAAAAAGAAGACTGTGCAGGGCTGCGGATAATGTAATGAAGCACTCCAATTTTAAGTCTATCCTTCTCTCTTTCTACTCTCTCCAAAACCTACTTTCACTACTGGCTTTAAAGAGTTTTTATATATGGTCTCTAATAATAAGCCAAACTCCTATATCCAAGTGATTATTTCCTTTCTGTAATGAGATGTTTATTAGATTCCCTAATAAAACATACTTGAAACAGAATTCTTGGGTTTTCTCCCTCCAAATCTTTTTTGCCTCTTTTTTTCCCCATTTCAGTAAATATCACTCCAACTACTCAAACCAAATCCCAGTCATCTCCCTTAATTCTTTGATTTTCCACATCCATTTATTCCCTTGCACCACATGCATTACTATCTCCTGTAGCTCTATCTCAAAAGTATATGTTGCAAATTCATAAACTTTCCTCCATCTCCAGTATTCTTAGTCAAACCTCCAATATTTCTTGCATCCCAGCTGAATCCTCTTGATTATATCATTGGCATCTCTGCTTAATGTCCCTCCCCTGTCTAAAAATATTTGCTGGTTTTTCATTGCACCTAGGATTAAGCAAAAATCCTTGCTATGGCCTAAAAGTTACACAAGAACTGGTCTGAGTAGCCCTCTAACTCCATTCCCTACAACCAACTCACTGTCTACTACAACCCAGACACACTGGCTTGTTTTTTCTTTTTCTTTTTCTTTTTTTGGCTTGTTTTTTCTTGTATGAAAATATCAAGTGCCTTGTTCCTCATAGACTTGGCACTTGCTATACCTTCTATCCTTGTGTGCTATTTAATTTTTGCTGCCATCACAAATTTGGGGAAAAAGGAAAGGATGTGAGGGATTTAACATGACCAGTAAGCATTTTCCTGTGTCTATAAATGTTCTTTGAAAACATGATTTTTAATGGCCGCATAATATTCTATTATTATTTTGATGATCATAATTTAGAGACAGTTTATCACATTATATAAGTTTGAAAAGAATCGCTCTTTAACAGGAGAAATAACAAGCTTACGTTATGAACAGTTATAGGATACCTCGCAGAAACCTGAATGAAAAGGACAACACTAGAATAAAAGAAATGGAAAATCAATTGATCTACTTTTCCAACCCAACATTTATAGACTGACACCAAATGCTGAAAGTTATTGAGTCAAGTATCAGATGTTTATGTAATGTCTCAAACACTACAAGCTGCCAAGATTTTCTTCTGCAGATTCCAACAGCCTGACCTAAGTTCCAAGCAAGATTCTTTCTTCTGCACATCTATGGCATTACATTGAATATTTCCACCTGTTTTTGATAGCATGAGATAAATGACTTCATAGTTATATAAGTTAAAATTTGTTTTTTGAGGGCTTTTTTTGCTGCAAATATTAAAAAAATCACTTTGATTCATATTAGTTTAAAAACATCAGGGTTTACTTGTCTCATTGCATGCAAATCCTAATCTGATGGGTAACTCAATGGTACTTTGGGAACCCAGCAGTAGTATACTGGTAGATGTTCAATAAGCATTCTGAAGAGAAAGTCCTGATTTATCCTGCTTGCCAATTTATGGAGTCTATATACTTCCACGTTGGTTTGACTTCAGCTACCAATATGACATTACCAAAGTTCAGGGTTGGGAGGAAATATCCTGTATCACACCATTATAAAGTGATTCCACCACTCTCTCAAAAGCATGAGCTAATAGTAAAATGTAATAAAAGAGTTAGTGAATTATGAGTCTGAGGTATTATCATTATTTTAACATAATTTATTTGTAAGTTTATATAGGGCAATTTTTCATAATGACTGTATTTAACAGACTTATAACATTTCTGAAATATTAGTGGTCAATTGCTATGAGCCAGTACTGGTCATGTTCAACACCATCAAGTTCAGACCACTGAATGCAGGGTCTTTATATCATTTTGCTCTGCTGTATCCTCCAGGTAGATCTTCATCTGCATGCTTGTTACCTCTTGGTCACAAGATGATTGTTGAATTCTTTTTTAAAAAGATTTATTTTTTAAATCTTTTTTTAAAAGATTTATTTATACAGTAGCTGGGGTACAGACCAGAGGTGCAGGAGGGTAAGAGGATTCACTAGAGACAGATCAGGTTGCAGAACAGGCAGATGGAATGAAAGCACTGCTGAGGGGAGCAGTGGGAGAGACAGGAGAGACAGGAGAGACAGGAGAGGTCGATTCCTGGCTAGCCAGGAATCGACCCCATGCTGCAGAGGCTGCAGGCAGTTTCAGAGTGCTGCATTCAACCCACTGCACCACCGGGGAGGACCTGACTGTTGAATTCTAAGCCTCTCACGTACATGCCAAGGAGGAAGAAATATAATGGGTAAGAAAGCTAAAATGCCATGACAATTTTTAAAAACATACATCCCCAAACTCCACCCAGTGATTTCCAGCTACAATTCATTGGGTAGAATTGTGTCACATGTGCCTGGATTGAAGAAGACTAGTAAGAAAGGAATCTTGGATAAATACTGCATTGGCCAACCAAACAGGCCTGCCATAATAATAAAAATATATTTGAGCCACTCAATATTCAAGGCCTCATGCCATGCTCAACACAATGACACAGAGTTGATATTAGGATGGTTCAAGACTCAAGGCTTGGGGCCTCCCCGGTGGAGCAGCGGTTGAGCGCTGGGTTGTGAAGCTGCCCGTGGCCTCTGCGGCACCGGTTCGATCCCTGGCTGCTCCCCGGCCACCGGAGGAGGGTCCCACATGGCGCGCAGACCTCTCCTGCCGCCCGCTGCTCCCCTCAGCAGTGTACTTCGGTCCTTCTGCCTGCTCTGCTCCCCGCTCTGGCTCTGGTGAATTCTCTCACCCTCCCGCGCTTCTGACTGTACTCAGTGCATGTATAAATAAAACAAACAAACAAACAAACAAACAAATAAATAAATAAACATGCCTCTATTGAAAAAAAAAAAAAAGACTCAAGGCTTGCCCTCAAAGAAGATAAGACACGCACACATGGAAAGATAGCCAGAAATTCCAGTTAAATTCTCCTGCAACTAAACACCAAGAGCCAAGCTTTGGTTCAGAAGCCAATTACCCCTGTACTTGGCAGGGGTAGGAATTACTCTGGTCTGGGTGGTTCATTTCAACCCAAGGATTCTTCATCACAAAAAAAGAAGTCAGTTCCAACAACTAACTGCCATAATTAATTAGTGTGCAAGGACATGGCCTTTGTACATCCCCCAATTTCATTTATTTTAGCTAATTGCATGGAAGGTTTAAATTTGCCTTGAAATACTTGGACTAAACTCAAATTGCTTTCTCTCCACTAACCTAACTGCTTTCTCTGGGTAACAGACAAATACCATTTTCCTAAGATTATTCCAATAGTCTACAAAATCCTCTGGGATCACTTTACTGATAATCAAGTGATTTTTCAAATATTCCATTTTTTATATCATCTTTCTACTCAAGAGAGAACACTACTGCAATAATTTTAAGCATCATATGACAATTTCTAAATAATAATCACAATACTTATTTGAATATTATCACTATTTCTCTGGAAAGTTCTATCATCATCAAGGTTGTTATCTTATGCCTATATTTCTTTAAATGTTCTGAGCTCCCTCCCAAACCTGGGCAGAGTAGGGGACCCCCACTCTTAGCATGAATGGATTTCACCTAAATGAGCAAGAATGAAGGTTGCTCTAAGTTGCTGAACTGTACAAGCCTCCAGGCTGAGGAATCAGGCCATCAATTTTGCCTGATATAAAAGGTTACTCGCTTACTGCCTATCAGTTTTGCCCTTTCAGCTCCGTACAAGTCACCTCTGAATTCCTGCCTTAAAAATATTTAGCATCATGGCCTGTCTAGCACAGTGATAGGTCTGGAAAGTTCAGAGAAAGTCTTGCTACAAGGTCCATCTTATTTGTTTATTATGATGGACAAATAAGAGCATTCTTCCCATCCTGGTAACCTAGAAACCTTTCTTTTTCTCCAGCATCCTCTCTCTCTCCTCATATTACTCACTATGCCCCATATAAAAATAGCATATTAATCAGTCACTGCTGCAATAACGCTGCACACCTAACTTCCCTAAGCACTTGGCCTTACAGCAGCAAGCATTTCTTTTTCTAGCTCCCAGGTCTGTGGAGTTTCTGGGACAGCCAGGATATAGGTCAGCTTAGCTTGGCTGGAGACCTCCAGTGGGTTCAGATTTACCCCATGAAACTTTACCTCTGTTTGGACCAGCAGCTACCTGAGGCATGGTCTTTTCCAGGCAGGCATCAGGAGGATAAAAGGGCAAACAAAAACACACTAGGTTTCCTGAGGGTGTGTACTGGTGTTCACACTTGTCATGTGGACTCCTTTTCCATTGGCCAAACATAACATCAATAAAAACAAAAATATACTCCCATCATTCCAATGGAAAGCAAAGTCCCATGGCAAAGGGCATGTAAGCAACTCTAATTCAGGGAGGACTTGAAGAATTTCAATGATCCCCTTTTCCACAGATATCCTGTTATTTTGGAGTCGTCGGTTTAATCACAAGAGTTCACAACTCATGGGTTTACAAAGAAAGCTTTTCTAGTAACTGACTTTGTTCTTTTCTCACGAAGTAGATGTAGGGGTAAGGCAGGAGGGGATCAGGTGGGATATTGATAGAAAGAACAATTTAACAATGAAAACAACCTGTATAAACCCACATTGTGCAGCTGTTAATGCAAAGAAATGGAGGCTTAGAGTACAAAATTTGGGAAGCAGGTGTCACAAGACCTGACACTAGAGGTGAGGGTAGAAATGATTAATATAGTCTTTAAACCAGCTATAGACAAGAAAACTGAGACACAGGAGCTCCTTAGGCTGGATGAGGAGGCCCAGAGCAGAGGTGGGGATATGGTGATAGGGGGCTATTAGAGAATCACCAGTCCTTACGAATTAATCCAGTCATAGCCTAAAAGTGACTGATTCAACAACAGATAACAATTCCAAAAAAGAATCAACCCCTCCCCCAAAAGAACACAGTATCAGTACAATTTCTGCACTGGCCAAACACAGCTCTTCTGCCCATCTGTGACTGCAGGTGCCTCTCTTTTTCTTTCTCCTTTTCCTAATAAACTGGTCCTTTGAAAATGTAACCTTCACCTCCTGCGTCTGTTCAGACATCTTCATCTTCTGGCAAACTTGCCATGCTGCTGAAAGGGGAACTTTGCAGAAAATTTTCTCAGAGGGAACCTCAGGACCTCACTCACTGAACCCAACATCTCATCAAAACGACACCACTTTTACCCAGAAAATCAGAAGACCTGGATTTTAGTCCCAACTTTATCTAAATTTATTTGATTTAATGCAGAGACTTCTTTTCAGTGGCTATAAGATGAAGGAAGACTCAGTGACCTTCCAGCTCTCAAAATCCAATTCATAGCAATGACCAGAAATCCTGATTCCAGGGGCAAAACCCAGGAACAGGATCCAAACTGAATTTAGAGCTCAAATGCCTCTTCTTCCATTCTTCAGCTCAAATGGATAAAAGACATCAAGCTATCTTTTCAGGCAGCCACTGTGAGGATATCACAGACATGGGTGGCTCAGGTCTCCTCCTGCCTGGCTGCCAGACGTGAAATCTTCAGTCTCTGCTTCCTTGGTTCTCTTTCTTTGAATGTTAATAAAAGTCTCCCTAGGAAGGTATTTGTGACTTTAAAAAAGGAAACCTGAATCTATAAAACTAATCAATAGTTTAGTTGCTCTGAACGTTTGTGTTACAAATGCATTCTAAAGAATACTTCTATTGGTCCATTCTACAGTCGTTACTTTAACAAATCTAATAATGAAAAGGTAAAAAAATAGGAATGGAGAAACAGCTCCAACATATAACCAGCCTACTGATTGGTTAAAGATGAGTATTCGTATGTTACTTGGTAAAAGGGTGATCTAAATAGGAGTTAATATTCATTCCCAGATAAAAGCTTTTCTTCCTCACATGTGCTTTTCCTTTTGAAAATGTCCTCACTTAGTGTTGAAATGAACTTTGAGGCCTAAGAAGGAGCTTCTCCTGCCAGGGTGCCCAGTCAGGAAATTAAACTTAATTGACTCTCACATCCCAATAAATTCTCTGGCCAGGAAGGCAGTGAGCCAGTCCCCAAAGGCCCAGCTTCCTTCAGGACCTTCTCACCCCAAATCAGGTGATCTGTGACCTAGGCAATCAGTTGTGTCTTGTTTGTCTCCTACTTGTTGTTCATTCTTTGATAGCTTCCTGCCTTCCACCCATTTTGTAGGTCTCCTAAAGGAGACTGTCCACTTCATAAATTATTAAAGTTAGTGTGTATCACCTAAATTGTCTTTTTGAATCATTGTTTAAACATGTAGGGGACCATTAGGGGAAGAACAATGTATCATGAGGACCCCCATGGAGAACCTGGTGGGATTGGGAAAAATTATATTGGGGAGTTTTAAGTTCCTTCCTCCGACATTACAAGTCTCCTAACTATCCCCTGCCCTAATCTGTGAGGAAAATCTAATCCAAACTCGAGTGGCAATATGATTGGAGAATAAAGTGTCAGGAGAACAAGGAGAGGTGGAGTGAAATGAACTGTCCTGGAGGTAAATGTCGGCCTTACACATGTGCATATATACACACCAGGGACAAACATGAATTATCAAAGCTAGCGTTGCTAGAATCCAGAAGGAATGCAAGTTTATTTTCCTATCTCACCCTGTCTCATAATTTGAGAGGTTCTTCTCTTGCACAGGAAGACCATCCCATGTGCTATTGTGGAGAACCCTGTTATGGTCTGCCCTTTGCCCTCTCTTTGCAAAAGGTATTTTATTGCCCACTGAAAATGAAACAGGGTCCACTGCTAGCCATATCCCTCTCAATGACCACACAAAGACCAGAGAAAAGCCTGGAATCACCACCTGTTGGGATACCACAACTATCCCTTAAAGGCAACTATAACCTTGATAGGTCTCAGCTCCCCCACCTGTAAGATGTATACAGAAGCTCCTAGCTCATGTGGGTGTCACGGGGTTTAGTGAGCAGCCCCAGTTTCCTTGAAGCACTTGTGCAGGGTTAGTGACAATTTCCATCTTCCACATCTTAGCAGCACTCATTAAGGTCAACCCTCTAGGTTTAAAATTATGGAGGGAGGGGATTAAAATCCTTTGTGTAAAAATGAGCTCTTTCAGCAGCACTTTACCTGAAGACTAAATTTGGGGACTCCAAGGAAAACTTTGTACAAGAGCACCCATGGAACTTCTTCAGAAAGGACACTGCCAGGAAATTGTTTCTAGGAATAGGACACAGCATTCTTTTTAGGTAGAAAAAGTCACTAGTTGGAAAATGAAGGCCATGGGATATTGTCCAAAGTTCTGTGAAAATGGGCAAGTTTCTACCAAGGTTGGCAAACTTTTATTGGAACAGTTTGATTAAAACAGGCTACAGAGATTTTAAGGGAAAAGAGGCCCCCACCTAGTGGCCTAGGGGTGTGAGCAGATGGCTCTGTGATGACAAGGAGAAGAGCAGGGAGTCAGGGACTAATGGGGGAACAGTATGTGCCCCAGAGCCTGGAGCTCTTTTTAAGAAACTATTGGCACAGTGATCTTGGTCTCTTCAACTTTAATGAGCCTTGGCCAGCTACCAATAGGCTAGGAACTTGGAACAATGACCTCACTCCAGGTCAGCCAATGCCACTACCTCACCATGATACAGGCTCCAAACCCCTAGGGATTCAGATATGTCTTCAGATATGTCTCTTCTGGAATTTCTATTCACGGATTCTCCCATGGAACTCAGCCTGCTGTCCTCTCCCTCTGAAGATTGTAAGAACACAAGCTGGTCACATTCAACCACTGAGCCTAGGACAGGATAGAACCAAAGAATTATGGACATGGCTTTGAGGTTTTTCTCATCATCTAAGGGTTCAATATTTAGAGCAATATTGATTCAATTTATCTAGTGTTGTAATGTTCCATTGGTTGCTAGGCAACAGAGTTCTTTCTCCTCTGTTTTCTGGGTGGCTCATGGGAGTTTGACTACCAAAGAGATTACTTTGTGTATATGAAACTAAATGGACCATAGGTGCCATACATAAGTGGAGGGATGGTGTTTCACTGGGCAGTGTTAAGACCACATTTCCTATCAGGACTCGGTAATTGCAATTCAACCTCCAGAACAACTGGGCCATTCATATTCACATTCCCCTACGAGATACCCACTGAGAACAATTTAACACAAAGTTGTGCTGATGCATAAAACTGTGTTATGTGCTTCTGTTCCATCCTCATAAAGTTCAAGCCTGCACTGGGGCTAGAATGGATTGACTCCTCCCCACTGGAATCCCCCTCCAAACCCCACATTAATAATAATAAAAAACAGCAACCTGCATTGCAAAGGACAAATTCTAGTTTGTACTCAAAGCAGGGTGTTTCCTTACTTTTCTCATCCCATCTTCTGCTCAACTCACCCCAAAACTGCCTTCCACTTTTAGGGCTCTTTTGTAAGTCCTTTACACTTACATGATGTTTACTGTTTCTTTAACATCCCTAAATCTGGCAGCAGGCAAATGAGACACTTTCAGCTTGGGCTGTATGGTTCAGTGACTTGGCATTAATGACGTTTATTTTGGAAGCTGTGCGATGGCCTGACCTATTTTAGGAACCATGCCTCCCTCCCCCCATTTTTCCAGTTAGAAGGAAAGGCAAAAGGAGGAATTGTGCAGTAGCTGAGGGAGGGGAGGGAAGAACCTAGAGCTCAGTGCTCTGGGATTAAATCTGAAGCTGCCCAAAGTGCCCCTAAAATTTTTAACTGTCATAAAGGCTATTTAAAGTCTGAAAGTCAGGAATTCAGAGTTGTGTCCACAAAATGAAAAGGAATTCCAGAGGCACTGCTTATCCAGCTTCCTGGGTGCGGCCACAGGAAACACAGAAACCAAAGGCCATGTCCATTATTGCTGAGAATTTCCCCCCATCAAAAGACACATTCAGGAGAGAAATGATCTTGTTCTTCCAAAGAGAAAACTATCTGGAAGGTGGGGGACGGGGATGGAGAAGCAAGTGCAGGCATATAGCCAACTATGCATACTGATGGAGCGTGGGGATGTAAACCAGATGCTGTGCAGGAGTATAAACCATCATCATCAGCCCCTGGAGAATAAGGTTTTTCAGATCCAGGCACACAGCACAGTAAGTCACTGAAAACTGCGCACTCATCATAACTAGCTCCAAGGCACGACTCTTCTGAGTTGTCTGGTCCCCTGTCTCCACAGGCTGTGCTAGTCAGCATTCTTCTGCATATGTTTTTCTGTCTTTTTAACTAGGCATGGTGTTCCCACCCCATCAGAGCATCTTACTTGTGATGGAGTTCAAGAAGCACCAAGACCTGGAACTCCAAGCCCTTTCCTCCTGTTCCCATAGATTTGGTTCCTTGAGTGAGAGTTATAGGAAGCAGAAGGATCTAAGGTCACATGTGTTGGCCGCAATTAAACAGCTGTAGCACTCATGGAGCTAATGGAGATATCAAGGTCAGTGAAATAGTCTACGCATGGCAGTTGCTGCTACAGGCAACTCAGGGAAAACTTCAGTGGCTCCCAGGACATTCTAGGATTGAACCACTTGGGTCATGCCAAAGGAAAGACAGACATTTAGAATGCTTGGGATAAAAGTGTTGTGTAAGGTACAGGTCAGAAGTGTAGTGTCTCCGCCCACTGAGTTCGAGACTAGGAAGTGAAAAACAGACCTTCCTAAGATGTCCAGAGAGGCCTTCCAAGATGAGTTATTTTGGCATGTGGATTAGTCCAAGCTAGTCAATCAAGGCCCACACACTCAAGAGAAACTATTCCCATTACCTTAGCACCTAAAAGATGCTACCCAGATTTAGGGTTATCTCCATGAGTGAAACCTATCTCTATGGCAGGGAAGACATCCAGTGCTAGTTAGAGCATCTGGTCTTTGTCATAGAAGTCCCCCTCCTTAGCTCAGAATAACAACCCTCATTTGTCCCATTTACTCTGGAATTTACATCCATGCAAATACTCCATACCTACATAATTAAATGTGTTCTTTTTCTAACCTGACTGCTAATTTGATTGCTTGAGCAGCCAAAAAAGATCCCAAAGGGGTAAAGAGAAATTTCCTCTTCAACCCAAGAAGAAAAGTAAGCTCTGTGCAGTTAACAGAGCTCAACTCTACTGAAGGACCTCAAGAACACCAAGGCCCAAGCGAGTCTTAAACAGAGAAGTAAAATTAAGGAACAAGTGTCCACTTAGGTAAGTGACTAAAATGGAACATAATGGCAAGTCCAAACAGCAAATTGTTTCCAAAGAACTGAGCCCACAGAGCAAGTCTTGTGATAGATTATTTGAATCAACAGTTCCTATGAGGTCACGTTTATGGACACAATCAGAAATAGTCCATTTTCTAGGCATTCCTCTTTGCCTTCCTGAGTCTTCGTTTAGAATTTCACTTGATAGGTAGCCACTGAAATGTTTTGGTCCCAAAATATTTTTTAGTAAAGTGAACTTGAAATATCAACCTGTCACACATTGTCTTAAGTTATTAGGCTATCTGGCGGATGACTTGTCGAAGCTAGCTAGAGATTTGGCCAGCTATTTTTCCTCCTTCCCTAGATATTTCCTTTCTTTACGCAGTGTATTTTCCTAGAACTGTGATTCACATATTTATAATTAGAGCAGAAATGGGGGGAAGGAGGTGATTCATGTTCTTTCCTCCTTCCTGGCAATGCACTAGCCTTGCGAATCTAGACTAACCAAGTTAGTATGAGAGGCTAAAGGAGATGTGGAAAGAGGAGAGGACTAGAAGGGGAGGGTGAGAAGGAGAAGGGGGGAAGAGATATAGAAGTTCACTGCAAATTATTATTCTCCTTTCCAGACCTAGAGGTTCATTGAAACTTGAAATCACTTGTTCCTGTATATTTGTATCATGCTGAATGAACATCATTTTTTGAATCAGCTTTAACAATTTGGAGCCTTAAAATTAATAAGAATAAATTAATTTCCTAATGAAACATACTATTGAGCATGAAAAAACTAAAGGGTATAAAGCACTACTGCGCTGATTACGAGGCGTGATGGTTTGGGATGGCAGTTTACAAAATCTGCTGCTGTGTCTACACACACAGATGGCTTTGAACAACACCAACCTTCTGATGGTTGGACCAGCAGCTAGTTAGTAACTGCTTGGTTGCTTGACTGAATTTAGTTGGTCTGTTTTGAAATAATCCACATTCCATCTAACATCATCAGTTTTGAACCATTTTGCTGGGTGCTGTCTTCACTTGTCTACCTGAACTCATATAGTTGGTGTGGGTGACAACTGCAAACTTCCTCTGAGCTAAGGAAATTGGTTGAAGGAGAAAGGTAACAGAATGTCCAGCTGTGAGGAGCAGATAAAATAAGGGCTGCTGGCCAATTGATAACTCCAATTTGAGTGAGAAACTGAGACCGTGGAACAACCAGAGAGAAAACCAAGTGATTCTAGAAATTTCCATACAAAAATATATCACAGGAGCATCATTTTCCCAGGCACCAATAGTCAGGATGCAACCCTGGAATATAAGAAGGAAGCAGCAAGGCAACCTGATCTTTCCACGTGAGGAGTCAGAGAGGTGGGGGTATCATTCAATGACTAATCAGCATCTCCTTCTATGGGATGCCACTTCTATTATCATAATCCACAGGTTTCCAGGTAGAACACTCTTGATATACTGCCCACCCCATCTTTTGTTACTTCTAGGAGAAGGGCAGAGAAGTTTGCAGAGACCTGACTGCTTATCCTAAACAGCTGGCATGGAGTTGGAATGACATAAATATAGACATCCATTTCTAGCAGTTCACAATAGTCACATGGCTCCAGGGAAAGGCAGGGAACTGACTACTTTCTAATTAGTCAGAGAAGCTTTTGATAAGAACCCCAGGAGTTCCTTATCCCAAAATATCACTTGTCACATGAGCACATGGGCGCACTAATGCACCCTGGATGAGATGGATGAATGGTGCCAAGTTCTAAATCTCCTATGGGGTTTCCCTTGACAGGCTGCTCTCATGATTTAGAGCTCCATCAGCGGCCCTGGTTTGATTCATCACTTGGTGATTCGTCTTTCCCAACAAGCTATGGTTTCTGTTTTATAACGCCCTTTCCATTCTTCTCTTTTGAAGAGAGAGAAATAGGTGATGAGAGCCAGGCTTTGGAACAGAATTCTAGCTTTTTCCTGCCAGAATTAGCCTTCGGTAACAAGAAGCAACAGGCTATCAGATCAATTTCAGCAAAGACTATGCCTATTTGCATCATATATATTACTTTTATTATTTCACATATTGGTATGATTGGCACCATGAACAGCTGTAGCTACATATGATTAAGTGATTTTTGTGCCTGAATATTATGATTTCTTAAAAGTAAACATTCGTCTTTTTATTTTGGTGGGAATTTTATGGGGACTACAGCTGAGGGGAGAAATTATATGCTGTACAAAAATGAACAATGATGTAATATATATATATAAACTAATTAAAAGTAAATATATTTGTTTTTAAAGGAAAAATACATTTTGAGCCTGAACTATATAGATTTATTAGTATATTGAATCTTCTGTACTTTCTTAAAAATTACTGAATCAAAGATTCTGATAATGAAGACCAGACACCTGTGTCTAATGCGCCTCTAGGTAATTCTGTTAGACACTAAAGTTGGAGAAACACTGCCCTAACACTTCACTATGACCTGGCCTAAAGCAAGGAATCCTGTGTCAACCAATAGCACTTCATTTTAGTCATAAGCAAAAAGCTAAGAAGAATATTTGGCATTCTGATCTTATAAAACTGAAAGTATAGAGCAATGATAATAAAGCTCAAAACTCTAGTTTGACTGATTGGGAAAACTTAAAACTAGAGTCTTTGTTAAGGAAGCATCTATCACTCACAAATTGGTGCTTGCTTGTTTTCTTTGAGGCTAATTATCTAATTTGTACTAGATCAAAACGACCATCAGTAATAAACAGAATCACAGAAACCTGTGTGGAAGGGAACTCAGAGACCATCAAGTCCATCCATCCATTTTATAAACTGGAAAACTGAGGTCTAGGAAGAGTAAGTGGATCTTCCTAGGTGTCAGCTATGGCTGGAGGGAGAACCAGCCCTAGACAACACTCCTGATTCCTGATTCAGCTTCCTTTCTGTTAATACCATCTCATGAGATCATATTTGTAAAGCCCTCTAAAATATATAAAGTGTAAAAATGGTTGCATTATATTAATATTGAATTGGGTTCAGATCATTTGAATTCCAAATCTTAAAGAGCCAAAGTTAAACGTGTGTGCAAATTTGTTCTCTAAGCTCTGTCCAAATGCAAATAAAAAATGAATGAACTGTATTGCCATAGAATTAAAGAACACTTTGAAACATTGATATGTAATATGATGAGAAAGCATCAGGTACCAGCTTCGATATCTCCTTTTCACATTTTTCTCTAAAATGCCTGTGACCAGGTCTCCCCTGTGGCTGTCCGCAGCCTCTGCAGCATGGGTTATATCCCGGCCAGCCAGGGAGCTACCCACATGGCGCAGCAGACCTCTCCTGTCTCACCCGCTGCTCCCCTCAGCAGTGTATTTCAGTCAGTCTGCCTGCTCTGCTCCCCACTCTGTCTCTGGTGAATCTTCTCATCAAACCCCGCAACTCTAGCCTTTACTCCAGTTTTTGTATGTATAAATAAATAAATCTTTTTTTAAGATTTATTTATTTATACACACAAGAGTTGGGGCACAGTGCAGCCAGAGGTGTGGGGCGCAGTGGGGGGGGGGGTTGGTGAGAGGATTCACCAGAAACAGAGCGGGGAAAAGAACAGGCAGATTGACGGAAGTACACTGCTGAGGGGAGCAGCGGGAGAGTCAGGAGAGGTCTGCTGCACTATGTGGGTTGCTCCCTGGCCAGCTGGGGATCGAACTCATGCTGCAGAGGTTGCCAACAACTTCATAGGTTGCATCTTAACCCCTTGCAACACCAGGGAGGCCCTAAATTAATATATCTTTAAAAAAATAAATTAAATTAAAAAATAAAAAATAAAATGCCTGTGACCATGGGTGCTTTGTTGGTGGGAGAGCTACAGTGACCACACCTGAGAGAAAAAATCCTATATTGTCAAAATATTAACAAAGTTGTAAAACAATGGTACTTCATAAAACAAATTTTTTTAATAAATTAAATGTGATGTCATAAAAATCTGAAAGAAATATCCACTTAGTATAAGGTCAATAGAAGTGAATGAAGAAAAATTGTGGGGATTATGTATACCTTATTTCACAAAGAGAAGCTCAGGCATCATAAAAGAAGGTAGGCAGTAATTTGGCTCCTTCCTCATTGTCTATCCCAGGAGATTATTGCAAAAGCGGATAGCACAAATGCTATTGTAGATAAGAGTCACACACTACCCCAGAGCTAGGACATTCCAGAGACTGAGAGCAGGGGAGGCAGCCACGGGATTTGGTCCCAGGTCATGAATAATGCACTTGGGTGTCCCTGGCTTGGTTTCATTGGTGGTTTGTTGGTTGCCCCACTGGCTCCGTATTAGAGTGGACTGGGAAGTCCCAGACATCTGGAGTTGCCTTTTGCCATGAAGATTTTTCCTTCCAGCTTATTCTTTAGAATGTGAACTGAAATTGATTTCTTCCCACTTAACTTTGCAACTGGTTTAGCCAGGCCTTTGAAATAAGAATCATTTTTT
Source organism: Talpa occidentalis (assembly GCF_014898055.3). Classification (NCBI taxonomy): domain Eukaryota; kingdom Metazoa; phylum Chordata; class Mammalia; order Eulipotyphla; family Talpidae; genus Talpa; species Talpa occidentalis. The sequence continues at coordinate 76,638,837 of NW_023601212.1, read as the reverse complement.
AAGTTTTATGGATAATAATTCACTTACCATTCAGTTCACCCATTTAAAGTATACAATTCATGTTTTTTTAATGAATTCAAGGATATGTGCATCTATCCCCAGAGTCAATTTTAGAACATTCATAGCATCAGAATAATACAAATAAATATACCTTTTAACCCAGATATTCCAGCGGAGGGATTTGCTCTAAAGAAATAATTTAAAAGAAATACTAAGCTAGATGCATTAGAATTTTCATCACCCTGAAAAGAAACTCTCTACCCTTCAACTATCACATCCAAAGCAACCACTACTCTATTTCCTGTCTCTACATATTTCCTGTTCTGGACATTTTATATGAATGGAATCATATGTTGTCTTTCTGACTGTCTTCTTTCACTGAGCATAATGTTTTGAGGATTATTCATGTTGTAGTATGTATCAATACTTCATATTTTTCATTGCTTCATATTATTCTATTATGTGACTAGACCACATTTTTTTATCCATTTATCAAGTGGTAGATATTTGGTTTTTTTCATCTTTTGGTTTTTATGAATAATTAAATTGGAAATATTAGAATTGTTGTCTAGTCTAAGAAAGTTTTGCATAAAGTAATTCCCTCTATAACTGGCTAGCTTTACATTGTTTAACATACTAATTTCAACATACATTGAGCACCTGCAACATGAAAAACAAGATAGACACTATTCTCAAGTTGTAGTTCTTAAAAATATTTATATTAATAGTAGTGAGAATACAATCCCTTATAAAGTTCTTTGACATTATCTTATGCAATATTTATAATAGAGCTATGAACCTAGTATTATCAGTCCCATTTTATGAAAGGAATTATCTATGGGGATTCAGGATCCCATTGGTCATCTTTAATCAGTGTCCACTCAGTTTCATGTAAGGATACATTTTCATAATTTTTATAAGGAAGAAATATTTTTGAAACATTTCCCACAACAATTGAGACTTCTGCAGTCCCAAGTTCTGAATAAGAGAGAGGCCATTTTCCCTCTTCTAATTTCCAATGACTCCTTTGATATTTTTTAAAATATATGACCTTTTTCTCGTTTCTTGATGTTTGGGGCTATTCCCTTCATTGGTCATTCACAGAAGGATGATTGGACGTGAAGTCCTCTGAGATATATGCTAGTCATAAAAGTTCTGGGGAATTTCCTTCAGTGATCGCAAATGATTTAATCATCAAAAAATATTTGTGGTTTTCTTATCAATGGTTTCCTTTCTTTGCAGCAAGAAAACCCCAGTGAAAATGCTATCAATGGGGCTCATGATGGATGGATCTGAAACCACTAAAAGTCAGGGTCCTATGCAAGTGAACATTGAAGGGGGCAGGTGTTTGTTGAAGGAGTAATGGAAAAGGGGGCCACCAAAGACTAGGGGTGGAGGGAGGTCAGGAGCCAAGGAGGTCAGACAGAGGTTAGAAATGAAAAGAAATGTGGGATGAATTCATTGGTCTCATGACAAGACCTGTGAATGAATTAATGTTCTTTGGGGCTTATTTACATTGTGTCTTTGCTTCCCGGTAAAAGACAGAACTAGCTGAAGAGAGTAGGGTGTAATTGAATATCTTGGACTGGTACTGAGTCTAGTTTTTAGATTTCACTTTCTACAGTGATCATTATTACCACCTTCAGTGCAGACCTGCCACCTTGCATGTTGCAAACTGGTGGCAACAAACTAAATTCTCAACACTTGGGACCAGTTAAATTATGGAAGTCCATAGAGTGGGCTACTATTAGTTCTCCAAATGGTGGTACAAAGTTATGTATTTTTCTGGAAAGATAGGCATGATCTAGTGTTGAGTACCAAAAGGTTATAAATCATGACTAATATGTCATTTATGTAAAATTGTATATGTGTGTGTTGTTATATATGGAGGTATATGTGTGTATATAATTTTGTGTCTAGATATAAAAGAACACAGAGGCATCCTACATCTTAAAAGTATATTCCTGGAGTTAAAATTATTTTCAGAATAAGTAGACTTTTCAGTGAATTTTAAACTTCTTTTTGCTATTTTCTGTATTATCTTGCCAATATCCTTAGGCTTAAAGCTTACTAAATCTTCAAAAGTCATAAAGTAGTCTACTTTAAGATAATACTATTTCTTGAGCATCCTCAAGTTGATAGTTATATGAGTTGTCTCATTGTAACTTGGATGTATAATTTTATTATCTCTATTTTTTAAAATGACAAAACTAAGACAAAACTGTTAAGAAATTGGCCCAAGGTCATGAATAAGCAAATGGCCAAGCTGGGACTGTAATTTAGGACTGTCTGACTCCATAGTAGATGCTTTCAATCATTCAACTGGGCTGTTCTAATAAGTGCAAACTACACAGGCCTTAGCCAGTCAGGACTAAGTCATGGTTGTGAGTGTGCATAATTTTCCATGTTACTTATATTTTTTAAAGATTTATTTTTATTTATTTATGCATACAAGAACTGGGATCATATACCAGAGGTGCGGGGTTGCGGGGAGAGGGGTGAGAGGATTCACCAGAGACAGAGTAGGGAGCAGAACAGACATCCACCAAAACACACTGCTAAGGGGAACAGCAGGTGAGGCAGGAGAGGTCTGCTGCACCATGTGGGTCAACTCCCAGGCTGGGATTGAACTCATGCCGAAATGGCTGGTGATAGCTTGAGAGCATTGAGACTTAACCCCTGCGCCACCAGGAAGTCCCCTCCCATGTTATTTATTCTCCAAACCTGTATTGAACAGATCATTATGAACTTGGGTCAGCCATAACAAGAAACATTCAAAACTCGTGAACTTACTCAAAATTGAATTACACAGTCTTCTTCACATACTAATATCAGATACTAAAGTAGTTTTAAACATAACCACAAAGATTTTGACACCTCTCCCACAGAGAGGCAGTGTCTATGCCCCCTGTCCTTGAATCTGGGTTGGGTTTAGTGATATAACTAATAGAACACATTGGAAGCGACTTTGTATTATTTCCAAAGCTTTCACCTTGCTTCTGGGTACACCCACTTCCAAGTCCTGAAATACTTGGGACTGCCTCCCTAATTGAGGAAGCTCAGGCCATGTGGATGTGCTCCAGTGAACAGGTTCAGCTAAGAGTCCTGCCAAATACCATCACCAGTCACAGACACTTGAATAACACTTCTGATGATCCTAACCTCCAGATGACAAATCAGCCCCAGCTATCAAGTCTTCTCAGTTACAACCCAGATACCATGGGCCAGAGACAAGCCATCCCTGTCTAATTTCTGACACACAGAGTTGATGAGCATACAATATGGTTGTTTTACACCATCATAACTGTCCACTATGCAGCAATTGAAACCAGGACAGACCTTAGCTCCAACTCCTGCTCATTCCTCAATTACTACCCATTTTACTGAATTCTAAGTAGTTGGATTTGAGCCTTGGGGTTATTCAGACAGGAGTTATTGTCTCTAATCTCTTTTGCCATAAAGCTAGGAAGAGCTGCAAGCTCCCTGAAGGCAGGAATTAATTTGACATATTAACCATTGTATCTCAACACAATAGTGCCCAGAGCACACGAGTAGGTTGTTTCAGTTATCAATCTATTCACATGTCTGGCACCTTAGCGCTGTTGGCTTAGGCATCTCAGTTCCCCTGCACATATCCTTCCTTTCTCTCTCTCCCTCTCCCTCTCCCTCTCCCTCTCTCTCTCTATCTCTCTCTCTCTCTCTCTCTCTCTCTCGCCACTCATTGCTCTATTTCAAGTTTCTTTATTGAAACTTCCAAGAGAAAGTGTAAAAGCAGAAACTACCAAGTCTCCTAAGATCCAGGCCCAGAACCGACACAGCAACACAACCAGCTGCATTCTGTTGGTCAGAGAAAGTTACGAGTCAGTCAAGATTGAAGGAGAAAGTACTCTTCCGCTGGTTGGAAGGCATATATGGATACACAGAGAGGGCAGGAAATGTTGGTGGCCATCTTTCAAGGCTATCTACCACATAAAACGCTCAGTAAATATTTGCTGAATGATTGCAGTGGAGATCTTATGGCATAAAAGTAGAATGAAAAGTGAGCTAACGACAGCAAGGCATTGAAGGCTATGTCCTGACTTATCTACCTGGGGTGCAAAGTCTCCATGAGCCTCCAAAGGGGCAGGCAGGGCTGAATAAAGGTACAGGTTCCAGCTGAATACAGAAAGAAAGTGAGAGAAATCAGGAATATAGTCTATGAAGCCATTGGGATTGGAAGACTGCAGGGCTGACAGGAAGGGAAGATCAGATACTAGGTCTACACGGTAGGAAACACCAAATCTCCTTAGAGCAAGTACAAGAATCAAACTTACAGGCCAATACCAGATAAGAGCTGGTAGTGATGGATGGAGAGGCAAAGTAATGAACCTCGGTGTGTATTTGCAACATCTAGATGATCAAATTGGATGGCTCTCTAGTGTACCTGTTGTATCTTGGATCAGAGGGCTGACCTCGTGGATAGAATGCCTCAGATTTATGAGTTCAAACATGACAGAATCTCACAAAAATGATCTAAACTTCTTAGTGAATATATCTGGAAGAACTTTTTATAACCCTAAAGAAGAACATGGCAGTCTTCAAAGACAACAAAGAATCATTACCTTTCAGTGGTGTATGCAGTTTGCAACCCACAGTCAACAGCTCAGTCAGTAAAATAGTGGGAAGAAGGTAAGTCCTGTGAGGTTATATTTTTCCCCATTTCACAAGAAAGGAAACTGAGGCTCGAGGAGATTAAAGAAGTCTCCCACATGCATTTAGTTAACATGGAGATCAGATAGGGGATAGACCCAATTCTCCCTGTGTCTGCAGCAGTTATTTTGCTTGCTGTGGAATACAGAGACTGTCATTGAAGAAGAAAGTAAAAATATGAGGCTTCATCTGCCTAGGAAAGTGTGTCTCAAAATACGTCCTGGGCAAAACAAGTAACTTGAACTGATCCTCTAAAATAATGATCTAATGTGATCGAGTGAGAACTGAAGTATAGCAGAGCCCCGTTTTGAAAGGCACATGAACATTCTAAGGAACGTCCTTTGGGACATTCCACCTAGGAAGATGAAGACAGGAGACAGCACTATTTTTATGATCACATTAAATATGTAACCATTGAGAACACATTTTTGGCAACTACTAGAATTTGTAGTTACCCACAGACGGCTGAAGTGGTTTTAAAACAAATAAAAAGAGGTCTTAATTTTCAGCCTTAAGTAAGCTTATAAACCTTGTTGCTGCACTAAATTAAAATATTAAAAAGTCATAGTAATGTCATTGAAGAACAGACCCTTCCGGCCTTCCTAAAGTGACTGTAGGTGTAGGAATTAAAGAATGAAATTCAGTAATGACTCAGAACAGTTTGGACCCAGTTGGTCTGGCCTGTCACAACTGGGTTCCTTTCTCCTGTTTCTAATAGGCAGCAGATACCTGAAAAAGTCAGTCTCTTTTTCTCTTGCCACCTTTGCCAGCTCCCGGCAACTCAGAGCTGAGGCAGTAGCCTCTGGAAAGATAAGATGGCATCACTGCTATGGAAAGCAGCATGGAGATTGCTCTAAACATTAAAAATAGAATTCCCATCTGGTCCAGAAATTCCTCTTTGGGGTACACACATAAAAGGATTAAAAGGAGGGACTCTGAGATATGTTTGCACACCCATTTTTCACAACAGCCTTGTTCTAATAGCCAAGAGCAACCCTCATGTCCATCAACCTATGAATGAATGAACAGAATGTGGTCTATATAGACAATGGACTATTTTTCCACCTTAAAAATGAAGAAAATTCTGACACCTGTTACAACACGAATGAACCTCAAAGATACTATGCTTAGTGAAATAAGCCACAAAAAAAACCAGCTACTCTATGATTCCACTTACATACTGTACTTAGGGCAGGCAAGCTCACAGAGACAAAAAAAAAATAGAATGATGCTTCCCCAGGGCTGAAGGGAGAGGAGCAGGGGGGATTGAGTTTAACGGGTATGAGTTTCACTTTGGGAAGACGAAAAAAGTTCTGGAGAAGGATGGTGATAACGTTGGTACATAGTGTGACTGTACTTAATAGTATTGAACCACTTAACATGGTCAAGATGCTAAATTTCATGTTACATATATTTTAGCACAATTTTTAAAAAGAAAGAAAGAATTGCAGTGGTAGGTATTTTTGCATCAAGCCAAGGGAAAGGGATCTTCACAGCAGAGGAGCTAAGCACAAACCCCTGCTCTCAGCTGCCCCAGGTGGATTCCTGGTCCCTGAACACTCGTCTCCCAGAGGGAGGAGGCAGTGCACTCTCCGCTACAGCTGCCTAATTACCTGTCACCCAATCCTTCATTCACAGCGGTCTGGAAGGAAGGATCCCACACGTCTAACTTACCGCTGACTCTGTGGTCCTTCTCCTGCAAAGAGGAACAGGCTGCAGGTTTCAGGCTGAACAAAAGAACCAGTTTAAAGTACAACAAAGAATTGCTTCAAACCTAATGAAAATCAGGTATTGAAAGAATTAAGTAGCCCTGTCTCTTCTTTCTATTTCCTTTTCTGCAGGAAGACTGTGGTGAGGGGCCCTGACTCATGAGACCTGCTTCAGGAGGGGAACCCAGGGTGGTCAGCTCCCAAGTGGTCCTATTTACTTGTCTTTGGGGTGAGGACTGATCCTGGAGCCTCTTAGAACCCATGCAATTTGAACCCATTAATCTTCCCAAGTGCCACATTTTTGTTATTTCCTTCAAAGTTTCTTCTTTTCAGACTAGACTGGAAGTATATTTCTGAAGCAGTGGCAAAATAAGGGAAAGTCATCAAAGTAACAACAAAGTGTCATTTTATCCCCATGGAATTGGAATGAAGGGAGGATAAGAGAGAGAGAGAGAGAGAGAATGAGAGAGAGAGAGAATGAATTTTGGTGAAACTGTATTGAAACAAAAACTTATTTGCTGGTAGCATTTTATACTGTTTCACCTACTCTGGAAAATATGACAGTGAGCATCAAGTAAATTACAAATAAATACCTATTAACCCAGTTATTCCACTTGAGGGATTTGTTCTAAAGAAATGATTTAAGAGGGGCCTCCCTGGTGGCACAAGGGGTTAAGACACAACCTATGAAGCTGTCCAAAGCCACTGCAGCATGAGTTTGACCCCTGGCCAGGGAAATACCCACAGGGCACAGCAGACCTCTCCTGACTCGCCCACTGCTCCCCTCAGCAGTGTTTTTCAGTAGATCTGCCTGTTCTGTTCCCCACTCCATCTCTGGTGGATCCTCTCACTCCCACACCTCTGGCCTGTACCCCAGTTCTTATATGCATAAATAAATCTTTAAAAAATAATAAAAAATAAGAAATGATTTAAGAGAAATGAAAAGTTAGATACGTTAGAATAAAAATTTCAGAGTTTTGTCAAATATTGGGAAAATGCAAACAATCTAAATATCTAGCTAGGTAAACTATGAGAAATCAACTTGATGACATATAATATAGCCATTAAAAAATTATGAAAAGCATATTGCATTATAGAAATTTTATAGTAAACCATTAAGAATGCAGAATTTAGATTTATGTGTATAACCTGATTACAAGCATATAAAATATATGCATAAAGACTAAATGGAACAAATTAAAAACTGAAAATTATTGCCACAGTAGGAGGATAGAATCATCAATGGCTTTTTTCTCTTCATAAAATATTTTGTTTACATTTCAAATTAAACATTATTATCGTGATGACTTAGAAGTAACACTAAATTTATTATCATTTTCCATTATAAAACTGAATTTTCAGGGACTAATGAGATTTATAACTCTACTCTTTCAATATGTATGGGTGAGAGAGAGGTGGAAGAAGGGAGAGAAATATCAAGCAAAAACATGCCTTAAAATATTGATTCATATTACAAAAGCCCTCTCCTAGGCTCAGGTAGGCCTCTCCAGGAAGCACAAAAATGTAAACACGTCACAATGGGTAAACCCCAAACAAAAGTTCAATGTGTTAAATACAGAAATACCATATAACCCTGCACCTACACTGATAGTTTTATGTCCAAAAGAATAGAAAACAGGTGGTCAAGGAAAACCTGGTACATGGATGATCATAGTAGCCCTCTTCACAAGAGCCTAAAGGAGGAAGCCACATAGTATCCTCTAGCTGATGAATGAATAAACAAAAGATGGCATATCCATACAGTGGAATATAATTCCCCATGAAAGAGAATGAAGTTCTGCTACATGGAGCAACAGAGATGAGCCATGAAAACATTATATTAAGTGAAAGAAGCCAGCACATATTGCATTTATAGGAAATATCCCAAATAGATGTAAATCCACAGGTTAGATGGTAGTCAGGCTAGTGGTTGCCAGGGGCTGGAGAAGATAGGAATGGGTGTGGCTGCTTGATAGGTATAAGATCTCCCTTAGGAGTGACGACATTGTTTGGAAGTAGATAGAGTTGATAGTAGCCTCAGCCTTGTGAATGTACTAAATGCCACTATATATGCACTTTAAAATGCCTCAAATGGTGACACTGTTATGCATATTTTACCAAATTTTTTAAAGTGCAACACCGGGTCTGTGCCCTCAAGGAGTTCTTGACCTTGTAGCTAGGAAACAGGCACTGTGCTGAAAGATAAGAATAGTAGCTATGATTGTATCCACAATGCCCAGCAGAATGTCTGGCATATTGTAGGGACTGGATATGTATATTTGGAAAGATGGGTGGGAAGTAGCAAGATGGGAGTGGAGGGTGGAAGGAATGGAGCAGGAAAAGGAGAGAGGAGAAGGAAACTTGTTGTTGAATTGAGTGTCTTAATACAAAATGTACCTTAAAGTCACCTATTCCTTCTGAACAGTTTCAAGGTCATGTTCACATCTCCTGCTTAAAGAATGCCCTCATTAAAACCCTAACCCCCTGACGCCACACTCTGCTCCTGGAAGTGCTGGCCACTTGAGCTGAATAAACAAGTTGTTTTTTCCCCGGAGACATGCAACACAACTGTAAAATGCAATTGTCAGTACAAGTCTATGAGGAATATAAGGGGCACAGTTTGAAGAGGCATTGTGGTTTTGACAGTATAGACTGAAGTAGAAAGAGCACAGGATTAAATAAAATCATTTAAATGGAAATACTTGGCAGAGAGCCTGGCTTACAGTAGATATTGAATGTTGAACCTTCACTAATATGAAAATCAAAAAAGGAAGTTTCTAGTTCCAGCTAGACTAAGGTGCATGAATTTAAGCAAATCACTCACCCACTCCTGATGAACAGAAGCAGGTCTTTTCAGAGGATCTCTAATATTCTCTTTAACCCTTGTGCATATTGTACCATACTGGTTAAGACTGGGCTCCTGAAATCCCTGGTTTCTGCCCTGACTCCCCTGGGAACTCCAGGCCTTCATTTGGTGATCAAATTGTGTTAATCTCAAAATCAACATGACAAATGAACCTCTTGACTCCCCCACCCTGCATATTCCTCCCCATTTATCTCATCTCTGTGAATGGTGCCACCATCTACCTAGTTGCTCAAATCTCAATCTAATAGTCCTCTGAATCTCAGTGAAGTCTATTTATGTCACCCTTTCCATTTGCCACCATGATATCTATGCTTATCTTGCCTACCTGAAATTCATTCTCCATATTGGAGTGCAAATATGCATCGCTCACTTGCTTCCATAGCTTCTCATTGTACTTTGAAAAAAATGCCCAGTCCTGACCATACCACAGGCCCTTCATGACCCTGCCCCTGCCTCTTCTTGCATCTCATTTCTACCCTGTTGCTCTGAACCTCTACTGATTAACCACACTGGCCCAACTCCCCCCATCACTCAGATCCTTGCACTAGTTATTCTCTTTCCTTAGATGGCTGCTGCCTTCTTGGCTTCGCTGTAATGTGCTGCTACTTATCTAAATATGACCACCTCAGTGATTACGTCTATCACCTACCCAAACTAAATGACTTCATCAACCTACTCTGAAAAATCTGCATGGAACTTAAAATTTTTTTCCCTTAGATTATCATTTATTGGATTTACTGGATTGTTTCCCTTTACTTATTTTTTGGTACTGTAGTCAGATTTTTCCACAGAAACAGAGATAGATAAGATAGATAGATAAATGATATAGATAAATAGATAATTATGAGGAGTTGGCTCATGTGATTATGAAAGCTGAGAAGTTCCATTATCTGCCATTTACAAGGTAGAAACCCAGAAAAGCCAGCAATGAACTTCAGTCTGAGTCTGAAGGTCTAAGACCAAGGGAACCAATGGAGTAAATCCCAATCTGAGGACAAACGGAGATGTCCCACCTGAAATGGGGAGTATGGTGGAGGGTCTAATTCCTTCTTTGTTCATTCAGGCCCACAACAGACTGGCTGTTGCCCACCTACATAGAGGAGTGCCAACTACTTTACTGAGTCCACCAATGCAAATGTTGATCTCATCTGAAACACCCTCACAGACACACCCAAAAATAATTAATCTGGCACCTCATGGCCAGTCGAGTTGATCCATAAATTAACCACAATTTTCCTTTGGAAAACTTTAAGGCCCTCAAGTGCTAGACCCTCATATGTCCTATTGACTGCTGAATTCCCCACACCCAGCACTACACCTAGCACATGCCAAGTATAACAGGTATCTATTGCTGTATAATAAACTACCCCAAAACTTAGTGACATAAAATGACAACAATGTGAACTGTCTCATTTCTATGAATCAGGAATTTGGAAGCAGCTCAGCTGATTGATTCTGGCTTAAGGTCCCTCATGAGATTGCAGTGAAGATGAACTAAGGGCTGTTATCCTCTGGAGGTTTGACTGGAACCTTCCAAGATGACTCTCAAATGCCTGGTTGCAGGAGACTTGAGCCAAGAGATAATAAGTCAGAAACCACATGGCTCCCATGATACAGACTCTGAGGTCACATACTGTTATCTCTTTGTTTTATTGTTGTTGTTGTTGTTGTTGTTAGGCAACATCAGTAGATGCTATTATTTTTGCAATATCTTCTTTGTTGCATAGGTCAGTCCTGTCTGTTATGGGAGATGAATACCTCTTAGTGAATTCCTGAAAGCAGGGATTTTTGGGGGACATCATGGAATCTGGCTACCACATTAATATTGATATATAATTACCTTATATTAATATTGCTTGCATTTAAATTCTAGCTCTAACACTTGCTAGCTGTCCCATTTGGTCAAGTAATTTAGCTTCCTAAGCCTCAGTTTCCACATTTATAAAGTAAGATCAATTGGAAGTATCAACTAATACATTTAATGTAAAAAAAGTTAATATGATGTGGAACACACAAGTCCTCAATAACTATTGACTATTTTTCACAATAACTATTTGGACATTATACAGAAACTCTATGTAAATGAAGAAAAGAGGTTAAAAAGAGCCCTTGAGAAGGAGTAAATCAGCAAACAGTAGGATTCAACAAGCCAGGGTGGGGTGATGTTATTTCCTCCTCTGGTGGACCAAGGGGGAGGTGCTCCAGAGATTACTTAGGGGGCTATTACCCTTGGATTGGGGGGGAGTGCATTTGGATATATGAATATACTCTTCAATCTTCTGCATTTCTATTGTGTGTATCTGAATAAGCCCTTTTTGTTGTTGGATTAACTGATAGCTTTTGTTTGAGGTAAATGCTATTATTAATTCTTGGTCATAAGTCTCCACATTAATACTCCTTGTAAGGATTCATCCTTCAAGGAGACAAAAATTCACTCATGTTGAAAAAATGTTCTAATCATTTCACCTGTGCCAGAAAAATCCAAAACATTTTCAAGTTTGCCTTAGAAGCCAGATAATTGGCAATAGAATATTTTGAGATTTATTGAATGGAGAGTATCAAGACCACTAGAGAAAACAGATAGTTGGGGAAATTGGATCAAGATGGCAGCTGAGCATATGCTTTAGTTACTTCTTCCATCCAGGAAGAAATAGTTAATTAATCACTGGAATATGTAAGAAAGTCAGTGAATCAGAAACGTTTAGGAATTTATAAAAGAGAAAGCGGATGACACTATCACATAATGTTGGTGGTATGGCACAGGGTAGACTTTTTTGAGGGCATTGGATGTATGCATTACATAAAAAAAATAATGTGCATGTTATTTAAACTGTTCAAATACTAGGAATCTATCTTAAAAATAGATGCTAAAACATGCACCAAAGAATTACCTGTGTTTGTCAATAGCATATTCATCAAAGCATTTTTTTATAATTGCAAAAACTTTAGAAACAACCAAAATGACCACCATTAGACAAATTATGAAACATTCTGCAGACTTGAAAAGTTACAAAGAAGTCTTATATATACTTTCATGGACAATTCTTTACAATATATTATTTCTTATTATTTCTTACTTCTTCTTCATATATAGCTTTAGGTGAAAAGAGCAAGTTGCAGAACAATGTGGAAAGAACACAAAGCCATGTTTGCAAAAATAAAATCATGTACTTATATTGTAACATATAGGCTACATGTATTTGCACACAAATACATAGAAATAAGTCAGACTGGGCCTCCCCAGGTGGCACAAAGGATTAAGTCTCAGCACAATGAAGCTATCAGCAGCCACTGCAGCATGAGTTCAAACCCCAGGCAGGGAACTAACCCACATGATGCAGCAGACCTCTCCTGTCTTGCCCTCTGCTCCCCTCAGCAGTGTTATCCACCTGTCCTGCTCCCCACTCTGTCTCTGGTGAATCTTCTCACTGGTCCCGCCATACATTAGGTCTATACCCCAGCTCTTGGATGCATAAAAAAATAATATTTTTTTTTTTAAAAAGAAAGAAAGAAAAGTTAGACTTACAAATCAGCCTTTTGACGGTGGTGTCTCAGAGTCCAGTCAGATGTCAGAAAACACAAAAGTTATATCTACACAGAAAGTTTAATAAAAATAACTTGTTAACTAAGTATAGAGTTGCTAATTAGGTAACTTGACTGATCACTGAGTTACAATGAGAGCTACGACCAGTAGGGCTGGAGGAACAGAGAAGAGGCTGCAATTATTAAAATCCAGAAAACTTAGAGGAGCGACCAGGAATGGGAACCCAAACCTCTGAGGAAGGGAAAATGGCTGATTAGTGCTGATTTCCCTGAGTGGGCCTAATGATTACTGTCCACAAGGGCTGGGCACATGGCAGACTGTATTCACCCATGACTACCAGAAGGAAGCACCACTGCTGGGTGGCACAAAAAAGGACAGGAAGGAGACAGAGTCCACAGGAAGCAGAGAGGAAGGCGTGGTTCTCTACTTCCTCTTCCCCCACGCAGCCTCCCTCTCACCCACATTTGGCAGAGCCTAAGAAGCCAAATGTGTCTTTCAGAGTTTCTGCTCCAGGATCAAAAAGCAGACTGAATGCTGGAGTGAGTGACTCCACACAGTCAGAACTCCAGTGGCGAAAGGCCTTCCTGAGATCATATTGGCAAGACATTGAGACTCCAGACAGATGCTTTTGCAACTCTCAGAGATGGAATGACCAGCCTCCTTCCATGGAGATCAAATGCCTCTGAATCCATGGACTATTATTCAGAAGCAAGGTGTGTCTATAAACTAGTCATTCAATTTCTTGAGGTAGCACTTTTGAACTCAAAACAGCAAATATTTCCTTTCTGTGGAGCCAGGAGAGTCTTTTATGTTTAATTTTTATCAAGCTGTGAAATGAGATTTTAACTGTGGGTGTCTCATTGATGCCAGCCAAACTCAGGAGGCTCTATCTAGCTAGTATCTTTAAGATTGTGCCCCTGCAGTGTCCCCCGTAGGCAAGAACACACAGTCCAAATGAGACAACTTTTTTTTCTTTTTCCTTGAAAGTTTCCCGAGAAGACTTTCTTTCCCCACAATTTTTTTTTTCAAGTTCATTCATCTCAGAAAGCCCCACTTAGCATCAGTGTCAGTCACTCGCACAAGTCTTGTCTAAATTAAAATAAAAAAAATAGTCTTCAGGGCAACCAAGCTCTCTTTTTGAGGTACAAAGGGCATTTAGGAGGTGTGGGGTAGGAGGGGAGAGTAAACACAAAACTTAGTTTCCTACATCTCTAAGACACTTGGAGAAAACAAAATTCAACTGGTATTTTTTTTTAAATGCTCTTACAAATGTCTCTTAAAAGCAATGATGCTTATATCATTTTTTGAGTTAGCACCTTGAATTTCGGTACAGAGTTATATTCACTTTCTTTTTTGGAAAGCAGGATAGTAGAAAATCTAGTGTCATCCATACCACCAATCATAAAACCAATGAAGAACTAGGAATCACAGGAGTGAAAAGAGTTCTGTTAGTTCTTCCAGACACATCCTCTTTGTTTAACATTCAGAGAATTGAGATAATCTACTCTGGATCATATAACTTCTCAGAGGCTGAGCTTGGATTAGAACCAGGGTCTCCCAGTATGTGCTGTATCCATTATAACCCCAAGGCTCTTCCATATCAGTGTATGCACATACAACAGGATGGAGAGCATGGAATATCATCAGGAGTCCCATTGGGGTCAGTAAGCCATGTGTTAGGAAGAAATAGAGGATAATCTATTTAGACTAGACTTTAAGATCCAAAAAGTAATTTCAAGTAATTAGAGATAGTTTCTCAATTATCTTGAAAGAATGGGTCCTATTAGATGGCGATATCTCACTTCCTTCTTGAATATAGGAATGCAGTTCAGAACCAGGAACTGTGATATAAAAGCTGCTTAATAGGTCAGTCAGAAAAGTACAATTCAGATCAGAGAGTTATTATCCCAAGGAAAGGGAGCAAAACTAGAAAAAATATGCATTGCTTGGGAAAGAATTGGTGTAGAAGACATTTTCAGAAGTGGGCTTTGGGAAATTCATTTATTACTGGCTGAGTTGCATGTGATATAAGCCCCTGTGTTAGTTAGAGCAATGTTCATTGCTGAAATAAAGAAATCCCACAAGTTCAATGCTGAATACACTTTCTCACTAATGTAAAATTATCATGCAGATGTCCCTGGTAAGTGGAGAGCTCTTCTCCCCACAATGATTCATGAACTCATTCTCCTTCTGTGGGTTTGCCATCCCCTAGGGACATTGAGGTTTTTTGCTTGTAGCTCATGGAAAGTGAACAAGATATTGAAAAAGGCACACCCTCCTTAAAAATTCATGCTCATAAATGATACACATCACTTACACCCACACTGATTGGCATAAACATGTCACATGGGATTCCCTGGATTCCAGGAAGTTTATGAAGATCAGGTTTCTATGTAGAAAATGTCAGCTATGAAAAGGGAGACGATATTGTGGTATACAGTTAAATACTTCTGTACCTTCAAAATCTTCCCTACATTAATATCATTTCTTAAATTGCTGAGAGGTTGGATTCTTTGGAAATAACTTAAAATTCTGTGACTGAAATGGGGTGGAAAAATCAGTCTGTGCAGGTCACACCTCTTACCCACATGTGTGTACATGTTTGCAAGCAGCTCTTCCAAAGGAGCCCAAACTGTAATTCAGAGCCAGCAATTTCTGGACCTGGACCACTGACCCAGGCTTCTGTATACATGAGTTGTCGTGTGACAGTGTCAAGGGTTGAGGTGATAATTTTGATAGAAGGAAGGAGAGGTTTTGTTGATGTTCTCCTGTGAAGTAGGTGGGAAGGAAAGTAACAAAGAGGATGATATGGGGTGATATGGGAACTAGCCTTACCAGGCTATGTGGACAAGTTTTTAACCTCTAGGAAAGGAGAACATAGGCCCAGAAACTGAAAATGTTATTTCCATAAAAGTTGTATTTCACAAATACATGGTAGGATTGTTCTTACTGAATCCTTTTAGTTTGAGTGAAACTATTTGACTAGTATGCGACAATGAACTGGGAATAGAAGTAACATGTTTAAGTTTCAGGCTGGCTACTTAATTTCTGGTGAAGACTTGCCCAGGTCTTCTTTCCTTCTGCTGCAGTAACCTGCAATAGTCAAGATGGTAGCTACCCCATCCACTGGGCCCTTGACAGATCATAACAAACAGAGCACCACTCATAGTCTACAATGGGCCTGTAATGAAGAAGTTAGCCTTGGTTGTTTGGAGTCACTGGGGGTTGGGGTGGAGGTGTTTTTTATCATGGCATAAACTAACCTAACTCATACAAAGGGTCTGGTGAAACTATAGGCTAAAATGTGCTGTTTCCACTGCTGGAGACAGTACAACACACAGTAAGTGAAAGCATCTTCACATCACAACGCAGAAAAAGCCATAACTCTGCAGCAATAACCAGAGTCCATTACAACTACCAGAATGGAATGAAAATCATATCCTTAAGGAACAAGAAACAGGCAAAACAACCTCATCTAAACAGCACAGTATGACCAGAACAGCACTGCTGCTGGTTGAAGTCCTTGTGTTATACACCTCCACAGCCTCTTTCAAGCATCATTCTAATGGATCCTTCTATCTGTTTCACTTATTTCTCTAGGTGAAGATCCAGGAGAGGGCATCTAATTGACTGAGCTGAAGTCACATGCCACAATATCACCTCCAAGGGGCCAAGATAGAGGGTCTCCATTTTCTGTAGACAGTGCCCTTCAGTTCACCAACATCACCTCCGTGAGATAGTTCTCCAAGACAGGAAATAGGGCTGGATGCTGGAAAGCAAAACTGAAGGCAGAAATCACATCCTCAAAGGGAAACATAACTGTGCTTTCATTTTGACCCTGTCTCCCTCCCACCTCTGCCCTATTTATTTTTTACAATTAGAATGCTCAGTCTCAGATTCTCCTATTATAGGTATAACAGTCTTCATGTTTGAAGAGAGAATTGTAAATTCACAACCTTCAACACAGAAGAGCTCTTAACCAAGAGTTTCATGACCCACCTTAAGGAGAGCATTGTGAGATGCCTTTTGGTTGTAACTAGGCCAATAGGTAAATGTCTTCTCACATAAGGGGATGCCTAATGTATCACTATGGCCTCAATTCCTCCAGTTGCAGGCCAAGCAACTTTGAACAAGCTGACTTTATAAGCCCTGGAGTTTTGCACTGTAAAGGAAGGTTAACAATCCCTGTCTTATAGAGCTGTTATGAGAAGTAAATGTAATAATATGCAAAAGTATCTGGCAAAGTGCCTGGCACATAGGAGGCATCTCAAATATGACCGCTCATTTATCCTCTCTAAAATTTTATAAGGTAGTTAGAAAGACCAGACACATTCTTTCTGTCAGCTGAAAAGGAGTTTTAAAGTTCTGCTATGTAAGAGTTTTAAAAATGAATTCAGTTGCACAAGTCCCCTTGGCAGACACATGGAAAAGTGAACACAAAACAAAGTGGGGCTTCTCTGGCTATGGGGAGTCACGCCTGCCCTCAAGATTGCCCATCACTTTTTACTCTCCTTCCCACTTCTGCACAGTACCCTCCAGCCCCTCCACAGAACTCCATGAAACAGGAGTCATAGGGCTTCAAGAAACAGCCAAAAAAACTACCATCTGCTTCAAACACTTACTCTGGAGATGAGGAAAATGAGGCTCAGAGAGAAGTAATTTGCTCAAAGATTCCATAAGAAGTTCCTCCCCTGTTGATAGTCAATCACTCCTGACACATAAAAACTCATCCAGAGTATGACTAGATAAGTAATAAAGCAAGTACAATAAAATGTTAATGGTAGAATCCAAGGGATGGGAGTATGGGTGTTCACTACAAAATTCTTTCATTGGCAATAACTTTTATCATAGAATGTTGGGGGAAATCTGGAGAATCCTAAACTTTCATGGTCAAGAGGTCAATCAGATTTCTAGAAAAGAAAATGGCCTCAAGTTTATAATTTATTGTTTTAAAGGCATTTAAATATTTCCTCTGTAAATTGTGTGATCATATAAGGGTTTATTTAATATTTCTCCTTCTTGGGACAACCAAGAATATAGTCGAGGGAGCACTGGCTATAGAATTTCTCTTGGGGAACAAAATTACCAAAAGAAATGTAGAAACATTTCTAAGAGAGTGAGTTTGCAGGAGAAATCACATGAGCAATTTAGAAAAGATGCAATTCCTGAATGTAAGAACCAACTATGGAATCTTAAAAGTACTCTAGTTTGAAGAGAAGGGTAAATTTTTCATAAATTTGCATCAATAATTTCTATCTGAAATGTAACCTTTCTACACAAACACATAGTAGACACACAAGTGGACACACACCCCCAGGAGTTGGTCAGGCAAGACCATAGCAAAGTTTGTAAGACCATTCTATGGATGGAGAAGAGAATAGTGAAAACAATGAAGAAACCCATAATACTAAAAAGCAAACAACAACTTCCATGTCAAAACAATAGATTTCAACAACAACTCTCTATTTTCGAGGGGAGAGCAGGGAAAGTGACAGGTCTAAAAATAGATCAAGATTATCCCCACTGATTAACAGGATCCCCAAAGGATCAGAAAAGGCAAGTAACCTTGAAATCATAATTAAGGAAATAATTGGGAAACCAGATTTATAAAGACACCTCAGTGGACAAATGGGAGGAATTCTCAGGATTCTGGCCAGAAATATTCCAAACAGAAAAACCCAGAGCATGTAATTACCAACAGTGGAAACACAAAGAAAGACATTCAAAGAGAATAGATGCAAAGAATAAAGGATAATTAATTGAGAAGTTAAGAGAATCAACAAGTAGTACAGAGAGAAGGGCCCAGCTTTGAGACTAAGGGACTTGGTTTGGTGTATGGCTTGGCCACTTAGAGGTTATGCAGTTTATTCATTTCACAATGTTGTCCAGACCAACATGCTCCATCTTCATTATTTACCCCACCTAGGAAATGGGGATAATTCCACCTGCCTTCTATAGGCAGGGTTCAAGTGAGATAATACACATTGGTGGTTTTCAAATATACTCAGGGGTAGTCATGAGGGTGTAAAGGGCTCAGAGAAAAGGGACTCTTCCCTGTCCTAGCTCTCATACTTCCACACAAACAAGTCATTCCAATTTTGTTAAGTTTAATTATTAGTCTTCTTCAGGACTTAGCTAGAAGAGAATGTTCCATAGCAAACAGTTTGAAACTACTAGCTGAAAGTGGTTAATGAACTGGAAAGTGCAAACCTAATGTATTAAAATCTATTCATTCATTCATTCATTCATTCATCTAATGTGGGTTGGTCCTATGGCACCAAAGATATAGCAGTGAGCAACATCATATGGAGAACAAATAGTAAACACACAAACTAATGAATACATATATGTCAACTTCTCCAAAGAAACACAAAGTGAGGTCAACGAACTGGATCATTGAGGGATTTGTTTTTTTAATAAATTTTTATTGGTTTACCATTGATTATGACACTATATAAATTTCAGGGATGTGTCTTTACCTCTATGTGTGTTAGTACCTCACCTCACTCACCACCAAGTTTCAAGCATGCTTCCCACTATCAGTCTGTTGCTCTAGCCTTCCCTCCCACCTCTGTCCCCTCTCCCCTGGTAACCACTATGTTTTTCATAGACTCTAAGACTTATTTTATTATGATTTGTTACTTCATTTTCTTTGGCTATTTATATTCCACACATGAAAGAAATGATCTGATAATTGTCTTTCACTTTCCTGCTTATTTTGCTTATCATAATCACCTCAAGTCCCATCCATGCTGTTAGGAAAAGCAAGACTTCATCTTTATAATAGTTGAGTAGTATTCTAGTGAGTATATATACCACACGTCTTTCATGCTGTCATTGATCAATGGACATTTGTTTCCACATCTTAGCTATTGTGAATAATGCTGCTAGGAACATAGGAGTGGATATATTTTTTTGATTTAGAGTTTTCCAGTTCTTCAGATAAATACCTAAGGGAGACAACACTGAGTCATAGGGTATTTCCATTTTCAGATTTTTAAGGAAACTCCATACCATTTTCTATAGAGGTTACACCAATTTACATTCCTTCCAACAGTGAACAAGAACTCCTTTTTCACTGCACCCTTGCCAACACATATTGTTTCCAGTCTTTTTTGGAGGGTGTTATTTTAACAGGATCTTTGGAAAAGATTTTTCTGTTAAAGTAATGTTCAAACAGACCTAAAAGAAGGGAGGATTGAGCCATGCAGATGTCTGGTGAAAGAACGTTCTAAGTATAGAAAACAGTGAGGCAGCGTTAGAGAGAAGGAGCCATGGACAAGACCACATAAGGCCTCTCCAGCATGGGGAGGCTCCCACTTCATTCTGAGTGACATGAGGAGTACCAAGGCATTTGAAATAGAGGAAAGAAAGGATCTTATTTGCATTTTAGGTGCAGCATTCTGAAATCCAGGAGAATAGATTCAGGGATTCAGAGTGGAAGAAAGAAAATCAATGAGGAAGTGATGGTAGGGACAAAAGAAGAGGTGGCAGTAATGATCATCGCTCATATTCAATATACATATTAAAATTAGAGCTAACAGTTCTGCTGATCGATTGAATAGGAGAGTCTACAGTGTTTCAGAAGCTTTTAGACAGATGACTGGTAGAATGGGATTGTGGGGTGAGAAGATGGAGATGTCATTTTGGGAATTTTGATAGCAAAAGGAGAAGTATCAAGAGTTTTAGTCTGGTGTCTTTAATTGTAAGATGTCTGTTTGACTTAGAAGAGATATTAGCCAGACAGATATATAAGTCAGGGTTTGGGGGTGGCTGAGAGAGGTGTACCTCATCATACATGAATGTTTCTGAATACCAGGGGACTGGAAAATAAAGACAAATGAAGAGGTGCACGACCTATTACTATCGCAAAGACAACTTTAGAAGTATGTTCTTTAACTTACTGTTCCTGATTACATGTTAAAATGATGAAGGTTACCTAAAATAAGTAACTTAAATATTGCACTGTCCTATTTTACCATGAGAACTTGAAGGGGTAAGAGCAAAAAAGGGAAAAAATGAAGGTCGTGTTTCTAAGACACAAAAGTATAGCAAATAGTAGTAATTAGAAAGAAGAGAGTGAGTTCAACAATATGTCTCCCATTTACCCTGAAATTAGGATTGTTAGGTCCAAGCAGAGCTGTAGATTTATGAATATCAAGACTAGAAAACAAAATACACAATTTGATTTAGTTTAAAAGGTTCAATTAAGAAACAATATTAGGCTGGTAGAAAAAGTTTCTTTCTGATTGTGTTTAAATAAAAATAGAAAAGCTCATAATATTTAACAGAAATAATATTTGTGATGAGAGAAAACAAAGAACTTCATTACATTGAAAAGAAGACAGGTTGAGTAATAAAAGGATAAATACAATGATTATAACATTAAGCAGTAATAGGCTGTATTCAGCTTCTAGTTTTAAATCTACTTAGCAACCCTGAAACAGCCTTTCTCAATTTTTAATTAAAAATGCCTTTAAAAATATAAAAAAATAAAATAAAATTCACCACTCCACACAAAAAGAAAACATTTACAACTCCATGAAAAACCAATGGTTGGTTAATTTCTAGACGGTACTGGGAAGATTTTCTTCTGCAAGGCAATGGAACTGGAAGGAAAATCATAATTGATGGCTCCCTTGGGCTGAGAGTAGATATATATCATTCCTCCCTCCTGCTATATTTGCACCTGGTTCAAGGTACTTGTCATCAAAAGCCTGAAGCATCCACACTCCTGTCTGAATGCTGATTTTTGGGGACAAGAGTGTACAAATCCTCTTCCTCCAAGCTCTATATCTCCTTATCCAAATCTAGGGCTCTTTTCAATTTTCAGTGAGAATCTGCCACTCTCCAAAAACTATGGGTCCCACTATATGAGCTAGATTGATAAGAAGTCCTGAATACAAGCCACCCTGGAAGGTAAAACCTGGAGAAGGAGGCACATAGGAAGAACTATTGATAAATTATCAGAGCAATACATACCAGGAGCTGTAGGCAGGGTTTCACTTCCTATACTTGCTAGAACCAAACAAGACAAAGTTCCCATCTTGGCTAGCAGAACCTCCTAGAGTAAACTCACCACACAGTTAGGATCGACCTTAGGAGCTGAGTTCACCGGATCTCTGAGGATGGCATTTGACCCAGTGCATCAACTCACAAATCCAAACTGGGTAAGAAACACAAAAAAAGATATTTCTGTTCCATCATCAACACCACTCCACACACTAAGCAAACAATGATAACAATAATAGTAGATAACCTATTGAATCAAAAATGCAGAAAAGTAGGGATTTCACTACCATATAAAAGGAGAAGCAATTCTCTGTAATAAAGAAGGAAATTTTAGAAAACTTTTTTTCCAGTAGGTTAACCTCTATGACCCAGAAGTCGAAAACCTTAAGAAGAAAACAGAAGAAAATGAAAACACAATAAAATTAGAAGGGAACTAAACAAGACAAGAAAGTCTTGCTGAGACATTAAAATGTCACTGGACAAACAACATGTCAGTTTTGTTCACCATCCTATCACCAAGGCCTAATGCAGTAGCCAAATGCCACCAATCTATGTTCCAAAAGTTGCCAGAAGCCTACCCAAAGCCCCAAATGGTCTTTGTTTCACATCACAAATTTTAAAATATGCTGCCCTTCATTAAAAATAGCTAGTCATTTACAAACCTTGATTTTCCCCTGATAATAATGTGATCATAATCTGCCAGATTATTGATCATTAATAATCGACAGTTCATATTTCTGATAAGTAGAGTGCACTTGGGGAAACAAACATACACATCACACAATGCAGTCGATTCCATCGTATGCATGATGTAGATGAATGACCATGTCCCTCCACACATTTCCCAAGTTGAAACCTAATCCCCAATGTAATGGTGTTAGTGGTGGGGCCTTGGGGAGCAATTAGGTCAGGAGGGCAAAGCTCACAGGAATGGGATTAATGTCCTTATAAAAGAAGTCCAGGGAACACCCACCATGTGAGGTTATAGCCAGACAATGGCTGCCTCTGAACTGGAAGCAGATTCTCACAGGACACCAGATCTGCTGGTGCCTCGATCTTAGACTTCCCACAGACTTCACACTATAGAAATAAATTTCTGTTGTTTATAAGTTAATATTATTTTTGTTAATCACAGCCTGAATGTTGTAAAATGTAAGGTCTCTACACAAGCCCTGTCCTTACTAGGGCCATGCCCTAAAGAGTTAAGGTAATGGCATTTCTCTAAATTCAGAGAAACATTGAGAGTCATTTAAAACCATTAGGATCAGTACCTCTTTGGGTTCGCACTTGTCTTGCTCTTGTTCAAAATAACTCCCTCCACTATCAATGTCTCTCCATCACATTGGTTAAAACACATAATAATTATACAATACTTTATCCTGCTCAAAGCCTTTTTACATCCATTATGTCATTAGAGCTTTGCAGCAACCCAGAGAGGAAGCAGATGGGTGGGCTCCAGGGCCTGGGCTGGAAAGGTGAGCAGCAGGAGGAAGGAGCACACCATGACTTCCAGCACACAGAGGGGGAGGGGCAGTGGAGACATGTCTCCATCTCACCACTTTGCTCCCCTTCTGGCCTTTCTTCTACTCTCCTTCCAGCCACGATTAAGCTTCAGAACACAGCGCTCAAATCGAGCGCCTGACTTGATCAAGCATACCAAGGGCTTCCTTATAAGAATGACAAAAGGCCAGGGTTCTTAAAAGTAAATACATAAAAGCATAGAGATTGTGGCTACTTTAGAGGAGGAAGGCATACCAGGGTATGGGAATGTGCGTTGCCAGCATGTTCTATTTCTTGGGCGGAAAGTTGGTAGATGGATATGTTAAAATTGTGATAGTTTGTAGCACTGGTATGGCCTATGACCTCCGAACTTTTCTGTATCAAGGTGATGGCTTCAATAAAAGAGATTTTTTTTCCCCAGTTCTATCTTCATCTACTTTTTAATTTTTTTATTGAAGTAACATTGGTTTAGAGGATCATCTAGGCTTCTGGTGTGCATCATTATAAATTAACATCTCCACATACCACAAATGTTCATCACTGAAAGTCTGACTCCATCCTTCACAAAAATTTTTTAAAGGCATGTATACCTTTTAAATTCCATGCTCACCTTTGTCTCTCTTTTTCTTTCAATGTTTTACATTCTTTTTCTCTCCTCTCCCAGGGTGAATCACCCTACTTGTTCAAATTGTGCTACAGCAAATGTTGGTAAATGATGTGCCTTGTGGTGGTGATTAAGTCAAATCAAACACATTAGTCACTGAAGAGATGGCCTCCAGCTGTTTATCTGGGAAATATAATTGAATACTAATGGGATAAGCACTATAAGTTGCCAGTTTTATTTTCACGAAAGGTGTAGGCTAAGATCTGAGAGGGTGAATTTATCTGAGTTTGAAATATAAGCGGATGCTTCCAGGGATGATTTCTACAGTGTGTTGCTGGGAACTGGAATGACAAACCTGTGTTCTGAGCCTGGCCAGACCATTGCCTGGGGGTTGCTGCCACTCCCCTCAATGGCTGTTCTTTCCCTTGGGGAAAGTGAGGGAGAGAACACAGGCTGAGTAAACCAACAAATGAACACAAACAAATTTGTTAAATATGTAATAATTCTCCCAAAGAACTTAACACTAGTGGTTTCATCATTACTTTCTCTCTTTCCCGCCAAATCCTGAAAATATTCTTACTTGCTGGTACAGTTGTATGTTAACCCCAAATTTATTATGCTCACTACCTACATAAGAACTTATGCATTCATCTTACATTCCATTTTGCTTAATTTCCACTTCCCAGAAATGGTCATGATATTCCCTCACCTTGAGTCACACTCATTATCAAATAATTTTTCAAGATTTGAAAAGAAGTGATCATGAACTGTGAAAATGTTTGTTAAATGATTCAAAATGTGGATGTGTGGCATAGAAGACTGATATTATAAATACAAGTGAAAGGTTTGAATAAAATTGTTTAACTAAAAAAAAAAAAAAAAAAGCCTGATTCCATTCTGTAATACTCCTGAAATATCCTAAGCGCTCTCCAAACTGAACCACAAATTTGAGTTGCACTTTGAGGATATCTGCCATCTGAGAAGTGAAGTAAAATAAGTTCTGGAAAAAAGAGCAAACACAGGCAGAATAGGGCCTCCCTGGTGGAACAGGCAGTTGAGTGCCACACTGTGAAGCTGTCCATAGCCTCTGCAGCACATGTTCGATCATGGTCAGCCGGGTAGAAACCCACATGGCAAAGCAGACCTCTTCTATCTCACCTGCTGCTCCCCTCAGCAGTGTATTTCGTCAGTTTGCCTGTTCCGTTTCCCACTCTGTATCTGGTGAATCCTCTCACCCTCCTGCACATTTGGCCTGTACCCCAGTTCTTGTATAAATAAATAAATCTTTAAAAAAAAATGTGTAATCTATTTTAAAAAAAGAACAGGCAGAATAAAGACACCAAGATGTGGACCTCTCTAGTGGCCTAGGGGTTAAGTCCCAGCACTATCTCCACAATGGCCTGAGTTCAATGCCCAGCCAGGTTGCTGATGCACATGGTGCAGCTAAGCTCTCCTGTCTCACCTGCTGCCCCCTTCAGCAGTGTATTTTAGTATATCCACCTGCTCTGCTCCCCACTCTGTCTCTGGTGAATCCTCTCACCACCCCCAGACCTCTGGCCTACACCCCAGTTCTTCTATGCAAAAATAGTGTTGTTATATCTTTTTTTTTAAAAAAAAAAGACACCAAGATTTTAGTGTAGTTCATCTTTATCAAACATTTGTTGACTATTTGGTCTACCAAATTTCAAAAGTTTAAGATTTGGTTTTCTCTATTCCTTCTTTAGGAAGGAAGCAATTACCCAGGGAGCAATTAAGCAACATACCCAAGGTTCCAAAACTGCAATGCAGATTCCCAGACTGTTCTGTGACAGTCATGAAGGTAGCTAGAAGATCATACAGCTCAAGCATTAATGAATTAGAGGGGAGGTGTAGCAGGAAACAAAATAAACTCAATTTTTGGAATATTGGTATAGTCAAGGCCTTTTTATGTTGGGAATGAAATTGATCAAGACCCAGAGACCAAACAGAACAGGGCAAAGGACACGCAGGGCAAAGGACACGCAGTCCATGAAGGTGGCAGTGAGATCTGGTAGCCTGGCAACAGGCTACCATCAGAGGTCTTCTAGAGAACCAGAGCCCAGGATCAGGGAAGCTCATCAGCAGGTAGTGGTCACCCTCTTTCAGAAGGACTGCAAGTGTTCTGGACATAAGCAACCTCCCAGGGTTCCAGAACAGTCCATGGTCAGAAATACCACCCAAGCATTCAGGTGCTCATTTTTCCACTCTTCCCTATGTATCTTTGCATACAACCTATCACCTCCCATTGTTGAGAAACATTTCCCAAAATAACCAACATGGTAAAAGCAGAGAAGGCAGGAACCACTAAGTTATTTTCCCCTGTCACTTATGAGTGACTGCTCACCATAGCCTCTCTGGTCAACATGAGTTTCTCTGGTCAGCATGAGTCTATTCAACAATTTTCAGAAGAATCTCCTTGAATTAGAAAGAGAAACATACCATTAATGGGTAATTTCTATTCCATCAAATCATTGTGACCTCTTCACTTCAAAGGTCTTTCCATTCACAATTCTTTAAAATTCCACATAGGGCCTCCCTGGTGGCGCAGCGATTAAGCGCTGGGTTGCGAAACTGCCCACAGACTCAGCAGTGCCAGTTCAATCCCTGGCCAGCCGGCGAGGTTTCCATATGGCATGCAGACCTCTTCTGCCATACCCGCTGCTCCCCTCAGCAGTGTATTTCGTCAGTCTGCCTGTTCTGCTCTCCACTCTGGCTCTGGTGAATTCTCTCATCCTCCTGTGCTTCTGACTGTACCCAGTGCTTGTATAAATAAATAAATAAATCTTTAAAAAAAAAAAAAGGAAAAAAATTCCACATAAAAGGGGAAAGTGGGCTGGCATGCATGCCAGTGACACTGTATTCATTTCTCCTCCAGCACAGCATGCAAACAGTATCCTGTTACACTTTTGTTTTACTCTGTTCTCTTCTACAGCACACAGGTATGGTCTTGCTTGGCAGACACAGCAGAACTGAAAGGATTATACACTTAGCATCTGGAAATATTCCACTATCACCACAAACAAAATTGTCTACCCCATCTCTTCCCTTCTGTGCCAAGCAGGTAGAATAAGACAGAGGAAGGACATGTTTGCAGACCAAACAGCCCCATCAGAGGAAGCAAGCTGATGTGAATCACATGTTCTAGGAGCTGCTGACTTGTCCTGGAAATAAAATCTGCAAGTGGCATGTGTGAGGAGAGGACCTGGAAGACTTAGGGGATAGACTTTTAACATTATCAAAGGAAACCTTCAGAGCTTCAAATTCATGAACACTGTGCTATCATATCATTTCTCCAGAAAATGGGACAAAAGTCCAGACTATTCATGAGACAACCAAACAGAGGCCAATGGAAAATCATTAAAATTCTGGGAAGGCTACTTGTGTCTCCTGCGCTGCACCCACCATAGATCTCACAAGAGATTGGCTCCCAGTTCCTGCCTCTGCACATTTCTGCAAGTATGGAGCTGGGGGTCATTTCAGGGTACTCAAACCCCAAAAGTGAAATTGTCACCTTTGTGGTTCTCGCTCTGATGTGATCAGACCCACATTTGGATGCCTGAGCTCCTCTCCAAACCTACCCAATCATGCACAATCGCTGATAGCACAATCAGTGAGTTCACTGTGTCCTCCCTCCCCCCAGGTTCAGAACAGCTCCTCAGCAAATATTGGTTTGCAGATCCATTTGTTTTTACATCTCATTCCACCAACAGTGACAATGAGTGATTTCTTCTTTGGAGAGGTTTTCATCACAGAAATATTTCGAGGGAGAAATGTCTAATTATACATGAAAAGAGAAAACAAAAGGCCCATATCTCCATTTGGAATCCGTAAGTTCTATTACCAGTTCTTTCCCACCTCAGCCTGACTCCATCCCCAATATGCAAAAATGAATAGCTTTACCAAATCTAGTGTCAAAGTCTCTGGTGTTCAAATAAATAGAATTTTCCCTATGAGGAGAAGCCAAGATTGTAGGATTCTTATAAAACATGCACACATGCATGAGTGCCAAGTATAAATCATGCCCTGCCCCTATTTGGAGAGCTGGCTGTGTACGGGGAGAAGCGCCCAACCCAGGGAGTTCAGAGTCTGTTTCTGCCTTTGCTGCTTAGTAGCTCAGGGACTCAGAGCACGCCATGGTTTCTTGCGGTCTCTTCTCCCATGAACGGTGCTGTAACGTAGACTATTGGCTTTTCTCTAAGTGAACATGCAGGTGCTCACCTTTCCTAGTCCCTGCCTTCATCTAATCTGCTCTGTGCTCAGACCAGAGGCCTCAACCAGGAGCATCAAAGAGCTGTGGATGAGGCAGGGCTTCACCCGCTGTTGCTCCCTACCCAACTTGTTTTTTTACCTCATTTCTGCCTATCTCTGTGTAGTCCCAACTTCTGCAGCCCTATTTTGATAACTTCCTGCCAATCTCAGACCTGAACTGGATCAAGAGGAGAGGTGAATGCCTTCAGGCCAGCATCCTGATATTCAGCTTTGATTCCCATGTCCTAGGCTTCTCTGGACCCATTCTTTGAGAGCATTCTAAACCTAGACTAGCACCTGGTTCTCCCAAGCCAGTATTTATCTGGATTCTTACCTTTTCATGTTTTCTGCTTTATTCCAGCTCCTTGACATCTATGTGATACTCCAGGCCTCATCTTCCAGTAAAGACCTAAACCTGAACTCCAACCTATTCTGTGGCTTGGCCTTTGTCTTACTGAGAAGAAGTCTTGATGCCAAATATCCCAGGGTAAAAATACCTCCCCCCTTTCTTCCAGGTGTCCCATTACCATGCACTGCCTACCTGCCAAGGCTGTCCGGGAAGCCACTAGAGATGGTCCCACTTCTTCTGACCACCCCTGCAGTCCCTGCCGCTGGGGTGACTCTCCCAGTCCCTGTATCTCTCATTCTTCAGCTTGGCCTTCTTGAAGCTGGCAATATCCCTCATGTCCAATAGCCTCTAAGAGACAGAGCTGGGACTTGACTGAGATCTGCCTGACATCAATGTCCATGCCTGATACCCCATGTTGAGATGACAGAGAAGATAGATGCCCGCAGAGCATTTGAAACAAACTAGAAGTAGCTTCTCTTGTTCCATAAAGCAATATGCATACTTCCTGGTATGATTCCTCTCCCCGTGGTCATTCCAGAATTTTGCAAGTCTAAGAGAATAATCTCTGGCTCCCTGTTAACCAGCACACAGGCTGCCACATCCCAGGCTCTGGGGTCACATTATCCAGTTCTATTAGTCCCTGGGAGGGGTTCGGTAATGAAAGCGCCTCCAAGAAACATTGTTGGGGAATTGCCTGCCCACTTGCCACAACCCCATCACTGTATGAGTTACACTGGCCAGAGGAAATTATTGCTGGCTATTGATTCCCAAAGAAGTTGAGGCAACAGGAAAAAATACAGCCCAGTAATAGGGCAGCAAGGGAAAAAAACCTCGAGGAAAGCCCTACAGGTTATTTAACTCCTCACTGGTTAATAAGACATTTATTGGGACAAATTACTCTTTTGCTGCTAGATCCCATGAGCATGTGCAGCAGGGGCTCTTGGACCCCTCTTCACATCTGTAATTCTCCTAATGGATGCAGACTGAGATTGTAGAATGTCAGCACAAAGGTAGTTCCCAAATGGAGCCCCAAGAAGCACAATAAGGGGAGCACTTCCATCCTGTAATCCTCCAACCAGGGAATGATGTGCACTTTCTAATCTCCCATCAAATGCCTCCTTCCTCGTGTCAGTTCCCCTTACTGCTTATTTTTTCACAAATGTTAAATGATTCATTTTGCTACAAAAGTCTCTTTAAGAAAAGACATATTGGGAGAGAAAGGGGGAGAGAACGAGGCAAGGGAGGGAAAAGGTGAGGGGGGAAGGAAGAGAAAGAAAACCCCCTTCTCTGCTCTGGGGTAGCATTTTTTATTGTCCCAATGCCCACTGAAGAATCTTAGTACCTTGTAATTCACAGTGGATGATCAGGAAGAAAGAAAGAAAGAAAGAAATATGCAGGATGTGAAGCTATGTCTGCCTCTCCTTAACTGTGGAGAGGCTTTTGTTGTATAGAAAGAAAGATTAAAGTGAGAGTGTGCTTGGAAGGTGCTGGAAGGCCATCTGTCTGAAAAGAAAAGAGGTGGGGTAAGAGGGTCAGGCAGGTACCGACACAATGGGGCTGAGATATCCCAATGGCCAACTGCCAAAATCTGATGAGAAATTGACCTCTTCCATCACAAGCAGTGAGCAACTCCTCCCCACAGGATATAGCCCAATTCCTTATTTGATAGTTGTCTAGCAGGTCTTTTAAGCTGGAGTTCCAAAAGATTTATATCAGAAGGTAAAGTGCTCTTTTTTTAATTTTTTATTACTTTCCTTAGGTAAAGCAGCACTTTTGTGTTCCCCTGTATGATTTTCTTTAGCTTGCATTGTGAATAATTGTTATTTCTGACTGCTTGTGTTGAATGGTATTTCTCCAGAAATATCAATAACTTGAAAAGGCAAGAATTTATAACCACACTACAAATTCATCCAGAATACAAGAATTGGTTGAGTGCCTACTGTATGCCAGGCAAGTAAAAGAGGAGAGACCAGTTCTCCAGATAAAAAGGAATGGCATGGTGTTGGCCACTTTACAGCCTTCACAGGTGACATAGTGAATGACCGCTCCATCAGTCAGGGCCACTACAATGTCTATCCACACAACATCTCAATCAGTCAAGATCATCACAGCATCAATCCTTGTGACACATTGCATCCCATAAGGGACACCAGAAATCTGGAAAATGTCCAGGAGGAAGGCAGGTAGAAGCAAGATCAAGAAGGCCCATGACAAGATTAGCATAAAAAAACCACCAGTAATTTTTGAAGCTCAGTGATGAGTCATGGGGGTTCCTCACACTAGTCTCTCTACAGTGGGATATTTGGGGGCCTCCCCTGGTGGTACAGCAATTTAGCGCTGGGCTTTGAAGCTGCCCGCAGCTTCTGCAGCACCAGTTCGATCCCCAGGTGCCGACGAGGGTCCCACATGGAGTGACAGACCTCTCCTGCCGTGCCCCACTGCTCCCCTCAGCAGTGTATTTCATCAGTCTGCCTGTTCTGTTGCCTCTCTGGCTCTGGTGAATTCTCTCACCCTCCCGTGCTTCTGTCTGTACCCAGTGCTTGTATAAATAAATCTTTTTTTAAAAATTGGAATATTTGAAAATTCCCAGAAGTCATCTGAAGAGCTACCATGCTGAAAGTGAAGTAAACTTGGGGTGTGTTGCCCTAAAGGTGAATGACTACCCTTTAAATTGTTTAACACTTTCAAAACCAGTGTGGTCACAATCAACTCTCAGAAGACTGATGCGAGGTAGTCAAGGGAGAAATAACTATTTTATGAATATGGTTGCAATCCCATCCACCACAATGTATTAAGTCAAAAGATTATAAGCAGATAGATTTGAGCCCAATATGAATAAGAACTTTTTAAAGTCTGCAAATCATTTAGCCATCCTCAGAAAGCAGTGAATCTCTGGGCCTGGAAATATCAAGCTGAAGGTAGAATCTGATCCCATTAGAAATGCCTTGGAAAGATTTCTGTTGCAGGTGGAATCACGGATTATAAAGCACCAGGGAGTCCTCCCACTAACTATTCATTTCCCACAGTGCTGGACATTTGAGAAGGCTCTGTATTTCCTCATTGGTTCCTTCCCTTGGGGATTGGGGATGAGTTAGGGAGGAAACAGATGATCCAGATAGGACTTTGATCCCCACTTGAGGTTGGAATAGATAGAACACCAAAATACAAAACAACTCCCACTATACAACTCCTAAAATACAAACACTCCGCTGTACACTGGCAAGTTTACATGCATTATTTCAACTAGTCTTCATGTCAACCTAATAGGCAGATAGCACAGTTACACCAAAACTAGGCACAGGCAAGTAGCATGTAGTTCACAAGATTCTGGGCAAAGATCTCAACAGTAACATTCAGCTATGCAGAGCAACAGCACTACTGGGATGGTTTGCTCTCCTCATCTTGCTTAGAATTTGCCAGCACCCAGGGAGGCCAGCCCAAGACAGACTGACACTTAAGGAGTGGGAAAGAAAACCAGATGCACCTGCAGAGCCAATCAGTGAGTTGTAATTCAATTCCAAAATCTGACCTTTTGTTCCTTGAGCTAAAGATGCGAGCTTTGATCAGTCACTGACACGTGCATAGCACTGGCTGGCTTAGCTCCCCCACAGGGAAAGGTAAACATTCTGTGGAAATGCAAACATATCACTAATGGTCTAAAGGGGCCAGTAATGGAGGCATAATTTCTTTTGGAAACAAGCCCCCTACAGAGGTAAAGTTTGTTGTTTTTACCTCCTCAGTGAGTGATATTTGCAACCGCAGCCAGAACTCTTTCTTAGTACTGACAGCACCCACAGGGAAGATAAAGAAATTTCCACCCCAAACTCCAGCTTGCTCTGCTTAAGGCGTCGGCACCTCCCCCACTAGGGAAGTGAGTGTCACCCACTATAGTTTTCCTCTGAAAGGGAGGTGGATAGGTGAGGTTGAGAAGGTATAATTACAGGTGGAGCCTGGAACACCTCGGATTGTGATACCAGGGGAGGCTTTCTCTACCGAGGGCACCCCTGAAAGAACCTTCCCCAGCACCTTCATCAAAGCCACTGTCAGGGGAGCGCCCCTGTTATTAAATGCCGCTCTGGCACGTCTGCACAGAGGCATAATCACAGGTGGTGGAGCTGGAGGGGAAGCTGTTCAAGGGAAGAAAAGAAAGAAAACACAAGGATGAGCTGACTAAAAACACATAAATGAAGTGTAAGAATTCGATTAGAGACCTAGGGGAGGTTAGGGGGAATCAAGAAACGGGAAGAGGGACTCTCTGAAGATTTCTCTAGTTCTTATGGGGGAGGCGCAGGGTTTTTTGTTTTTCAGTTCTTGAGTGGTATTGAGCAGAAGTTTCTAGAAAAATGAAAAACAATGAAAAATGTGTAGCCCTTGCACTGCCCTTGCACTGGCCCTTTCCTGATTCATCTCTTCATTCCAGTGAACTAATGAAGTAACGGATGGATAAATAAATGAGAAAGCAAGGGCAGCACACCTGAGCTGCCCTCTGGCAACTGCACCAAAACTGTAACTGACCTCACAAGATCCAGGCACTAGGATGCTGAGTAGGGCTGAGGACTCCAGAGTCATCGTCATGACAGGCCGCTGCTGGGAATGTATCTACATCCCCAAACAATAGAGCAACCTTGGAGAGGTAGTCAGTAAACACAGCTGCACATTGGAATCACCTTAGGGCTTAAAAAATATATAGCTCAATGCCCAGGCCTTACTCTTTCCAAGCCAATTAATAATGGGACTGCTTGGGAACAGCTCAGGCATCCCTATTTCTTTAAAAGTTCCCTCGAATGATTCTAATCTCTGAGGTGGAACCCCTGCCTTGGAGCAAGTGGGGCTTATACTCTGGGTCCCAGGAATATCCACCCCCACCCAGATCTAAATCCTCTCCAATCTTCAAGGTACAGCTCATATGTCACCCCAGAAAAACACCCATTACCAAGTACCAGGTAATGAGCTAAGTGATCCAGGAGACACAAATAAGATGAAGAGGCCTCTGCCCAGTTTGTTAACAAAGTAAGGAGAGAGCTTATATCTGGCACAGAGAGGAGCTTCTTAATATTTATGGAATGAAAGGATGGATGAATTAGTAAATGACAACAATAATAAAACTGCAAGTGAAGTACATGGAAATCAGAGAAGTAGTATGGAGAGTAAGGTTTGAAGCCAGGTAGTAATGATACTTAACATTTGTTCAGAACTTTGAAGTTGCTAAATGTTTTGCATACATCAGCTCATTTAGTGCCTTGAGTTGGCATTTTAATTCCTCCTGTAAAGGTGAAGAAATGAAAGAAGGCTGTAGGAGGGGCTTCAGAAGGGCTATAGCCTCAGAAGGACACAGGTGTGTGCACAACTGCAAGACCACTCAGGTTCAGAAACAACAATGGGGTTTATTGAACAAACAAGGAAAACAGTTTCTAAGGCCACAAGTGACCAGCTGTCTCACCCCAGATTGTGTCCACAGCGTCCAAAAGTCCTAAATATAAGGCTGCTCATCCAAGATGGCCCTGTCCTGTCACGTCAGCTAGCAGCAGGCCAGTGTTCTTTGGTGCTCCTTTGGCAATGTCAGAGGCAGGCCAGAGGCAGGTGTGGCAGGCCTGGGCTCTGTGAAGTTCTGTGGCTCCTCTGCAAAGCTTTTTGGCTTCTCTTCTTTCAGAGGTCAGCTGCTGGATGATGCTTCTTCCTTCTTTTCTTTGGAAGCCAGGAACAGAGCAAGAGAGTCCGAGTCTGAGAGTCCCAAGCTGGCTCCTGCCCTGCCTCATGTCCTCTTCCAAGAACCCCCGACTACAAGTCTGATTAGACCACTTTCTATCCTATGGCTGATTGAAACATAGCACCAATCAGCTCATAGC
The DNA here is from genome assembly GCF_014898055.3 of Talpa occidentalis. Lineage (NCBI taxonomy): Eukaryota > Metazoa > Chordata > Mammalia > Eulipotyphla > Talpidae > Talpa > Talpa occidentalis. The sequence continues at coordinate 76,604,452 of NW_023601212.1, read as the reverse complement.
TTGCAACAGATCATTCCCACAGACCTCTCTACAGCCTGCAGCTGGAGGGAGCCACAATTTTGGAGCTGACTCAGTGGGGCCACGTACTCCTCCCTGCAGCCCTGAATCAGGGGCTGCATGCCCCGGGTGCAGGGGGGTTGTCTCCAGTTTCAGAAAGGTCAAATGACATAGCCAAGGTCAGGTAAACTAGTGAGTGAGGGAGCCCCAGACCTTAGTCTGAGATTTAACGCCTCCTCTAAGACATGTCTGGAAACTCACTTAGGGAAAGGACATTCCAGCCAAGTAAACGATGTAAAAGTGACCTGGGGGCTCCATTCTGAGCATATGCTTTGTATAGCACAGGGTAGATTTTTGCTTGTTTGTTGTTCTTTTAAGGAAAATTCCTTTAAGGAAGAGAATTGTGAATACAGGAAGGGAAAACTGGAGAGTGGAGATGTTGGGGAAGGTATCCCCAGAGATGCCAGAGAACCCTTAGAGCAATCAGTTAGCCACTCTCTTGAGGTCCTTGTCTCATTCTCCTGGGTGGTCTTGGGTGAACTTGAGTCATCTCCCCTCCAAGATAATTTCTTTCATCAGATAGGGCCACATTTGAGTTTGAATTTCTCTGAAACCCAGCCAGGGCAGATGTAGATCTTGTGAATCCTATAGTTTATACAATTTGGGAGGCCTTTAAGACAAACAAAATAAAATTATAAACACCAGATTAGCACAAAATGGACATTCATTTGGAATGAAGAAGGAATTCACAGCAAAAATGCAATTTTTAAAACTGACAAATATAACAAAAATAGGAAAAAACAGATAATTTTATTATTTAACTACCTGAAATCCCTCTATAATATTTGTTTAACCTCCTGTGTTTTGACTACATAAACTTTGGTTGCCTCTTCATATGATAAAAATTTTGTAATACCATTTTCAGTTGCAAACAACATTAACCAAATTTGTTTTAAAACTTTTGAAATGTTTATTTGAGCATCTCAACTTGTTAATGGTAATGCTATGTTTATCAAGTTATTTCCTATAATAGCTGTAGGATTTAGGGACATTTCAAGTGCTCTTGTTCAAGGATGAATCTTAAATACTCTTGACTTGATGACCCTCCTTGGTCAATGTGACACAGACATCCTGTTACAGTGGTAAAAGATGTTTTATTTTATCTTACAGGAAGGAAATTTCATTTTGCCTAAGCATGGATGGAACGCAGTCCTCTACTGAACATTTTACTTCTCTGACACTTGGAGGAATTTTCCATAGGTTGTGGCTCTATACATTTCAAATCTGTGCCTTCTTATTTTCCTCCTTGGTTCTGGTTCGGACTTCTATTGGCTTCAGTCATATCATCATATGACTTTTGACCTTGTACCTTCATGTCAAGTTAAGTCAGTACCATGGAGGTTAAGAATATTCCTAGAAGCCATGCCTACACCAGGAAGGCTAACTAGAACTTAAATATACTTAGAAATGACAGCAAGCTGCATATATCCATGCTACTGAATGCAGCTGAAAATGCATGCCACCTCAATTTCACCTTCAGAAGATCAAAAACTGCCACCACCCCTTCAGTGACACCCAGTGTAGTGCTGCCCACCTAATAATCTAGTGGTGCTCAGAGAGATGGATCATGGGGCATCTTCTGGAGCTGTGATAATAAAAACAACCATCCTGCCTCACAACCAGAGAGCATTTTGGGGCACATGACATTTTTCAGCCACCATCTGCCCCACATTTCTAAGCATTCTTAACATACAAAATGACTTTCACAGATATTATCTCAATATGATCTCACAACAATTTTATGAGCCCAGTAAGGAGGGAGGGGAGTGGAAAAAAAATGTCATTCTTCTGATGAACCACTGAGACACAGAAGGAACAAATAAGTTCAACCCCAGTACCTAAAACAACCATTGATGTTGCTTGAAATTTTGTGGGTGGGTCAAGAAGTTTTGGCTGACAGTGCATCTCTCCTCCACCTGGCACCAGCCAGGGAGGCAAGACCAGAGAATCCACTTTGGGGTGACCCTTCAGTGGATGACTTATTGTCTCTGGGCCCCTCTAACTTCACAAGGTGTCACATCCTCTCCACCTGGTGTGGGCTTTCCATGGCCTGATGGCCTCTTGAAGATACACCTCCATGGCAACTGACTCCCAAAGGGCAAGAATGGACCCTGATAGGCCAGCAATGAACTAAGTCCCAAACTAGTTTACAGACACTTCTGCTGTATTTAAATTGTCAAAGCAGACACAGGGCCCACTTGGAGTCAAAGGGGTAGACATTCTTCTTGATGGAGTAGGGCAAAATCACATTGAAGAAGAGCATGTGAGGTGAAAGACTGTTCTAGTTGCTACACACCAAAACTTTGGTTTCCAGAAACCCTTCTGATTTCTAGAAATCCCCTTGTGTTTCCCAAAGACAATGCTCAGTGTAGCAAATGTAAATGATGCGCTGATAATTATCTTGGTGGAACACAAATGCTTTATGTATAGCTTCATGCATCCCTTGTATGATATTTCTCCCCAAGAAAACAATTAAATTTAATGCCATTTTGACAATTATAAATTCACAAATTGATAAGGAAATTTTTGAAACCAGTAAAAAAATACATTCAAAATCAGCTCACTTGGAATTTGTAGTGATTTTAGAAATATGTTTGCAAATCAAATTATCAATTCTAACAAAATTGAAAGAGGGATGTTTAATCTACTTAAGAAAATTAACTGGATATTTGGCAATCACTTTATCAGCATCATTTGACTGTAAACATTGTGCTTATCAATGATTCTTATCTAGTCATTAAAGTAGGCCTTGTACTTGGCTAAGCGCTTGTCATAATTTCACAATTTTCACTCACTAGAGCTGGCCACCCTCCAAGATATTCCAATTAAAAGTTTATTACTCTGTCACACTTTCAAGGGCCTGCATAGACATATAGTTAAATTCTATCTAGAGGACATATCCCAGGCTACAGTGCTCTGCTTCTGAGGGATATTTTTTGTCTTGTTTTTCTAATGAAAATAATCTATCGATCCTGTTCATAAGAGGAGCACACAGCTCCAAATCATTACCTCCTGGCAGTAACTAATTTTTGAGTCCTCTCTGCTTCACCACACTCCTTAATGGCAGTTGAATAAATATCCAAGCTGCAGGCTTCTCAGTTCTTTCCATAGGATAGTATCTTCCAACAAGGGGATCAAGATCAATAAAATCAACAAATATTTACCAAGCATCAAACACTATGTGTTGAACACCAAGTCAGATATCCTCAGGATCTCTGCCCTTGTGAAGCTTATGCATAGCATGGAGATAACATAAAACCACACTGAGGTTTTATATTATTGTGGCTAAGAAGGGACCACCACCCTGTCATTTGACTTCACCTCCCAACTCATCACGAGACCAGGAAAGGACATGTGGCCCAAAGACAGCAAGTGTGACCTCTGGCTGCATGGTCAGGCTCAGGAAGATAAACTGGTTCAATCCAGTTCTCACCAGAATTTGCACTAAAAGACATCGAAGCTTTTGCCAAAGGAGTAATAAGCAGTGAAGCTAAAAATACATGTAGATTTAGGGAGGCAGCAGATATTTTTCAGAAAAGATCAATCTTTTGTAGAAAGAATAGAATTGGTCAAACTGGCAGTACGTAGCCAGAAAGAGAGAGAGAGAGAGAAAGAGAAGAAAGCCTCAACTATCTTTCTGGATCCCAGAGTTTCCAAGAGGCTGGTTCGATTGGGAATTTCTTTCTTTAGATTCTTAGAGTTTTCATTACAATACAATAACCACTCTTCAGGCATGAGCTGGCCTTTGGCCTGAAACTCAAAGGCCCAAAAGAACCTCACATCCTCATGTACTAAATGCCATGTGACTCCAGAGGTGTACCCTGTTGTCTTGTCATCTGTGACCCTTCAGGTCCCCCATTTTTTGAACACCAAGTACTATCAAAACTGTGCTGTTTCTTCTCAGCTTCATCCCTAGGGAGCAAGGGAAGTTGGTCGCTGAGGCCTGTGGAGCCCACAATGGCACAGGGAGGAAAAGGAGGTCAGTATGCCTCACCTGTACTCCTTCTCACTTACTGTCAATAAATGTGGATGGAGGGCCTCCTTGGTGGCCAAGGTGTTAAGTTTCAGCTCTATCACCTCTGTAGCTTGAGTTCAATCCCCAGCCAGGGAGCTAACTCACATGGCGCAGCAGACCTTTCCTGTTTCACCCCCTGCTTCCCTCAGCAGTGCATTTCAGTAAATCTACCTGTTCTGCTCCCCACTCTGTATCTGGTGAATCCTCTCCCCACCCCCACCTCTGGGCTACACCCTATTTCTTCTATGCATAAATAAATAAGTAAGTCTTTAAAAATAATAAATAATTAAATGTGCCTGGAATCAGAAGATTCACAGATGACAAATAAGACTGTTGGATACAATTGAAAACTGACACTGAATCCTTGCTCTGCTGATTGAGAGATCATGGCCAGGTCACTTAACCTGCTATACCCCAGTTTCTATATCAATAAAACAGTGGTAATAATTTGCTGAGAAGGCTATTGGAAAGAGTTAAAAGGAAGAAATGTATGTGAAATTATCAGGCACTGTGGTCTATAAGACTCACATAAACAGTAGTTGGTTCTCAGTTTCAATCTTCTGTGGAGTAGCCACTGTACATGGTCTTGCTGTATAATTTCTCATGGAAAGACTGTTTTTCTGAAGGTCAGAGATAGTGATCTATTTCTTCAAATTTCCAAACTTAATATCGGACATACGAAGTTCCCAGTAAATAGTAATTGATTAATTAAAAGCTATGTACTGAAAACTTTGATTAGCACACACATACACAAAATCAAAAGACTAAGTTCCCATTCATTCAACTACATAAATCATTCACTGTGTTTCCATAATCTTTTCAAAGAACTAGCATAGTCAATTTCCAATTATCTATGTCAGTGGGGAACAGGAATAGTCTGAATAATGAAACCCACAAATAATCCATACATTTAATTTTAGTAGTTGCTTCCAGCCAGTATGAAAATTTCCCACTGTGAATGTCACACTCCTCCTGCCCCTCCTTTCTCTCTGGCAGGGGCAGATATTGCCAAAAGTCATCCTCAGCAGGGAGAAGGGAGACCCAGGATTTAGATAATCTCCAGGATGGTTAATCAGCCTTCAAATGATGAAGCCTGACTCCTTTTTAGGAAGCATTGCCTGGTGAAATGGCAAAGGACAAAGAGGAATCATGGGATTGCACTCTGAATTCCAACCATAGAGCCATGGAATATTACTCAGCTATTTTTAAAGAAGTAAAATCTTGCTATTTGCAATACCACAAATGGACCTGGAGGGTATCATTCTAAGTGAAATATGTCAGATGGAGAAAAACAAATACCTTATCATTTCACTCACATGACAAAGATAAGAGAAACAAAGCCAATGAGCAAAGAAATCAAAACCAAAACCAACTCTGAGATACAGAGTACAGATTGGTGGTTACCAGAGGGGATGGAGTCAGGGTAGGTTAAACAAGTAAAGGGTGTCAAGTCTATGGTGGTGGATGGAAACTAGACTTTTGCTGGTGAACATAGTGACGGCAGCAGAAGTACATACAGATGTTGAAGTACAAGATGACACACCTAAAGCTAATATAATGTTATAAACCAAGGTTACTTTTTTTAAAAAGTAATTTTTTACTTTTTCAAAGAGTTTACAGGGGGGAGAGCAGAAAGAAAAATAGAAGAAAGGAGGAAACAATATTTCATTTCAGGCAGAAAGGGAAATATAGATGGCAGCAGGTTTGACAAGGAGCAAGAATTTGGATGCATTTGGAGCACAGATGCATAGGTGGAGCGCTCAGAATATGGTTTGGGGTCACACAAAGCATGAACTTCATTCCACAGGCAATGCGGAGTTATTGTAAGCAAGACAAAAATGACATGATTTGATTTTCATTTCTAAAAATAACTCTCTTCGAGGCAAAGTGGAGAGGGCTTAAAGGGGGGCTTAAATACCAATCAAAAGAGGCCATTCTGAAGGCTACTTCTAGGCTAGAGCGGCTGAGGGCTAAAATGACACAGTCACAGTAGGAGTAGAGGAGAGAAAATACTTGCAGAGTAGAAACCACCACATTTGCTGAGAGCTGGCATCTGGAGGCTGAAGGGAGGTGTGAGAGGTTGGAGTGCGTGGAGTGGGAGTGTAATGATGGTAGTGGAGATGGCAGCAGCAGCAGCCAACGGCTCTAACCGTGCACCAGGCACTATTTTAAGGGCTTTGCTATACCAAGAATTTAACCCACACATCAAGCTTATGAATCGGGTATTACTATAATTATCATCATCATCTCACTTTTACAAAAGAGGAAATTGAGGCACAGTGAGATGAAGTCACACAGCTGGGATATCAAATCCTGCTCTTCTTGACTGCCCAGCACAACCTCTCCAGGAGCTAAGAATAGGACAGAGAGAGCAGTCATTATACGGGGTCTACACCTGAGAAGAGACAGCGTGCATTGTACAAAAAGGAAGAATGATATATATATATATATATATATAATAAAAAATAAATAAAATTTTTAAAAGCTCATATTGTAGAGCTCAAAAAAAAAATACAAAGTGTGTCTACAGTTGGGACAGAGGGGATGGAGGTGAAAGGGAGATGACAACTCAAAGGTCCTAGGTAACAGGTTCAATCTAAAGGACTGCCAGGCTCTGCTTCATTTTGCAACCTTGGCTTCCGCAGCTTTCAGCGTTAATGGCCCCATCGCTCCCCTTATAAAAGCTGGAGTTCTTAGCAGACCTTGAGTCTGTTCTGAGCAAATCAGCACAACCATTAGAAACCTCGGTGCTACTGCCTGGGAACCAGCCTGAACCTCGCCCCAGTCCTTACTCCCCCAGATGCCAGACCTGGATTCAATCCCACGTGAAGCCTGAAGGAGCACACTTGCCTTCCCTCCTCCCTCACAGTCCCCTTTCCACGGAGCCTGCTCACAATCCTCTTGATTCTGATCTCATGCCCTAACAAGTGCCCCAGGGCCTGCCTCTGGAGCAGGCTCTCCTTCTGCCCTGCCTCACCCACTGGCTACCATCCAGATGCCCCACGGCTACGCAGCCCTGGCTGATGGGTTCTTGGCAGTTGACCCCTTCTAGCAGGACCATGAGATGGATGGAAGCTCTCCGACTTTGTGCCTGATACTAGGTCAACACTCCCCCATGGCTGCCCTGTCCCAGGTGACTGCTCTGTGTGCCCAGGCCCCCTCCTGCTCCCTCCCTGCTAACCCAGTATTGGTAAAAGAATCAGCTCTCCGAATAAAGCTATGCCAAACCTCAGCTATGGGAAGAGGAGAGAGGCAGCAGAGCCAGCGCTGGCAGCGACGTTTCCAGCCTGGGAGGAGTACTAACACTGGCAGAAACAGAGAAGCTGAAAGGGGTGGAGCCGTTCTGTTCCCTTTCTTCTGGGTGGGTGCGATCCATGGCATCACCACTCATGTTGTGCAGGCAGCTGTGCCCGTCAACCATCTGCATCGCAGAATGCCAAGGGACTCACGCAGGGCGTGCATCTGCTCGGGGGTGGGGAGACCAGGCTCCCGATGACTCAGGGGCTGCTGCAGGCACCGTGCATTCCAGCATGCCTTTCCAATGGGGCCAATTTGCCACTGCACCAAGCCCACGAGTTGCTGATCTGTGGCCATTGTGGGGTCGTTTGTGCTCACTAACGAGAATTGGTTGTCACTGAAGGCACCCCTGATTTCCATAGGAGAACATTATGTCAGCATGGAATTCTAAGTGAATTTCCTCAAAGCCTAAAGACACAGGACACTTTATTTCATGCCATGGCTTCTAATCACATCAAGAATTCTTAAAGCATCCACGACTGACTGTAAAATGTTCAGCTTTGTGGTCTCCCACGGGTGACTCCTTGGGGTGTTTTCTAACAGTCCTAGGGTTTTGACCATCACCGTTGCTCTCCCACATGGAGAATGAGCTCCTTCCTGCATGCCTTGTTTCCCACTTCTTTCCACATAGGGCCCAATCCAGACTATTCTGGACAACAGAGACTAGCAAGCTAATGTTCACAACAACGAGCAAAGTAATGTATTATGTATATGGGCATGTGGGTGGGTGAGTGACACATAGAGCAATAGAGCAATCAGTTGACTGGTCAATCAATCAATAGCTACATAATGCAAAAACATGAATGGAACAGTAAGGATTATGACAAGTTAAATAAATTCAGAAAGAGAAAGACGAATACTGATGTGAATTAAAAAAAAAAACACAAAGGAACAGAAAAAAACTAAACCAAAACAAACCCTAGAAATCTGACTGCAGAATGGAGTCCACCCGCAGGAATGGTGGGAAGCAAAAGGGGTAGATGTCCAGTGGGCTATGGCGGAGGGTTACTTGTGTGTAGGTGATGGGCATAGTGAGGTAATATATATCTGAACAGGTATGCATCTACATCCCTAAATCATATACTAAGCATATACAAGCTTGCAACACATGTTAATGAGACTCATTGTGGAGATCGTTTTGCAATATATACAAATACCAAATCATTTATGTTGCACACCTGAAATTTATATAATGTTATATGTCAATTATACCTCAACTTAAAAAAATAAAATGGAGCGTGGGTATCAGAGCAGCACTAGAAAGAAATGCGTGGAGCACAGAATGCTGAGGATCACCCCTCAGGTGTTCTTCTCAAGTTCAGTGACTGTAAAGAAAAGCTACATGTCACCTTATGCCTTCTGCATGGATATCCAGCCCATCCTCCCATGCCCACAGCCCTCTCTTTCCTGGGCTTCTGAAAAACCTCCCAGTGCCTCTCCCACCTCCAGCCCCTCTCTCTACAGTCCACAGTCAACTTTGCAATGCACGGCGTTTGTCATCTCTTGTCCTAATCCAGACCTTCCCCTAGGTTCTTCATGACCCCCCGGTATGAATTCTAAATCCCTAGCCTGACACTAAGAGTCCTGCGTGCTTTGACCCCAAATGACCATTTTCCTCCAACTCTCCCCTCCTTCCCTGGGCGGACCAACAAATCTAAAGTCCAGACTGGCCGGGGGCTGTTTCCAAATGTCTGCAAGCATTAGTTCCACTTGAGGCACCTCAGGCATTATTTCCTCCACCTGAAATGCCCTCTGACTTATTTTGTTCTTTTGTGCCTGTCTGAAAAATTAATCTTTACTCTGAAAGAGATGGAATAAACAGTGAAAAGCAGGAACTAGAGCTCAAGAGAGGTGAACCTATAAGAGAACAGCCAGGCCTTGGAAAGCACAAGTCTCCTGAACTGAATCCAAAGGGATTTGAAGAATCCCTTTATTAATTAGACCACTGCACCAGTAAAAGTAGCAAGAGGAAGAGTGCACAGGTCTGAAGATGGACAAGTTCAGTTCCACTTCTCAAAAATGCAAGGGCAATATTCAGCTATATTTAACATCCTGGAAGGCAGACACTAAACCATCAGACACTAAACCATCCAGTCCCCTCTGCCAGCAACCTGGGTGGTATTTCTTCAACTCAGATCAACTTACATCATTTCCCTGTTTAAGAGCCTCTGATGGATCCCCATTGTCATGAAGATGAAATTCCCATAAAGATTAAACACACAGCCCTCAGTCTGTCAAGATCTGGCCACACTTCTCCCAACCATACATTAGATTTCTACTATTTGAAGTCCTTACAGATTCTTCAATGTAATTTCTCTTAAATCTGGGCCTTTCCTCTCTACCTGAAATGCTATACACAAAATGTCCTACATTTTTTGTGCGCCTTCTTTTTATGCAGGATTTGTTGAGGTGCCACCCATTACAGGGGAGCCTTCCTTATGCTCCATGCCATCATCCAGGTCTAGATTATAGACTTCCTTTACTTGCTACTGTAAAACCCAGGCCTCTTTTATTACACCCAGTGCACAGCATTATATTTGCCTTTTTAAATGTCTGTGAACTCTCCAAAGGTAGTGACAGTCTTAAACACCTCTAAATCCTCAGTACGAGAACAGAACTGACACAAAAAAAGGCATTCAAATATGTGTAGATTGATGGGTGGAAACTTGTGGGAGTACAGCATATATTTTGGAAAACCTAATAAGAGCTCCAGGCATTTTTGACAGGATAGAGTGATGAACTGGGTTTAACAAGATAAAATTTAATTGGAACAAATGTAAGGTTCTGCCCTTGGGTCCAAAAGGCACATGTGCGGGAAGAGGGAGCGGCGTGTAGTTGCAGTTTATATGAAAAGCCTGGGGAGCTCGAGTTGTCAGTAAGCTCAGCGCAGGTCAATAGTGTGATCTGACTGCCAAAAAAATTAACACGATCCTGGAAGTGCAGCTTCTAGAATGAGAGAAGTGAGGTGTGCATTCCAGGCCATCCATAATGTGGTCCCAGTTACTTCTGAGGGTCCCACTTCAGGGGCCAGGCTCTAGCACGTTCTGATGTTCTGAGGAAGGAGGTCAGGGCGGTGAGGGGACTACAGACAAGGTCAAATGAGAAACAGATGCAGGAGCAGGGTTTGCTTAGCCTGCAGAAAGCGTGTCAGCACGTGCTGGTTATTATCTCCGATCATCCAAGATTGTGGCCTATTACGAGGATTTATTTTCTAATCAACATGGCTGTCCAAAATAGACAGGGAGTCCCCTGTCAATGGATGCATTTTAAAAGGCAACAGAATCATCTTTTCAAAAAACACACAGCATATTGAGCCTTCCTGGTAGCTCAGGAGTTAAAAGACAGAGCTATCAAGCTATCCCCAGCCACTGTAGCACAGGTTCGATCACCAGCCAGCCAGGGAGCTACCCACATGGCGCAGCAGACCTCTCCTGCCTCACCGGCTGCCCCCCTCAGCAGTGTATTTCAGTCAATCTACCAGTTCTGCTCCCCCCTCTGTCTCTGGTGAAGTCTCTCATCCCCCGCACCTCTGGCTTACACCGCAGTCCTTGTATGCATAAATAAGCAAATCTTAAAAAATACCATAGCATATGCAATCACACTCTCATAATCTCTGTTTCCTATGCACATCTCCCCTCCTGTTCTGCCCCTACTCACACTCCTGATTTAAACCCTTCTAGGGCTCCCAATGTCTTTAGAATACAGAGCACCACTTTCCAGGTATCCTCAAGGCTGTGCACTCTTTCTGGCCTTGCCTTCTCTCTCACTCTCTCTCTACCTTTCACTCCCTCTCTGCCCTTCAGAACCTCCCATCAGACTCTCCTGCCTCAAGTCCTGTACCCAGGCAGTTCCCTTTACCTGGAATGAGAGCCCCTCCCTTTTCTTTAAGTTGTTTGTATGATTTTTAATCAATTTTTATTGAAGTTGCATTGTTTTATGACACTATGTAAATTTCAGATGTGCAGCATTGGAATTCTCAGTATGTAAAAACTACATCGTGACCCCCACTAAAGATCTAGCTTCCATCCATCACTTACTACTAGGGAAAGGTAAATGGAAAGCACAATGACAAGGAGCCTCACACCCATGAGAATGGCTCTCCTAAGACACGACTCAACCAGTGTTGCTGGTGTGCAACGGCGGGAATATAAACTGGTACAACTTCTATGGAAAGCAGAATGGAGATTTCTCGGGCCTCCCCTGTGGCGCAGCGGTTGAGCGCTGGGTTGTGAAGCTGCCTGCAGCCTCTTCAGCACTGGTTCGATCCCCGGCTTCTCCCCGGCCACGGGAGGAGGGTCCCACATGGCGCGCAAACCTCTCCTGCCGCCCGCTGCTCCCCTCAGCAGTGTACTTCGGTCCTTCTGCCTGCTCTGCTCCCCGCTCAGGCTCTGGTGAATTCTCTCACCCTCCTGTGCTTCTGACTGTACCCAGTGCTTGGATAAATAAATAAATCTTTTTTTAAAAAAAAAAAAAAAGAATAGAGATTTCTCCCAAATTTACAAATGCAACTACCGTATGTCCCGGCTTCCCTACTTCTGGGTATTTGTCCCTCCCTTCTTGTACCTGGTTTGCTTTGCATCCTTCTGATCTCAGTAGATCCAGGCTCTCCCACTTCAGATCATTGCCTTGCACCCCAGGAATCCTTGTTTCTAGTACTTTTGGCATCCTCAGAATGCTCCATGTGTTACATCTGCCACTTTGTTCTTGCCTTCTCTGCAGGAACAGGGAGGCAGGGCTGCATCTGGGTTTGCTCGCTATCTCCTCACCTCCTCAGCACTGAAGTTTCTGGCACACACAGGAGATTAGTCAGATATATGGCAAATGAATGAACAAATGAGATGCCCAGAGGAGTTCACTATCTGATCATTCCCTGGGAGAGAATTTAAAAACTCAGGTGAGTGATTGGACTAAAAGTACTTTACAGTCTCTTTTTAGGGGCAAAATCTGGCCTTCACTATTAAAAATCTCACCAGCCATTCCAGTGACCTTCAAAAATTAGCTTTTCCAATTTACCAAAGGGCCTCCCCTTAGCCCCTCACCCCTTTGGTTATTAACTCTTTTTTTTTTTAAAGATTTATTTATTTATACAAGAACCGAGGTACAGACCAGAAGTGCAGAAGGGTGAGAGGATTCACCAGAGACAAAGTGAGGAGCAGAACAGGCAGACTTACTGAAATACACTGCTGAGGGGAGCAGCAGGCAAGACAGGAGAGGTCTGCCATGCCATGTGGGATTCTCGCCAGCCGGCTGGGATAGAGCCCTCACTGCAGAGACTGCAGACAGCTTCACAGTGTGGGCACTCAACCACCTGCGCCACCAGGGAGCCCTGGTTATTAACTCTTTTAATGCACTGGCCATATCCATCTACTCATAAAGACATTTGTGGAGATGTCTTAACCCCTCCACTTGAGGAATTTATAATCCATCGGGGGAGATGTCATATTCACTTTGTGCCCCTCCCAGCACCCCAATCTACAACCCATGCTTTGCGTGTACCTGTGTCATATGGGTAAATGGGTCACATCTACTTGACATATCATTATGCCATGTGTTGCTATTTTTAATTAGATAAGTGTATTGTATATATATATACATTATTATTAGAAATGTGTATTGTATACATTGTCTGTTGATGGGTCAAATCATCTAATGCACTAATACTTTTTAGTTCAGCATCATCCTGTTGTATTGAATAGTTTAAAGTAGGGAGACAAAAGGTCTGGGACTTTGAGAACCTAGTTATAAGGGATTCTGTTGCAACCCTTTTTGTGAATTTGACCTGCGTGTGCTTTAATGAATTTTTAAACTATCCTCCTTCAGGCTGCCAATTACAGTCAATTTTCACTCATCTAAAAATCATAAACAGTAAATTAAGTTGAACATTACTCATTTAATACTTCCCTGTGGGCTTTCCATTTTTCCCTCCCCCAAATTAAGGAGACCCTACTGAAGATGTAAGTGTGAGTTCTCAAGCTATTTATTCAAAGTGCACAAGAAATTTTAACTTTGTTTTTCTAAACTGAGCTTAATTTCTACCCTGAGTGCCCATTTTTCCCTGTAGCTGAATACTTCATCTCAGCAATACATCGAGGACTCAGTTAAGTTACAGTTCTTCCTTTTTGTGTCCACCCAGTTCCTTGTCATGGAGTTTTAACTTCTAACCCTCCCTCTCATTAGATTTGTGAAGTCATATTTCAAAATGAATTACTCTGTCAAGATCTCAGGTATGGTCATACCTCCACGCTGACAGGTATCAAAATGTGCGTGTCACTGTCGTGTCTCAGACACAAACTGGAATCGGTTAGGATTCTGTTCCACATAAATAATCATAGTTCTTACTTACAGTGAATTAAATCAGTGTTTCTCAAAATCTGGTCCCTAGACTAGCAGTAGCAGCAACATGACCTAGATACTTGTTAGAAATACAGGTTCGCAGACTCCACTGCAGGTTACTGACTCAGAACTAGCAGTCTGTGCTCTCATAACCCTTCCAGGTGATTCTACACGTACTCCCATTTGATAGTCACTCCTGTGGAGCTTCTTCTCAAAACATGAATTAGGAAAAATAGTGGCTGTCACTTTGTGACATCACAGCCACTCCCAGCTGAATGAAAGTTGAGGAAGTGCTTTTGGCCTCTGGAGCAGAAGGTTGCAGGGGAAATGTGAAAGGCAAAGTCTGATGGGCAAGCTAACCACCAATTTCTGCCCCAAAGCTATTTTTCCCCTAGGTAGTGGCCCCTCTTTTATGATAAAATATCTTCAGTTTCACCAATAGTTTCCCTCAGTGACCAGCCATGCTACCTTTGGAGCTCAGAAGCTTCCAACCTTGCTGGTGTGAGGCCACTGGGAACTTGATTTTTCATCCACCAACCAAACATTTCCTACAGCTATCTGGACTACTCCACGGACACAAGTGGCTGCTCCCTCTGTGCTCAGACTTTCAGGAAGTGGTGTCATCCACTTTCCTCTGTAATGGGCACAGGAAAGGTTAGGGCAAGGCAGGGTATAAGATGATGCCACCCTTCTGCCTTATAGCATCTCCCACACGCTAGTGGGAGTCCCCTTTTTCAGAATCTCATCTTAAACAAACAAAAAATACTAACGATGTCTATTCTCCAAAATCCCTCTAATTTATACCAGGTTTGCATCTTAAAAGCCAAGCATTAGAAACTTTTTTTTTCTCTGACTCCATTCTTAAAGCAATGGAAGCCTCCAATTTAATGGTCTGTAGGAGGTGGGGGTGGAGGGTGTGGTGCACAGGAGAGCAGAGAGCAAGGAAGGGTGGGAAGCACTGAGTATTTGACAGTATGCAATCAGATCCCGAATGACTTCATAAACACTAGCTGCTGTTTTCAAAAACATCTTTGGAAGGAAATACTGTGCAGAGGTTGGAGTGTGTTGGTGGGGGGTATCTCCCCTAATGCTCTGTCTATAAGGTCAAAAATAGAAGTATGCAAAGAAATGTCTCACAAATCCAATTATTTTGAGAGGAAATCTAGTGGAATGGAAGGAATAGTAGGATAAGCATGGAAAGAAGTGGGCTCTCTTTTTGTTTGTTTGTCTTTTATTTTTTTTAATGAAGTGCCATTATTTTATATCTTTGATAATTTTTTCACAGTATAGGATTTCTCCCCTCAGGTGTGGCCATCATAGTTTTCCCATCACCAAAGCATCCATAATTCTTCACCATAGTCCAGTGTGCTCTCCTCCCCTTTCTCCCACCATCCCCCTCCCTGCTGGATGCCTGAGATCTGTGGTCAGCTTTCAGCAGTCAGTTTTAAAGTTTACCTTTGTCTAATCCTGTGTTTGATGTCTCTATATTCCACATATAAGTGAAAACTTCTCCTTCTGGTTGGTTTCACTTAGGATAATTCCAGTACCATCCATGTTGCTGCAAATGGCATAAGTTTATCTTTTTTGCTTGCTGAGTAGTATTCCGTTGTGTACATATACCATACCTCTTGAGCCACTCCTCTATTCTGGGGCATTTAGGTTGCTGCCATTCATTTCACTTTTCGATATGTTGCAATCAAACATCACAGGGGGCTCCTGCTCTCTGAGGAACCCACACACAGCCTCTAGCAATGCCTCAAAATTGCCATTTGAATTCCTATCTATTGGTGGCTCCTGTGACTTCAGGTTCAAATAAGAAGATCTCAGTTGTGACTCTCTACATTGGCCTCAATTGTCTGAAGGGTCAGAAAAAAAGTCGATAATTTTCAGTCTGTTCTATTTTTCTTGTTGTTAAGTATGGAGTGATGACTTCCAAGCTCTTCACATGTCAGAACTGAAATTGGAAAAGGCCCAGCAGATTATTTACATCATGGAGGAGATGATAGTTGTGTTTGCTGATTTTTGAAAGCCTCTAGTCTCTCAGTTCAGACATGCTCTGCCAGTTCTAGACTAAAAAGAGAAAGCAGTTCCTAACTCAGATGCAAGGGATCACTCAATCTTCCAACCTGACCTAAGGAGCTCCCCGCCCCTCCCCACTGTCGTGCAGTGCTACTTGCTCAAAGCAAGAAGATCAGTTATGTCCCTGCCCTGGGCTAGATTACAATCTCAGTGCCACTAGGTGAAATTTTTCCAGGACATGGCTTCTGGGTTTTTGGTGCAGGAACCTCCACTGCTGACCATAAGCAAGGACTGGAACACGAGCTCATCTTCCAGATAATCAGTATTAGTTATACCCTCATCCACCCAACAGCTCACCAGAATTAGTCTACTCTGTTAAAAAATATTTAAATCAAGGATTTGATTATGACATTCACTTTTAAAACACTTAAGTAAATTGTTGATTTCAAAAAAAAAGGAAGAAGAATTATGATTTCTCCAGAACTCCCTGGCTAGCAGGGCCATACAATGAGAATTGATGCTTGCATTGATGATCCTGCAGCACTACAAGATCCTGGAGAGCTTTCGAATCACCCAAGAAAGATTAAATTATTTTCAGTAGCGCTTTAGCATTAAGTGCATTTTGTACTGAATTCCACATCGACAGAATCTGATCATTCATATGAGGCACAAGGTGACTCTTCTTACCCAGGAGCCAATTCATTTTAGTTCAATTTGAATTACAAAGCCTTTTACTAACCACCTACTGCACATCCCACACCACGGCTCATACTAGAAGGCATATTCCAGTTATTCGTGGAGCTCACGATTTCATAGTTAAAGAAAAACAAACAAGCAAGCAAACAAACAAATCAACACAACCCCTGAACCAGCACAGGCAAGGATGATTGAAAGAGTGTTTGCTCAATAACCTATAGACTGAGCTCTAATCAGGTACAGAGACACAGGCATCCGAGTGGGTGACACCTGGAGGAGATATTTGAACTCAATATGGAGAGTCTTGGAACTCTGACAAGTCAATAAAATGGAGGAAAGCATGCCAGCCAAAGGGAAAGTGAGGAGAAATCCCAGAAAATCTGTTATTTCTGGAGTAGATGGGTGGAAAATACCAGGAAATGATGCCAGAAAGCTCATCACAGAAGGCCTTGAATGTCGTGCTGAAAGGCATGTAAGCAAAGAGGCATTAGCAAGTGTTCTGGGTGCATGTATTTTGAGATGTCCTTTAGAAAGATTGCTTCAGAAGCACTGGAAAAGGTGGGTCAGGGTGAGAGGAGAAGGTGGGAGACACAGAGGCCCATTAGAAAGCTCCCGCCTGGATGGCCTCCATTGGAATAACTCACACAACCAGCTGAGGTGCTTGTGGTTGAGGTGAAGTGCCAGAAATGCTGCAGGCCAGGGGATGTGGGCAGTGAGCCAACCGTGTCTCTTCCACCAGACAAATGAGGACTGGGGTTCAGACTGGGGAGCAGAGCGAGGAGGAGGGAAGAGTCACTGGAAGATACGTATACACTGTCCTGAGAAGCATGGTGAACCCCAGCCCCATTTGGGGAGCTTCCACAAGCACAGGAACCAGAAGGCAGCTCTGAACGCCTCAGGGCATGTGTTAGGCACACGTGCACACTGGACATGAGCTTATCAGATGGTCTCAGTGCCCTAAGTTCAGACGCACATGCTTACACATGTGCCTCTGCTCCAGCTCTCCTAAGCCCACTGCTCTTGCCCCACCCAACTGCTGTTCGCATTGACTTGCTGTCGACAATGTGCTTCCCCTTTAGAGCCAAACATGTCTTAGTTTGGCCTTGGGCTGCTATCACGGAACAGCATAGATGGTGGCTTCCCCTCATTCTGGAAGCTGGGAAGTCCAAGATGAGGATGCCAGCAGATCTGGTGTCTGGTGAGAGCCCGTTCCTTGTTTGCAAATGGCTTCCTTCTCCGTCGTCCTCACAGGACAGAGAGAACACTTCTGTTCTTCTTCTTTAAGGACATTCATGTCATCACAGACCCCCATCTGTATGACCTCATCCAATCTGAATCTCCCCTCCCAAAAGTCCCACCTCCAAATCGCATCACTCTGGGGATTAGGGTTTCAACATGTGAACCTTAGGGTACATAAAAAGATTTCTTCTGGAACTCCACCCACCTTGGCTGGCTCCTGCCCTCCTTGCCTAACTTGCCAGACCATATTTCTAGGTCAGGGCCCTGCTCTGGAAGCCTTGGTGCTGCCTGGACTCCTGCCAGGTGAGACAAGCCTTTGAAAAGAAAGCCCAACCTCTCACCCAGAGATTCCTCCTACTGCCCCATAGCCCCTGCATTCAGGGATTTTTTTCTTTAATTTGGCATCAGGATGGAGCCAGAGTTCATCTCTGGCCCTCGGGTGCTATCACTTGAACTGCAGACTCTCCCTTCCTGCCCCCACACCCTGGTGGGCCAGTCCTGCACTGGCTTCACTCCCCAGTCCAATCCCTCCCCAGTCTCCATGCTTTCCTCTTGACTTGCCTATCTTGCAAAAGAACTAGTTTTTGTGAATTCAGCCAACAGTCATTAGCACCTATCACGTGTCAGACACTTCTTGGCACACAGGAGTGAATAAGAGCACACACGTTGTAGGTGCCTCCCAGGGCAGAGTCTCCTGTCACCTGGAAAAGACGGGAGAAAGCAGTCGCAGAGCTGGCTTAACAGGAGAGCACTGGTGTGGGCTTCACTGACGACAGCGCTGCTCCAGACATCTGAGGCAGTATATCACCCAGCCAAATAAACAAAAGCCTTTCTATAACCCAGGACCAGGCCAGGGCTTAAAAAGAGTGCACAGGGGGCCTCTCTGGTGGTGCGAGGGGTTAAGACACAGCACTGTGAAGCTATCCGCAGCCACTGCAGCACAAATTCAATCCCTGGCCAGGGAGGTGACCCACATGGCGCAGCAGACCTCTTCTGTCTTGCCCGCTGCTCCCCTCAGCAGTGTATTTCAGTCAATCTGCCTATCTGTTCCCCACTCTGTCTCTGGTTAATCCTCTCACACACACCCCCTCCGACACCTCTGACCTGTACCCCAGTTCTTATAAATAAATAAATCTTAAAAAAAAAAAAAAGGTGCCCAGCTCATCAGTGCTCCCAGGTGACCCAAGGGCGGTGTGACAGCTGGGTGGGTCTAGCTTCCCAGCACCCAGGCTACGGGGGCAGGCGCCCCTGCAGGAGGCAGCTTTCCCATGGTGCAGATCTGGGGAAGGTTTGCAGCATTGGAGAGCTCTTCAAATGTTCAGTTTGAGGAGCTGCCAGGTCTCATCTGAAGAGCCATGTGCTTGGCACTAAGTCTGGCAGGGCCTGATTCATATGGAACCCCTGAGAGCCATGGACAAGGGCGTTTACAGACCTAGAAAGCCCTACGTGCTCTTTTAAATTTTTTCCTCTCCCCTGAGAAAAGGGGGAGTTAAGAGATTTATGGAGCCTCAGCCAGCCCTCCTCCCCCACGGCCCCTCCCCTGGCTTCTCACTGGCTCTGCGGCAGCCTCATCCTCAGCCACAGCTGCGCAGCCAAAGCACAAGTCTCACGTGGGAGAAGACAGCCAGTGGCTCGGTTCCTGTGCCTGGGAGGGCGAGAGAGGGCACTTGCCCTGAACACGTAGCAGGCCTTGGCCAGAAGTCATTTGGCAGTTTCTAAAGCCGCAAGACATATCCCTGGTACCTCGAGGGCCACAGACAAGAGCCCAGCCAGGGTGCACTCCCCATTTAACCTGCACAGCTCAGTCCTGCCTCTGTGGGCTTGGATTGACTTAGCATGTTCCTTCAAGTACTACATTTCCCAGCCTGGCACCCCAGCCAGGCACAATATCATGCTGCATTTGTCTATTCCCACTCCCAGAAAGGGTCAAACAAAAGAGGTCCTGGGTTGGCCTGGGAGTCCTGCTTTCCTTTGCAGATGCCTTCTGTGGCAATGTCAAGGATGCAGAAAAGATCCTTCCACTGAAGAACCAAATGGGACTTCGCTAACTGAAACAGCATGAGCTCCTATAGTGCCCATCACTGTTCTAAGCGCTTGAACAGTGTAACCCACATAATCCTCACAACCCCTCTGAGAGGTGTTTGATTCCTCTGCCTTCTTTACAGATACAGGAACTTGCTCTGGTCTTGCCCTGGGTCACCCAGCTAGTAAGGAGTAGGGCGGGACATGTACCAGAAGCATCTTTCTGCTCTTCCCCTGTTCCCACCTGCCCCTGTCCCTACACCACACAAGAGTCCTGGACCCTAGCTGGCAGGGGGTGAGGTCTCCAGAGGGCTTACAAGATCCCTCACGGAGCCCCCCTGAGGCCCTGGGATGAAAGGGATTATACTAAACATGAACATTTTTTCCTTGTTAGATTGTCCATTTTTTCCTTTCAGCACGTTCCTCATTTCAATCATTCCTTTTCCTTTCCAGACCCCAGGAGCCAGAAATAAACACACGCAGTCTTCGCGCTGATGTAAATAACCACTGGCTTTATTGAACACATCTGCTAGGACTATGGGTTGAAATCAGCGCTCTGGAGTGTTTTCCACCAAGCACCCTTAGGCATTCAGGAAGTCGAGCCGCTGCCCTGCCCAGGCATGTTTGCTCTGCTCCCTTCCAGAAGGACCCCACTACGGAAGCCATGCGTTCAATTTCTTGGTGTCCCTAGAGCTCAGAAGTCTAGTCGTATTCTCTTAGCTAACAATCACTGCCTCTCTCCCCTTCTCTCCCCTGTCACCCTAAGAAGTCACCTGCTGCCTCTCAGACACAAACTGCCTGATCCCATCATGCTGTCCTGGGTCTGAGGTTTGAGGATAAATTAAGCCAGCCACACCCTCTCCATGGCAAAAGGAAGGCCTCTCTGAGGAGGTGATAATTGAAGGGACACCTGAACCAAGGGAGTGAACCAACAATCAGAAGGCCTGGAGGTGGAGCACTACAGAACAAGGGAGGAAGAGCACCAGGGGTTGAAGGACAGGAGAAGAGGACCTATTGGAGGAAGAGAGAGGCCAGCATTTTGCATGACCTGGAAGAGAGGACACAGGAGAAGTCTGGGATTTTCTAAGAGCAAGGGTGAGTTGAAGAGAAAAACAATAATAACAATAACCATTATATGCATAGTAGTATATATGCACATATACTAAAACTTATATGTATAGCATCAGGAATTGTTTGAAGGACTTTGTTTAAACCAATTTTATTCTCAAAACTTTTCATCAGTAGGTACCTTTATCCATAGTCCACATTTTACAACTGTGGAAACTAAGGCACAGGGAGGTTAAGTAACTCGCCAAGCCCACATGTTTATCATGGTGTGAAAGCCAGAATTCAAATCCAGGCACCTGGTTTCTCAGTTCTTTTAAGCCCCAAACTAGACTGTCTTTCCTGCCGAGGACATCACACAAAAAGATGACTCTGTGTGATAGGGGAGGGAGATGAGTGAAAATATTCTGTATGATTCTATATAATGGACACACATCATCATCCATTTGTCCAGACGCATAGAATGCACAACGCCAAGAGTGAACAGATGGGTGAGAATGATGTGTCAATATACATTCATCCATTTTGACAAATGTGCCACTCCTTAGGGAGTGTTGAAAATGGGGGAGGCTGCACAGGTGTGAGGGCAGGGGGTCTCTGTACCTTCCTCTTAATTTTTCTGTAGCCCCAAAGCTGCTTGAAAGACATTAAGTGTTGAAAAGAAAAAAGTTAAGCTGACCAAATCAAATGATTCAGTCTTCAATTCCTAGGTACTTGGTGGTAGGAATTCTATGGGGACTATACCTGAGAAAAGAAAGCAAACATTATTAAAAAAAATGAACAACGATGTAAACTATATATAAGTAAATAAATTATTAAAAATGTAAATATGTATCTACACAAGTACTTGCCCATGAGTGTTCTTAGCTACTTAGCATCTTTTACATGAATGTCCATATTTATCTATAGTTGACAAAAGCTGGAAACCACCCAAATGTTCATCTTGTGAGAAAGGATCAACAGATTGTGATATATGTTCATGTAATGGAATATTACTCAGTAACAAAAATAAATGAACACAAAGGTTTTTTTTTTTTTAAATATGTATAATCTCAATTTTTTTTTTTTAAAATCTGATTTTAGCAAGAGGATGGGTTGTGGAGAAGTGAACAAGGCAACTGACAGGCAAATGAAGGAGGGCATTCTAGAGTCCAGGGAAGAGATGTTGGTGGCAGATGCAGGGTGGTAGCAGTGAAAAGGATGAAAAATTAATAAACATGAAATAAATGTGAGACCTGGGAGGTACCAAGCCCGATTCCTAGCTTTAAGCTTAGGCAATGAATCAATGGGGATGCTTGTATTGGGATAGCATAGACCTGGGGAAGGGCCCCGGGGCCTTGCATAACCCCTGAGCCTGGGTCAAACCTGCAACCACTTTCTAAAGAAAGCCCAGCACAGCACACAGATGCCAAGGTTAGCCTGCACTGGCGGGCCCATGCCAAGAACCACAAAAGCCTCATTTTATTTAAAACACAGGACTTGGCAGAATTCCCTACCTAGACAGAGACAAGCCCATTACTTCATCTTGTGAACTACGTTACAGCCTCTGTTTTCGTGTATCTATTAGCAAGGCCTCTCAGCTGAAAATCCAGGCAGTCCATCAATCACTCCTCCCAGAGTCCCACAGACCAGGCAGCAGAGGCTGGGATCCCTGTGGGCATTTGTAGACATTTGCACATAGGACTGAGCCCCAAGGACTGTACTGTTTATGAATAGGGGCCCTCATTGTTTTATA
The DNA here is from genome assembly GCF_014898055.3 of Talpa occidentalis. NCBI lineage: Eukaryota > Metazoa > Chordata > Mammalia > Eulipotyphla > Talpidae > Talpa > Talpa occidentalis. Next base: position 76,581,974 of record NW_023601212.1, on the reverse strand, counting down.
TTTTTAATTAAAAGCAGATTTTTATCAATCCCCCCAAAAATCTATTGGGGGAACTGTAATTTTGCTTCCAATCTTCCTATTTAATACTCCCCTAATGCCCATAAAAAGCTTTGGAGTTTCAGTTCATGATTTGAATCTTTACAGATAATTAGCTGGTGGAATGACTTGGAGAGAGAAGCAGGTATCTGTTTTCACAACGTGGTTGGGAGTGGGTGGGTGAGTCGTGGGAGAAGCATCCCCAGGCGCTGTTGGCACATCTCCCTCCCTGAAACATAAGCATGCAATTCATTTAAAGGTGCATTCATTTTGCTTCTTCCATGGCTGCCATAAAAAAGTGCTTTTCCCTCTTATTTCTGTGGCACCTTATTGTGATGGTGCTCTGCTCCCCTCCACACTCTTCAGTCATCTCACTTAACCCGCCTTCTCAGTCCCTCCCACCAGCCTCGTCTTCCCAGTCAGTCCCCAGAGACCAGAGACATGCGCAGACTTTCCTGCAGTCCAGTCTCTCCAACCTTCTCTTCCTCCCCCTGCTCAGCCTGCTATTCAACGTTCCCACCCTCCCCACTTTCTACACCATTTCTCCTCATTTCAGGCTCAGCTCCTCTTACTATTAACTGACCACCTTCTACATGGTATAGAAACTATGTTATAACATATATACTCACTTTAAAGACTTGTAAACATCATGTAATACTCATTTTACCCACATACAGACATACACACACATACTTCTTTGATATATGAAGAATCTGTGGCTCCTGGAGGCTCTTACACATGTTCCTTTTCCCCTTTGTCAGATGATGGATAGATGGATGTATCAATAGACCAATAGATACATACATGCACACCTAGATACATAGACTTACGGATAGACAGACAGGTACACAGATGGACTGACAGACAGAAGGGCGGATATTAAGATAACTAGACAGAAGAAAAACACAAAGAGATATACAGATATGGATGGATGGATGGATATAACAGATATCAACTGCTCAATTAGAAAAATAGATAGATAGATAGATAGATAGATAGATAGATAGATAGATAGATAGAAGATAGATAGTTATAGAGGTGGGTAGGATTGCAGCAGTTGGCAAAAATTAATCAAATCCTTCACCTTTTTGCCCCTATTCATATAAAGCTCTGTCAGTTACAATACTTCCTGTACATTTTATCCTGCTGTTGTTCTGTAAGGTGGAATCATAGCTCAATGAAAGGCCCATAAGGTAGATTTGCTTCCTCTTAGAAACAAGGAGGATGTGATTAAGAAGTCTGTGTGTTTGCCCAAATGTGAAGCAGGACTCATAAAATATTGGGTGTGAAGCTTCTTTCTTTGTAAATAGAAATGTTGTCAACAGAGAGAATATATCAGAATCATCTACAATCCAATAGAGTTTGATGTCTGAGGGGAGGTGGTTCTCCATGTTACCAAGCATTTGAATTCCTTAAACTTCCCTGAACCTCAGGAGTTTTAGGTCCGAGTAGAGCCTAAGAATTCATATATCCAACAAGTTCCCAGCTGATGTCGACACTGCTGGTCGAGGGAACTCTCTTGGAGAACCTCTGCTATAAAGTAATGTTCAGAGGTTAATTTGACTATTATGATGATGTTCAATCTTGTCTCTTTTAATTAAATCATATCATCTGGCATATTTGAAAATTAAGGAGACAGCAATGGTTTGATTGTGTTCAAGGTTGGGTCAAGATTTCAGAGGATGACTGAACTTTAAATGATCCACTTAACACTCCAGCCCACATTTTCTGACTTTAGCTGGAGCTCTCATCTCTGCCTTCCATTACTCTATCCATCTGCTGCCTCATCCAGCCTCATGAGAACAAAAGACCTGTCTGTCTTGTTTGCTATGAGAACTCCAAGTTCTAAAATTATAACTGGGATTCTGAATGTGTGTCTATCTGGGTTTACAGATGTATATATACACACACAAACGTAAAAAATGTCTATGTGTGTTACTATGTTATTAGATATACATGCACAAAAGCAAATTGCATTTGTGTGCTTGTGGCTGGTGAAAGAGTCAGTGAGTTGATAGGTTGGTCTATTCAACAGAACTTTCATGAAACAGGTCAGAGAGAGGCCTCAGAGTTGGCCCACCCAGGTTAGAGGCCCAGCTCCACTGTGTACACCAGCTGTGTTATTCAGGGCTCATAGCCCAGCACAGAAGATGTCTGAAATATTATTATTCCTGACCCTAATGAGTCCCCTTCTCCAGACAGAGTCCTGGGTGGCTGGGCCTTTCTCTCCAAGTATACTGATCTCCTAAACTGAAGACATATGATCCCCCAAGACCTGTTCTCATTGCTGGCATCAGCTCAAAAGAGACTCAGTGGAGGGAAAAGTGCTTCCACCAGTACTAAAAATGCTTGTATTGATCTCCCACTTTCTATGGTATCTCTCTCTCCATTCCTGGCTTTTCTTGTTTTGTATTTTACATATTCTTCCTCTAGACTCCCAACTTGGCACAAGATCACTGGATCAAGGGCCTCCCTGGTGGCACAGTGGGTTGAACACAGTGCTATGAAACTGTCCGCAGCCTCCGCAGCGCCAGTTTGATTCCTGCCCAGGGAGCTAGCCACATGGCGAGGCAGACCTCTCCTTTGTTACCCACTGCTCCCCTCGGCAGTGTGTTTTGGTCGTTCTGCTCCCTGCTCTGTCTCTTGACCTCCCACATCTCTGGCCTGTACCCCAGTGCTTGTATAAATAAATCTTAAAAAAAAAAAATCACTGGATCAAGACATGGTTTGACCTTCCCCACATGTTGCATTCAAAATTGCTCCTCTCAACAGGACATTTTTTGCAGGGCCCAGTACAAAATGAAAATGCTGTGCCTCTTGTTCAAAAATTATTAGAAATTTCAAGATGGCTAGAGCTAAGCATTAAACCATTGCAGGGCCCTTATCCAGTTTCAGTAATTTACAACTCAGGTCCAAACTTATTTCACTTTTGTCCACAACCACATCCTACCCACCCAACCAAAAATAAATATTTATAAGAAGATTCTGGATGGCAAACTCAGAATGGATGTCTGAAAGACAAAGTTTCTCTTTAAAAAAATAAAATAAGAAGAACCACACCAGCATTATCACACTAAAAAAAAAATCCTTTGTTTCAATAATTTCTCAAATAATCTGTCAAAATCTTATCTCCCCTATTGTTTGATATATTTTTAACCATTTGTTTCAGTTGAAATGCAAATAAAGTCCTTGTGTTACAATCCATTGATTGAGCTCTTAAAATTCTTTTAATCTACTTAATCTGCTATCCCTGCCATCTCTGCCTTTACTATGCAATTTTTCTTAAATGAAGAAATGAGCATGTGCCCTATAGTTTCTCACCATCTGGCTTTGCTGATTGAATCCCCACGGCGTGGTGTAACATGTTCTTCTGTTCCTGTAACTTCTGTGAGTGAATCGTTAGATATGGAGTCCTAATGAAATTCAAGTTTGAATTACTTGACAAGACTACTTCACATGTGGTATGGTATATTCCAATCAAAGATATTTAATGTCCACCTGTCTCTTTTTTGTGATACAGTCTTTACTGATCATTGTCTAGATTCATTAATTTTCTAGGGCTTTCAAAATAATGATATTCCAGCCCTATGACTCCTTCTTTTGTTAGCTGGAATGCTTCCATAAAGAGAAACTTACTTTGATCAACTAAATGGTAACCTAAAATATAGTTCAAATAGGAAAGGCAGCATAAATGTTTCATCAGCCAGTTTTGAAATAAGGAGGCAGATCCCTTAGCATCCTCCAAATGTGTCCAAAGGTTTAAAGTTGTTGTGTTTATAATAGCATTAAGAACTCATTAACATAACTTTTTTATATTAGTTAGGACAATTTATTTTTATTTTTTTATATTTTATTTTATTTTATATAATTCTTACATCATTTTTCATTTTTGCACAATGTATGGATTTTCGTTTGGTTATATTCCCCATACAATTTCCACCTCCCTTATTTTGACCCTAATCCCTCTTCTCCTCCTCCCTGCCCCCTGTAGTGTGTCTCTGGTTTATAGTTGCTTGTTGATTTTGATTTTTTCTTTATTATAATTAGTCTTTTTCCTGGTCCCATATTTAGGTTTTCTAAATTCTTGCTATGAGTGAGACCATCTGATATTTTTCTTTTTCTTTCTGGCTTATTTCGCTGAGCATGATCCCTTCCAGCTCCATTCATGTTGCTGCAAATTGCATGGAAAGCTGTGTGGAGATTCCTCAACCTACTAAAGATAGAGCTTCCATATGATCCAGCAATTCCACTCCTAGGTATTTACCCAAAGGACACCAAAAACATTAATTCAAAAAGGCATCTGCACCCCTATGTTTATAGCAGAACTATTTACAATAGCTAAGCTATGGAAACAACCCAAATGCCCAAAAATAGATGACTGGATCAAGAAGATGTGGTACATATACACAATGGAATATTACTCAGCAATCAAAAAAGATAAACATAACATTTTTGATGTGCTTCAATCCTTTGCCATTATTATACTTATTCTGCTCAGGTTCTCCTACTTTTGGCAAGTGAAAGAAAGCCTATTCATTTTCACTCAAGAGAGTACCCTTGAGATGACCTTGCCATCATTGACAGCTTTCTTGAGCACTGGTGTGGTGAGATGCTCCAAGACATGTACATGCCTGTCTAAACCAGAACCATCCACTTCTCTTCAAAGTCCTCATTTGCTTTTATGAAAAATAGCATTTAGAAGCCATAACCCAGGAGCTAAGGGTGCTTGTTACCATCAAGATGGTGATGGTTTCCAGGACTTTTCAGTGGACAGACTGCAAAATGTTTTCTTTTTTAAGGATAAAAATGAGTTTACATTATACATCCCATTCAAATTTTGGACTACAGAATAGGCACAACTTTGCCTATTTTATTTACTTCATTGGTCTTACATGTGTAACTAACCTCTTTCTCCCATTAAATATCCAGTTCATAATTATTAATTTGTTTTATCCCTTGCTATATATAAGTCTCCAAATAACAATATCAACTACTATCAACTATATGATTACTGAAAACAGTTTATACTTTTCCTAGTTTTTGTGTGCATTACAATTCATTGATCATCTCCTAAATTTCCTTTAATCTCTATTTCCTTCTCTCTGCTTGCTATTATACAAAAGTTTTAAAGAAGAAGTAAGAACAGTGTCCTGTGGTTCCTTGACAGAAACTGCTTTCTCCCCTCCCATCTTAAATAAATGTTGCACATCACACTTTGCCCTTTTCAGTGACCCCTGGAGCTTGCTCTCTTGTGCTACATACACCCTTGTCTAGTTCTCACAGCTGCTCAGGGGGTGTGCAGAGTTCTCTCTGGGTCATTTCATTTCAGGACCATTACAAATACAGCCTCGACATATAATCTCATATGCACAACTTTGCTTATTTTCAGGCTCTCCAGTGAATCTAATATGAAGTCAGATTTGAGATCTCCTGAAAAGCAGGTTATGAAGAGACCCAAGTTTGAATTCCAGCTCAACCCTTCTCTAGATAAAATATTTGGATACTAACCCTATAATAATCCACTACATAGATATTTGGAGAGGATTAAATGAGTTGATATGTGGAAGGTACATGAATCAGTTCTCAGTACATTTTGAAATGTGCAGGCTGCCATTGTCACCATTGTCATCACATTGCTGTGAATCTTCATATATTTAGCCGCCCCGTTTCTGTCTTCCTTAGCTGTCCTGACTCCCTCAGGATGTTGGCACAACAAAATTAGATCATCAATGTGAAATTTCTTGAAATAGCTATTATCTCTGAAAATGCAGAGAAAGAGTACTGTTCATCACCCTGATTATAGAGTGACCCGTTAGCCTGTTAATGTAGTGGGACTTTCATCTCTGGAGCTAAGTCAGTGAGACAACCTGTCAATTCACTCAAACCACTCATTTAATTGATTTTTTATTTTCTACTAAATTGACAGACTGAGTAAATTGACCAAATTGACTGGCTGTTTTAATATCATTTAGACCCAGCTTGAGCGGAGCTAATCATGAGGGGGGAATAATTGTTATTGACATTGCTACAATGATCAAAGACACCCTTAGCATGGGCTGATGGTAGAGTGCTGGGCCCCTCACCATGTCAACCAGCTTATTGCTCCACCCACTCAGTTTCAGAGAACAAACTCTGCCAATTCACTGCAGGGCATTATAGGTGTGATCAAAATAGAGGGCAGATATAGAAAGGGGAGAACTTTGAAAAGGATCAGTCAATACTGCTGTGTACCTTATTGTCATGACTGTACATACACTCTTCTGAGTATATGGGAAAGCTCACAGGCCCAGGGAGACCTAGATGCTTCCTGTGGTAGGGTAAAAGATGAACCCCAAAGATGTCCTGATCCTAATTCCTGGTACCTGTGAATGCTACTTTACATGGTGAAAAGGACTTAGAAGCTATGATTAAATTAAGCGTCCTCTGTAGAGTGATTGTACTGGATTCAGTGCAGTCAACAGTGTCCTCATAAGACAAAGAGAGATTTGACTACAAAGGAGCAGTGGGAGCTACAAGGATGGAAGTAAGAGGTTACAGTGATAGGAAAAAGGGGCCATGAGCTAAACAAAGACAGATGCCAGAAACTGGGAAAGTCAAGAAAATAGATTCTCCCCTAGAGCCTGCAGAAGGAACCAGCTGTGTCAACACCCTAACTTTAGCCCAGTGAAACTGATTCTGGACTTTTGGCCTCCAGAACTGTGAGCCAATTGAATGTGTGTTGTTTCAAGTCATCAGGTTTGTGGTGATTTTTCACAGTAGCCTTTGGAAGAAAAATGCATTCCCTTCCTTGCTTTTTTATCCATGATCCCAGTGGTGCAGTAGAAGAGTGAGCATATTCTCCCAGCTCTGGGGATGTCATCTGTCATGGCTCAGTTATTTGCTTTGATGTCCCACTGAAGAGGTGTGCTGTGGGCCAAGCATCAAGTCAAGGAGTAGGATCTTCTCTGTCTGGCCATTACTTATCTATAACTGCATGTTAGTATAATGAAGGGGAAAGAAAGAGCAGAGAGGACACTGCCCTTTGCTAACCACTACCCAGAACTCAAGTTACCTTAACTGAACTAGAGGCAGTGCTTCTCATCCAAGCTCCTCACCTGAGCATGCGAAGTTCTTGGCTATCTTGCCCCTATTCACCACTCCAAGATTTCCTTCTAATCCACTAATGCCAAGATGCCATTCTACTGGAACATGAGCTTCTTGAGGAAAACTACTTTGACTGCCTTTTCAATGCTGTCTCCCCCTTCTCCATGTGTCAGGCACACACTGGGCCTAAAAATATCACTGAAGAAGTGAATACCATTCAATACACTCCAGGTACTTAACACAGAGCTAGGCATTTACTGGCATGAGATCTTAGCCAAATTTCTAAACTATCTTGTGTCTAAACCTCATTTACAGTCTGTCCCTAAATCTGAAAGCCAAGACAAATATACAAAAGGATATCTCCAACCTGCTAAACTTTAAAATAATATTATCCTTATTTCCAGACTTAAAAAAAAAAAAAAACGCATACAAAATTGGGTTAGGAATGAGAAGCCTACCTAAGCTAAAAGCACGCTGTGTCCCTCTGCCTAGAAATGCTCTTCGCTCAGTATCTAAGCAGCTCACACTCTCGTCTTTCAAGTCTCTGTCCAAATGTTAAATGAATCTGAAGCCTTTCCAAACCTATGCATATGAATTTGTGTATTTGTATACACACACACATATACATTGATCATTCACTTTCTTTCCCTTACATTGTTTGAAATTTCTCTATAGCATTAGAAAGTAGGAACTTTGTCTTGTTCACTGCAATATTCCAAAGACCTAGATAGGTACCTAGTAACTCTACCCAGTAGCATTTCACATCTATTTGTTGACTGAATTAATGAATACATTAAAATTTTAAGTTTGATCTTAGAAGGAGAGAGAGGTATTATAAGATAGATGGCAATAAAAGATACACAGATAATCATAATACAAGATGGGGGTTTTGCTGAGTATTGGTTAATAATTAGGCAGCAAATAATTTAAGGTTTTAACCTCCAACTAGGCCCTGGAGGAGGGCACTCTATACTGTTGATTAAGGACTGATTTTTATGCTTTAACAGCCAGCAGAACAGAGAGCATGTTTGACATCCTTGTCTATAAATTAAGGAACCTAACCAAGATGTAAGCTAGAGGTGAGCTGAGTCAGTAGCCCCATGCAGGGCCAAGATTTTCCTCAAAAAAAGCTCTGGATATGCTCTGGCACTGAGATAAATTGGAGACAGGGGCCCTAAAGTTCAATGCCGATGAGAATAGCTGCAATATTTTCTGTTAGAAATAGCCCACCAAATCCATAAAATCTCAATGAAAAAAATCAAACATAGAAGCTCTAGTTTTAAGCAATATGACATCCTGGTAAAATCTCCAAGAGAAGCAGGCAATAAAATATTGCCCTTAGTAAGTAAATGAGTTGTCTTGCGTACGTGACTGTCAGAGGAAAGAAGTTCAGAAGGCTAGAGTTTAATGTGCATCGTGGTCAGAGAAAGAGACAGGAGATTGAAACCCAGAAAACTGGCTTTGGTTTGCATTTGGATGGCAACCAAATGGGGGGCCCATTGTTTGCTAATTGCCTGTGAAATGGGGATATTGGCTGCCTACCCTATTCCAAGGGTAATCACAAGAGTCAAATGAGGAAAAGTTTGCAAAAGTGACTTGGAAAATTGTTAAGTCCCAGCAAGAAGTTTTAAATGAGGTGTTCCATGGATGTAATTTAGATGGACAGCGTTCTGAAATGTCTTCGCTGCTACTCTGGATACAAGCTTAACTAATGCTGAGCCCTTAACCTAGTTTGCGTCCTTGAGCCATAAAAAAGCTTTCTCCCTCCCTCCCTCTCTCCCTCCCTCTCCCTCCTTGCCTTTCTTCCTTCCTATCTTTCCTGCCCAACCAGTCTTGTTACGATCTAAGTTATGTCATCAAGCTGGACATACATGCCAAGAACTTGCCTCTTGACAAGCCACCTCCTCAGTCCCTGTTGGACAATTATAGTCAATTATTACTGATAATAAAAGTCATACATGTTTGAGATGACATCTGTTCTAGGTTATTCACTGCAGCATTGTTTAGAACAACAAAAAAACCTTAGTAACAATTTGAGTGTTAAACAAATTACCTCTAAAAAATAGAATTCCATTCATCAATTTCTAAATTCTGGTAAGTTTTCTCTACACTAATAAGACATGATCCCAAGATATATTAAACTTTTTAAAAAGGAACAGAATTGTGTTTATATAGGCACATCATTATCTATATGAGAGGAGAGAAAAAGGAGATATGTGTGACATATATCCATTTTTACTTGGACTTCTTTTTACATGGATTGCATAGAATATCTCTGAAAGTACATCCATGAAGATTATAATATGGGTTGCCTCCAAAGAAAAGAATGAGGCACCGAATGAATGAATGAATGAATGAATGGAAATAGAGGTGTATGAAAAACTTTACCATATGTCCTTCTATCTTTTGAACTTTGTCCCACATGAATGCACTTCCTCCAAAAAATTTAAATATGAAAGGACAATGTAAAATACATTAAGCATGCTCATTGTAGAAAAATTTCAAAACAGAACAAACTATAAGAGGAAAATAAGTGTGACTCCCTAGCCTCATAACCATAAATGATCATCATTAATGTTTGATATATTTCTTTCCAATTCTCTTTCCACATTTCACATAACTAAGATCACATGGCAGGTAAGTTTTTATATTCCACCCTAACATGATATCATAAGCACTTTCCCACATTAACAAAATGTTAACAGAAAGATTATTTTAATGAATGACTTCTATTTCATCTTATGAAAGCACCAAGTTTAACTAATACCCTTGAATACCAAAGCAGCTTCCAGGTTTTTTTGCAGTCATAGTTAGACATTGTTCTCTGTGTCTCTGATTATATCCTTTAGATAAACTCTTAAAAATGGACTTACTGGGTAAAAGGACATGATTTTTTTTTTTCAGTTTCTTGATGCAGATCGTCAGAGTTCCTCCAGCATCTTGTACTGATTAATGCTCCTACCAGCTGTGTGTGAGAGCATGCTTTGTGCTATAACCCAAGGCTGTTTGGGTGTCACAGTAGGATGCCCAGAATTCTAGCCATTCTCCTGCTTTGGATCAGAAACCAATAACTGGGACAGCCACTCTGAGACCCTGAAGGTCTAAATGGTACAAGTTTGCTAATTGTTTTGCAAAAACATCTTTTCTGGATTCCTAAGAAAGGCATGCAGAATTGGAACAGACTAAAAGCGCCATTATCACGAAGACTAACAGTGCCCCAAGTATTCTTTGACCCTTCCTAAGAGAAGCTCTATTTCATTAAGCACTTTCTCTGCTTAGAAATTGAGCTCCCTGGGCTTTAAATTAAAACCACACAATTGTGCTCCAAGGGAATATCAATAGTACATGGATTTCAAGATGGTTTAAGAAGCAAGACTTCTGCTATAAATGTGGCTACATAAATAAGTGGACTCCCCCCTCATTTCACTCCTCATCACCCCTAGAAACTACACAAAAGCAAAAAGAAAATTCTAAATTGCACAAACCATAGTTTCAATAATTTGGAGATAGATATGATCCAGATTCCAAAGTCCATTTTAGAGTCCCCCAAATTGGCTGAGATTTGACTGAGATTCAATGGAGAGAGTGAAGAGTGACAAAAGAGCCCAAAAGGGACAAATCTAAGAAAATGTAAGCTATCTGACTAGTCCTGATGGTGAGGTGTCATCCTAAAGAATAAAATCTACATCCTGTGTATACAGGGACTGGCTGAACAGAACTGGTGACTCATGCCTGCTGGGCCCAATTGGCTTCCAGCAGCAGAACAGAGGCAGATACACAGAGAATCACAGCGGAGCCAAATCAGGGCAGCGGTGTGATTCTGTGGCACAGAAGAGGGGGCATCAGAGGCTGCCCAGGCCCCTCCTACAAGCAATTTCCCAGCACTGAGCTGGCTCAGAAAACCCAATCCAGTCCCTTATGAACCATAACAAGAACAATGATGGTATTATTATATGCTGCTGGAATAAGAATTTTAACACTAGTCTGTACAGTGTCACATGACATAGAGAGATAGCTTCAACAATATAGATAACTAACTCAGCACCAGGACGGAAATTCTGTAAGAAAGAATATAGGCAAAGGGCAGAAAAGTTGTCAATTTCCAAAATTTCCCAATGAAATGTGAATGTCAAAATCAGGAAATAAATAGGAAAAATAGAACAAACTTTCCAGAAATGAAAACAAAAGAGAGCTGACACTGCAGAAAACAGAGAAGGGGACATAGAAACAGAGGTGAGACCGGAATAAAAGGATATAACATAAAACAGTCACAGTGAGAAATAAAATTATAGCTGTAAAAGATAGGCAAAGGAGATACAACATTAGACTCCCTTAAAAGCACAAAAAGTTAAATGAACCATAACAACAAAGGAAAACACATTTTAACAACTCAGTTCAAGAAAACTTTCCTGAAATAAAGTTTGACTCCATATGTTGAAAAGGATTGCTGTGGTCAGGAAAATTGACCCAAAATGGTCAACGCTGAGACATCTACTAGTAGAGTTGCTGTACTTTAAAGAAAAAGAATCCTTTGAGCTGGCATTTAACAGTTCGATTGCAGAAGAAAAAGATCAGGCTGATGTTAGATTTCTCCACAGCAGTGTCTAGCACTTGAAGACACTGGAGAAAAGCCTGAAAATCCCCAAGGACTCAAAGTCTAAGCCAAGAATTTTCTACTTATCCAAATTAGCCTTCAAGTATAATGATTATGGACAAACAGTTTTGAACTTGCAAAAACTCAGGGATTTTTTCCACAGCCCATCTTGAGGAAATTCCTAGAGGTCAAATCACAGAGCAAAAGAACTGGCTCTGAGTCTTTTGTACATGCACCTCTGAGCCAAAAATGAAACACACACAAGGTGTTGGATGACAGAAGAAAGGATAAGCCCTTATATGCCCTGACAGTCCAGAACTGATGCAGGTAACAAAAATATGAACAAGAGAAGAAGAAAAGAGATGTGGTCATTTTGCTCTTTGCCTCATCTGGAATATATAAGCATCAGAGAATATTATTTAAAGCTGACACATCAACCAATCAAGGTGTATTATAAGTACCAAAAGCTTATTGACAGTTCAAATGTAAGATGCAAGAAAGATAATATTATTGACGAGGTTTGGGAAACTAAGAAGGAAGGAAAGATAAAAGAACAAGAGACAGATTAAATTTATAATTGTTCATACCAGGAAACCATCAGATTCAGTGTAAAGAAATAGCAACTAGGAGAATTATATAAAGTTATAATTAATTTTATGAAGGTAACAAGTAGAACAAAAATATCAACCCCCCTAAAATATCAGAAGAATAAACACAGACAACACAGAGAAAAATAGCTTTAAAAAAGTTAACTATTAAAAGGGTACACATAAAATAATGTGAGACACTGAACACAATTATACATGCTAGTATGTAAACAAAAACTCAATTATTATTGAAAATAAACTTTTTTCAGGTGGTATCACAAAGACTATCTAAACTCTATGCTGTATCTAAGACATATGTAAAGCAAAGTGATTTAAAATAAAAGATGGACAAAACTATAGTAGGTAGATGCAAACAAAATGAAAGTGGGGTTTATCATGTTAATATTCAGCAAGGTGAAATTGAGGCCAAAAAGCATTAAATGATACAATAGTATAGGGCACAATTCAGAATTAAGATATACTGGTTATGAACATTTATATGTCTGATTACATAGCAGCAATATTTCTATAGCAGAAATTATATACACATATAGGAAAATAGAAAAAAAAAATCTGCCAAATGGAGAAAACTTTAATTCAGTTCTGTCAGAGTGAGTTGACCAGAGAATGTAAATCTTTGGTCCTTCACACCCAGCAATGCCATGTCTAGATAGATCCTTCAGATACACTTATGCACTTGTAAATGTCATGGACTGGTTATTTCAGCATTGTTTGCAAAAAAGTATGATTTTCCCATTCAATAGAGGACTAGTTAAATGAATTATTGTATAACAATTCAGTGAGCTGTACCACAAAGAAAAAGAAAATATACGGACTGATGGAAAGAGCTCTAAAATATTTATTTTATGGCATAAATAAAAATAAAATATTTATTTTATGGTAAATCAGCAAAGTGTGTGCAATGCACTAACTTCTGTGTAAAAGAAATAAATAAGAATATAAATTCACATTTGTTTATATATGCATGAGGAGACTGTATAAGGAGTTACAAGAAATTAGTAACAGCATTAAGTTACATGATGGAGGTAGAGGATGGGTGGAAAGTGAACCAACAGAAAGGGAAAGGAGATTTTTCCATCGCAAATCTCACACATACACACATACACACACAAACACACACACATGCACACCCCTAGATGTACATATAGATAAATGTATGTGAGTATGATGGTATTATCCGTTTACTTTATTTTTTAATGGTTTTTTTTTAAGATTTATTTATTTATTTATACAAGCACTGGGTACAGTCAGAAGCACGGGAGGGTGAGAGGATTCACCAGAGCCAGAGCAGGGAGCAGAGCAGGCAGAAGGACCGAAGTACACTGCTGAGGGGAGCAGCGGGCGGCAGGAGAGGTCTGTGCGCCATGTGGGACCCTCCTCCGGTGGCCGGGGAGCAGCTGGGGATCGAACCGGTGCTGCAGAGGCCGCGGGCAGACTTGCAATCTAGCGCTCAACCGCTGCGCCACTGGGGAGGCCCTATCCGTTTACTTTAAACACATAACAACTGTGTGCAAAAAGATCCTACATCTTAGTTTCTACCAGTACTAATAGCCCTTCACAGACTCCTGATTAGAAAAAGTAAAATCTGGTTCCATTGTCCTTCAGTCTACCTGGAAATCAACCTACTGTTTTGTTTATAAATTCTCAATCATTTTCCTTCACACAATGATTTAGAGTCCAATTAAGTAGTTTACAGTTAAAAAAAAAAAAATAAGCCTGTTGCTGCCTTTAAGCCATGTCACTAGTGTTAAAAAATAAGATGATAGGATCAAAATGGAGTCATTTATGCTAAGTCCCACATCATCAAAGCAAGATTAAATAAGATTGTAGTCTCAGCCTATCCCAGAAACAGAATCTTAAATCAGTCAGGATCACTGATGAGCACTAGTTAGGTAACATCTTCTAGACCCTTTGTCATTCTCTAAAGGAAAGTGACCTTGTAATAATCAACTCACTTCTTGCTAGTCTTCCTTGATCCCACTCCCTCCTGCCTGTAAATTTTTCATTTTATCAAGCCCCTCAGAGCATCTTCCTATCTGCTAGATTGAACGCTGCCTGATTCATGAATCATGAATAAGACCAATAAGATCTTTAAAATGTACTCACTTGAATTTTGTTTTTTGACACTAGAAAGTCAAGTCATTCTCAAAGATTCTAAACCTGAGCTGTCTGATGAGACTATGAACTGAAATATGACTAGCTCAAATTAAGATGTGCTGTGAATGTAAAATACACACCAGAGTTCAAAGACTTTAGAAGGCTAAAAAAAAGAGTGAAATATCTCATCAGTTTTTAATATTGATGACATGTTGAAATGATAATATTATAGACATACTGGGTTAAATAGAGTATATTATTAAATTAATTTCACCTGTTTCTTTTCCATTTCTTAACACTACCGAAACACTTAAACTTCTATGTGTGGCTTATATTTCATTTTACTGGACAGCTCTGCTTTAGGTGGTAGAAACATAAGCAGACAGATTAGGTAAGGTTATGCTGCAATAACAAGCAAACCTAAAAAAAACTTGCCAGGTAACCACAACAATGTTTATTTCTCACTTGTAACACATGAGTTATGAGAATCAGCAGGATAATCTGTTTCTTCAGTCATTAAAGCGCCCAACCTGTAAGGGATCTCCCCAGTATGTGCCCAACCACTGCAGCATGCACCATGGTGAATCATGGTGAATCATGCATCAGCTCTTAAAGAGTCCTCCTGGAAATAACACACGTCACTGTGCTCATATTTCACTGGTCACAGCTCATTCCATGGCAATACCTAATTTCCCAGGGTACAGGGAGGTACAATCCTCCTTTTGTCCAGAAGGGTAAGACAGAAATAGCTAATGAACAGCACAAGTGACTACAAAATCTCACTTTATTCCTGTGCAGAAGCTATTTCTGAACAGTCATACCTGTTCACGCTAAATGACTTGAAATTAAATGTTTTTCAAACTTATCTAGAGTTGACTTACCTTCAGGAAGGATATGATTTCAGGCAACACATCACTGAATAAAGCCCTGGGTAATCTCACTGGATCAGCTGAAGCCACCATTTGAAGATCCTTGGTAGTTGTGCTGTCCACCCTTCCATCATGAAACCCATTACCATGTTCAGCAGCAAGTTTTTGTAATAATTCATATTAAGCCCAACCTGCAACTGCACAGTATACAGTTCATCAATTTTTCACCAGATAGCTCTCCAGGCAAAATGTTTTCACCTGTTCCTCATGTATAATGATGCCAAAAGCCCCCCTCCCCCAGACTTCATTCCTATGATAGATAGCTGTATTGTTTATAATTATATACTATTCTAGATATACAATTATATACTACCCCTTCCCAGAAGGAAAATCATGGATTCAAGTTCACTGCCATGTCACTTGCCTGGGCTTGGCTATGTCACATCCAAACAAAAGTTTTAAATGCTATTGCAGGGTCTGCACAGACCACTTGATCTTCTCTTCTCACCGTATTTCAGCTAAAACAAGAGCAAGAAATTACTCTTTATTTTTGTGAGCCACTGACAGTTGAAGTTGTGTATCATGTGGACATAGCTGGCCAATACAGAAATAATCCACACATGGCAATTTTAGGAAAGGTTGAATATTTACTATTGTCTTATGATCTGAGTTTTTCTCCATATGACACTATGTAGTACAATTACCTAATTTCATTTATGTATCTCATGAACACTTATATAGCAATTACCATATCCCAAGAACTATTCTAAGAACTTTTACAAAATTTAATTAATGCACTCATCAAAAAACTCTACCAGGGGGCCTCCCCGGTGGCACAGTGGTTAAGCGCTGGGCTGGGAAGCTGCCCGCAGCCTCTGCAGCGCCGGTTCGATGCCCGGCCTCTGGGGGAGGGTCCCACATGGTGTGCAGACCTCTCCTGCCATCCGCTGCTCCCCTCAGCAGTATATTTCGTCAGTCTGCCTGTTCTGCTTCCCGCTCTGGCTCTGGTGAATTTTCTCACCCTCCTGCACTTCTAACTGTACCTGGTGCTTGTAAAAATAAATAAATAAATGTTTAAAAAAAAAAAAAAAAACTCTACCAGGTTAAGTTCCCTTATCAGTGCCCCTTTTGCTTGAGGAAACTAAGACAGAAAGATCTAGACCAGCAAGTAAGCAGCAGAGTCAGAGTTCAAACCAGGCAGTCTGGCTCCAGATTCCAACTACTAACATTTGTTGAATTAATTTTAGCTAAGCACATTCAATTTTATCTGATTCTCATAATAACTCCAAGAAGTGGGGGGAGCTGAGGCTCAGCGATCCAGTGAGCTTGATGACAGCCCTCCACGCTTTATAAAGAAGACATCTCCAAATACTAATATAGTCAATTCAGTTCTTCCTGTTCAAATCTGAGGAACAGAGATGTGATGGTTTGATACCCAATCCTACAACCACTATAATTCTAAGAATTCTGTTTGTGTCTATTGTGATTATTGTTAATAAACGCCTGCTGGATATCTACCTGAGGAATGGCATCATGCTAGGCCCCCTGCCTCAATTAAGAATGGAGAAGTAGGCTTACTCTAATTATGCTTTGACATGGTGAAAGATGAAATAAACCATCCCTGTGGATGAGGAAGCATCCAGCACCCTGGTCAGGTGGTTCTTGCTTAGTGACTGCTGCTTTCACAAGATTGCACAGCAGCCAGCTGCCCCAGAGAGTAGCAGGAACAGAAAACACAATCTTCCTGTCCTCCTCCTGTTTCATTATCACCAGGGAGGGCGTCAGCATTAAAGGAGCAGTGTGAAATGGACAATTCACACATCTTCCCCATTTCTCAACAATGTTGGTCCCTGCTGTTGCCACAGCCGCCGCAGTTGCTGCTGCTGCCTTGAAGTCTTCCCGCAACAAGATGCGTATTAGATACAGACTGGCAGGAACGCACATGCAAACAGGTGTACATATACACACACATACACACACACACACACATATTCCCTACACCCCACTCTCCACCCCCAAGAAATGGCAGGGAAGAGGGTACAAAGGGAATGAGGCAGAGCACATCTGGGGAAACTTTCCTCTTTTAGTGCTGGAAATCAGAAGAACAGCTGGAATTGCAGCATGAGATGCCAAGCCCACAGCCAGGGGAGTTGCTAACCTCCAGTTTTTCCCTTCACTCTCAGCAAGCTACTTCTGGAATTGAGCAATGTGAGGGCTCTCCAGGCCTTGTCTTGTGTACCCAGTACTTGAAAAGAGGGTGCAGACAATGATCATCATGGCCTGCTTGAGCCCTGCCATGCCCTTCTGGATCCTCCTGGTCTCAGATGAGGGCTCGGGCCCTCCTGAAACTCTACATGACTCTTGCCTCTAAAGGAAAAATTGGGGCCTCCCTGGTGGCACAGGGGTTAAGAAGCAACCTATGAAGCTATTCGCAGCCACTGCAGCATGAGTTCGATCCCTGGCCAGGGAGCTACCCACATGGCGCAGCAGACCTCTCCTGTCTCACCCACTGCTCCCCTCAGCAGTGTATTTCAGTCATTCTGCCTGTTCTGTTCCCCAGTCTGTCTCTGGTGAATCCTCTCACCCCCCCACACCTCTAGCCTGTACCCCAGTTCTTGTGTGCATAAATAAATTAATCTAAAAAAATAAAGGAAAAATTAAGAAGCTTGACTTCTATACCCTGAGTATGCAGACTTCAGGTTGTCCTACTCTGGTTATGTGGCTTATCTATCAAAATTGAGTGTCTTCCCCACTGGTACCTTTATCAGTCAGGATTCTCCAAAGAAACTGAACCAATAATAATGATGGATGGATGGATAGATAGATGGATGGATGGATGGACACAGATGATTGATAGATATATCTATCTATATCCATAGTTACCTACATATAAATATCTACATCTTTATAAGCATATAAAGATATCTATCTTATAAGTATATATGATTTCTCTATCTGTATATGTACATATAGATATTGGGAGAGAGAGAGAATTTATTATGAGGAATTGACTCACAATTGCAAAAAGTACCACAATCTTCTATGTGTAAACTGGAGGCTCAGGAAGCTGTTTGAATAGTTCTAGTCCGAGTCCAAGGGCCTGAGAACTGGGAACATTGATAGCAAGAGTGCTAGTCCAAGAACAAGAGAAAACACATGTCCCAGAGCTCAGCAAGCAGAAGGGAAGCAAAGGGGTAAACTCCTCCTTCCTCCACTTGTTGTTCTGTTCAGGCCTACAAAACAGAACTGGATGATGCTCAGCCACACAAGGGAAGGCAATCTACCAATCTGAGTCCACCAATTCTAAAGTTAATCTCATCTAGAAACACCCTCACAGACACAGCCCAAAATGCTTAATCTTGTCACCCCTTGGTCAATCAAGTCAACAAGTAAAATGAAACATCCCAGCACCTGTACCCCAGCCACTGGCCACCAGGCTCTGTTTGATGAACTTCCTTTGTTAGCATCCCTGTTCAGGGCCAAGTCTCCAACATAAAAATCCACCTGATTACTTCCTGCTGAATCAGCAGTTGTCCACCTGTCGTTTGTCATCTTATTTAGTCCTGTTATAATGCATTTCTTATTGTAATAAAATTTGGGGGTTGCAGGTCCCTCCACCAACCCTCACAATCCTTTGGAGCAAGGGCTATACAACGTCTACATTTTACTAATCTCTATACCCCTACCCACTGGCCCCAGATGAGACCCTCAGCCAGTGGTTGTTAAATGAACCCCCTCAGCAACCATGTTGTCAGGCATTCCCAACCCAGGGGCCAAGATGCAGAAGTTAGAAGGTTCAGAACAACCCAATCAAGATTCCAACAAGAAGCCAAAACTCTGCCTCTCAGTGTTTGTGTTTGTTCTGTCACTATTATTATAGGAATAGCAAGCCTCATCCAGGCACATTCATCAAAGTGGAGTATTTCTTCCAAGTAGCATCCCTGAGTGAATTCCTACTGTAAGAATTGGGCATTCCTCTCCTAGGCAGCAGCAGATGTCATTACAGGGGCTCTAGAGTTAAGAAGGGGGAGATCATCTTCCTCTTCAATTCTCTCTCTCTCTCCCTTCCTCTCCGGCCAAATGCCCAGATAGCCAGCTGGCCTCTTAATATCTTCTCAACAAATAGGTATCT
Source organism: Talpa occidentalis (assembly GCF_014898055.3). Classification (NCBI taxonomy): domain Eukaryota; kingdom Metazoa; phylum Chordata; class Mammalia; order Eulipotyphla; family Talpidae; genus Talpa; species Talpa occidentalis. The sequence goes on along the minus strand of NW_023601212.1, from coordinate 76,562,555 downwards.
GATTTGTGCAAAAGCGGGAAACAAGATCACCTGCAGTGCAAAAGGACATTTCAGGAAGTTTATGCTAACAACGGCGTCAATTTGAACATGGCCACTCTTGCTTAAAGGAAAACATAGCCCCTATGCTGGACATCTGTAGGAAGCAAAAGAAGCAAGTACTCACGAAGCAGCTAATTTATATCAAACTTTATATTGATGCATTTTCTCAATTTGTTGAGCAGTTCCAGGCCATTACTACCTCTGTTTTATAGATGAAGTTATTGAGAATTAGTGATCTCAAGGAATGGATGTTACAAAGTCAAGGTTTGAACTTAACTTAGATTTTCTGAATTCCAATCCAATACTCTTTCCACTATATCTGAGTACCTGCCACACATTATAAGTAAATATCATCCTACCCAATTGCTCCCTTTCCCCTCCATCTTCAGTGCTTCAAGTAGATAACCTTCAGTTTGACCTTGAGCCTCACTCCTACCTTCCCTGTCTTCCCTGAAATTGTCAAAGGATTGTCAACGGGTGAAAGGGAAGAAAATGAGTCACGCACCACAATCAGTTGTGTGGTCCTCAAATACTGTTTCTGACCTATCTGCTGTGTCTGGAAGTTGTGATGTGCTTTCTGTGTTATCTGGGGGTCAGTATTTCCCAGCCCCGTTCTCTTGTCTCACAGTATGTGCTTCCATTCTGTCCTGTGGGAAGGCTCTATGGATTGTGAAGCTGTGATTCTCAAAGTGTGGTCCAAAATGCACCGTATCAGCATCACTGGGAAATAAGATAAAACTGCCTGTTTTCAGTCGCCACCCAGACCCACTGAATCAGAAACTCTGCGGGTGGCAGCACCAGCACTCTGTCTATTGACAAGGTCTCTGGGGGACCCCAGAGCACTCTCAAATTTGAGAACCCAGGATTTCAAGCCACATTCTCCTGCCATCCGAACATAGCACCTCTCTCCAGCACCTGCCTCCATCCCTTTATTTCCCACAGGACCCAATTTGAGAAAAGTGGCATGACTTCTGTGGTAGATGAGACTTAAACACTGATAAAATTAACATTTTCCCCTTTTTCCAGCCATGTCAGATAACTGACTGTAATTTTATAACACTCCAGAGGCCCCACCCTCAGAAAACACTGATTTAAGACCAGATTATGTTAAAACACTGTTGGCACATTGATGCCCTTGGCTGGCTTATTCTGACTAATTAGTCCTTATTTGACCTGAATTAATGCCTAATCTGTGTAAAATGATGGAGATTTACAGGAATGCACAACTCTTTGAGAGTATAGAAACCAAAGGTGTGTGGGAGTGGATTCGGCATCCAGCTGACATGAGGATTAAAGTACTTCTTCAACTGGTACATTATTTGAAGTTTGATTTTTCTTCCTTTCCTCTCCACCCCCACCTCCTCAAGGAAAAAAAAATATCCGAAGACATGAGCATATTGTCTCCCTTCTCCCAAATAAAGGTAAACTGACAGCACTTTCAATGAAAGGCTCCGCGTGATTGGAATTAAATGTCAAATACGATTTTCTGTTGGCAATTCAACGTGTTGGTGTCAAAACCATAACTGACAGTACGGCTGCAGATTAGTATCTGTCTGGATCTCAGCATCACAAGGCGAGGAAGGTTTATGATTTAGTAGATTAACACAGCTCTCTTCACGCTACCACTTAAGAGATAATTTGTTCAAGCAGGAGCAGATTAGATTGTGGCTGCCCAGGAGCAGAATCCCTCCCCCCACCCCAGGACTGTCAGGGGTTTGATGGCTCACCCTGCCCCCTGTGGGGGGTCTGCCATCATTACTGGTGACAGGCAGGAAAGGTGAGCAGGCCACAGCTGCAGGCAGCCTGGCTGTCAGTAGCCACCAGTGACGTTTGCCGGCAATGTCTCAGGGAAAATGGAGTTCCTATTGATCCAACCCATATGAAATGGCCTTCCAGGTTGGAAATTTGATTTATTTAGCTCCTGCTTCCCACATGGGTTGAATGGAGGAGGGGACTTCCTGGCAAGTCATTGAATCATGCACTCTACCACCAGGTTACTTCTAGTTCTGGAAAAAAGATGGCTATCAGGGCTCAGAGCAGTTAAAAGATGTGTCCAAGATCACAGAGCTCGGGAGGAGGGAGAGGAGTAGTTTCTGTTGCTTGAGACTCACAGACCAGCAGACACTGCCTTAGGCACATTTGTCTCCAAAGTTGTATATTGTTCACAATGACTTTGATAGTATTAGCATCGGACCAGGAACAAACCAGCAAGTTGAGAGCAGAGATGGGCTAGAAGTAGTTCTCTTAATTCCTTATTTGGTGTATACTCCACAACGGTTTGCAGAGACTCTCTGGAATAAATAGTCCAACTAGCGGAGGGTAAAAGGGCTTTGGAAACTGTGCTTCTATCTTGCACACATGACATTGTGCCAAGTGACATCTCATAGAACCCAGATAATAAAATAAATAAAATGGAAGCTGTGTCTTAACCAGCCATAAATTGTATCTGGTCCTTGGCAAGCCTGATTTAAGAGATTCATCTTGCAGAGACTATGTTTGTTCTTCCTTTATTCCCTCTTCTTGTCCCCACTTCGGAGGAAGAAGTAATGGTGAATGCAGTATGTTCTGTTGCAGCATTTCTATTATGCAACAATGCCAGAATGTGACAGAGTAGGAAACTCACAAGATAATGTTCAGACTCTGGTTTTAGAATGTTTACTCTCTTCTGGGTGAACTCTGACATCCAAATGCATTAATGCAGTGCCATTTTCAACTCTCATGCCAATCTCTATCCTTGTACGTATCAGAATTTTAATGCCTGCTTCCCTGTTTGAGTTATGGTAATTTATTGTAATAGTGTATTTTGACCTTTTCAGTATTTTGTATTTTTATTGGGTAGCTGTTTCACCTCTTCCCTAGAGGGTTAGCCAGGCTGAAAATGAGAGAGAATGGTAAGACCAACCAATCAAAACACAGAATATTAAAAAGGTCAACACACAAGAGCAAACTACTAATTTGGAAAACATACAAACTCAAAAAGGATGAAAGCTCCAAACAGCATGGTGGCCATAGCAAGAGTAAGTGGGCAGCAGAGAAGATCAAAAGTGTTCCTTCCCAACCCCCAGCACAGCAGAAGGTGAATGTCTCTGAAGTCCAGAACTGATGCTCATCTAGTTCTTTAGTGGAGCTTTCCAGAAAGGGAAATCTCCAGACCTCCCCCATTGACTCTTTCAGTTTAACTATGTGAATTAAAGCATAATAACAGGCATATCTTGACAACCAAGAGTAACGGAATCACAAAAATTCAAAACACACTAATTCAAGCTGGTTTTCATGTCTTGTATACTGAAGGTTGTGGACATCAAGTAACGGGGAAGCACTGAATGAGTCACCTGGGTATAGCGACTCACCCTCCAACACTTACTGTACTGGTTGTTAGCCACACAAAACAAAAAGAGAGCAGAAGTTTCTGGATAATCCCCAGCTGATTGGCAGCAGGAAAGGGCTGCTAAAAGGAGATCCATCTAAACCAAATAGAGACCAAAATCTCCATGTGTAAAGTAGAAAGATCTTCACTGTGACATCATCTTGAAAAATAAAATGAAAACAGGTAAAGGGATGATTTTGTTTTATATTTAATAAAATGTAGGTTAGAATCCTAATCACATTTATAAATTATAAAAGATTCAGAGTTGACTGGGAAGTTTAGGTACATTTTTCCCAACCATATAGATACAAAATACAGATCCATCACCCTTCACAACACCTCACACAGTCACAAAAAGAATAACTTTTACAAAATATTCTGAAGACCTAAGATAAATGCCTCAATAAATCCTCTGATTTTCTACTTTTTTCTGTTTTAACTCCTTTGATCCTTGTTGATTTTCCATTATTCAGTTGGTTGATTTCCTATTTCCTATTATTCAATTGCTACTAGTGAGACCCTTATTTGTCAGTAGATTTGAGACCAACCCAAGCCTTTCTATTATATTGTTTTCACCAACTTCGTGAAATCCTGTGTTGTTTGCAAATTTTGCAATTTCCATTTGTTTTTAATTTACACAGTACAACCAACACATCTGAACATCATCTGTAAACTGACCAAATATTGATGCCATACATGTTTGTGTTAAACAGAGTCATGTTTGAGTAAGGTCTAATTTTCAAAGTCTGCCAGTGAATATTTGACAACTCAATTCCCTGTGTAAACGTTTCACTACAGGTACTCTAATAATGAACATTCAGGCACATGCATTCTAGATGTATCAAAGTGCAAAACAATATTTCTAGTAGAAAACATACCATAACAGACAAAAAATAAAAGAATGCTAAAATATATTCAACCACTAACACTTTTTCGTCTAAATCTTTTGAATAGCAGTGCAAGGAAGTTGCATCATAGAATAAAAATTTGGGGCTAGAAACACTATGTAAGTTTTTAATGTCCATTCTTTAAGATTTCATATATAACATACTCAGATTACACTGTTAACTTTAAAAATGCATTTAAAATACTTGTAGCACATAATCTGTTTTTTAAAAAGCTACCCATAATTAAACATCTACTGTGTGCCAAGAAATGTGCTTTGCCCTTACCCCATATTATTTAGTTCTTATCATAGTCAAAGAGAAAGGTATCAATACCTGCAAATGCTGGGTAATAAAATGAGACAAAGAACTTGCCCAGGATGAACATCTAATTAATGGCAGAGGTAGGGCTCAAACCCAGGTCTTTCCAACTCCAGGCCCAAGTTTGTGAGCACTCTGCAACCCTGCAGAGAATAGTAGATTGTGCATGAAGATACTGCGGTGAGATTGTAGATGTTCTTATGCACTTCTGTGTATTTTTATGTGTCTTCCTCATTTTCTAAATTAAAGGAGATTATTTTTATAATCAAGAAAGAGAAAACTCATTTTTCAGAAGTTTAGAGATTGGAGATCACCCTATGGCTAGGGGGCTAATGGAGTGCTGTGCCGAACAAAAGGGAAGAAAGTCTCTGGCTGAGTTAAGTCCTGAGGGAAGACTCCCAGGTGACAAGGAGCATTTAGACAGAGATTTTAACTTTAAATGCTGCTGATGTGGCTCAGACCTACTGTACCTGCTGAGGAAATTCAAATAAGTTAGAGTGAGTGGAGCAGAAAAGAATATTGGCCACATCTGAGACAAGGACTGTTCCTATGGCCTGCAATGCCCTGGATGACTGCCTGTCCCCTGTCCCACCAGCCCCATCTACAGTTCAGTTCTTCCACCTGCTTTGAGGGGGACCCTATCCCAAGTGGGGGCACTGATACCACAGGAGAATTGTTAATGTCTCCAAGATTTCAATTTGGCAAGAATAGGGTCCCACCTTCCCACAGGCCTCCCAGAGGCTCTCTGGGGCTATCCCAAACTACTTGGGCCTCCTGAGAGCACCTGTGTTCAGGTTTGGGCTAGTTAGGTTCAATTGCACTCACGGACACTGGCAACATAGCTGCCTGAGTCATCCTTTGTACTTGTCACCATCTTTGCAGTTAAACTTCCCCGAGTCTGTTCCCAAACTTCACATAATATGATCAAGGGAGCTGACAGTGATCTGTCTGCTTGTACCCTTCTCTGGTCCTGGGAAAGCCGAATATGCCCTACAAACACTATCATTCTGTGAGCCAACTTTGAACCATCCTGGTGGGTTTCCTTTGTCCCCACTTATCATTCCCTTCTAATTTTGTCCATCTTAGATCTACTGTGCCCCTGCTTTGTCTCTTGCTAACTAAAATAATTATAGATAGTAGTATCTTTGTTGTCTGTGTGCAAAACTCTCTTTTAATTGCTTTATGTTTATGTGGCTATGACATGAGTTACCAGTTCTCTGAGTCTCTTTTGCATTATCTGCAAAATGTGTGCAATGGCTATTGACTGAGACACCTCCCAGTCTTCCCTGAAAGTTCCAGGAATGCACAGCCTCCTCTTTTCAGGACTGTTGAGGACGTGGCATTTTGCAAGAAAAGATCAGTTTAGAAACAGAAAGGAACAACTTCTCAAAGATGATGTTTTCAAGCCTTTTAACTTAAAAATAAAAAGAAAGGCTAGCATTCCCAGTAGAAGTGGAATAATAAGAGGAAGAATTGGCATGGGGCTGAAAGAAGCAGATTTGTGGTAAAATGGAACCCAAGAGTGATGGTGGAATTTCAGGAGATGGGCTAAAGAGAAAATCAAGCCTGACAGTAAGAAATCTGCTTCCAGGGAATTGCAGTCCCAGGTCTGGGCCCAGAAACATGACTGGGCCTTTCCACACAGCTCTAACCAAGAGCTAATATATAGTATTTACTCAAGGAAGATGGTTCCAGGGTGAGGAATGAGATTTAGTTAGTTACTGTAACACACATTACTTCTTAGAGCTCACAGTTCCCCTATGAGAAAAGTCATTCTTCTTTTTCAATACATGCCTGATTTTTGCAGTCTCAGGCGATCATCAGATGGTTTCCATTTGTTTCAAAAGACGATTTATCTGCTTTGAGGATTTACCTACCAGAACTTGGTGCTAATTTCCATAACTGCAATGCTACAACATCCACCAAACAATTGCACCAAACAATGCACACAAAAGTGACTTAAAATGCCATATTACCCTTTGTAGAATTGGTAAAACTATCATTAAAAATAAAATAAAAGTCAAGAGTTCCCTCTCCAATGCATCCTCTTTTTTTTCTAGGATAAATAACCTGTAATTATTGCTTCTTTGCCTTGAACCTTTTGACAGATCATCAAATCCATTTTTTCTCTAAGAATTTATTTTGTCTGCTAATTGATACTTCCAGGTTCAGAGGTATGAGCTTGACACCAAAGGCCCCTTTTCTTTATATTAACACAGCACCTTTCTCTAGAGAGAATTAAGCATTTGCAAATACTAACTTTTCATTACAGATATTTCACTGAATTAGAAAACTTAGAAAAAATGAATATCAGCAACTGTTCCTTTTATAAAGACTGTCCATGCAGAGTTTATGCATTTCCACACATTAGTCATATTCCAATTATGGTCTGAAGTAACTACTGACCAACTACAAAGTAGTGGGATTGTTGACCCTTGAACAACATGTGTTTGAACTGTGACCTTGTGCCCTAAGTCTTGGTTTCCTCATTTGTAAGATGAGAAAGTTGTAGATGTCTTGTTAGTGATATTAGGCTACTTCTCTAAGTCATATGGTCAATGTGCCCCACAAGGAGACCTACATCAGCAGTGGGAAAGAGAGACTGACCTTTCCTCTCTGTAAAGTTGGCCCCTGTCTTTCTCTTTCCTAGCTGAACGTGAATGCATACTTCAGGTCCAATTCCTATCTTTCTCTATGAAGACATATTTGACATCCTTGGCTTGCAATGAACTCGCCCAAAATAAACCCTGACCCCACTTTAATACTCTACCTTGGCAGGGAGCATAATATGCTGCCTAGTACTAGTCTTATTACTGTTGATATTTTGTCCAACAAATTAAACTGTAAGCACTTAATGGAAGAGATGTTTCTAATGTTTGCAAATTTTAATTCCCCCAGGATCAGAACAGAAATAGAGTAGAAAATTAATCCTTTGTTATTTTATCTGTTTTTTTTTTTTTACTAGTAATAAATATAGTGGAGGCCCTTTCTGAAAATTGTGGGGTCCAGAACATATATTTATGTCACTAGTCTTTAATGTATACAGTGCAACTTATATCTATACCAAAACCTAGTTAGTCTCTCAATTTTCCCATTCCTTTTGTCTCCTTCCTGTTTTCTTGCTTTATTGCCTGCTAAATATATTGCCACTACCACCACAACATTTTTCCTTTCTTTGAAATTCCTCCTTAAACATCTCTGTATAAATAAGCAAGTGGAGAGGAAAGCATTACCATATTGATATGAAATGTCAGACCTAGTATTCCAGTTGGGATGAAAGAGAGATGAGTTACACATTAAAAATAGGGGTCAGAGTGAAGATGACATTAAGTTTCTTACTTCTCCACCTTTTTGCTTCTCTTATAGGAGTAGAATTCCATCACCTTCTCACCAAGAAGATAGTATGTCACTGGATATTCTTTTATATATATATATATATAATAAATTTTATTTTTATATTCCCCATACAATTGCAACCCCCTTATTTTGACCCCAGTCCCTCCCCTCCCGCCCTCTACCCCCCACAGAGTGTCTCTGTGGTTCATAGTTTTTTGTTGATTTTGATTTTCACTTTCTTATAGTTATTCATTTTCCTGGTCCCTTATTTAAGTTTTCTAGATTCCTGCTATGAGTGAGACCATCCGGTATTTTTCTTTTTCTTTCTGGCTTATTTCGCTGAGCATGATCCCTTCCAGCGCCATCCATGTCGCTGCAAATTGAATGTGCTTATCTTTTTTGAATGCTGAGTAATATTCCATGGTATATATGTACCACATCTTCTTGATCCAGTCATCTATTTTTGGGCATTTGGGCTGTTTCCAAAGCTTAGCTATTGTAAACAGTGCTGCTATAAACATAGGTGTGCAGGTGCTCTTTGGAATTGATGTTTCTGTGTCCTTTGGGTAAATACCTAGGAGTGGAATTGCTGGATCATATGGAAGCTCTATCTTTAGTAGGTCCAGAAATCTCCACACAGCTCTCCATAGTGGTTGGACCAGTTTGCACTCCCACCAACAGTGCAGAAGAGTTCCTTTTTCTCTACAACCTCGCCAACATTTGTTGTTGCTAGTTTTTTTAATATGTGCCATTCTCACTGGTGTGAGATGGTATCTCATGGTAGTTTTGATTTGCATTTCCCTGATTACAAGTGATGTTGAACATTTTTTCATATGCCTGTTGGCCATTTGCATTTCTTCTTCAGAGAATTTTCTTTTTAGCTCTTCTGCCCATTTTTTGACTGGATTCTTTTCTTTGTTGTTGTTGAGTCTCATCAGCTCTTTGCAGATTTTTGTGATCAGTCCTTTATCATTAGTGTTGTGTGCAAAAATTTTCTCCCAGTTGGTGGGGTTTCTCTTTGTTTTTGTTATTGTCTCTTTTGCTGTGCAGAAGCTCTTTAATTTGATGTAGGTAGTCCCAGCTGTTTATCTTTGCCTTCACTATCACTGCTTTGGGTGATGTGTCTGTAAAGATGTCTTTGATGTGCAAATCATGTAGTGTTTCGCCTATATTTCCTTCTATGTATTTTATGGTTTCAGGTCTTATGTCTAGTTCTTTAATCCATTTTGAGTTGATTTTTGTGTATGGTGTGAGGTAGTGGTCAAGCTTCATTCTTTTGCATGTAGCGACCCAGTTTTCCCAGCACCGTTTATTGAACAAACTTTCTTTGCTCCAATGTATAGTCTTTGCTCCTTTGTCAAATATTAGTTGACCATAAATCTGTGGATTTATTTCTGGATTTTCTATTCAATTCCATTGGTCTGTAGATCTGTTCTTGTCCCAATACCATGCAGTTTTGATGATTATGGCTTTGTAGTATAGTTTGAAGTCTGGGAGTGTGATGCCTCCATTCCCTTCTTTTTTTTTTTCAGGAGAGCTTTGGCTATTTGGGGTTTTTTGTGATTCCATATGAATTTCATCAATACTTGTTCTATTTCTTTGAAGAATGACATTGAAATTTTGATTGGAATAGCATTGAATCTGTATATTGCTTTTGGTAGGATGGCCATTTTAATAATGTTTATTCTCCCAATCCATGAGCAGGGAATGTCTTTCCATTTCTTTGTGTCTTCTTCTATTTCTTTTAACAGTGTTTCATAGTTTTCTTTGTATAGGTCCTTTACCTCTTTTGTTAGATTTATTCCCAAATATTTGATTTTTTTTTGTTTTGATAAAAGGGATGGTTTTTTTTAATTTCTTCTTCTTCAGATTTATTGTTTATGTATAGGAAGGCTACTGACTTTTGTGTGTTGATTTTGTATCCTGCCACTTTACTGAACTGATTGATGAGTTGAATTAGTTTTTCTGTGGAGTTTTTGGGGTTCTCTATGCATATTATCATATCATCTGCAAATAGTGATAGTTTGACTTCTTCTTTTCCTATTTGGATTCCTTGTATGTCTTTCTCTTGTCTTATTGCTCTGGCTAGGACTTCCAGTATTGTATTGAAAAGCAGTGTCACTGGATATTCTTAAGGACTACATTTGACTCCAGACCCAATTGAAAGGTGAAAAGGAGCACTCAGATAAATTCTGCCAACTATTAAGTCAGTAAAGAATTAATTAGAAAATTCTACTTTTGGCAATATGGTATGCTTCAGGTATTCTGAAATGATCTTCTACCACCAAACAATGAGATGATGGAAGAATTACAGTAAGTGTGTTGCAAGTGCATAGCTGGGTTCACAAGGAAAATCCCCAAGGCAACAACAACAACAAAACACATACACATTTTATAACATCAGAGTTCTGAGTTGGGCTGCCTTGGGAAAATGCTGATTCCAAGAATCTAGAATTCTGGAGATTATGGGAACCCCTAAGGGAATAGGAGACTAGGTTTAGTGTCCACATAAATTAGGGGAGAGGAACCTAAGAACTCTTCATTAAACAGTGTTTCCTAACAGCCACAATAAAATTGAAAAGGAGGGTCAGGAAGTAAAAAGGATATTAAAATGTTAACAACACCTTTATCAAATGAGATTTAATATATAAACATTTATCAAGTGAGATTTAATAAACATTGTTCTCTAAAACACATGGGATATTTACATAAAGTAAATATGCACTAGTCCACAACTGATTCCCAAAATATTTTCAAGAACCGGATATAATTCATACTGAAATCTCTTACTATAATGCATTTAAGAAAGAAAAATATTTGCAAATTACTTGAAAAATCAACAAATTTAAAAATACAATTTTCAAATTATGTTTCATAATTCATGAACTGACATAGAAACCAGAACAGAAATATTTAAATATAATTAAAACACTTTTATCAAAATTTATGAGATACAGGCAAAGCGATAGGTAGAAAGAAACTAATACTCAAAATCTGACATAAAATATAAAGGCTAAAATTTAATGAGTTGAACACCCAACTATAGAACTTGGAAGGGATGGGGGGTGGCGGGTGAGCAGACAAGAATATCAATGTAAATAGAATAGAAGAAAGGAGAAAATAAAGGTAAGAACAGAAATTAATGCAATAGAAAACAAAGACACAATAGAAGAAATAAACAAGTCCTGGAAATGATTTCTTAAAGATCAACACACACAAATTTCTAATGAGAATCAATGAGACTGAAAGTCACAAATAAATAATAACAGTAGTATTTTTTTAAAGATTTATTTATTTATATAAGAACTGGGGTACAGGCCAGATGCACAGGAGGGTGAGGGGATTCACCAGAGACAAAGCGGGGAACAGAACAGGCAGATGGACAAAATACATTGCTGAGGGGAGCAGTGGGCAAGACAGGAGAGGTCTGCTGCACCATGTAGGACCCTTGCCAGCCAGCCGGGATCGAACCAGAGCTGCAGAGGTTGTGGACAGCTTCACAGCACGGCGCTCAACCACCTGCGCCACCAGGGGAGGCCCAACAGTAGTAATTTTTTTTCTAAGATTTATTTTATTTATTCATACAAGCACTGGGTACAGTCAGAAGTGTGGGAGGGTGAGAGAATTCACCAGAGCCAGAGCGGGGAGCAGAACAGGCAGAAGGACTGAGGTACACTGCTGAGGAGAGCAGCAGGCGTGGCAGGAGAGGTCTGCTGCACCATGTGGGACCCTCGCCTGGCAGCCGGGGATTGAACCAGCACTGCAGAGGCTGCGAGCAGCTTTGCAACCCAGTGCTCAACAGCTGCGCCACCCAACAGTAGTATTTTTAATGAGACATAACTAAAGATTGAGCAGAAATTTAAAAGATAATGAAAAATATGGTGGGAAATTGCATTAATTTGAAAAATTGGTAGAAATGAAAATATTCTAGAATATGAATTACCAAAATTCACCCAAGAAGAAAAAGAAAACTTAAATAGTCTTAAAACCACTAAAGAAAGTAAATCTGTAACTTGAATTTTTCAGAAAGGTAACAAATGTGATTATCCCAATCTTTTGAATGACTAATCTTTCCAGAATTTCAGGAAGTTATAACACAATACAATAAAATGAGGCCTATTTCCACAATATTTAGAAAAATCACTTAATTTTCATACCAAAAATAACCATGATAGTAATTTACACTCTTAGCATCAATTCCAAGCAAATATATGTGTCCAAAACCCAACATCTCATGTAATCTAGACCCATTTTACTACCATCAATCATTTATAACAAATTCATATTAGCTTGTGAAAGATTAGCAAAAAAAAAAAAAAAAAAAAAAAGTAAGGGGGGAACCAATAGCCCATGTGGTTTCACTATTTCCCGCCTGTCAAAGATGTCTGGCACTCAAAGTCCCCCACCTGAAAGAATCTTTTGGAGACACTAAGTTTCTTATATCCTAAGAAAATAGTTTTTGGAAAGTGCATAAAGGATCAGTTCTCACCTCCTTCCTCAGATCTTTTCTTTAAAGTCCACCCAATAAAACTTCTTATTTCCCTCAATAATCTACACGACTCCCCCTCTCCAACTCTGCATAGCTGGCACTCCAGACTTCTCTGAAAGGAGCTCTGCCCAGTAACTCAGTAGCTAATCTCCATCAAAACCCTTGGCCTTGTTTTCCTAGTCCCAAGAATTTACCCTTCTCTCTGCATTTCACCAATTCTGAAAGCTGTCGAGCCTTTCTTGTTTCACGTAACATTTCAATTTGTTTATGTTCTTCACATTTCGGAACTCCTTAGCTTTGTCCCATAATGTCTACATCCAAGGAGAATCTCCCCTAGTTTTCATCTTTGTCCCAATCAGAAAAACCCACTCACAAAATTTCTCAATTGTTTCTGAGACCCACTCTCAGTCACATCCTGAGATTCCAAAATCCCTCTTCTTTCCACCATTTGAATTCCCCAGATACTAACATCTCAAACTCTACTTTCCAAGGACCCAGGTTCAGATGGCTTTTTCAGCCCTCCAACCTGCCTTTACAGGAGTAATCCTCTTACTCCCAGCTGCATCGGAGCTAATCCTTTGCAACCTCTCAACATCTTTCTCACCTTGTATTTCTCCTCCCAGAGGTCCTTCAGGCCTGAAAGACTGATAACTATTTTTAAGATGATCCCATTTCTCTCCGAGTTACCTCCTAAGATCTAAGCATTTTCTGTTCACATACCAATTCCTGAATAATCTCACTCTCTCACACACTGTATGCTCCACCTCCAAAGAGCAAACTTTTGTTCCTAGCAATTGGAATTTTTTTTTGCTGCTGGTGCTTGTTCCTTCTTAGAAACCCTCTTCTGGATAATTTAGTCATTCCCCTGATCCTTCTAAGGAGGTCATATCCTATCTGCATACAGAGATTTTGCCCCCATTCTACTGAACCTGTTCTTGGATATACTCCACTAACTCCAAATGGTTGAAGCCTTCTAGGTATTTCTAAGTAACAGGGGAAAAACCACAAAAACAAAAGAATAAAATAAAATTTGAGTCCATTAATACTAACTCATTCCACAATCCGCATGCTAAAAGCATTTTTGCCCCAAAAGTCTGCTTATTTTGAAGTGAAGTTTTTTTTAAGAACTCAGAAATTTCCACCCTGCCAAACCCAGATTCCTACTAATCAAAATCAAGGCACAAAGCTCTCACTCTTACTCTCTGAGTTTTGCTAATGAAAACCAGAGCTGCTCTTAACAAGGCAAGTTTCCTCAAGAGGTTAAGCTAAAATCCCCAACTTCTGTGCATAAACTCTGTCAGCCCAAGGACAACTGTTGTTATTGTAAAGGGCAAATGGACCAGATCCTGGACCCTTGACCACCTCTGGCCATGACTGTGGCCATCCTCATCCATCCTCATCCCAACTGTATCCCTAAGGGAGTCCAGGGTTGAAGATTTGGCTTCAAAATCCCTATCTAGGCAACCAGCCTTGTGATCCAGTCTGAACCTCACATGGGATTCAAAATTCTCTCCTTTCTCTTTACCCTAAGATCACCTTGGAGTCCCTAACCAGTGTGTTCCTTGTCTCCTTCCCTCCATGGCCCCACTTGGCTTTTATAGGGGCAGAGCTGCTTCTCAGCCTGGCACTCCCAGAGCCTGTCTTACCCCACCACCTGCTTCAGGTAGAAGAGAATGAAACCACACCAAAACAAACTGGAAAGGACTCGGACTCCAATCTTCTTCCCTCCTCCCTTAATGTCCTGTCTTAATCCCACGGCCGATCTCCTCCTCCCTGAGGTCCCAAATCGCTCTGAAGAGGAGCCTGGGCAACCAGCTTAGTAAGCTTTCACTTTAAGCATCAAACAGCAAAAATAATGGAATAAAACCTGAGAATCTTCCTCTCTCAGGAGTTCAAAGGAAATAGAGAGAAGATTACAGCTGCTAGAATCTGTCCGGCTGATTATTGGTGCTGGTGATGACATGCTGTTGTTTACTGATTCATGGAGATAAGCAGCGAAGGAGAGAGTCTGGGGAGAGTGTGCTATATATATTCCCAAGCTGTGTTCTCCCAATGTAGCCACTTGAATCAAGCCATATGCACTGTGGGCTGACTTTGATTCTCAGTAACAACGGTTTAAAAGAGGACAGAGGCAAGGATTCCAGATTTGTTGACTCGTGTTGTTCCTGGGGAATCAGGGGGAGTGAGGGTTCTGTTTCCAGCACTTCCCATGGGAGGCTGTTTCCAAAGGAACACAAATCATTCATCGGAGGCAAGATATGTAGTAGTAGTTTTGGATTAACTGTGACATATGCCAGGGCCTCCAAAGAGGTGTGGACTTAAACAGAAGGATTTTTTTTTAACTCATAGTCACCAAAAGCAAATCCCTCCTCCTGGCTTATTATAAGAACTAACAGTGCTCAGATGTGATTATAACATATTCTGAAAGATTTATAATGTCCCACGAGCAAGAGAATTTTTCACAGAGAAATTCCAGAACAGGACCTTTATAGCAATCCTGGAAGCTTGGGAGCTGATGTTTTCTTCTTCAAAGAATCATATATTTATACTGTCATTTGGCAGGTTGTATGTGCCAGGGCTGAGTTTAGTTCTAAGGATAGGATGAGGGTAATATGGCTTCAGCAAGGTTCCTATTTGGAGCACAGGGGTGCTCCACAGATACGATTGACCTTCTGAGAGGTCCAAGTATAGGTTATCCCCCACCCCCGCCCTCAATTCTAACCATTTGGGAAAAGTAAGTTCATTCTTCTTATGCTCAAGAGACCATAATTACAATAGTTCCTTTAAAGAGTGTGTGAGCTGGTCCACCCCTATTCTAGAACTACCCCCACAGTCAAAACTACACATCATGACATTTCAAAGTTAGTAGGAGAAGCTGGTTTAGCTATTTTCTGATGGTTGAATCCCCTCTATAACATTCCAGCATAGCAGTGGGCTTAATTATCTCCAGTGACAGGGATCTTACTACCTATCTAGAAGCCTTTCTTGAGTTACCTGTGACTCAGAGCTCAAGAGTTGAGCTCAGTTCTGTCTCCCTGCAGCTCTCACCCACTGGGTGAGAGCCTTGCAGACCAAGCCTTGCAGACCAAGTCAACCCCTGCTCCAAGGACCAGCAGTGCTTTGATCCATTCATCACATAACACGCACCAGCTACTCACGATCACTACACATGTGACCTCCATTAGCTCATTTTATGCTTCTAATCATCCTATGAGGATTTTATGCCCATTTTACAGATGGGAAAACTAAGGTTTGGTGAGGATAAATAGTTGCCTAGAACTACTCAGCTAGTTGGAAGAATATGGACTTGAACCTAGGGCTGTCTGACTCCAAAGTTCAAGGCACATGCCCTCTCTCTATCTTAAAGTTTAGTTTGCCATAAATTTGTAGGCTTGTCCATCAGTCTTTCCTGTTCCCTCTCCCTCTAAAAACAGATTCACTCTTGCCTTGGTGCATCTATCCCAGTGTTCATTGTTTTTGCTCAGCATTAAATGATCAGTGGGTGCTTAGTGGAATTGTAAAATGGGTATTTATAATAACCCATTTATGTCCTATAGAGGCAGAGCAAAGACTAGACCAGCTTTTCAATCACCTTTTAGTCTGCCCAAGAAAAGGCCCTGTGCAGAAACCACTGAACAAGGCAAAAGGGACACAGAGATGATCACCAAAAATGTGGTTCCATCAAGGAAGACAGATAAGTAAATGAGTAATCAGGAAAGGGGAGAAGGTCCTGTCAGGTGCTAAAATGAGACTCTGGAGGTTAGAGACGAATTTAGAGAAGGGAAACATTCAGCCTTCTGTTAAGGAATAAAGCTTCTTAATAAAGAGATTAAGAGTGAAGAGGAGGGGCTTATTTCAGGAGAAAAGCCACCAACAAGCCTGATGTCAGCCAGGAGCACGGAATTTCCTGGTAACACCAATATATCAGAAACACTAGAGAAAACATGGCATAGAATGAGACTGAAAATCAGCTGTTGGGACCAGGTAGATGTACTATGTCAACATTAGGACTTAGTAGGGAGCCATCATGAGTGTTTATGCAAAGATAGCTCTGGTCATTTTGTTGTGAATTCTAGAATAAAGCAACGCTTACAAAATCCCTTTGCTTGCAATAATGCCAGCCAAGGTCATACTTACCTTTTCCAACCATATCATATAATTTACTCTCAGCTAACACTTTTTTCACAAGTAGAGTTGTTAAGGCCTGTCTCTCCAGCTGTGAGCAGCTGGACCTACATTTGGGATCTTTCACTTATCCCGATGTATTGAATTGTTCAATTTTGGCACCCTCATCCTCTTGTTTGCACCCTTCAAGATAATGATTTTTATCTCCAATATGCTTATGAGGCTCCCAGCTTCATTGTTGTCCATTAATTTAATAGACCTCTTTCTAAGTATTCATGCAAATTGCAGCTTAAAAAGAAAAAAATCAGAAGGCAAGGGCAAAGTCTTAAGGCATGCCATTAGACACTTCCCACTGGATTAACATTTGCTTTTAAATCAGCCCCTCTAAAAATAGAGCTTTTCAATCCATGACTATTCCACTCACTTGTCCTTTTTCTTGCCAAACACAGTGCTGACTTTCAGCATTCTGGAAAAATTTAATCACACAAAATTTGCTCATGGGGGCCTGCACTAGCTGTGCGTGTCTCTGGCTCTTCTCTATGTACCCACATGTCACCCTTTCATCTCCCATTAGGCATCTCAAAACCTACTTAGCTAAAGATTCCATCTTCTTTCTTGGTTAGAAATCCAAACTCCATTTGCTTGTGTGCAATTTTCCAAACCATGTATGTTCTTCACAGTTTACAAAGACCACCCAGAATAGTTTGGGTGATCAACTTGGACAGGTTGCCCTCAGTAGTGTATAATTTTCCAGACTTGAATGCCACATTGATGAAATGTTTCATCATTTATAAAATGGAGACTATGATAGCAGTACCCCATAGGGTGGTGCAATAATTAAATGGCATGATGCGTCTAAAGGACCAATGGTTAGCACATAGGAAACACTCAAAGACAATTGTAATAAGCCATCAAATTACTTCATTTCCTCCTGAACACCTTATCAGCACCTCCAGTTCAGTTGGTTTAAAAACACAACTTTTCCAAAATCTACAGTTTCACCTGTTTTCTAATTCTACAAATGATGCCGGTATTCTTGAGTGACTCTAGCTTGACACTCAAAGACAATTTTGATTCATCACTGGCCTTCACCCTCCTGTCAATCAAGGTTAATTCTGGCAGACTCTATGCCTGAAATCTCTTAGACACAAGACCTTTATTTCCATCCCATGGCAATTGTTATGACTGGATGTTTATGTACCCTCAAAATTCATATGTTGGAGTCCTAACCCCAATGCAACTGTATTTAGAGATAAGACTTGTGAAAAAGAGTATAAAAGATAAATGAAGTCAAAAGGATGGGGGCTAAAAAAAAAGGGTGGGGGCTAATCCAAAAGGACTTGTGCCCTTATAAGAAGAGGAAAAAACACCAGAACTCTCTCTCTGCACAGTGAGAAGACAGCCTTCTCCAAGGCAGGAAGAGACCTCACCATCAACCAAATCAGTCAACATCTTGACCTTGGACTTTCCAGTCTCCAGAACTGTGAGAATAAATGTCTGCTGTGTAAGTCACCTGGCCTGTGATAATTCTGTTATGGCAAGGCAGCTGATTAAGAAAGCCATCACCTTACTGGAAGCCTCCATTGCTTCTTATCTATTTGACAGTGATGGCCATCTAACAGTTGTCCCATCTCCTACCTTTCTCCACCCTAGTCTTGCTTTCACTTCTGCCAACTTAAAAATCCTAGATTCTGGCCCTAAATCACCTGTAGCTCCCTGCTATTTTACCAGTTAGACATAAAGTCACCAATACTTTTAAGATACTCCAGTTAAGAACCATATATGAGCCCTCTTTATGACCCCATCTGTACCTGAAAACTCATCTCCCCAATTCCTAATACACCTTCTATTCCAGCCAAATGGAACTTCTCACCAGTCCTATGAGGCATCTTTGATCATTTGCATTTTTTGTTGATCTCCTCACACAAATAGTATATTCTTCAAGAATGCGTTCAACTGCAAAAACAGAGTAACTGACAAATAGTGACAAATAGTAACTGACAAACAATTAGTTTATTATTTTCATATAACAAGCCCATTGATGGGAAGGTACTTGCTGACAGTTTAGTTGCTCAATAATACTATCAGAAACCAGGGCTTCCTTTTCTTCTCTACCTCAAGATTAAGTACAGCTGCCATAGCTCCAGACATTGAACCTATGTTCAATGCATGAAAGTAGAAGACCCTGGCAGACTCCTACTTACTACTATTAGCCAGAATGCTATCAAAAGGCCACCCTTACCTTACAGGAAGGCTGGGAAGATGAATATTCCATCTGAGTAAGCAAAAAAGTTAAAGACAGTTAATATGAAATAGACCGCCAGTGTAACCAAAAGTACCTGACATGTATTTGGGATAGGAGGATTCTTACTTTTATTTCTTTTGAAACATTTACCAAAATTTCGTGCACATACACTGTGTATGCAGGAAATCATGTTTGTCCTCAATTAGAGACAAAACAAACAAAGCTAAAAATTACTTTTAAAAAAATGGTTCTTGGACCCATTTCAAATCCCAAGCACCAACACTCACCTTTGCTCAGCAAAACCTTTTTTCACAGGATAGTGTATATAATCATTCTCAGCTCAGACTTGGTCAAGTCACTCTCACATCTACATTTCTCTTGAACCTTGATTGAATATGGTTTCACTATAGAGATGTTCAGAAAACTTTCTTATAAAGCAACATAATTAAACATTATTGCATAAAGAATGAGAACGCCTAAGAAGGCAGGAGGCAGCCATCAGAAATGATGCCACAGAATGGTGATATATAAATAAATAAAGTAAATCCAGCCTATGAAGCAGCTGCACAGTGTCCACATACATAATCACTGATAAGCTATGTTGTGTGCAGGGATGTGTTTATATATAGATATAGATGGGCCAGCAATAGCAATAGGGACAAAGACAGAGAGGTTTAAAAATATATATTTACCAAAATCCTGGCAGTTAGAATCTCCAGGAGCTGCATTATAGATGGCTTTTATTTTTTTTTGTTTTTGCTTGTTGGTGTTCTTCAGATTTTCTAAAATGAACCTCCATTTGTTTTTATAATAAAAAGATAAAGGTTTTGGTTTTGTTTATCTTAACTTTCAGGGGTGTTAGAATGTAAGTCAACCTTCTTCAACTGATCCAAATTCGATTAGATGAGACAAGGGCTGGTGAATTTAAGTGGCCACAAATGTAAGAGAGACTCTATATATGATGCCAAAACCATCTGAAGAGCAGCAATGAGTCACAAACTCTTACTTACAGCTTTAGAAACACAGGGAGCAAAATACAAAACTGGAAGTGATGCAGAACTGAAAATAATTTTCCATTGAGGTTTACTTATGCATTTTCAGAGGTTCAACCTTCAGAGGTTCCCTTTCACTGCAAAGTGTGACCCCAAACAATGAAATCATTCAGCAGGGAGAAACCACCTTCAGTGCTAAGAATGCTGCCACCTGTACTTTAAACCTCCTTGAATAAACAAACACTGGGAAGCTCATTGCTCTTCTTTTGTTTTCGTAATGAGAAGGCTTTACACAGGATGGACTCACATTGATTTGATGACAATGACCATGACATTCGAGTGATTCCTACTTTACATGCAGTACTGAGCTGAGTGCATGCTTTATCTTACTATTCACATGACAAAGCAGCTGTTTATCAGTTACAACTAGAGCAGAAAAGGCTGGGGAGACCTAGAAATCTGGGCTAATGGCATCATTGCTGCTGGATTTGAAATTAGCCCCAAGGGGACTCAACAAAATCATGACCTAGAGTCCAGAAAACTTTGGTTTCAAAAAGTTACTTATCCTACTTATGAGGTGCTATAATTAAAACTCACATGCTATGTTACTATAAAATAATGACAAAGAATTGGAAGATATGCTGCCATTTTTATAATGTTGAAAAAAAGAAATGGCAGACAGTCAGAAATAATACTTCTGACCTAAGAAAGTATGTAACAGTGACAGAGCCAAAGCGGTAAGAGAAAAAGACCTCAAAGTTATAAAACACAACAGATCATAGCCCTCTTGATTTGATTCCAGTTTCTGGCTGCCTTAGACACATTCTAAGCTCAAGGGGGAAAAATTTCTTCTAAGTTGCCCTGCCCAAATCCCAAGATATGGAACTAACCAACGATGTTGGTAAAGTTTTGAGTACAAAGTTAACATATAGAAAATTAATGATGAAACATCTGGGAAAAAATTAAGAAAACTACCCAATTTAAAATAGCACCAGATAAGTATCAGGGATAAATTTAACCAAGGAAGTGAGAGATCTTTAAGGCTTTGCTGAAAGAAATTGAAGAAGACACAGCAAATGAAAAGACATCCCATGTTCATGGATCAAAAGAATTAATATTGTCAAAATGTCCATACTAACCAAAGCCAGATTCACATAGTTCCCATCAAAATACAAAAGACATTCTTCACAGAAACTGTAGAAAGAATTCTAAAATTTGTGTGGAGTCACAAAAGACCACAAATAACCAAAACAATCCTGAGGGGAGCGAAATAACAAATCCATAGGAGTATCAGGCTTCCTGATTTCAAGCTACATTTTAAAGCAGTTTGGTAACAGTAATAAAAGTAGTATGGTACTGTCAGCCCAGAATTAAATCCTTGCATTTATGGTCAATAACACTTGACAAAGAGCCAATGCAGAAAGGGTAGTCTCTTCAATAAAAGATGCAAAGAAAACTGGAGAAACACTTGCAGAACAATGATAAATTTGGACCCCCATCTCACACCACTCACAAAACGTAAGTCAAAATGGATCAAAATCTTAGATATAAGACCTGATATCATGAAACTCCTAGAAGAAAAATAGAAAAGAAACTCCTCAACTGATATTTTTGGTGACACCAAAACACAGAACCTCTTAGAGATTATGGGGGAAATCAGATTATGAATATAAACATGAAAAGCTTAAATTTCTTGTAAAGAGGTTCTCTGCTCAAAGTTGTTACTGTACTCTCTTCAAATTTATGAAACTGCATTTCTTTCTACTTTTTTAAAGTTCTGACATTGTTTCTTTTTTTATGTTGTTATGTTACACTATTATGTTTTACATAATGCTATCTTATTTGGGGAGTTCAGATAGATTTCTCTCTCTGTTTTCTACACATTCAAATTTTGCCAAATGTAAATGAAGTGTCCAGGTACAGTTCTGGCACACAGAAGGAGCTCCATTAATTGTCACTTCCTGTGTTATCAAGCATCTACATTGTACCTGTGCCAAGGGATAGTCCCTACCTTCAAGGAGATTATAATCTTTTTAAGAAAACAATAAATAAATAACAAGTAATAGAAATTTTAAGAGTTAACATAGCAATCCAAGAGACAGTGCAACGTTACGTCTGGTTAGCTGCCATTATAAGGAATGTGGCAGTAAAACAATGAGAATTAAGAGATGTTACCAACACTCCCAAATATTCGTCATCCTGGGAAACCTCAGGCACTTTTGGAAGACCAAACAGTAAGAGTGAGCCAAGAAAATTCAAAACTCCATTTCTTCCTAAACATTCTTCTCCAGAATCTTTTATATCCAGTGGGATTCTTCAAATTGACTGGAGCCAGAATCTAAGTGGATTAATTGTTATTTATAATAACATTTTGAACCATGAAGCATGGGTGACCTCCCATCACTCCCTCTCTACTAGATAAATTGTGCGACTATATAAACAAATAAATGGAATTTGCCTCCCTGCCAAGGATATGCTACTGTCAACTTTCCTCCACAGTCATCAATTAAAGGATTAAATAATGAATGAACTGGCAGAGTTCAACTATAATCTTCAGACTCAAACTCCAATGATGCTCCATGAACAGCAGTAGGGGATTTATGGTTTTCATTTTCCTTCACCTCATTCTTTAAGTGTGCACATGGCCATAAACACACTCATGCACAGTCACACACATAAACACACACACACACACACCATGCTCTCTTTCTGTACAGCTTCTCTTGCCTTTTACATGGCTTTTTAAATTAGGTAATGAACTATTAGTATTGTGGATGGAAATGTATACTTCTTGGAGAAGAGTTGCTTTCATCCTTTAGTTTAGAACAGAAGGACTCAGGTGACCTTGACCAGCAGTCCACATCCGGAATGAGACTAGAAGAGGAGGTCAGGCACTATGAACACTGGGCTGGAGACATTTAACTTGACATGGGACAATGACTTAGAAAAGGGACTATTGCACACAGGTCCTTCTAACTCCAAAGGGAAACAAAGCCCCAAGTGTGCCTGAGTTTAGCAAAGGTTGAGACAGTATGATGCCCACCTATAATATGGGCATCCTGGAGATTGTTACAGATATTGATTAATCATTGTAGTAACTTACATTTATATGTGCTTTACAATGGGACAGGCACCGTGCCAAATACTCCCCATGGATTATCTCATTTAAGTTTCACAACAACCCTGTAATGTAAACAGAATGATTAACCTGGTCTTTGAAATGAGAAACCTAGGGCTCAGGGAAGTAAAATAACAAAAATTACATGTTGGTATGTGGAGTAGAGTTGGGATTCAAACCAGTCAGATGGATTCCAGAACTCATGTCATAGCCACATGCCTAACTCTTTTTATTTTTCTTAGCATTCCTAAACTTTTGAGATTCACTGTATAGAGGAAAATACCCATTACCATACTCTCCATAAACTCTCCCTTAATAGCATAATGAAAAACAGACTAAACATATGCAGGAGCATATATATATGCACGCATATAAATATGTACACACACACGTGCGCGCATATACACCTCTAGTCAAAGAGGGTGACTGAGGACAATACAGAGAATACTCTGAATGCTCTCTCTGCTTAGCAGGTAGGATATACAGATTAAATCAAGCTCTCAGGCACAGTCTGTCCAGCACCACTACTACACCCTTGTTGCTGCACCAACACTAGACAGATTATAACACCTGGGAGTCCTTATTACCTGAGGAACCTGAGAGCTCATAATGTAACATGGACAGACTACATATGGCCCCAAAGTGGGTAAATACATCTATCAGCGCACACAAATGAGTTATCAGCTATCAGGGCCTCTCCCAGTGTTGCCCCAAGGGAATAACGATCAGATCCTTTGTTTAGCAAACATACACCAAGGTCTTGTAATGAAGATGAAGGTGATCCACTCAGGCCATGTTGAGTTGTTACCCCCCCCCACCAACCCTTTTACCCTGGCACAAAGACCAACTGGATTATGAACTTAACACCCCTTCTTGCCCATCCTCCCTGCCAGCTGTCCTCCTAAGACATCAGTCCTGCCTATTTGATCTTGTTTGCACTGTTGACTAAGAGTAGTCTTATGCAGAGGGGGACAGAGGGCTGTTCTGTGCCTCCTTAAGAATGATCATGACTCCCAAGGCCCACGGACAGCCATGGAGCCTACAGTTCCTTGCAGAATATGGCCTTTGCCTTCCAAAGGCACATGTGACATCTGGAAACACTCCTGTGCCTTGAAAGCCCCATCTGCTCCTTGATAGCAGCTGCCCACACAAAGGCTAAACTTCCTTCTGTTGTTTTATAAAGAGCAGAGCCTCCTTCTTAAGTCTCCAAATAAACTCCCTCTCTCCCAAACACACTGACACCCAAATGTCTGATTTTATTGGGTCTCTTATCTCAATTAACCTGCTAGGGATGCTGAGCCAATCATAGTGTTTTATCAAAGTCCTCCATACCTCACAAAGGCTTCACTTATAAGGAACACAGCTGCAAATCCCTAATCACCTGTGGCCTGGTTAAGGTCAAGAGAACCAAGGAGAAAGGTAACCCCCTCCCAGAAATTGAAACTTTTGAGGCGGAAGAAGGCCTGGGGAAACTTGGCAATCATGCAGATCCTAATATATTCATGCAAGTGGGTTACTAGACAAAGATGGGCCTGGTCTTGAGGTCATAAAGGCAGGAATAAATCTCCCTTCCAGTGTTGTTGGATTTCCATCTCAACATTGAAAAATTTTGTTTGTTTGGTTGGTTGTTTAATATTTAAATCATAGGTCTCTGCAGCAATTCAGATCCTTTAGATGAGACAGTAGGGACATTCTACCCAGAAAAGGCAGAAGGCTGACGTGAGACATGAGGAAGAATGAGTCAGTGGTACCCAGGACATGCCACTAATTCTTCACTTAATGCTGAAAATTAGAATCCTTATTCTTATTTTTTTGAAAGGTAAAGTAACAGAGGCTCACAGAGTTAGGGTGTGGAAGCACTGGAAGTTGAAGCTCAACTGACTCTGAAACTTGCATTAATTCCACTCTAGCTTCCAAAGAAGTCTCAGTGAAGACCAGCATGTGCTGAAGGGCTTTGAGGGATGGGTGACCCCGAAGCATAGGAAAGTTATCCAACAGTTCTTAAACCACAACTGAAATTTCATCCTCTCCTAATTTCTTTCCTCCAAAATTCCATTGTCTGCTTCCAGGTGTTACTTCCTGCCAGAAAAGCAGGAAGTTACGACTTTGAATCTGTTCTTTCCTGACCTTTCCCATTTACTTCTTCTGTAATCTTAATTTTCAACTTTTATTCAAACTCAGTGAAAGGCTTTTGACCTTAGTTTAAGTAGCTTGTTCTCATAAAAAAAGCATTATATTGGCAGCACCCAAAATAGGGGCGCTGGTAAATTAAGAGAGAAGGTTGGCAATTGTGCAAAAGATGTTGACAAATGGAAACCCAACTACAAATTGCTCTTCCAGATCTTAACTTGCACATAATCAAATAGACACTAAAGTAAACCACTGAATAAAACTAGGTCACCGTAATAATGCACAAGCGGCCCAAGAACATGGTGTCTTTACTGCCGTGCTGAGAAGCCTGTGGCAATGTTCTGTTTCCAGAAAGTAGCATTGTTCTGTATTATGTTTAGAATTGTAGTTTGCCGGATAGAACACGGCTGAACACTTTGTCCCCCACCTAAGACACATGATGACAATGTTTATGCACGTTCTTCATCCAGCCCCATATATGGAATCAGTCTGGAATTATTCTTGAAAGAGGATTTAAGTTTAGCATTGCATGGGAAATGCCTATGTCAAGAATTCAATAACATGTTAGTACACTATGTCAAAACAACTGTACTAGTAAAACACTCCATGGTGCACCATCAGAGAACAATAGCATCCACCAGTGTCAGCATGTGCTGCCTGAAAAAGTTTTCAGAAAATGTTGTTATCACTTTACCTGTGGTAATTGTTTTTCCCTTTCCTATGTGAGAGAGTGGAGTCACTGTCATTCTGGGTTCGGAACTAAGAATTTTTTCTTCCTGCATTTTTCCTAAGGAAACTGAAAGAAAAAATATCTGCTTGGGTATGAGTATATGATGCCAGAAATAAGCTTAGCTCCCTAATCCAGGTGCTGAACCCGCCAACTTAGAGACACACTTCAGTAAGGCAAGCATTCAGGTATGGCAGGGTATTAATCTGACAATGAAATCCAGGGCTTCATCTGGTTTATATATGGTTTAATTTGAATGAAGAAACCACAGTTTCTCATATTTAAAAATAAACCCTTTAAGTAGGCAAGAAAAGTAGTATACTCTTGGGGATAGGACAGGAATATTCAGTTCTATACCAGTTCAACATATGAAATTTCAGATTGAAATACTATAAAGCAATACCTAGTAATTACCTGAAAGCTTGCATTTGTAAAATTTCAAAACTAAATAAATTATAAAGGGTATCAATATCATGCCATTCTGAGCATCATGTATATATTCTGAGGACAGAGTCAATCTTGGCATTTACTGCAGTGGAACAGGCTCTGGAATAGACGTCACAGACTTTGGTTGGGGTCCTAGGTTAGCCACTAACCCACTATGTGGCCACAGGAGACTCACTTTATATTTCTGGGTTTCAGTGTCAACTGTAAAATAAAAATGCTCAATTATGTGATCATCATGGACTTTTCTTGATCAAAAGTACAGATTCAATTTTTTTCCCAAAAGACTGAGGCAAAAATAGAGAGACAATGGCAGTCATGACCAAAACCCCAAAGCATTGCTAGATGCTCAAAGGAAGAAGCCAACAGCAAGGAGCCCTGCTGGGGAGAAAAGACACCCCAGGAATGAGCTTGGTTGCCATTCCGCTCCCCTCATCTTTCCCGTTACCGCTACCCTTTTTTTCAAATGTCATGCATTGTGGAAGTTAAAAGACAGTGCCTGATTTGAAATCCATGCTCCCCTTTTACAAGACTGTGCTCTTCCCCGAAGACTTTTCATTTTTTCCTTCCCTCTCACATTGTCTCGCTCCTTTCTCTAGTTGTAATTTCTGGAACATGTCAGCATAAACACCTTTCAGTGGAAGTACACATTTGCTTTTGCAAAAGGAAGAAAGCGGAAAATAAGATTCCAAAATCAAATCTTCACTTTATGAAAATGTTGTAGTTCAAGGGAGAAACTGAAAATTCAGCTGAAAGTTGACAAGACAAGTAAGTCCCAATATGTGACAATTACAATATCCCCCATGGTTGTGCAGGAGGGGTGCTAGGGGGAGATTCTTTTCTTTTCATGAGGTCCCAGCTCTCCACAGCAGCATTTGTCTTTCACCCAGTCTTGCAGGTTAGGATATTAGATAACTATAAAAACCGAATTTTGGCTTCCCAACTTGATGTAGATTTGGGGGGGAGGGGTTTGGTTTCCCTTTTACTTAACTGGTTTGTCTCCAACTTCTCCCCAGTATGTCCTTGCTCCCTCCACTTCAATTCTCCCAGCCATACTCATCAGTGCTCTAACATTTACTGCCAATAAAAAATAAGAATACTTATCACCTGAAAGTTAGCAGAATAGTTTGAAAGTTTTATGTATATTTATTTTTCCTCGGATTTATGTCACTCCACCAAGCAAAGGATAAATAAATAAAAGCACTTTATCAAATTTATAACCTATTCAAATTTAGAGATTTCTGAATAGGAAACAGACCAGGAGCACATAGCCAAGATTAACTTAACTAGAAAACCAAAACCTTGCATACGGTGTTTTGAAGAATGATGTTGGTCTTTAAAGATTGTGTGCACAAATGAAATGCAATGTGAGTAAGCAGGCGATTACCTCTGTTACAGAGGCCTTCTAGCTTTACCCTCTCCCAGAAATGCTAGGTAACAAAGGCAAGAGAGGTTTTCTGGTCTCAATTATATCCTAATAAGTGCTTCAATACTCTGCTTCCTTTTGAGTGTGAAGATCTAGTCTAAAATGCTTTATTTAAATTAAAAAAAAAAAAAAACAGGCTGAAAAGGCTTCCCAGACGTGAAATAGATTTTACAAAAGAAACTTCTGGCAAGTTTATGGAAGTAAATCAAAAACATATGGACTATGTTTCCTTCAAAATACCCATGGGTTTGTAAGTCCAGGAAAATGCATAAAAAGTAGAGGGAAACAGTTTTCAAAAGTTGAGCTTATTTGGGAAAGTGCATAGCAGCAAGCCTGGCTCCAGCCCCCCAACGCAGGGGATGGAGTCAGCGGTCAGCAGCCCACCAGTGCCTGCCCGCCTGCTCGTGTTGACAGTCCTCATTTCTGAGGATGATGTGATGGCTGTGCCTTGACCTGTGCCTATGGGTGTGACTGAGAAAACCATTGCTCAGTGCTTCCCATACTGAAGACATGACTTCATAGCTCCTTTGCAACCATCTGCAGTGAATGTTTACACAGCCTGTTTCTGTTCTGAGGGGCCTTTCATGCTACATGGGCAGGCTGGTAGTGAGCATACATTTACTGAGCACTTAGCATATGCCCCATGGGGAGACAACAAAGAAGTGGACAATCAGATGCCAACCCAGGAGGCAAAATATAAACTCAGACCTGGAAGCGACTTTAAGATTCCTGAGTTCCTCCTTTCATCCTGTGTGGCCATTCCAGCTACATCTTGCAGCCCAAATAGTGGGAGGAAAATAAAAAATAGCTGGAATGGGGAGAAAACAGTTTGGAGAGTCAGAGGACCTGCCAGCAGGCCCCAGTGTGCCTGTCAGTTAACTGTTCAGTCTCAAATTCTTAGCAATACAATCGGAGTAATAGTCAAATCACCTATTGAAGTTGCCAAGGACACCTCAGTAAATATTATGTCTCTTCTCCATCCAAGCTTAAGTAAGTAGAAAAACAAAGAGGAAGATGAGTCCAGAATTTTTGCCTTTATTCCTGAGAGAGCCAGATTGGCAGACAGTTTGGGATGAGAGATAAGTAAGCCCCCCACCTGGACCCCAGATGAGCAGATGACTCAGCCAGCCCCCAGTCACGCTGTGCTGGCCAGGCCTCCACATGCCAGGTACACTGTCAAATTGAGGCTTAAAGTTAGAGTAGCAGAGGAAATCCCAGATTTTCAAGGGATAACTCGCTTCCAAAAGGAAATAGAAGGGCTACACTGGGATGAACAGGTCCAGATCATTCCTCCCAGACTACCAATCAGATAGATCCCTCTGCTCCCCTGAACAGGAGTGATGAATGAGCAGAGAACAGCCAAAGGTGACTCATAAATGTGTTCTCTCCACCTAAATGGAAATACCAGGAGGAGAGATAAGCATGATAAAGCATGTGAAAGCTCTCACGTAAACTATAAAACATTAAGTGCATTTGATGCTTTCACTCAACCCACCTACATTTATTGAACATCTACTCAGTCCTGTCACTAGCTTCCAGGAAATAGGCTGAATGAAAATTGTTCCTTTACTTAAGATTCTAGTCTGAAGGAGTTATAGACAAAGAAGCCCAAACTGACAGTATGCAATGAGTATGCTAAGATGCTGAGGCTGTAGCAATGCACAAGGTATAGCAGTAATGCAGAAAGGGGGCATTTAATTGATGGGAAGGTCAGGTAAACCTTTGTGGAAATGACATTGAGAACTAAAGAACACACAAGAACTAAGTGGTAAGAGAAATAGGGATAATTTGGTGTGACTTTCAAAACAGAGAAAAGCCCAGAAGAAGTCACACAGAAAACAGATGGGACATTTCAGGGAGCCAAAAATCATCCTGTATGACTATGGGAGAAATTATCTTAATGTTATGGAGACTAATCAGAGAAGAGCATTATAATCTAAAACAATATGGTAAGTGTAAAATACCCAAAATATGTGAATGACCGAGAGAAGGTGAATACCAAATCAGAGTTGAAATGTGGCAAAATACAAAGGCAGAAATAAGACCAATCAGGAGATAAATTTTTAAACTGAATGAATAATTCTACCTTCTCTTTTATATAAAGCAAAAAGTGGGGTAATTTTTTAAAAGGAAGTCTGTGTGTGTGTGTATGTGTGTGTGTGTGTGTTATAACTAGATTTATCCAGCTAGTGAGATTGCTGATTATTATTTTTTGCTTACCTTCATTCTCAATCAGAAACATTTATGATTTTTTTCAAATAAAATATCTAATAAAACTGACCTGGTCACAAGAGTTTTTTCCTTTAAATTACCCTTTCAAATGGTGCCAGGCACTTTGTTCTCTTGTTTAATATTGCTGGCTTTTTCCAGCAATCAACAATCAGGTCACATGCCCTGGGTTACACGGATCTTAGTTCTGCTTCTCCCCCATGGCAACTGCGATCTTCCAAAATATTTGCAGTAAACATTAGGTGAATACAGTGATACAGTAACTCCCTTGTTCCTCCTGGCAGGATTTATCCAGCTGCAAGCTAAGGGAAGAAGTCAAGTTTCCTTATTCTTTCTTTGATTCGTTTATCCATTCAGCAGTGTTTTACGGGCCTGGGCTCTGTCCTAGGTGCTGAGAGTAGGACAGCAAAACAGACAGCATGACCTCATGTAATTTACTGAAGAAGAGAGCTGAGGATGACCCGTGTTTCACACTCACAGAGAAGACTCAATACAATTATGTATTTCTGCAAACACAATGGCCCCATTTTGTTTCCTTTGTGTTTCCAACTATGTCTGGGGGAGCCCAGAAGATTCCTGTTTGGCTAAATTAATGAATTATTTTTTTCTTTTTTTTTAAACAGAAATGCATTCTATATATATCATGCAAACTACACATAGTCCCTTATACTTTCATCTTTTGTTAAAATATATCTTAAAGATGAAATTATATCCATGAATATTTTATCTTGCATATGAGCAAACATAAACACATTTCCAAAAGTAAAATGTACATTTGAGAGTTTAAAAGACATTACTAAATTGCTCTCCATAAACATTGTTCCAGTTCACCCCCATTTGCACCCACCCCGAGGCTGAGGTTTATTATTCTCCCTAATCCATCATGGCATCAAACTCTTGCTCTTTGCCCAATCAATAGGTAAAAAGTAATATCTCATTTTAGCTTTTATTTGCTTTTATATTGTGACTTCAGAATATGCTTGAACAGGATTAAAGAGGCTTTTTGCTAAAAGCCTGTTTATTGCTACCAAACACAATCTCTTGAAGAGACAAGGACTACAGACTCTCCAGGAAAAAAAAAAAGTGCAACAGCAGGCAGTATAAATCTGTCCTCAACCACTACTGTGAAGCAATTGACTATGCTTTCCACCTATAACCTGAGCATTGAAAAGCTGCTTTCTGGACCACAGCAAAGAAATCATTGAGGACACAGAAACCAACAGGTGAGTGTTTGCTATAGGCCAGGCACCAAACTCTAAATACACTCGCATTTTAATCCTCCTAACATTTTTAATCCACAAGGTTCTGAGAGGTTAAGTCCCTGCCCAAACTCACATAGGTTATAAATGGCAGAGGAACCAAACCCAAGATCAAACTTCCTTATTTTGTGCACTACACCACACTGCCTCATGCTATGCAGAAGAGTCCAGGCTTGCTAAAATTGAAGTCCACTGACCGACATCCTGAGAGTCACATGATAGGAGCTATCTTTTAACTTTAATCATGACCTTCTAAGCAGAGGCAATACCATAGTATTGCCTATCTATAGAGCCCAGATGTAGGCCTTAAAAAGATTTCTCATGAACTCAGCTCCCTTAAGATTTACTTGCCACTTCACATTTAATTAATTTGTAGAATTACTGGAGATGCCTCACCAGCATCAGGAAATTTTTCAGATTTAAATGTTATTAGTAAGACATCCCAAAAGGGCTGGGAATTGGTGTTTATGTTGCAAAGCTGTGCCATTTAGCTCAGCAAGGTTGCCAGAGGATTTCTTAGGTGGCATGTTGATGGCTCACTTGGGAACAGATGCACCGAACCCATCAGTAGCATCTTGAGAGAACCAAATTAGACAACTGCAAAGCTCCAAATAAGAAGTCTAGCCAATGATGTCTCATTACTTCTCATCAGAGTTCCTGACACCAATACGATGTGGAACAACAGGAAGACAGCCTCTTTCCCAGCAGCTGAGTCACAGTAGGAGATTCCTCCAGGTAACATTAGGAGATTAATCCAGTCCCTCCCAGGCTATGAGAGTAAAGAATCAGTAAGGCAAAAAGGTATCAGAAGAGGAAATATCTTTCAAAAATATCAATTAAAGGGTTCTTCCAAGCCTCCCTCTCCTTTGGACACTCTCTCCAGGAGGCAACTCAGGATGTGGTCTGAGAGATAATGAGTTGCTGGACCACATAAGATAATGACAGAAATTGGGAATAAGCATTCAGAAACTCTTATAGAAATTTGGCAGAGTAATTTCATGTCTGTTGAATCTAATAATAAAAAAATTGGGACTTGTAAAAATTTTTATTAAGCTGTTAAAATGAAGAAGTGTTTTGACATGTGACAAGTGTTCACACGACAGGGTCGCAATTACTCAGAATATGGAGGCCCAGGCTCTCTATCATGTAATAAAGGATTTTGGGGGCCCCACATAGTCGGGGGGGCACAGCACAGGGTGCCCCCTGCAGATCAAGTCACAGTTCCTCCACAAAAGGCCTTTAACATAATTTGAAATCCCCACCAGGACTGGTATCACACAACTGCTGCCACAAGAAGTTATATTTAAAATGTATAAAATGGATTCTTTGGAGAGAAACTTCTATTCACCATTTCAAGATGGAACAAAAAACTCTCTGAGAAAAATAATTGAGAGAGTATGTCACATACTCCAGAAATCTGTCCCCAAAACATTGGGATAGCCAAATTCCAGCGTGGTCAATAATTCCCAAGGTTATGCTAAGTGAAATAAGCCAACCAGAAAAGGATAAATATGTATGATCCCACTTACATAAGGTACCTAGACTAGGTAAATTCATAAAGACATAAAGTAAAATTATTGTAGAAACTGTCAAAGACTTTAGAGGCTGCTAACACTGAGGTTTGAGCTAGAATTTAAAGGATAATGTGGGGGTACCTTAAAAGAGAAGGGTTTTTAGGAAATAGTTAGAGTTACAACCCAGCTGCAAATGATGCTAGAGAGGTTTTTAGGTCCAAGATCACATAAGACTTCGTATTGTAAGTTAACCTACACACCTGACCTCCTCCTGTGAACCAAGCAAGGATTATAAATCACAAACAATTATTTCATAGAGGTAGCTATGAACTTACATCTAGTTTTGTCCTCTCATTTTGTAAGTCAGGAATGGAGTTAAAGTGAAAAGAAGCAACTTGCCCAGAGCCTTCCGATTATCCTCACATATTACATCTTCTCATATAATAAAAATCCCACACACAATCTCTGCAAGAGCTAACCATGTAAAATAGACTCGGTGACATGAGGGAAGTGAGGATGCAATGAGGCACCTGCTCCGGGGCACTCTCTCGAAAGCAAGCCTGAAGGATGAAATTGTCATTTGCAGAAAGAATACATTGTGCATAGACTAAATGAGGAAAAATAAACACCTTTCAAATGCAAGCCTACCACTTCCCTATGAGTCATCCCAAGCCAAATGTGCCAAACCCCAGAATGTGCTAGCAGCACTTAACATCCTAATATTCCTAACCAGCCATAAGATAAACAATTAGCCTTAGTCGTAATCAAGAACAAATGGTCAAATACAAGCACGTAACCTCTAACCTCATTTTACTCTTTTTTTGTTTATCTGCTTCTATGTCATTTCAGGGGGGAAGCCAAAGGGGGTTCTTAGCAGTGTGAGGGGTTGTGAGTACGTGGAGCCTGTACTAATTAGATAGCAGTGTGGTCTCTAGATCCAAGCATAAACTTTACATCTAGACAGAACAAGGTTTGGATGACAGCCCATTCATTCACTTAGTATGTCTGAGCTGCTTTCTTAACTCTATGAGCTTCCTTAAATTGCCTGGCACACTGCCAGGCACAGGTTAGGTGCTCAGCTTTCTGTGAGTTCCCATTCTACCTGTCATGCCAAATAGGAGAGTGTTGGCAAAAAAATGATGCCATAAATCCCCTTTCTGTGAATGTCCCTTCCAGGAACGACTCTAGGCTTGCAAGATGACTTGTTTTAACCAAAACCACATAGAAAATAAGATACAAGCAGAAACCTCTAAAGTGTGCATTAGAGTTTTTCCCTGTCACTACTTTTGGGAATCTTAGCCATCACGATATGAATGTGTCTGGGTCAGTCTGCCAGATGATGAGACATGTGGCCAAATTATCTTATTATCCCAAATGGCTCAAGAAAACCACCAGACATGTGAGAGTGGTTGTCATAAGCCATCCAGTCTCAGCTGGGGTGGCCCAATTCAGAAGGAACTCCAGCCAAACCACAAGTCATGATAAATCACAATTGCTTGTTGTCCTAAGTTTGGAGTGGTTTGTTAGGCAGCAAAAACTGACAAATACACTCTTTAAATGCTCAGAGCTCCCTAGTTTATGCCCCCAGATCTGCCCTTACATAACATGGGAAATTAAGACACTAACATTTAAAATGATGACTCTCAAAGCTGTAGCTCCAGAAAGCTTTTTCTTGTTTATGAAAAATTTATCATGTATGTTTCAAGGACTTCAAGTTAAAAGCCAACACTGAACTCATATCCCTCACAAAATAACAAAATAAAAGTTTTCCTCTTGTTTCTGTTTCTTCTATAAGAAATATAAAGAAATATTGTTCTCAACTTTTCCCTCTCCCTCATCTCTATCCGATCACCCACCATGTCCTGTCAACTCAACCTTCTAAACACCTATTGATTCCTCATCTCCTCTTTAATCCCATTATTCTACCCATGGGAATAGCTTACCCTGTTAACCCAAACTATCATAATAGCCCTAAGCCATGTCCTGTCTTGAGAGTGTTCACCCTCCAGTGCAGCTTCTATGTAAACCTACTACTCTTCTTATAAAAGTTCTTCATTATGTGCCCAGAGGTTATGGGATGATACTCAACTGACTTAGCCTATCATACCAGTCCTATCCCAGACTGGCATCCTTTCTATTGCCATTTCCATTTGTATCATGTCCCACACCTCAGTTAAAGTTCTCCCGGCATACAAGGCTGCTCACATGCCCCAGACCTTTGCTTATGTTATTTGCCCAGACATTAATGTCTACCCTCCTTTTTCTCTTTTTGATTTCTACTCACCATAGGACTCAACTCTGAAGTTACAACCCATATACAAATTACCCTCCTACCTTTAATAGCTCAATAGAAATAAATTTCTTCTTCCATGCTATCATTGCGCTTTGTACATTTCTTGCATGTTACAATTATCAGACTGTATGGTAGCAGCCTGTTAATAATTCTCCTTTTCCTACCATCCCACAACCTTTGTATAGCCTTCTTCATTGCAGCCCCTGGATTGTACCTAGTATATAATAATCATAAAATAAGAAAAGTTTGTCTAGTGAATGAAATCTCAGTGCTTTTCCCTCTTTCCTTTCAATAAGCTACATTTATGGGTTTGTCATTAATAACATCTGAATGCAAATAAGCTAATTTTATGAAATTTTGAACAAAGTTGCTAAACAGAAATGTATTATAAAATTTTCAATATTGTTCACCCCGGTAAATCATAATTATATAGCTTGACTCTGTAAGGTAATGTATATCTTTGGCCCCAATCAAAAGATTTCTAAGAATAAGGGGCCATAGAAAACCTGATTTAAAAAAATCAGATTTCTGGGCCTCCCCAGTGGTGCAGCGGTTGCGCACTAGGTTGCGAAGCTGCCCGCAGCCTCTGCAATGCCAATTGGATCCCCGGCTGCTCCCTGGCCACCTGAGGAGGGTCCCACATGGCGCGCAGACCTCTCCTGCCGCCCGCTGCTCCCCTCAGCAGTGTACCTCGGTCCTTCTGCCTGCTCAGCTCCCCGCTCTGGCTCTGGTGAATTCTCTCACCCTCCTGCGCTTCTGACTGTACCCACTACATGTATAAATAAATAATCTTAAAAAAAAAAAGAAAACAGTAAATAAAAAAAAATAAATAATCAGATTTCTGTTTTATCAGAACATAAAGGTTCTGATTTTAAAAAGTAGGAGATGTGAAGGAAGCAGTAGACTCCAGGTTTAGAAAATACTGGAAAACTTTAGAAGCACCATATAAAATGTATTAAATCACTTGCCCAGTAGGGTGATGTTCTGGCAAGAGCACAAGAATCAGAGTAATGGGACGGGATTCAAGTCTATATCTCTACATCTCATGATTTCTCCTTCCTCACCTGTAAAAATGAGAAAGTTGGACTGAATTATTCCCAAATCCCATGAAGTTCCAATGTGTCAGTCCATGAGAATGATTCCTAACCCTGCCTGTACCACTTGGGAAGCTTTATAAATTCACAGTTCCTTAGTCCTCATTCTCTAACACTGTGATTCCACCAATTTGAAGAGAAGTCTGAGAATTTCATAATTTTAGAAAACCTCAACAGGTGGTTCTGATGCAGAGCCCCTTTTGAGAGCTGAGCCACCATATAAAAACTTCATCTGTTATCATTTTCCAGCTACATTTAATACCTGCAGGATAATGTTTTCCAATGGGAATATATCTCCAATTTCATAATCATGGTTAAAGGGAACATAGGATTCACTTTACATAAAGTCACCTTAGGGGCACTTTACCGGAACACATCTATTGCTCAAATATGGAAATTAC
Organism: Talpa occidentalis; assembly: GCF_014898055.3. Taxonomy (NCBI): domain Eukaryota; kingdom Metazoa; phylum Chordata; class Mammalia; order Eulipotyphla; family Talpidae; genus Talpa; species Talpa occidentalis. The sequence continues at coordinate 76,526,122 of NW_023601212.1, read as the reverse complement.
CTATCAAGTTTTGTATTTCAATATCTTGTATATCACCATTTTAAGCATGTGATTTCGTATAATCTTGTGCAAAATATTTTCCACATAGCCATAGCTTATTTTAGTTTTTTTTGGGGGGGTGAGAGTGAAAAAATAATTATTTCATATATATAAGTATTAACAGCCAATACCCAGAGACAAACATACCAACAGTGGAGAGTAAGATATAGTCTGTGGCATAAACCAATGGCAGAGTAAAATGTGCCACCTATACACTGCCGTTGCCTATCCACCCTAGATATTTTCCTTACTAGAGGACCTACCCATTTCCAGGGCAATGAATGACGATGAGTTTAAGTTAGCCATGGACAGTCCTATTACTCTTGGCAAGATACTAATTTTTTCCACCCCTCTTGCAATTAGTCATAGCCATGCCCTCTACCTCTGGTTGACCCTGAGAGCCAGTCTGCTGTTGGGTTTCTGGAAAAACTTCCTCCTTGAGATAGGGAGGATCTTTTTTGTCACCCAGATTCCTGCTTCCTTCCTTAATAGAAATGGCTACAGCAGCCATATGGCAACCACAAGGCATTAAGCAGGAGCCCAAAAGTCCATGCCTAGAGATGAAAAAGTAGGAAATGAGAACGTATCTTGACAGCATTGGGAACCACTGCTCCAACCACAGAACCAACAACCTACAACTCAGGATCTTTATTGTTCAAGCTACTGTTGAGCCTTGATTTTTACTACCTGCAGCCCAATGCACACCCTCATAAAATCAACTTCTAGTCAGTGTGAAGCATGATCTTCAGAAGTCAACCGGGCATATTTGAGGTCAGATTTCCATACCATAGGCATGAAGTAGCTGTCACCAGGGAAGATGCATTTCACCAACTGCTGGAAGGGTGAGCAAAAGATGGGAGGCAAGGAGCGTAAAGGCAGTAATTACTTGTGCAGATAAAGTTTGAAAATGAGTGGAAGGAACAAAGAGGCTTCAAGTTCATCATTTGACACTCTAAAGGGGGATTCTATAAAATGGGTTTCTTGCTCAAAAATCTCACTTCAAAAGTTACCAAAACCTGCTTCATGCATCCAACTACTTTGATTACCCTTATTCACCCCCCTTTTGAAGGCTCAGTGTGTGATGTGTGTCTTGCCCACCGGCTCCACCCTAAAGGATGCACCATTCCAGGGGATATGAACTTATTGTGGCTCCAAGCTTGATCCTTGGTCACTGGAGCCGGGTAGTGCACGCTGCAAATAAGGTGCCCAGGGATTCTGAAAGCCAGGTTAGAATAAGGTTCTCATCTGGAACTGGATTCTGGAAAATGTCAAGAAGTGCACACACTCTCTTATCTCCCCTTTCACTTGCTTTCATTCTCTAATACTTAAGGAAATTAAAAATAACCTATTGGTATAGAGCACATTGGCACATCAAAGTCCCCAAAGGAAAATATTTGAATTTCTTCCATCTATTTCCCTCTCCTGCTCTTTATGCTTCTCAATGAGAAGAAAGGTAGAGCTTACATTTTATGTCAACACAAAAGGCCTCCGTTTGTGTGCATTACTTATTAAAGTATTCAGTGATTCAATGTCAAGGTATGTATTATACATACTTTTTTTTCTAGGCCATTATCAGCTTTCTTACAACACTATTATTCTTCAGCCCAGTTAATGCTTCTGTCAAAGATTTAGCAACAAGCATGGAAAATGTCAAACAGTGGGGAAGAAACCTAGCTGTTTCCACAACTGCACAAAAAGCCTGAGTTGTCTTTTCTGGGAAAGCAGCATAATTCCACGATGAACACCAGCGGATGTTTTATCAGGGGACAGAATAGTGGGATGGTTTATTTGTTTTTCTCTGCACACCTGAGTCCATCTCCTCTGAATAAGTTTCCTTTCTTCTCTTGCCAATATACTTAATAAAATAGGGCCCGTGTTGTTATCATTTCACCCTCTCCCCAGGAGGTATCTGGCTTAGAACGTGACAGAAATCAGCCGAGAGAGTCAGCCCTGCTCTGTCTGCAGAGCAGTGTGATAAGATTTAAGGAGCACTAAAAGGCTCCTCTGGAGAAAAATATTTTCCCAACCTGCTTACCAGGGTGCCTAAAATTATAACCCTTCTGCTTTAAGGCATTGAGAGGCTCCATTAAAATGCAAATACGTTAGGTGAGTTATTTTATCAAACTATCACATCTTAGCCTGAATTAGTTTATGGCTTAATTCAGAATACTGAAGTGATGGGACATAGGGTTGTTAAGTTTGGATGTCAGCAAAGACGGGATAGGGTTTAAAAGGTTGTACTAATGAACAGACAGGGGTAGTAGTGCCAGGTGGGGGAATAAAACAGTCTGATGGCACCAAAAGTAAGACTCAGTGAAAATACCCACATGCAGGTGTTTCAACACCCCTACCTGAGCAACAGGCTGGTCCATGTTGTTGAGAAGTTGTCACCTTCACAGTTCACAGATGAACTTAGAGAAGAGTGATGTGTTTACATCTTTTTCCTCCCCAGTCTCCCACCTCCCCTCACGCCTGCACTTGAATTGGAGTCCTCTGTTAGACTCACTTTTCATGCTCAGCACTCTTACCTGCTCTCTCCCAGGAGTTTCAGGGGATGCATGGAACCTATGCACTACAATTATTCTCCAATATTTCCACTTCCCTTCCCCTCCGACCCGCTTGAAGTCAATCAAGACCATAGGATTCGGTCAAGGGAATGTAAGCAGAACTGGCATGTGTCACTCCTGGGTTGAACTGTTTTAGAGCAGGCTCTGATTTCTCCATACTCCCTTCTACCAGGGTGAACTCTGAAGCATGATAAACTTGAATAAAGATGCTCACGGGCTGGTTTTACCTTAAAAAGTTAAAAATAGAATACTGTATAACCCGGAAATCCCAGTCTTTGGGCATATATCCACAGAAAATGAAATCATCAACGGTATATAAAATCACACCTGTCCTAATTCTTCACATAGGTGCCCTAGCTCTTCTCTCCAGCTATACCAGTTTTCAGTGAGCCGATCACCTTCTTCTCATACAATGTCATGGAGAGAGCACAGAGCTATCGATGCAGTGCAGGCATGCTAAGTACTTGGGTACTGGAAAAGGACCTTTCTTCTGGACAACTCCACAAGTCTGCTGTGTTAGAGAACCAAATGGAAGCTGGAAAATGCTTCAGAACTGGAGGCTTATATATATATGTATAGATCTCCAGGATCCTAGTAAATTGAATCAATGATGATCTCTTCTCCCAAATTTTTTCTGCCCCCTGCATCCCTTTCTCCTGCATCCCACCTCCTGCATCCCACCTCCTGCATCTCCCCCATCAGAGCTGGTCAGCTTGGGTTAACCCATAACCCTTCTTCTCCACACCCTGCATGAACCTCCACACATCTGCTCAATTCCTAAGTCCTAAGATTTCCGTTTCTTCCTTCTTTTCTCCACTGTACCTGCACCAACTCTGGTCTCATTATTTCTCCTCTGGCCTATTCTAACTGTTCTTCCTTCTTCCATCTCCCTCTGTTTCCATCCATTCTGCTCATTGAGGCCACTGATAGTCTTGGAGATACAGACTGAACACATTACTCAAAACCATAAACTCCCAAAGCACCTCAAGCTTCTTCACACTGGGATCCACTTTTATCTCCTGCCCAGCTCTGATGGTGCCTCCCCTGTCAACTGAGAAGAATGAAGAAGACAGAAGAAATTTAAGAAAAGAGAACATCATTAATTCAAATTACAAGGATCCTGAGACAATTATGATGCCCATTAGGCAGCTGGAAATCCTGGTCTGAAATTGCTCAAAGAAATCAGAAGCAGGGCCTCCCCTGGTAGTGCAGCGGTTGAGCTCTGGGCTGTGAAGCTGCCCACAGCCTCTGCAGCACCGGTTCGATCCCCGGCCACTGGCGAGGGTCCCCCATGGCGCCAGACCTCTCCTGCCGCCCGCTGCTTCCCTCAGCAATGTGTTTCGTTGTCAGTCTGCCTGTTCTGTTCCCCGCTCTGGCTCTGGTGAATTCTCTCACCCTCCTGTGCTTCTGACTGTATCCAGTGCTTGTATAAATAAATAAAATAAATCTTTAAAAAAAAAAGTCAGAAGCAGAGAAGAATTACTGGTCACCCCTTCCAGGCCAGGTCAGAATCTAAGCTGCGGGGAAGGTGGTCAAAGGAGAGCGCACAGACTGCGGAGAGAGCCAGAACAGACCCTGGACTTATGTTTTCAAGGCAGACTCAGAAATCAAAACTGAGAAGGGAGACAGGATAAATGAGAAGAGGGCACAGATCTAAGACCCAGCAGGACCCAGTAAAGATTTCACAGCATCCAGGCTCCAGGCCTCTCATCACCACAACCCTCCCCACCTGTGCGCAGGGACAAGCTTCTGTGCTGTTCAGTCTGTTCTCAGGCCCATGGGCTGCCCTTCTGTTACCAGCCCCTCTCATGGGGACTAGACCCCTGCAAATTACATTCTCAGGCACCTTTGCCAACCGGCTTCTGGTTAATTTCTGCCAAGGAGAGGCACTGGCAGGAGGAGAGCAGTAAAAGCCAGATTATTCCTCTCCATTTCCATCTCCAACCCAACACCCCGCCCCATTTCTGCCTCCTATGGCTTCTCACCAGACTGTGTTCCTGGATTCTACCTGCTACCCCAGTCCATGAGTGTGGTCACATTCCCTCCTCCTTGTTGGTCTCTCCAGCTGTTTGTGGGTAGGGGGAGGAAGGAAGGTGAACAGCTTGGGCCTGTTGCTCGTGGCTGCCTTGACTCACCAACCCATTTGGCTTTTTAGCTCTTCCAACACCTCACAACTGGTCCCCATTTGAATCCCTCCTCTAATGAGCTGACTGGTGTGGGCTCTGTTGCCCTTATCTGTCCCTGTTCATAAACACATCATGAAAATATCTTAGTTTCTCTCCTACAATTTGTTTCAGTCTTCAGAATCCTATTCAGGCTGGGATTTTCCAAGCTGATATTAACAAAGCCTTCTAGTTAAAAGCCAAGGGGGAAGTAATCATAAAAGAGGTTGTAAATGAAGATAAAAGCTGAAATAAAAAAATTGTAAAACATAAAGCAGTAGTGATAAAGTAGTTCAAATGCTGGGTTTTTTGGGTTTTTTTTTTGATAAGACGACTAAAATAAACAAACCTCTGACAAACATAATTAAGGGAACATTTTTCATTAGAAGTGAGAAAGGAGATAGGGCAAAACACAGGAAATAGATTTTTTTCTCCAAATCCAAAGAGAATGTTATTTGCACTTGTAAGCTAATAAAAAGGAATCTTCAATTAAGTGTATAATTTCTAGAAAGACAGATTACTAAAAATAACTCAAGAAATGGGAATCTAAACAGAATAATAACCAAGAAGGAAATTATTCAAAAGCAACCTTAACAATGCAGATGGTTCCATGTTTCCAACAAAATGATTTCATACTTTTCAGATTCAGATGATTTCAATGTTGTATAAAACATGCAGTGTGCAAAGAGAGAAGTAACTTTATGTCCACAAATATATATGTTCTTCTTACCAAGGTCTGATAAAGATGAAACACAGAAAGAAAGTTACAGGGGCCTCCCTGGTGGCGCAAAGGGTTAAGTCTCAGCACTATCAAGCTATCAGCAGTTATTGCAGCATGAGTTCGATCCTCTTGTTTTATTATACTGCTTCAGATATTTAGAGGGAAGATAATTTCTTCTGCTTTGCTGCGATCCTTATACCATGAAAAACATGGAACACTTTACAAATTTACATGTCATTCTTGCACAGGAGCCAGGCTAATTTTCCCTACATTGGTTATATTGTATGCACTGTTAAAACAAGCACAAGGAATGATAACTTTTTAAGTCAAAAGGCATTTCAAAGAAGGACAGTTTGCACATTATAGATGTAAATAACCATTTGGCAAAACGAGTATAATGAAAATCAAAGGGAAGATATCAGGAGAAAACATTAACAATTAATATAGCAAAAGGCTCATTTCTATTTTATGTAAAGAGCTTACACACATTGATATAAAAAAATTAAGTCCCCAGCATATAAGCTGGCAAAGAAGTTGAGAAGATAGTTCATGCAAAAAGAGATAAATGTTCATGTGAGAAAATGATCAACCATGCTAGTAATCAAAGAACTACCCACTGAAATAATCTTGTAGCATCATATACCCACTGTAATACAGGAATTATAGAAATTACCCCATATTCCAACACTGTGGTTAACCTAGACCCCTCATAGATTTTTGATAGCCCTATAAGATGGTATTGTCTCTTGGCAAAACATATCAGGAACCATCTTAAAATTCCATAATCAACATTTATCTTGAAAATAAAAAATAAATAAATAAAGCTATATGTGACTGTCTGGGTCTCTTTTTACCTTTTTGGGTTTGAAATCTGTTTTATGTGATTTAAGTATAGCTGTTTCTGCCTTCTTTATTAGTCCATTTGCTTGTAGGATTGTTTTCCATCCTTTACTTTCAGTCTATTTTTATCTTTTGTAGTTAAGTGAGTTTCCTGGAGATAGCAAAAGTTTGGGTTTTGTTTCTTAATCCAGCCTGTGACTCTGTCTTTTTATTGAAGAGTTTTGTCCATTTACATTTAAAGTTTATATTGATATGTTAGAGTCTGTATTTGCCATTTTGTTTATCTTTTCTCTGGTTTTATTTATTCATTTTTTAAATATTTTTTTTGGTCTTGTTTTGTTCTTATTCGTCCCTCTGTTGGTTCTGACTCTATGACTCCTTGAAGTATTTTTTGGAGTGGGGGTTTAGTTGTGATGAAATTCCAGAGTTTCTGTTTGTCTGGGAAGGTCTTTATTCTTTCTTCATAGAGGAAGGAAAGCTTTGCAGGATAGAGTATTCTTGGTTGGTGTTTGTTGTCATGGAGAGGAAATGCAAATAGCCAACAAGCATATGAAAAAATGTTCAGCATCACATGTAATCAGGGAAATACAAATCAAAACTACAACGAGATACCATCTTACACCAGAGAGAATGGCACATACTAAAAAAATGAGCAATAACAAATGTTGGCAAGCATGTGGAGAAAAACCACTATGGAAAGCTGTGTGGAGGTTCCTCAGCCTACTAAAGATGGAGCTTCCATATTATCCACCAATTCCACTCCTAGGTATTTACCCAAAGGGCACAGAAACATTAATTCAAAAGGGCACCTGCACCCCTATGTTTATAGCAGCACTGTTTACAATAGCTAAGCTTTGGAAACAGCCCAAATGCCCAAAAAATAGATGACTGGATCAAGAAGATGTGGTATATATACACCATGGAATATTACTAAACAATCAAAAAAGATAAACTCATGCAATTTGCAGCAACATGCAATCATGGAAGGGATCATGGAAGGGATCATGCTCAGTGAAAAAAAGCCAGAAAGAAAAAGAAAAATACCAGATGGTCTCACTCATAGCAGGAATTTAGAAAATCTAAATAAGGGACCAGGAAAAAGACTAATTATAATAAAGAAAAATCAAAATCAACAAGCAACTATAAACCAGAGACAAACTATGGGGTGGGGGAAGGAGAGGAGGGATTAGGGTCAAAATAAGGGTAGTGGAACTGTGTGGGGAATATAACCAAAATGAAAATGCATACATTGTGCAAAAATGAAAAATGAAAATAAAATATATTAATAAAAAAGCTATATGTGATGTTCAATGCAATGTCAGTCTACCAACCAAAATAAATAAATAATCTACATTTAACAACAGAGGAATTTTTTAATTATGTTTATTGAAGTGACATTGATTCATAACATTGTATATGTTCCAGGGCTATAGGTTCACACCTCTTCAAATGTATGTATCACAACATGCCCATGACCAAAGCACCAGTAATCTTCTACCATAGACTATTGCACATCCTCCCTCTTTTAAATCACCCCCACTTCTGGAACTTCAGTTGTGCAGCCTGTTTTCAAGAATTTGTTTCTGTCAGTTCTTTCACTTTGTTTTTTATATTCCACATATGAGTGAAATCATCCAGTATTTGTCTTTCTCCTTCTGACTTGTTTTACTTAACATAATCTCCTCCAGTTCCATCTATGTTATTGCAAATGGCAAGAGTTAATTTTTTTATAGCTGAGTAGTATTCTGTTGTGTATGTCTACCACATCTCCTCAATCCACTTGTCAGTCATCAACAGGGGAATGATCAAGGAAGGGTTATAAATTGTTTTTGTTCTCAACCATGCCAGGAGATAAATAGGGATTACTAAGGTTCAGACTTACACAAAATAATACAATCAGTGGCTCTCAAATACCTGCTACCATACTTGATGCTTTTCTATATTAAGGGAGTGGATTTCCCCATCCATAAAACAGAAGTAATAAAGTAACTAAGGAGTGGTTATGAGGATTAACTGAAACTCTTAACTAGCTGTGAATCTCTTAGCACAAGGTGTGACACAGGTGTCATTCAACAATCATTAAGAACAATGATAACATAAACTTATTATCAATTCCATGTCATTACAGCAATGTAAACATGTCTCAAGTGGACAGAGTCCAGGAAAATAAGGAAAACTTAATGGCTGCTACATGAGCAATACAAGAGTATAAGTCACTTTCCTTTCTGGAATTATTTTGTTTTTAGTACAAGTAAGAAATCTGGAAGGAAACAAAATTAGATTATACAAAAATTTCCTTAAAAGAGTTGACATCTTTTTGGAAGCCTAATATTAAATCTAGGATGTCTGCATTTAGGACACTTGAAATAATAAGCAGCACATGCACCCTGAAGGTGCCACGTGGCACATTGAACCAGCCAGGGGATGGCGCTGCTTCACTTGCCCAAGGGACCAGGTAGACATTTATTGGCCTCCATATTATACTAGTACTAACCATTCAGTCCTCCTTAAAGATAAATTCTTTTCTTTTCCTTCATAAAACTGTAACTCAGAAGCATCTCAAGCTAATAAATTTCCACAGATAGTTAAGAAATGGATCCAAGTTCACTCTTGAACTTTCCAGAGAGCCATATTGCTGCATGTGCATCATCTTCAGGACCAAGGAGAGTGGTTACATTGTCCTTTGGTCATGTGGATAGAACCTACCATCAATGGATAGAAGGACATAGCCAATGTTAGACCCACGTACTAATTCTACAAATGGTGGACAATTCAAATAACCAGAGACAGGCTTCCAGGTAATGAGAGAAAGAGCTAGAGATACCACTACCTCTCCTAGATTTTCCCCTGAAAATTCAGCAAGGCCTGAAAATCTCTATCTACAACAGAAGTAAAGTGGAAAGTTACTCCACTCTCATTTGCTGCATTGTCAGAGGCTTTTGAAGAACAAATAAGAACAGGTGTAGCACAGGATAGAAATGTCGTCGATTCAGGCTGAGGTCTGGAGCTTGAATCACTAACAACTGCCTATATGAGTCAGAACAATGTGCTTAGTATATGAGCTCAAATAAAAGAAATGACAAGTTTAGCAAAGGATATAAACTCAGAAATATAAAGAGATGACACAAACCTAGCATGACCAGAGGCTGAGTCACACTGAGCTCAGACTCACCTGTCCAAACACTTATTCCACCTGAGATGGCAAATGAACATTTCAAATCTAACATATCAAACATAAAGCTCCTGGGTTGCGCTTCCACTTGCTCCATGGATAGTCTTTCCATCTCAGGTAACAGCGATACTATCATTCCAGGCCCTCAAATGGAATCTCTTTGACTACTCTCTTTCTCTTTGATCTCACATCCAACCCATCAGAAAATCCCACAGGCTCCATTTTCAAGATATATCCAAATTCTTCCTCTTCTCATCACCTCCACTAGCCCCATTCTAGCCCAAATGATCATCTCTTACCTATCTTTTTGTTATAGCCTCTTAGTTGACCTCCCTCCTTCCACACTTGCCCACCATTTATTCTAGTCTCAACTGGCAGTCAGATGGGTCTTCATAAAAACCAAAGAATTACACTTTAAAAAGAACAAATCTAAAAGAGTGAATAAATTGGACTTGATCAAAATTAAAATCTATTCTTCAAAAGATATTCTGGGGAGTACTGGGTACGTTTGTTACCTTGATGGCAGTAATGGTATCAGATATGTGTACCTAAATTTATACATAAATATGTAAAAATTATACAACTATAAAATTAATAATCTGATTTTAAAACAAGAAAATGACTTGAACAGACACTTCTCCAAAGAAGATTTACAAATGAACATAAGCACATAAAAAGAGGTCTAACATCACTAATTATTAGGAACTGCAAGTCTAAACTTGCATAAGATACCACATTGTACCTATTAGAACAACTACTACTTAAAAAAAAAAGAAGATAACAAGTGTCAGCGAGGATCTGGAGAAAATTGGAACTCATGCATTTTTGAATTTTGGAGGAATTGTACAATAACACAGTTGCTTTGAAAAATAGTATGGTGATAGGGAACTCCCCCTACAACCACCATCAAAATAGAATTATCTTTTAACCTGGAAGTTCTATTTTAGGGATTATACTCAAAAGAATTGGAAGCAGAGTCTCCAAGAGATAGCTGTATGCCCATTTATACCTTGAGATTTGTGAATAGCAGCTCTACTCACAATAGCCCAAAGGTAGAAGTAACCCATGTCAAATGACAGGTGAGTGAATAAACAAAAAATATAGTACATACAAGCAATGAAATATTATTCAGTCCTAAAAAGGCAAACAATTCTGACAAGTGCTACGACATGAAATAATTTTGAAGACATAATGCTAGGTGATATAGTCAATCACGGAAGAGAAAATGCTGAACAATTCCCATTTACACTGGGTCTCTCAAGTAGTCAAATGAATAGTCAGGAAGTAGAATAATGGTTGCCAGGACCTAAGGAAGGGGACAATGAGAAGTTATTTTTTAATGGGTGGAAAGTTTCAGTTTCCCAAGATGAAAAGAATTCTGCAGACAGGTTGTACAGTATAAATGGCTTTAATGCTAATGAACCATACATTTAAAAGTGGCTAAGGTGGTAAATTTTGTTATGTGAATTTTACCATAATTATATTATTTTTAATTATCAAATTGCACACACTAAATACTGGTAGCTTACTAGATGTCTCTTTGATCTTGATTTTCAAAATTTTTTAAATGTTTATTATATAGTACAATTTTAAAATTATTTTAAAATCTGCTATAAGCCTCCCATCTCATTCAGAGAAAAAGCCAAAGTTCTTGGAATGACCTGCAAGACCCCACATGACCTGGTCTGGAAACCAGCTCTCCCTCATTCCCATTTTCCTCCCCTTACCCCTCTTTTCCTACACCTGCCCAGCCTCCTTGCTGTTTCTCAGACATACCAGGTGCACTCCTGGGGTATTTACACAATCTGTCTGCTTTGCCTGGAAAGCACTTCCTCACCTCTCTCAAGTCTTTACTCAAATGTCACCCGCTCTGTGGGGCCTACCCTGACATGCTATTTAAAACTGCACCTCCCCTGGCGGTGCTGCAGTTGAGCGCTGGGCTGCAAGGCTGCCTGCACCCTCTGCAGCACCGGTTCAATCCCCGGCCACCACCGCCAGCAAGGGTTCCACATGGCACAGCAGACCTCTCCTGCAGCACCCATCGCTCCTCTCAGCAGTGTATTTCGTCAGTCTGCCTGTTCTGTTCCCCGCTCTGGTTCTGGTGAATTCTCTCACCCTCCGCGCTTCTGACTGTACCCAGTGCTTGTATAAATAAAACGTTAAAAAAAAAGAAAGAAATTTATTTAAAACTGCAATGCTTCCCATTCCCCACCCATCCTTTATTTTTCTACATAGCACTTATCACTGTCTAATATACCATGTTTTGGTTTTGTCTGTTTGCACCCTCTAGAATTAAGCTCAGGAAGACAGACATCTTTCACTGTCTTGTTCACTGAGTATCACCAGCAACTGGCACTGTGCCTGTAACATTAGTAGGTATTTGATAAATATTTGTTGAATAAGTAAGGAAGGGAGGAACATTAGCTGACCTTGACAAGCATCTGAATCCTTTGTGAAATCTATAAAACTGGACATCTGTCGAGCTTCATGCGTTAGAAAGCTCTTTGCAGACTGGACTCACCCACTTCACAACATGCTGTAATATGGTGCCTTTCTACTTACAAATGTAGGTTCAACAACGTTGTTCAAAATCAAGGGGCCACAAATGGCAAAGTCAGCATTTAAGCCAGAATTTGCCATCGGTCACCAAATCCTGTGATGTACCCTGAGCACCTAAATTTTTTCAACTTTCATATCCTTTCATTTTATTCATAATGGCATTGCTGACAGATTTTAACAGTTCAGTAGTTAATCCATGTGCCATAAATTTCTATTTGTCATACCCCAAACTCGATATTTTAGAAGGCTACCCTTTTGGTTGATGATATTGATGATAACGTGTGCTGATAACGTGTGCTGGGAGTACAGGAGCAGTAAACCCTCTCCTGAATCTCTCCATCTACTTGGGGGCAAAAAATAGAGAAGTCAGAAGCACTCAGGGCTCCAGCAGGGAACGAGAAATATTATCCCCGGCATCGCCAGGCCCAGGCACCCCCATACTTAGGAGCTCCGAGGCTTGGCTTAGCAGCCAGGGTATACAAAGAAGGGAGTGCAGCTGGAGCCACCCATGTGTGGAGAGCGTGTCCCCCTCACAACTCAAAGTGGCCTGATGTCTCCGAGCATCCAGAAAAGAACACAAACAAACAGGTTTTTATGAGGGCTGTAACCCAATTGACAAAGGCGAGCTCTCTCAGCCTGGAAATGTCCCTGCTCTGAACCAGTTGCCTTGCCAACAAGCCACATGTTTCCACTCTGCAGAATCCAATTTCTGAGCAATGTGACAGTGACAGGTCCAGAGACATGATACACAATTCCAAGGTGCCTTTGAACACCTGCTGAATCGCTAAGAACAACGTGGGTCCCTGGATGTACTTAGCAATATGGGATGCAGGCTGCACGAATGCAGGTCATACCAGGTGTATGCAACAGCCCCCGCCCATCCCATCCCACCTCAGCATCTTAGAAACCACAGACAGCACAAGGCTAAGATATGTACCACATTACCATTATTATCATCATGGCACACTTGCATGAGACTCACTTTTTTATATATTATTTAATCTTCATGACAACCCTATGAGGAAGGAGTTATTAGCATCCTATTTCAGATGAGGAAGACGACATTGAATAGGCATGTAGTTTATCCTAATTCACACAGCTAGAGAAAGGTAGATTTGGGATTTTAACTCATTCTGCCTCCAAAGTCCACTCCCTTAAACAGTCTGCTATACTCTCATTCACTAATATTCCTTAAGAATGGTCTAAGTGAGAGATTGTTCTAGCTAACATTGCTGCATAACAAATCATCCCAAACCTTCATTAGTAAAACACCCATTTGAAATCAAAACTACAATGAGATACCATCTTACACCAGTGAGAATGGCACATATTAAAAAAACTAGCAACAACTGGGCCTCCCCGGTGGCGCAGCGGTTGAGCGCTGGGTTGCAAAGCTGCGCGCGGCCTCTGCGGCGCCGGTTCGATCCCCGGCTGCTCCCCGGCCGCTGGAGGAGGGTCCCACATGGCGCGCAGACCTCTCCTGCCGCCCGCTGCTCCCCTCAGCGGTGTACTTCGGTCCTTCTGCCTGCTCTGCTCCCCGCTCTGGCTCTGGTGAATTCTCTCGCCCTCCCGCGCTTCTGACTGTACCCAGTGCATGTATAAACAAAAAAACAAACAAAGAAACCAGCAAAACAAATAAATAAAGCATGCCTCTATAAAAAAAAATAAATAAAAAAACTAGCAACAACAAATGTTGGCGAGGATGTGGAGAAAAAGGAACTCTCCTGCACTGCTGGTGGAAATGCAAAATGGTCCAACCACTATGGAAAACTGTGTGGAGGTTCCCCAACCTGCTAAAGATGGAGCTTCCATATGATCCAGCAATTCTACTCCTAGGTATTTACCCAAAGACACAGAAACATTAATTCAAAAGGGCACCAAACTAGCAACAACAAATGTTGGCGAGGTTGTGGAGAAAAAGGAACTCTCCTGCACTGCTGGTGGGAGTGCAAACTGGTCCAACCACTATGGAGAGCTGTGTGGAGATTTCTTGACCTACTAAACATAGAGCTTCCATATGATCCAGCAATTCCACTCCTAGGTATTTACCCAAATGACACAGAAACAGTAATTACAAAGGGAACCTGTACCCCTATGTTTATAGCAGCACTATTTATAATAGCTAAGCTATGGAAACAGCCCAAATGCCCAAAAATAGATGACTGGATCAAGAAGATGTGGTACATATACACCATGGAATATTACTCAACAATCAAAAACGATAAACACATGTAGTTTGCAGCAACATGGATGGAGCTAGAAGGGATCATGCTCAGCAAAGTAAGTCAGAAAGAAAAAGAAAAATACCAGATGGTCTCACTCATAGCAGGATTTTAGAAAACCTAAATAAGAGACCAGGAAAAAGACTAATCAATACAAAGTAAAAATCAAAATCAACAAGCAACTATAAACCAGAGACACACTATGGCGGGGAGTGGGGGGGAGGGGCAGGGAAAGGAAGGACTAGAGTCAGAATAAGGGGGGGGGTGGCAATTGCATGGGAAATATAACCAAAATGAAAATGCATACATTGTGCAAAGATGAAAAAAGATGTAAGAATTATGTAAAACAAAATATTTAAATAAATAAAAAAGGGCACCTGTATCCCTATGTTTATAGCAGCACTACTTACAATAGCTAAGCTATGGAAAAAACCCATTTGATTATATTAATGAGCACTGTGGGTCAGGAATGTCACAGGACATTGGGAAGAGCTTATCTCTATTCACAAAGTCTGTTTAGGGCATCAGCTGGAAAGAGCTGAGAATGACTCAGCAGCTGGGAGTGGTATCATCTAAAGACATCCTCACGCCATCTTGGTTTGCAAAAGTGTCATCTGCTTTCTGCATGTCTGTATGTTCTTTAAGACATAGTCAGTCCTTAGTTAGACATAGCTATGTTCTATGAAACCTGTGATCACTTCTACTTGCTCTTTAACTGTCTTGGTTTTTGACTATGAATTCCTAATCCCACTGCAGTTCATGATAGAAAGTTATTCAATTCTTCTTCAGTGCCCCAGTCACTGACATAAATTCCGAAAGGCATTGTAGATAAACATGCTTATGAGCACTCACCTGTGTGGATACCATGGGATCACAGACCAGAAGGGGCAGCCTATGACAGCCTAGACACCACTGGGCCAGTGCAAGAGTGTACATAATGTCAGAAACAGGGGCAAGACAGTGCCTTGGAAAGTAACAAACTAGTGGTTTAATACTGTGGTTGTATTTTTATTTCCTCCTTTCTCTCTGCTGCACATAGTCTGGCAGGCATTTAATGCCCAGTCATCAAAACTCAACATCAGATGACATGGTCCTCTAACTCCTTGCCCAGATTCCCTTGACAGAATTATTTCCATCAAGAACATGAACTAAAAGACCCAGAGGCGATGCTTAATCCTTCATTCCTAGCCATATTTTTCTCAAATCACACTTTAGTAACAGAGAATCCAGACCTCTCCAGCTACTTGTAGGACCATTCAAGGGAGAAATAACTAAGGACAATCTGCTAAAGAGCAGAACTCTACAATATATTCCCACCACACTTTGTCTTTTTCAAACTCCTCCTTTACACCAAGTATAGTATGATTTATATCACCAGTCCCCTCCACCCTTATTTAAAATAAGGGTTTGTTGGTTTTTTTTTTAATCTGTCATGAAATGTCCATAGAATAATTTCTAGCAGGGCCTCTCCGGTGGCGCAGCGGTTGAGTGCTGGGTTGCGAAGCTGTCCAGCCTCTGCAGCGCTGGATCGATCCCCGGCCGCCGGGCGAGGGTCCCACATGGCGCACAGACCTCTCCTGCCACCCGCCCGCTGCTCCCCTCAGCAGTGTACTTCGTCAGTCTGCCTGTTCTATTCTCTGCTCTGGCTCCGGTGAATTCTCTCACCCTCCAGCGCTTCTGACTGTACCCAGTGCTTTTATAAATAAATAAATCTTTTTAAAAAATAGAATAATTTCTAGCAAAGTCTTTGGGCAGAAAATGACACAACTGTAAATGTCAACATTGTAAGCTAGGAGATGGTCATTTATATATATAAATACATAGCATAATATATTCCATGCAGGATAGCTATCAGACACTGGCTTTGTTGAAAATCAGTGTTTATGTTGACAAAATTATGAGGAGTTAACCAATGGTTTAGTTAACAAAAACCATAGAAAATACCAAGTGGGATGATTTTCTTTAGATTAAATGACCAAAAATGGAAACAGTATAGAGATTCTCAACTTTTTCTTTCCTAGGGTCAGGTAGCTATTTACTCTATTTACTCTTCTCCCAAGATGATGCCTTAAACTAATGCCTTCTGCCAGCTTTTGGCAGATCATATGTTCAAAATTTGTCTCAATTACACCAGCTATCTCACTTGCTGACGTATACACATGCATCTCACAAGTACTTCTACAATGTGATTTTGGCATTTTTCTTATTCCCCTATTTGAAGATGGGAGGTCTGTAATCCTTCATCTTGAATCTTTGAAGTCTTCTGGCCATGGAAGAGGGGATGTTTTCTGACCCCAATGCTGAGTCAACAAACACCTGACCATCTTGAGATGTTCACTCTTGAAACTGAGTCACCATGCTATGGAGATGCCCAGGCCACATGGGAGGTCACCTGTGGGCTGTGCCACATGTAGTAAAGAACATGGGCCACATGTAGTAAAGCAACATATAGTAAAGAAAAGAAACCATGAGATAAATCAGCCCTAATCATCATCAGACCACTGAGACTCTGAGCAAGAACAACCTCGCTGAGCCAAATCAGTCTCCAGAACCATGACCAATGACATAAAATATTTATCGCCCTCTTAAGTCAGTAAATTTTCAGATAGTTTATCAGGCAGCAATAGGTAACTGGGAAACTTCCATTGTGAAACATCAGCTATAAACTAATTGAATACTATGTAATAACTGCATACAATGATAATATTAGAAGACAACCTATCTTCAGTAAGACCAGTTGTCCTTCCAGTAAGTATAGTCCTTCATAGTATTCAGAGAAGTCACACATGTACCTTCTATTTTTGATCTTGAAGAGCTATAGCGAGCTTAATAATTAAGAGTTTAAACTCCAGAGTCAGGCAGACCTGGATTGGAATCCCAATTTTGCCACTCTTTAGCTGTGTGACCTTGGGTAATTCACTCCCACCTTCTGTTTTCACCTGTGCAAAATGGGGATCATAAATAGTACCTGCCACAAATGTTTGTTATAAGTGTCACATGAGATGATGTACATAAAGCACGGTGCCTAGCACAGGTCAAGAGTTCAATAACTGTGAGGTCCTTGTATTGTGTGACTTATGATGTTATTCTTGTTAGTGTTTCTCAAAATAAGCTTGTAAGTGTAACTCATATCTTATATTTGGCATAACCTTGAGAAGTAAGACTATTTTTCACAATTAAGGAAAACAGTTTAGAAAGTCACCTGACACCCAATATCACACAGCTTGAGGTGGATGATGTGAAGGTAGAACAAGTATTTAAATTTGGAAATATTTCCTAGTTCTCTTCTCCCTTCTACTGCAGCAAACTCTCTACCAAGCTATTTCCCAGAACTTGAAGTGATGGGGAACTCACCACCAACTGAGGCAGCTCTAACAACCCATCTTCTGACAGTTCTGACTATAATATGTTTATCCTTCCACTGAGCTGGAATCTATCTCCATGTAACCTTTGTCATTGGTCTAACTCTGCCCTGCAGGGCCACCAGAAACAAAGCTTTTCTCTTTCACATAACAGCCTTTGAATTGTTAAAGCCCCAATCATGTAAACCTCACCAAGTCCTCATTCCTCCAGGCCCGACCTCCCCAGGTTCTTTTGCCATTCTTCCTCCAGTTCATGATTACGAATCCTCTTCCTATCTAGGCGCCTTCTCTGCCTCAGGCTTGACAAGAGGCATAGACTATTGATGACCAGGGAAGCTTTCATCCTGCCCCTGGAGGCTTGTAATACATTTATGCTTTCTCAGGATGACACACACTCCAGGAGTACTAAGAATGGCTGTCAATCTCTCCGACATTGTGAGGGATTCTGGCATTTCACCATATAATCTTTTTTTTTTCCTCCCAAGGGGCTGCCTGCTTGAGGAAACTGTCACATTGTCCAGCCAAGGGGAGCCAAAGTGTCCTGAGAAGCGTGCCTCTGCCAAGTGGCTCCTTCCAAACACTTTCCTGATGCATCAGCTTATGGTAAAGGAGCTAAAACAACCTGCAGTCATAGATACTGGCCCACCCCTCCCTGCCCCAGGTCTTCCTAACCTGAGAAAGGAAGAGAGTGATTTTGTCAGGTTAAGCTAGGTCATGCTGTGGTAACAAAAAACCCTAAAAACCTCTGGTTTAGCAATAAAAAAAAATATTTCTTATTCACGTAAATGTTCACATTGATCTGGCCACTTCCCAGGGTAGTTTCCTTTCAAGTGGTGACTCATGGAGCTAGGGGACTTGCATCTCATAGCTACACATCTGGAGGACAAGCCATGTGTTTGAGTCACTCTCTGAGACCCGTTCTGTGGTTTTAATTGGCAGCTGCAGACAACTCTTCGCCATCGTTCTCAGCTGCCATTGACTTCCTTGAGGCCCTTATCATTTTTGATCTGTATCTATTATCACATGTTCTTAACAAATTTCAATTCCTCACTCATCTTTTTAAAATTCTAATCTGAGTTTACCCTTTCTCTACTTCAAATCCTATCAGGTGCATTGCCAACAGTATCCATTATCTTAGAACTGCGTGAAACCTTTATTGTCTAGTACCAAAGAAACCTTCCAACCTCATCATTCAATGCCTCTGCCTGTCATCCCTGTGTTGCAACCTTTCAAACTCATCCTGACTCTTCAAGATGCCATGGTACTGCCCAGAGTGCTCCTTCCAATCTGCGACAACTGTAGAAATCCTGTTGGCCCTACCAAACTCAGCTCAAGAATCCTCATCCTAAATGACAATTTCTCCAATTCTCCCCAACAGAGCTAGCTGTGCCCTGCTCTAGGTTCCAGGTACCCTGTTAATGTGCCTCGATTATACTTCTCTAATGGTGTGTCTGTCTCTTCTGCTCAGGGAATTTCTCATTGGCGATCCTCATGACTACCCATGTCTGCATTTACAATGGACAAAATAATTCCTGGCTCAGGCTATGTACCAATAAAGGGTAAAAAAAAATGTTCAGAATTGCCCCATCTCATCTTAGGATGAGATGAAGGAATGAAGTCATTCCTTCATACACTGCTATATTTTTATTCCAAAATACTGGGAAAAAGAGGAAATGAAGAAAATCATAACACAGCTCACGGCCTGAGCTAAAGGGTTTGAAAGAGCAGCATTAAGTGCCCTAGAATTTTCCCAGCATCCTGAAGACCAGAAGCTCCAGGGGTATCACTTTGATTTTCTGGATCATTCTAAAGTGGCTTCTCTACCACATTTGGGAAACCCTGTGTGTGTGAACTGAAAATAAGTAGCCGTTTGATTAGCTTAGTATTGTGCTATTTCAATGCATCTCCCCTCCTGAGTAGAGAGATTGCAAGTCCTGAAATGAAAGGCAAGCAGGTATGAAAGCACTGGTTATTTGAAGGAGGGGCAGGGGAGACTCAAGGACTCTCCAGAAAGCCTTCGGCACTGTAACTAAACGTTAATGTTTAAAGATATCCCAATATTTCAGGAAGCCATTGGTAGTGCCACACTAAAGCTCATTCTAGTTTTATAGAGAAATATTTGACTTGGAGGGACAGACCCCATGCTGGCTCCAAGATAAACTTTCCTAGCTGTCTCCGGCCAATTTTAATGCTAAGAGCAGCTCCATTGGAGTGAAAGTTCGTTTTTGAGAGCCAAGCTGTGAATTATGCTACAGGCTGAGCTGAGCAGTTGGTCTTTTGCTGATGAAGGCAGAAGCCTGAACATGATACAGAAGTGGAGGGGGGAGCCAGGGACTTCCAAAGGGGATTATCACAGAAGGTCAGACTAATTAAATCGAGAGAAGTCACCAGAGAGCTGGAGCTCCCACACATGCCATCCTCAAATGCTCTGACACATGCAGGGGTTGATAAGAAAGAGAGGGTTGAATTGCCACTTTCATCTTCCTGGAAGGACAACAGTCAACCAAATAAAACTTTTTAGTATTGGTTTAAATCCAGGTGTGGAGAGAAGAATTGAAATACCTGCCAATTCCTAATTATGCACCTGAATCAAAGGTAGCGAGAGAGGAAAGAGGCAAAGTTCAATCATCTCTCTGGTTAAATTGTCTTTCTGGTTAACCATTCAATGCACAGTTGCTATGTACCTACTATGTGCCAGGCATAGCTCTTGTTTAAAGGAATACAATAAATAAGATACATTTCTTGTCCTCAAATTGCTTGTGATTGATAAACATTTGGGTAACAATATTAAACAGTGTGATTGATGCTCTACTAGAGTTATCAAAAGATTACAAGGTGCATTTTAGAGGACCCTAACTCCCCAAGTAGTATCATGCTTGGCTCCATAAAAAAGGCAACATGTGAATGAGTCCCTAAGACTTGTTCTCCGATTGGAGAATTCTTGCCTGGAAGGAAGGCAAGCAAGCCATAACGCATACAGTGATCAGAAGCTTTGATACTGCGAACTTTTAAGTGGCTTGGAAATCCAGAATGGGTGGCACATAAAATGCATGCCAAGCATTGCTGGAGGTGAGATGGATGAAGCAGCTGGACATCAGAACCTGAAGGACCCTGAATGCCGGGTGAGAGCACATAAAATTCTTCATGTTGTCAGTAGAGTTGTAAAGGTAACATGATTCAAAAATTATTTAAGAAAGATCAATTGACCACAGATAAGCAATGGAAAGACATTTAATGAAGTACCTCTTGTAAAGGTACTAACAACAAATGCCCCCAGTAGCAGGTCTAAGCTGCACCTATTCTCAGTTTTCCCTTTTCCGCCTGGACCTCACAGGCAAATCTTGAAATCCTGAGAATCTACTGTGTGCAGGCCATGCTAATGCTCTCAGAGTTTCAGAACATGCTGAAACCACTCATAACAACTCACACCGGCTCCTAAGAGCTGACTATGCACATCTTTTCTTGGCTTCAGTGCTATCCCATTGGTAGCTTGAAATCAGTTATAGCAGGAAATTTTTCACCAGAGAATCTGCAAACTACAAACCAGACTATTATTTTCCTCAGAGACCAACTTATTAAATATTTTACCAAACACCACATGAAAAGACCCAATCCCAGCCCTCCATGAAATAAATATTTACTTAAAGGAAAACAAATCAATATATATGAAGTGATGTAAGAACAATTCTCTTTACAACTTAGCACCGTCTGAAGAAGAAATCATGAATCATTGGAAGGGAAGAGGGGAAGACAGGATCTAAAAGGCCTAGGACCACAGCACATACTCTCTTCAGCTTTAAGTACGAAGAGGTGTTTAATCCATTAGGTCCCATCTGATGAAGTTATTATGTATGACCAGCAATCGCCAACTATCGTCCTTACCAATGGCAGATGACCTCAAAACTAAGTGTGCTGCAGAGAACTGCAGACTTAGGAGGAACCTCAGAAAGAACTTCCAGTCCACAGTCCTCTTTATTCATGCATAAAACAAGGCATCCTCTCATCGTGATTTCACTAATCCTTCGTAACAATTGCCAGCAAGATGGGGGCACTCAAATACAGCGCTCCTCTCAGCTCTACATTCACTCCAATACCCACACCATGTTTACATCTGTAAATGAATATCCCACCAGGACAGTTGGCCTTTTTCTTAGACCCCCTAGTGAGCACATTTTGTTTAATATTGTCAAAGACTGACACAGTCTTCCTGGGAATGCCTGGCATCCAGGAAAGACATGCCTGACACTCATAATGTTAACTGAAGGGAAATTTTATCAGTAACACATAAAAGCATCAAATTAGGAAATACACAATCAGACTGCCTTCTGAGGCTCCATGAGGAATTTGGGTCTCGGCTAAAATCTGGGATCTGGAAGCAGGTTAAAGATTGGGGGAGAATGCTAAGGGGGCAGCTGAGTTCTAAAAGTCAATAAGCAGAGATGCTGGTAGAACTAAGAAACAAGTGTGTAGTCCAAAGGTTGAATCAGACAAAAGATTCAAAAAAGCAAAGAAATCCAGAATAAGACAAGTGGATTAGGGAAGAACAAGAGGATCTAGAATGGGGTGGAAAGAGGGACAGCCTCAAGAGTGTCCCTGAGGCCTAAGTAATAGCCACTGATGTTTTCACTAATATCTAGAACTTAAACTGTGACTCCTTCCACCGTCACCCCAGAATTTGGATCTCATGTTCCAAAATGTTTTTTTAAAATGTTCTTGGGACCTGGAATAGAATTGCCAATTTTTCTTTGTCAAAGCAAAAACAACATAAACAATGCTAGCAAAATTTCGTGAAATAATGAACACATGTCTATATCCCCCATTTTAGAGAGAACTGACTCTCAAAATAAAGGACATTCATTCAAACTGAGTGCATATATCTTTATGAAAAACACACAAAATACTACACTAATATGTTTTTGCTCACCATACCATGAACTGCTGAACAAGACCAAGTACGAAGAAGTGCTAAGTCAAGCTTGGAATCCTCCAGCTACTACTAGTGCATATCCTTCATCTCATTTACAGTGGTTAAGGCATAATAGCATTCTCTCAGGTCATTTTCTCTGGCATCAGGAGGTAAGCACCATAGCTAGTCCTTCCAGAATCCCTTAAATAGTACCTTGAGCCCAGATCCCACGGTTATTGTGATAAGCACTGCTTATACAACACAGGCTAATATTAAAAAAAAAAAAAAAAACTACTTCTTTGCTTGTGCTCCTTTGTAACTCATACATTAGAGATTTCAAGGAAAAACAAGTTAAGTCAAAAGTTAGTAGAAGGAAGGAAATAGCAAAGATCAAAACAGAAATAAATAAAATAGAGACCAAAAAGACATTAGAACAATAAAACTATTTTAGAAAAACTGATCTTTAGAAAAGATAAATAAAATTCTCAGACCTTTAGCTAGCCTAAGGAAAAAAAGAAAGAAGACTCAAAAAGATAAAATCAGAAATAAAGAGGACCTATGACAATTGATACCATAGAAATACAAAACATCATAACAGACTACTATGAACAAGTCTATGCCAACAAATTGGATAATACAGAAGAAAATGATAAATTCCTAGAAACATATATCCTACCAAGACTGAATCATAAAGAAATAAAAAAAAAATCTGTCCAGATGACCGATACTGAGTAAGGAGATTGAATCAGTAATCAAAAACCTCCCAACAAAAGAAAACCCAGGGCCAAATGGCTTCCTTGATGAATTCTACCAAACATTTAAAGAAGAATTATCACCAATCCTTTTCAAATTCTTCAATTGAAAAGGAGGGAATACTCCCAAACTTACTTTAGGAGGGCAGCAGCATTATCTCGGTCCCAAAGCCAGAAAACAACACTACAAGATAACAAAAGTACAGTTCAATATTCCTAATGAATGTATTCCTAATGAATATAAAATGCAAAACTTATCAAGAAAATATTAGCAAACCAAATTCAACAGCACATTAAATGGATCATATTCCGTGATCAGTTGGTATGTATCTCTGCATCAAGGATGGTTCAGCATATGCAAATCAATAAAGATGATGTCACATTAATAGGATGAATGATAGAAATTACATAACCATCACAATAGAAAAAAAGAAAGTACTTAACAAAATGCATCCTTTCATGATAAAAACTCAACAAATTGGTATTAATAGAATGTACCCCAATATAATAAAGGCAATATATGACAAGCCTGCAGTAAATCATACTCAACAGTAAAAGATTGAAAGCCTTTCCTCTGAGATCAGAAAAAAGACAAGAGTGTCCATTCTTTCCACTTCTATTCAACATAATACTAGAAGTTCTATCCACAGCAATCAGACAAGAAAAAGAAGTAGAAGCCATCCAAACAGGTAAAGAAGAAGCAAAATTGCCTTTGTTTAGATATAATGTACTTTTATATACAGAAAATCATAAAGAATATATACAAAACTGTTAGAACTAAGCAGGGAATTCAGTAAAGTCACAGGATATAAAATCAGTCATATAAATGTGAAAAAGAAAATTTTAAGTCTCTACAATAGCATCAAAACCAATACAATACTTAATTAAGAATTAATTTAACCAAGGAATGTACAGGTGTGTACATTGAAAACTATGAGACTTTGATGAAAGGAATTGAAGAAGAAACATATAAATGGCAAGATATTCCATGATCATTAATTAGAAGAATTAACATTGTTAAAATGTCCATACTACTCAAAGTCATCTATGGATCCAATGCACTCCCTATCAAGATTTCAATGGTTTATTTTTTACAGAAATAGAAAACAAAATCCTAAAATTCTTGTGTTACCACAAATAATACTGAGAGAGAAGAACAGCTGGAGGCAACACACCTCCTGGTTTCAAACTATATTACAAAGCTATAGTAATCAGAACAGTATAGTACTGGTATCAAAATAGACTCACAGAGAGGGAGGTAGGATGAGGAAATGGCATCACACCCTATATGAATGTTTGACCTATACTAGATCCATAGTTGTTGGTAAGTTTTATGAATCTAAGCTCAATTTTAACCCTGGCTCACATATTGGCTTCATCACACACACACACACACACAGAGCAGCTGAGAAGAAGTGGCTGCCTAAATGCTGGGGAGAATTGATGCTGTCTCTGGGTCCAAAGAGGGGGGATGCCATGGACTGTGCAGTTTGCATTGGGGACTCAGGGAAATTACTTTGTTACAATTAGAGAAACAAAAGTGGAAAACTGACCGTACCAGTATACCCAGCTTGCCAGGGTCTAACTCTACAGTTCTGTATTCTATATCACCTATTGTCAATCCTGCTGTGTAGTCTCAGTGGATAGACCTTATTCTCTTCTTAGTTCCTGTGTTCTCACAACTTCACCAGAATCCTATGTAACATATGCCAGCAATTCTCCTTCCTGACTCTTCCCTTCCTGACCCTTCTTTCTTCCTTTTAAAAGCCCAGAAATTCAGAGTTTCAACAGTGTTCCACCTGCTCACAGGATATTCTGTTTCTGGAATTTTCAAATGACTCTACTTGAACCATTTTCTTTGGGCAGGTTTTTAAGGAGGCGGACTTTGTCTCTTTAACTTGGGATCCTGTGCCCTTAACTAGGTTTGTACTTACCACACTTGACTTAACTAGTATTTGAGTTGTAGCTGTTCCTGCATGTATAAACAATAAGGTCCTTTAGAGAAGGGCTGGGTCTTTGTAGACTGCACAGTGTATAATATAGGGCACAGAACAAATATTTGTAAAAGGAGAAAATGAGAGTGTATAATTAAGTTTCATGTACTCTTTTGTACTTTGGAGCTTCCAACCCAAAGTACAGTCCCTTAAATCCAACAGAGTAATGCATGTCCCTTCCTTTTGGCTGTGGAACACACCCCACCCCCTTTGCTGAAGTGTCCACACCTTTTTCTCATGCTTGTCTCATACACCTTCATTCTTTTTGCTTAGCACAGTGGCTTTCCAATTTTATCCTCACAATAGGAGGCTTAGGTCAAATGAAATATTTCTCTAAACCCCAAAGATAGGACAGCAAAAATCAGTAAAATGAGGGTATCCTGCTACATTACCCCTTGTTCCTTTCAGCAGCCCCTGACCACTCCCACAGCACCCCAGGGTTCCCCACATGCCCAGTGCTCAGTGGCTCTCCTGCCAGCCTCCCCATTTGTGCCTTTTTCTGCAATATCTTTTTCCTCCAGCCCAACCCCCATTCAGCTGTCATCCTAATAGCAACACTCTCACTCCCTCCTTGGTGCCCCCAAGTTCAATTCCTTCCCACCAGCCACAGACATGAGTGAAACTAGCTACATATCCAATTTCTGAACTCCATTTCTTCCTTTTGCTCACATCTCTTTTGCTTTAATGGGTCCTCCTACACATACCACAATGCTTTCAGTCACAGGACTTCCTGGCCTGGACTGCTCACCCTCAGCCCCCTTCTTATCCAGTCTCCCTCCTCTTCAAGTGACCCACCTCCACTCCAGTCTCCTTTTTATTACATTACCTGATGCCATCTTTCACTCATGCCAGCATCCAGAGTCACTTTAAATCCTCCCTTACTTGCCTATCCAATCAATCACCAGTGCCAGGGTTTGGTCTCACAAATGTATCTTAAACACATGCCTCTCTCCCTCCTCATTGCCACAGACTTAATTTGGATTATCTTACCTCTCTCAAGGATCCCTGGAAAAGCCTCATGATGAAAGACTCACCTGCCTCACCAAGCCTCATGATGAAAGACTCATCTGCCTCACCAAGCCACCTTGCCCCAAGCTGCAGTGCCATCCATTCAATCCACAGTACCCTCCCATGGCCCCTCTTGCTTCAAACTTGTCACTATCTCCCACAGGCTTTGCTTTGAGGTCCAAGGTCCAAGCTGAGTATAAAAACCTGTTCATGTGACTCTCACCTATCTTTCTGAGCACACTCTCCTCCCACAAGGTCCGCCAGCTATTCAGTCAACCCAAATCATCACCACTTCTCCATGGGATTGGAACAGGCTGGCATTGCACCAATATGCTTGACAGAATAAGCTGTGGAACATGGAAGGTTTTTGAACAAGTTGGTCAACAGCAACTGGCCCAAGCCTCAAGGAACAGTCTTCCCCCCAACTTCCTCCAGCAATCAGTGTGAGTGTCTGGCCCAATCAGGGGTCAAGTGATTAAATACCTTGACTCTTGCCCTTGCCTACAAGTCTCTGCATGCCCCCTCTGCCTGGTCAGCCCTTCTCCCCAGCTTCTGATAACCCCTACTTCCTCCCCTAGGACATCACTACCCTCTACGCCTGGATGAGAGGCAGGGAGCTCCTCCAGCCTCACTCAGTCAACTCCCTTCTCTGTGTTCCCATAGAAACTTCATACCACTCACCCTGTTATATAGGGATTTCTTACTCATCTCTCCCTCTCCCACTCAACTAAGAGCTCCTTGAGAGCTAGAGTCACATCTCATTCACATAAATGCCTGTTAAGTATTTGGTGAATTAGGCCTTTTAGCAATTAAGTGAAGTTCTATCTCCTTACAGCTCTTCCAGCTCCTCTCATATTCACAGTTCTAAACTGTCCACATCTAGGGCCTCCTCGGGGCTTACTTTGTATAGATCTAAGCACATAGTAAATATTCAATAAATACTATTTCTAAAACTAATATGTGTGTGTCTCCCTCCACCCAAAATGATAACATAATTTCTTATCTGAAATCAAAGGCTCCAACTGGGGCCAAGTAACAGGAACTAGTTGCCAAAAAATAACTAAGTGACCTTGTCCATAGGACTAGCTGGCCAGGAACTACTCACCCCAGCCCTGCATTGTAAAGGAGGAGTGTTGAGCAGTCTCTCCTCCACCATCCAGAAACTCATCCTCAGGTCCTCCATTAAGATCCCAAATAAGGCAGCCCAAAGCCAGGCTAGAGAAAGATAAAAGAGAGGATCAAAACTGGCTCTGGTTTCAGCTGCAAGGTTCTGTGTGTTTTTTAAAAGTGAGAAAACAGAATCAGAAGATTGTCTTTTCTTTTTCAGAGACAAACACCAATAAAATCATTGACATTTTCTCACCTGTGCAGATTTCTCCTCATGGGATTCAGATCACAAGGAGAGGGTAGATGTGGGTGGGTTCATTCACCTTCAATGTGAGGCGAAGGAAGGCAGGAAGGCAGGAAGGCAGGAAGGCAGGAAGGCAGGAAGGCAGGAAGGCAGGAAGGCAGGAAGGAAGGAAGGAAGGAAGGAAGGAAGGAAGGAAGGAAGGAAGGAAGGAAGGAAGGAAGGAAGGAAGGAAGGGGCATGTAATCAGCAGCTGCTACAAGCCTGGCATTCTGCCAAGGGTTTTGCACCTGCCCTCTCCCTGAACCATGAAAACAACCCTCTGGGTTTGGTACTATTCCTACTTTGAAGCAGAGGGAACTGAGATTCAGGAAGTCCTTTGATTTACCCAAGGATAGAGTGTTAGCAAGTGGCAGAACTGCAATAGGAAGTCTGGCTGTCTGACTGTGATTCTAATAAGCTCTCTGTGGTGCTGCCCCTGATCTCTCTGCCTTTGGATTTTCCCAAATCTTCAGTAGGACCAAGTTTTGCTTGACATGCAGTCACTCTCTTCACTTTCTGCTTGGTGAAGCGGGTCCACACCACTGCGGCTTCCTGTCATCAGGGGAGATTACCCAACACCCGCATGCACGCATATGCTTTCCACGAGGTCAGAGCTAAAGAGGAATAGAGGATGGGGATTTAGGACAATGTCGTCTCCATGCACCCCAGGCAAGAGGATCCCTAGAATCACTCCTCTTGGAGTATTTGTTCAAATGTCACCATGTTAGGCACATCTTTATTGGCTCTCTATTTAGCATTCCCCTCCCGCCTCATTGTGACACTATTGTATTGTTTCCTTTCCCCTGACCAAAATCTGGTATTTCTTTTACCCATGTGTTTCCTTGTTTAGCATCTTCCCATCAGCACAGAAAGCCCAGCTACAATGGGGCAAGCCAGGCTGTCCAGGAGTGCTGAACCAGGCCAGAACATGAGCCAGCTCATGACACCAGCCAAGGCCCACCCCCAGGCCTGGCCCACCACTCAGTTCATTGAGCTTACCCAGACTGAAAGACATGCAGTGAAGCCATTCTCTAACTGGATGTAGGGTCTCAACTCTACTGCTGTGTCTATGAGATGTTCCCCCCAAAGCCAGAAGCATCAGCCTAGACGCTAAAGAACCACCAGAAAATGGGACAAAGGAGTCCTCACCAGTCAGCTGCTCACCATGGATGACTGCCCACACCTTCTCTCACCTGGATCAGGCATTACCCTCATTTCCACAGGCGCTGGTTTCTTGCCAGTCATAGGTATGTAGCCATAAGGTTAAAGCTGTTCTTGGAATAGAAGACAAAATTTCAGATTCTGGGGCCCTGATCTTCTGATCCTGATATTTTGTAACCTTGAAATCTTTCCTTCTTTATTCCTGGAGGAAAAAACAGAGAGGTTGGTCAGTCTCTGCCCTTGTTACTCATGGACAAGTCACTGGTCGAGGTAGCTTAGAGCTTACTCAAATAATTGTTAGTCCAATATTATTTGAAAACTCTTGCACTGATGATTTTTGAGGCACATTATAGCTCAGTCACTCACCTTGCCCATGAGGATATTGTCATATAGCACTTGGTTCCCATTTACCCATTGTCATCCAGTCAACTTGTTATATCTGAGCATGTTCAACATTTCTTTCTCAATATGGAGCTCCAAAGTTCATGATAGATGGAGTGAAATGATTCTACCCCCAGCCTCCCTGGTGGCCTAGGGGTAAAGTCTTAGTGCTATTACCGTGACCACCAGAGTTCGATCCTGGGTCAGGGAGCTAACCACATATGGCACAGCAGACCTCTCCTGTCTCCCCGCTGCTCCTCTCAGCAGTGTATTTCAGTAGATCCACCTGTTCTGCTCCCCATTCTGTTTCTGGTGAATCCTCTCAACCCCCGCACTTCTGACCAGTTCTTCTATGCATAAATATATAAATAAGTCTTTAAAAAATTATTTAATTCCCCCCCAGTGGAGAAATAAGATCAGGCCAATAACTATTACACCTATTTCAAATTAATGCCTTCAAATGCCACTTTGAAAGCTCTTCCCCAATCTATTCCCTTGCCAAAGCCAAGAACTCCGGTTCGGGAGAAGAGTTATCCTTACAGCAGCGGCTCTCTAGACCCACACACAACCATATGCCTGCCTTCTGCTGCTCCACTTTACAAACTTATTTCTCTTTAAGTACAAACTCACCCCCAACAGCGCTGCATGAAAGAGAGAAAGAAAGAGAGAGGAAACCATAAGCCACAATCACTCCTTCCAAAATCCCAAGAGAAAGCCAAAGACCAAACCCTTAAGACATTTCAAAACTGATCAGTAGTAGTGAAATCTCAGTTCCTGCCCTGAGGCCATGGACACTGTTCCATTGATAAGTGTAGATTTCCCAGCAACCATATCCAAAAGACCCCTGACTCAAGGCCTCTTACCCCCATGGAAGCCTTCCTGTTTCCAGATCTCTCCACCCCATCCATAAGCCATAGCCTCAGGATGTGGGCCACACACAGGGCTGAGGATTCTTAGAGGATGTGACCCCAGTCCCACAGCCACATTCCCTAAGCTACAATTCAAGTCATCATGTTTAGTTATTGATTTCAAGTCTTCTTTTAATTTTGGATGCACTACTTCCTTCCCACTCCAAAGTAGAAAAGAATTGTAATACGACCTAGTTAAATAAAACAATTCCTGAAAATGTTCCCTAGAGTTAATCAAAGGTACCCTTGTTTCCCATATAAAAATATGCAAAATTAAACAAATTATACTGAGCTAGCTCCTTGTGTTTTTTCATTCCTTCCTAAGTTTGGGGTATCATCCGAATGTTACTGTATCTCTAAACTGCATTTCTCTCCCGCAAGCACATGAGCTATTTTATTTGTCTGGCTTATGTAATTGCCAGTCACAGCAGTATTAAGCTCCTGCCATCTCCACTCCTCTGTTTTCACCTTTCCAGCCAAGAACTCTGGCCTTCCGTACCTGCTTCTCAGTAAAGAACACTTTCTTGAATGTAACTTGATAACCCAATTCAATGCAATCCACAGGCATTATATTTCCATTCTGTAAATTTGTACCTCTCCACCCACAATTAAGAAGGAAATATGGCCCATGTACCCCCTACATGTTACAGCAGGAAGAAAAATGTTTACAGCTAGCTAAATGCAAACTCACAGCAAGCTAAGATCCCTAATTCAGATCATAAGAAAAGTTTGCTCTTCTCTAAGATTTCTGTTCTAGCCAAGCAATCCATCCCCCTGCCCTTCACTTGGGTAACCGTC
Source organism: Talpa occidentalis (assembly GCF_014898055.3). Taxonomy (NCBI): domain Eukaryota; kingdom Metazoa; phylum Chordata; class Mammalia; order Eulipotyphla; family Talpidae; genus Talpa; species Talpa occidentalis. The sequence continues at coordinate 76,495,180 of NW_023601212.1, read as the reverse complement.
CCAGCCACCTGCCTTCTATATGAAGGGTATGTTCAGGGCCTGGAGTAAGCAACTGATATGATTTAGGTGCAACTGTGGGCCCCAGCTCCAAGACACTACCTGTCTAAATAGGTTACTGCTGTCTGTGCACTTACACGAAGGCTCTCTTCCATCAATAGTTCTTTTGTTTGGGGTTTTGCAAACCCTACTGCCCAAGGCAGTAACCCTTGGCAGATATGAACAATAGCAGCAGCACTGGCTAGTCTTTCTCTGACCTCACCGTGATGCCGGTCCTCCTGCTCTTGAACAGTGCCTGCCTGACACCTCTGCCAGCCAACAATCTCCTGGGCCTCCTCTCCAGGGCTCTCCTTTCTCCACCCTCTTGTCTGGGTCATGTTTCAAGTGTTTTTGGTTACTGTGGCATGTTGCCTGTGAATGTTAAATATTCAGCAATCTTTGGGCTCCTTAGTGCTTTTGTGCAAATAGGTTGGCTTCAAGAAAAGAACAAGCTGATCTCAACCAAAAGGAGGAACACAGCAGAGTCAACAGTTCAAACGAAGCTACAAAGGAAGAAGGCTGTCTATTCAACAAGGCATACACAACACAGCCCGGCAGGGCAGGAGCTAAGGTGCATCTTTAGTGCATCTTTATTGGAGTTGTTCATAGGGGAGTTTGGGGGTGGTTAGGGGTATGAGCTCGGGACAGGGACTGCCTGGAAATGAACCCTGTAGGGTCTTGAACAAACATGAACCTCCCTGGGTCTTGATGTCCTCTGAAATAGAGAGGCATGTGCTTGGCTCAGTATGTGAGCTCTGATTAGTAACCAAAACACACTCACAAGGGGAGACCTGAAAATTATCCAAAGTAAATCTCCATTTGTAAATACTTCAAATTTGAAAATTCAAAGAGGCATGCATAAGTCTTCTATACACACACACACACACACACACACAGAGCCCGCATGCCTTTTATAGTCATTGCTATAAAAATGATTAGCATATTAAAAAAATGATTAGCATATTCACAGTCATATGGCCACTACTAAATGAGTCCTAACTATGTGCCAAGCACTGTACTAGGCACTTTATCTACATTCCTTTCATCCTCAAAATAGCCCTTGAGGGAGTGACAGGGACTCCTCTCAGAGAGGGGGTACTTGAATCCTGGAGAGAAGTAACAAACCTCTGAGAATACAGCAGATAGCAGCAGACCCTAGAGATCAACTTCACACCCAGGTTCTTAAAAATACTGCATAGCCTCCCTCTTGGCAGAAAAAGCTGCTATGTGCAAGTAGGAAATGTCTTTCCAGAGGGGTTTCCTGTTTCCCAGAGGCAAAGGATTTTGGAAAAACTGTTAAGTTTGCTTCAGTTCAGAGCACAGGATTTCTCCTTTGAGCTGCCAGTCTGTGCTGACAACCAACATGTTCCAACAGAACTACCCAAATCTCGTCCTACCCGCTGAATTCCCCTCCCCTATGTGCAGACCCAACAAACCACGGAGGGCTCCTTAGTCCAGGGCCATGACCTCTCTCCAGAGCACAGAGATAGCAAATGTACCAAAGGGAGCAGGGGACACTCTAAAGCATAGCCACACACCATGCCTAATTAGATTATTTTTACCTATGCTGCTCCTCCCAGCAGTGTTCAATCCCTGCAGCCAAAAGGCTAAGAACCTGGCTGCCAGCATCTCTGCAGCGGCTTCTCAGAGCTGCTCATAATTAATTTTATAAAGGGCCTTGGCTCCCCATCCCCATTCCATGTGCCTGATTCAGGTGAGATCATGAAAGTAATCATTGCCAACGTTTGTCCAGTTGAATAAGCCCTGACTAGTGTGTGTGTGTGTGTGTGTATACACACATGCAGGCATGCACACTCATGTGTGTGCATGTGTGTGTTCACATGCCTGTGTATTTTTATGAGACAACCATAGAGAAAGAGACCCCTCAACACTCCAAGAAGTTAACAGATAAGTCTCTTGATACTTTTCAGAATGATACTTTCTTGAATTCAGTCATTTATTCAACTAATTGAGTACTTTTTTTTATGCAGACGCAAACTTTGACACTGGGGATGTAGAAATGATTCAGACACATGGTTTCTATCCTCAAGGAACTCACCTTTAGATGGAGAATCTATACATGTAAGTGACAACACGGATGGTCAGTGTTTCGAAAGGCTTTGTACAAGCAACTACTTGAGTGCAGTGAGGGAATAGCTCACTGAGTCTTAAGAGGTCCAAGAAAAGCCATCAAAAACTCAGAACATAGCTCAGAACCTGATTCAGGATAGGCAGTTCAGGCCTCTCTGGTGGTGCAAGGGGTTAAGTCTCAGTGCTATCAAGCTATAGCTAGCCATTGCAGCACAAGTTCGATCCCTGACCAGGGAGCTGACCCACATGGCATAGCAGACCTCTCCTGTCTCGCCTGCTGCTCCCCTCAGCAGTGTGTTTCAGTAGATCCACCTGTTCTGCTCCCCACTCTGTCTCTGGGGAATCTTCTCACCCCCCATCCCCCTGGTCTGCACCCCAGCTCTTATATGCATAAATAAATAAATCTTAAAAAAAAAAAAAACCTGAGTCAGGATAGGCAGATAAACAATATTCTTTACTACAAGTATCTTGTCCATTAACATCCTAAAAAATTTTTAAAAATATAAGAATTAGCTATGCCAAAGGGGGGAGATCATATGTGTATGAGTTAGGAATAATTTTGCCTACATCAACTAGTTCAAACAACTGAGGGTTTACTAGTCTCATACAATAAGGAATTCAAAGGTAGGTGGCAATTGGTTTTGGCCCAGCATCTGCTTCCAAATCACAAAAAAAAAAAGAAAAGGAAGGAAGGAAGGAAGGAAGGAAGGAAGGAAGGAAGGAAGGAAGGAAGGAAGGAAGGAAGGAAGGAAGGAAGGAAGGAAGGAAGGAAAGCATGGTATCAATATTGGCTTCTCTTTATTTTTTAAAGATTTGTTTATTTTTATACAAGAACCAGGGTACAGGCCAGATGCGCGGGAGGGTGAGAGGATTCACCAGAGACAGAGTGGGGAACAGAACAGGCAGACTGATGAAACACACTGCTGAGGGGAGCAGCAGGTGAGACAGGAGAGGTCTGCTGCACCATGTGGGATTCTCGCTGGCCAGCTGGGATCGAACCCGGCACTGCAGAGGCTGTGGACAACTTCACAGTGCAGCGCTCAACCGCCTGTGCCACCAGGGAGGCCCTTGGCTTCTCTTTTTAAAGAAAAATTTTCCCCAAAAAGTTTTCTGCTTCTTCTTGGCCAGACATTGCTACACAGTTTGCCCTGTCAGAGAATCCAACAAAGTTAGAATTTGTAGACTCCAAAGTGAAGGCAAACATGAGAGAAGGAAGTTGGGGTGATAGCCTTTAGATGAGTCAACCAGCGAAATCAATCATAGCATCCCAAATCTATCTTCAACATTTCCTTCTTTTATTCCTACGTTTACTACATTTCATTAAATAGACAAATGTTTGTTGTGTGGCATCTTTGTGTGGGTTCTATGTGAGGCACAAAGTCTCTGCCATGGATGCAAACAAATGACAGTGATTTACAGATATTGTAGTGATGGGCAGAGAGAGGGCTTGTGGGGGGAGCTTTTCTGGGAAAATCCTTCTTCACACTCCCCATGTGTCCTTTTTCTCCTTCCCTTGATTGTGGTAAAATGCACATAACAAAAACTTTACCATCCCAGCCATTTTTAAGTGTACCATTCAGAGGTGTTAAGTCCATTCACATTGATGTACAACCGATCTCCAGAACTTTTTTTCATCTTGTGAAATTGAAACTTCTGTACCCATTCAACGACACTCCCCACTTCCTCCCTGCTCAGTCTTTGGTACCATTCTGCTTGCTGTCTCTATGATTCTGACAACTCTAGATACCTCGTGTAAGTGGAATCATAGGGTACTTCTACTTTTGCAAGTGACTTATTTCCCTGCGCCTAGTATCATTAAAACTCATGAATGTTGAGGCATGTTCAGAATTCTGTTCCTTTTTAAGGCTGAATAATATTCCATTGTATGTATATACCACTTTTGTTTATCTGTTCATCCATTGATGAACATCAAGTCCTACCAACCTTACTATACAAAAAAAATAATAATCCTTTCTCCCATGATGGCCAGAACATTCCGGCCCTCAATACCTTTCTTGGTATAGTCACTATCTCTGTAAGAGCAAATAAAAAATCTATTTGTTTAAGCTACAGACATTCTTTGTTTTCTGTGCCAAAGTCAAACCTAATTTTTATTAATTTAGCTCATTTGTCAAATGAATAGACACACAGTATCTTCTTCCAGAGGCTGATAATCAGATGCTATGTAACTGCGTGGTCACCTGTTAAATGCTCTTATGCCAATCTGTGAATGGCAGCCACCCCAACCCCTTGAGTGACTCTGCCCCCTCATCCCCACACTACCAGAACTCCCCCACCATCTCACAGTCAAAAAGATTAATGCTGTACTAGTTGTTAATTTTTTTTTAATATCCACCCTACTTCTATCATAAAATTGTTGTAATCATTAATTGAAGTAAGATCTATAAAGTACTTAACATAGTGCCTGGAACCTAATAAACAATAAATTTTTGCTGTTATTAAATTATAATTACTGTAGGACACTTGGAGATCATATAGAAAGAATTAGACAGGACAGTTTGGAAAAATATTCTCTCCAAAGAGACTGTTAAATCAAGTCAACTTCAGGGAATTTCTTGCCAGTCTAAAATTTCTGTCTGGCCAGCACTGAGGGGGAGGGTTTGCCAGAAGCTCGCTAGACCGCTAGCTGGCGGGGTCCTGCCAGGGGTGGGGAGGTCCCATGGGTGAGCATGGTCAACTTGGCACTTTGACTGGACGGCTGTGCTCCTGCTAGTCTAACATGTTTCTCTGAAGCTTTTTGTTCTAGGTTTGCTGTTGTCCATACATGGGGGGATATATATGAAAAATTAAGAATTGATTTGGAGCTCACACATTTTGCTTCGGCTTTATAAATAGTGGTCTGTTTGTTTTTGTTTTCTGTTTTTAGCCAGAAATATTTCTCATGTCTGCTGGGTCATCCATGTGCCCCCGTGGCTGTGCAGAACAGTGTGTAGTACAGAGATCCACTTCATTCATCAGCGACATTAATCCTGCACTCTTGTTTGCCTAAGTATTGCCAAAACCATTGACTTGGCTCAATGTTTCCATCTCAGCCTCCCTTTCAGAACAAGGATTCAGCCTGTGTGTCCCTCAAAAAGGCCTTGGACTCAAACTCAAATCTGCCCAGACTCCTCTTGGCTGAAACTGTGACTTCCATGCCTTGCACACTTTCCCTCCATGCTGCAGATTAAAATTTATAAATTTCCCCAAGAAGTAAGTCAAATCAGTAAGAGGAGACATTACAGAAATGACTTAGGAGGGTTTTGTCAGTAAGTCTGACCAAGAAAATATGCTACATGCCAGCAAACGCAGGAGGCTGGCCTCAGTGTAATAACAGAAAACCTTCGGCCTGAGCAACACAGGCAGGGTCTGTCCTGCACAGCAGTGGGGCACAGGTACAGGGGCTGATAAAAGAACAGGGAGCCTGGAATGATCTGATAAGGAGCAGGTCCCACCACAGAATCTTAAACAGAGCGGGGCACATGATCAGAATGGTGATGGTGGCTCCATTCTGTATGCTGGTGGGCTGGAGGAGAAAAAAGAATGGACAGCCAGGACAGACCCCAGCCGCCAGCTTGAGGGGGATGGAGCTTGACCAATGTTGGGTGACAGTATGAAAAGACGCAGCTGGGAGTCTGCAGAGGAGAAATTGTAGGGAAGGACAAGGACTTGATGATTGTCTAAGTATGGGAATGAAAGTAAGAGAGAAGCGGAATGCAAATCGGGGCTCCCAAAAACCAACTGAACGCAAAGAGCTCAAGTCCGACATTCCAGAGAAGGAGCAGAGAAGCTCTCTCAAATCAAGCTAATGGGAAAAGTTCTGCTGTTTCTAAGTTTAAAGCAGCAAATCTAGCTCATATGCAATAACAGCCCATAAGGTGATAGAACAAAAATGGGTACATATGGTCACGACTTAAAGCCAGTGAGGTGTTGAAGCCAACACTTACCAGGACTTTGGCACAACAGTTATTGAGAATTGAATTATATGTGCTTACATCTAAAAACCTAAGTAATGAATATTTAAAAGTCATCACTCTCTAATTAAAGTCATCACTTTCTCAATAAAACATCTCTGATGATGTTTTATTGTTTCTGCCATCTCTGCTCTTGAGGTCATTTATGTGTGCTGTACCAATATCGGGGAAACATGATACAATGGGGTGCTACCGTGCATGTCTCCTTAGCTCTGTGTTTAGTGATGCCACATTAGTAGTTTGCAATCAGCAGGGTGGGATTAGTTACACCAGGGGAATTGGCAAGTGCTACATATCTGCTCTCACAGGTCAGGGCTCTGGGAAGCAGCCCCACTAGAGTGAAAGCTGTGCAGAGGCTAGATGTTTCTCATTCATGTGGGGCTTGTGCCTCTAGTGCTTTCCTTCACTCAGACACTGCTCAGTCCTTGGGAGCCATTTCCATTTATCTGCCTTAGCTTTTGGAGATCCACTCTTGGGGAAAAAACAGGACCTTTAAATGGGCACTGTTAAAACTTTCAGTATCCTTGGGATCTCCAATCTCTATCCAATCACTCCTTTGTGATTTAAAGAGCCTTTCTTAATGCAGCAGAACATCTCCTGATGCTAACTCCTCACCTGGAGAGATTTAAACTCCTGGGTTAAATTAAATTCTCAGAGATATATTGTCAGGTTGCCCAGAGATGAGCAGGACACACTCCTATAACACGCTAGTTCATACCAATTAATTTTCATTCAAAAAATCTGCTTACCTGTAATTGAAGGATAAAGGAAGTCACCTAAGGGCTGCTTAACTCACCTTTTTAGAAGTTAGGTGGAATTGCTCCCATGTCAAAGGAGGGTCTTGGATTCCAAGCCCCACCCTGATCCTCACTGCCACCATCACCATTTCATTCAGGCACTTACTGCCCTCAACCTCTGTAACATCCAGCTAGCTCTGCCCCTGCTCTGGCTTAGTGCCCCTCTGCCCGCCCCATGTGTTTTCTACTTGACAGGCACCAACCCTTCCTAACTGCCTCCAACCTACATGCCATCTCTATACCCACCCCCACCCCAGCAACCTCATTACTTATTACTGCAAAACATTTTTTTTTAAGATTTATTTATTTATGCAAACAAGAGCTGGGGTGTAGGCCAGAGGGTGAGAGGAGTCACCAGAGACAGAGTGGGGAGCATAACAGGAGGATCTACTGAAATACACAGCTGAGGGGGACACAGGCGAGACAGGAGAGGTTTGCTGTGCCATGTAGGTCAGCTCCCTAGCTGGGGATCAAACTCGTGCTGCAGTGGCTGCAGACAGCTTCACAGCATTCTGCTTAACCCCTTGTACCACCAGGGAGGCCCTGCAAAACACTTCTTGAAGACCAATTCACACTCATTCCAAATAGGGCTTTGTTTGTAGTGCAGAACCACAGTCACGTAAAGTGTTTCTAGTAATCTGAATTACTAGAAAAACTATTATGGGCAGATAGGGATGGGGTTAGCAACCTGACTTCACTGGCAAACCTGAACATTTGCATTCTCTAACTTTTGTATGCTGAAGTTCACAAACAGGCTCTTTACATTTGAATAGATTATCAAGTGTTTATAGGCCTGAGTCCTTCCAAGGCAGTACTTAATTGGACTCACAAACAACAGCAGGAGAGTCTCATTATCCTGATTTAACAAAGGAAGACACTTCATCCAGGGAAGTTAAGGGACTGGCCCAGGTCCTAGCTCTAAATCTAATCATCATTGTCATCAGCATCGTTATCATAGTCTCTAATTTTAAACACTCCCACAATCTGTCCTCATCCTCCAGGAACTCAGAGATTAATAGACCTTTGATGTAACCATTTCTCAAAGAGCTAAGTGGTAATAAAACATAAATATTTATTGGAAGAAATAATCCTATCCCTCAGGTTTCCATTCTACATTAAAAGAAGTCAAAAGAACCAAATCTAAAACCATAGGGCGGGCACCCCTCTGTTGGATGTCAGTTTCCCCATCTGTCATAAAGGACTAATGCCACCTGACATTTTCTTCTTTCGCAAGTATCAGCCGGAACGTGTGTTATACGAATGCTCAGATTTCCAGACCCCTACATCTTAGGCCTGGGTGGGCCCAGAATAAGAGTCCAGGGGGAGTGCTATATTCACTGAGGACACAATAGAGGACCTGATGAAGCATTGGGGCTGCATGTGTCTAAGGCACCGTCATTGTTCAGAATGGCCCTCACAGCTGCTGACCCAGAAATATAGTTTATTTTTAGAAGTTTGGACAAACCCAGAGCAGCCAGACAGCCTGGAGCTACCATGTACTCCACCTCCTCAGCATCTTAGAACCAGACTGACTGCTAGTGTGCCCACTAGGACATCTCTTTCTCAAGCAAATTCTCCAGATGCAGGTGCTTTATTTGCCTTACTCATTCTTTCAATCTTCTAAACTGTCATGCAGGAAACTGAGGCTCAGAACATCTCAGCACTTATAAGTGGCATGAGTGGGTTTACATCCAATTCAATCTGAGACCAAAACCTGAGCTCTGTCTCCAAAGAACAAAGACAGTAACTAAATATATCTGTGTACTTTCTCTGTATTTTACACTTTGATATTTTCAAACTCTTTACTTCATTCTCGTTGTAACCCTGTGGAGTAGGTGTTTTCTCCATTTTACAGATGAGGCTACATAATGTGTTTTACCCAGAGTATCCAGCCCCATCCCAAGAGTCTGTTCTTCTCTTCCCTTCACAGCAGTTCCCATGCAAAGTAATTAGATTACAAACAGAAATAGGGTAGGTCCTGGGAGAACTTTCTAGATCAAGAGTGTGGAAAAAAGGAAAGATTTTGTTTTGGGTTTGCTTTGTTTTTGTAAACCCTAGATTGTTAGCCAAATATTTTCCCACCAGATATGGAAATGCTGAACACTCCCCTCCTACCCTACCCCACAAGTCCCCAACTGAACTCCTGGTGATTTGCTCAGTTAAATACATGTTTTTCTCCTAAGAAGTCCAGGGAAGAAATTATGTTAATCTGATGCTTCTAGCACCTAAAAAAGCAACAGAAGGAAAGAAGGTAATAGATAAGAAATTCATGGAAGCATGATGCATTAAGGCTTCTTTCATTAAATTAATATTTATTGAGAACCAACTGTGTCCAAGCATGGACCCAAACCAGAAGGATCACCTAGAGAGCTTTTTAAAATACAGATTCCAGGACCCTAACCCCAAAGATTTTAAGTGAAGTTTAGAATCTGGATTTCAAAAAGCTTACATTAGTGATTAGAAGGGAAAAAACAAACCTGTTAAGTAAGACTACTCTTTCCAAAACTTAACTCATAAGAGGTACCTACAGTGCTTGGTAAACATACAGACTTCCAGACCTCTGTCCTAGGATGATGCCCTAGAACCAGACTGTATAACAAACATATTGATAATTCTTGGGATTCAGCAAGTTTGGGAAACATTGTTCTGACACTCTTAGAAACAATGCATGAATCTCCTCCTTCAAGCCCTGATGACTCCATGCAGGAACAGGGGCAAGAACACCCCCACAAGACATTCTGATTCCCCTATAATAAAATAAGACCAGTTGCCTGTACTGTCAAAACCTACCATTTAGGACATAGTCTATTCTCATAGGATTCCATCCCTTTCACCAAAAATCCACCAAGAAAGAACACCCTATATGTATTTGTGCTCTAAGTCATAACCAACAAATCAGCTAGAAAAAATTCTGATTTCAGAGAAATTGTGTGTCCAAGCTATTACCTGTAATGCCAAGTTAACTGGAGACATTTCTCTCATAAAGCCGTAAACCTGTGTACCCCTCTAATGTCTTATAAATAAATAATGGGCATAAAAATAGCAATAACGAACTTGGAAAAATACTAGCTAATTTACACCATAATAGAAATACCCAGGGATCTTTAACAATTGGAAGGCTTGATGCCAACCTCCCTAATAAGTACACCAAACCATATTATTCCACATGTGAGTGTAATTTCTAAATTGCAGTGTAAAATTCAGAAGGGTGCATGCTCTCTGAAAGGCAAAGAAGTATTTATATGAATGCTATTACTCAGCTGCATCATCCCCTGATGAGAAAAATCAAAGGAATTACAGGAAGAATGTATTCTTTGAGACCCAGGAGTGAAATGTTTCAGAAAAAGGCTATCATTAATCTTTATGCAATTGTGGAGATAAACCAGTGTTCGATGCCACATGAAGCACACAGAGATGTGAGCCATGGTGTAAGTGGCTTCGTTCCTTACACCCACAGATGGCTAAGAGCTGCCAGTACTATGTATATGGGCTCCAGAAAAGCCCAACCCCAATGACAACCATTGACTGACACTGAGAATTAGGGGTCAGTTACAGTGGATGAACAGATCACACACACCCTAATCCATTTTCCAAAACCCTAATCTGATCCTCTGTAAAGTCTGGCAATAACCTAGAGAATAAACTCTAAGCCCCTAATGTTGGCACATGGGATCCCCAAAACAACCCCTCCTTACTTCTGTTGTAATTTTCACCATTTTCACTCCTATTTTCTCCCCTCCTTTTCACTTCCTAACTTTGCATCTTACACTCCAACGGTTTTGGAATATTTTGAGTTTTCTAAACTGTAAGTTGGTACAGTGGAGCCCTCAAATGGGGACGATTTTGCCCATCACCCCAGGGGACATTCAGAAACACTGAAGACATTTTTTCATTGTCACAAGTGGAGTTGCTATAAGCATCTAGCAGGTAGAGGTCAGGGATGCTGCTAAACACCCTAGGTACACAGAGCAGTCTTCCAAAGAAAAGACTAATCCAATCTGTAGGGTGACGTTTTCCCTACAGACTTTTCCACCCTCCCACCACTGGCCTGACTGGCTACCACCCGGGGTCTTGCATTCCTAGGTTGCATGGAGGCCAAAGTCCGAGACACATGGGCTCGGGTCACACACCTATGAGTATGGACACCTGGACCCACAGAGCAAGAGTGTGTACATATGTAAGTGTGAACAACTATGCCTAGAGACAAAGGATAAAAAACAGTGTCACTCTGAGGACAACTATGAGATGACACAAGACTGAAAGGGAGAACACCAGAAAGAACACTGGAGAGAGAAAATTGAGAGAGAGAGCAAGCACACAAAGATTGGCAGGGAGCTGGGAGGCTGCCTGCCCAGGCCCCCTACATGCCTCCTTGTATGCCAGCCTCCCTGCTGGTATGCCCTTGTACCTGGTACCCTGCTTCAACATTAAAGACCTTGAAAATCCCATGGAGGGCACCAAACTCTCTTTATCAGTCTGCTTGAATCGACAGTGAAACTGCCCAGCCTGGGATGGTTTCACAACACAAAACAAAATATCAAACATGCCCAGTTGAGAAACTCTTCCTTGGTAAATTGTATCAATGACCCCAAATCTAAACCTATACCCTAGGCCTTATATTTTTGTAATACTCTCCCATCCCTTGACTCTGGGCTCAGCTATGACATGCTTTGGCAGAAATAACAGTGTACATATTTCTGCTTGGTCTTTTGTACCTCTGCTGATATCATCACAAAGACATGCTAGTGGTCTGGTACCAGGAGGAAGGTGAGTGACCCGTGGAATGGAACCAGTTCCCAGCTAAGCCCAGACTAAATCCACTACTACAGGCAAACCTGTGAGAAATAATGATTGGCGTTTCAAGCAACCAAGTTTTAGGGTGATTTATTATGCAGTGACAGAGAGCTGTTGCACACCCAATGCTGTTTCATGCCTTTGTAAATGCTCTTCCCTCAGTTAGAAAGCCCCCATCATTACCTCCATCTTATTTGAAAAACTATGACTAATCTCTCAAAAACCAACTCAGAGATCTCCTTTTCTAGAAATCCTTCTTGGATTCCCTACAGGAAAGTAATCAGTCCCTCCTCTGAGGTACACTTTTACTATTGTACAGAACTATGTATATTGACTTGTCTTTTTCTCTCTTACTAGATAGAGAACTCCTTAAGGGCAGACTTGGTCTCAACTGTCTGGCCCCAAGACAGCACAGAGATTAGAGTAGACACTCAGGAAGTATTTATGGAATGCAAAGGATATGGACTGGGAGGTCGGGGAAAGGTGATTATCAAGGGCATTTATCAGCTTTGGCTCTCACACAGGAATGGTGCCTGGAACATGGCCCACTCCCTTTGACAAAAGAAAAGACTATTGGCTCCAGTCTGCTGTCTGGATTTCCCTGTCAGTCAAAGTTGTCATGGAGAGGAACAGCCTCTGCCATTACAGTTTAGCACAATGAAACTGTTTAGAGGAGAGCCTTACCTTCAGGAAATTCCAATGAGCCTGTTTTATTGTTACCCTCCAACAGTAACGACTCCCGTGGGATTAAGCAGAGTGTAAAGTAATTGCTAAAACATCCCCTGCCGTGGACAGAGAAAGCTGAACAAGACATAATGCTCCCACTTCACTTGGGAGGGAGGGGGCTTGCTTATGGTAACTGTGTTCTTGAAGCCTTCCAGGGTAGGAAGAGGTAACCAAGGGAGGGAAGGTACAGGGCAATGTGGAAGAAAGAGTCCAGAATTTGGGAGCAGACCAACTTGAGTTGAAATCCCAAGTACATCTCAGGTCACTTTGTGTCTCTGAATCTCGGTTTGCTCATCTTTTAAACAGAGATTTAAAGCAGCTACCCTCGAAAGGTTGGGATATAAAAGTGATCACGCAAATGTCTATTACAAGGGTGTTTGATAATTCAGTTCCCTTTCCTCCTGTGGAAATCTGGAGGAGAAACACATGAGTACAAATATGCCAAAATTAAAAGACCCCAGGCAGGACAACAAGCTCTAAAGAGATAGTGTTACCTGAAACCTGGGTTGGAAAACGCTCGGTGACACTTGGAGGACACTAGAAACCTCTTTCCCGATGAGACTCCTGTGAATGGATTCTGACTGGGAAGCAGTTCCCTTCAGCCCTCTCTGTCTTACAAGGGTGAAAGATGACCTCAGCCTTGACACAGAGCCCCTCACTAAGAAGGACCTGTAGGGAAAATGAAGTTACCAGGCTCTTTTTCACCTCCATGGCTGTCACCTGTGGCCTTACTTTCCTCCCAGATTGCATTACCCACACGTGATATCATGTGATTGCAAAAAGCACTGCTGGGCATGCCGCCTACAATTACAGACACCAGGGCCAAGAAGCCAGGGAACACCAGGCACATGTACCTATAAGTATGGATGCCTGGGCCAAGAGATCATTACAAAGTGGAGATCATTACAAGAGATACAGGGAGACCAAGAGTGAACACCAGATAAAATCAGGAGAGAACATGGAGATCAGGGGGTCTGGGAGGCTTGGTTGCTGCCAACTTCCCTGCCTGCTTACCTGCTGGTATGCCTGTGTACCTGGTCCCCAACTTCCAGGTCTGTCAAATCCAATGAGGTGCTGAGATTCTTTTCCATTTGTCTGAATCAATAATGAACCTGCCCCGTCTGGGACATTTTTTCCTATAGACTTCACACTTGGTTTCATGCACTGTCACTGCCTTCATTCTTTATAATTTTCGAAAAGGGCTACCAGATTTTTATTTTACACTGGGCCTTGCAATTATAAAGTCAGCCTCATTCTCTTCTTCTGTCCCTGTAGAAAAGGCACAGAATAGCAATTGCTAAAAGATGTATGTATCTCACAAGGCCCAGTCCATTGGGTAATTCTGGCTTGAAAGTTCTTAGAACCATGACTATTTCACACAAAAATACTAGCACAAAAAACTCAGGGATGAAGGACAGGAAAGACCCAGATTCCTGCAGATCAGGTCTACCAGAAAGGGAATCTTCAGTAACCGAATGTGCTGCCAAGAATGATTTAAACATAGAGACATGGAATTCTTACCTAACTAGAAACCTGGAAAGAATTTCTGTCAGGTTGATTCTGCATCTCTGTTACTGTTCTTGTCTTGACTTCATGTTATAATATGGCTACAACCATTGTAAACACCATGTCTTCACATAGCACTACCCAGAGAAGAAAAGAAAGATAGGGGGTCTCATATCTCTCTAGAGGAGAATATTTTTTCCAGAAATCGACTAGCAGACTGTTTTTGGGCCCCACTGTCCAGAATTGGGACAGATGGCCACAGTTGGCTGCAAGGAAGACTAGCTGCTAGGTGAGTGCAGATATGTCCTACAGAATGTCTGCCTTTATGATTATGCTCTGAACAAGGTGGGTTCTGTTATCAATAAGGAAAGAGGACTAGTCAGTGGACAAAGGGCCTTGGGTTTGGTGTTCATCCAGTCCCACTGCTGTTTTCCCCTCTGAGGAGTTGAGGGGTGCCTGTCTTGCTATCTCTTTCCACCCTTGCTGTGTATTACTGCCCAAAGTCACATGGTAAGGATATTTTGTAGGGAATAAGGGCATATGAGGACAATTCAAAGTGAACTTCTTTGCTACCAGTTTTGGAGACTCATTTACCACCAGATTCATATTCTTGGATAATTCTCATTTTTGCTCTAGCCTCAGTTTTTTCCTCCTGTAAGATGGGAAATAATATTTATAAGGTTGAGGAGAGGACTAAATGAGATAATTCTGTAAAACATTCAGCAAGTGTTAGTTCTCTCTTTCCATATTGTCACAGGGGAAGGAGCTATATCGCAGAGAAGATGAAGACTTCCCTAAGGTCACAAAGGAAGTATGAATCTGAACCCAAGCCTTACAAATGTTGGGCCTGAGCTACCTCTCTGCTTTGGGGGTATTTTCCACCCAGTATCTTCACACAGCAATACCCACTTTCCTTTAAGTTGATGACTTTTAGGTGTCCAAGTGTCTCTTGTTAAAATGCACATGCTCCTGGGAAAAGGTACCACCATTCTAACCCACCTCCCTCAGCCACGCTTGTTCCCTGACAAAGGTTGGTCTAAGGGCACTACAGAGAAAAAGAAAGGAACAGACTGCAATTTTGTCTCCAAAAATCACACCCCAGGGAGCCAAGCATGTGTAAGCCAGGTTATCACCACCTCAAAAATATTTGTATTTTCATAGGCTGACAGAACAAGGGGAGATACGTACTCTAAAATTGTGTTAAGTCATATTAAATTAGGGCAATGTTCAGATGCTGGCATGGAACTTTAGATAATAACAGTTTATTGATTTGTGAATTTCATTCAGTCAGAATTAAGTCTGTCAGCATAAAACTGGATTTTGGCAATATCATTTTCAGCAACACACAGCATTTGGATATCAATAGCAATAATATTTACCCTTAGAGAAGAAAAAATAAACACCTACTACCATGGCCGTTAGGAATTATAAACCTTCCTTCATGAGGCAACAGGAGTTGGGTCATACAGGTGTGTGGTACCTGAAGCCCAGGGTATCTACCTGCTGTGTTTTCACCTTTTCTGAAAATCTAAAACTATTCTAAAACAAAAAGGTTTTTTTTAAGTGCAGGATAAGTTGGAAAAATAACAAATCTGGATTGTTAGAGTATCAGGTGATGGGCAAAATGAGGGGTGATAAGGCTTGGAGGTATTTGGGATCCAATTCTAGGAACTTTGTAAGCTGCTGCTATTAGGAACCCGAGGCTACAGTGATTTAAATGAGTAAGGACTGTATTAGTCTAGGCACAGGCTATACTAACTAAGCCAGTGGGGAAGTTCTTACTCCCACCATCATTAGCATGTGGATTTTGTTCTTCATTTTCATAATTACAAGATGTCACAACTGCATCAGCCTTCCTGCAGGGAAAAAAATAGAAGTATGAATAACAATGGACCAGAGGAGACTGACGTGAGAATCTGTCTCCTTCAGAGCTTTCCCACAAGCCCCACTCAGTGCGTTTCCACCTCTTCTGATTGACCAGAATCGGATGAAGGGGACATTCCTAGCTGGAAGAGAGATGGGAAAGGGAGGATTTCTCAGCAGCACAATGCCTCCCCAAACAAAATCAGCGTTCAATTTTTAAAGAAGAGATGGTTGTAGAGACATTGACTAGTAGTATGTCTAGGCAGACTGAAAGACTTTCATTTGATCCCAATGTTTGGGATCAAACATTGATCCCAAATATTTTAGAAAGATCACTCTGGCCACTCTACTCAAAGTAGAAGATCACTTCTTAATGCTTTGGGGATGAAAATTTTCTCTGAGAATCCCATGAGAACAGTAGATTCTCTTCTGTGGGGCTGGGAGTAGGGGATGATACCATCATATATGTGCACAGAGTTTTCTAAGCAATTACACATGGACTTCAAACTCTCTGAAGCTCACAGACACCAGGAAAGAATGCCTGGCAAAGAGATTAAATCAGAAGGTGGAGAGACTAAAGATAGGACTGATCAGGAAGTTTGGAAGTTGGCTATGGTAAGCAATGGCAAGGATCCAAACTAGGCAGGTAGTCATAGAAATGGGGTGGGAATGGATTAGAGAGGCAATCTGAGCTAGAAAGAACAGCACTTGGTGTTTAATTAGATAGACTAATTAGATTGGTTTGGAAAAATCAGGGAAGTCATAGATTACTGAGTGTGTTTTTCTTGAAAATCTGAAAGGATGGCATGCTAGCAACCAAACAGGCACTACTAGGGTTAAGGCAAGAAATCACAAGTATGGCTTAAGCCTTCTGAGTGTAGGGTGCAAGCACAGAGCAAGCAAAATGAGCTCCAATTCAAGAGAGGCTGAGCTGTGCAGGAAGCTCAGGCAGTCGACACACCACTCAACAAGGTGGTCATGTTCAAAACGTCCAAACGGCAGAGTCTTTCCATTTCCATATTCTGGTTGAAACAGTTTCAAACATGACACTAGTTTTCTCTCAACACACGTTCTTTTTAAAGATGATGATGAGACACATAAGAAAAAGGTTTCCATCCATCTCTACTTTCAGCCTTAAAATTAGAATTTGCTCCCTCCAAGAAACAGTGAATGAAAGGGGTCACCCTTATGATTTTTCATTATAAAATAAATAAGTCATAGAAATGTGATATGCAGCAAGTTCCCATAGTTAAAAATACTGTATTGCATGTTAGAAATTTGCTAGGAGAGTAAATCTTAAAAGTCCTCATCACAAAAAAAAATATTTTGTAACTGCATGGTGGTTAAGTAGTGACTAGACTTATTGTGTTGATCATTTCAAAATATATATATAAATAGGGGCCTCCCTGGTAGCTCAGGGGTTAAGTCTCTGCGCTATCAAGCTATTGCCAGCCACTGTGACAAGAGTTCAATTCCCAGCCAGAGAGCTACTCAATATGGTGCAGCAGACCTCTCCTGACTCGCTCACTGCTCCCCTTAGCAGTGTATTTCAGTCAGTCTGCCTGTTCTGTTCCCCACTCTGTCTCTGGTGAATCCTCTCACCCCACATACCTCTGGTCTGCACCCCAGTTCTTATATACATAAATGAATACATCTTTTTAAAAATAAAAAAAAAACAAAATATACATAAATAGTAAATCAGTGTGGTATACAGTTGAAACTAATATAATGTTATGTGTCAGTTATACCTCAATTTAAAAAAAGAAACCATGAACTTTACATGTCTAAGATCAAACTGACATCATCGGCCATGAGTTAGGATCTTAAAATTACTCTTAAATAATGACTGACAAAGCTTTGTAGTACAAGTTCACGTAAACATGAAAACAAGTATTTGGGGGAAGCAGTATAACATGGAGGTTAAGAAGAAAGGCATGATGGCTGACAGACAAATCGGGTACAGATCCCGCTTCAACACTGGCTAGTGGCATGATCTTGGGCAATTTACCAAACCTCTCATGGCCTCCATTTCCTCATCTACAAAAATGAGATTTTTTTTTTTTTACAAAAAAAAATAGTGCCTAGGTATAGGAACTTACAATAAGGTAATTGTGAGAAACGAGTAAGAGACAATGCCTGGCACACACTAACCCCTGAATAAATGTTAATTCACGGTGTGAGCAACACAGTAATACTAGTAGTGATATGCCTGTTCAGTGTCACATGTGCACCACACTATTCTGCACCACACTAACTAAGATGCTTGAGTTACTGTAGAAGTGTTTTTAGTTACACAGTCACTCATCAACTTGCCAAGAGACTGTATATAATATTTTACAGTAAATGAGCAATAAAACATTGAATTAATTCATTTTGTCACCAGTTTATGACTTCATGAAAAAGGAGGCTGGTTTAAAAGAGGGAAAAAAGTGAGTCAGTTATGTCTTTTTATTTGTTGCTTTTTCAGATGGCTGGCAGTTTTAAATCCTCATCTTGAAAGGAAAAGTCAGTCTCACAGCTGTGACTTCTCCCATCTTTGTAGAAAAACATGGCTTTCCTGCCTCCAAGAAGGACTCCAAAGCCAAGTGGAGGTGGTGCCATGCCATGTCAGTCTTTCTGCACAAGCCTGATGAACGCGCCAGGCCAAACAGAAGGGAGGGCTGTCGGCAAGATAACAACGTTTGTAAAACATCAGCAAAAACAAATCCCACCTATTTAAAGGATGACATTTGATGGAAGCACAATGGAATTAGCTCTCTTTGTAACAAAAATTTAAGGGCAGTTGCCTTGCAAGAAAAGAAAGAAAATGTAATTAATTAATGCCAGTAGTTGTCCAAAATGAAGAAGACACAATGTGACTCCATTCACCTCATTTGCATTCAATTCAGAAGACACTTCTCATGTAAATCCACCCATTTTATTTTAGGTTATTAGTTAGGTGATGGATTGAAGCCAGGATACTTGAACATAACAAAGAACATTTTCTTCTAGTTCCTTTCATACATACCCAGTGTGGTATCCTGCACATGTGGCCAACTAGGAAGTGCTCATAATTTTGACCTTGAGATGAGTAATTAGAAGAGGAATTAATTCTAAGTCATGAATGTCAATAAATACTTTTAAATATTATAGGAGGTTTCAGATTTGAGGACAAACTAGAGCAGGGATTAAAAGTCACTTAGATGCTGAGAAGTTGTGGGCATCTGAGTTTCTAGTTTATTATCTGCAAGTGGGACTATAATGGCAAAGCTGCCCGTAAACTTGTTCTGAGATTGAGAGCGAACACATCTATCATATGCTTAGCACAGAGCCTACAGATGTGTAAGACATCAATAACAGTTTCCTTGTAATATTAATCCTCTTTATAAATAGTTAGCAAATGCCCCTCAGTGGTTGCTATGGCAGGGGAGGAGGATGGGGGCTTACACAGCTCCACTACCCTATAAGGTCTCTGGCTGGTTGGCCTAGGAATTCAACTGACATAAGGGAAATGAACAAAAGAAAATGTACAAATTTTACTTAGCAATTTTTACACGTACAGGGGATCCTCGAAAGAAGAGTGAAGAACCAAAGAAGCAGTTAGGGCCTAAAGCTTGTGCACAAGTTTGGACAGTGTAGAAAACATGACAAGACAAAGAGATATGGGCTGGGGGAGTTATCTATGGAAAAGTAAGTGGGGACAGAAGGTTAGTTTAACAAAGGCTGTTTTGTACAGATTTCTGTGGCCCTCCATTCCTGTCTTTGGTGATAAGAATGTTTCTTTCCTCTTGGTAGAGGGAGGGTACCTTTCACAGGGGAGTTTTATCTCCTGCTTTCAAGAACAAAAAGGAAGGTTAGAGTGCCCTTCTTGCATCTGGTGTTCTTCAAGTGCCTTTAACTTAAAATAATCAATATGCCAAAGCGACATATCTGGGGCTGACTTACTCTGACATCTCACAGTGCCTTCACACTTTGGGGTACAACCCAGTCAAAGGAAATGAAAGAACGGCCCTAAAAGGTAGAATCACTTACTATAGCTAGTTCACCAATGAGGAAACAGGTGTAGAGAGGTTGACTTGCCCAAGGACACACAGAACCAGATTTTGCACCTAACTTAATTTGTTTTTGAGCAAGTCTTCACCATTACCATCCAATGGCTGACTCTTCAGGAAGGGTATGAAAGTCATCAAAAGATATGTTCCCACCTCCCTCAACACTTCAGGGCATTTTTTTAATTTTTTTTTAAACAGTATTTGCTTCCCCCCACCCCCTCAGGTTGAGTACTCACAGAATTTCCTTCCCCAAGGCATCTGTGCACCATCACCACAGTCCCCTGTGCTCCTCCCTCCCTCCCTCTGATCCCTCTCCCTCCTCCTCCCCTGCAGGATGTCTCTGACTTATAATTGTCTGTTTTTGCTTTGTTGTGTTTTGTACTGTTATTTTTTTTTTTACAATGATGTCTTATTTGGTTCCCCTATATTTCTGCTCTAAGTGAAATCATCTGATATTTTTCTTTTTCCTTCTGGCTTATTTCACTGAGCATAATTCCTTCTAGCTCCATCCATGTTGCTGCAAATGGCATGAGTTTATCTTTTTTGATTGCTGAATAATAGTCATATATTTTGGGGCATTTGTGTTGTTTCCAGGTTTTACCTATTGTTAATAGTGCTGCAATAAACATAGGGGTACATGTGTTCTTTTGAATCAATGTTTTTGTGTCCTCTGGGTAGATCTCTAGTAGTGGAATTGCCAGGTCATATGGTAGCTCCATTTTTAGGAGACTGAGGAACCTCCAGACAGCTTTCAGGGCAATAAAGTAGCAAAAAAGAATAGACTATCAGAAGATATTCAGAACCCTCTCTCTGAATTCCTTCTCTACAAGGGCAGCCAAATGATCCCTCCTGGGATCAAAGACTCCAACCCCAAAGATCAAATGACCCCCTCAATCCCAAATGCACACAGCCATCAACAGTTCTAAAGCTGTTGAGACCAGAGTGGAGAAGTGGGGGGCAGGGAGCAGGTAGGGGGGGGGAGCTGCCTCTACTTGGCCAATTCCTAGCCTGAAGATGGAAGGATAGTATTTCACATTGGAATATATGAATTTCATTAAGGATTTTTTTTCAAGCCATATTTTTATCTGGTTACAAAAGTAATACATATTCATTGTAACAGACTTGGAAAGCATACAAGTAAAAAAGAAGAAAATAAGTCACTTATAATACCACCCCCAAACACAGCCACATTGAATGGTCTGATGCATTAATTTGTTTTGTTTTATGCTAATACTTACATTTTAATAAGCACAAACTGACATCAACCTGTTCCTGATATTTTGTAACCTGCTTTCAGGTAATATTTTGTCTACCTTTTCCCAAAGCATCAGTGTTCCTCTCTGTCTTCCACCATAGCTCATATAAGGACTTCCCTTTGTGCAGGTATCAGAATTTAGTGTCCAATTCTGAGATGCCAATGTTAACTGAAAATAAAATCTCACCAATAATTAAATGAAAGATTTATTAGATCATCAGAGAGAAGACTGGATCCCAAACAGCAGTCTACACATTTTGCTCTGTGAGAGCTGTTCCAGTAAGCACAACTTTGAATTTAGTTTGTAAAGCAGAAACAGTGAGTCATTGACATGAATGACATAAGTATTATTGATGAGAGGGTCTTCTGACTCTAAGCTGTCCTCACTCAAAGATGCTGGAGGAAACCAGTACATGATCTAAACTCTTCCATTCCAATGAATGTACTGCAGAGATGCAAAGATTGGGTAGCCATTGTTAAATCTTTTATCTGAAAATACTTACTTTTTATGCCTTCAGGCAGTAGATTCCTGCATACAAGATGGAACCTGTGAAGATGACTTTGCACATTTCTGCACCAGACCTGAGGTGGTCCCAGAAAATTGCACATTTTGTTTACACCAGGATGGTTTCTAGCTTTTCACTATCATAACCAATGATTTTTATACTAACATATTTAGTCCAGTCATGATGACTTCCCTAGAATAAATTCCTAGATATAACTTCTAGGCTAACTTACATGCTTATTTTTAAGACTTTTTCAATGGATACTGCCCAAAATGACCTCCACAAAAGACACTTTGACTCAGACTCCCACTAGTAATGTATGAGAAAGCTCTCTTCAAAATCAAGGTATGAAAAGCTGCTCAATTATTGAATGCAAGTAGCTCTCAAAATGTCATGCAATTAGGGCAAGAACAAGTTTATCCTTTCCAGAGTTTGCTCTCCTCCTACCCTCATCACTTCAAGAAAACAGCCTTAACTCTATCATTGGTTTATTCAGGAAACAACGGTGCCCACTCCCTATATCTCTCTGGATATCCATTGGACAGATTTTACCAAACTTTATAAATTCTTATCCTCTTAAAGACAAGATTGCTTTCTGGGCTGCTGACTCAAGGGAACTTTCCTTTGAAGGTAAAAGATCTATTAACATATAAAAGGACAGTCCACCTAGGCAAATCACCCATCAATTCAGATAATCTGTCTTCCTGGAAAACTACTTAACACTATATAAAAGTTCACTTCTAAAATCCCAACAGGTTTGACCTATCTGGGTTCCTTTAGTGATAAGAAAGTCTCATTGATCCTGAAAACCTAAAAAGCCCAGGATCATAGTAAGGAAAGATAGGAAGCTACTGATGAAATAAGTAGTTATTGGAATTCAGAATCAATTCAGTTCTTCCTTGTAGGGGAAAAGTAATTTATGGTAGAAACCATAATTAATCTTAGAATAAACAATATTATGACTCAAGTTATGAGTTACTGGAGATAGGAAGCACGTTTAGTAGAACATGACTTATTCAGACATGTAATTCTTTCCTTAGCTCGGTAAAGCTAAGTGTGGCAAAAATGCCAGAAACAGTTTTGCAATTGGAATATGCAATTTAAAATAAGTAAAGATTACTCCCAGGTAGTTTATTGCTTTAACTACATCGAGGCAAGTCCCTGTAGCAGACAGCATAATGACTCTCATTTCATTTTTGGTTTGTGCCAAATATCTTCAGTTAGTTTTGCTTTATTGGCTTCATGCAATTTATTGCAGCACTAGAATGTGATTGTAATGCAACTAGTATTTTAGTTTTATCTTCCACTGGTAATTTTTCTTCTTTATGGTGACTGTACTGTCTGCATTAATACAATCCATAGAAATTATACAGTGTGGAACCTTGTTTTCGGCAGCTCCCTTTCTCACGAAGAGCAGAACCATAAGAGCTGAATCCCATAACATGGTTATAGCCAAGTATGTACCAGGAGAGAAGAAACAACACAAATAATAGCATTTACAATTCAGTAAAGTGATTTATTTGATTAAAAATTTCTAGAATGCCTAATTTTCCCACTGATTCAAAAACAGGTGAAAAGTTCTTCAAGATCTGTTTCTAAGTATTTTTTCATATAAGTTCCTCAGATGTAAACCCATTGCCAAAAGTGGTAGCATTTGGGCAATACTCGAAATCTTCAGGTATTTTCTGAAAATATGTTTAGCCTGGTTTGATTTGACCAACTTCACAAAACCACTGTAATTCACTATGAAATTATTTAACTATTTCCAATTTTCTGAAGGCTGCCTAAGTAATGTGCTAAATATCATTTCACCTATTGTTATACCAGATTAATAATATGTATCATTACCTGAAGGGCAGTTTTTATGAAAGGAAAAAGTAGAACTGGGTCTTTCAATCCTGAGAGCTCCTTATTCGTGGCACCTCTGAAGTTGTACAAGAAAGGGAGCAAATTAAGTCAGATTGGCCATTTGGACCTGCTGAAAATATATTTCTCAAAGGATTGCCTGCATCCTGCCTAAATTTTGCTATGGCTAATTTATCCCATAAGATAAGATATATATCTTTTTAAGAGTTACATGTTAAAATCCAAATTGCTAGGGAGGGTAGTTTCGCAAACTATTATCAGTGATTACTTCTTGATAAAATGATTTTACGAGGTTGATATACAAATACACCAGAGCTTGATAGAATATACCAGGGATGTTTCTATTTTGATGGAGAAAGGGAAAGTCCAGAACATGAGCTCTGCACACAAAGGTAACATACTTTAAGGGGACACAGGGACAGCCAGGAAATAGGCCAAAATAGTGGGCACCAGTAAACTAGAACGTCAGGAAATCACAAGAGGGTAAAGGAAGGGAAAATGAAAGGGCTTCATAAAAAAGTAATTGTGGGCCTCCCCGGTGGAGCAGAGGTTGAGCGCTGGGCTATGAAGCTACCTGCAGCCTCTGCAGTGCCGGTTGGCCGCTGGCAAGGGTCCCACAAGGCGCGCAGACCTCCTGCCACCCGCTGCTCCCCTCAGCAGTGTACTTCACCAGTCTGCCTGTTCTGTTCCTTGCTCTGACTCTGGTGAATTCTCTCACCCTCCCGCACTTCTGACTGTACCCAGTGCTTGTATAAATAAATAAATAAATAATAAATAAATAAATAAATAAATAAATAAATCTTTTAAAAAAAAAGTAATGGTGATTTTTAAAAAAGTGTTGACAAGTATGTGAAGACACTGAAATCTTCATGCATTGCTGGTGTGAATGTAAAACAGTGCAGCCGTTTTAAAACAGTTCTGGCAGTTCCTCAGAAGGACCCAGCGATTCTACTCCTCATTATATACCCACAAAAGTTGAAAACATATGTCCACACAAAAGTTTTTAGATGAATAGTCATACCTCCACTATTCATAATAGCAAGAAAAAAAAGAAAACAACCCAAATATTCATCAACTAGAGAATGGATAAGTAAAATGTTGCATATCCATAGAGTGGACTCTTAACTAGCAATAAAAAAGAATGAAGTACTAATATATATTGCAACATGGAGTAACTTGAAAACATGCTGCTAAGTAAAAGAAGCCAATTACAAATGACCACAAATTGTATGAGTCTATTTGTATGACATTTCCATGTTCGTTAGATATAAAGATACAGAAAGTAGATTAATAGTTACCTAGGGCTGGGGAGTAACTGCTAATGGGCATGAGGTTTCTTTGAGGGATGGAAATGTTCTAAACTGGATCATGGTGATAGTTGCACAACCCTGTGACTTTACCAAAAACACTGAGTTACATCTTTAAATGAATAAATTAAATGGTACATATAATAAATCTCAACAAAACTGTTAAAAAATTGATTGTACCTAAGAGTTGGCCCAGATTCCTCATTCAGTGCTACTACCTCTATTTCTAATTAATGTCTAACTTGTTCTGAAAAGCTTAAAATGGATAACATAAAAATTAAAAGGATAAAGAATGTGAAGCCCAAATCCAAACAGAATTGGATTTGAATCTGTACTCCATCGTTTCTTGGACCTCTGAGGTAAGCAGTTTGCTTAAAAATGATTGCAGTGATAGAGAGGCTGTGAAGAATAAGAGATAGTTTTACACTGTTGATGGAAACATTATTTAGTCCAGCCCCTGTGGAAAGCAGTGTGAAGATTCCTCAAAAGATTAAAGATAAATTTTCTATACAACCCAGCAATTCCACTCCTAGGTATCTACACAAAGAACACCAACACAGTAATGTGAAGGGAAATTTGCATTCCTGTGTTCATTGCAACACCACTGACAATATCCAAACTATGGCAACAACCTAAGTGCCCAAAAACAGATGAGTGGCTCAAGATGTGGTATAATACTCAGTGATCAAAAAGGATGAATTAATGCCATCTACAGCAACATGGTTGGAGTGGGAGGGAATTATGCTAAGTCAGAAAGAGAAAGACAAAAACCAGATTGTGTCACTTATGTGTAGAATATAAAGAAAGAGTCAGATAAAGCCAAACCCAAAAACTAACCCTTGAAAGCAGGCTATAGAACTGAGACATTCAGAGAGGGAGAGAAAGGGGAAGATTTAGCACAAAGTAGGGGGATAGCATGGTACAATTACAGTGAACTCTGCTTGCTTTGGTGGTGGGAGCATGATGGTAACAGCACCAGAAGAGGGGGAGATTATCCTTCCAAAGTACAAACAACAGTGTAAATCAACATTACCTCAATATAATTCTTCTAAATGACTATATATTCTTGCCCTTACTAAGCCTCAAGTACTAACCTCCCAGTCTATTTGCCACCACATCTTGCTCTGAGTAAACATCTATGTCTTAGAAATAAGTTCCAGATTTTAGGCCTTCAGAAATAACATCCTCAGGTCCAAAGGCTTTAAAAGAATCACTCATTAAAAAGCAGATTAAATTTGTTCCTCATTCCAGTCATCCAACACATCTGAACCACCAGGAGAATGGCCTCCTGCCCTATTAATTTGAATGCCACAGAAGAAAAATATACACGCTTGATAAAATTAAGAAATTTACATCACAGTTGGAACACATTGAAAGCTACATAGAACTTCTACAATTTTGAAGTGTTTCATAAACAATTTCTTTTGTCAAAAATTTATTTTTAATGGAATTTGGATTTAGCCTTAATCGATTTGGTGGCACAGCTGCCTTCTGAAAGGAACTGTTGAAAAGCAAGTGACTACTGGCTACTGTGAAAGTTAGACTTTGAGAGTGAATCGTCTAAAGATGAGCTCTCCACCTTTCATAGACCCTAGAATTATCTGCAGTCGTGTATAGGAAACTTTCACAACAGATATTTCATTAAGACAAAGTGTGGATGTTCACCCAATCCTTGCTGAAACTTCTACATTAAATGACTTTTCAGTTAATAGATTCCTCCTACTGCATATAAAGTAAAGTTTACCCCATCTTCAAAAAAAATTATCTGCTATACATCAAAGATTATACTAGACTCATTAACTTTTGGGGTTTATTCTCAGAATTCCATATTGCTTTTCTTACCAGCAACACCTCAAACAAGCACCTTGCATAAGGAGCAAAATGGTATTAGGTACAACTTATCTCTCAGTACAATTCTACACTGCTACTTGCATATGATAAATCTTCTTGAGGAGTCAGCTATGAGCAATGTAAGACTTCATAACACATTTATTAGTCTATCATCAGCCTTTGATTTTGTGGACAGGGACTGTCTTTGCATTAAAGTTGATGATCTTGGCAAAAATCCCAGGTGATTAACATTGCCTAAAAACTGTATCATAATACCATTGCCAGGGGCCTCCCTGGTGGCGCAGCGGTTGAGCGCTGGGTTGCGAAGCTGCCCGCAGCCTCTGCAGCGCCGGTTCAATCCCTGGCTGCTCCCCGGCCACCGGAGGAGGGTCCCACATGGCGCGCAGACCTCTCCTGCCGCCCGCTGCTCCCCTCAGCAGTGTCCTTCGGTCCTTCTGCCTGCTCTGCTCCCCGCTCTGGCTCTGGTGAATTCTCTCACCCTCCCACACTTCTGACTGTACCCAGTGCTTGTATAAATAAATAAATAAATCTTTAAAAAAAAAAATAATACCATTGCCAGAATCTGAATGGTTAGGAACGATCATAGGCCAGAAAAAAATCCCTTTTTAAATAAAATTAAACAGAGCTTTCTAAGTCCTGCTCATTTTAACATGTACACATGAGGCAACTTGATTCCTATTTCAAATGTTTGGAATGTCTGCCCTCCCATCATAGTTAACAGGATGAATGATAAGAACACTAGTGTGAAGCTTTCCAATCAAAGAGCCTTAATACCCTGCTCAATCTGTTGGTTAATCACTGTCAAAAAGGACAATTCAAATTCAACTATGCCAACAAAAAATGATTGATTTGTGCCAAAATCTGTCAATGTTCAAATGGACAAAACTACAGAGCTCCATCCAACTTATTGCATGTTATAATCTGAAGGTACAATTTTCAGGTAATTCATCCTGGTGGGTCCATTAGGGGATGGTGTGCTTCCAAAGAACTTCAGGAGGGACTCCAACAGATCACTCCATGTCCAGGAAGCAACTAGAACCCTGGCTTTCTAACTTTTCTCTCTTCCTGATTCTATGATGTGGAAATATAGGGCCTCAAATGAGAACATCTTCAAGCATTCAAGTATATTCCTATCTCCATTTTGAGGAATATGTTTTCTTGTCTATATATTCCCTTGTGGCTAACCACCAAGCACTTGAGATAACACTTGTTTCAGGGCAAAAACACAGGCTTTTACTTCATTACTAAATAGAAAGTGATCTTTGCCAACTAGGATCTAAAACATAGACCTTTTGCTTTCCCAGATAGACCCATTGCAATAGACCCATTCCTGAAAGCTCATACCCTGAATCTGACTCTGCAAGTTCAGAAATAAAGGAACTTTCTGTTTGTTTGTTTGTTTGTTTGTTTGTTTGTTTGTTTGTTGGGTCTACTTGTTGTTTCATGAATTTTGGATAGCTTATAGAATCACCAAGGGATATGAACCAGGTTTGAGGTTCCATTTCCAAGGTCCATGCCCAAAACCATACCACAGAATCAGTTAATGAGAACACCATTCATATTGACCTTGAACTCCAGACTCTGGCTCCTTTGCTCTTTAAAACCAGGAATTCCATTTTGCTTCCTTTGTTGCTGCCTCCTGTGCTCAGGAAGTTGCATTTATCCTGCATTCTTAAAGTCTAATTCTAACATGGATATAACTACTTGGCAGAGTCTAACTCACATGCCTGAGTCTCACTTCTAGGCACACCAAGAAAACAAGTATAGAAGACATTATAATAACTAGAATTTAAGAATGAGAATTTATGCAAAGAACAAGCTAGCTGTACTTTTAGCTCAACAATGCCAGCAGTGGTTCCAAAACCCAACTATTCAACAGAATGATGAGGGCCTTTGTTCAGGTAATACATGTAGAGATTCTGATTCAGTAGGTCAGAATCAGGGTCTTGGAATCCATATTTTTAGCAAATATCCCTAGGTAATTCAAATATAATCAGCATTTAGTCAGTCAACTACCTGTTGACGCCCTGTTCTTAAACTCCCAGCCCACAGAGAGCAAACACTGGGAGTTAGTTTTACACCTAAAGTCTAAGAAGTGACCATATAAAAAATCCATTCTCATGTTCTGTAAACTTACTATGAAAGACCAAATTTAAGGAAAATTAATAGTAATAATTAAATTAAGTATGATTTGTCTGTATGATGATCTTTTCACAGAGTTTTCAATATTCATTACAATGATATTTTAATGTAATGGGAATACTTAATGTACAAATCAAGAGAAAAAAGCAGTATCATGTTATATGTGTATACACAACATATTCTCAAACATGTAAAATAAACGTACATATAAAATTAAATATATATTGTTCAATGTCTTTTTTTCTTTCTCCACTAATAAAAGAGAGGCTTAAAAAACTAGGAGGAGGCTTTAAGTAAAGAAATTAAATTTGTCAACATAATGAAGAATTAGGGGAAAGAGGGAAAGAGAGAAATGACCCTAGTTACAAAAGAGAGGAAGTATCTTTTGAGAAGTGGCTGTGACTTATCAGATTGCTCTTATCAGGATTCTTCAAGGAATTCTAGAGCATAGATCCTCTCCTAATATCCTAATAGACATGATACAGAAAGCATGTAGACTTGGAACACAGTTTCTCAACCTCAGCACCACTGAATTTTCAGGTTGAATATATATCCCTGGCCTCTACTTATCAGAGGCCAGTAGCATCCTATCCCTCCCTCCTAATTATAACAACAACAAAATGTCTTTAGACATTGCCAGAAATCCCTGGGGAATGGAGTGTGGGTAGCGGGGAGAAACAGAGGGGAAATAGCCTGAAATCCATGCCCTGGAAGTAGCTGAGTGCCAACCTGGGCAACCTGACAACAGAGTAGCAAACCCTGACAACAGAGCAGATTCTGAGCAAGCAGACCTGAGAAATGGATGAGAGAATAGCAGTGTGACTCATGCGTGCCCAGAAAAATCTTCCCTGAGGCCAGACTTAACCCAAGCCTCTACTTGAGCTTATTAAATCTCTCACTTTTGTCTTTTGGTTAAGCTAGCTTAGGTTGAATTTTTTGTTGTTTGCATCAAAAAATCACTCTCTCAAATGCCCTTAAAGTATTTCAAGAGAATCAACTATAGTGGAGAAATTGGATAAAATACTCAGAATCCCTAAAATTGTCTTCAGCTGGTTCATCTCCCTAGACTTCCAGGTGGCAAAATGGGCACCTGAGAGAAACTGAAATCCCAAGCTGGCACCATTTGCAGGAGTGGAATCCAAGTTGACAACCACTCACAGGATGCAGGCACCACATGCTAAGAATTCAATATATGTGCCAGTCTGAAACTTGTGAAATTTGAAGGGCAAACATAGAATCATCTAATTGGGACACTTTTGAAACTCAAGATCATGGGTCACACAAAGAAAATCCATTGCCAAGCAAGATAGGATCTCAGAAAAAAATTACTTAACAAGTTGAGATCCTTTGTTGATAGATAGAGGATTCCAAAGTAAGTTGTGAGGCAGTCTTCCATGCAGAAATCTCAAAGGAGGTGGTCAAGACCCAGTCATATGACTCTTGAACCCCTCACAACATCAAGGATAGTAATTGAGTATTGGAAGATTTATTTAAAGAAAGTTATTGGTATCCTGAGACCCAGGCCACACATAGAGGAAAGAGAGACAGAGGAAGGCAAGGATAGATGGCACGGACTAGTGTCTTAATGCTACCTGGAAAGTTGAATGTACAAGAGCACTCAGGAAGGCTGTGGATAGACAAGTAGAAGGAAAGATGCTCTGGGATCAGCCTGCCCTGAAGAATGTATTGGGGCAAAAGATGAATGTTTGTTTCTTATAGACTGGATATGGGTCACACAGAAGAGAGAACTGTCCTAAATTCCACTGAAAAGTATGCACAGGCCTCAGCAGAGAGAAACAAAGTACCAACAGAACTTAGGAGCTGCAAAGAGAGCATGGGACAGCCTATGCATCACCCAGAGGAAGAGGACTTTAGAAGGAATGGAAGTCCATCCCAAGAAAAATGAGTCAACTTTAACATTTGTCAGGCCCACACAGCACAGGACCAGCCCATGATATTATCAATTAGGAATGTTTCCCTTCCCTCATCTTTTTCTCCAGTCCCGAGGGAACCAGAAACCATTCTTAGTGAGCTAGCAGAAAAGAAATGGGGAAAGAAAAAACCCCAATATATCCCCCTTTCCAGGATACCAAGGGAGAGGCAAAGTCTTGACCTGATCTCACCTGGGTCTGGACATAAATACATTTGAGATTGTTCTTTCAATGAACTTTTATTTTCTAAGAGTGTAAAAATGGCCTGGTGTCTGCACAAATTTATATCCAAGAGCAGTAGTTGTATCCAAAGGCAGTGGGTGTAAGGGTAGAAAATTTAAAGGGGTAACAGATATAAAAAAGGTAGAAAATTTAAAAGGGTAACAGAAATAAAAGTAAAATTGATTTTTGATTACACACTTGTCTAAAATACCAGTTATCTTTATAATTCATGGGAGGAAATTAATCCTCATTAAAGAGAAAAGCAACACATTATAGATTGTACACCCTTAAGAAATTTAGATAGTGAATCAATCTTTTTAAAAATCCTTAGAATATGTTTCAGTTTTTAAATATAAGGGAATACAATTCATTAGACAAGAGTAGACACTATTTTAAAAAATAGGAGCACTTGAAAAATCAGATAAAATTTGAAAATGAAAAATATAGTCCATGAAATAAAAATAATTAGAGGATGGGTTGAATAGCAGACTAGATACTGGGGAAAAGAAATTTCATGAACTGGAGGTTACATCTCAGAAAATTATCTAGAATTTCTTTGAGCTTTTCAAAGATGCTGTGCTCCCATCAACCATGTATTTTCACAGATCTGCTATTCCACATACTTCCCCTGCACCAATTCATATCAGCCACATTCTGCTCCTGGGGATGTAGGGTGCTATTTCCTCCTGAACCAGTAACTGTATATACTCACTCGGGCTGTTCATGACCTGGCTGTAACTCTTGGCAGGAAGCAATGAGCAGCAAGACCTTAAAGAAGACAACCATCATCTCGTGAGGTTTGCAGGTTTTCAGGCACAAGAAAGCTGCCTTCTCCCAGCAAAGAAGAAATTCTGCTTCTGCTAGCCCAGAATTACAGGAGAATCTGGGGGTGGAGGGAGTACCTAAGATTTTTAGGCCAGTCTATTCAAATATTCTAATGCCATGACTCAGAATCCCTTCCTTCTCCTTTCAGGACCCTCTGCTTTTGGTATAAGAGACCTGTTGGGGTTGTGCTCACAGTCTCCTTTGTAGCTTTGCCATCCTTACTATTGATTCCTGAGCCTGGATTTCACCACTGTCTGCCCTGTAGCTATGGGAGATGAATCTCTTTTAAAACTGCCTTGGGGCTTTCCAACATTGACAGTGTGCCTGAGTTGACAGCTTGCTGAATTGAGCCTGCATTTTCTATTTTCAGGGCGTTCTATCAGTCAGGCTTTGATCAGAAAAATAGAACCACAGAAATGATCTAGAATATGGAATTTATTACAGGGATTCAGCCATATGCAACTGTAGGAGTTGGTTGTACAGTCTGTGTACAACTGTTACCTCTATATCTGGCATTAAGATGACTATAGGCTGGACAGACAGCCTGGTCTGGGAGTCATGGAAGCTGAAAGAAGAGGTCTGGTAGGAGGCGCTTTGTACCCATAAGATGAAGCTGAACCTGAAAACCCACAACAATGTTTGTGAGATACAATAGCACTTGAGGCACTGCTTACTTTCTGCTATTGTCTGAAAGTTTTATGTCCTCTCACCAAGTTCATAAGTTAAATCTTAATCATCAATGTGATAGTATTAGGAGGTGGGGCCTTTGGGAAATGCTCAGGTCATCAGGCTGCAGCAATCATGAGTGGGATTAGTGTCATAAAAGAATGAATGGATTTCTTTCATAAGAAATCTCTACAGAGTTCTCTGGTCCCTCCACCATGTGGGAATACAACAGAAGTTTTCATCCTGGAAGACGATCCTCATTCAACCAAGCTGGCACCCTGTTCTTGGACTTCTGGCCTCTAGAACGTAGGAAATAAATTATGTTATTTATAAACTATCCAATCTGTGGTGTTTTATTATAGCAACCGAAACAAATTCAGACACCTCCTGATTATGAATTAATGTGGTCTGCCTGTCTTGCAAATCTCATAAAAGATCACATGGCCCAAAACAAACCAGACTATATAAGAAGAAGAATTCTGGGAAATGTGACTCCTTCTTAGCTCAGGTGACATGAAACATACCTATCCCAACATCTCATGTGGTAAAGAGAAGCCAACCATCTCTATAATGTAATGCAAATAACACAGCTACCACACAAGCAACTCTTCATCCTCTAAGAGCACCTCAGGCAATTGTTCTTCCAATAAGAGTTGTGAATCCTTAAGTTCCTCGTGACTATGGGAAACTGAGGCTTGACATTGCCAAGATCTCTAAGAAGTCATATAAAAACCCCACTCAGAGTCACCCACAGGAGAGACAAGTAAAGGTATTATTTATGGATAGAGTGGATTTATCTACCTTCTCCCCTTCCACCTTCAACAAAAGTTATGCCCTGAGGTGTTAACTCCTTCTCACTTTCAGGAGGCAATGGCATGAATGCCCCGGGGGTTCTATAAGCATCTCAATACCATGACCCCAAAGAAGTCTAGAACAGTGACTCTGAGCAACAGACCATTTTTTTTAATGTTTTATTTTATATAATTCTTACATCATTTTTCATTTTTGCACAATGTATGCATTTTCATTTTGGTTATATTCCCCATACAATTGCACCCCCCCTTATTTTGATCCTAATCCTTCCTCTCCTTACCTCTCCTCCCCATAGTGTGTCTCTGGTTTATAGTTGGTTATTGATTATGATTTTTACTTTGTATTAATTAGTCTTTTTCCTGGTCCCTTATTCAGGTTTTCTAAATTCCTGCTATGAGTGAGACCATCCGTATTTTTCTTTTTCTTTCTGACTTATTTCACTGAGCATGATCCCTTCTAGCTCCATACATGTGAGCAACGGACTATTGGAGTTCACCTGCACAGAGCAGGTGACTGCAGTAATGGCCAAAGTGAAAGGTAAGGGATGAAATGGGCACAAGAGTTGTCTAAGGCAAGGAGGAAGAAAAGAAAGGAATGGAAGGGGATACAGGGAAGGATACAAAAATACCAACATTTCTGGTCCTTCAGACAAAACTTGACTAGGTAAAAGCCAGAGGTACTACAAGCACAGAGTAATTTTTTTAATAATTTATTTTTTAAAGATTTATTTATTTATTCATACAAGAGTTGGGGTATAGGCCAGAGGTGTGGTGGGTGAGAGAATTCACCAGACACAGAGTGGGGAGCAGAAC
Source organism: Talpa occidentalis (assembly GCF_014898055.3). Lineage (NCBI taxonomy): Eukaryota > Metazoa > Chordata > Mammalia > Eulipotyphla > Talpidae > Talpa > Talpa occidentalis. The sequence continues at coordinate 76,461,166 of NW_023601212.1, read as the reverse complement.
AGGCAGATCTACTGAAATACACTGCTGAGGGGAGCAGTGGGCGAGTCAGGAGAGGCCTGCTGTGCCATGGGTAGCTCCTTGGCCAGGGATTGAACTCGTGCTGCTGTGGCTGTGGATAGCTTCATAGGCTGTGTCTTAACCCCTTGTGCCACCAGGGAGGCCCCAAGCAAAGATTAATTTTAACAAGCAATTAGCATGGACCCTCAGGTCATCCCAGCCACTGTTACTGTCACATGGTTCCAGATACCCCACTAAAAGGTCTCCCCAGGACCCCAGGATAGTTATGCCCCTTGCTCTCCTAAATTATACTAAATATATCGGCAAAAAAATTCAGATGAAAGTTACCCAAGTAAATGAAGGGTCATAATAGGGAAGGGTAAATACTAGATGTCTGAATGACCCAGTTATATCTTTCCATTGACTAAGGACTAAGAGAGAAATAAAGAGACTATTCCCACTATGAAACAGGGGCATGGGTGGAGGGGAAGCGTTTTATAAAATGGCTCAGAAGAATGAAGATTCAGATGCTTGGCAAGTAAATCATGCCAAGAGCACTTTGTTGCAGCTTGAACTCTCTCTTGACATGTTCCCGTTTTTTATTTTGTCTCTGAAGAACAGCTGGGGAATGGGGTGGGGGCTAAGACTAAGGATAGGTTACTTGAAAATGTTAACCTTTCACAGCACATCCATAGAAAGAGATTCCCTAAGTTCCTTCAGCCACCTTAGAAATGTTTCCTGCGGGGACAAGAGCCCCTCCAAGATGTGTAATCCTTATCAAAGCAGCAAAGGGGCTATCAAAGCAGAAAAGATCACATGGCTGTTAAGATAAAGGTTTGGCAGTTTCAGGGCGGGCTTATCAAGGTTTAAGCAGTAAGCGAGTTTTGTTGCTTCCACTGCATTTAAAAAGTTCATTGATTTGTAGCTAATACCAAGTTGTCATAGTTTCATGAGTAACAGCTTGTGGTTTGCAGAATCAAAGCCTTTTCTGAATCAATAATAGTAGGTTCAATGAGGTGGCCTGAGCATCTGCAGAGAGGGGAAAAGCTGAGAAAGATGCCCAGGTAGAAAGAAGGCGTAAATTTGGTCAGACCATAAGTGGCCTATAAAAGAGGAAAAATGACACTCTTTCTCCCAAAGCAGCAGAAATTGAGGCTATTAAAAATTTAAGATGACTTGTAAAGAGACCATTGTTTTGAAAAAAACATTATAGATGTGTGCATACACATGCAGTAAATTGACTCTAAGGGAGGGGGAAAGGCAAATTAAAGATTTTTTTCAAAGTTCATCAGTTGGTTTACTCTTCATCAGGGCAGCTTTTCAACATCCTAAGTTTGGCACACCTGAGTATTTTTCTAGACCCAGTTTCTTGGGAAACACTGATCTACAATTCCCTCTTCTTCCCTAGGGGAAAATAAGTACTCACAGGCAGACACATAAGCACACACCCACATTATATTGGCCCTGACCTTACTGAGAAATGTTTCTAATAATATCTGGATTGAATTGGATTGGATTGGATTGGACTGGATTTGCAGAGCATTTTCTCAGCCTGCTCCATCTGAGCTTTATAATACCCACATCAGGCTGAGAGAACTGTTATTTTTATCCCCATCTGAATAAACGGGGGTTGGGGGGAAATGGAGTTTCAGAGTCAGAACATCCTGCCAATTACCTTGGTGGTGCCCAAGAAGACATCAGTCTTCATCAAGACACTCTTTCCTGGGACTCCCTGGTGGCACAAGGAGTTAAGCATCTCACTATGAAGCAATCCTCACACAGCCTCTGCAGTACGAGTTTGATCCCGGCCCGGCCAGGGAGCACCCCACATAGTGCAGCAGACCTCTCCTGACTCGCCAGCTGCTCCCCTCAGCAGTGTGTTTCAGTCAGTCTGCCTTTTCAGTTCCCCCTCTGTCTCTGGTGAATTCTCTCACCGCCCCCCATCTCTGTCCTGTACCCCAGTTCTTGTATGCATAAATAAATAAATCTTTAAAAAAAGAAAAAAAAAAGACACTCTTTGCCTAGAAACTCAAACTGCACAATACTGCAGTACTGTGCAGCTGCACAATACTTCCCTCAGCAGACCACCAGGCAACCACTGTCAATGCTAGAAGATGACTTTGAAAATACACCCTATTTGCCATCCTAGTTCCAAGTGATATGCCCAAGATCATGGGACTGCTTGATGGACTAAAGTCAAATCATACGTCTCTTCTTCCAGCACTTTAAGGAATAGAAAGCTTTTAACCTCTGTAAGGTGAGCTTGCCTTTGCCACAGCTGAAAGTTATAGCCACCTGGGGATTTTTACCTCTCTACACACAAATGCTAAATCTCATTTGTGCCCACTATGTAGGAAGCTGAAGACATAACAGAGAATTCCTAGAAATCTTGAAATTACATTTGTGGCTCACATTATCTTTCTGTTAGATGCATTGTTCTAGATGATAGGTAGTTGTAAGGACCTTTAAAGAATGATATTCTTTAATCTAAATATTTACAGAGTCCAAATAAGTAATATAATTTCAGAGAGTGATAAATGCCAAGAGAAAGATGAATAAAGAGTGACAGTGGGTAAGGATGGGTGAGCAACTCTAAATAAGATGATCTGGTATGGTCTATTTGATAAGGTGATATGGAAGCAGAAACTTGAATGCAGTAATAGGCCTATTATCTGAATATCTGAAGCCAGGCCTTCAAGAGGGGACAAGATACAAAGGATTGTGAAACTAGCAGAGGCAATATGCAAGATGTGAGAGAGGCAGGCTGAAGTCAGCTTATCTAAGGCCTCATAGCCACAGGAGAAGTTTCCACATTATTTAGACAAGATGGGAAGAATTGGACTGGGAATTCAAAGTAGGTAGGTAATGAAGCTGATTACATTTTGATTATATGACCGAATGCTTATTGTTTAAGATTGTTCTGATAGCAATGAAAACAATGTACTAAGCAAAAGAGGGAGAGAACAATGGTAAGGAAACAAGCTGAAGTCACTTACTGCAATATTCTTTTTTTTTTTTTAAAGATTTATTTATACAAGCACTGAGTACAGTCAGAAGCGCGGGAGGGTGAGAGAAATTCACCAGAGCCAGAGCGGGGAACAGAGCAGGCAGAGTTATCCAGTACACTGCTGAGGGGAGCTGAGGGGAACAGCGGGCGGCAAGAGAGGTCTGCGCGCCATGTGGGACCCTTGCCAGCAGCCGGGGATTGAACCGGTGCAGAGGCTGCAGGCAGCTTCACAGCCCAGCGCTCAACCGCTGCACCACTAGGGGAGGCCCACTTACTACAATATTCTATTGAAGTTATTCAATCAGAAGTTAGAAAGACAGATCTGGTGATAGAAGAGAGCTTCAGGCCAAAATAACTAAAGGAATGATGCTGCTTAGCCATGCTGGGAACAGCCTCTGGGAAGCATTGCCTCATCAGAGACATGGGGGTGTATCTGGAAGAACATCAGCTGGGGCCATCAGTCAATTATGATCCACACAGCAGACATATAAGCAGTTGATTTTCATGGGCCACCACCAGTCAAGAATGTGGCCTCATTCTCTCTGGCTTTCTCAAGGATTTAGCACATATATTTTCCACCAAACAAGGTATGCTCAAATATGCTTAGGAAGTTGTAGCTCTAGAAACCTTCGCCTGAGCTTAAATCCTCCCCCAAATAATGTTTTCTTATTCCCATACACACCCCAGTTTCTACAAAATTGTCCCCAAAGGTAACTCTACTTTTTCATCCCCATTTACTCTTCCATGCATTCCAATCTCTCTTTCTGTTCATCTCATACCACTGAGGCTTCTCTTTTTGAGATTACAAGTGACTCAGAAATCTACTCGAAATAATCAACCAGTTTAGTAAAGTAGCAGGATACAAAATCAACACACGAAAATCAGTAGCCTTCCTATATACGAATAATCAATTTGAAGAAGAAGAAATCAAGAAACCATCCCTTTTATAGTTGAAACAAAAAAAAATCAAATACTTGGGAATAAACCTAACAAAAGAGGTGTGAAACCTATACAAAGAAAATTATAAAATACTGTTAAAAGCAATAGAAGAAGACACAAAGAAATGGAAAGACATACCCTGCTCATGGATTGGAAGAATTTACATTATTAAAATGTCCATCCTACCAAAAGAAATATACAGATTCAACGCTATTCCAATAAAAATCTCAATGACATTCTTCAAAGAAATAGAACAAATACTGATGAAATTCATATGGAACCACAAAAAAACACGAATAGCCAAAGCTCTACTGATGAAAACACAGGAGAAAGGAGGTATCACACTTCCAAGCTTCAAGCTATATTACAAAGCCATAATAATTAAAACAGTTTGGTATTGGAGCAAAACAGACACACAGACCAATGGAACCAAATAGAGACCCCAGAAATAAAGCCACACTTATATGGACAACTGATCTGTGACAAAGAAGCAAAGAACATGCAATGGAAACACAGACAGTTTGTTCAATATATGGTGCTGGGAAACTGGACCACCAAGAGCAAAAAAAAAAAAAAAAAAAGAAATTAGACCATTACCTCTCACCATACATAAAAAATCAACTCAAAATGGATGAGAACTAAACATAAGACCTGAAAACCATGAAATATATAGAAGAAAATATAGGTAAAACACTATAAGACATACATCGCAATAAGATCTTCAAAGACTCATCACCCAAAGCAAAGATAGTCAAGAAAAAGATAAACACCTGGGATTACATCAAACTGAAAAGCTTCTGCACAGCAAAAGAGACAATAACCAAAACAGAGAGACACCCCACTAATTGGGGAAAAAACCTTTGCACTCCAGCCAACTGATAAGAGACTGATCACAAAGATATACAAAGAACTCATAGGACTCAACAAAAAACAAAATAAAAAAACCCAGTCAAGAAATGGGCAGAAAACTTAAAAGATATTTCTCCAAAGAGGAAGTGCAAATGGCCAACAAGCATATTAAAATATGTTCAACATCTCTTATCATCAGGGAAATGCAAGTCAAAACCACAGTGAGATACCACCTTACAACCACTAAGAATGGCACATATTAAAAAAAACTAGCAACAACAAATGTTGGCAAGGATAT